>NC_134532.1:13392500-14655000 GCF_050624435.1 Tenrec ecaudatus
AGAAATAACGTGTGACATTAGGGCCCAGCCAAGAAGTTGGACCATCGCCAAGAATCAGCAGCTGGTCCGAGGAGCCACCGAAAAGGTGTGGAGAAACCCGATGAGACTTGACTGGGACAGTGAATCTGTCAAAGAACCAGCCAAGTTGTCCATTTAAACCTGGGTACAACAGACACTGACATTTTAGAGAGCTGTCAACCAAGGAGACATCAACTCCTGCTCTGCTCTCTCCAACTCTACCCAGGGTGAACACACTGATGAAGGCAATGCTGGTTGGGACTCTGATGCTAGAATGATATGTGTGAAGAATGAGTGCTGTTATTATGCCCATACTGATGCTCACGCTTGCTCCAATACTATTATCCTTAGTAGTTTGGTTTATTTTTAGACGGTGTGATGTGTGTCTGCAGTGAATAAATCGAGCATTTGAAAACGTCTAAGAGCGTTAAGTAATTATTGATCGCGCCGCTCATGACACATACATCCCATTCACTCTTGGCTCTGTATTTGTTTTTATGGCTTATGAGAGATTGGCTTATGAGTGTGTGGCTCTTTCCTCTGAGAGCCCTCCTGTGTGATGTTTGTCTGTGTCTGTCTGTCTCCGTCCGTCCATCCATCCATCCATCCATCCATCCATCCATCCATCCATCCATCCATTCATCCCCTCTGTTCACAGAGGAATAGGGCCTGGCTGAGGTGCAGAATCCAGCTTGCCCTAGCATGTGTTGTTTGTTTGTTTAAATTTTTATCTTTCCTCTGAGAGCCTAGAGGAGGCCCTCCTGTGTTAGGTTTCTGTGTCTGTGTCTGTCTCTGTCTCTGTGCATCCATCCATTACCTCTCTTCACAGAGGAAGAGGGTCTGGCTGAGGTGCAGAATTCGGCTTGGCCTGCACGTGCGCTTAAAAAAAAAATTCTTTATCATCTATTATCTTCGCACGCTCGCTGCTGTCAGCCTCCGGCGTGGGCATTGTGTGGGTCTTTCTGACCCAAGCAGCTACCTGGGGCAAGGGGTTGGAGAGGTCTGTCATTCCATGCAACACCTATGGAGGACCGGTGCAGCTGTTTTAGGTGCTGTCGTGAACTTCCTCGACTGGTTTGAGTGAGCGAGCGAGCACTCTAACCCTGACTGTAGAGTTCTAGTTCAGAGTCCAAGTGGCTGTTTCTCAAAGACAGCAGTCCCTCATATTATTGTACAGCATCTACTTTTAAAAAGGTAGATAAGGACCACAGCCTGGGCCACCAGCATGGTAGGGAGGGAGGGATGTGTTTTTCCATGTCCACAAAGACCCTCGCAGAAGCCAAAGAGGCGCTATTAATAAGGTACGTCAGCTGGGTGGGTGGGGAATGTGGGAAGCCAAGCTTTCTCCCGAGTTGTCTCCCCCAGGCACATCCCACTGAAAGCTTAGTCACACAAAGTAGGTTTGGGGTTATTTTTCCTCAGGGTGATTAGCCATCTAGAGTAAGCAGACAGACACCATTGTTTATGCCCCCATAGGTAAGTAGGTAGGGCCCACTCCCTTCCAATCAGGGTGGTAAGTGGTAGAGGTCGATCCCACTCAAGAGTGAGCAAGGTTAGGCTGCCCCGTCGAGTCTAGGATCTCTGCCCTAACTGTCACTCTAGTTCCTCCCCTTCCTACTGCACACGTACACCCTTAGCTTCTTGCCATGCTTCTGCCTAGTGTTACGCTCCCTTCCTGCATTGTGCACGCCTATTGTATGGCCCCTCCCTTCCTGTCTGTGATGTGTGCGGTGACTGATCTGTCCCTGAGAGAAAGTGAAGCCTTGGTCAGCCGTAGACGAAGTCCTCTCTCCAGCTCTGTCCACGCGGACCACCAAGTGAAGCTGAGGGTGAGCAAGCTACCCCTGAGGTATGTCTGCCTCCATTATTTCCATCTCATTCTATATAGGACTTTCTTCATTTCTACCTCTCTTAGCTCTACGATTTCACCTATTGAACTCATGATTCGTTTTAGGGGGCTGTCCTCCCCCCCCCCACTGGGGAACATTCTTGGAACAGTGGAGAACAGTGAAGGGTGTTATGAGCGGGGGAGGGGTCTTGGGGGGTGCATGATGAAAAGGATGCCTGGCCAACACAGTCAGTACATCCTGAGAACACAGGTCAGGGAAAAGTTCAGTGGCGCCTATTAACAAGGTCTGTATTATGTCAAGGTGGCCCTGGGGAAGTTTCAGTAGGTTCCCAAGGCAGAGAGGTTGGGGTGAAGCCCTTATGTCCAACAGGGGGTGGATGTGACTTGTTGGAGTTCTCTATGCCACTGTCTCTGCTGTTTGCTTTGGTTTTCATTGAGAGGCCCACCAGAGGGGGAGGGGGAGGTTAGTCCTCAGGCTGCAAAGAAGTTTTCCTTTCACTATATGAAAGAGAGAGAGAGGGGATCTCCAGGGAGTGGGTGGGCATGCTATGTTGGCTTACTGGGCCAACCTATCCTGTAAGAACAGTTGGGGTGTGATAAGGTCGTGGTTTTGATCCGGTGGGCAGAGAGATAAATGGCTCTGTGAGCCCAGACTCTCTAGCTCTGTGGCAGTGTCGCCCCACTGTGTGACTGCCTTAGCTAGTTCTCTGCCTCCAAGTGTGAGCCAATATATACGACCTGTGGGGGGTGGGGGGAAGGACACCCACTAAAGCTTGAGTTTTTTTTTCCTTTCAGATGTGCATTCCTATGCTGCTGGTGTAATAGTACACGTCGTCTGAGCTTGGGACCTGCAAATCCCGTGATCTGGCTAAGCGTGGGGGACCCAGCTGACTGCCTGCTGCCTCTGGCTGGACTGAGTGCATCACTCTCTAGAAGACTTGCCTGTCTGCTTCCTTGACCTTGGAGGGAGCAGCCCTGGCAAGATGAAGGATTTCCAGGCTATTAACTGTTTCATGGAAGTGATTCAAGCTGAGCGGCACTCACCCCCCAACCCCACCCTAGTCTCCCCTGTATCCTTGGGGAATACATTAGCTGTTACATTACTTTTGCATTTTGTGTGTGGTAGGGTGGGGGGGTAGGGGAGGTAGTGGGAGGAGTTAGGGCAGGTAATGGGGGTGGGGTAGGTAGGTAGGAAGGAAGTGAGGGTGGGAGTTAGGTGGGGATGTAGGAAGGTAGGTAGTGGTGGGAGTTAGGGCATAGGTAGGAAGTGAGAGTGGGAGTTAAGTGGGGAGGTAAGGTAGGATATAAGTAGGAAGTGAGAGGGGGAATTAGGTGGTGAAGTAGGTAGCGATGAGGGGTAGGTAGGTGGGGGGGGATAGGTAGCGAGGGGCAGGCAGGCAGGCAGATAGCACGATTAATCACTGTGATCTAATTGTGAAAGTCAGCCCTTGACACAGGTTTGTGGCGCTTGCTTCCTTGCATGCCCAGGTCTCGCCCGCTCGCCCAAGCGTGTCCCATCCTGCTCCGCCTGGTGGTCCAGTGCGTCCTTGTCCAAGTAGGCTGTGTGAGGGTCTTTGTCTGAGCAGCGCAGCGCGCGTCCGGGGTGTCCCCTCCCTCTTCATGCCAGGCGACGGGCCCGCAACGGAGGCTTGGGTGCCTGCCGGCGCATCCCGTCTCTCTCTCGCGGCAGACTAAGAGGCGCGCGGGCGCGCCTGTCTCCCTGTCCCTGGATCGGCCCGAGTTGACCAGGGCAGCGAAGAGGAGCGAGGGAAAGGAGAAGAGAAGGAAAGAGTGGAGGAGCGTCCAGGGGCGGCCCAGGACGCGAGAGGTGGGTAGACCAGCAGCCTCCGAGAAGAGATCTTGTAGTCCTCCTTGTTGCAGCTGGGCGAATCACCCGGAGTCCCCCGTATGGCGGGCCTTAGGCCACGCACGCATGCGCGCTGTGGCGCGCCCCGTGGACTGACCGCAGCCCCCCCTCCTACTCTCAATCAATCAGATCCTTTCCTCCGAGAGCCTAGAGAAGGCCCTCCTGCATGAAGTTTCTGTCTGTGTCTCTCTCTGTCTCTCTCCCTCACTCCCTCCCTCCATCACCTCTCTTCACAAAGGAGGAGGGCCTGCACTGGGATAGGAGAGTGGAAAGGGAGGGTGTATGTTTGACCCTTCAGCCCCATGTCCCCATACATACGATGGCAGTGAATAATAAAACCTAAGCGTGACAAAGACAATGCGATGCTTCTGTCCGTTTGATGGGATTGATCTGCTTCAAACAGAGGGCACCCAGGGGTGGTGAGTTAGTAGGCAGGAGGACTGCGTGGCAGAGGCGGTGGTGGTTCTGCTGCTACTGTAGCTGCACGATTGCATTGACTAAAGCGTGGTTCAAGGCACTCCTGAAACTTGACCAGATGGCCCTAGTACTGTACACACACACACACACACACACACACACACACACAGCACTCTTTGCCTTTCCTTCAGGGATTTGAAGTTCCTGAAATAGGACAGATTGCTCCTCCCTGGCTGAGAGAGGGAGGGAGGCAGGTTGGTGGAGGTGGTTGGTGGGGGGGGCAGCTGGGGGGGCAGGGGGGTGTTGTGCGGTGTGTGTGGGTGTGGTGGTAAATCACTGTGTAAAAACACACACTCTGCCCGCCTGTCCATCAGTCAGCCCATCTGTCCATCCCATGAGAAGCCAAAAAGGACCCATGGAGGCAGACAGAACCCACTTCTTGGAATGGATTTAGGTCTGTCTCCCACCATCAACCCAGTCCTCAGAATGGAAGCTCCAACGGAATCCACTTCTCTCACATGCAGACTCAAAAACAGATGGATCTTGGACTTTCACTCACTGTCCCTGAGCGTGCCTTCCGCTGTTATTATTTTGTCATGTCTTACACTGTTGGACGTCTCCCTTCACCCACTTTCCTGTTGTCCATGCTCCAGGGATGATCTCATTCCATCTTTGAATGCTAGTGCTCAGATGAGGACTCCTCGTCCTTCCTCACGCAGGCACCTTTGTCCACATTCTTTAGCTTCCTTCCTTTCCAATGTGTGTTTTCTAGCGGCCTAGACACTGGGCAGCCTCCTTCCATCAGTCCTTCCATCCGTCCCACCCACTGTCTGCCAGTCCCTGCCTGCCCGCCCAACTGCCTGCCTGTGTTCTTCCTGACTTTCACGATAAAGCTCTCAAGTCTTTCTCGATGAGTGTCAGGCCTTTTCTCCTCTTGAAGAAGAGTTTCTTTCTTCACCTTCCATTCCTATATTCTTGGGTTCTTGTTTTTCCCCTTTTAAAAACAAAAACAGCAGACTGACAAATGACTTGTGGGGGGTTTGGTGTGGTGGTGGACACACACACACACACACACACACACACACACCGGGTGCCTAGGATGTTTGCCAAATCCTCCCTCACCCCTTGTAAGCACTCGGTTCCCAACCCACTCTGCTCATAAGGCGGTGTGCCCCCTGGCCTCATCATGACAACTGCTGGAGATTCATGAGGGCGGTGTGTGTGTGTGTGTGTGTGTGTGTGTGTGTGTGTGTGTGTGTGTGTAGTCCAGAGTCAGAGCCACCGCTTTTGGATTGAGTCCCAGCGCTGGCGGTTGGAAACTCTGCTAGGTGGGCTGGCGGGACCTGGCCTCGAACCTGAAGACCTCCCAGGCCTTCCTCTTCCGTGTCCATGTGGGTGGTTGGGGTTGCAGTTCCCAAAGGGCTCCTCTGGATCACTCCTCACTCCCTTCCCATCCAGTTCTGGGCGTCCCACACACCCCCCACACAAGCAACTTCTAGTTCACTTGCCCAAGTTAGGGTCAAAGTCCAAACTAAGATCAACAACAGATTTAAAAACAAAAACCTGGTCACCCTGATGATAATGGTGACTCTCTAGCTAGAGACCAGGAGATTGAGATGCTAAAAGAGCTGGCTTCATATGTTAATCAAGGGAGCATTTACAGGTGGCTGGGTGGCTGGGCAGCTGCTCTGCTGGGTGGAGGAGAGCTTGGTGGCAGGCCTGTGGGTATGTCTTAGGTTTCCCCTGGGCCCCTGAGGATTCTCTCTCCCCTACCCTCCCTTTTCTGCGGATGCCAGCATTTGGGAGACACCAGTCTCCCATAAAGGCTCCTAGGATGTTTCATTCCTACCTAGGATGTTTCATTCCTACCACTCATCACAATCCAGCCAGCCATTATGTCAAGCACATTTGTTGCCATCATCATTCTCAAAATATTTGGTTTCTGCTTGAGCCCTTGGTATCAGGTCCTCATTGTTCCCCTCCCTCCCTGATACTCCTCCCTCATGAACACTTGATAATTTATAAATTATAATTATTATTTTGTCATGTCTGATACTGTCGGGCATCTCCCTTCACCCACTTTCCTGTTGTCCATGCCTCAGGGAGGATTTCATTCCATCTTTTAATAGATCCTGTCATGTTTTCTACCGAAGTTGGAGGGGTCATTGATTGGGCCCACATGTTGTAGGTAAAGCTGGGGCAGAAAGAGACACCACCCCCTCCAATCCAACAAATAAAAATCCAATTTATAGATCGATAACCACTTATTGATGAAGTGGTTGATGGGCTATGGCTGGGGAGATGGTATGGGTGGTGGTGGTGCAGGCAGGCTGAAACACCCTAGTAGTTGATAAATAACCTGCTTGTTTTGGCTTCTGTCATTTTGGCTGAGGCTTCACACACACACACACACACACACACACACACACACACACACACACACACATCTTCCCAAGGAGCTGCCTGCCTGCCTGTTGAAGAATTCTCAGTCACTAGCTAGACCACTCAAATGGGAATACAGCCACCAAACCCATCATGACTGGCTGGCGGAGGCAGGTTTCCTCTCAAGAGATCACAATTGTAGTGGAGGTGGGGGTGGGGGAAACCAGAGAAGCAGGCATGGGACTGACCACTGTGATTGGAACACATAGAGAGACAGGGTGTGTCCGAAGAAGAGCTTACAAGTGGCTCCAGGAACCTGTGACTGACCCAAGCAGTCAGGAGATGATGCATGACCACCGTGGTGTGTGTGTGTGTGTGTGTGTGTGTGTGTGTGTGTGTGTGTGTGTGTGTGTGTTAGTCCTTCCTTGAGGAGATATGATTGATTTCCATTCAGTGCAGCCACTGAGGACTATCCTACCTGGGTTCTCCCTATCCTACCTAACACCCACACGCCCACCCATCACCCGCCACCCCTGCATTGCAATCCAATTCTTACCCCAACTTTTTGGTTGGTTGGTTGGTTGGTTGGTTGGCTGGCTGGCTGGCTGGCTGGCTGGCTGGTTGGTTGGTTGGTTGGTTGGCTGGCTGGCTGGCTGGCTGGCTGGCTGGCTGGCTGGCTGGCTGGTTGGTTGGTTGGTTGGCTGGCTGGCTGGCTGGCTGGTTGGTTGCAGGAGGAAGATCAGGTGTTTTGTTTTGTGTTGAAACCACTTAAATTTGCACTTCAGCCGCATGTCATACTAACAATACCGCCATCCTATCCTACTCAGAATAGGATGACAATGGTCATCCCATTTGATTTCACAACACTCCCTTCTTCCCTGTAACTTTGATGATGATGATGATTTTTAAATAGTGGCAATACTAGACTAGACACAACAGAACATTCTGCAATCACAACTTTCTTTCCTGTGTCTCTGCGGCAAACTTTTGAGACAGAAGAGCCGGTCTCATAACTCCCTACTTCCTAAAAACACTTTAAAAAATATTCGAGAGCCAGATGTATGTCTATATTTACAGGCAGATGAAATCACCATTCTTGGATGAATCTCCTTTCAGGTGGCTTTCTGGGAATCCAGGAGAGATTATCCCTTCAGGACTAGTGGCGATAACAACGGGAGGACAGAGAGAGGGTGGGGTGAAAAGGGGAAACCGATGTATGAGGATCTACATATAACCTCCTCCCTGAGGGGATGAACAACAGAAAAGTGGGCGAAGGAAAATATTGGACAGTGCAAGATATGACAAAATACTAATATTTTATAAATTATCAAGGGTTCATGAGGGAGGAGGGACCCCACGGGGAGTGAGGGGGCAAAATACGGCGCTGATACCAAGGGCTCAAGCAGAAAGCAAATGTGCTTGACACAATGGATGGATAGATGGATGATGGATGGATGGATGGATGGATGGATGGATAGATGGATGGATAGATGGATGGATAGATGGATGGATAGATGGATGGATTTTTATAAGAGTTGTACGAGCCCCCAATAAAATAATTTTTTTTAAAAGATGGCTTTCCATTTGACTTGGATGTGCTCTTGTCCGTCAGGGGTTTTCCACATGTCGGGTCATTTTCTGTTCACTTCCCCAAGGGTTCAACGGACTTTTGTGTGCGGACTGACTTCCTCGGACATTGGACCTTTTATAGAAAGTACTGTGAGTGTGTTGAATGTACCTTATATATCTAAGAAGTTTAAAAAATGTGTGTAGCACTGACCACCGCTCCCTCCTACTCTCAGTCACTCTGATCTTTTCCTCTGATAGCCTAGAGAAGGCCCTCCTGCTTGAAGTTTCTCTCTCTCTCTCTCTCTCTCCCTATCCATCCATCCATCCATCCATCCATCCATCCATCCATCCATCCATCACCTCTCTTCACAAAGGAAGAGGGCCTGCGCGGTGAGTGGAGGGTGGAAAGGGAGGGTGTATGTTTGAACCTTCAGCCCCATATCCCCATAGATACGATATCAGTGAATAATAAAACCTAAGCGTGACAGACAATGCAATGCTACCGTCCGTTTGATGAGATTGATCTGGTTCAAACAAAGGGCACCCAGGGGTGGTGAGTTAGTAGGTTTGGAGGTGGCAGTCGGGTGGCAGAGGTGGTGGTGGTTCTGCTACTGTGGGTGCACGATTGCATTGACTAAAGCGTGGTTCCAAGCACTCCTGAAACTTGACCAGATGGCCCTGGTACTGTACACACACACCCACACACACACACACACCATGCTCTTTCTTCAGGGATTTGAAGTTCCTGAAGACCAGGTAGATTGCTCCAATTTCACTGGTAACCCCATATGACAGTCACATCAGCCAGTCCCTACACATCTTCTTACTTTTGCTTTTTTTTTAAAAAGATCGTTGCTCTGTTCTCCAGGATTAGTGCAGTGCATTAATATAAACTGTTATTTACGTATTAGCATAAACAAACAAGCCTTCATTCTGGTGAGTGGTGTGGGCTTTACAGAATTCCTTGTGAACTTGAAGGATAGGGGTGGAGTCTACCTGTCAATCAGATCACAGCCTGAAGGCGCTTCCTTGTGGGCGTGACCTCCTCATAAGTAGGGTCCCAGGAACGTCCCCTCTATCTCTGCCCCCACCTTCCTGTTGATGAGACACAAGACCTTCGGGAGCCCTGAAGACGTGTCCACCACTATTGGATCCACAAGATTCTGCACCGGCTGGCCTGTGATCTTCCTGCATTCTGCTTCATTGCATATGGCTGCAAGAGTCTGAAGAGGTACTTATTTACTAGTATTGGACTTATGGACTTGATCTGGGCTGGGATATTTTATTGATGCATAATTAGTTCTTGATATAAAACTCTCTTACACATATATGAGTGTCACTGGATTTGTTTCTCTAGTCAACCTGGTCTGACGCAAATGGAGAGGCGAGTTTGAAGGGAACCTAGTTATCCTGTGGGGGCCAAATTCGAAGCGGGGCTGGGGCACTCATGAAAGGGAAAGCTGACTCCACACTATGCACCAGTGGCGGGAAGCTCTTCCTGAGCTGCCCTCAGGTCTCCCACCTGGGGGCTCCCAGGCGTCCTGAAGGGAGGATGGCCCTGGCTGTGGCAGATGCGAATTATGACCCTCCAGGCTGCCCCTCCGTGGTGGGCTCTGGCTCTCTCCAGAGACTCAAGGCCGCCCCGTCACCTTTGGCCCTAGGGCTCCTAGCGGGGGGATTTGGGGGACTGGTCCCGAGTGTGGCTTCCGGACAGCGGGAGCCCAGGGAGAGGAGGAGGGGGAAGCGGAAGAGGAGGAGGAAGAGGCGCTGCTGAGCGGAGGGTCCCAGCTGCCGGCTGGCACCCCGCGAGCATTTCTGCTCCACCCGGACAGTGAGTGGGTCCTATGGAAGCAGACTCGACCCGAGGGGACGGGCGGCCTAGGAATGTCCTGGGCTCTGGAGGGTCGGGGTTTCTGGGCGGGTCAACCGGAGGGGCGGGGCCGTCGAGTTTGTTTTGTGCTCTGCACGTTCCTCTGGCCGCAGCCCAGAGGCCAGTGGCTGACTGGGTCTCTGGTGCACACGCTGGACGGCTGTTTGGTGGTGGAGAGCCTGGTGGTGCCCACGAAGACGTCCGACAGCCAGCTGGTCTTTGGCCGAGGCAACTTGGAGCAGCTGACAGGTGCGCTATGGGGGTGGGCTGGCGTAGACGCCTCTTCCGCGACCTGCCTGCCCGCCATTCTGGCTCCAACCTACAGCTGGCAAGCCCTTCCAGTATTGGCATAGGCTGCAGCCCACTCCCTGCAGAAGCCCAGGGCTTTTAGCCCTGAACCTCCGACGTAGAGTGGGACCCGCTGCCATGCACCCGCTGCCTCTGGGCAGGCGCCCCCTTGGCACCTGTCAACCTACTCGCCAAGCTGGGTCCAGGGCCCCTGATGTCCTCAGATACGTGGGTCCCTTGACCATCTTACCAGCGGCATAGCCCCCCTCCCCAAGCCTCGTCTGACAGGCTGCCAATAATCTGCCTGCACTCACAGAGCCGTGGGGGTCACACACCTGCAAGGAGACCCCACACTCCCTCTCTGCCCACTGTGTGGCTGTCCTGTGCACCCCTGAGGCACCCCACTGTCCTCAGAATGACTTCTATGGCACCACGTCTGTCTTCCTTTACGTGGAGAGGATGGCTCCTGACAAAAGGTACTCACACACCCAGACCTACAGCTACCAGGTGTGACCATCGACACAGGTGGGGGGCAGAGCCTGCAGCAGGATGATCAAGTTGGGGAGGAACAGAGGGATAGCCCCACTTTATCCACGATCACCTGCCCAGGTATGCACTGCCTATATCACCTGCTCAGGTGTGTAGACCTGCCCAGTTGTGCAGGTGCATTCTCTGCCTAGATTTGCATCGACCAGGTTTGCCACCTGCTCAGTTGTGCACCATGTTCCAGGGTTGCTCCCTGCTCAGATGTGTGCTTGGCCAGGTGTTCATGTCCTCAACCATGCCCCCCTGCACAGGTGTGCTAAACACCCAGTTGTACATCTGCCAAGGTGGTTGCCACATGCCCAGGCTTGTTCGGTGCCCAGCTGTGCCCCCAGATGCTCCCCTCTTGGCCCTTGCAGAAGGAGCTGGAGGCGGCCTGGGGCATGCAGGTGTTTGGCTGCATCACCATTGTGCTGTACATCCTCAGCTGTTACTCCTGCCCCAAGGAGGCCTGGCTGCAGCTGGCCCTGGCTGAGATCTCCCTGCTTAGATAGACTCAGAGATCCTCCTGCTTAGATAGACTCTGGAATTCCCCCTGCACAGGTACTCTTGTTAGAGGAAACCAGCTTCTGACAAGCAAAGGGTCAGTATGCCCAGTTGTACGGTTATAACATATGAAAGTTACTGTAAAGTCAAAAAGAATAGGAACGATAATAGATTAAATGTAGGAGTCGGATACATTTTATAGTAGCATGCTCACCTCAGCCCCTCTTGGTGGCCCATGTGGAAGTGGGAGAGAAGCGTCTTTACTATCTTGGGATATGTACAGGTAGCCGAAAGACATGCATGTTAAATAGTTACATACAGTCACAAGGTGGGTGGCATCAACAGTCAGGTCCCTGAGTTCACAGGTGAGGAAACGTCAGACCTGCAATGGGGGAAGGTGCGAGTGGGGCTGGGTGACAGGGCGGGAAGAGGTAGCAACAGGTGTCTGCTCCTGTAGGGACCTAAAATCAACCCTGTGCTCACTTTAAGGCAGCATAGCTGGTCAGGGGGAATCGCTGGGTACGATATTTAAAGCAGGATGATATACGTGGACTTAGCTCTGACTCACCAAGGTGGAGGCTTTCCTACCAGGGAATGCTAGCTTTCCAGATTCCCTCTGTTAAAAGTTTGGGACTATAATCCTCGCCATATGTCTCTCAGTGTTAATTTCCCAAAGACTCTGAGATCCCCCTGCACAGGTGGATGCTGGCAGCCTTTGTTACCTCCTACCCTGACACAGCACAGACAACAGAGGATCATGGACACTAGAGGACAGTGTGGCTGTGATGACTCATGGACAGTGGAGGACAGTGTGGGGCAGTGGTGTGTCATGGACAGCAGAAGACAGTGTTGGGTAGAAGTAAGCCCTAGGGTGGACCTCTGACCCTCACTGCTGAGCACCCTGTGGGTTCTGGTGGCAGATTCTGGTCCTGGTGCCCTAGTCTGTGGTGCACCATGAGGAGGCTGCCCAGCAGATGCCATCGCAGACAGTGTGAGCATGGAGGACACGGGGGCAGCATGTGACGGGCGGGGAGGAGCTGACCCACTTCTGCAGCCAACATGTCCTCCCGTTTCTGCACCAGGTCAGACCTGAAGAAGGACCTATCCCACCTGGACCAACAGGGTGGGGAGTCTCACTACGTCATGGCCTCAGGTGCATGTGCTGCTTCTTGGCCCCAGGGTGGGGTGGGGGCCGTGCTCATGGCCTGTCCTTTGGGAGTCGGGGAGGGAGACCTTGCGAGACATCTAGGAGGGTGGGTGTGCAGCTGACTCGGGGTTCCTGTGGCATGCTCACACCTCAGGGCCTGTGTGTCCAGAGGGCCACAGCAAGGGGACAGAAATCAGAGGCTTGAGGTAACAACATTGTCTCCCAGATCTGGTGACCCGGAGTCTGAAGTTCAGGGGTGGGGAGAGCTGGAATCCCTCAGGAGGTTTCCAGGGGAGGGTCCTTCCTCGTGGTCTCTCCCAGCTCCTGTGGGCCCTGGACATTCCTGAACTTGTGTCCGCATCTCTCCAACCTGTGCCTCCGTCTCTATATGGCCGTCTCCCCTCTGTGTCCCTCTGTGTCCCACCTCCTCTGTTAGAAGGAAACCACTCCTGTAGGATATGGGCACCCCTGTGCCAGGGTGAGCTCAGGACACTGTTGTGATGTGAACTTGGTGGCACAGAAAATGCCCTGGATGGTTCCCTCCACCCCCACCCTGGAATAACATCATCCATAGGTTCCATGTTCACGGCTCTCATGCAGACCCAGGGTCCCATTCTCCTCCCCACCCCGGGATAAGTCATGCACACAGGCGCAGGTGCCATGCTCACGCCACCTCCTACTTGCCAGGCACTGCCGGGGAGACATTCATGCAAGTGCAGCCATATCTGCTGAAGGACAAGGAGTCACGGATCAAGGAGGCGCTGCAGAACCTCGCCACCAAATGGAGACTGCTACACCAACAGCTGCAGGGCCGCGAACTCCCCATGGTCACCGTCATGGGGTACACAAACTGTAGTGAGGACCTAGGGCATGGGGAGGGCTGCCCAGATGGTGGGGGTTGATGTGGGGAAATAAAGACATGGGCACACAGACTGTGATGAGGAGGTGATGTGGGCACAGAGACTGTGATGAGGGCACGTGGGCACACAGACAGTGATGAGGAGGAGACGTGGGCACACGGACTGGTGAGGAGTGACCTGTGGTCCACAGTGACTGTGGTCAGTGGTCAAGATGGTTCATCCCCACCGTGGCGCTTCCTCAGGCCTTGGTGGTTCAGTGCTAGGACCATCCGCTTCCTGAAGTGCCCCTGGGAACCATTTCCCGACAAGGCACCTCACAATCAGTCCCTGTCCACCCATCAGTCAGGTGGCCCTGCTTGCTGCAGCAGCACTGAGAGAGCTTCGGTGGGGCGTCCCAACTGAGACGGACTGGGAAGCAAGGCTGGCCACTACGTGCACACATCAGCCCCTGACCATCCCGTGGGCCTCAGCCAGCTGATTGGCCTGGCCTAAGACAGTGCAGGCTGGGGGCCTGTCGGTGGGGTGATGTCACCCTGGGCTGGGCCAGCCTCCCCCGTGACAGCAATTGTACACCGGGTATATGGGCTGCCTGTGGCACCAGGAGGCCTCCACGCCCATCATCTGCCACGAAACTCCTCAGTAGCCAGTGGGCACAGTGGGTCGCTGTGGACCCCTCACCACCATGTCAGTGCTTCAAACCACAGCCTCTCCGAAGGAGTTGTGCTGTCTGCTCCCATGAAGACTGACAGTCTCGGGAACCCACAGGGCTGTTCTACCCTGACCCTTGGGGTCACAGTCGTAATGGATTCGCTGGCCATGGGGGTTTTGTTCCTGTGTACATTTCAGGAGGGTCTCTGGTGGTGCTGTGAGGTCAGCGCAGGGCTGCCCACTACAGGGGCAGCAGTTCAAACCCACCAGCAGCTTCTCCGGAGGAAGATGAGGCTCTCTGCTTCTGTGAACAGTGACAGGTTTAGAAGACCTGTATAGGATCAGTCTGTGTGGGACTAGCCCCATGGGCAGGGTTAGAGGCCTGCAATGGGGTCAGTCTGGGTCACTCTGGCTCTGCGGACAGGGTTAGAATTCTGCATGGGGTCAGTCTCGGTCACACTGGCTCCATGTACAGGGTTAGAATCCTGCATGGGGTCAGTCTGGGTCACACGGGCTCTGTGGCCAGAATTAGAGGACTGCATGGGGTCAGTCTGGGTCACATTGGCTCTGTGGACAGGGTTAGAACCCTGCATGGGGTTAAGTCTGGGTCACACTGGCTCCATGTACAGGGTTAGAGGCCAGCATGAGGTCAGTCTGGATGACTCTGGCTCTGTGGACAGGGTTAGAATTCTGCATGGGGTCAGTCTGGGTCACACTGGCTCTGTGGGCCTGGTTCCCTGCACTCTGCTGCATCTCCAGGTGTCATGCCTGGATCCTTGTCCCCACCAGGCCTGGGCAGGTGGTGGCCCCCTGCTACCCATGCAGGACCCCCTTGGACATGCCCTACAGGGGGTGCGCCTGACTCTCCCCCCCACCCCCAGTGGGCAGAGCATGACTCCAACGATGTTGTTGATGCAGGAGACCAGGCATTCATACAGGTTCTCCAAGTTCCTGCACGCCAGCATGACTACCTCCGGCAGCGGCTGGCTCTCCTTGTCCAGCTGCTCTGTGACAATCAGCACCTGCATGTGAAGCCAGCTCTCCCTCAGGCCAGTGGCTGCTGCTCGCCAGGGGCGATGACCACAATGGCAGACCCTTTCATGGGGGCGGGGTGGTGGTGCTGGGCCACTGACTCGCCCTACCTGGGAGCCCCTGGACCGTGGGCCCTGCTGTCACAAACCGCAGGCTCTCGGGGACTCACTCTGGGATGACACTGGTCACAGTTACCACAGACACTGAACACTCTGCCCCCTTCCTCCTGGGTCTCAGGGCCTCCCCGTAGGGTCCCCAGCACTGAGAGGGACCCCAGCTGTCATGACTTGGGGGGTGGGATGGAATCTAAGGGCCCATGGATCCTGAGCAGGCTGCCCCTGACCACATGGTAGGGTGCGCGTGCACAACCACTGACATCGTGTGTCCACAAGGCTGTCAGTTTTTACCAGAGTAGACAGCCTGTCTTTCTCCCTCAGGGAAGTGGGGGGTTTCAAGCTGCTGACCTTGCAGTGCACAATCCAATGCCTCATCCTCTGTACCAGAAAGGCTCCTCTCCAGGAGCCCCTACCTGGCTCCCATTCCTGTAACCCCACTGCACCATGCAGGCCAGGTGGTGCCCACTCAAGGGGAGAAGGTGGGTCCTGCACAGAGCTGCCCTCTCTGAGCCCAGGGGAGCAGAGTGACCCTCCCCTGGAGAACGGACCACTTGAGCGCCACAGATGGCTAATGCAGGGAGCACCTAGCTAAGGAGCTGCAGGGTCTTGGGTTGGTTGGGAGGAATGGGGGACTTCATGTTCAGGCGTCCAGTCATGGTGTCATGACTGCAAAGGTGACACTGCATTCGAGATCACCCCCGTAATGCTCCCTTCAAGGAAAACATGAGGGACTGGGGGAGGGATTTCCCTTGCAGAGCATAGAGGCAGGGCTATGTGCTGGTCTGGGTGCCTGTGAGCAGGACCTTACTGGAAACGGGGCCTTTACAGATGACGTCAATTAGCATGTCACACTGGAACACAAGTGATGTCCTTATAACAGAGGTGCAGAGACAGGGTGGAGATATGTGGCCACAGTCAAGGGGTGCTTGAGGCCCCCAGGAGCTGGGAGACACCATGAGGAAGGGCCCTCCCCTGGAGCCTGGCCCTACTCACCCCTGGACCTCAGACTGGTGTCTTTGCAGATGTGATTCACTCAGCATGAGCTCACCATGGGGCGGAGGGGGTGGAGGTTGTGGTCCTCACCCTACAGGAATGGTGTCCTTATAACAGGATGCAGAAGGGAGATAGCCACATGGAGGCAGAGGCTGCCTCCCATCCCTCAACCTGAAGACAGCAAGAACAAGGAATGTGTGGGAGTGCACGCGTGCCCACGCTCACCTGGACAGAGATGTACGTGCGTGTGTACTCACGTTCACCTGGGCTGGAGAGATGGTGCAGGGGCACATCCCAGAGTCGGGGCCAGAGACAGTGATGTCACCTAGATACAGTGCAGCTTTCCAAAATGGTCAGAAAATAAATGTGACAGGCTTACTGGAGAACCTAGGGACCAAGACTGAAGAGCAGGTGACATCCGAAAACCTGCAGAAGAGAAGCTGTGCCAGAGGAGAGAGCCAATATTTTCGAAGAAAAGGGAAATTGGCAACTTCACCTGGGAGCAGGTACTAAGTGTCTGGGAGCACATAGCATGTGTCTGTGAGCAGGTGCCTTGTGACTGAAAGACCTCAAATGTGAGGAAGCCAAGTGTGTATGGGAGCAGGTAACATGCGTCTATGACCATGTAGTGTATATCTGAGAACAGATAAGCTGTGTATGTATATTGTCAGTTGCTTGTGTCTGAGCAGGTGTCGTGTGTCTGTGAAAGACTGGACATATGGGGAAGTCCAGTGTGCCTGTGAGCAGCACCAGGTTGTCTGGCCAAGACTGTTGGGCCTCTGACCAGGTACTGGATATCTCTGAGCAGGCAGCAACTGTGTATCTGTGAGCAGGTGGCTTGTGTCTGGGAAGAGGTAATTTGTGAGTAAGTATGCTGTGTGTGTGTGCGTGTGTGTGGTTTTGTGCCTGAACAGATAATGAATGTCTGAGCAGGTAACCTGTGTCTGTGAGCAGATAATATGTCTCTGTGAGGAGGCATCCTGTGTGTGGGCGTGCGCGAGAGAGTGCACAAGTGCCTTGTGTCTGGGAGCAGGTAATGTGTTCCTATGATCATGAACCGGTGTGGGTATGGAAGCAGGTAATGTGTTTCTCAGAGCAGGTGACCGGTGTGTGTCTGGAAGTAGATAATGTGTTCCTATGAGAGGGAACCAATGTGTGTCTGGGAGCAGATAATGTGTTCCTATGAGCAGGGAGTCAGTGTATGTTGGAAGCAGGTAATGTGTTCCTATGAGCATGGAGCCGCTGTATGTCTTGAAACAGGTAGTGTGTTCTGATAAGCAAGGTGCCAGTGTATATCAGGAAGCAGACAATGTATTCCTATTAACAGGGACTGGTGGGTTTCTTGGAAGAGATAATGTGTTCCTATTAGCAGGGAACAGGTAGTTTGTTCCAATGATCATGTAGGCGGTGTGTGTCTGGGAGTAGGTAATGTCTTTTGGTGAGTCGAGCGCAGGTGTAGTTCTGGAAGCAGGTAATGTATTTCTATGAACAGGGAACCCGTGTGTGTCAGGGCCCAATTAATATGTTCCTATGAGCAGGGAGCCAGTGTGTGTCTGAGAGCAGGTAATGTGTTCCTATGAGCGGGGAACCGGTGTATTTCTGGGAATATGTAATGTGTTTCTAATAGCTGCTCATGTGCAATTGGGAGCAGGTAATATGTTCTGATGAGCAGGGTTCCTGTGTATGTCTGGTAGTAGGTAATGTGTTCGTATGAGCAGGGAACCTGTATGTGTCTGGTAGTAGGTAATGTGTTCGGAGGAGCAGGGACCCTGTGTATGTATGGGAGCAGGAAATATGTTCTATGATCAGGGAGCCAGTGTGTGTCTGTGAGCAGGTAATATGTTCCTATGAGCAGGGAACAGGTGTGTGTCTAGGTGTAGGTTATGTGTTGTGATGAGCATGGAGCCAGTCTTTGGGAACAGGTACTGTGTTCTGAAGAACAGGGATCGGTCTGAGTCTGGGAGCAAGTTATGTGTTCCTATGAGCAGGTAGCCTGTGTGTGTTTGTGAGCAGGAAATGTGATCCTATGAGCAGGGAATCATTGTGTGTCTGGGAACAGTAATATGTTCCGATGAGCAGGGAACCGGTGTATGTCTCAGATCAGGTAATGTGTTCTGATGAGCAGGGCCCCTGTATATGTATGGGAGCAGGAAATATATTCTTATGATCAGGTAGCCAGTGTGTGCCTGGGAGCAGGTAATGTGTTCTCATTAGCAGGGAGCTGGTGTATGTCTGGGATCAGGTAATGTGTTCTGATGAGCAGGGAATGGGTGTTTTTCTGAGAGCAGGTAATGTGTTCTAATGTGCAGGGAGCCTGTGTGTGTCCAGGAAGAGGTAATGTGCTCCAATGAGCAGGGAATCGGTGTGTGTCTGGATTTAGGTAATGTGTTTCTATCAGCAGGGAGTCAGTGTGTGTTCGGTGGTAGGTAATATGTTCCGATGAGCAGGTTGTCGGTGTATATCTTTGAGCAGGTAATGTGTTCCAATGAGCAGGGAATCGGTGCATGTCTGGGAGCAGATAATGAGTTCCTATGAGCAGGGTGCCAGTGTATGTCTTCAAGCAGATATGTTCCTATAAGCAGGGAGCAGGAGTGTGTCTCGCCGTTGGTCCCGGTATGTGTCTGGGACCAAGTAATGTGTTTCTAATGGGTGCTGAATAGTGTGTGTCTGGGGACAGGTAATATGTGCCGATGAGCAGGCATCCAGTGTGTGTCTAGGTGCGGGTAACATCTTCCTATGAGCAGGGACCCAGTGTATGTCTGGTTATGGGTAATGTGTTCCTCTGAGCAAGGGGCCAATGTCTGTCTGAGAGCAGGTAATGTGTTCCTATGAGCAGGGAACCGTTGTGTGTCTGGGAGCATGTAATGTGTTTCTAATAGCTGCTGATTGGTGTGTCTGGGAACAGGTAATATGCTCCTCTGAGCAGGGAGCCGGTGTGTGTCTGGAAGCAGTTTATGTGTTCTGATGAACAGGGATTGGTGTGGGTCTGAGAGCATGTTATGTGTTCCTATGAGCAGGGAACCAGTGTGTGATTGGGAGCAGGTAATATGTTCCTATGAGTAGGGAACTGGTGTGTGTCTGGGAGTAGGTTATGTGTTCTGAAGACCAGGGTTAGGTGTGGGTCTGAGAGCAAGTAATGTGTTTGGAATAGCTGTGACCGATGTGTCTTGGAGCAGGTAATGTATTCCCATGAGCAGGGAACTGGTGTATGTTCGGGTCAGGTGATGTGTTCTGATGAGCAGGCACCCTGTGTATGTATGGGAGCAGGAAATATATTCTTATGATCAGGTAGCCAGTGTGTTTCTGGGAGCAGGTAATGTGTTCCGCTGAGCAGGGTGCCGTTGTATGTCTGGAAGCAAGTAATTTGTTCCTATGAGCAGGGAACCGGTGTGTGTCTGGGTACAGGTAGGATGTCTGAGCAGGGAAATGGTGTGTGTCTAGAAGCAGGTAATGTGTTCCTATGAGCAGGGTGCCAGTGTAAGTCTTCAAGCTGGTCATATGTTTCTTTATGCAGGGAACCGGAGTGTGTCTCAGAGCAGCTCCCAGTGTGTCTGGCAGCAGGCAATGTGTTCCAATGAGCGGGAACCGCTGTTTCTGGGCAGGTAATGTGTTCCTGTGAGCAGGTGACGGTGTGTGTCTGGGAGTAGGTAATATGTTCTGATACACAGGGTGCTGGTATATGGCTGGAAGCAGGAAATGTGTTTCTGAGTATGGAGATGCTGTATGTCTGTGAACACGTAATTTTCTCCATTGAGCAGGGAACAAGTGTGTGTGTCTGAGTAGGTAATATGTTCTGATGAGCATGGAGCTGTTGTTTGTCTGGGAATAGAAAATGTGTTCTAATGAACGTGGATTGGTGTGGGTCTGGGTGCTCATTATGTGTTCCTATGAGAAAGGAACTGTTGTGTGTCTGGGAGCTGGTAATATGTTCCAGTGAGCAGGGAACTGCTGTATGTCTCAGGTCAGGTAATGTGTTCTGATGAGCAGGCACCCTGTGTATGTATGGGAGCAGGAAATATATTCTTTTTAAAAAACATTTTTAGGGACTCATTCAGCAATTATCACAATCCATACATACATCAACTGTATAAAGCACATCTGTACATTCTTTGTCCTCATCATTTTCAAAGCATTTGCTCTCCACTTAAGCCCTTTGCATCAAGTCCTCTATTTTCCCCTCCCTCCCCACTCCCTCCTAACTTGTGAGCCCTTGATAATTTATAAATTATTATTTTGTCATATTTTGTGGTGTCCGGCATCTCCCTTCACCCCCTTTTCTGTTGTCTGTTCCCCATGGAGGAGGTCACATGTAGATCTTGTAATAAGTTCCCTCTTTCCAGCCCACTCACTCTCTACCCTCCCCGTATCACCAATCACACCCCTGGTCCTGAAGGTATCATCTACCCTGTATTCCCTGTGCCTCCAGCTCCTATCTGCACCAGTGTACTACCTCTGCTCTAGCCAGACTTGAAAGTTAGATTTCGGATCATGGTAGTTGTGGAGGAAGCATTTAGGAAGCTGTATCCTTCCTCGATGCTACATCGCACTCTAACTGACTCATCTCCTCCCCTAGGCCCCTCTTTGAGGGGATTTCCAGTGGCCGACAAATGGGCTTTGGGTCTCCACTTTGTACCACCCCCTTCATTAACTATAGTAAAAAAAAATTTTTTTCTGATGATGCACACTGGCTGGTGTTCTGCTTCCGTGTGGGCTTTGTTTCTTCTGAGACAGATGGTTGCTTGTTCACCTTCAAGCCTTTAAGACCCCAGACACTATTCTTTTTGATAGCCAGGCACCATCAGCTTTCTTGGCCACAGGAAATATATTCTTATGAACAGGTACCCACTGTGTTTCGGGGAACAGGTAATGTGTTCCGCTGAGCAGGGAGCTGGTATGTGTCTGGGAGTAGGTAATGTGTTCCTATGAGCTAGGAACTGGTGTGTGTCTGAGATCAGGTAATGTGTTCTGATGAGCAGGCACCCTGTGGATGTATGGGAGCAGGAAATATATTCTTATGATCAGGTAGACAGTGTG
Source organism: Tenrec ecaudatus (assembly GCF_050624435.1). Classification (NCBI taxonomy): domain Eukaryota; kingdom Metazoa; phylum Chordata; class Mammalia; order Afrosoricida; family Tenrecidae; genus Tenrec; species Tenrec ecaudatus. Next base: position 13,413,620 of record NC_134532.1, read on the forward strand.
TGCCTGGGAGCAGATAATGTGTTCTTATTAGCAGGGAGCTGGTGTATGTCTGGGATCAGGTAATGTGTTACTATGAGCAGGGAATTGGTGTTTTTCTGGTAGCTGGTAATGTGTTCTGATGAGCAAGGAGCCTGTGTGTGTCCAGGAAGAGGTAATGTGTTCCAATGAGCAGGGAATCAGTGTATGTCTGGGAGCAGGTCATGTGTTCCTATGAGCAGGGAACCAGTGTGTGTCAGGGAGCAGGTAATGTGTTCTTTGAGCAGGGAGCTGGTGTGTGTCTCAGAGCAGGTACCGGTGTGTGTCTGGGAGCAGGTAGCCGGTTTGTGTCTGGGAACAGGCAATGTGTTCCAATGAATGGGAACCGGTGTGTGTCAGGGCAGGTTATGTGTTCCAGTGAGAAGGTACCGGTATGTGTCTGGGAGTAGGTAATGTGTTCTGAGAAGCAGGGTGCTGGTCTGTGTCTGGAAGCAAGAAATGTGTTCCTTTGAACAGGGAACCGGTATGTGTCTGGGAGCAGGTAAAGTGTTTGTTTGAGCAGGGAGCCGCTGTATGTCTGGGAACAGGTAATGTGTTCAGTTAACAGGGAATAAGTGTGTGTCTGGGGATTGGTAATATGTTCTTATGAGCAGGGACCCTGTATATATATATGAGCAGGATGTGTTCCTATGATCAGGGAGCCGTGGTGTTTCTGGGAGCAGGTATTGCATTCCTTTTAGCAGGGAGCTGGTGTATGTCTGGGAAGAGGGAATGTGTTCTAATCAGCAGGGAATTGGTGTGTGTCTGGGTTGAAGTAGTGTGCTTCTACCCAGTGTGTGTCTGGTAGCAGGTAATATGTTCCGATGAGCAGGTTGCTGGAGTATTTCTGCGAGCAGGTAATGTGTTCTGTTGAGTAGGGAGCAGGTGTGTGTCTGGGAGCAGGTAGTGTGTTCCAATGAGCAGGGAATCTGTGCATGTCTGGGCGCCAGTAATGAGACCATATGAGCAGGGTGCCGGTGTAAGTCTTCAAGCAGGTCATATGTTCCTATATGCAGGGAGCTGCAGTGTGTCCTGGAGCAGGTCCAGTGTGTGTCTGGGAACTGGTAGCCGGTTTGTGTCTGGGAGAAGCAAAGGTGTTCCAGTGAGCGGAAACCAGTGTGTGTCTGGGAGGAGGTAATGTATTCGCATGAGCAGGGACCCTGTGTGCGTCTGGAAGTAAGTAATGTGTTCCCTTGAGCCAGGAGCCGGTGTGTCTGGGAGAAAGTAATATGCACCTCTGAGCAGGGAACCAGAACTGTGTGTCTGGCAACAGGTAATGTATTCACATGAGCAGGGAACCTTTGTGCATGTGGGAGTAGCCAGTATTTCCCTATGAGCCCGGAGCTGGTGTGTGTCTGGGAGCAGGTAATGTGTTCCTATGAGCAGTTATCACTGTGTTTCTGGGAGCAGGTAATGCGTTCTGATGAGCAGGGAGCCTGTGTGTGTCTAGGAGCAGGCAATGTGTTCCTATGAGCAGGTATCAGTGTGTTTCTGGGAGCAGGTAATGCGTTCTGATGAGCAGGGAGCCGGTTTGTGTCTGGAAGCAGATTATATTTCCTATGAGCAGTGAGCCGGTGTGTGTCAGGAGGCAGGTAATGTGTTCCTATGAGCAGAAAGCCAATGTATGTCTGGGAGCAGGGAAAGTGTTTGTTTGAGCCGGGATCCACTGTATGTCTAAAACAGGTAATATATGAGTTAAGCAGGGAACAGGTGTGTGTCTTGGGGTTTGTAATATGTTCTTATGAACATGGACCCTGTGTATATATGGGAGCAGGATGTGTTCCGATGACAAGAGAATCAGTGTGTGTCTGGGTTCAGGCAATGTGTTTCTATGAGCAGGGAACCAGTGTGTGTCTTGGAGCAGGTAATATATTCACCTGAGCAGGGAACCTGTGTGCATCTGGGAGTAGGTAATGTGTACTTAAGTGTCGGGAGTTGGTGTGTGTCGGAAAGCAGGTAATATGCTTATCTGAACAGGGAGCCAGGGTGTGTCTGGCAGCAGGTAATGTGTTCCTATGAGTAGGGAACCTGTGTGTGTCTGAGAGTAGGTAATGTGTTCTGATTAGCAGGGTACCGGTGTATGACTGGAAGCAGGTAATGTATTCCTATAAGCCTGAAGCCACTGTATGTCTCAGGACAGGTAATGTTTTACGTTGAGCCTGGAAGAGGTTTTTGTCTGAGTGTAGGGAATGTGTTTCGATGAGCATGGAGTTGGTGTTTGTCTGGACCACATTATGTGTTCTGATGAACAGGGATTGGTGTGGGTCTGGGAGCACGTTACGTGTTCCTATGAGCAGGGAAGCGGTGTGTGTTTGGGAGCAGATAATCTGTTCCTATGAGTAGAGAACAGGTGTGTGTCTGGGAGTAGGTAATATGTTCCTATGAGCAGGGAACCGGTTTGTGTCTGGGAGTAGGTAATGTGTTCTGATGAACAGCGTTCGGTGTGTATCTGGGAGCCTATAATGTGTTTCTAATAGCTGCTGACTGGTGTGTTTCTTTGAGCAGGTAATATGTTCCAATGATCAGGGAACCAGTGTATGTCTGGGAATAGGTAATTTGTTCCCATGAGCAGGGAACCTGTGTGTATCTGGGAGTAGGTAATGTGTTCTTATGTGCCGGAAGCCGTTGTGTGTCTGGGAGCAGGTAATATGCTCCTATGAGCAGGAGCCAGGATGTGTCTGGGAGCAGGTAATGTGTTCCCATAAGCAGGGAACCTGTTTGTGTCTGGGAGTAGGTAATGTGTTCCCATGAGTCAGAAGCTGGTGTGCGTCTGGGAGCAGGTAATGTGTTCCTATGAGCAAGGCACCGCTGTGCGTCTGGGAGTAGGTAATATGTTCTGATGACCAGGGACCCCGTGGATGTATGGGAGCTGGAAATTTGGTCCTATGAGCAGGCAACCGGTATATTATGTGGGAGCAGGTAATATGTTCCAATGAACAGGAACCAGTGTGTGTCTGGGAGCAGGCAATAGGTTCCTATGAGCAGGGTGCCGGTGTATGTGTTCAAGCAGGTCATATGTTCCTATAAGCAGGGAGCCCAAGTGTGTCTTAGAGCAGGTCCCGGTGTGTGTCTGGGAGCAGGTAGCCGGTTTGTGTATGGGAGCAGGCAATGTATTCCAATGAGCGGGAACCTGTGCGTGTCTGGGCAGGTAATGTGTTACTGTGAGCCGGTACTTGTGTATGTCTGGAAGCAGGTAATGTGTCCCTATGAACAGGGAACCGGTGTGAGTCTGGGAGCAGGTGATGTGTTCCTATGAGCATGGAGCCGCTGTATGTCTGGGAACATGTAATGTGTTCCATTGATCAGGGAACAAGTGTGTGTCTATGAGTAGGTAATATATTCCGATGAGCAGGGAGCCGGTGTTTGTCTGGGAACAGGTAATGTGTTCTAATGAACATAGATCGGTGTGGGTTTGGGAGCACATAATGTGTTCCTATGAGCAAGGAAACATTGTGTGTCTGGGAGCAGGCAATATGCTCCTCTGAGCAGGGAACCTGCGTGTGTCTGGGAGTAGGTAATGTGTTCCCATGAGCCAGGAGCCGGCGTGTGTCTGGGAGCAGCTAATGATTTCCTATGAGCATGGAGCCACTGTATGCATGGGAACTTGTAATGTGTTCCTATGAACAGGGAACCAGTTTGTGTTTGGAGCACGTAATGTGTTCCTATGAGCAAGGAACCGTTGTGTGTCTGGGAGCAGGTAATATGTTCTGAAAGCAGAGTGCTGGTGTGTGTCCAGAGGCAGGTAATGCCTTCCTATGAGCAAGTACCCAGTGTATGTATGAGAGGAGGTAATGTGTTCCTATGGTCAGGCAGCCTGTGTATATCTGGGAGCAGGAAATGTGTTCTGATGACCACGGATCGGTGTGGTTCTGGGAGCATATAATGTGTTCCAATGAGCAAGGAGCCAGTGTGTGTTTGTGAGGAGGTATTGTGTTCTGATGAGCGGGTTCCCTGTATATATATATATATATATATATATATATATATATATATATGAGCAAGTAATGTGTTCCTATGAGCATGGCATCAGTGTATATGTGGGAATAGCTAATGTGTTCAGATGAGCAGGGAATTGGAGTGTGTGTGGGACCAAGTAATGTGAATGTGTTCCAATGAGCAGGAAGCCAGTGTGTCTCTGGGAGTAGGTAATGTGTTCCGGTTAGCAGAGTGCTGGTGTATATCTGGAAGCAGGGAACATGTTCCTATGAGCAGGGGACCAGTGTGTGTCTGGAAACAGGGGGTGTTTCCTTAAGAGCAGGGAGCTGGTTGAGTGTCTGTGAAGAAGTAATGTGTTCTGATGACCAGGTACTGGTGTGTGTCTACCTATGAACAGGGAGCCAGTGTATGTTTGGGAATAGGAAAAGTGTTCCTATGAGCAGGGAACTAGTGTATGTCTGAGAGCAGGTAATGTGTTCCTATGAGCAGGGAACTGGTGTGTGCCTGATAGCAGGTAATGTGTTCCTATGAGTATGGAGCCACTGTATACCTGGGCAATAAATAGACTGCTAAAACATTAGGTCAGAGGTTCAAAACTACCAACTTCTCCTTGGGAGAAAGTTAAAGTCATCAAACACAGCTCCAGAAGCCTTCTATGGCGTGGCTATGAATTGGAATTTTGGGGTCCTTTAGGATTTTTTGGTGGCACATGATTTTTTAGGGCTTTGTGATTGTTTGGGGACGTTTGAGGTGTACTTTGGGCATTACAGTGGTTTGGGCTTTTAGGGTGCCTTATAAGATTTTTGGGTGATTTTCAGAGATTTAGGGGATAATTTTTACAGTGTATAGGTATTTTTAGCACGATAGGGTGTTTTTGGGGATCCTAAAGGATTTACTGGAGATTTTACGGTATTTTAAATATTTTATGTGTTTGTTTGTTTTTTTAGCATCTAGGTTTTGTTCAGGTTTCATGGTGTCTTCAAGGCATTTATGGGGTTTGGGAATGTTTAGGGTTTGGGAATCTTCGAAGGATGTTTTTGGAAGTTTCAGATTTTGGGGAGAACATTTAGTATGTTTTTCTTGGCTTTAGAGTGTTATTTGAATTTTAGGGAGTATTAAGGCTTTTCAGACATTTTAAGGCTTTTAGGGTGATTTTAGTGTTTAAGGGTGTTTATTGGGCTTATATATTATTTTTATGTCTTTTAGGGTTTTGTTAAAATTTTAGGCTGTTTTTAAAGCCTTAGAGTGTTTTGGGGGGACTAGGTGTTTTTAGCACTTTAGGGTTTTGTCTGTTTGTTTTTTGGCATTCATGGTAAAATCATGGCTATTAGGCTATTGGGTTTTTACAGTGTTTTGCAGTGATTTAGGTTGCTTTTTAGGGATTTTCTTGGGGTCTTAATGACTTTTAGCATGATTTTAGGGCTTTGGAGGTGCTTTATTTTGCGTTTTATGGCATTTGCATATTTTTAGGGCCTGTATTGTGTTTTGGGGTGTTTAAGAGTTTTTTTGTAACACTTATGCTATATTAGTGTTTTTTTAGGAAGGCTATACCATGTATTTAATAGTGTTAAGATGCTTTGGGGGCACTTTAGGTGTTTTTTTTTTATCATTTTAGAATTATCTTTAGACCTTTTAGGGTTTTTAGGACATGTATGGTGTTTTTAAGTCTTTTATGGTGCTTTAGGTAATTTAGTATGTTTTGTGGAGATAAGTGTGGATGTTAGGGCTTTGAGGTTATTTGGAGGGCTTTTATATTACTTTTAGCTGCTTTTTGCATGCTTTTTAGCTTCTATGGTGTATTTAAGGGTGTTGGGTGTTTTTTAGCTTTCAGGGTGTTTATATTATTGTAGACCGTTTTTAAAGGCTTTAGGGTGGATTTTTTTTTTTTAATTTTCGGACTCAAGGAACCCTATATAGTGTTTCAGAGGCTGCATGTCTTTACTTAAGGGTATAAAAACCCTCATCTTTCGCCCTGGAAGCAGCTAGTAGCTTTTGTTAGGGCAGTTAGGTTGTAACATTATCTTCTGATCAGACGAACTCGACCCTGCTTTACCGCAATAGAGTCAGTCAATACGGACTCAGAGTAACCTCACTGAGGGTTTTGAACTGCCAATTGGTGGATCAGAGGTAACCACTGCACCACCAGGTAGAAACCATGGCCTGGTACAAGAGATCTTGGTTCTCATCTCAGCCCTATTTGACTTGACAAAAGTCTTCTCATTTCCTCCTGCCTCTCCCCTCCATTAGTAAAATGGGGGTAAGTAAAGGCTACTTCTTAAGGATTGCTATTTGCTGGTAAGCCACGATCAACATTCTTCTTCTAAAGCCCTTCCAACCGCGGAGGAGTGTGCCTGAGTCGGGAGTGGGGGTGTACAGGTGCCCTTCAGGAACACAAGCGCAACCTGAGCCAAAGGAAACAGAATCATCACAGTAATCCTGTCTGGGTTCCAGAAGTCCTTGGTCCACAGAGGTCTTCCCAAAGCCAAATCCTTGGGACAGCCATGGCCAACAAACCTGCTTTACTGCTCCCTCCCTCCCCAGGGGCAGAGAGTCCTTAGGTTGTGTGCCCTTCTACCACCAGCCCAAAGGTGAGAATAGTTTAGTGCAGGAGCCGGGCTGCCCACCACCCCACTCCAGCCCCACCTTCCTTCTCTCAAGTAACTCTGCACCCCGTACCTCTTCAGAGCTCAGGTCTCTCTCAGCCAAGCAACAAAACATCTATGGAGACCTCTTCCTTCCAAGCCAAGCCTCTAGAGTCGCCTGGAGGGCCAACTATTCAGGGAGAAGGGGTACAGCTGAGGGATCTTTTCTGAGCACTCTTCTCTCTCAGGGAGCTTACAATCCAGAAAGGGTTTTGGTGGGATTTCCTCTCCCCTCACAACCCTTCCCATACCGAAACTTTGAAACAACATTCCAGCCACTCCAGTGGGTTTCTCGGCAGCTCCTGCACCCTGGCCTGAGCACCCACACACCCCGGGCCTGGAGGAATGTTTCACCACTGCAAAAGTAGCAGTTTGATGCTCTTCAAACGGTTTATTCTGTAATCAATTTCAATGACCTCATCAATCTGAAAAAAAATTGCAGGAACGACAAAAGATTATTTTGGTCGACATCTACTCCCATACCAGGTGCTCCAGTGAATGGGCATCTTGGTGGAGCTGGCTCATTCATACTGTCACGTAATAGAGCACCAAGGTTACAGATCACAGAGCTCATGGCCAGCATCTTCCTCAATGTCATACTGTATCTGAGCAATGTCAGTGTCAGATAATGAATTTCCCGAAGAAGCCCTATCGTTCAATACTGCTCAAAATGCCGAGGCACTGTTGCTGTTATTTCTCTGGTACAAAACAACTTTTTGGTTTCAAATTACATTTTTTGCTATCAAGGACTAAAATTTCCAGTCGGAAACTTTCCCCAAACACATTAATAGGGCAAGCAGGCACTGGAGACTGCTCTAGGGATAAATCTGAGGCGCTTTGCTTGGATACAATGTATCCTCAAAAGTTACACAGTAGTACTTTATGTGGGTCCATGACTATTTAAAACATACCCTATTGAATTTCTAGCTCAGTCCCGCCCTCTTGTGGTTATGCTTCACTCAGAGAACAACACTGCAAAGGGAAGCATTTACCCTCCCTGGCTCTCTAATAATATCCTTAATATTGTAATTAAATTCGTCAATATTTGTGAAGCGCAAAATTTCATAATCAACGAATATCAGTCTTCTCACATGACGGTTCCAAAATGAAGATTCAAGTAATTTATTCGTGGTCCAATACCATTTCTTCAGTCTAGTGCCACCAAAACTGATTTATGATCAAACGAATAAATTTCCAAATGTCACCTTTGTGCACTGAATCCTTATTTCTGTTTCTTGAAAAGTTTTGAGTACAGTGGCAGTTTGATGCTCTTCAAATGATTTCTTCCGTAATAACTTTTCAATGACCTCATCAATCTGAAAAAAATATTGTATGAACGACAGAAGATTATTTTGGTCAACATCTACTCCCATTTCAGGTTCTCCAAGGAATGGGCATCTTGGTAGAGCTGGCTCATCCATACCGTGACATAAAAGAGCAACAAGTTTACAGATCACAGAGCTCATGGGCAGAATCTTCCTCACTGTCATCCTATATCTGAGCAACTTCATGTCAGATTAAGAATTCCCCGAAGAAGCCCTATCGTTCAATACTGCGCAAAATGCTGAGTCACTGTCGCTGTTCTTTCTCTGGTTCAAAACACTTTTTGGTTTAAAATTACATTTTTTGATGTCAAGTACTCACGTTTCCAGTCAGAAACTTTCCCCAAAGACATTACTAGGGAAAGCAGGCACTGGAAACCGCTCTAGGAATAAATCTGATGTGCTTTCCTTGGATACAATTTAATTCTCTAAAGTTACACAGTACTATTCTATGTGGGTGTATGTCTCTTTAAAAAATAACTTATTGAGGCGGCGGGTCCGCTGGGGCGGCCTCTCGGGCCGGGTGTCCATCACCACTTGAGCCCGCACGCCTCCAGACCTCCGGCACCATGGGAAAGAGAGACAATCGGGTGGCCTATATGAACCCAATAGCAATGGCCAGATCAAGGGGCCCAGTCCAATCATCAGGACCAACGATACAAGATTATCTGAATCGACCAAGGCCTACGTGGGAAGAAGTGAAAGAACAACTAGAAAAGAAAAAGAAGGGCTCCAAGGCATTGGCTGAATTTGAAGAAAAAATGAATGAGAACTGGAAGAAAGAACTAGAAAAACACAGGGAGAAGCTATTGAGTGGAAATGAGAGCTCATCCAAAAAAAGACAGAGAAAGAAAAAAGAAAAGAAGAAATCTGGTAGGTATTCATCTTCTTCTTCATCAAGCTCTGATTCTTCCAGCAGTTCTTCAGAGTCTGAAGATGAGGATAAAAAACAAGGGAAAAGGAGAAAGAAAAAGAAGAATCGTTCACATAAATCTTCGGAAAGCTCCGTATCAGAAACTGATTCAGACAGTAAGGACAGCTTTAAAAAGAAAAAGAAGTCAAAGGATGCAACTGAGAAAGAAAAGGATGTGAAAGGATTTGGCAAGAAAAGAAAACTCTGTCCTGAGGATAAGCCGTTATCATCAGAATCCTTGTCAGAATCAGATTATATTGAGGAGGGACGAGCAAAAAAGAAGAAAATCGTTGAAGAACGAGAAAAAGTAACAGAAAAAACGAAGAAGAAAAAGAAGCATAAGAAACACAATAAGAAAAAGAAAAAGAAGGCGGCTAGCTCGAGTCCTGACTCGCCGTGATGCATGTCACAAAAACCGGCTCCCTTCCAAAGAAGTGCAATGCCGAAGGACATTTCACCTGTGAGAAACATGACCTGCTCACAAAATGCATGCGTTTTCTTGTTTTTAAAATTATTCCTGGAATTGTAATAGCCACTCAGACGCTGCTGTGTGAAAGGGCCCTAATTGTTGCCTGCTGCTTGAACATCTTCTGTTTCCTCTTCCCGTCCTCACCAGCGCTGGGAGGTAGTACTCTGCAGTGATACTAGTGGTTAAGGAGTTTGGGGGATAAACTGAGTATTTTTTACTAGAAATATGTTATTTAAGGCAACGGAATTTGAACCTGGATACATCTCTAAGACGTGTTCAGAAATATCCAGCTGACTCTAGATATTAGCGTTTTACAGTGAGGATTACATTGAAATTTCAAAATCCTTACTCTGTAGATAGATGTATTTTATTCCCCACCCCCACCCCCCCTATATACTTTTATTTACCTGGGGAAGGAGCTTTTCGGGAGGGAGAGGGTGGTTTGCTATCTCTAGCGAGTGGAACAGCGTGCCTTTGATCCTCACGCATCCTATTTTTGCGGATGCCTCAGCCATGCTTCCTGGGGAGGGCAGAGCTGGCTCCAAGCAGCCTTGCTCTTTACTGAGCTTGGTGACCTCCTTGGAGTCTGTCTGTGCTACTTTGAGGGAGCCAGAGAAAGAGCCCTTTGCAGCATGAGAGAGCCCCAAAGCTCTGGAATTTACCTCCACTTTAATAAGACTGAATATTTTTTAGCATTAGAATGTGTTAATGTCATTTGAATTAATTTTGACTACACTTTGGCTTGGGATAATAATCATTTCAAATAAACACTGGTACTTTTTGAACTTGATAGTTTAAAGATTCTGAAATGCATGTTTTATACTGTTCAATTTTCACCAGTTATGAAACCAGTGACAGTTACTTTATTTTTATATGGATTTTGTTTAGGCTGCAATGTTCAGCTTTTGTAACTCCTTACTCCTGCTACCTGAACATTTATTTCTGTGTTTAATGGCATACTTGCTGAGAAATTAAGCATGTAAAAACCAGGTTTTGATTTTTTTTTCCTGTTGTCTTTTTTTAACAGCTTCATATTGAAGCTGAGATTTTTACCGTATCCAAGTTGAGTGGCAAGCCTGGTGTGCTATATCTTGTTACATAAAGCTAGTCCCAGAATCTTAGTAAATACAATGTTTTAAAAGTTTGTTGTCTTTGTATATTAGTAACATGATGACAAGTTAAACAGCTACATTACTGCTCCTCTTGTGTCATATTTTACTAAAAGTTTGTGCCTCATATCTTGCTGAATTGTTTACTAGTAATGTTAAAAGGAGTTGATAAGTCATTTTCACTTTGCATTTTTATATAATCAGGTAACATGAAATATAATCTGATGTACATTTGTGCCTGTTCTAGAGGTCGTGGCAACTATAATGGTATATGCACAAGACATTTTGGCATGCATGACAAGAGGCTGAATAAATAGCTATTTTACCTAAAAAAAAAAAAAAAATAAAAATAACTTATTGAAATTCCAGCCCAGTCCCACACTCTTGTGGATATGCTTCACGCAGAGCACAACAATGCAAAGGAAAGAGATACCCTCACAGGCTCTCTGTTAATATCCGTAATATTGTAACTAAATTCGTCATTATTTGTGAAATTAACAATTTCATAGTAAATGAATATCAGAATTCTCACATGATGGTTACAAAATGAAGACTCAAGTAATTTATTCGTGGTCCAAAAACATTTCTTCAGGCTAGTGTCACCAGACACTGAATTATGCTCAAACGAACAACTTTCCAAAATGTCATATTTGTGCACTGAATCCTTATTTCTGTTCCTTGAAAAGTTTTGAGTAGAGTGGCAGTTTGATGCTCTTCAAAAGATTTCTTCCGTAATAACTTTTCAATGACCTCATCGATCTGAAAAAAATATTGTATGAACGACAGAAGATTATTTAGGTCAACATCTACTCCCATATCAGGTTCTCCAGGGAATGGGCATCTTGGTGGAGCTGGCTCATCCATACTATCACGTAATAGAGCAATGAGTCTACAGATCACAGAGCTCATGGGCAGAATCTTCCTCACTGTCATCTTGTATCTGTACAATGTCAGTGTCAGATTATGAATTTCCAAAAAAAGCCCTATTGTTCATTACTGCGCAAAATGCTGAGTCACTGTCGCTGTTCTTTCTCTGGTCCAAAACTCCTTTTTGGTTTAAAATTACATTTTTTGATATCAAGGACTAAAATTTACAGTCAGCAACTTTTGCCAAAGACTTTAATGGGGGAAGCAGGCACTGTAGACTGCTCTATGGATAAATCTGAGGTGCTTTGCTTGGATACATTGTAATCCTAAAAAGTTACACAGTACGACTCTAGTGGATCCATGACTCTTTAAAACATACCCTATTGAATTTCTAGCTCAGTCCCGCCCTCTTGTGGTTATGCTTTACTCAGAGAACAACACTGCAAATGGAAGCGGTTACCCTCCCTGACTCTCTAATAATATCCATAATATTATAACTTAATTCGTCGTTATTTGCGAAGTGAAAAATTTCATAATCAATGAATATCAGTCTTCTCACATGATGTATCCAAAATGAAGATTCAAATAATTTATTCATGGTTCAATACCATTTCTTCAGGCTAGTGCCACCAAACCCTGAATTATGATCAAACGAAGAAATTTCCAAATGTCACCTTTGTGAACTTAATCCTTATTTCTGCTTCTTGAAAAGTTTTGAAGTAGAGTAGCAGTTTGATGCTCTTCAACCGGTTTCTTCCATAATAACTTATCAATGACCTCATCAATCTGAATAAAAATATTATAGGAACGAAAAAAGATTATTTTGGTCAACATCTGCTCCCATATTGGTTCTCAAATGAATGGGTATCTTGGTGGAGCTAGCTCATCCATACCGACACATAATAGAGCAACGAGTTTACAGATCACAGAGCTCATGGCCAGAATCTTCCTCACTGTCATCGTATATATGAGCAATGTCAGTGTCAGATTAAGAATTTCTCAAAGAAGCCCTATTGTTCAATACTGCACAAGAGATGAGTCACTGTCGATGTCATTTCTGTGGTCCTAAACACCCTTTTTTAAAATTACATATTTTGATATCAAGGACTAAAATAGCCAGCCAGAAACTTTTCCCAAAGACATTAATAAGGCAAGCAGGCACTGGAGACTGCTCTAGGGATAAATCTGAGGTGCTTTGTTTAGATACAATGTAGTCCTCTAAAGTTACACAGCATTTATCTATGTGGGTTTATGGCTCTTTCAAACATACCCTATTGGATTTCCAGCCCAGTTCCACCCACCTGTGGTTATGCTTTACTCAGAGAACAATACTGCAAAGGGAAGCAGTTACCCTCCCTCGCTCTCTGATAATATCCGTAATATTGTAAGTAAATTCATCATTATTTGTGAAGCGAATAATTTCACAATCATCGAACATCAGTCTTCTCACATGAGGGTTCCAAAATGAAGATTTATGTAATTTATTCGTGGTCCAGTTCCATTTCTTCATGCTAGTGCCACCAAACACTGAATTATGATCAAACGAAAGCTTTCCAAATGTCACCTTTGTGCCTGGAATCCTTATTTCTGCTTTTTGAAAAGTTTTGAAGTACAGTAGCAGTTTGATCCTCTTCAACCTATTTATTCCGCAATAATTTTTCAATGACCTCATCAAACTGAAAAAAAAATTGTAGAAACGACAAAAGATTATTTGGGTCAACATCTACTACCATACTTGGTGCTTCAATAATGGGCATCTTGGTGGAGCTGACTCATCCATACCGTCACGTAATAGAGCAACGAGTTTACTGATCACAGAGCTCTTGGCCAGAATCTTTCTCACTGTCATCCTGTATCTGAGAAATGTCAGTGTCAGATTATTAATATCCCAAAGAAGCCTTATCGTTCAATACTCCGCAAAATGCTGAGTCACTGTCACTGTTATTTCATGGTCCAAAGCCCCTATTTTGTTTACAATTACATTTTTTGATGTCAAGGACTAAAATTTCTAGTCAGAAACTTTTCCCAAGACTTAATAGGGCAGAAAGGCACTGGAGACTGCTCAAGGGAAAAATCTGAGGTGCTTTGCTTGGATACATTGTTATCCTCAAAAGTTACACAGTATTACTCTATGTGGGTGTATGTCTCTTAGAAACATACCACATAGAATATCCAGCCAAATCCCCCTCTCTTGTAGTTATGGTTCACTCAGAGAATAACACTGCAAAGGGAAGCAGTTACCCTCTCTGGCTCTCTAATAATATCCGTAATGTTGTAACTAAATTAGTCATTATTTGTGAAGTTTACAAGTTTTTAATCAAAGAATATCAGTCTTCTCCCATGACGGTTCCAAAATGAAGATTCAAGTAATTTATTTGTGGTCCAATACCATTTCTACAGGGTAGTGCCACCAAACACTGAATTATAATAAAAGGAAGACCTTTCTTAACTTTGTGCACTGAAACCTTTTTTCTGCTTCTTGAAAAGTTTTGAAATAGAGTAGCAGTTTGATGCTCTTCAACCGGTTTCTTCCGTAATAACTTTTCAATGATCTCATCAATCTGAAAAAAAAATTGTAGGAACGACAAAAGATTATTTTGGTCAACATCTACTCCCATACCAGGAGCTCCAGTGAATGGGCATCTTGGTGGAGCTGGCTCATCCATACCTTAACGTAATAGAGAACCAAGATTCCAGATCACAGAGCTCATGGGCAGAATCTTCCTCACTGTCATCCTGTATCTGAGCAATGTCCTTGTCAGATTATGAATTTCCCAAAGAAGACCTATAGTTCAATACTGCGCAAAATGCTGAGTCACTGTCGCTGTTCTTTCTCTGGTCCAAAACACGTTTTTGGTTTAAAATTACATTTTTTAATATCGAGGACTAAAATTTCCAATCAGAAACTTTCCCCAAAGACATTAACAGCGGAAGCAGGCATTGGAGACTGCTCTAGGGATAAATCTGAGGCGCTTTCTTGGATACAATGTAATCCTCCAAAGTTACACAGTAGTACTTTATGTGGGTCCATGAGTCTTAGAACATACCCTATTGGACGGCAGAGAAGTGGGGGAAGGGAGACTCTGGATAGGGCAAGATATGACAAAATAACAATGTATAAATTACCAAGGGCACAAGAGGGACAGGGAGCAAGGAGGGAGGGGAAAAAAAGAGGACTTAAGGTGCAAAGGGCTTAAGTGGAGAGCAAATGCTTTGAGAATAATTGGGGCAGGGAATGTGCGGATGTGCTTTATACGATTGATGTATGTATATGTATAGGATTGTGATAAGAGTTGTATGAGCTCCTAATAAAATGTAAAAAAAGAAAAAAAAACAAAAACATACCCTATTGAATTTCTAGCTCAGTCCTGCCCTCTTGTGTTTATTCTTCCCTCAGAGAACAACACTTCTAAGGGAAACTTTATCCTCTCTGGCACTCTGAAAATATCCGTAATATTGTAACTAAATTCGTCATTATTTGTGAAGTGAACAATTTCATAGTCAACGAATATCAGACTTCTCACATGACGGTTCCAAAATGAAGATTCATGTAATTAATTTGATGTCCAATACATTTCTCCAGGCTTGTGCCATTAAACACTGAATTATGATAAAACGAAGAACATTCCTAATGTCATCTTTGTGCACTGAATCCTTCTTTCTGCTTCTTTAAAAGTTTTGAAGTAGAGTAGCAGTTTGATGCTCTTCAACTGACTTCTTCTGTAATAACTTTTCAATAATCTCATCAATCTGGAAAAAAATATTGTATGAATGACAGAATATTATTTTGGTCAACTCTACTCCCATATCAGGTTCTCCAGTGAATGGGAATCTCGGTTGAGTTGGCTCATCCTTACCGTCACGTAGTAGAGAAACGAGTTTACAGATCACAGAGCTCTTGGCCAGAATCTTCCTCACTGACATCCTATATCTGAGCAATGTCAGTGTCAGATTAAGAATTTCCTGAAGAAGCCCCCTTGTTCTATACTGCGCAAAATGCTGAGTCACTGTTGCTGTTATTTCCCTGGTCGAAAATTTAAAATTACATTTTTTTGATTTCAAGGACTAATATTTGCAGTCAGAAACTTTTCCCAAAGACATTAATAGGGCAAGCAGGCACTGGAGACTGCTTTAGGGATAAATCTGAGGTGCTTTGCTTGGATACAATTTAATCCTCTAAAGTTACACAGTACTATTCTATGTGGGTGTATGTCTCTTTAAAACATACCCTATTGAATTTCCACCCCAATTCCACCCTCTTGTGGTTATGCTTCACGCAGAGAACAACACTGCAATGGGAAGCAGTTACTCTCCCTGGTTCTGTGATATTCCCTGTAATATTGTAACTAAATTTGTCATTATTTGTGAAGTGAACTATTTCATAATCAACGAATATCATTCTTCTCACGTGACGGTTCCAAAATGAAGACTCACGTAATTTATTAGTGGTCCAATAACATTTCTTCAGGCTAGTGCCATCAATCACTAAATTATGATCAAACAAAAACTTTCCAAATGTCAC
This sequence comes from Tenrec ecaudatus, assembly GCF_050624435.1. NCBI lineage: Eukaryota > Metazoa > Chordata > Mammalia > Afrosoricida > Tenrecidae > Tenrec > Tenrec ecaudatus. Next base: position 13,429,415 of record NC_134532.1, read on the forward strand.
ATTTGTGCACTGAATCCTTATTTCTGCTTTCTGAAAAGTTTTGATGTAGAGTAGCAGTTTGATGCTCTTCAACCGATTTCTTCCGTAATAACTTTTCAATGACCTCATCAATCTGAAAAAAATTATTGTATGAATGACAAAAGATTATTTTGGTCGACATCTACTCCCACATCAGGTGCTCCAGTGAATGAGCATCTTGGTGGACCTGGCTCATCAATACCGTCACGTAATAGGGCAACGAGTTTACAGATCACAGAGCTCATGGCCAGAATCGTCCTCACTGTAATCTTGTATCTGAGCAATGTCAGTGTCAGATTATGAATTTCCTGAAGAAGCCTTTTCCTTCAATACCGCGTAAAATGCTGAGTCACTGTGGCTGTTCTTTCTCTAGTCCAAAACACCTTTTTGTTTTAAAATTACATTTTTTGATGTCAAGGACTAAAATTTCCAGTCAGAAACTTTTCCCATAGACATTAATAGAGCAAGCAGGCACTGCAGACTGCTCTAGGGATAAATCTGAGGTGTTTTCCTTGGATACAATGTAATCCTCAAAAGTTACACAGTACTAATCTTAGTGGGTATATGCCTCTTTAAAACATACATTATTGAATTTCCAACCCAGTCCCGCCTTCCTGTGGTTATGCTTCACGCAGAGAACAACACTGCAAAGGGAAGCAGTTACTCTCCCTGGCTTTCTAATAATATCCGCAATAATGTAACTAAATTCGTCATTATTTGTGAAGTGAACAATTTCCTAATCAACGAATATTAGTTTTCTCACATGACAGTCCCAAAATGAAGTTTCAAGTAATTTATTCGTGGTCCAAAGCACTTGTTCAGGCTAGTGCCATCAATCACTGAATTATGATCAAACGAAGAACTTTCCAAATGAAACATTTGTGCAGTGAATCCTTATTTCTGCTTCTTGAAAAGTTTTGAACTACAGTAGCAGTTTGATGCTCTTCAACCGATTTCTTCCCTAATAAATATTCAATGACCTCATCAATATGAAAAAAAAATTCTATGAACAACAAAAGATTTTTTAGGTCAACATCTACTCCCACATAAGTTGCTCCAGTGAATGGGCATTTTGGTGGAGCTCGATCATCCATACCGTCACGTAATAGAGCAACGAGTTTACAGATCACAGAGCTCATGGCCAGAATCATCCTGACTGTAATCTTGTATCTGAATAATGTGAGTGTCAGATTATGAATTTCCCGAAGAAGCCCTATCGTTCAATTCTGCACATAATGCTGAGAACTGTCGCCGTTCTTTCTCTGGTCCAAAACACCTTTTTGGTTTTAAATTACAATTTTTGATATCAAGGACTAAAATTTCCAGTCAGAAACTTGTCCCCAAGACATTAATAGGGCAAGGAGGCACTGGAGACTACTCTAGGGATAAATCTGAGGTGCTTTGCTTGTATACAATGTAATCCTCGAAAGTTACACATTAGTAGTTTATGTGGGTCCATGACTCTTTAAAACATACCCTATTGAATTTCTAGCTCGGTCCAGCCCTCTTGTGTTTATGCTTCACTCAGAGAACAACACTCCTATGGGAAGCCTTTACCCTCAGTGGCTCCTTAATAGTATCCATAATATTGTAACTAAATTCATCATTATTTGTGAAGTGAACAATTTCCTAATCAACGAATATCAGTCTTCTCACATGACGGTTCCAAATGAAGATTCATCTAATTTATTAGTGGTCCAATACCTTTTCTTCAGGCTAGTTTCACCAGACACTGAATTATGGTCAAACGAAGAACTTTTCAAATGAAACATTTGTGCACTGAATCCTTATTTGTTTCTTGTAAAGTTTTGATGTAAAGTAGCAGTTTGATGCTCTTCAAGCAGTTTCTTCCTTAATAACTTTTCAATGACCTCATTAATCTGAAAAATAGCAGTAATAATGAAAACAGATTATTTTGTCCAACATCTACTCCCATTCAGGTGCTCTAGTGAATGGGCATCTTGGTGGAGCTGCCTCATTCATACCGTCACGTAATAGAGCACCGAGTTTACAGATCACAGAGCTCAAGGCCAGAATCTTCCTCACTGTCATCGTATATATGAGCAATGTCAGTGTCAGATTAAGAATTTCTCAAAGAAGCCCAATCATTCAATTCTGCGCGAAATGCTCAGTCACTGTCGCTGTCCTAGCTCTGGTCCAAAATCCTTTTTTGTTTTAAAATTACATGTTTAATGTCAAGGACTAAAATTGCCAGCCAGAAACTTTTCCCAAAGACATTAATAGGGCAAACAGGCACTGGTGACTGCTTTAGGGTTAAATCTGAGGTGCTTTGCTTGGATAAAATGTAATCCTCAAAAGTTACACAGTACTAATCTATGTGGGTTTATGTCTCTTTAAAACATACCCTATTGAATTTCCAGCCCAGTTCCTCCTTCCTGTGGTTATGCTTCACTGAGAGAACAACACTGCAAAAGGAAGCAGTTACTCCCCCTGGCTCTCTAATAATATCCATAATATTGTGACTAAATTCGTCATTATTTGTGAAGTGAACAGTTTAATAATCAGTGAATATCAGTCTTTTCTTATTACCGTTTCAAAATGAAGATTCAAGTAATTTATATGTGGTCCAATACCATTTATTCAGGCTAGTGCCATCAAACACTGAATTATGATCAAACGAAGAACTTTCAAAATGTCACCTGGTGCACTGAATCCTTATTTCTATTTCTTGAAAAGTTTTGAACTAGAGTAGTAGTTTGATGCTCTTCAACCAATTTCTTCCATATTAACTTTTAAATGACCTCATCAATCTGAAAAAAATAGTAGAATCACAACAGTTTATTTTGTTCAACATCTACTCCCATACCAGGTGTTCCAGTGAATGGGCAACTTGGTGGAGCTGGCTCATCCATACAGTCACATAATAGAGCAACGAGTTTACAGATCACAGAGCTCAAGGCCAGAATCTTCCTCACTGTCATCTTGTATCTGAGCAATGTCAGTGTCAGATTATGAATTTTCCGAAGAAACCCTATCGTTCAATACTGAGCAAAATGCTGAGTCACTGTCGCTGTTCTTTCTCTGGTCAAAAACACCTTTTTAGTTTAAAATTGCATTTTTTTATATAAAGGACTAAAATTTCAAGTCAGAAACTTTCCCCAAAGACATTAATAGGGTAAGCAGGCACTGGTGACTGCTCTATGGATAAATCTGAGGTGCTTTGATTGGATACAATGTAATCCTCAAAAGTTACACAATACTAATTTATATGGGTGTATGTCTCATCAAAACATATCCTATTGAATTTCCAGCTCAGTCCCACCTTCCTGTGGTTATGTTTCACTCAGAGAAAAACACTGCCAAGGGAAGCAGTTACTCTCCCTGACTCTCTAATATTATCCGTAATATTATAACTAAATTTGTCATTATTTGTGAAGTGCACAATTTCATAATCAACGATTATCAGTCTTCTCTCATAACCGTTCCAAAATGCGACCAGACTCTTCTGTCTGACTTCTTCAGGAGGACACATACCATCTGAATAGACCCTTTGATTCTGTGGTCCACTCCCTCCCATAGACACAAATGCAGCCAGCACCAGACTCCAAACCTGCTGACTGAGAGATTGTCACAAGTCTAGAAAGAACTGTCAATACCGTGAAAAACTAGCTAGCAGAAGAGAAGAAATAGAATCAAAATCTGCAGGTGAAAAAAAAAAGCTCCTGGTGAGTGTAATTCAGACAACCGAGACCAATGAAAACACTAGAGCTTCTAACTGTGGTTCACGCTGATTTAGTCGTAGCCAGGTTCAAGTCACATTGGCCTGAATCAGTGTCTCCACACAAATCCTTAGACTTCTGAAATTCCTAGTACTCTGTGTTGTGCAGTCCCTATTACCCAATAACCCTGCTAATTCTACTTTATAGCCACCTTCTCGGTCATTGAGACTTCTGATTCAGAGTGACTCTGCAGGACAGAGTAGGAAACCCACTGGGATTTCCAAGGCTGTGGATCTTTATGGGAACAGCCAGCTTCATCTTTGTCCTGGGGAGTCATCTGGTGGATTTCTAGCACCAAACTAGCAGTTAGCATCCAGACGCTTAAACCCCTGCACCAATAGGGTTTCTGTTTGAGTTTTAAAGTCATTAGCTGCTATGAAATCTATTCTGATATATAGTTATCAAGTGTACAGAGCAGAACTGATCCCTGCGGTTGGTGAGGTGGAAAGCCTCACCTTGGTCCTGGTGGTTTCAAACTGCTGACCAAGCAGTTAGCAGGCAAAACACACTATACACCCTGTGCTCCTCAGTGTGAGGGCCCAACTTAAAAATTACTGCTATTGATTCAGTTCTGATGTTAGTGTCCCTATGGGTCACAGTAGAGCTGGCTCTGTGGGTTTCTGAGATTGCAGATCTTTGTGGAAATAGAAAGCCTCCTCTGTCTCCAGAGAAGCATCTGGTGGTTCGAAATGTCCTTAAATTTAGCAGCCCGACGTGTTATCCACTTGCACAAGTGTGCTGTGTGAGGACTCAAAACCAAACCAAACTCACTACCTTTGAGTCCATGTTGACTCCTAGTGACCCTCTTGAATAGAGTAGAACTGTTCCTTTTGGGTGTTGAGGCTGTAATTCCATGAGTGTAGACATCCTCAACCATCTCCCAGGTGAGGACTTGTAGAGGAAAAATATTACCTAAAGAAGTGAATGGAAGGGTGACTAGAGACTGTCCCCTGAGGAGCAAGTCCTACTGGCCTTCGAAGCAATGCTCATAATATTCTTTCCAAGGTGGCAACAACACCAGCAGCAGCAACCTGGTTGGTGGAGACCATCTATGTAGTCTAGAGCCTGCATAGTGTCACGGAATTAACAGCTGAAAATGGAAAGCTTGAGTTTTATTCCCTTTCCTTAGCTTCCATCCACATGGGAATAGTGAATCATGCTGCAGGAGTGAGCAAAGACCTATGGGTGAGGTGAGGGCTTGATACCTGGACACTGGTCACGTCTCCAGGAAGACAATGGTGTTGGTTCAAGCCTAGCTGTTGCCTGAATGTTGACCCAGACATCTGAACAGGGTGGATCCAAGTTGTATGTAGACTTGCTGCCTAACCCAGATGGAAGTGCATCTCTAAAACACTCACTGCCATCGAGATGAGGGTGACTTATAGTGACATCGTGGGACAGGGTAGAACTGCCCCTGTGTATATTTTGGTGGCTGGAACACTTTTCTGGGAGTAGCAGACCTCTTCTTTCTCCTGAGATAGGGGATAATGGTTATGAACTTTTCATCAATTGGTTAGCAGTCCCATGTTACACTCATTCCACCACCAGGCCTCGTGATGTGTGTTACAAATAGGGAAAAACAAGAGTGGCAATTAAGCTGACACCCACTCCTGGTGACCCCCTGTCTGTCATAGAACTCTGCTCCATAGATTTCCCAGGGCTGATAATTTGGAAGTATAACACCAGGCCTTTCTTCTAAGGCAACTGTGGGTAGATTCAAATAGCCAGACTTATGATTAGCAGCCAAGCCCCTTAACTTGAAATAACCTATAGGCGTGATTAGTTATTTAATTGACTAACCACAAAGTGGATGATGTGGGGAAAATTATCAACCCCATTTTTCAAACAAGGAAACTGAGGAACACTAAGACACCGCTGGAGTTGGAAGAGCCCTCATGCATACATAGGAAGTTTGATATCTAGGCAGTGAGCCCTCCTACTTAGTCACAATCACCGACTCCTCAGAACTGTTTTGGGGTAAGGGGAGACTGTATGTAAAGACCGCAGAAAAGATCAGTGTCCAGGCTGGAGTCTGAAGGCATCAATATATTAAAGATACTTACTTGTGTTTGTATCACATTTATCCCTATCATTCTTCTCCTGCAACCAAGACTCAGTCCCACGGTGGATGGTAACTACAGTGACCAGACTATTCTGTCTGACTTCTCCAGTAGGACACGTAGACCATCTGCATAGAACCTTTGATTCTGTGGCCCTCTCCCTCCCATAGACACAACCGCAGCCAGCACCAGACTCCAAACCTGCAGACTAAGAGATTGTCAAATGTCTAGAGAGAGCTGTCAATACCCTGAAAAACCAGTCTGCAGAAGAGAATACATTGAATCATAAGCTACTGGTGAAAAAAAAAAAAAAGCTCCAGGTGAGTGTAATTCAGACAACCGAGACCAATGAAAACACTACAGCTTTTCACAGTGGTTCACGCTGGTTTAGTCGTAGCCAGGTTCAAGTCACATTGGCCTGAATCAGTGTCTCCACCCAAATCCCTAGGCTTCTGAAATTCCTAGTATCCTGTGTCCTACAGTCCCTATTACCCAATAACCCTGCTGATTTATATGGAATATGCACAATCCATAGGCAAATCCATAGAGACAGCAAGCACAGTCACAGCTGATAAGGGCTGGGTGACGAAAGCAATAGGGAGTATCTAGTTAATGAGCACCGACTGTGTCTCCATTCAGAGTGTTCCAAATGTTCTGGAACTAGATGATGGTCATGGCTCTAATTGATTTCGAATGTTCGTCCAGCCACTGGATTGTACACACCAAAAGAGCAAATGCTCGGTTTATGTCCCTGACAAAAAGAGGAGGTGTGGGAGCAAGGTTATGTCTCTTTGTAGTCAGAATCCCACAGCCTCGGATCACTCAGCTGATTTTCTTTAGATTCCTTTCCTCCCACATCCGGAACAACCTGTTCCCTTATTTTAGCATTGAAAGTCCCTCCACCCAGGCCAACTGGTCTGATCATATATTCAATTTGCGTGGAGCCTCTGTCCCCTCTGGACGGGTAGCCTGAGCAAAGGCACTGACAGGCTCAGAATCTTGGTTTCCTGACCTGTGCGTGTGCTGGAAATATTATATGGGTTAATAAATAATAACGCTGATCTCAACCAACAATTATAAAGCACCTATTATGTGCCAGATGTTGTTCCCCAGCTGTGCTTCTGGCAGGCACACAAATGCAATGCCATAGGAACCTAACAGAAACTCAGATTCCACGGCAGCACATCTGAAGCAAGCTGCAAGAAATGGAATTTGTAACCGGGACAACAGTGAGGACCAGGATTCTCGGAAGGATTGAGGCATTCGGATGACAGTGGTGTGAAAGACCGTGTGTTGAATATATTGTATGTGGCCAGGAGAATGAGCAAATCAATCCTGGAAAAAATTGAGCCAGGACATTCCTCGAAGAATGTTCCCAGAAGAGAGAATGGCCAAATTTGTCATGTTGATTTTGGACATGTCATTAGGAAAGACCAATAGATAGAAGAGGACATCTTTTTTGGTAAAATAGTGTATCTGGGGAAACTCTTCATGACACGGACTGGCACAATTAGCAAAACAATGACCTCAAACCTGCCAATGGGCTGGAAAATTGGTTAGGATCTGGAAGTAATTTGTCCTATCCGACATAAAGTCACAAGGAATGAAATTTGATTTGCTGGTGACAAACAACAACAAGGTCTTGCTAGCATTCAATCTCAACCTCGAACACACAAGCTAAGAACTATTTTTCACTTCCCTTCTACACACAGAAGCAAAAAGAGGGGTTCAATGATTTGTCCAAAGTCATGGAACTAGAGGGAAATAGAGCCAAGACTGGACACTAGAGTGATCTGACAACAGGCACACTAAACATTAGCAGGGCATTTGTCTCTTAGAAAGACCACAGGCATAACCATAATGGACTTGGCACAAGCACTGCTGCATGGCAACCTTTCAGCACATAGGTATTATATTAATGCCATCCAGTTGACACCATAACAGTGAATGTATAGGGAAGGGTAGCACTGTCTGTGTGTTTCTGACACTAAATATTTACAGAAGTAGAAATCCTCATCTTTCTCCCACTAAAGTCCATATGATTATTATTAATGCGGTCGGAAGTCACTTTAATGGTGAACAAATCCTTCCTCTTCTTGGATTCAACATTATACCCCACCACTTCTAATAGCTCCTCCCCCCAAACCAAAACAGGCATTAGAGGGTTGATTCTGTCTCATGGTGACGCCATGTGTGCATTCCATAGGACTTTCAAGAATATAGGCTTTAAGCACGTTGCCAGGCCTTTCCTCCATGGTGTCCCTGGGTGGGTTGCAACTGCCAATGATTTGTTAAATAGTTGTGTGTGAACTGTTTGCCCCCCCCCCCCCCTCTTCAGAAACTCTTATAACCTTGCAGGTCTCTATTCACAAAGGACTGTCCTTCCAACCAAGGGTTCAGAGATCTTGTCTACTCTTTCCTGTTTTCCTTTACATCAAGTTGTTTGGGACTCCCCAGGAACTGGGTCCCAGGACATATTTCTATGTAATTATGACCCTGTCGTCTACAACATGATCATGATAAATGGAGAAAAGACTTAAGTGATCAGGCCTATCTTCTTGCTTTGATCCACAATAAATGATCATGAGAGCCCCTGTCAAGAACTCAAGGGACTTATTTCATTGGGTAAATCTGCTCTATGAGACCTCTTCCTTTTTATTTTATTTTATTTTTTTTGCAGCTAGGAAAGAGAAAGGGGAGACGGGCTCTTATACCAAGTTGGCATCTCTGTCAGAGCACCACAACCCCACTCAAATATAGCCAACTCCACTCAGGATTAAAGTTCCCTGCCACAACTTTAGAACTGCCCTGTGGAAGGACCAATGGCCTAAAGGTTCCAAATGGAGAAGACAAGTTCCATGAGCCACAGCCTAGCCCCTTTCAGCCACAGTGTGACCCCCACAAGGGCAAACACAGACACATTCTAGGGATCTTAAGGAATTGGGGCTTAATTAGAGGGTAGTATATACCCCGATACCTTGATGGGGAGGCCTCAAGTACCCAGTGGGCCCAATTGAACTCTTGTGAAATTGCCCTGGGGGAGGGGAGCCACCTTTGGGGCTGAACAAACCCAGGGCATCCCAAGTGGGATCGGGTTTAGGGGTCTGGGCAGGCTCCCTCTTATGCTCTGTCCCCTATGACCAGTCAGGCTAACGCAAGGCCCTGAGCAGGAAGGGGCCCTGGGCCAGGGCCCAGATGAGCCAGGGACTAGCTGGGCTGGGGGTGTTTCCTGGGTAGGCAGAGGGCCTGCAGCGGGGTCTTTGTGGAAGGCCTAGGCATAGGTGGTCAGGGGTCTGGAACAGGGATCCCAGGTGTGGGAATGACCTGGGCTGGGCCCCTGGTTGGTAAGGAACATGATGCACATTTTTGGGTGGACAGCGGGTGTAGAGCAGATACTTGGTGGTGAGCAGGTTCTGTGTGGGGCCAGGGTCCTGGAGTGAGGTCCCAGGTGGGTGGGCCAGGGGCAGAGAAGAAGTCTTGGTGGCTGGGCAGGTGCCAGGTGGACTGTAGACCCATATCAGGGGTCATGGTGGCAGCCCCGGCTGGGCAGGAGTCTCGGAGGGCCCAGGAGGCCACATTAGCCACACCTGATCTGTGAGGTCCTAGTCCTTGCCCATCAGGACATTCTGGCCCATAGAGGTGGTAGGGCTCCAAGGCTGGCTCACTCAGTGCTCAGACCTTGGCCTGCTCAGCTCATGAGCCTTAGGCCACTATAGAAAGTGCTGGCTGGCCTCCTGCCTTGTCCACAATAGTGGCTACAACTACTTCCAAGTAGGCCAAGCCTTAAAGGGGCCATCACCTTCCACCTATGTGCTTAGCCTCTTCACTCTTAAAGGGACCGCTCGCTGCCGCCAAGATCTGTTTTAAAAGTGTTCTTCAACAACCCTGCTTGACATGGTATGGCGTGTGACTAGACGTGTGTTTGAGCAGAAATTGTGTCAGAGAATAATTACAGAAGGTTATAGAGCAGGGGTCAGGGATACACTGCGGGTCTGTCGTCAATGCATGTGGCTCTGAAGTAAAAAGGAAACCTTTTCAAGGGCAATTATTATTCAGAAAATGATGATTGAATTTGTAAAAAAATATATATATTTTTATCTCTCTCAAAGAAATTTTCAATTGTTGTGAGGGACAAATTTGGCTTTTCTATCTCAAAAGTTTGCCTGCCCGGATATAGACCAAGAGGAGGCTATGTCTACAAACAGTCGCTTCACATTTTGATATTTTTGTTTAATAAAGTGTCTGTGGTTTTAGAGCAATGTTTCTGACTTACGCACACCTACTTTTACAGAATAAGTGATGAAGCAGCTGCTTTGAATGGTGGGCACAGGTATGCTGAGGAGGATGAGGACCAGAAAAATCACAACATAATAAATTATTTAATACATCTGTGTCAGGACTGTGGCTCCAGAGCTACAACTCCGGTGCTGTGCAGCACATTTCTTCTGGTTTGAAACAAAATTGCAGTGAATTGTTATCTTCCTCAACTGTCATGATTTCCTATGGTTCTTCTGATTGGCAGTACTAAGCTAGCATATTCTTCAGTGGGTTTGCTGTCCGGCAATTGCTTATGATGGAGACATCTCACACAGCTTCCCCACTGGTATACCTGACAATGACCACTGGTATCACTGAGGCTTTAATGGGGGGCTATTGTCAGCAACTGCATGTGGCCTCTTCATCACACTTCCTCACAGCAAGGGGACTAGACTCTGAGGGTCTTGTGCACAGAAGGGGCCAGGTGGGAGTCGCAATACCTCAGAAGTCACATTGCATGTCAACTGCCATAATTGACTCCTGGAGAGCCATTAGGCAGGCTTGGGTTCAAGGGAGGAAACATAGAATCCACCATGGGATGCAGAATGACAAGATTTTGGAAGACCTTGTAGGGAAGAAACAATCCCTTGAAGGCCTCTTGTGAGCTACTGTCTGCCCCAGGACTTAAATCTTAAATGGGCAACTCGGTGATAACCTTGCCCATTCTGGCTGGATAGTTCCAGTGACTTCCTTTTGAAGGGTGGGAAGGCACATTTAGAAGGGAAATCTCAAAAGCCCTTAAGTGGCATGAAACCTCATCTTGCAAACAACCACTGAGCGTCCCTTGTTCCATCAGGGAGTTAAGCTGTGGGAGAAGATGGTTGCTGGAAGGACAAAGGAATTGATTAACCCTCTGGAATTACATCAGTCACACTCTTTCTTCATTTTTCACTATTGTTCTGGTCCTGTGTTGAATTTATCTTGTCCTTAATCTCCCCTAGGCCCTTCCCCTTACACATGGCGTTTGGGGAAAATTTTGTTTGATCTCTGCTGAAATCAGGGAGGTTGGTATTAATAAAGAGATCACCTTACTCCCCACTTAGTTTCCATACCAACTGGGACAAATTGGTGGGAGGAATGTTCAGATAAAGTCTGCATTGGGAGGTTCAGTGCTTGGTGGAGGTTAAGTCTGTTGTGTCTAGCGAGAAGAGAGACAAACAGTCTGTTGGGCAAATATTTTTGGAGATGGCTTTGAGACTAGCCTCTGCTGGTCTCTTGCTCCTCGCTCTCCTCTTAGTGGCACCATTATCTTCCATTATCCGCCATCCCCTCATTCCCTATTGGAGCCCTTCTGACTAATTTATCCTCATGGCAGAGCTGTCAGCTTATCATCCTGCTTTCTTCCATTCACACTTCTTTAGCTCAGTGTTGACTTCTAATTGGTGAGAATCAGAAAAGTCAAGTCCCCAACCCATAGGGCCTTTGCTGAAGGGACAGCCCATATCTGTGCTGCAATCTGCATATGGAAAGTCTCCCAGTCACTCTCCCACTTCTCCCTAATAGGTTTTTACTGCCACTGCTACTGAGTGGAGAGGATGGAGCGTTTTAGTTATGCCAAATAAGTCACAGGAAAAGAACCCAGGGACTCGGCAAAGACCATTCATTTGCTGGATTATGGTAGAAGCTCATGAATGGGAAGCCACCATTCTGGCAGTGTACATGCTCCTATAGACCCTCCCAGTTCTAAGGCTTCAGTGCAGTCCCATCAGAATGAGTTCCCCCTAGGTGAGTTCCTCCTGAAAGTGAAAGAGGGCATATCTTTATATATCTTTGAAGCTACTCTTCTTCACCTTGTGGATCCAGATATTGAGCTTCTTCCCTCCCTGATCCTTGAACTCAATTGTGATGTTTGATATCTCCATGGTCAAGGACACTGACAGCACTGTATTCACTATTCACTCTCTTTAGCCCCCATTGGTTTCCTGGTTTTCTAAATGTGCAACAGAAATATCGGGGAATGTTTTATTCTAGAGTAAAATTCTTCCAGTTCCCTAAAGGTCGGTATAAGGAAATGCAAAGTTAAATGGAGTGTCACTAGCATGCACCGTCTTCCCAAGGGGGCTGCATAGGACTCAACCAAAAGTGGAGGTCTGCTGCCTCACCTATAGACAGGGAACCCATAATTGGTAGGGGACAAGTGCTATTTCTATCTGGACTTTCAGGGTCTTGTCAGTGCCTGGCCCATAGAGTAAATGAAAAATGCTTATTCCTTCTTAAGAAGACAGAGATTTACTATTGTTGTTAGGTTCAGTCCAGTTTGTTTCCACTCATAACAAACCTATGTAAAATGGAACAAAACGCCACCCTGTACCATCATCACAATTGTTCTCATGTTTGAGCCCATTATTTCAGCCCCCATGGCCATCCATCTCATGAGAGTCTTCCTCTTTTCCATTGCCCCTCCACTTTACCAAGCGTGATGTCCTTTTCCTGGACCGGGTCTCTCCTGAGTACATGTTGAAAGTACATGTCCAAAGGGTGGTCAAATCTGGCCATCCTTATTTCTAAGGAGAATTTGGCCTGTGCTTCTTCCAAGAAAATTTCCGGTACTTCTGGTAGTCCATGGTACTTTCAATGTTTGGGGTTTTTTTTTGCCTAGCCCCATAATTGAAATGCATCACTCCTTCTTTGGACTTCCTTATTTATTGTCCAAATTTTACATGTATATGAAGTGTTTGAACATACTATGGCTTGCGTCAGATGCACCATAGTTCTCAAAATGGCATCCCTGCTTTTCAATACTCTAAAGAGGTCTTGGAAATATTAACCCAATACGATGCATAGCATTTTTAAGCTCCTGACTGCTGCTTGCATGAGCATTGATCATGTATCCAAGGAAGATGAAATCCTTGATCACCTCACAATTCTACATCTAAGCATGTGCCTCAAAGAATAACAAACAGACACTCAATGAGATAGTGGTATACAAGTTCACTGCAGCACTACCCACAATAGGTGAAAGGTTGCTATTTCTTAAATGCCTGGCCCCTGAAAAATGGATAAACCAAACAATATCTAAGTCATACAATGGAATATTATTCAGCCTTTAAAAGGAATGATGCTTTGGAACATGGTACACCTTGGAGGGACCTTGAAAACCTTCTGTTGAGTGAAACAAGTCAGAACAAAATGAGAGATTGATATAAAATATGCACAATCCATAGGCAAATCCGTAGAGAGAGCATGTAGAGTCACGGTTGATAAGGACATGGCGACGACGGCAATGGGGAGTAACTGGTTACTGAGCACTGACTGTGTCTCCATTCAGAGTGTTCCAAATGTTCTGGAACTAGATGGGGTTGATGGCGGTAAATCATTTCTAATGTTCTTCCAGCCACTGGATTGTACATGGCAAAAAAGCAAATGCTCGGATTATGTCACTGCCAAAAAAGCAGAGGTGTGGGAGCAAGGTTATATGTCTTTGTAGTCAGAATCCATGAGCCTCAGAGCACTCTGATGATTTTCTTTAGATTCCTTTCCTCCCACATATGGAACAACCTGTTCCCTTATTTTAGCATTGAAAGTCCCTCCACCCAGGCCAACTTGTCTGATCATATATTCGATTTGCATGGATCCTCAGCGAAGGTACTGACAGGCTCAGAATCTTGGTTTCCTGACCTGTGCGTGTGCTGGAAAGATTACATCGGATAATAAATAGTAATGCTGATCACAACCAACAATTATAAACCACTTATTATATCCCAGATGTTGTTCCCCAGCTGTGCTTCTAGCAGGCACACAAATGCAATGCCATTGGGGCCTAACAGAAACTCAGATTCCATGTCAGCAAATCTGAAGCAAGCTGCAAGTAATGGAATTTCTAACCAGTACAACAGTGAGGACCAAGATTTTAAGAAGGATTGAGGTATTCCAATGACAGTGAAGGCAAAAGACTGTGTGTTGAGGATACTGTGTATGGCCAGGAGAATGGGCAAATCAGTCCTGCTGGAAATTGAGCCAGGACATTCTTTGAAGAATGTTCCCAGAAGAGAGAATGGCCAAATTTGTCATGTTGATTTTGGGCTTGTGGTTAGGAAAGACGAATTGCTAGAAGAAGACATCGTATTTGGTAAAATAGTGTATCTGGGGAAACTCTTCATGACACGGACTGGCACAATAAGCACAACAATGACTCAAAAGTGCCAATGGGCATGAAAATTGGTTAGGATCTGGAAGTAATTTGTCCTATCCGATGTAAAGTCACAAGGAATGAAATTTGATTTGCTGGTGACTAACAACAATAAAGTCTTGCTAGCATTCTATCTCAACCTCGAACATACAACCTAAGAACTATTTTACACTTCCCTTCTACACACAACAGCAAACAAAAGGGGTTCAATGATTTGTCCAAGGTCACGGAACTAGAAGGACATAGAGCCAAGACTATACAATAGAGCGATCTGACAACAGACACACTAAACATAAGCAGGGTCTTTGTCTCCCGCAAAGATCATAGGCATAACCATAATAGACTTGGCACAAGCCCTGCCACATGGCAACCTTTCTGCAGATAGGTGCTATCTTAGTGCCATCCAGTTGACACTAAATCAGCGACTGTACAGGGCAGGGTAGAACTGTCTGTGGGTTTCTGACACTGAATATTTACAGCAGTAGAAATCCTAATCTTTCTCCCGCTAAAGTCCGTATGATTATTATTAATGCGGTCAGAAGTCACTTTCATGGTGAACAAATCCTTCCTCTTCTTGGATTCAACATTATACCCCATCACTTCTAATAGCTCCAACCCCCAAACCAAAACAAGCATTAGAGAGTTGATTCTGATTCCTAGTGACGCCATGTGCGCATTACATAGGACTTTCAAGACTATAGGCTTTCAGCAGGTTGCCAGGCCTTTCCTCCACGGTGTCCCTGGGTGGGTTCCAACTACCAATGATTTGTTAAATAGTTGTGTGTGGAACTGTTTGCCCCCATTCAGGCTCTCCTATATCCTCGCAGCTCTCTAATCACAAAGGACTGTCCTTCCAACCAAGGGCTCAAAGATCTTCTCTTCTCTTTCTTGTTTTCCTTTACACCAAGTTGTTTGGGACTCCCCAGGAGCTGGGTTCCAGGGACACATTTATACGTAATTATGACGCTGTCATCTACAAAATGATCATGATAAATGGAGAAAAGACTTAAGTGATCAGGCCTATCTTCTTGCTGCGATCCACAATAAATGATCATGCGATCCCTAGTCAAGAACTCAAGGGATGTATTTCTTTTGTTAAATCTGCTCTATGAGACCTCTTCCTTTTTATTTTATTTTATTATTATTATTATTATTTTGCAGCAGCAAAGAGTATGGGAAATGGGCTCTTCTCGCAAGTTGGCATACCTGCCAGGGCACCCCCCCCCTCAAATATTGCCAACTCCACTCAGGATTAAAGTTCCCTGCCACTCCTGTAGAACTGCCCTGTGGAAGGACCAATGACCTTAAGATTCCAAATGGAGAAGACAAGTTCCAAGAGCCACATCCTAGCCCCTGTCAGTCGCAGTGTGAGCCCACAAGGGCCCACACAAACATACACTTTCTAGGGATCTTATGTAGTTGGGGCTTAAGGAGAGGGGAGTACATACCCCTAGACCTTGATGGGGAGGCCTCAGGTACCCAGTGGGCCCAATCTTGGTAAGTTGTCCAGGGGGAGGGGAGTCGCCTTGGGGTCTGGAACAACCCAGGGCATTCCAAGTGGGATGGGGTGCAGGGGCCTGGGAAGGTTCCCTCTTTTCCTCTGTCCCCTATGACCAGCCAGGCTAACACAAGGTCTTGGGCAGACGGGCCCTGGGCCACAACCCAGATGAGCCTGGGGTTTGTTAGACTGAGGGTTTTACTGGGTAGACAGAGGGCCTGAAAGGGTTTCATTGTGGAAGGCCTAGGCATAGGTGGTCAGGGGCGTAGAACAGGGATCCCAGGTATGTGATTAACGTGGGCTGGGCCCCGGGTTAGTAAGGAACCTGATGCACATTCTTGGGTGGGCAGCGGGTGCAGGGAAGATTCTTGGTGGTGAGCATGTCCAGGGTGGGGGCAGGGTCCTAGAGTGAGGACCAGGTGGGTTGGCCAGGGGCAGAGCAGGGGCCTTGGTGTCTGTGTAGGTGCCAGGTGGGCTGCAGATCCACATCAGAGGTCATGGTGGCAGCCCTGGCTGGGCAGGAGTCTTGGAGGGCCCGGGAGGCCGCACAAGCCATCTGTGAGGTCCTAGGCCTTGCCCATCAGGTCATTCTGGCCCATGGAGGTCGTAGGGCTCCAAGCCTGGCTCACTCAATGCAAAGAGCTTGGCCTGCTCAGCTCCTGAGCCCTAGGCCTCCATAGGAAATGCCTGCTGGCCTCCTGCCTCAATAGTGGCTCCACCTGCTTCCAAGTAGGCAAAGCATTAAAGGGGCCATTTGCTTCCAACTGTGCGCCCAACATCCTCACTCTTAAAGGGGCCGCTCGCTGCTGCCAAGACATCTTTCAAAAATACTCTTCAACGACCCTGTTTGACATGGTATATTGTGTGACTAGAAGTGTATTTGAGCAGAGAGCACCTCAGAGAATAATTGCAGAAGTCTATAGAGCAGGGGTCAGGGATACACTGCGGGTCTGTCGGTCCATGCATGTGGCTCTAAAGTAAAAAGGAAACCTTTTCAAGGGCAGTTATTATTCAGATAATGGTGATTGAATTTGTAAAAATACATATTTTTATCTCTCGCAAAGCAATTTTCAATTGTTGTGAGTGACAAATTTGGCTCTTCTATCTCAAAAGTGGGCCTCCCCGGATATAGACCAAGAGGAGGCTATGTCTACAAACAGTTGCTTCACATATTGATATTTTTGTTTAATAAAGTATCTGTGGTTTTAGAGCAATGCTTTCTGAGTTAAGCACACATACTTTTACAGAATAAGTGATGAAGCAGCTGCTTGGAATGATGGGCACAGGGAAGCTAGGAAGGGTGAGGACCAGAAAGAATCACTACATAATAAATTATTTAATACATCTGTGTCAGGACTGTGGCTCCAGAGCTACAACTCCGGTGCTTTGCAGCACATTTCTTCTGGTTTGAAAAAAAACTGCAGTGAATTATTATCTTCCTCAAATATCATTAATTCCTATTTTTCTTCAAATTGGCAGTACTAAGCTAGCAGATTCTTCAGTGGTTTTGTCCGGCAATTGCTTATGATGGACACATCTCACACAGCTTCCCCACTGGTGTACTTCACAATGGCGACTGGTGTTCGCTGCAACATTAATGGGGGACTATTGTCAGCGTCTGCATGTGGCCTCTTCATCACACTTCCTCACAGCAAGGGGACTGGACTCCGCGGGACTTCAGAGAAGAAGCCAGGTGGGAGTTGTATTACCTCAAAAGTCACATTGCACGTCAACTGCCATAATTGACTCCTGGAAAGCCATAAGGCCAGCATGGGTTTGAGGGAGGAAACATAGACTCCAACTTGGGATGCAGAATGACAAGATTCTGGAAGACCTTGTAGGGAAGAAACAATCCCTTGAAGGTATTTTGTGAGCTTCATTCTGCCCCAGGACATAAATCTTAAGTGGGCAACTCAGTGATACCCTTGCCCATTCTGGCTGGATAGTTCCAGTGAATTCCTTTTGAAGGGAGGGAAGGCAAATTCGGAAGGGAACCCTCAGAAGCACCTAAGTGGCCTGAAACTTCACCTTGGCAGACATCCTTTTAGAGTCCCTTGCTCCTTCAGGCAGTTCTGCTGTGGGAGAAGAAGGTTGCTGGAAGGACAAAATGAATTGACTAACACTCTAGAATTACATCAGTCCCACTCTGTTCATTTTTAACTATTGTTCTGGTCCTGTGTTGAATTTATCTTGTCCTTAATCTCCCCTAGGACCATCCCCTTACACATGGGGTTTGGAGGAAGTTTGATTTATCTGTGCTGAAATCAGGGAGGTTGGTATTAATACAGGGATCACCTTACTCCCCACTTAGTTTCCATAGCAACTGGGACCAATTGGTGGGAGGAATGTGCAGATAAAGTCCGCATTGTGGGGTTCAGAGCTTGGTGTTGGTTAAGTCTGTTTGTTTATAGTGGAGAGAGACCGACAGCCTGTTGGGCAAATGTTATTGGAGATGGCTTTGAGCCTTGCCTGTGCTGGTCTCTTGCTCCTCACTCTCCTCTTAGTGGCAGCACTTATCTTCCACCATCCGCCATCCACTCATTCCCAATTGGAGCCCTTCTGACTAATATTCATCATGGCAAAGCTGTCAGCGTATCATCCTGCTTTCTTCCATTCACACTTCTTTAGCTCAGTGTTGACTTCTAATTGGTGAGAATCAGAAAAGTCAAGTTCCTACCTTTGCTGAAGGGACCACCCAGATCAGTGCTGCAATCTGGTTATGGAAAATCTCCTAGCTCACTCTCCCACTTCTCCCTAAAAGGTTTTTCCTACCACTGCTCCTGGCTGGAGTGGATGGAGCGTTCGAGTTATGGCACATAAGTCACAGGAATAGAATCCAGGGACTCGGCAAAGAACATTCATGGGCTGTATTATGATAGAAGCTCATGAATGGGAAGCCACCATTCTGGCAGTGAACATGCTCCTATGGACCCTCCCTGTTCTGAGGCTTCAGTGCATTCCCACCTGAATGAGTTCTCCCTAAGGGAGTTCCTCCTGAAAGTGAAAGAGGGCATATCTTTCTTTATCTTTGAAGCTACACCTTCCTCCCCTGGTGGAGCCAGATATTGTGGTTCTTCCCTCCCTGATTCTTGAACTCAACAGTGCTGATTGATAGCTGCAAAGTCAAGGACACTGACACAGCTCTGTATTCACTACTTGCTCTCTTTAGCCCCCATTGTTTTCCTTTTTGTCTAATTGTGCATCAGAAATCTCTGGGGATGGTTTATTCTAGAGTAAAGTTCTTCCAGTTCTCTAAAGTGGGGTATAAGGAAAGGCAAAGGTAAATGGAGTGTCTTTAGCATGCACTGCACCCCAACGGGTCTGCATAGGACTCAACCAAAAGTGGAGGTCTGCTGCCTCACCCCAAGATAGGAAACTCATCATGGGTAGGGACAAGTGCAACTTCTATCTGTACCTTCAGGGTCTTCTCAGTGACTTGCCCATAGAGTAAATGAAAAATGCTTATTTCTTCTTAACCAGTCAGAGAATTACTCTTGTTGTTAGGTTCTGTCCAGCTGGTTCCCACTCATAACAACCCTATGTAAAACAGAACAAAACGCCTCCCTGTACCATCATCACAATTTTTCTCATATTTGAGCCCATTATTGCAGCCCCCATGTCCATCCATCATATGGAAGCCTTCATCTTTTCCATTGCCCCTCCACTTTACCAAACATGATTTCCTTTTCCTGGGCCTTGTCTATCCTGACATGTTGAAAGTACATGTCCAAATGGTGGCCAAATCTGGCCATCCTTATTTCTAAGGAGAATTTGGCCTGTGCTTCTTTCAAGAAAAGTTTCTGGTACTATTGGTAGTCCGTGGTACTTTCAATTTTTTTTTCCTTGCCTCATAATTGAGATGCATCACTCCTTCTATGGACTTCCTTATTTAATCTCCAAATTTTACATGTATAGGAAGTGTTTGAACATACTATGGCGTGTGTCAGACGCACCTTAGTTATCAAAATAGCATCCCTGCTTTTCAATACTCTAAAGACGTCTTGTGAATATTTACCCAATACAATATAAAGCATTTTTAAGCTCTTGACTGCTGCTTGCATGAGCATTGATCATGTATGCAAGCAAGATGAAATCCTTGACCACCTCACAATACTACATCTAAGCATGTGCCTCAAAGAATAACAAACAGACACTTAATGATATAGTGGTATAAAAGTTCACTGCAGCACTACCCACAATAGGTGAAAAGTTGCTATTTCCTAAATGTCTGGCCACTGAAAACTGGATAAACCAAACAATATCTAAGTCATACAATGGAATATTATTCAGCCTTTAAAAGGAATGATGCTTTGGAACATGGTACACCTTGGAGGGACATTGAAAACCTTCTGTTGAGTGAAACAAGTCAGAACAAAATGAGAGATTGATATAAAATATGCACAACCCATAGGCAAATCCGTAGAGAGAGCATGTAGAGTCATGGTTGATAAGGACATGGTGACGACGGCAAGGGGGAGTAACTGGTTACTGAGCACTGACTGTGTCTCCATTCAGAGTGTTCCAAATGTTCTGGAACTAGATGGGGTTGATGGCGGTAAATCATTTCTAATGTTCTTCCAGCCACTGGATTGTACATGGCAAAAAAGCAAATGCTCGGATTATGTCACTGCCAAAAAAGCAGAGGTGTGGGAGCAAGGTTATATGTCTTTGTAGTCAGAATCCATGAGCCTCAGAGCACTCTGATGATTTTCTTTAGATTCCTTTCCTCCCACATATGGAACAACCTGTTCCCTTATTTTAGCATTGAAAATACCTCCACCCAGGCCAACTTGTCTGATCATATATTCGATTTGCATGGATCCTCAGCGAAGGTACTGACAGGCTCAGAATCTTGGTTTCCTGACCTGTGCGTGTGCTGGAAAGAAACATTGGATAATAAATAATAATGCTGATCACAACCAACAATTATAAACCACTTATTATATCCCAGATGTTGTTCCCCAGCCGTGCTTCTAGCAGGCACACAAATGCAATGCCATTGGGGCATAACAGAAACTCAGATTCCACGTCAGCAAATCTGAAGCAAGCTGCAAGTAATGGAATTTCTAACCGGGACAACAGTGAGGACCAAGATTTTAAGAAGGATTGAGGCATTCAAATGACAGTGAAGGCAAAGACTGTTATGTTGACTATACTGGGTGTGGCCAGGAGAATGAGCAAATCAGTCCTGGAGGAAATTGAGCCAGGACATTCCTCGAAGAATGTTCCTAGAAGAGAGAATGGAAAATTTTGCCATGTTGATTTTGGACATGTCGTTAGGAAAGACCAATTGCTAGAAGAAGACATCATGTTGTGTATCTGGGGAAACTCTTCATGACACGGACTGGCACAATAACCCCAACAATGACCTCAAACGTGCCAGTGAGCAGGATAATTGTTTAGGATCTGGAAGTAATTTATCCAATCCAACGTAAAGTCACAAGGAATGAAATTTGATTTGCTGGAGACTAACAACAATAAGGTCTTGCTAGCATTCTATCTCAACCTCGAACATACAACCTAAGAACTATTTTACACTTCCCTTCTACACACAACAGCAAACAAAAGGGGTTCAATGATTTGTCCAAGGTCACGGAACTAGAAGGACATAGAGCCAAGACTATACAATAGAGCGATCTGACAACAGACACACTAAACATAAGCAGGGTCTTTGTCTCCCGCAAAGATCATAGGCATAACCATAATAGACTTGGCACAAGCCCTGCCACATGGCAACCTTTCTGCAGATAGGTGCTATCTTAGTGCCATCCAGTTGACACTAAATCAGCGACTGTACAGGGCAGGGTAGAACTGTCTGTGGGTTTCTGACACTGAATATTTACAGCAGTAGAAATCCTAATCTTTCTCCCGCTAAAGTCCGTATGATTATAATTAATGCGGTCAGAAGTCACTTTCATGGTGAATAAATCCTTCCTCTTTTTGGATTCAACATTTAACCCCACCGCTTCTAATAGCTCCTCCCCCCCAAACCAAAATAGGCATTAGAGAGTTGATTCTGACTCATGGTGACGCTATGTGTGCATTCCAAAGGACTTTCAAGACTATAGGCTTTCAGCAGGTTGCCAGGCCTTTCCTCCATGGTGTCCCTGGGTGGGTTCCAACTACCAATGATTTGTTAAATAGTTGTGTGTGGAACTGTTTACCCCCATTCAGGCACTCCTATATCCTCGCAGCTCTCTAATCACAAAGGACTGTCCTTCCAACCAAGGGCTCAAAGATCTTCTCTTCTCTTTCTTGTTTTCCTTTAAATCAAGTTGTTTGGGACTCCCCAGGAGCTGGGTTCCAGGGACACATTTATACGTAATTATGACGCTGTCATCTACAAAATGATCATGATAAATGGAGAAAAGACTGAAGTGATCAGGCCTATCTTCTTGCTGTGATCCACAATAAATTATCATGCGAGCCCCAGTTAAGAACTCAAGGGTTGTATTGCATTGGGTAAATCTGCTCTATGAGACCTCTCCTTTTTAAAATTTTTTTTTTGTGGCTTAGAAAGAGAACAGGGAGATGGGCTCTTCTCCCAAGTTGGCACCCCTGCCAGGGATCACCCTGCTCCCTCAAATATAGCCAACTCCACTCAGGATTAAAGTTCCCTGCCACACATATAGAACTGACCTGTGGAAGGAACAATGGCCTTAAGGTTCCCAATGGAGAAGACAAGTCCCAAGAGCCACAGCCTAGCCCCTGTCAGCCGCAGTGTGAACCCACAAGGGCCCACACAATCAGACACTTTCTAGGGATCTTAAGTAGTTGGGGCTTAAGGAGAGGGGAGTACATACCCCTAGACATTGCTGGGGAGGCCTCAGGTACTCAGTGGGCCCAATGCAGTTCTTCGTAAGTTGTCCTCGGGAAGGGGAGCCGCATTGGGGGCTGGACCGACCCAGGGCTTCCCAAGTGGAAAGAGCTGCAGGGGGTCTGTGCAGGGTCCCCATTCTTCTCAGTCCCCCATGGCCAGAGAGGCTAACACAAGGTCTTTGGCAGGCAGGGGCCCTGGGCCAGGGCCCATATGAGCCAGGGGCTAGCAGGGCTGAGCGTGTTTACTGGGTAGGCAGAGGGCTGCAGCGAGGTCTTTTTGGCAGGCCCAGGCATAGGTGGTCAGGGGCCTGGAACAGGGATCCCAGGTGTGTGACTAACCTGGGCTGGGCCCCTGGTTGGTAAGGAATCTGTTGCACATTCTTTGGTGGCAGAGGGAGCAGGGCAGATTCTTGGTAGTGAGCATGTCCAGGGTGGGGGCAGGGTCTAGGAGCAAGGTCCCTGGTTGTTGGGCCAGGGGCAGAGCAGGGGCCTTGGTGGCTGGACAGGTACCAGGTGGTATGTAGACCCACATCAAGGGTCATGGTGGCAGCAGCGGCTGGGCAGGAGTCTCGAAAGGCCCGGGAGGCCGCACAAGCCACACCTGGTCTGTGAGGTCCTTGGCCTTGCTCATCAGGTCATTCTGGCCCGTGGAGGTGGTAGGGCTCCAAGGCTGGCTTACTCAGTTCGCAAAGCTTGGCCTGCTCAGCTCCTGAGCCCAAGGCCTCCTTAGGAAGTGCTGGCTGGCCTCCTGCCTTGTCCTCAATAGTGGCTTCAACTGCTTCCTAGTAGACCAAGACTTAAGGGGCCATGGGCTTCCACCTGTGCGCCCAGTCTCCTTACCCTTAAAGGGGCCGCTCGCTGCCACCAAGACCTCTTTCAAAAGTGTTCTTCAAAGACCCTGTGTTACATGATATGTCGAGTGACTAGAAGTGTATTTGAGCAGAGAATACCTCAGAGAATAATTTCAGAAGTCTATAGAGCAGGGGTGAGTGATACACTGTGGGTCTGTTGGTCAATGCACGTGGCTCTGAAATAAAAAGGAAACCTTTTCAAGGGCAGTTATTATTCAGATAATGGTGACTGAATTTGTAAAAATATATATTTTTATCTCCCTCAAAGTGTTTTCAATTGTTGTGAGGGAAATATTTGGTCTTTCTATCTCAAAAGTGTGTCTCCCCGATGTAGACCAAGATGAAGGCTATGTCTACAAACAGTCGCTTCACATTTTGATATTTTTGTTTAATAAAGTGTCTGTGGTTTTAGAGCAATGCTTTCTGACTTACGCACATATGCTTTTTACAGAATAAGCGATGAAGCAGCTGCTTGGAATGGTGGGCACAGGTATGCTAGGAAGGGTGAAGACCAGAAAGAATCACTAGATAATAAATAATTTAATACATCTGCGTGAGGACTGTGGCTCCAGAGCTACAACTCTGGTGCTGTGCAGCAAAATTCTTTTGGTTTGAAACAAAATTGCAGTGAATTGTTATCTTCCTCTACTGTCATCATTTCCTATGGTTCTTTGGATTGGCAGTACTAAGCTAGCAGATTCTTCAGTGGGTTTGCTGTCCAGCAATTGCTTATGATGGAGACATCTCACACAGCTTCCCCACTGGTATACCTGGAAATGACCACTGGTGTTCGCTGCGACTTTAATGGGGGACTATTGTCAGCATCTGCATGTGGCCTCTTTATCACACTTCCTCACAGCAAGGGGACTGGGCTCCGCGGGTGTTGTTCAGAGAAGGAGCTGGGTGGGAGTTGTATTACCTCAGAAGTCACATTGCACGTCAACTGCCATAACTGACTCCTGGAGAGCCATAAGGCCGGCGTGGTTTTGGGGGAGGAAACAGATTCCAATTTGGGATGCAGAAGGACAAGATTCTGGAAGTGCTTGTGGGGAAGAAACCATACTTTGAAGGCAATTTGTGAGCTACAGTCTGCCCCAGGACATAAACCTAAACTGCACAACACAGTCATAACCTTGCCCATTCTGGCTGGATAATTCCAGTGACTTCCTTTTGAAGGGAGGGAAGGCACATTTGGAAGGGAACCCTCAGAAGCACCTAAGTGGCCTGAAAACCCCCCTTGGCAGACATCCTCTTAGAGTCCCTATCTCCTTCAGGGAGTTAAGCTGTGGGAGAAGTTGGTTGCTGGAAGGACAAAAGGCATTGACTAACACTCTGGAATTACATCAATCCCAATCTTTGTTCATTTTTCACTATTGCTCTGGTCCTGTGTTGAATTTATCTTGTCCTTAATCCCCCTAGGACCTTCCCCTTATACTTGGGGTTTGGGGGAAGGATTGGTTTATTTGTACTGAAATCAGGGAGGTTGGTAGTAATAGAGGGCTCAACTTACTCCCCCCACCTAGTTTTCATAGCAACTGGGACCAATTGGTGGGAGGAATGTGCAGATAAAGTCCGCAGTAGGGGGTTCAGGGCTTGGTGGAGGTTAAGGCTGTTGTGTTTAGAGTGGAGAGAGACAAACAGCCTGTTGGGAAAATGTTATTGTAGATGGCTTTGAGACTAGCTTCTCCTGGTCTCTTGCTCCTCACTGTCCTCTTAGTAGTAAGCACGTATGTTTCCCTATACACCATCCCTCATTCCCAATTGGAGCCCTTCTGACTAATATTTCCTCATGGCAAAGCTGTCTTTGGTAGCCCTATGTGGCTCTTCTAGCCTATCCTATAGGATCACACTCAGTAAGGTTTGAGTCATTGACAATGGGCTGTCACAGTGTTTCTCAAACTTCCTAATGCCATGATTTTTCATACAGTTCCTCATGTGGTGACCCCCAACCATAAAATTAATTTTGTTGCTACTTCATAACTGTAATTTTGCTACTGTAATGAGTTGGGTGACCACTGTGTAAGGGTCATTGGACCCCAAAGCGGTTGTGACCCACAGGGTGACAACTTCTAGGAGAGCATAGTCATTCTGCTCACAATATTAACTATTACCACCTCGAACAGCACAACCACAACCACTAGTATACTCTGTGATTTTAAATAGAAATGATGGAGCTAAAATTGGCGATAAGGTGGACTGGAGTAACCAGAGACTGTTTCCTGGAGATAGGGGTTTTATGAGGAGGTCTGGGGAGGAATCAGCCATTGATGGGTTGGTGGGAAATTATAAATTGTTGTACCAGCGGTCCGACTAGCCGAGATAGAATTTTCCATGATGATAGCCAGTCATCACTAGCAACCAATAGACTCATTGCCACATAATCCAGACACTTCTCCCAAAATAAGGTCAGATCTGGGTGCTTTCTATTTGTGGATGAGTAAGTTGGTGTCAGCTTCAAGCAATAGAATACAATGTAAGTAAGTAAAGCTGATGGCCAGGCCGTGCAGTTGCTGCATTATTCACTTGGACATGAGCCTTCAGCTGCCTTGTAAGGCATCCAATGATCCTGTGTTCACTATGCTGCTGCTGGAAAAAGCTTGAGCTACTTAGAGGGATGACCTTTAGATATGGAGCTGACAGTCCTCCTAGCCTTGGTGGGCAGAGGGAAGTCAGATATGTGAAAGAAGGTACCCTCCTGATGCAACCATCAAGTCAGTATCACGTACGATAATCTGTTCTCCCCACAGTTCTTCAACAAAATGGTCGAGTTATGAAGTCACCTGAATTTCTGACCCACAGAATCTGTCAGCATGAGAAAATGGCTGGTGTTTTAAGACACTGCCTTGGGGTACTTTGTTACTTGGCAGTAGTACCCAGCGCCTCAGGTAAAAGTGCAGAGATGCAGGAAGAAGCAGTGCAAGACAAGTCACTGTTAAGTGATAAACTTTGGGGACACAAGATAGAGGGCTCCTGAGTCTGTGGCCTACTCTTCCCCAATTTAGAGTTTATGACACCGTGGTAGAAAACCTAATCAAACCAAACCATAACAAACAAACTCACTGCCATCTAAGTGATTCCAACTCAAAGTGAGCCTGTAGAGCAGAGTAAAGCTGCCTCCATGGGTTTCTGGAGCTGTAAAACTTTAGCAGAGCAAAAGGCCTCATCTTTCTCCTGCGGAGAGGCTGCTGGGTTTGAACTTCTTGCATGGTGGTAGCAGTAAACCATTATATCACTAAAGCTAATTCACAGTGAAGAAAAGTTTTAGCTACGCAGAGACTGGCCAATGGAAATGACATGATAATGGAGGGATATGGCAGAAGTTGTCCTGCAAAAGAGAAGTAGAGACAAGTTTTCCCTTTGTACCTCCTCGGCACAAAGGAAGAGCAAGGGCAGACTAAGACACATTTCATTACCAATGGATGAGATCCAAGATAATGGAGCGAATGAAATGGCTAGGGGATGAATGTTTACATTATGCTCACAATGACAAAATAGACTCGAGTTTGTGTTGTGGGACAACAGCACTGCATGATATCTGGGGCACCAGGACGTGGTTGATAAAAGTGCCAGAATGTGCATCCCTGAAAGGAGGAGGGTCACAACAGAGGACCAGTCAATAGCAGAAGACCGTATAAGAAACCCAGCCTTTGATGGTGGTGGCGGTGGTGGGGCTGGTGATGGTGGTGGTGGTGGTGTTCAGCCATTTGCAGTATATATAATCTGGCTCAACATTTTGCCAGACGTCTTAGATTGATTAAAGGCTATTGTGGCATTGTGGTTACAATTTGAGCAGACATCCCCAAAACCAATAGTTTGATACCACCATCAGCTCTGTGGCAGAAAGATGGTGCTTCCTGTTTCCATAGAGTTCGTCTTGGAAACTCACAGGGACAGAACTACCCTGTAGCATAGGCTCCTGTTCAACAGGGTCCCTCACTATGAGCTAGTATTGACTTGATGGCCATGAGTATAAGGGCCTATTTGGCTCCCTTTTCAAAGGAACCTCATTCACTGAACTGACTCTTTCTGGTCAATCCTTAACTCTGACTCTGGTCTGAATGTAGAACCTCACCTGGGGAGTGGAGAGGTCTGAACCTTGGAGCTGCCTCCCAATGAAAGAAAGCAAACCATCATAGTTCATCAAGGAATGTGTGAAAATTGTAAAACACCAACCTTGGTTTAATTCATTTTTAATTGCATAGAAATTACTCTAATTATATGGATGACAAATAAACCAAATATGCACTTGTGGATATACACACACAAAGAAACACACCAAACAGATGTTTAGGGGTATCTACCCAGCTCTGTCAGAGGGTTAGATTTGTCCCAGGTCTGGGTATGGGAGTCAGTTTTCTTGCATTTCAATGTCTGGCTCTATTAGTGATCTTGAGTCACGTGACCGTGGGCAGATTGCTTAGCATCTCTGAACCATTTTGGCAACATCGTGTATCAGGGCTGAGAAGGGAGCACTGGGTGGTCCCTGACACATGATGGGGGAGAGGCTCAGCCAAAATAATGCATTCAAGTGTAATGATCATGATATTCTCTCCAGTCTGGGATTCAGAGAACCTCTGGTTCTAGAATATCCCACAGAAATAATTTTACCAACCAGAAGTCCTCATCGTTGCTCAGGGACAGGAGCCAGTCAAAACCAATGTCCCACTGTGGCCTTCCCTGAAACACCATTGTCTATCTGGTACGGTATTAGCACAGCTTGCTATTTGTGTACTGCATTGAGTCATTGTAACTTGCCGTGCCCCTATAGGGCACAATAAGCATGACAAATGAGTTTCTGAGACTAATTTTTTACTCAAATAAAAAGCCTCATCTTTCTTCCATGTAGGAACTGGTGGGTTTAGAACTGCTGACCTGGTGGTTAACAGGCCAACAATGAACTTATTATACCACCAGGACATTTCTGTTTAGCCTAGAGTCTTTCAAATGGATAGAACAAGACCCATCCCAACCCTGTTCACTGCTCTCAAACCTCCCTTTCTTTGAAGTCCACACTACGTTCTTTGAAGTTCACCACTTTCTTTCTCTATGTGTGTGTATGTATGTGAGTTATAAAATGGGAACTATGACCTGTTTTTAGAACTCTTCGAATTCCAAGCCTTGATCAACAAAGCACGAATCCCCAGTGTCTTCAACCTGACTTGTCCCATGTGGAAATACACATTGGGGTTCCAGACACACTGAGCTAATGAGTGAGTGGACACTATTGTTCTATCTAAGCTAACCCTGTGTGACAAGGCTGCACCTGCCTTTCTTTATTGAATAACCAGAACCGTTTCTAAAATAAATAATGTCAGCTTAATCTCCCTGCCCTCGAATCACCGCTGATGCATAGCGTCCTTGTAGGAGAGGGGAGAATTGCCCCCATGAGTTTCTGAGCCTGTAACTCTTGACAGGAGTAGAAAGCCTCATCTTTCCCTCACTGAGTGGCTGGTGTTTTTGAACTGCTGAGCTTAAGGTTAGGGACCCAATGTGGAACCCACTACACCAACAGGAGATGCTTGTAGCAACTTTCTATATACGAAAATGAAATGTCGCCTGGTTCGGTGCCATCTTCATGATCACTGCTGTTATGGAGTCCAAAGTTGTGGGCCAATACATCTCAAGGAGAATCGCCTGCATATCCAATGACACATCCCCCACACAGAACCCGATTTCCATTTCTAGTGATCAGCCTTGCCTAATGACTTGGCCAAAGTGAGCAAGCATACATCCTCCTAGGCTCCCTTGCCAGACTCAGTGTGGTTCCTGAGAGCAGTGTTCCTTCTACAATGGGAGTGCTCAGGTTTTTGGCACATTTGGCAGATTCTATGAATATTTTGACTTTTTAAAGAAAGCATTGCAAATTTATTTGATCATAGAACATGTTTCCCTTTTCCCTTTGTATGAGATGACAAAAATTCACTCACTTCCTAGTCATCCCAGGAAAGAGTAAACTTCCCTGCCCTGCCCGCGAAGGGCTTGGCCAATAGAATAAAAGTGGAAGGAATTGTATGCCACTCTCGATCAGAGGTTTTAAGAGAAATCGTCCTTTTGTTGCTTACCTATCCTTCAAGAAGAAGGAACCCTAGTAACATAGTGGTTATGCTCTGGGCTGTTAACATCATGATAAACAGTTCAAAACCACAAGATATTCTGTGGAAGAAAGAAAAGATTTTTTACTTGCATAGAGGAACACTTCCATACTCTCCCATAGGGTCGCTATGAGAAGGAATTAACTCTCCTTTGAGCTTGAGTTTTCCAATGAATCTGTTACACAGCATTATAATCAGAGGCAATAGCTAAATGACACTATTCCTCTGCACTGTGTAATGGTTGCATTGCGTGCAAACTTGGAGAAATTTAGTGTCACAGTTTGTACAATGGCCATGCCAGAGTGACATGCAAGTGTTTCAATTTCACAGCCTGATTGTTACCCTGCACAAAGTTGACAGAAATAGCAACAACTACTTGTAAACTGGAAAGATTTCCCAGAAATATTGTACTTTGGGGATATCTGATGGCCAGGAACAATACAGTGGATGTGGCAGGCGACAGTCCTTGTATCTCTCAGCTGGCACTAAGAGGAAGGCTCTGAGACTTCGGTCAGGGACACCAGAGGTAGTGGCTCATGGTGTTGCTGCCATAGTCCATCCCCGGTCAAGCTCTTTGAGGCACATGTGCAAATTGTAAAGCACTAACTTGGTTTAATTCATTTTTAATTGCATAGAAAATTTCTCTAATTATATTGATGACAAATAAACCAAACATACCCATGTGGATACACAAACCCATACAAACACACCAGACGGATGTTTAGGGGCATCTACCCATCTCTGTCAGAGGGTTAGATTTTCCCCAGGTCTGGGCATAGGAGTCAGTTTTCTTGCATTTCAGTGCCTGGCTCTATTATTTACTTTGAGCCACTTTACCTTGAGAAGATTGCTTAACATCTCTGAACCCTTTTGGCCACAGGGTGATCCCTGACACATGATGGGGGTGAGGCTCATCCAAGATAGTGCATACAATGGTAATGACCATGACATACACTCCAGTCTGAGATTAAGAAGGTTGCCATGCATTTCCTCCATGGTGTCCCTGGGTGGGTTCCAATTGCCAATGATTTGTTAAGTAGTTGTGTGTGGAACTGTTTGCCCCCCTTCAGGAACTCCTATATCCTTATAGCTCTCTCTTCACAAAGGACTGTCCTTCCAACCAAGGGTTCAGAGACAGTGTCTTCTCTTTCTTGTTTTCCTTTACATCAAGTTGTTTGGGACTCCCCAGGAGCTGGGTCCCAGGACATATTTATATGTAATTATGACCCTGTCATCTACAATATGATCATGATAAATGGAGAAAAGACTTAAGTGATCAGGCCTATATTCTTGCTGCGATCCACAATAAATTATCACATGAGTTCCAGTCAAGAACTCAGAGGAAGTATTGCATTGGGTAAATCAGTTCTATGAGACCGCTTCCTTTTTAATTTTTTTTTTTTTTTGCAGCTGGGAAATAGAAAGGGTAGAAGGGCTCTTCTCCAATGTTGGCATCCCTGCCAGGCCACCCCCCCACTCTAATATGCCCAACTCCACCCAGGATTAAAGTTCACTGCTACTCCTGTAGACTGCCCTGTGGAAGGACCAATGGCCTAAAGGTTCCCAATCGAGAAGACAAGTTCCAAGAGCCACAGCCTAGCCCCAGTCAGGCGCAGTGCGAGCCCACAAGGGCCCACACAAAAAGATACTTTCTAGGGATCTTAAGTAATTAGGGCTTAAGGAGAGGGGATTACATACACCAAGACATTGATGGGGTGGCCTCAGGTATCCAGTGGGTCTAATGGAGGTCTTGGTTAGTTTTCCTGGAGGAGGAGAGCCACATTGGGGGCTGAACCGACCCAGGCATCCCAATTGGGATGGGGTGCAGGGGCCTGGACAGGGTCTCTCTCGCGCTCCTACCCCCATGTCCAGCCAGGCTAACACAAAGTCTTTAGTAGGTAGGGGCCCTGGGCCAGGGCCCAGATCAGCCAAGATCTAGCTGGACTGGGGGGGTTTACTGGGTAGGCAGAGGGCCTGCAGCCAGGTCTTTGTGGCAGGCTCAGGCATAGGTGGGCAGGGGCCTGGACAGAGTTCCCAGGTGTGTGACTGACCTGGGCTGGGCCCCGGGTTGTTAAGGAACCTGATCCACATTTTTGGGTGGGCATTGGGCACAGGGAAGATTCTTGATGGTGAGCATGTCCAGGGTGGGGGCAGGGTACTGGACTGAGGTCCCAGGTGGCTGGGGCCGGGGCAGAGCAGGGGCCTTGGTGGCTGGGCAGGCGCCAGTTGCGCTGCAGACCAACAGAAGGGATCTTGGTGGCAGCCCCAACTGGGCAAGAGTCTTGGAGGGCCCGGGAGGCCGCAAAAGCCACACCTGGTCTGTGAGGTCCTAGGCCTTGCCCATCAGGTCATTCTGGCCCATGGAGGTGGTAGAGCTCAAGGCTGGCTCACTCAGTGCTCAGAGCTTGGCCTGCTCAGCTCCTGAGCCCAAGGCCTCCTTAGGAAGTGCTGGCTGGCCTGCTGCCTTGTCCTCAATAGTGGCTGCAACTGCTTCCAAGTAGGCCAAGCCTTAAAGAAGCCATGGGCTTTCACCTGTGCTCCCAGCCTCCTCACTCTTAAATTGGCCACTCATTGTCGCCAAGACCTCTTTCAAAAGGGTTCTTCAATGACCCTGTTTGACTTGGTATGTCGTGTGACTAGAAGTGTGTTTGAGCAGAGAATACCTCAGAGAATAATTGCAGAAGGTTATAGAGCAGGGGTCAGGGATACACTGCGGGTCTGTTGGTCAATGCATGTGGCTCTGAGGTAAAAAGGAGAACTTTTCAAGGGCAGTTATTATTCAGATAATGGTGATTGAATTTAAAAATATATATATATTTATCTCTCTCAAACCATTTTCAATTGTTGTGAGGGGAAAAAATTGGCTCTTTTATCTCAAAAGTGTGGCTCCCCAGATGTAGACCAAGAAGGAGGCTATGTCTACAAACAGTCGCTTCACATTTTGATATTTTTGTTTAATAAAGTGTCTGTGGTTTTAGAGCAATGCTTTCTGACTTACGCACACATACTTTTTACAGAACAAGTGATGAAGCAGCTGCTAGGAATGCTGGGCACAGGTATGCTGGGAAGGGTGAGGACCAGAAAGAATCACTAGATAATAAATTATGTAATAAATCTGCGTCAGGACTGTGGCTCCAGAGCTACAACTCTGTTGTTGGGCAGCACATTTCATCTTGGCTGAAACTAAATTGCAGTCAATTATTATCATCTTCAACTGTCATCATTTCCTATGGTTCTTCAGATTGGCAGTACTAAGCTAACAGATTCTTCAGTGGGTTTGCTATCCGTCAATTGCTTATGATGGTGATGTCTCACAGAGCTTCCCCACTGGTATACCTGACAATGGCCACTGGTGTTCGCTGAGACTTGAATTGGGGACTATTGTCAA
Organism: Tenrec ecaudatus; assembly: GCF_050624435.1. Lineage (NCBI taxonomy): Eukaryota > Metazoa > Chordata > Mammalia > Afrosoricida > Tenrecidae > Tenrec > Tenrec ecaudatus. The sequence goes on from NC_134532.1 coordinate 13,462,327, forward strand.
CATCTGCATGTGGTCTTTTCATTACACTTCCTCACAGCAAGGGGACTGGACTCCGAGGTTCTTTTGCAGAGAAAGAGCCAGGTGGGAGTTGTATTACCTCAGAAGTCACATTACACGTCAACTGCCATAATTGACTCCTGGAGAGCCATAAGGCCGGCGTGGGTTCCAGGGAGGAAACATAGACTCCAACTTGGGATGCAGAATGACAAGATTCTGGAAGTGCTTATAGGGAAGAAACAATCCCTTGAAGGCATTTTATGAGCTACAGTCTGCGCCTGGATATAAATCTAAACAGTGCAACTCAGTCATAGCCTTGCTTATTCTGGTTGGATAGATTCAGTGACTTTGTTTTGAAAGGAAGGAAGCCATATTTGGAAGGGAGCCCTGAGAAGTACCTAAGTGGCCTGAAACCTCACTTTGGTAGACATCCACTGAGCGTCCCTTGCTCCTTCAGGGAGTTAAGCTGTGGGAGAAGATGGTTGCTGGAAGGACAAACGGAATTGACTAACACTCTGGAATTACATCAGTCCCACTCTTTCTTCATTTTTCACTATTTCTCTGGTCCTGTGTTGAACTTATCTTGTCCTTAATCTCCCCTAGGCCCTTCCCCTTACATATTGGGTTTGGGGGAAGGATTGATTGATCTGTGCTAACATCAGAGAGGTTGGGTAGTAATAGAGGGACTCACCTAACTCCCCCCCCCGCCTTATTTTCCATAGCAACTGGGACCAATTGGTGGGAGGAATGTGAAGATAAAGTCTGCATTGGGGGTTCAGGGCTTGGTGGAGTTTAAGGGTGTTGTGTTTAGAGTGGAGAGAAACAGACAGCCTAGACTAGCCTCTCCAGGTCTCTTGCTCCTCACTCTCCTATTAGTAGTAGCACGTATGTTCCCCTATCCGCCATCACCTCATCCCAATTGGAGCCCTTCTGACTAGTATTTCCTCATGGCAAAGCTGTCTTTTGAAGCCCAATTGGGCTGTTCTAGCCTATCCTATAGGATCACACTGAATAAGTCTTGAGTCTTTGACAATGGGCTATCACAGTGATTCTCAACCTTCCTAATGCCATGATCCTTTCACACAGTTCCTCATGTGGTGACCCCCAACCATAAAATTAAATTTGTTGCTACTTCATAATTGTAATTTTTCTATTGTAATGAATTGGGTGACCACTGTGTTACAGTGGTTGGACCCCAAAGTCGTTGTGACCCACAGGTTGACAACTTCTAGTAGAGCATAGTCATTCTGCCCATACTATTAACTATTACCACCTCGAACAGCACAACCACAACCACTAGTATACTCTGTGATTTTAAATAGAAATGATGGAGATAAAATTGGCAATAATGTGGACAGGAGTAAAAAGAGACTGTTTCCTAGAGATAGGGGTTTAAGGAGGAGGCCTGGGGAGGAATCAGCCATTGAAGGGTAGGTGGGAAGATATAAATTGTTGTACCAGAGGCCAGACTAGGTGAGATCGAATTTTCCAAGATGATGGACAGCCATCATTCGAAACCAATAGACTCATTGCCACATAATCCAGACAGTCCTCCCACCATAAGGTCAGATCTGGGTCCTTTCTATTTGTTGATGAGTAAGCTCGTGTCAGCTTCAAACAATAGAATACAATGTAAGCAAGTGATGCTGATGGCCAGGCCGTGCAGTTGCTGCATTATTCACTTGGACTTGAGACTTCAGCTGCCTTGTAAGGCATCCAATGATCCTGTGTTCACTATTCTGCTGCTGTGAAGAAGCTTGTGCTACAGAGAGAGACAACCTGTAGATATGCTGCTGACAGTCCTCCTAGCCTAGGTGGGCAGATGGGAGGCAGATATGTGAATGAAGGAACCCTCATGATGCAATCATCAAGTCACTCTCATGTACGATAATCTATTCTTCCCACAGTTCTTCAACAAATCGGTCGAGTAATCAAGCCACCTTAGTTAGTTTCTGACCCAAGGAATCTGTCAGCATGAGAAAATTACTGGTGTTTTAAGTCATTGCATTGGGGGACTTTGTTACTTGGCAGTAGTACCCAGCACCTAATGTAGAAGTGCAGAGCTGCAGGAAGAAGCAGTGCAAGACAAGTCACTGTTGAGTGCAAAACTTTGGGGACACAAGATAGAGGGCTCTGGAGTCTGTTGCCTACTCTTACCCATCTTAGAGTTGATAACACGATGGCAGAATACCAAATCAAACCAAATCATAACAAACTCACTGCCATCTAATTGATTCCAACTCAAAGTGAGTCTGTAGAGAGTAAAACTGCCTCCGTGGGTTTCTGGAGTTGTAAATCTTTAGCGGAGCAAAAGGGCTCATCTTTCTCCTGTGGAGAGGCTGGTGGGTTTGAACTGCTTGCCTGGTGGTAGCAGTAACCCATTATATCACTAAAGCTAATTAATAGTGAAGAAAAGTTTTAGCTAGTCAGAGACTGGCCAATGTAAATGACGTGATTATGGAGGGATATGGCAGAAGTTGTCCTGCAAAAGAGAAGTAGAGACAAGTTTTCCCTTTGTACCTCCTCAGCACAAAGGAAGGGCAAGGGCAGACTAAGATAAATTTCCTTACCAATGGATGAGATCCAAGATAATGGAGCAAATGAAATGACTAGGGGATGAATGCTTACATTATGCTCACTATGACCAAATAGACTCGAGTTTGGGTTCTGGGACAAGAGCACAGCATGACATCTAGGGCACCAGGACGTGGTTGATAAAAGTGCCAGAATGTGCATCCCTGAAAGGAGGAGGGCCCCAACAGAGGACCAGCCAATAGCAGAAGACCCTATCAGAAAGCCAGCCTTTGGTGGTGATGGTGGTGGTCAGCCATTTGTAGTATATATTGTCTGCCTCGACATTTTTCCAGATGTTTTAGATTGACTAAGGGCCCCTGTGTCATAGTGGTTACAATTTGAGCTGACATCCCTAAGTCCAGTAGTTTGATACCACCATCAGCCCTGTGGCAGAAAGATGGTGCTTCCTGTTTCCATAGAGTTAGTCTTGGAAACTCACATTGACAGAGTTACCCTGTACCATAGGATCTTGTTCAACAGGGTCCCTCACTAAGAGCTAGTATTGACTTGATGGCCATGAGTTTGGGGACAATTTTGACTTCCTTTTCAAAGGAACCTCATTCAGTGAACTGACTCTTTCTGGTCAATCGTTTCCTCTGACTCTGGTCTGAATGAAGAACCTCACCTGGGGAGTAAAGAGGTCTGATACTTGGAGCTGCCTTCCAATGAAAGAAAGTAAACCATGATAGTTCATAAAGGCACTTCTGCAAATTGTAAAACACCAAACTTGGTTTACTTCACTTTTTAATTGCATAGAAATTACTCTAATTATGTTGATAACAAATAAACGAAAGATACACATGTGAATACACACACTCATACAAACACACCAGATGAATGTTTAGGGGCATCCAACCAGCGGTGTCAGAGGTTTAGATTTGTCCCAGGTCTGGGCATAGTAATCAGTTTTCTTGCATTTCAGTGTCTGGTACTGTTACTGACATTGAGCCACATGACCTTGAGCAGATTGCTTAACATCTCTGAACCATTTTGGCAACACCGTGTATCAGGGCTGAGAAGGGAGCACTGGGTGGTCCCTGACACATGATAGGGGAGAGGCTTAGCCAAAATAATGCATACAAGTGTAATGACCATGACATTCTCTCCAGTCTGGGATTCAGAGCATCTCTCGTTCCAGAAAATCCCACAGTAGTAAGTTTACCAACCTGAAGGCCTCATCTTTACTCAGGGACAGGAGCCAATCCAAACCAATGTCCCACTGGCGCCTTCCCTGAAACACCACTGTCTCTCTGGAATGATATTAGCACAGCTTGCTATTTGTGTACTCCACTGAATTCTTTGTTACTTGTAGTGCCCCTATAAGGCACAATAAACATGCCCCAATGAGTTTCTGATACTGTAATTTTTTACACAAATATAGAAAGCCTCATCTTTCTTCCATGGAGGAACTGGTGGGTTTAGAACTGCTGACCTGGTGGTTAGCAGGCTAACACTGAACTTATTATACCACCAGGACATTTCTGTTTAGTCTAGAGTCTTTCAAATGGGTAGAACAAGACCCATCCCAACCCTGTTCACTGCTATCAAACCTCCCTTTCTTTGAAGTCCACACTATGTTCTGTGAAATTCACCACTTTCTTTCTGTGTGTGTGTGTGTGTGTATTAGAGTGATAAAAATGGGTACGTTGACCCGTTTTTAGAACTCTTCCAATTCCAAGCCTTGATCAACAAAGCACGAATCCCCAGTGTCTTCAACCTGACTTGTCCCATGTGGAAATACACATTGGGGTTCCAGACACACTGAGCTAATGAGTGAGTGGACACTATTGTTCTATCTAAGCTAACCCTGTGTTACATGGAAGCACCTGCCTTTTTTATTGTATAACCATAACCGTTTTCTAAAATAAATAATGTCAGCTTAATCTCCCTGCCATTGAGTCATTGCTGATGCATAGTGTCCTTGTAGGACAGGGGAAAATTGCCCCCATGAGTTTCTGAGCCTGTAACTCTTGACAGGAATAGAAAGCCTCATCTTTCCCTCACTGAGTGGCTGGTGTTTTAGAACTGCTGAGCTTAAGGTTAGGACCCAATGTGGAACCCACTAAAACACCAGGAGAGGCTTGTGGCAACTTTCTATATATGAAAATGAAATATCGCCTGGTCTGGTGACATCTTCACGATCACTGCTATTATGGAGTCCAAAGTTGTGGGTCAATACATCTCAAGGAGAATCGCCTGCATATCTAATGCACATCCCCCACAACAATCCCGATTTCCATTTCTAGTGATCAGCCTTGGCTAATGACTTGGCCAAAGTGAGCAAGCATGTATCCTCCTAGCTTCCCTTGCCAGGCACAGTATGTTTCCCGGGAGCAGTGTTTCTTCTACAATGGGAGTGCTCAGGTTTTTGGCACATTTGGCAGATTCTATGAATATTTTGACTTTTTAAAGAAAGCATTGCAAATTTATTTGATCATAGAACATGTTTCCCTTTTCCCTTTGTATGAGATGACAAAAATTCACTCACTTCCTAGTCATCCCAGGAAAGAGTAAACTTCCCTGCCCTGCCTGCTTGTGAATAGAATAAAAGTGGAAGGAAGTGTATGCCACTCTCGATCAGAGGTTTTAAGAGAAATGGTCCTTTTTTTGCTTACTTATCCCTCAAGAGGAAGGAACCCTGGTAATACAGTGGTTATGCTTTGGGCTGTTAACCTCATTATCAACCGTACAAAAACACAAGGTACCCTGTGGGAGAAAGACAACGTTTTCTAACTGCATAAAGAGGAACACTTCTACACTGTCCCATAGGGTCGCTATGAGTAGGAATTAACTCTCCTTTTGAGCTTGAGTTTTCCAATGAATCTGTTACACAGCATTATAATCAGAGGCAATAGCTAAATGACACTATTCCTCTGCACTGTGTAATGGTTGCAATCCGCGCAAACTTGGAGAAATTTAGGGTCACAGTTTGTACAATGGCCAAGTCAGAGTGACATGCAAGTGTTTCAATTTCAAAGCCTGATTGTTACCCTGCACAAAGTTGACAGAAATAGCAACAACTACTTGTAAGCTGGAAAGATTTCCCGGAAATAATGTACTTTGGGGATTTCTTACTGCCAGGAAAAATACAGGTGATGTGGAAGGTGACAGTTTTTGTATCCCTCAGCTGGCACTAAGAGGAAGGTTTTGAGACTTCAGTGAGGGCTACCAGAGGAAGTGGCTCATGGTGGTGCTGCCATAGTCCATCCCAGGTCAAGCTCTTTGAGGTGTTGGGTTCCAGATGTTTGGATTGGCACTCAGTGAGGGCTCCTTAAAAGAAGAGGCAATTCTTCTGGTGGTTTGCCTGCCTCTAGTAAAAGTGACGTCAAACAGTTTTACTTTTCTCAGCTCAAATTTAGTTTATCAACATGTTTCCTTGTGAAGGAAAACAGAAAATGCTGCATTTCACAGGCTGCCCTTCTGTTTTCCTCACCCAGAGTAACGCTTTTCATTTTGAGAATGCCCCAGCAATTGGTTTTTCTTTTGAAAACAAGCATGTCATTTCCCATCAGTAATTTATGGGAAACTTTGATTCCTGTAGGTTCCTGTATTTAATAATTACATTAAACGATGGAGCTTTATATATCTTCCAGTTTTTCATAATAGGATATGCTTTTGACTTTGTTAGATTATCATTCCAATTGGCCAATAAGCACAGCTGGTATTCATAGAATGACGCAAGGATACATTCCTTTGTCAGAGTAGCTTTGTAGTTACTGAAGTATCCTGAATTTTGAAAGACACTCCAGTAGAGAGATGCCTTAGCCAGTTAACGGCTACTGCTTCCAAGGCTCAAGTACATCAAGACATACCTGAGCAGAAGCCACAATATCTGACCACAACACAACTTTTGGTGCTCCACAGCTGTGTGAAAATGCCAACCATATCTGAGATTATTTCCCTTTCACTGACATGGTTTTTCCCAGCACTCGGCCTCATTCCATCAATTTTGTGAGATGGTGAAAGACTTTGTGGATTCTGGAGGGGAATATGAGGTAACGTTGGGCTTATGAGATGGGGCTCCTCTGCTAGGGCATTTTTCTTCATGTGTACTTATACATTTAATTACAACTCACTTTTTTACACGTGTGACTATGGATTTGTTCGTCTAAAGTTCACAGAATAACAAATTCCCATAGCTGAGTGAAACTCCCTTCAGTCATGTCTATAGGTATATTTACTTCCTAAGGGCAGCTGGACAGGAATTCATCTGGGGAACATCTGGTAATCTAGGAGAATAGTGCTTCCCCAGCTTTCTGTGAGGAAGGGCCAGGCCATTGGTTACCTCTATAAAAGACTCTTAAAACGTCCTAGTGATGTCAGATTCTGGAATCAAAGAGGCTTCCTCTTCCTTGGTTGGTCTTATGTAGGTGCTATCAAGTTGTTCTGCCTCAAAGCAACCACCATGTAAAACACAAGGAAATGCTTCCCAGTCCTGGGCCACCCTCACATCGTTCTGATGTTGAAACCATCATTGCAGCCCCCATGGTAATCCATCCTGCCAACGGCCTGCCTCTTTGTCACTGGCCCTCCCCTTTCTTCTGACCAGATGGCTTCATCATCTGGCCCTCTCTTTGACAAGGTTCTGCCTTGGTTTACTAGTCTTCCACGCACTGACAGTGTTTCCATGATGAGCATAAGGTATTCAGTGGTGAATACCTTCGCAAGGTGCAGCCTATTGTTCTTCATCGTCAGTGTCTCATTAGTCTGGATACTCTGCTGCACGCTTTGCCCTTTGGATGACACTGTTGGCTTGAAAATACCAGTGACCTGGACTCTGGCCTTCCTTTGTGTACCTAGCTGAAAATGGACAGATAATAAACATGTCACAGTTTATCAACAGTCCATGTTCTACCCTTGGAGCAGCACTGGTAAAGATCATGAATCAGGAGTACTTCTGCACAAGGAGATGGTGCTCTCGTGTCTGAGTGGTTACAAACACCAGGCCCTCTAGGGGAGAAAAGGTGTCCTTCTATTCCAGTAAACAGTTAACAACCTTAGATACCCAGATAGGCAGTTCTTTCCACCTGTAGCCGCCATCACTGCATGTGTTTGGTAAGATGGAGGAGGACGTTGTGGATCGGTGTGGGACATATTGGCTAATGTTGGACTTGTAGACTTGGGCTGCACTGGGTTGGGTGTTTTCTTCATGTGCATTTACCCTTTATCTAAAGCTCTCTTTTATACATTTGAATCTCTGTGGATTTATTTCTCTAATGTACTCAGACTAACAAAACTAATATAAGAAAAGCCAGGACATAAGTTAGCACCCTTTTCAGTTTGGGAAAAACACTAAATACAGAAAAGCTATTTTCCTCCATTTCATCTCTGGGTGACACAAACAGTTAAGAGCTCAATTCCTAACAAACATGAACATCTGAACCCATATGGTGGTGCCTCTGAAGACAAACCTGGTGGTCTGCTTTTGAACCCTCACACAGCTTGAAGCCCCTATCTAACATGGTTCAGTTTGGCTCTGTACACATGGTTGTTCCATGACTTGGAATCTACCCCACAGTAACTGTTTGGATGAAAGGTACTCAGTCCCCGAGTTATGACCAGCCCCATTCTGACGATTCTGTCATGAGTCAGTCCTGACCGAAATCAAATACCTCATGATTCTTGCTTTTCATTTTCATCTTTACACACCTGACCATCATTAGTCTGTGGGGGTTGAAAACATTGGATATGAATTTACACCTAGAATGACATCAGAGGTATGTTGTATAGCATGAGTGCATGGAACTTATGGTAAACTTTCTTTAAAAAACAACAAAGAAAAGCAGATGGTCATAATGCAGCTCATCATAACTTGAATGCAGCACAAATCAGAGATTGTGTTTTCTGGGTCTTTGAACTGATATTAGCCAATTCAGTTGTGGGCTCATGAAAGAATATGAAATTGACTTGTTTTTTAAAAAGCTTTAATGATCTGGAAGGCTAAATGTAATTGGGGAAAATATGGTTTAAGTCCTTGGAACAGAGATTTGGGAACCTTTCAGGAACCCGTTTCATGACACCAATTTACTTCCAATACTGTGGAGAGCGACACACATTCAATGAAGCAAGTGCTTTGCTGCCATCAGGAAAAAAAAAAGAGGACCTGATGCAAAGGGCTGAAGTGGAGAGCAAGTGCTTTGAGAATGATTGGGGCAGGGAATGTGTGGATGTGCTTTATACAATTGATGTATGCATATGTATGGATTGTGATAAGTGTTGTATGAGCTCCTAATAAAATGTAAAAAAAGAAAAGAAGAGAAAAAAATGATTAGGGCAAAGACTGTACAGATGTGTTTTATACAATTGATGTATGTATATGTATGGATTGTGATAAGAGTTGTATGAGCCCCTAATAAAATGTTTTTTTAAAAAAGAATGTGAAATTGACCTGTTTTTTAAAAGCTTTAATGATCTGAAAGGCTAAATGGAATTGGGGAAAATATGGTTTAAATCCTTGGAATAGAGATTTGGGAACCTTTCAGGAACTTGATTCATGACAAAAATTTACTTCCAACACTGTGGATAGTGACACACATTCAATGAAGCAAGTGCTTGGCTGCCATCTTTGAACCGGCTCTATGATTTTCTACTCAGCCTATCCAGACATTTAGTTGCAAACTGGCATTATTTTTTTAAGCAAAATAAGTTTCTAATGAATCAATTGTTTGTAATTTCCATAAAGCACATTATTTAATAACAAAGAATTGTTTTTTAAATCTCAACGAATGAAAAGGTGGCTATAAAGTAGAATCACCAGGATTATTGGGTAAAAGGGACTGCAGGACAAAGGGTACTAGGAACTTCAGAAGCCTAGGGATTTGGGTGGAGACACTGATTTAGGCCAATGTGACTTAAACCTGACCACGAGTAAACCAGCGTGAACCGCTGTGAGAAACTCTAGTGTTTTCACTGGTCTCCTTTGTATGAATTACACTCACCTGGAGCTATTTTTTTTTCACCTGTAGCTTTTAATTCTATGTACTTTCTTCTGCAGTGTAGCCTAGGTCTGCATGAGGGCACATCTACCTCAAGCGGTGTCTTTGTGTGCCTCCCTTTCATTGTCTGGAAAATGGGATTGATACTTCACACATCATCCACTTTGAGGCTAGTTAATTAAATAATAATCATGCCTATAGGTTATTTAAAGTTAAGAGGGTTGGCTGATAAGCAAAAGGCTGGCTATTTGAATCAACCCAGAGGTCCCTTAGAAGACAGACTTGGTGTTATACTTCCAAACTCTCAGCCCTGGGAAACCTGAGCAGGGTGGATCCAGGTTGCATGTAGTCTTGATGCCTAACCCAGATGGAAGTGCATCTCAAAAACACTCATGCCATCGAGTTGAGGGTGACTCATAGTGACACCATGGGACAGATTAGAACTGCCCCAGTGTATGCTTTCACTGACATGGCTTTTCCCAGCACTCAGCCTCATTCCATCAGTTTTGTGAGATGGTGAAAGACTGGATTCCGGAGGTACATATGAGGTAACGTTGGGCTTATGAGATTGAGCCGCTCTGCTAGGGAATTTTCCTTAATATGCACTTATACATTTAATTACAACTCTCTTTTCTACACATGTGTGTGTGGATTTATTCGTCTAAAGTTCACAGAATAACACATTCCATTAGATGGGTGAAACTCCCTTCAGTTATGTCTATAGCCATTTTTACTGCCTTGACGTTCACATTTTTCCCTCCCCACACATTGCTTGGTGAGTATAATTGACTTCTTTTAAATCAATTTAAGCCTGAAGTCAGCGGTTTCACCACACATTTCCCAATAGGAATTGCTTTTACTTCAGCTAAGTGATGTTTCAAGTACTTTCAATTAAGTGAGATACAAAATTTACACCAGGAGTTTCATTAATATAATCAAGAGGGAGAGCTAATGGTGTATTGCCTTCCTCTATATAATGGGATTTAAAAATTTTCCTCTTATCTATACTCAACACTTTCCTTCTGGACTTGATTGGATGTAAACGAAAATAGTGAATCTCACATTTCCTGGGGTGACGTTTTTTGCTTCCTCACTCACAGTTACCTTTTCCTTTTCAAGAATACACTCAGCAAATATTATTTCTGAGGACAAATAGCATTACATTTCCCATAATCATCAGGGTATCGGCGTCCTTTAATCCTGCATATTCCTATATGCCTAATTACATTAAACAATGGAGCTTGATATATTTTCCTGTTTCTCATAACAAGTTTTGCTGACGGAGGAATCTAGCTTATTATCCCAAACTGGCCGATACACACTGGTGGTGTTAATTGAAGGGCGGAGGAATACATGACTTGGCTTGCTTGGCTTTTCAAGTTCTCCTGTCTCTTGTTTTATATCCAGGGTGAAGATGATGTCACCTATTAACGTTTTGCTTCCAATTCTTACTTCCTCCAAGTAATCTCGCTGAAGAAGCCACGTGGATTTATGATGATGCAGCACTTTTTTGCCAGAAGCAATGTGAAGGTCCCCACCATTCTTGATATGATATGCCCCACACTGACTTGGATTCTGCCTTATATTGATCTCATTTCATCTCTTTTGTGAGATGTTGAAAAATTTTTGGATTGTTGGTGCACATAGTATAATGTTGGGACTGTGAGCTTTGGCAGGTATGGGGAGGTGTGTTTTCTTGATGCGCACTGAACATTCAATTAAAATTCTCTTCATAAATGAGTTTCTTTGGATTTGTTTCTCTAAAGTTCCCACACTTTCACACTCATGTAGCTGTGTGAACCTCCCTTCACTCATGTCTCTACCTATGTTACTTCCTTGACCTCCACATTTACCTCGAGCCTCATTAATGCCAGAGGAGTTTACTTGACATGTGTTGATACTCTTTCCTGATATAAGTAGATGTTTCACGACAATTTTGCATGAGAAATTGCTTTTACTTCCGTACTATTGTAATTCAAACAGTTTCACATATCTCATTACCAAAATTAATTCCAGCAGATTCAAGAATATTATGGAAGAGGCAATTATTCTGGTGCTTTGTCTGACTTTAGCAAATGTAGCCTCAATCAATTTTACTATTCTCAGCTCATCCCTAATATTTTCAACCTGTTGGATGTGAAGGAAAACATAAAATCCTGCATTTCACAGGCTGCTCTTCTGTGTTGCCTCATCCAGAGTTATGTTTTTCATTTCTAGAGTGCCCCTACATGGTTTTTTCTTTGGTCAACAAGCATTATCATTTTCCATCATCACTAGTTTATCGGAAACTTTTTATCCTGCAGGTTCCCTTATACAATTATTACATTAAACAATGGAGCTTTATTTATCTTCCTCTTTTTCACAACAAATTATGCTCACTGATATTGTTAGCTTATCATGCCAAATGGCCAAGAAGCACAGGTGGTGTTAATTCAAAGGCGGAATGATTCATGCATTGGTCACATTTGCATTGCAGGTTCTTGAATATCTTGACTTTTGAAATTCAGTCCAGTGAGATGATGCCTTAGCCATTAAATGCTACTGCTTCCAAGGCTCATGTACACCAATACATATCTGATCAGATGACACAATATCTAACCGTGAAACAGCTTTTGGTGGTCCACAGTTGTATGCAGATGCCCACAAAACATGGAATTATTTCCCTTTCAGTGACTTGGTTTTTACCAGTAGTCAGCCTCATTCCATGTCTTTTGTAGATGGTTGAAGACTGTGTGGATTTGGGGGGCCATATGGGATAATGGTGGGCTTATGAGATTCAGAAGATCTTGTAGGGAGGATTTCTTTATGTGCCCTTGAGATCTAATTACAACTCTCTTTTATACACGTGGGTCTGTGGATTTAAACTTCAAAAATGCACAGATTAACACATTTCCAGAGGTGAGTAAACCTCCCTTCAGTCATGTTTATAGGCATTTTTACTTCCTTGACAACCACATTTTTCCTTACTAACAACATTGCCAGGTGAATATACTTGACTTCATTTGAAACAATTTAAAGATGAAGTCAGGGGTTCCTCCATACCTTTACCAATGGGTTTTGCATTTACATCATTTCAGTGGTGCTTGAAGCACTTTCATTTATGTGAGATTCAAAATTAACACCAGGAGGTTCATGAATATCATGAAGCAGAAAATTACTGGTGTTTTCTCTTCCTCTATTTTATGGGACTTCAAAAAGTTCCCCATGTCTTAACTCACCCCTTAACTCCTGGGCTTGATTGGATGTGAAGAAAAAGGGAATCTTGCATTTTCTGGGGTGCCCTTCTTTGCTTCCTCACCCACAGTAACCATTTTTTTTCAGCCAACTATGTAAGGACGAAGCATCACAAACAAAATTACTGCCTTAGAGTTCACTCTGATTCAGAGTGACTCTGCAGGACAACGTAGGAAAGCCCAGCGAGATTTCCAAGGCTGTGGATCTTTAAGGGAGCAGCCAGCTTCAACTTTGTCATGGGGAGTGGTCTGGTGGGTTTCTAGCACCAAACTTGTAGTTAGCATCCAGATGCTTAAACCCCTGCACCAATAGGGATTCTGTTTTAATTTTAAAGCCATCCATGACTCTTAAATCTATTCTGATTTATAGTGATCAACTGGACAGAGCAGAACCGATCCCCATGGTTTGTGAGGAGTGGAAAGCCTCACCTTGGTCCTGGTCGTTTCAAACTGCTGACCATGTAGTTAACAGGCGCAACACACTATACCCCCTGTGCTCCTCAGTGTGAGGGCCCAAGTAAAAAATCACTGGTATTAATTTAGTTGTATTGTTAATGTACCTGTGGGTCACAGTAGAGCTGTCCCTGTGGGTTTCTGAAATTGAAGATCTTTGTGGAAATAGAAAGCCTCCTCTTCCTCCAGAGAAGCATCTGGTGTTTGAACTGTTGACCTTACAATTTACAGCCCATCTTATTATTTACTTATAAAAGTATGCTGTCTGAGGACTCAAAACCAAACCAAAATTACTACCATTGAGTCCTTGTCGACTCCTAGTGACCATCTTTGATAAAGTAGAACTTCTCCGTTGGGGTGCTGAGGATGTAACTCCATGAGCGTAGATATCCTCAACCATCTCCCAGGTGAGGACTTGTGGAGGAAAAAATATTACCTAAGGAGGTTAATGGAAGGGTGACTAGAATCTGTCCCCTGAGGAGCAAGACCTACTGGCCATCGAGGCAATGCTCATAAAATTCTTTTCTAGGTGGCAGCAGCAGCAGCAAGCTGGTTGGTGGAGACCCTCTATATAGTCTAGAGCCTGCATAGTATCACAGAATTAACAGCTGAAAATGGAAAGTTTAGTTACATTCCATTCCCTTGGCTTCCATTCACATGGGAATAGTGAATCATGATGCAAGAGTGAGCAAAGACCTATGGGTGAGGTGAGGGCGAGCTACCTGGCCACTGGTCACATCTCCAGGAAGACAATGGTGTTGGTTCAAGCCTAGCAGTTGCCTGAACCTTGACCTTGACATCTGAGCAGGGTGGATCCAGGTTGCATGCAGTGTTGCTTCTTAACCCAGATGGAAGTGCATCTCCAAAACACTCATTGCCATCGAGTTGAGGGTGACTCAGTGACACCATGGGAGAGGGTAGAACTGCCCCTGTGGATGTTTTGGTGGCTGGAACACTTTCATGGGTGTAGCATACCTCTTCTTTCCCTTGAGAGATGTGCTAAAGGTTATGAACTTTTGACTATTTGGTTAGCAGCCCCATGTTACACACATTTCACCACCAAGCTTCCTGAAGTGTGTTCAAAGTAGGGAAAAACAAGAGTGGCAGTCTAGCTAACACCCACTCCGGGTGACCCCGTTTCTGTCATCGAACTCTGCTCAATAAGTTTCCCAGGGCTGAGAGTTTGGAAGTATAACACCAGTCCTTTCTTCTAAGGCACCTCTGGGTGGATTCAAATAGCCAGACTTTTTATTAGCAGCCAAGTCCCTTAACTTTAAATAACCTATACTCATGATTAGTAACTTAATTGACTAACTACAAAGTGGTTGATGTGGGGAGATCTATCATCCCCATTTTCCAGACAAAGAAAGAGAGGAACACTAGAGACATCGCTTGAGGTGGAAGAGCATTCATGCAGACCTAGGAAGTGTGATATCTAGGCAATGAGCCCTTCTACTCAGTCACAATCACTGATTCCTCAGAACTGTTTTGGAGTCAAGGGAGACTGTAGTTAAAAACGCCACAAAGGATCAGTGTCCAGGCTAGAGTCAGAAGGGATCAATGTACTAAAGATACTTGCTTGTGCTTGCATCACTTTTATGCCTATAATTCTTCTCCTGCAGCCAAAACTCATTTCCAGGGGGAAGGGCAACTACAGTGACCAGACAGTTCTGTATGACTTCTCCAGTAGGACACATAGACCATCTGAATAGACCCTTCGGTTCTGTTGCCCTCTCCCTTCCATAGACACAACTGCAGCCAGCAACAGTCTCCAAACCTGCCGACTAAGAGTTTGTCACAAATCTAGAAAGAGCAGTCAATACCCTGAAAAACTAGCCTGAAGAAGAGAAGACATAGAATCAGAAGATACAGGAGAAAGAAAAAGAAGTCCAGGTGAGTGTAATTCAGATAACCGAGAACAGTGAAAACACTAGAGCTTCTCACAGTGGTTCACTTTGGTTTAGTCATGGCCAGGTTTAAGTCCCAGTGGCCTGAATCAGTGTCTCCACCCAAAGCCCAAGGTTTCTGAAGTTCCTAGTACCCTGTGTCCTGCAGCCCCTTTTACACAATAACCCTGGTGATTCTACTTTATAGCCACCTTTTCGTTTGTTAAGATTAAAAAAATTCTTTGTTATTAAATAAAGTCATCTATGGAAATTTTTTTAAATTACGATATTAGAAACTTATTTTACTTAAAAACATAATGTCAGTATGCAAGTAAATGCCTGGATAGGCTGAGTAGAAAATAATAGATCTGGCTCATAAATAGGAGACAAGCAATTGCTTCATTGAATGTGTGTCGCTCTCTACAGTGTTAGAAGTAAATTGGTGTCATGAAACGGGTTCCTGAAAGGTTCCCAAATCTCTATTACCAGGATTTAAACCATATTTTCCCCAATTACATTTAGCCTTACAGATCATTAAAGCTTTTTTTAAAAATAAGCCAATTTCATATTCTTTCATGAGCCCACAACTGAATTGGCTAATATCAGTTCAAAGACCCAGAAAACACAATCTCTGATTTGTGCTGTATTCAAGTTATGATGAGCTGCATTATTACCATCTGCTTTTCTTTGTTTTTTTTTTAAGAAAGTTTACCATAAGGTCCATGCACTCATGCTACACAACATACCTCTGATGTCATTCTAGCTGTAAGTTTATATCAAATGTATTCAACCCCCACAGACTAATGATGGTCAGATGTGTAAAGATGAAAACAAAAATCAAGGTTCATGTCCTGGAGCAGACTGTAGCTCACAAAATGCCTTCAACGTATGGTTTCTTCCCTACAAGCTCTTCCAGAATCTTGTCATTCTGCATCCCAAGTTGGAGTCTATGTTTCCTACCTCGAACACACCTGGCATTATGGCTCTCCAGGAGTCAATTATGGCAGTTGACATGCAACGTGACTTCTGAGGTAATACAACTCCCACCTGGATCTTTCTCTGCACAAGACCCTTGGAGCCCAGTCCCCTTGCTGTGAGGAAGTGTGATGACGAGGCTACATGCAGACGCTGACAATAGTCCCCCATTAATGTCGCAGCCAAAACCAGTGGCCATTGTCAGGTATACCAGTGGGGAAGGTGAGTGAGATGTCTCCATCATAAGCAATTGCCATACAGCAAACGCACTGAAGAATCTGTTAGCTTAGTACTGCCAATCAGAAGAACCATAGGAAATGATGACAGTTGAGGAAGATAAAAATTGACTGAAATGTTGTTTCTAACCAGAAGAATTGTGCTGCACAGCACCGGAGTTGTAGCTCTGGAGCCACAGTCCTGACGAAGATGTACTAAATAATTTATTATCTAGTGATTCTTTCTGGTCCTCGTCCTTCCCAGCTTCTCTGTGCCCTCCATTCCAAACAGCTGCTTCATCACTTATTCTGTAAAAAAAAGTATGTGTGCGTAAGTCTGAAAGCATTGCTCTAAAACCACAGACAATTCATTAAACGTAAATATCAAAATGTGAAGCGTCTGTAGACATAGCCTTCTTGGTCTAAATCCGGGAGGCACACTTTTGAGATAGAAGAGCCAAATTTGTCCCTCACAACTGAAATGATGTAATTGCAAATCCCATTGGTAAAGGTATGGTGGAACCCCTGACTTCATCTTTAAATTGTTTTAAGGGAAATCAAGTATATTCACCTGGCAATGTTTTGGTAGGGAAAAATATGGATGTCAAGGAAGTAAAAATGCCTATAAACATGACTTAAGGGAGGTTCACTCAGCTATGGGAATGTGTTAATCTGTGCACTTCAGACTATTAAATCAACAGACACACGTGTATAAAAGAGAGTTGTAATTAAATATTAAGGGCACATCAAGAAAACTTCCCTAAAAGATCTTCCAATCTCATAAAACCACCATTATCCCATATGCCCCCCCGAATCCACACAGTCTACAACCATCTACAAAAGAAATGGAATGAGGCTGACTGCTGGTAAAAGCCAAGCCAATGAAATAGAAATAATCTCATATTTGGTTGGCACCTGCATACAGCTGTGGAGCACCCAAAGTTGTTTCACAGATAGATATTGTGGCTTATGCTCAGATATGTCTTGGTGTACGTGAGCCTTGGAAGCAGTAGCATTTAACTGGCTAAGGCATCATCTCATTGGACTGAATTTCAAAATCAAGATATTCAAGAACCTGCAAAGCTAAAGTGACCAATGCATGAATCATTCCGCCCTTGAATTAACACCACCTGTGCTTCTTGGCCATTTGGCATGATAAGTGAACAATATCAATGAGCATGATTTGTTGTGAAAAACAGGAAGATACATAAAGCTCCCTTGTTTAATGTAATAATTGTATAAGGGAACCTGCAGGATTCAAAGTTTCCGATAAACTAGTGATGATGGGAAATGATAATGCTTGTTGACCAAAGAAAAAACCATGTAGGGCACTCTAGAAATGAAAAACATAACTCTGGATGAGGCAACACAGAAGAGCAGCCTGTGAAATGCAGGAATTTATGTTTTCCTTCACATCCAACAAGTTGAAAATATTAGGGATGAGCTGAGAATAGTAAAACTGAATGAGGCACATTTACTAGAGGCAGGCAAAACACCAGAATAATTGCCTCTTCCTTTATATTCCTGAATCTGCTGTAGTTACCTTTGGAGGTGAGATATGTGAAACTGTTTGAATTACAATAGAAAGGAAGTAACAGCAATTTTACACTGTTAGAAGTTCTACTCTATCCAAGAGGGTCACTAGGAGTCGACATGGACTCGATGGTACTGTGTTTGGTTTTTCTCCCATTACATTTAGCCTACTAGATCATTACAGCTTTTTAAAAAAAACAGGTCAATTTCACATTCTTTTCATCAGCCCACAACTGAATTGGCTCATATAACTTCAAAGACGCAGAAACACAAACTCTGATTTGTGCTGTATTCAAATTATGATGAGCTACATTAGGACCATCTGCTTTTCTTTCTTTTTTTAGAAAATTTACCATTAGAACCATGAACTCATGCTGTACCACCTATCTCTGATGTCATTCTAGCTGTAAGTTTATATCCAATGTTTTCAACCCCCACGGACTAATGATGATCATATGTGTAAAGATGAAAATTAAAAGGAAGAATCATTAGGTATTTGACTTTGGTCAGGACTGACTCATGACAGAATCGTCAGAATGGGGCCGGTCATAACACAGGGACTGAGTACCTTTCATCCAAACAGTTACTGTGGGGTAGATTCCAAGTCATGGAACTACCATGTGTGCAGATAACGTCTTCAAGGCTGCTTGACGGTTCAAAAGCAGACCACCAGGTCTGCCTTCTGAGGCACCACCATATGGGTTCAGATGATCATTTTAGTTAGGAATTGAACTCTTAACTGTTATTGCCAACCAGAGATGACATGGAGGGAAATAGCTTTTCTCTATTTAGTGTCTTTCACAAACTGAAAAGGGTGCTAACTTGTGTCCTGTCTTTTCATATATTAGTTGTGTTAGTCTGAATACATTAGAAAAATAAATCCACAGAGACTCAAATGTATAAAAGAGAGTCTTAGATAAAGGGTAAATGCACATGAAGAAAACACCCAAACCCAGTGCAGCCCAAGTCTACAAGTCCAACATTAGCCAATATGTCCCACACCAATCCACAACGTCCTCCTCCATCCTAACAAACACATGCAGTGATGGCGGGTGCTGGTGGAAAGAACTGCCCATCTGGGTTTCTGTAGTTGTTATCTCTTTACTGGAATAGAAAGCCACCTTTTATCCCCTGGAGCAGCTGTGTTTGTAACCACTCAACCACGAGGGCTCCATCTCCTTGTGCATGACTACTCATCATTTATGATCTACACCAGTGCTGCTCCAAGGTGGTACATGGACCGGTGATGAACTGTGACATGTTTATTATCTGTCCATTTTCATCTAGGTACACAAAGGAAGGCCAGAGTCCAGGTCACTGGTATTTCCAATGCCAGCAACGTCATCCAAAGGGAAAAGCGTGCAGCAGAGCTTCCAGACTGAGGACAAACTGAGGATGAAGGAATTCACCACTGAAAACCTTATGCTCATCATGGAAACACTGTCATGTAGTGGAGGATAATTAAACTAAGGCAGAACCTTGTCAGAGAGAGGGCCAAATGATGTACCCATCTGGTCAGAAGAAAGGGGAAGGCCTTTGAAAAAGAGGCAGGCCGTTTGCAGGATGGATGGCCACGGGGGCTGCAAAAATGTGTGCAAACATCAGAACGATGTGAGGGTGGCCCAGGAATCAGAAGCATTTCCTTGTCTTGTGCATGGGGGTTGCTTTGAGGCAGACCAAATGGATAGCACCTACCAACAAGACAAACCAAGGAAGAGGAAGCCTCTATGATTCCAGAATCTGACATCACTAGGACGTTTTAAGAGTCTTTTATAAAGGTAACCAATGGCCGGGCCCTTCCTCACAGAAAGCTGGGGAAGCACCATTGTCCTGGTTTACCAGATGTTCCCCAGATGAATTACTGTCCAGCTGCACTTAGGAAGTAAAAATACCTATAGACATGACTGAAGGGAGGTTCACTCAGCTATGGGAATGTGTTATTCTGTGCACTTCAGACGGTTAAATCCACAGACACACGTGTATAAAAGAGAGTTGTAATTAAATATCAAGGGCACATAAAGAAACTTCCACACAGTTCTTAATTTCATAAGTCAACCATTATCCCATATGGCCCCCCGAATCCACACAGTCTTCAACCATCTACACAAAAGATGTAATGAGGCTGACTGCTGGTAAAAGCCAAGTTAGAGAAAGGGATATAATCTCATATTTGGTGGGCATCTGCACACAGCTGTGGAGCACCCAAAGCTGTTTCACGGATAGATATTGTGGCTTCTGCTCAGATATGTCTTGGTGTACGTGAGCCTTGGAAGCAGTAGCATTTAACTGGCTAAGGCATTATCTTACTATACTGAATTTCAAAATTCAAGATACTAGAGAACCTGCAAAGCTAAAGGGACCAATGCTTGAATTATTCCGCCCTTGAATTAACACCACCTGTGCTTCTTGGACATTTGACATGATAAGCTAACAATATCAGTGAGCATAATTTGTTGTGAAAAAGAGGAAGATAAATAAAGCTCCAATGTTTAATGTAATTATTGTATTAGGGAACTTGCAGGATTCAGTTTCCCATAATTTACTGATGATGGGAAATGATAATGTTTGTTGACCAAATTAAAAACCATGTTGGGGCACTCTAGAAATGAAAAACGTAACTCTGGGCGAGGCAACACAGAAGAGTAGCCTGTGAAATGCAGGAATTTATGTTTTCCTTCACATACAAGAAGTTGAAAATCTAAGGGATGAGCTGAGAGTACTAAAACTGATTGAGGCTACATTTACCAGACGTCGGTAAAGCACCAGAATAATTGCCTCTTCCTTTATATTCCTGAATCTGCTGTAGTTACTTTTGGTGGTGAGATATGTAAAACTGTTTGAGTTAGTATAGTACGGAAGTAAAAGCAATTTCTCGTGTAAAATTGTGGTGAAACAGCTACTTCTGCCAGTAAAGCGTATCAACGCATGTCAAGTAAACTCCTCTGGCAATAATGAGGCTCGAAGTAACGTGGGGGTCAAAGAGTAATATAGATAAAGACATAAATGAAAGGAGGTTCGCACAGCTACATAAGTTTGAAAGTGTGGGAACTTTAGAGAAACAAATCCAAAGAAACTGGTTTATGAAGAGAATTTTAATTGAATGTACAGTGCACATCAAGAAAACATACCTCCCCATAGCTTCCAAAGCTCACAGCCCCACATTATACTATGTGAACCAACAATCCAAAAATCTTTCACCATCTCAAAAAAGAGACGAAATAAGACACATATAGGGCAGAACCCAAGTCAGCGTGGGACATATCATCTCAAGAA
Organism: Tenrec ecaudatus; assembly: GCF_050624435.1. Lineage (NCBI taxonomy): Eukaryota > Metazoa > Chordata > Mammalia > Afrosoricida > Tenrecidae > Tenrec > Tenrec ecaudatus. The sequence goes on from NC_134532.1 coordinate 13,483,401, forward strand.
TGTTGGGGATCTCCACATTGCTTCTGGCAAAAAAGTGCTGCATCGTGATAAGTCCACGTGGCTTCCGCTGCGAGATTACTTGGAGAAAGTAAGAATTGTAAGCAAAATGTTAAATCATGAAATCATCTTCACCCTGCACTGGCCTTTATGAAACAAGAGACCTGAGAACTTGAAAAACCAGTCAAGCATAGCCATGTATCCCTCAGCCCTTCAGTTAAGACCACCAGTGTGTAACGGCCAGTTTGGCATAATAAGCTGTCTACCTCCGTGAGCAAAACTTATTGTGAGAAACAGGAAAATACATCATGCTCCATTGTTTAATGTAATTAGGCATACAGGAACATGCAGGATTAAAGGACGCCAATACCCTGATGATTATGGGAAATGTAATGCTAGTTGTCCTGAGAAATAATATTTGCTGAGTGTATTCTTGAAAAGAAAAAGGTAACTGTGGGTAACGAAGCAAAAAAGTCACCCCAGGAAATTTGAGGTTCATTGTTTTCATTTACATCCAATCAAGTCCAGAAGGAAAGTGGTGAGTTTACATAAGAGGAAAATATTTAAATCCCATTGTATAGAGGAAGGCAATACACCAGTGGGTCTCCCTCTACATTATATTCATGAAACTCCTGGCGTAAATTGTGAATCTCACTGAGCTGATGTAAAAGCAATTCCTATTGTGAAAAGTGTGGTGAAAGCCCTGACTTCAGGCTTAACTTGTTTTAAATGAAGTTAAGTATACTCACCAAGCAATGTGTGGGTAGGGAAAAATTTGAACGTCAATGAAGTAAAAATGCCTATAGACATGACTGAAGGGAGTTTCACCCATCTAAGGGAATGTGTTTTTCTGTGAACTTTAGATGAAAATATGCACAGATACACGTGTAAAAAAGAGAGTTGTAATTAAATATATAAGTACACACCAAGAAAAATTCCCTAGCAGAGCGGCCCAATCTCATAAGCCCAACGTTACCGCATATGACCCTCCCAATTCCACAATGTTTTTCACCATCTCACAAAATTGATAGAATGAGGCTGAGTGCTGGGAAAAGCCATGTCATTGAAAGCATACACAGGGGTAGTTCTACCTTATCCCATGGAGTCACGATGAGTCACCCTCAACTCGATGGCAGAGAGTGTTTTGGAGACGCACATCCATCTGGGTTAGGCAGAAAGGCTACATGCAACCTGGATCCACCCTGCTCAGGTTTCCAGGGCTGAGCATTTGGAAGTATATCACCAGGCCTTTCTTCTGAGGGACCTCTGGATGGATTCAAATAGCAAGCCTTCTGCTTCGTGGCCAAGCCCCTTAACTTTAAATAACCTATAGACGTGATTAGTTATTTAATTGACTAACCACAAAGTGGATGATGTGGGCAGAATTATCAGCCCCATTTTTCAAACAAGGAAACTGAGGCACACTAAGACACCGCTGGAGTTGGAAGAGCACTCATGCAGAAATACAAAGTTTGACATCTAGGCAGTGAGCCCTCCTGCTCAGTCACAATCACCGACTACTCAGATCTGTTTTGGAGTCAGGAGAGACTGTATGTAAACACCCCACAAAGGATCAATATTCAGGCTGGATTCTGGAGGGTTCAATGAATTAAAGATACTTGCTTGTGTTTGCATCACTTTTATCCCTATCATTCATCTCCTGCAACCAAATCTCAGTCCCAGGGAGGATGGCAACTACAGTGAACAGTCCGTCTGTCTGACAGCTTCAGTAGGACAAATAGACCATCTGAAAAGGCTCTTCGATTCTGTTGCCCTCTCCCTCCCATAGACAAAACTTCAGCCAGCACCAGACTAGAAACCTGCAGATTAAGAGTTTGTCAAAAGTCTAGAAAGAGCTGTCAGTACCCTGAAAAACTAGCCAGCAGAAGAGAAGTCAGAGAATCAAAAACAGATGAAAGAAAGAAAAAAAGAAGCTCCAGGTGAGTGGAATTCAGACAACCGAGACCAATGAAAACAGTAACGTTTCTCAGAGTGTAAAATTTTTTTACTGCTGTACTATTGTAATTCAAACAGTTTCACATATCTCACCTCCAAAGGTAACTCCAGCAGATTCAAGAACATCAAGGAAGAGGCAATTATTCTGGTGATTCGCCTGCCTCTTGTAACAGTAGCCTCAATCAATTTTACTATTCCCAGCTCAACCCTAAAATTTTCAACTTCTTGAATGTGAAGGAAATCATAAAATGACGCATTTCACAGGCTGCCTTCTGTGTTGCCTCACCCAGATTTAGGTTTTTCATTTCTAGAGTGCCCCAACATGGGTTTTTCTTTTGTCAACGAGCATTATCATTTCCCATTATCAGTTGTTTATGGGAAACTATACATCCTGCAGGTTCCCCTTTACAATAATTACATTAAACATTGGAGTTTATGTATCTTCCTGTTTTTCACAACAGGTTATGCTCACTGATATTGTTAGCTTATCATGCCAAATGTCCAAGATGCACAGGTGGTGTTAATTGAAGAGCGGAATGATTCATGCATTGGTCACTTTAGCTTTGCACGTTCTCGAGTATCTTGATTTTGAAATTCAGTATACAAAGATGATGCATTAGCCAGTTAAATGCTACTGCTTCCAAGGCTCACGTACACCCATACATATCTGAGCAGAAGCCACATTATCTACATGAAACAGCTTTGGGTGCGCCACAGCTGTATGCAGATACCCACCAAATATAAGATTATTTCCCTTTCTCTGCCTTGGCTTTTACTAGCAGTCAGCCTCATTCCATCTCTTTTGTAGATGGTTGAAGACTGTGTGGATTATGGGGGGCCTATGTGATAATGGTGTGCTTATGAGATTAAAAAGATCTTGTAGGGAAGTATTCTTGATGTGCATTTAATATTTAATTACAACTCTCTTTTATACACGTGTGTCTGTGGATTTAAACATCTAAAGTGCACAGATTAACACATTCCCATAGCGGAGTGAACCTCCCTTTCGTCATGTCTATAGGTATTTCTACTTCCTATGTGCAGCTGGACAGTAATTCATCTGGGGAACGCCTGGTAAACCAGGACAATGGTGCTTCCCCAGCTTTCTGTGAGGAAGGGCCAGGACATTGGTTACCTTTATAAAAGTCTCTTGAAACAACCTAGTGATGTCAGTTTCTGGGATCATAGAGGCTTCCTCTTCCTTGGTTTGTCTTGTTGGTAGGTGCTATTGAGTAGGTCTGCTTCAAAGCAACCCCCATGTACAGGACAAGGAAAGGGTTCCCAGTCCTGGGCCAAACTCATATCGTTCTGATGTTTGAAGCCATCGTTGCAGCCCCCATGGCCATCCATCCTGCAAACTGCCTGCCTCTTTGTCACTGGCCCTCCCCTTTAATCTGACCAAATGGGTTCATCATCTGGCCCTCTCTCTGACAAGGTTCTGCCTTGGTTTACTAGTCCTCCACTACCTGACAGTGTTTCCATGATGAGCATAAGGTTTTCACTGGTGAATCCCTTCATCCTCAGTGTGTCCTTTGTCTGGAAACCCTGCTGCACACTTTGCTCTTTGCATGATGCTGCTGGCATTGGAAACACCAGTGACCTGGACTCTGGCCTTCCTTTCTGTACCTAGCTACAAATGGACAGATAATAAACATGTCACAGTTTATCAATGGCCAATGTACCACCCTTGGAGCAGCACTGGGATAGACAATGAATCATGAGTAGTCCTGCACAAGGAGATGAAGCCCTCAAGGCTGAGTGCTTACAAACACCAGCCGCTCCAGGGGAGCAAAGGGGGCTTTCAATTCCAGGAAAGAGTTAACAACCTCAGAAACCCAGATGGGCAGTTCTTTCCACCTGCAGCCACCTTCACGGCATGTGTTTGTTAAGATGGAGGAGGACATTGTGGATTGGTGTGGGACATATGGGGTAATGTTGGACTTGTAGACTTGGGCTGCACTGGGATGGGATTTCTCCATGTGCATTTACCCTTTATCTAAAGCTCTCTTTTATACATTTGAATTTCTGTGGATTTATTTTTCTAATGTACTCAGACTAACATAACTAATATAAGAAAAGTCAGGACACAAGTAAGCACCCGTTTCTGTTTGGGAAAGACACTAAATAGAGAAAAGCTATTTTCCTCCATGCCATCTCTGGGTGGCACAAACAGTTAAGTACTCAATTCGTAACTAAAATGGTCATCTGAATCCATATGGTGGTACCTCACATGATAGACCAGGTGATCTGCTTTTGAACCCTCACACAGCTTTGCAGCCCCTATCTAACATTGTTCAGTTTGGCTCTGCACACATGGTAGTTCCATGACTTGGAATCTACCCCACAGTACTGTTTGGATGAAAGGTACTCAGTCCCTGAGTTATGCCCGGCCCCATCCTGACGATTCTGTCATGAGGCAGTCATGACCAAAGTCAAATACCTCATGATTCTTGCTTTTCTTTTCTTTATTTTTTTCCACAGGTAGTAAAAAGGCTTTATGAAGAAGGCTTTGAAGTAAAAAAGTAACACTCTTTTTTTTTTTTAAACATTTTTATTAGGGGCTCATACAACTCTTATCACAATCCATACATATACATCCATCAATTGTATAAAGCACATCTGTACATTCTTTGCCCTAATCATTTTCAAAAAAGTAACACTATTAATACAATTTTCTTTCACCCTTTAAGTTGGCTCTGCAAATATATAATCAGTGACTTAGCTGTAAGATCAAAGATCCGTTATTTTATTTAAAATAAAATATATTTTAGTTCTTAAAATTTATTCCATAACGTACATATTTCCCTATAAATTCCTTAATAATACACAGGAGGTAAAAAATAAAAACAAAAAAACACAAAATATAAAAACCCTTACAAAACAATAACTGAGCATCTTTTTAAAAATTGTAAAAAACCAACAAGAGAAACCAATTATGTGCTTGATGGTTAATAATTAAAAAAGGTAAAAATCTCTGGATGGGGGACTCCCACCCCCTGGCTTTACACACCTCACCGTCATTAGTCTGTGGGACTTGAATACATCGGATATACATGTACAGCTAGAATGACATCAGAGTTCATTGGTATAGCATGAGTGCATAGTAATTATGGTAAACTTTCAAAAAAAGAAAGAAAAGCTGATGGTCATAATGCATCTCATCATAACTATAATACACCACAACTCAGAGATTGTGTTTTCTGGGTCTTTGAACTGATATGAGCCAATTCAGTTGTGGGCTGATGAAATGAATGTGAAATTGACCTGTTTTTTGAAAGCTTGAATGATCTGGAAGGCTAAATGTAATGGGGGGAAATATGGTTTAAATCCTTTGAATAGTGATTTGGGAACCTTTCAGGTACCTGTTTCATGACGCCAATTTACTTCCAACACTGGAGATAGTGACACACATTGAATGGAGCAAGTGCTTGGCGCCAACGTTGAGCTGGCTATATTACTTTCTACTCAGCCTATCCAGACATTTACTTGCAAACTGGCACTATTGTTTTTAGCCAAATAAGTTTCTAATGGCTTATTTTTTCAATTTCCATAAACCACATTATTTAATACTATATAATTTTTTTTAATCTCCACAAATGAAAAGGGGGTTATAAAGTATAAACATCAGGGTTATTGGGTAAAAGGGACTGCACGACCCAGGGTACTAAGAAGTTCAGAAGCCTAGGGATTTGGGTGTAAACACTGATTCAGGCACACTAAGACACCACTTGAGGTGGAATAGCCTTCATGCAGACCTAGGAAGTGTGATATCTAGGCAGTGATCCCTCCTACTCAGTCACAATCACCGACTCCTCAGAACTGTTTAGGAGTCAGGAGAGACTGTATGTAAAGATCCCACAAAGGATCAGTGTCCAGGCTGGAATCTGGAGGGTTCAATGTATTAAAGATATTTGCTTGTTTTGCATCACTTATATCCCTATCATTCTTCTCATGCAACCAAAACTCAGTCCCAGGAGGATGGCAATGACAGTCACCAGACTGTTCTGTCTGACTTCTACAGTAGGACACATAGACCATCTGAATAGACCCTTTGATCTTGTAGCCCTCTCCCTCCCATAGACAAAACTGCACCCAGCACCAGACCCGAAACCTGCAGATTAAGAGTTTGTCCAACCAGCCTGGGTCCCGACAGCAGAAGGCCATCTGTCAACTGTGAATGTCTGTGTCACAGTAGAGACAGTTCAGGGTGACAAACTGCACGGCATGCACACATAGGCGCATGTGCACATATGTACACATGCACAGGCACACAAATTTAATACAAACCAAAAGCCTAAAATAAACTCTAGTTCTTCACACAAAAAAAGAGTTTGTCAAAAGTCTAGAAAGAGCTGTCAACACCCTGAAAAACTCGCCTGCAGAAGAGAAGACATAGAATCAAAAGCTAGAAGTAAAAAAAAAAAAGTAGCTCCAGGTGAGTGGAATTCAGATAACCGAGACCAATGAAAACACTAGAGCTTCTCACAGTGGTTCACGCTGGTTTAGTGGTAGCCAGGTTCAAGTCACATTAGCCGAAAACAGTGTCTCCACCCAAATCCTTAGACTTCTGAAATTCCTAGTACCCTGTGTCGTGCAGTCCCTATTACCCAATAACCCTGCTGATTCTACTTTATAGCCACCTTCTAGTTCATTGAGACATCTGATTCAGAGTGACTCTGCAGGACATAGTAGGAAACCCCACCGGCATTTCCAAGGCTGTAGATCTTTATGGGATCAGCCAGCTTCATCTTTGTCCTGGGGAGTTGGCTGGTACTTTTCAAACATCAAACTTGCAGTTAGCATCCAGATGTTAAGCCCCTGCACCAATAGAGTTTCTGTTTGAGTTTTATAATCATCCACTGCTATTAAATCTATTTCGATATATAGTGTTCAAGAGGAGAGAGTAGAACTGATCCCTAGATTTTGTTTTTAGTGGAAAGCCTCACCTTGGTCCTGGTGGTTTCAAAGAGCTGACGATGCAGTTAGTAGGCACAACACACTACCCCCTGTGCTCCTCAGTTAGAGGGCCCAATTAAAAAAATCACTGCTATCAGTTCCGTTCTGAGGTGAGTGAGGCTATGGATCACAGTAGAGCTGTCTCTGTGGGTTTCTGAGATTGCAGATCTTTGTGGAAATAGAAAGCCTCCTCTTTCACCAGAGAAGCATCTGCATCTGGTGGTTTTGAACTGTTGACCTTACAGTTAGCAGCCCGTTGGTTATCCACTTACACAAGTGTGTTGTCTGAAGACTAAAAAACCAAACCAAACTCATTACCTTCGAGTCCAAGTTGACGACTAGTGACCGTCTTGGATAGAATAAAACTGCTCCTGTGGGGTGCTGAGGCTGTAACACAATGCGTGTAGACTTCCTCAACCATCTCCCAGGTGAAGACTTGTGAGGAAAAATATTACCTACGGGGGTTAATGGAAGGGTGATAGAGTCTGTCCCCTGAGGAGCAAGCCCTACTGTCCACGGAGGCAATGCTCATAAAATTCTTTCCTAGGTGGCAACAGCAGCAGCAACCTGATTGGTGCAGACCATCTATGTAATCTACGGCCTGCATTAATTAGAGTCACAGAATTAACAGCTGAAAATCGAAACCTTGAGTTACATTCCTTTCCCTTGGTTTCAATCCACATGGGAATAGTGAATCATGCTGCAGGAGTGAGCAAAGAACTATAGGTGGGATGAGAGCAATCTTCTTGGCCACTGGTCACGTCTCCAGGAAGACAATGGTGTTGGTTTAAACCTAGCTGTTGCCTGAATGTTGACCCAAACTTCTGAGCAGTGTGGATCCAGGTTGTATGTAGTCTTGCTGCCTAACCCAGATGGAAGTGCATCTCTCAAACACTCATTGCCATGGAGTTGAGGGTGATTTATAGTTCCACATTGGGACAGAGTAGAAGGGCCCTCATGTATGTTTTCTTGGCTGGAAAACTTTTCTGAGAGTAGCAGACCTCTTCTTACTCCTGAGCTAGGGGCAAATGGCTATCAATTTTTGACCATTTTGTTAACAGCTCGATTTTAAACCCATTACACCACCAGGCCTTCTGAATTCTGTTAAAGTAGGGGAAAAAGTGGCAATCTAGCTTCTCCATCTCTTGGGGACCCCATATCTGTCATAGAACTCTGCTCCATTGTTTTCCCAGTGCTGAGAGTTGTGAAGTATAACCCAAGGCCTTTCTTCTGAGGTACCTCTGGATGGATTCAAATAGCCAGCCTTTTGCTTAGTAGCCAAGCCCCTTAACTTGAAATAACCTATAGGCATGACTAGTTATTTAATTGACTAACCACAAAGTGGATGATGTGGGGAGAATTATCAACCCCATTTTTCAAACAAGGAAACTGACACACACAAAGGCACCGCTTGAGTTGGAAGAGCGCTCATGCAGAAATACGAAGTTTGACATCTAAGCAGTGAGCCCTCCTACTCAGTCACAGTCACCGACTACTCAGAACTGTTTTGGAGTCAGGAGAGACTGTATGGAGTGACCCCACAAAGGAACAATGTTCAGGCAAGATTCTGGAGGGATCAATGTATAAAAGATACTTGCTTGTGTTTGCATCACTTTTATCCCTGTCATTCTTCTCATGCAACCAAAACTCAGTCCCAGAGGGATGGCAAGGAGAGTAACCAGATTGGTCTGTCTGATTTCTACAGTAGGACACATAGACCATCTGAATAGACCCTTTGATCCTGTTGCCCTCTCCCTCCCATAGACAAAACTGCACCCAGCACCAGACCTGAAACCTGCAGATTAAGAGTTTGTCAAAAGTCTAGAAAGAGCTGTCAACACCCTGAAAAACTAGCCTGCAGAAGACAAGACACAGAATCAAAAGCTACAAGTGAAAAAAAAAAGCTCCAGGAGAGTGGAATTCAGACAACCGAGGCCAATGATAACACAAGAGGTTCTCACAGTGGTTCACGCTGCTTTAGTGGTAGCAAAGTTCAAGTGACATTGTCCTGAATCAGTGTCTCCACACACATCCCTAATCTTCTGTAATTCCTAGTACCCTGTGTCCTGCAGTCCCTATTATTCAATAACTCTGCTGATTCTCTTTTATAGCAAGCTTCTCATTCGTTGAGACTTCTGATTCAGAGTGATTCTGCATGACCAAGTAGGACACCCCACCGGGATTTCCAACGTTGCGGATCTTAATGGGATCAGCCAGCTTCATCTTTGTACTGGGGAATGGCTTGTGCTTTTGTAACACCAAATTTGCAGTTAGCATCCAGATGTTAAACCCCTGCACCAATAGGTTTTCCGTTTGAGTTTAAAATCATCCACTGCTATTAAATCTATTCTGATATATAGTGATCAAGTGGACAGAGCAGAATTTATCCCTAGAGTTTCAGTTTAGTGGAAAGCCTCACCTCGGTCCTGGTGCTTTCCAACCACTGTCCATGCAGTTAGCAGGCACAACACACTACACCCCCTGTGCTCCTCAGTGTGAGGGCCCAACAAAAAAAAAACCACTGCTAATGATTCAGTTCTGAGGTTAGTGTCCCTATGGATCACAGTAGAGCTGTCTCTGTGGGTTTCTGAGATTGAAGATCTTTGTGGAAATAGAAAGCCTCCTCTTTCTACAGAGAAGCATCTGGTGGTTCGAACTGTTGACCTTACAGTTAGCAGCCCATCATGTTATCAACTTACACAACTGTATTGTGTGAGGACTCAAAACCAAACCAAACTCACTACCTTGGAGTCTATGTTGACTCCTAGTGACCCTCTTGGATAGAGTAGTACTGCTCCTGTGGGGTGCTGAGGCTGTACCTCAATGAGTGCAGACATCCTCAACCATCTCCCTGGTGAGGACTTGTTGAAGAAAAATATTAGCAAAGGGGTTAATGGAAGGGTGACTAAAGTCTGTCCGCTGAGGAGCAAGCCTTACTGGCCATCGAGGCAATGCTCAGAAAATTCTTTCCTAGGTAGAAGCAGCAGAAGCAACCTGGTTGGTGGAGACCCTCTATGTAATCTAGAGCCTGCATAGTGTCACAGAATTAACAGCTGAAAATGGAAAGCTTGAGTTTCATTGCTTTCCTTTGGCTTCAATCCACATGAGAAGTGTGAATCATGCTGCAGGAGTCATCAAAGAACTATAGGTGAGGTGAGAGTTATCTACCTGGCCACTGGTCACGTCTCCAGGAAGACAATGGTGTTGGTTTAAGCCTAGCAGTTGCCTGAATGTTGACCCAAAAATCTGAGCAGGGTGGATCCAGGTTGCATGTAGTCTTGCTGCCTAACCCAGATGGAAGTGCATCTCTCAAACACTCACTGTCATCGAGTTGAGGGTGACTTATAGTGCCACCATGGGACAGGGTAAAACTTCCCTTGTGTATGTTTTGGTGGCTGGTAAACTTTTCTGGGAGTAGCAGCCCTGTTCTTTCCCCTGAGATAGGGGCCAATGGTTATATATTTTTGACCATTTTGTTAGCAGCCCCATTTTACACCCATTCCACCACCACGAATCATGCATTGTGTTAAAATAGGGGGGGGGGGAAGCGGCAATTTAGCTGCTCACACTCTTGGCGACCCCCAGTCTGTTATAGAACTCTGCTCCGTTGGTTTCCCAGGGCTGAGAGTTTGGAAGTATTACACAAAGCCTTTCTTCTGAGGGACCTCTGGATGGATTCAAATAGCCAGCCTTTTGCTTAGTAGCCAAGCCCCTTAACTTGAAATAACCTATAGGCGTGATTAGTTATTTAATTGACTAACCACAAAGTGGATGATGTGGGGAGAATTATCAACCCCTTTTTTCAAACAAGGAAACTGAGGCACACTAAGACACCGCTGGAGTTGGAAGAGCGCTTATGCAGAACTAGGAATTTTGATATCTAGGCAGTGAGCCCTCCTACTCAGTCACAATCACCGACTACTCATAACTGTTTTGGAGTCAGGAGAGACTGTATGTAAACACCCCACAAAGGATCAATGTTCAGGCTGGATTCTGGAGGGATCAAAGTATTAAAGTTACTTGCTTGTGTTTGCATCACTTTTATCCCTATCATTCTTTTCATGCAACCTAAACTCAGTCCCAGGCGAATGGCAACGACAGCAATCAGACTGTTCTGTCTGACTTAACCAGTAGGACACATAGCCCATCTGAATAGACCCTTTGATTCTGTGCCCCTCTCCCTCCCATAGACAAAACTGCAGGCAGCAACAGGCCAGAAACCTGCATATTAAGTGTTTCTAAAAAGTCTAGAGAGAGCTGGCAATATCCTGAAAAACAAGCCTGCAGAAGAGAAGACATAGAATCAAAAGCTACACGTGAAAAAAAAAAAGCTCCAAGTGAGTGTAATTCAGACAACTGAGACCAATGAAAACACTAGAGCTTCTCACAGTTGTTCATGCTGGTTTAGTGGTAGCAGTTTCAAGTCACATTGGCCTGATTCAGTGTCTCCACCCAAATCCCTAGGCTTTTGAAATTCCTAGTACCCTGTATACTGCAGTCCCTATCACCCAATAACCCTGCTGATTCTACTTTATAGCCACCGTCTCGTTCGTTGAGTCTTCGGATTCAGAGTGACTCTGCAGGGCAGAGTAGGAAACCCCACCGGGATTTCCAAGGCTGCGGATCTTTATGGGAGCAGCCAGCTTCATCTTTGTCCTGGGGAGTTGTCTGGTGCTTTTCTAACACCAAACTTGCACTTAGCATCCAGATGTTAAACCCCTGCACCGATAGGTTTCTGTTTGAGATTTATAATCATCCACTGCTATTAAATCTATTCCGATATATACTGATCAAGTGCACAGAGCAGAACTGATTCCTAGAATTTCTGTTTAGTGGAAAGCCTCACGTTGGTCCTGGTGGTTTCAAACTGCTGACCATGCAGTTATCGACACAACACACTACACCCCCTGTACTCCTCAGTGTGAGGTCCCAACGAAAAAAATCACTGCTATCAATCAGTATGTGGTTAGTGTCCTATGGATCGCAGTAGAGCTGTCTCTGTGGGTTTCTGAGATTGAAAATCTTTGTGGAAATAGAAAGTCTTCTCTTTCTCCAGAGAAGCATCTGGTGGTTTCGAACTGGTGACCTTACAGTTAGCAGCTCTACGTGTTATCTACTTACACAAGTGTGTTGTGTGAAGACCCAAAACCAAAACAAACTCACTACATTGGAGTACATGTTGACTCTTAGAGACCCTCTTGGATAGAGTAGATCTGCTCCTGTGGGGTGCTGAGGCTGTAACTAAATGAGTGTAGACGTCCTATACCATCTCCCAGGTGAGGACTTGTGGAAGAAAAATGTTAGCTAAGGGGTTAGTGGAAGGGTGACTAAAGTCTGTCCACTGAGTAGCAAGCCTTACTGGCCATCGAGGAAATGCTCAGAAAATTCTTTCCTAGGTGGCAGCAGCAGAAGCAACCTGGTTGGTGGAGACCCTCTATGTAATCTAGAGCCTGCATAGTGTCACAGAATTAACAGCTGAAAATGGAAAGCTTGAGTTTCATTGCTTTACTTTGTCTTCAATCCACATGGGAAGTGTGAATTGCTGCAGGAGTCATCAAAGAACTATAGGTGAGGTGATAGTTATCTACCTGGCCACTGGTCACATCTCCAGGAAGACAATGGTGTTAGTTTAAGCATAGCAGTTTCCTGAATGTTGACCCAAACATCAAAGCAGGGTGGATCAGGTTGCATGTAGTCTTGCTGCCTAACCCAGATGGAAGTGCATCTCTCAAACACTCACTTCCATCGTGTTGAGGGTGACTTATTGTGCCACCATGGGACAGGGTAAAACTTCCCTTATTTATGTTGTGGTGGCATGAACTCTTTTCTGGGAGTAGCAGCCCTCTTCTTTCTCCTGAGAAAGGGGCTATTGGTTATATATTTTGACCATTTTGTTAGCAGACACATTTTACAATCATTCCACCACCAGGCCTCCTGAATTGTGTTAAAAGAGGGTGGAAAAGTGGCAATCTAGCTGCTCCCACCATTGGCGACCCCCTGTCTGTCATAGAACTCTGCTCCACTGGTTTCTCAGGGATGAGAGTTTGGAAGTATTACACGAGGGCTTTCTTCTGAGGGACCTCTGGATGGATGCAAATAGCCAGCCTTTTGCTTTGTAACCTAGCCCCTTAACTTGAAATAACCTATAGGCATGATTAGTTATTTAATTGATTAAGCACAAAGTGGATGATGTGGGGAGAATTATCTACCCCATTCTTCAAACAAGAAAACTGAGTAACACTAAGACACCGCTGGAGTTGGAAGAGCACTCATGCAGAACTAGGAATTTGATATCTAGGCAGTGAGCCCTCCTACTCAGTTACAATCACCCACTACTCAGAACTGTTTTGGAGTCAGGAGAGACTGTATGTAAAGACCCCACAAAGGATAAATGTTCAGGCTGAATTCTGGAGGGATCAATGTATTAAAGATACTTGCTTGTGTTTGCATCACTTTTATCCCTATCATTCTTCTCATGCATCCAAAACACATCCCATGTGAATGTCAACGACAGTAACCAGACTGTTCTGTCTGACTGCTACAGTAGGACACATAGCCCATCTGAATAGACCCTTTGATTCTGTGCCCCTCTCCCTCCCATTAACAAACCTTCAGCCAGCACCGGACACGAAACCTGCAGATTTAGAGTTTGTCAAAAGTCTAGAAAGAGCAGTGAATGCCCTGAAAAACTAGCCTGCAGAAGATAAGACACAAAATCAAAAGCTAGCAGTGAAAAAAAAAAAAAAGAAGCTCCACGTGAGTGAAATTCAGACAACCGAGACCAATGAAAACATTAGAGCTTCTCACAGTGGTTCACGCTGGTTTAGTGGTAGCCAGGTTCAAGTCACATTGGCCGGAATCAATTTCTCCATCCAAATCCCTAGGCTTCTGAAATTCCCAAACCCTGTGTCCTGCTGTCGCTATTACCCAATCAACCCTCCTGATTCTACTATATAGCAACCTTCGTGTTCGTTGAGACTTCTGATTCAGAATGACTCTGCAGGACAGAGTAGGAACCCCACCGGGATTTCCAAGGCTGTGGATATTTATGGGAGCAGCTAGCTTCATTTTTGTCCTGGAGATTTGTCTGGTGCTTTAGTAACATCAAACTTGCAGTTAGCATTCAGATATTAAACCCCTGCAACAATAGGTTTTCTGTTTGAGTTTTATAATCATCCACTGTTATTAAATCTATTCTGATATATAGTGATCAAGTGGACAGAGCAGAACTGATCCCTAGAGTTTTTGTGTTTAGTGGAAAGCCTCTCCTGGTCCTGGGGTTTCATACCGCTTACCATGAAGTTAGCAGGCACAACACACTACACGCTCTGTGCTCCTCAGTGTGAGTTCCCAACAAAAAAAATCACTGCTATCGATTCAGTTCTGCGGTTAGTGTCCCTATGCATCACAATAGAGCTGTCTCTGTGGGTTTCTGAGGTTGCAGATCTTTGTGGAAACAGAAAGCCTCCTCTTTCTCCAGAGAAGCATCTGGTTTTTAGAACTGTTGACCTTACAGTTAGCAGCCCGTCGTGTTATCCACTTACACAAGGGTGTTGTGTGAGGACCAAAAACCAAACCAAACTCACTACCTTTGAGTCCATGATGGCTCCTAGTGACCCTCCTGGATAGAATAGAACTGCTCCTGTGGGGTGCTGACGCTGTAACTCAATGATTGTAGACATCCTCAACCATCTCCCAGGTGAGGACTTGTGGAGGTAAAATATTACCTAAGGGGGTTAATGGGAGGGTGACTAGAGTCTGTCCCCTGAGGAGAAAGCCCTACTGGCCATCGAGGCAATGCTAATAAAATTCTTTCCTAGGTGGCAGCAGCAACAGCAGCAACGTGGTTGGTGGAGACCATCTATGTAATCTACAGCTTGCATAGCGTCACAGAATTAACAGCTGAAATGGATAGCTTGAGTTACATTCCTTTCCTTTGGGTTCAATCCACATGGGAATAGTGAATCATGCTGCAGGAGTGAGCACAGAACTATCGGTGAGATGAGAGCTAGCTACCTGGCCACTGGTCACATCTCCAGGAAGACAATGGTGTTGGTTTAAGCCTAGCAGTTGCCTGAATGTTGACCCAAACATCTGAGCAGGGTGGATCCAGGTTGCATGTAGTCTTGCTGCCTAACCCAGATGGAAGTGCATCTCTCAAACACTCACTGCTATCGAGTTGAGGGTGACTTATTGTGCCACAATGGGACATGGTAGAACTTCCCTTGTGTATGTTTTGGTGGCTGGAACACTTTTCTGGGAGTAGCAGCCCTCTTCTTTCTCCTGAGATAGGGGCCAATCGTTATATTTTTTGGCCATTTTGTTAGCAGACCCATTTTACACCCTTTCCACCACCAGGCCTCCTGAATTGTGATAAAATAGGGTGGAAAAGTGGCAATCTAGCTGTTCCCACCCTTGCCGACCCCCTGTCTGTCATAGAACTCTGCTCCACTGGTTTCTCAGGGATGAGAGTTTGGAAGTATTACATGAGGTCTTTCTTCGGAGCTACCTCTAGATGGATGCAAATAGCCATCCTTTTGCTTTGTAACCTAGCCCCTTATCTTGAAATAACCTATAGGCGTGATTAGTTATTTAATTGACTAAGCACAAAGTGGATGATGTGGGGGGAATTATCAACCCCATTTTCAAACAAGGAAACTCAGTAACACTAAGACACCACTGGAGTTGGAAGAGCACTCATGCAGAACTAGGAATTTGATATCTAGGCAGTGAGCCCTCCTACTCAGTTACAATCACCCACTACTCAGAACTGTTTTGGAGTCAGGAGAGACTGTATGTAAAGACCCCCCAAAGGAGCAATGTTCAGGCTTGATTCTGGAGGGATCAATGAATTAAAGATACTTGCTTGTGTTTGCATCACTTTTATCCCTATCATTCTTCTCATGCATCCAAAACACATCCCATGTGAATGTCAACGACAGTAACCAGACTGTTCTGTCTGACTTCTACAGTAGGACACATAGACCATCTGAATAGACCCTTTGATTCTGTGCCTCTCTCCCGCCGTGGGAAAGTGCTATCAGCACGAGACCCGAAACCTGCAGATTAAGAATTTGTCAGAAGTCTAGAAAGAGCTGTCAATACCCTGAAAAACTAGCCTCCAGAAGAGAAGACACAGAATCAAAAGCTACAAGTGAAAAAAAATAAAAAAGAAGCTCCAAGTGAGTGGAATTCAGACAACCGAGACTAAAGAAAACACCAGAGCTTCTCACTGGTTAACGCTGGTTTAGTCGTAGCTAGGTGCAAGTCATATTGGCCCGAATCAGTGTCTCCACCCAAATTCCTAGGCTTCTAAAATTCCTAATACCCTCTGTCCTGCAGTCCCTATTACCCAATAACCATGCTGATTCTACTTTATAGCCAACTTCTCGTTCGTTGAGACTTCTGATTCAGAGTGATTCTGCAGGACTGAGTCTGGAACCCCCCAGGGATTTCCAAGGCTGTGGATTCTTATGGGAGCAGCCAGCTTCATCTTTGTCCTGGGGAGTTGTCTGGTGCTTTTCTAGCAGCAAACTTGCAGTTAGCATCCAGATGTTAAACCCCTGCACCAATAGGTTTTCTGTTTGAGTTTTATAATCATCCACTGCAATTAAATCTATTCCGATATACAGTGATCTTGTGGAACTGATCCCTAGAGTTTCTGTATAGTGGAAAGACTCACCTTGGTCCTGGTGGATTGAAACCGCTGACCATGAGGTTAGTAGGCACAACACACTACATCCCCTGTGCTCCTCACTGTCAGGTCCCGACAAAAAAAAAAATGACTGCTATAGATTCAGTTCTGAGGTTAGTGTCCCTATGTATCACACTACAGCTGTCTCTGTGGGTTTCTGAGATGGCACATTTTTGTGGAAATAGAAAGCCTCCTCTTTCTTCAGAGAACCATCTGGTGGTTCGAACTGTTGACCTTACAGTAGCAGCCCGACGTGTTATCCACTTACACAAGTGTGTTGTGTGAGTACTAAAAACCAAACCAAACTCACTACTTTCAAGTCCATGTTGACTCCTAGTGAAACCTCTTGGATAGAGTAGAACTGCTCCTGAGGGGTGGCGAGGCTGTAACTCAATGATTGTAGACATATTCAACCATCTCCCAGGTGAGGACTTGTGGAGGAAAAATATTACCTAAGGGGCCTAATGGAAGGGTGACTTAAATCTGTCCCTTGAGGAGCAAGCCCTACTGGCCATCGAGGAAATGCTCAAAAAATCCTTTGCTGGGTGGCAGCAGCAGCAGAAACCTGGTTGGTGGAGACCCTCTATGTAATCTAGAGCCTGCATAGTGTCACAGAATTAAAAGCTGAAAATGGAAAGCTCGAGTTATATTCCTTTCCCTTGGGTTCAATCCACATTGGAATAGTGAATCATGCTGCAGGAGTGAGCACAGAACTATAGGTGAGGTGAGAGCCAGCTACCTGGCCACTGGTCACGTCTCCAGGAAGACAATGGTGTTGGTTTACGCCTAGCAGTTGATTGAATGTTGACCCAAACATCTGAGCAGTGTGGATCCATTTTGCATGTTGTCTTGCTGGGTAACCCAGATGGAAGTGCATCTCTCAAACACTCACTGCCATCGAGTTGAGGGTGAGTTATAGTGCCACCATGGGACAGGGTAAGACAGCCCTTGTGTATGTTTTGGTAACTGGAACACTTTTCTAGGTGTAGCAGCCCTCTTCTTTCTCCTGAGATAGGGGCCAATTGTTATATATTTTTGACCATTTTGTTTGCAGCCCCTTTTTCCAACCATTCCCCCACCAGGCCTCCTGAATTGTGTTAAAATAGTGGGAAAATGTGGCAATCTAGCTGCTCCCACCCTTGGCGACCCCCTTTCTTTCATAGAACTCTGCTCCATTGGTTTCCCAAGGCTGAGAGATTGGAAGTAGTATACCAGGCTTTTCTTCTGAGGGACCTCTGGATGGATTCAAATAGCCAGCCTTTTGCTTAGTAGCCAAGCCCCTTAACTTGAAATAACCTATAGGTGTGATAAGGTATTTAATTGACTAACCACAAAGTGGATGATGTGGGGAGAATTATCAACCCTATTTTTCAAACAAGGAAACTGAGGCACACCCAGACACCGCTGGAGTTGGAAGAGTGCTCATGCAGAACTAGGACGTTTGTTATCTAGGCAGTGAGCCCTCCTACTCAGTCACAATCACCGACTACTCGGAACTGTTTTGGAGTCAGGAGAGACTGTATGTAAAGACCCCACAAAGGATCAATGTTCAGGCTGAATTCTGGAGGGATCAATGTATTAAAGATACTTGCTTGTGTTTGCATCACTTTTATCCGTATCATTCTTCTCATGCAACCAAAACTCAGTCCCAGGCGTATGGCAACGACAGTAACCAGACTGTTCTGTCTGACTTCTACAGTAGGACACATAGACCATCTGAATAGACCCTTTGATCCTGTGCCCCTCTCACTCCCATAGAGAAAATTGCAGCGAGCACCAGACCCAAAACCTGCAGATTAAGATTTTGTCAGAAGTCTGGAAACAGCTGTCAATTCCCTGAAAACAAGCCTGCAGAAGAGAAGACACAGAATCAAAAGCTACAAGTGAAAAAAAAAAAAGCTCCAGGTGAGTGGAATTCAGATACCGGAGATCAAAGAGAACAATAGAGCTTCTCACAGTGGTTGACGCTGGTTTAGTGGTAGCCAGGTTCAAGTCACATTGGCCTGAATCTGTGTCTCCACCCAAAATCCTAGGCTTCTGAAATTCCTAATAACCTGTGTCCTGCAGTCACTATTACCCAATAACCCTGCTGATTCTAGACTTCTGATTCAGAGTGACTCTGCAGGACAGAATAGGAAACACGACCGGGATTTCCAAGGCTGCGGATCTTTATGGGAGCAGCCAGCTTCATCTTTGTACTGGGGAGTTGTCTGGTGCTTTTCTAACAACAAACGTGCAGTTAGCATCCAGATGTTAAACCCCTGTACCAATAAGGTTTCTGTTT
The DNA here is from genome assembly GCF_050624435.1 of Tenrec ecaudatus. Taxonomy (NCBI): domain Eukaryota; kingdom Metazoa; phylum Chordata; class Mammalia; order Afrosoricida; family Tenrecidae; genus Tenrec; species Tenrec ecaudatus. The sequence goes on from NC_134532.1 coordinate 13,502,288, forward strand.
GAGTTTTATAATCATCCACTGCTATTAAATCTATTCTGATATATAGTGATCAAGTGGACAGAGCAGAACTGATCCCTAGAGTTTCTGTTTAGTGGAAAGCCTCACCTTGGTCGTGGTGGTTTCAAACCGCTGACCATGCAGTTAGAAGGCACAACACACTACACCCCCTGTGCTCCTCAGTGTGAGCCTTTATTTTCTCCCCTTTCCCTCCTAGTGACAGCCTTCCATTAGCCTCATATTTACCATATTTGTCTTTACTCCACAACCTTCTTAGACAACACGTTAACTCCGTTATCCCTGAACTTTCTCCAGCCTCTCCCAACCTCCCACAGTCAAGTACACCCTGGATACGCCATGTTAATTAAATCTTTAACACCCAAACCTTTGGCACCCCAGTGTGAAAGTCTGTACACTGTCATCCTCACCACTCCCTCAGCTGTCAAAGTAGTGGCTCTACACTCTTGGATATACCTGTCCAGAGTCAAACCGGTAACCAAAGTTAATCATGATCCCCAGTGGTCTGTTCAGTGTATTGGTCCTATGTCTCTCCGCCTCACTCATCTCACCAAACCAGCCAGCTAAGCCTAGCATAACTTGCCCTTTCGCCTGGAGGTTTTTTTCCTCACTGAAAATGTAACTAACCCCCAATATCGCCAGCATCACCTACTCACAGGAAAAAAGTGATCTCCTAGCCACAGCCGATTGCCTGGTCACCAGTTTTTCTGGTCCAGTCTATCTTAATTTCACCTTGTTCAAACACAGTTCCAACTCCCCGAATGCGCACGTTCTCCCAAAACCAACTTCCCCCATCGTTTGTTTTCTATATGACCAAACCTCTAACCCCGCTTGTGCACAAAAATGGCTAAAACAAAACACAGGGTGCCCCTGAAAGTCCTGCAGTATTCACCATGCTCACCGCTACCCTATAACCAAATCCCACATGTTCTTTTGGTCAGGAACATAATTCACCTTAACTATCCCTGACCCGTAAAAACAACAGGTAGACCAAACCAGTCAAGGGAGGCTGGTATTTTAACTCCCACAGCACATATCCTAATGCTAAACTGTTCATATAAAGGTCGTTAGCCCAGGTTCAATCCATCATCCACCATAATATTCACATCCCAAAACATCAACTCACTAACCAACTTTCTAAACCTTCCAAGTCTCTCTTCTCCTGGATCGCCCTGCTACAGCAGGGACTGGCCATCACCAACCTTGCTAGGTTAGGCAACCTTTCCACTTGCTTCATGTGTGGAGCCCTGGAATGCCCTCCTCTAGCAGCAGTCCCAGTTCCCAGCTGGTCATCTGCACTTAAGGTCTCCACCACGCAACCCATAATTATCCCCAATGTCCCTCTGTACTTCATACCAGGGTACGCACAGGTGCCGTTTTGTTACTCCAATGCATCCACTCAACTGTGCAACACCGCAATGCCATCCTCCCAGCCAATAACAGCACCAGCAGGATTTTTCTTCTGGTGAAATTATACACTCACCAAACTTCTTAACATCAGTAGCAGGTCTACCCTCTTGTGCCTACCTGTCACTCTAGTTCTGCAGCTCACTGTCTACACCCCAGCTGAATTCCAGACCAAATACACCCAGACACATAGTCACCACAGTAAAAGAGCAGTTTTTCTCCCGGTTGTTGTAGGCCTTTCCCTAGCTTCGTCAGCAGTCGCGGTGGAACTGAGTGGTGGCACCTTGGGACACTCCATCACCACAACCAATTGGTTAGCCGAAAGCTTCCAATTGACACTCGATACCTCCGCAGAATCCTTAGCCTCCTTGCAAAAACAAATAACCTCTATTGCTCAAGTTACCTTATAGAACCGTCGCGCTCTAGACCTCATCACAGCGAAAAAGGGAGGAGCCTGCCTCTTCCTCCAGGAGGAATGTGGTTATTACATCAATGAGTCGGGAGTTGTGGAAATCAATATCCAGACCCTTAATAAGCTAAGCCCTCCTCCAAAGCCGGCTCTGCAACATCACCCAAGCTGCAGTTCACCAAATGATGTTACAGCCGTATGAACCCCAATATGAATCTCTCCGGGATCCTTGAAATGAATTCCCCTGTCGTGTGCCGTTCCTAGAATCCCAGTTCTCTGCCTTACAACCACCACCCCTCTCCCTTAATCGTCGTCCATGGCCCGCAGGAAGCAGTTACCGAAAAGATGACGTCGTCCATTTTCCTTATCAGGTGGAGTCTGGGATGTATGACCTTGGCACAAGAAATTCCATTTTGAATCAGGCACTTCCATGTTAGTTCTTGAAACTTACCCCTCACCGACTTCCCCCGCCCTTCGGTACACCACAAATGTCCAAAAGTTCGTGTTCTTACTAACAGGATGCTTGCTCAGCTACTTTGCCCAACTCCCACCCAATTCCCAGAAAATTTAATGACTGCTTCCCTTTTTTATAATCCCTTGTGTAGGCACTTTTCTCCCCCCTCCCACTGTGCCTGCCAGCCAGGGGGGGTATAAAAACACAGCTAAAGTTTCCCAATGTGCGGCTTCAATAACTCAATGCCCTGAGTTGCTGATCCTGCCCACAAGCTTCTCAATAAAGCCTGCTTCTAAAACTTTGTTAATTGGATCTTTGGTTCTGTTTTGCGCCCAAATAAACCTTACACCTAGACCACCCCCTTCTCATTACTGTATTACCTATAGGACAGCCCCTTCCAGTGACGTATGTCCTCACCTGTAATTAGGGGGCTTGCATGTCCCCAGAGAATATAAAAGGGGCCGGGGCTACCATTAAACTCTCTCTCTCTCCCTCCACGTGGACCATCGAGCAGGGCAGAAGTGAGCATGCTACCATGAATTGTGACTGACTCCCATTTACTTCAATACTTCACTTCTATCTCTCATGCTCTCTATAACTTTACTATGATCTTTACTTATTATCGCCGTACAATTGCGCCTACCGGACCCGTAATGATGTGTTAGGGGCTGGCTTCCCCTGACAGTATATGAATGAGGCAAGGGTACATAGCATGCATAGTGTAACTAGCATCCTGATAAAATTGCTCTAAGCACAAACAATTCCTTGGGGATAATTTAATTTAACAAGGGCAGCTGGGTTCTCAATTTACTCAATGCGTCTCGGAACTTGGGAAAACATAAAGACACAGTATTTTAAGAGAGTCACCAATACACTTCAGTTAAAACTCGGTGATTCTCTATAATCCCTCCCCTTTTTATAGCTAACACTGAAGAGTTAATAGGCAGCTATCTGCTTAAGTTGTGGTTTTTCAAAAAAAGCTGCAGGGTACTGAAGCAGAACATTTGGTTTTACTCCTTCCTTACGTTTGCTTGGGTCTGCCTAACAATTCCAGTTTTATTTGCAATAAAAGTAACCTTAGGCCTAGTCGGTGGGTTTTTGAATTTGGAAACTGGGGCCTGGGATGAGGTTGTGGAGGTGGCCTGACTTAAGAGGGCGATAAAGGCCTGACTTAAGAGGGGAGAGCGTTGCTGGAGAAGGAGATAGTAGCATGTAACTTGGTTAAAATATCCCTTCCCAGGAACGGAACAGGGTACGAGGGGATAACCATAAAGGAGTGTGAAAATGGAGTTTTGTTGAATGTGCAAAACAGGGGGAGCATTTGCCTGTGGGTTGAGGGGGACTCAATCCCCATGACAGAGATCTGGGAAGGAAAGGTAGGGCCTGAGTGAGAGGGGATCATAGAATAGGTAGCCCCCATACCCAGTACCTGGAGCATGACCCTGGGTCCAGCAAGGGTTACCGGAGTCGAGGAGCCAGGGCCTCTTCAGTCCATAACTCTCAGCAGCTCCATATCTTGCAGCTCCGTGTCTGGAGCTTCCTGGATCTCGGTGCCTCGGCTTTGCGGAGCTGGGGCAGAGCCAGGGTCGGGCAGTCCGACTTCCAGTGGCCCAGCTGTTTGCGCTGCAGGCAGGGCTTGGTAGGAGGTGGCCACCCAGGCCACATTTGAAGCAGGCTCCTGGCGGTAGGAGCTGGCTCCCCTGTGGAGTGTGGCGATGGACTGGATTACCTGCCGGCCTTAGGGCTGCTACCAGGGCTTGGGAATGGAGGCTAACCATCTGTTGGACCCTTGCCTGGCGAGTGGCCTCAGCCGTCTCCTCCCAAGCGTTGAAAACTTTAAATGCCATTTTTACCAGATCCTGTATAGGGGTTTCAGGGCCCTCCTCAGCCTTTTCTGCTTTTTTTCTGATGTCAGGGGCTGACTGAAAGATGAAGTGAGAGGCTAAGATAGAGGCCCAGCTTTTAGACACTGGGTCTAAACAAGTGTACTTTGTGAGTACTTCCTTGACGCGGTTAAGTAAAAGCAGGGTTCTCATCTGCCTTTTGAGTAACTTCTCTCAGTTTGTCATAGTTGATAACCTTGTTGGAGACTGTTTCCAGACTTCTAATGAGGTGCCTGAGCATGAGGTTTCTATGAGGAAGACCAGACCCCCGGCCGGGCTGGTGATTCCAACCAGGGTCCTCTACAGGGATGGCATGCACCTCCAAGGGGACATTTGGGTTGATAGCGTGGTCTTTGTCTGCTAGCTGGAGGCCGGCATCTGACACCCGCGCACGTTCCTTGGAGGTGAGGGTGGAAGTAAGGATCACTTGGATGTCATGTCAGGTTAAATAATATGTTTGGGAAATGTAGGTAAATTCTTTAATAAACTTAGAAGGGTCTGCCGAGAAAGAGCCCAGGCAGGTATCTATCTGTGACAGGCCCTGTAAGGAAAAAGGAACGTGGACTCGAAAGAGTCCCTATATGCCTGCAACCTCTCTTAACGGACAAAGAGCAGCGGGAAGATTGTGGGAGTGGGTATGAGAGGCAACCGGTGAGGACAGGGGAGAGCTATGGGGCGGGTGGTCAGGTGGCACAGTGGGCGGGGCAGACTGATAGGGCGGCGGGAGTGGTGCGCTGAGGAGCTTGGCTGGCTCTTCAGGGGTTTGAATGGCAGGTTCCTTCTGTTGAGGGGATTGCGCTAACAGTATTTGTCCGGTAGAACAATGGCTACAGAGGTCAGGGCAGAAACGCAAGTCCCAAATACCCTGCACATAGGGGACTTCAGAATTCATAGGGGACTTCAGAATTCTTACCAGTCTTCCTGCAGAAATTGTCCAGGTCCTATAGAACGTTGAAACCGAAAGTGCCAGTCGGAGGCCAATGTGACTGGCTGTCAAGCTGGTATTGGGGCCAGGCAACTGTCTTTGTGAATAACATTCTATTAGCACACAGCTATGTCCTTCTCTACTGCCTGCTGTTGTTTTCACAATCAGTAAAGTTGAGTAATTATCTCCAAGTCTATATGACCAATAGAATCATAAATTATGGTTTTCAGAGGTCTTTTTCAAAAAAGAAATTTGTTGACCCCTGATGTAGGGGAAGAGCCTGGAAAAAAACAGCAAGCCTTCCTGAAATACATAATTCTAAACTATAATGATTGTTTGACAGAATATAATATTTTAAAAATTCACTGATAGATAGGTAAGAACTACCAACAGTGGTGACTTGCCTAGCTGTAAAATGAAAATTCAATCATTCAGACCCACCAACTACTCTGTGGGAGAATTTGTGGTAGAATAATCTCATAAGGAAATACAGGCTTGGAAATCTCATAGGAGCAGTTCTAGTCTGCCCTCTAGGATTACTATGAGTTGGAACCGATCAATGTCAACAGAATTTTAGTTTGGGTGAAAAGCAATTTTTTACAATATATTGTACTTGAATCAATGACACCAAGTTTCAAACCACCAACTTTACAGCCATTAGTTGAGCCCTTAAGAGTTAGCACTCCACTGAGTCTGCCTGAAAGATATTCAGACTGTGGCAGTTACATGATCTCCTGTGGACTTGCAAAGGGGTGCAGTCTAGCCTGTCAATCAGGTCACATCTTAATGACCTCATTTGGAGGTGCGAAGGAGATAAATAGCTCACTGAAGGCTAGATACACTCTCTCCCTGTGAGGCATTGCTGCTGACAAGCCACATGGAGTTATGCTAATGACAGCCAGAACCTTGGAGCTGGAGGAGCCACATGGAGGCCCACACCAGCATTAAGATGCTTAATGCCACTGGATCCACAAGACTTTCCACCCACTAGCCTGTGATCTTCTTGCACTCAGCATTGTATCATGTGTTGCATGAGTCTGAAGAGGAATTTACAGAATGGTATCAGACATATGGGCTAATATTGGCCTTATGGGCTTGATCTGCCCTGGACTGGTATGCTTTCTCAATATACCATTGCTCTTTATATAAAGCTTTTTCCTATACACGTAGGCGTGTCTGTGAATTTGTTTCTCCTGTCTATCAGGACTAACACACTGAACTTCTCAAAATATATGCTGATGACCCCTGGCAAATTTCTACTCCCTATGGGACAAGCTCATTTTGGTTGGTTGTTTTTCTCTCTCTGAGAATGTTTTCTTTTCTTACAATACAACATTGAATTCACAGATATTAAGGGTAGGCACTGAATCATAATAAAACATAAATTCCTAGTGGGAAACTGAGATGAAGAACCTTGGATCACAATAGAAACCCAGACTAGAAATTCCCACTCCAGATGCTCATGATTCAGAATCCTTCCTTCTTTTCATGACCTTACAGAACCCTGCAACTCTGCTCCCTCTCTGCATAGGAGGTTTGTATCTGTACTCGCTCTGAATTCTCTCTGTGTGTCTTCCCCACCATTATACATGGACGTGCGATCAACTTTTAGACTGCCCTTTCACTGATTACGGTATGTTCTTGGCAGTGTCTCTGGAGATAGTAAACCAGCTTTCATGGAATCTGTATACCATGGGATATCAACAGTACTAATAAGACCCACTGCAGTCCTGGAACTTGGCTGATACAGGTCATGGAAGAGCTACTAAAAGTGAATCCAGAGTTTCTACAGTAGAATCTTAAAGATGCCTTATGTTCCCTCTGGTCTCCTTCAGACGCAACCATTTGCACATTACAGTTGACATTTGCAAACACAGTATATGCCGGGCATGAAAACGATCACACATGTCAACTGTCTGCCACTCACACACACTTGCTGTCAATAATGTTACTTATTAAAATAGCTGCCTGAAAAAACCCAGCTTAGTGCAGACTCCATGATGATTCTGTGTTCATACAAATTGCAGAATAGGGACTCTTGTAGATTATGGTACTGAGGATCTTCTCCAAGAACTGTATTGTTGGGATTGGGGTGTTTTTTATCAGCAGGAAGAGGGCCTCTGTTTGCATATGCTGCTCCCTGAGAGAATGAGCCTGGTGCACAGATAAAGCAGTCACAAAACCTCATGTTTCAATCCCTGAGAGTTTCACTTCTGAGAGTTGCCCCCAAGAAGAGGAAGAGACTGACATATTGGGAACCAGGCCTATTTTCCCAGGTGTTCAGAGTGAGTAAGAGCTTAATTTGAGTAAATATATTATGAGACTATATCCCATGGACTATGTTCAGATTTGCATGTGAGTGGTAACTTTGTAATAGATTTTAAAAGGGGTCAGTCTGGGATGAGAAATGTTGGCTTCTTCCTCAGAGAACATATTCCCTGCCAAGAATTCTCAATTCTCCAAGACCAAGCGTATTATTTCAGACCACAGAAAGTGATAAAGAAAATGGTTGAGGAGGGAGACACAAATTAAGTTTGAGGACAACTTTAGGAATAAAGGCAGTGGTCCTCTCCTCTCAGGGACTTATATCTTTCTAAGATACTCAGAACAAAACCAAGAGCATTTAAATTGTCAGATATACATTTTCTCTTCTGCAATAGATTATGTAAAATTATTAGATATTCAAAAATTTGAAGGTCAGCTAAATCTAGAAATCTCATTGAATTCAGCCAAAAGTGGCTCCCATTCAATGTATTCTGTAAATAGGAATGGCTTTTTTTTAAGTCATGAAGAAGGAAGAGGTTTTCTTTGACAACTATACTCCTACATGTACGCAAGAGTCATTCTAGTGTAGAAAGAGCACATGCAACACTAAAAAAGAAATTACCTTTGATACAGGAAGACATTTCTTATCCACAAAGTCATCCATAAAGTTATTCACACCTAATCTTACTTTTTATAAAGGATCTTGTACCAAAATATCTGAAATTCCTCACTTAAGGTTGTGTGGCAATGGATACTGGGAATGTTACCGGTATCAAACAACAAATTACTAGCAAAGCCACCAGGAGGAGGATGAGCTGATTAACAGGACAAATGTGGACCCTGTGGGTGAAACCAGAAAGAGTGGCTGACATTCTGTGGGGCTGTGAAGTGAAGATACAACATCCAGCATGAAGAACTGAATGATCCTCTTTGGCCCTAGAGCTCTCCCCAAGTCCTGAATTTTCACAAAAAGTTAGTGTGTTTCCTGGACTATCATGGGCTGCAGGTTCTGAAGGATAGACTGATATAGGATATTAGCACCCAGATAATAAAATGCAGTTGGTGAATTTATTAATTTTCAGATGGGATTCCAGAAAACACACACACACACACACACACACACACACACACACATGCACTAGGCCACAAAGGTTAGGAAAAACAACCAAAGCTGTCCTGACCCCTGAGATTTCCCCAAATGTTGGAAATTTGACTGCATAATCCGTGGTAGTGGGGTCCTGCATTAGCACTCTCCTCTGGAGTAAAAAAAAGAAAAAATTATGTCATTTGAAGGAACAATTCAATATAAAATAGGCAGACTGCCTATCTTTTATTAAATTATTAGCTAGATGATTGCTGGAATTCCTCACAGAGTGTGATGGAAGAACATACTGTTAGACTTTCAGTCAATACTCAAACACTTCATAGATACCTTTACCCAGGCACCATTTTCCTGAAGTCTGATTGGAAAGTATTTTATCTGAACGTCATGAGAACAATAATGCAGGGACCACTCACTGGAAGAGTCATTTCCTGCCCTTAAAAGGTTAAAAAGCTGACTTGCTGTGGGACAGAATACATTTTTGGTTACAATATAACTTTTGAATTCACAGATCCCAGGAGTAGGCACAGAGGTATTATTTTTTAAATTAGAGATTTCCCACGAGGAACTGTAAGATTTAGGAGAATCCACATATAACCACAGCCTTGAAGCTCCAGCTGCTCCTGGGTCTGTGCTCTGTGGGTCCTGCGCGCCCCCTGGAGATCAATATCCTCCCTGCAGGGGAAGTTTGTGTTCGGGCTCTCACTGACTCCCCCTCACTGTGTCTCTTGCACAGTAATACATGGCTGTGTCTTTCAGGCTGTTCATCTGCAGATACAGAGTGTTCTTGGCGTTGTCTCTGGAGATGGTGAATTGGCCCTTTACTGAGTCTGTATAGGATGTACTACCACCAGTACTAATGCCTGCGACCCACTGCAGGCCCTTCCCTGGATACTGGCGGACCCAGCTCATCCAGTGGTCACTGAAGGTGAATCCAGAAGCTGCACAGGAGAGTCTCAAAGACTCTCCAGGCTTTCTCAGATCGCCCGCAGACTAAACCAGGTGCACCTCACACTGGACACCTGCAAACACAGACACTCTGATTAGATGACTTACATACAAACACATACACTCACAATTATACACACACACAGCAAGCTCTACAATGATTACCATGTAAAATGGCCAAAATGAAAGCCACGTTTGGTACCAAATTCATTATGTGTCCTCTGGACTAGCTCTTGGTTTCAAAATATTAACAGCAGAGACCCCAGAAACTGGCACTGTCTCTGAGATGTCCCACATCAGGGGCTGTGGTGGTTTTATCAGCAGGCAGAGAGCTGCATTTGCATGTCCCCTGATATTTAGAAGCAGATGAGTAGAGAATATGGACAAGAGTTCTCCCTCAGACTGAGAGAAACACGAGCACTCCCAACAGAAAACAGCTCTTAAGCAGGTTTTTTATCAAGCATTATTTTAATTGTTATATATTATCAATCTTTTAAAAAATAGTTTTCAATTTGTAAACTTTATATTACATACATGACAAGCTTTCTAACTGTGTGGTTTAAGGACTCACAATGCATCCTCTCTGATTCCCCTTATGGTGTGGATACACATGATGATAGTGGACCGTTCTATTATCTGATTCTTGTGTGGGAACCTTACTGATTTTCTTTCCTTCTAAGCATTTCCACATTTCAGTGATATTTGTACACTGTGGACAGGAAGCTCTTCATAAAGCATGTCCACAAAACATGCAGAATGGCGTCTCCTCTCCGGTTTCTGATCTGAGAGATTCCCGTCCTCCTGTTTTTGTGATAATCAGGAAACCTGGCTATTTATCACTTTTCTTCATCTTCTAAAAGAGTCACTTTTCATATAATTAGTTTACTGGTTGCGTTCCTGTTATTTCATTTTATCTTGGTTACTTTCTTATTGCCTCTCCCAGGGCCGTACTACCTGTGCCATGGATATTTCCTATGCATACTCATCTTTTTCTAGTTCCATTAGTTGGAACCTGAAGTAATCAATCTCAGTTTTACTTCTATACTATACAACTCGGTGCTGCTATGAATTCCTCATTAAGTTCTCTTCAGATGAACCCCACGGTTTGTTGTCTTGTGATTTCATTTTCATTTAATCCAGTGCAGCCATCCAGGATTTGAAAATCATTGAACACATGTTCATGACACAAATTGTATAGTATATATTGATGTATTCATCACTCACACTCACTGCCATGAGCCAGTGCAGACTCATCATGACCCTATAGGACAGGGTAGAATTGTCCTTGAGCACTTCTGAAACTGTAACTCTTTATGGGAGATAAAAGACCCGTTTTTCTACTGTGGAACAGCTAGTGCTTAAGAACTCCTGAAATTTCAGGTCGCAGCTTTATGAGTAACCAGAACACCGCCAGGGTTCATTTATGCATACATATATTTAAATGTGTTTATGCATACAACTTATAAATGAATGGATATTTAAATTGATGTGGTTTTTTGTAATAAATATTTAGGAAGACAAGATTCTCAGAGAAAATGTTTTGGAGGGAAAGGAAACCCTAGATACTAAGAGGAAGCTCCTTGCTCCCATGCCTCCCATTGCCCTTGCCCAGAAGTCTGGCTCCTGTGCTCGTGCAGGCCATGTGATCCCTATAGACTGAGGTCATTATTACAGGAAAGGCTGTGCCTGGATGGCACTGAGTCCTCTCACTGTTCCTCTCACACAGTAATGGACAGCTGTGCCCTCAGTGGTCATTGCGCTAAGCTGCGGGGAGAACTGCTTGGTGGACATTCTTTTGGCGCTTGAGAGTCAACTGCATTGAGGCGGGTAATTGTTTCCTAATGCTCAAACATACTGATAACAAGCGCTGCACACTTTTCTGCTGGTTGTGGTAGATTCAGGTCCAGAAATATGGAGCCACAAGAGACAGCAAATCTTAGGGGGAGGATTTGTGAGGGATTCATCACTCCTGGGCTCGAATCCTGATGCTGTACCTGTCAAAGGACAGGGAGAAAAATTCATGATGACAACTAATGTAAGCCTCTTTTATGTCAACCCATTTTTAGAATCTCTTGATATTATGAGAGACATAACCTCCAGGCCAAAGAATATATGTAAGAAAATTAAAACTTGCCGACAAGTTATATAGTTCCTGGAGAACTCTGACCACTATGTGGTGTCTTGCTCCAAGGTTTGAACTTTAATCTGGAAATTGAAGGGGTGATCTGCATGTTAGAGCCCCAGGAGAAAAAATAGAGACACTTTCAGTCTTTTCTCAAAAACCGAAAAGAGGAAGTCTAACGTCTTCATCTTCTCTGGGATTAGCTTCATTTATTGAGAACTCATGTTCCTTAAACTGAAGAGCGGAGAAAAATGTCTGGACGCAGAAAACGTAGAGTGTTAAGAAATTCTGGCTCTCTCCCTCTCTTTCCCTCTCCTCCTCTCTCCTCTCCTCTTCTCTCTCTCTCTCTCTCTCTCTCTCTCTCTCTCTCTCTCTCTCTCTCTCTCTTTCTCCATCTCCCTCTCCCTTTCCCCTCACCCCTCCTGTGTTTTGGGATTTCCTGTGAATACCTGAAACTTCCCTTTCTTCATAAAAGTCGGATTACAAAAAAAAAAAGAAAGAAATTCTGACTTAATTAAACCCCCACTTGACAGTGGATGTTGTTTCTACTGTGTTCTCTCATTTCTCTGAATAGTCTCTTGAGAAATCAATCCTTTTTATTTAGCCTAACATCTAAATTAGCACGAGTTGAAATGGTGGACATGTACAGAGTTTTGAGATGCAAATGGGCAAAGGAAATGAATAGATACTTGACTAAAGGGGACATTCAAGTTGCAAAGATACACATACAAATATGTTAATTCCCATTACTCATTGGTGTTGTTGTTGTTGTTTATTTGGTCGACTTTGTTTTTAAGATCTTTTCTTGGAATGGTTACAGAATACCTAGCCACATTTTCTGGAAAACATTTTAAACATTTTAACGGAATCTTTTTTAAAAAATACATATATGTTCAATGCAACCTGTGGTGTGATTTGTTTGTTTTTTCCATGAATTTTCATTGTGCATCACAGTGATACAGAATCATTGAAAACTGTAGTGGTTTCTCTGTGCAACATGCTGTACCGAGCAAATAACCTGAGAAGCTGTACTAACTGAAAACTATGACATCAAGATTGAAGGAAGCCAGGTTCATAATCTGGCACATGCAAATGACATAAAACTACATGTTGTAAGACAGCATGACTTGTAGAACTTACTGATAAAGAGCAGGAACTACTGCCTTCACTTTAGATTAAAATTCAATATAAAGAAAATTAAACTCCCTAATATGGGACCAATGGAAAGTATCAGGATAAATGGGGATAATATTGAAGTTTGGAAGAAGTTCATCTCTCTTGGATCTCTAATCAATATTCATGGAAGCTTGACTCAATCAACTGCTGCATTTGGTTGAGCAAACCTGCTGCACAGACCTTGTCAAAGGTGAAGAACAAGGATGTCTCTTTGAGGACTCAGATATACCTGGCCCAAACTATGAGGTTTCCAATTGTCTCATGTGCATATCAAAGTCAGACAATGAATGAAAAAGATGAAAGATCAAATGATGTACTTGAATTATGGTACTGGAGAATAATTTGATGGTAGGATGGACTACCAAAGAACAAACAACTGTATTTTGGATGCTGTACAATGCTTAATAGAAAGAAGTGAGGAGTCGATTACTTCATCTCAAGTACTTTGGATATTTGTTAGGAAAATCATAACTTTATAAAACATAAGGTCACTATAAAAGTTTAATGTTTAACAAAAAAGATTGGCACAGTAACTGTAACGAAAGCCTCACAACTGTGAAGATGAAGCAAGACCTACACTTCATTCTGTTTTCTCTAGTGTTGCTGTGGGACCAAACTAATTTGATAGGACTTAAAACAGCAAAATGCAAGGTCAATGACAAACATTGAACTCAATGGAGAGTAAGTGAAGGCATTCATCTTTCAAATTGGATTCAGATAAGGCTACCATTAAATACCAATTTTATTTCATATTGTGCTGAAACTGTGGTAGTTACATAATCTGGTGTCAGTTTGAGAATATTGAAAGTGAAGGGGTGGAATTTAGCATCTCAGGTCACAGCTTGATGACCTCATTTGGTAATGCTATGGAAACAAATAGCTTGCTGGAGGAGGGATACACACTCACTCCAGTTGTGAGATGCAAAAGACCCACCCAGCTTTGTCTCACCCAAAGATATGCCAAACAGAGGTTATTTATCAGCTCATGGGAGGTCAGATGCTTAGACATATTCCTCCTGCAGGCCTCTGGTCCACTGTAGGTGGGGTACCCACACTACTGTTAATGGTTTCCATGGAGAGCCAGGAAATAGGTCAAACCTGCTTGGTGACATCCAAAGTTAGGCTGCCATCCTGAATCTAGGATCCACCCATCTTATCACATGTAAACCCGTAATCCCTCCTCTTCCTATATTGTATGTACCCCTATATCACCCCCCTACCACTGCTGTATTACCTATAGCACAACCCTTTTCTCTGACTATGTCTTTACCTGTAATTCGGGGGCTTGCATGCCCCACCCAAAACAAGATATATAAGCCTGGGTTAACAATAAAAAGATCTCTCCCCTCACTCTCCCTGGCTCTCAGTTCTCCCTTCCTCTCCCTCCATCCTTGCTCCCCTGTTCCCTTTCCCATTGTCCTCCTTCCCCTCCCCCTCTCTCCTGCCCTCCTGTCTCCAATCTCCATGTGGACCACCAAGTGAGGCTGAGGTGAGCATGCTACCAGGAAATATGTCTGACTCCATTATTTCAATCTCTCTTCTAATCTCTCCTTATTCTCTAGGACTTTATTATAATCTTTATATATCTCAACTGTACAATTGTGCCTATCAAACCTGCAATTAGTGTGGGAGGCTGGCCTTTACCTCACACTCCCTGCGAAACGTTCCTGCTGATAAGACACATGGAGCTACACTAGATTCCTGCAGCTGGAGGAGCCTGTAGAGACACCCCTGCCAGCATTGAGAGTTTCCATTGCCTCTGGATCCACAAGTCTTTCCACCTACTGGCCTGTGATCTTCCTGTATCCAGGGTCATTGCATGTCTTGCATGAGTCTGAAGCGGTATTTTTAGATTGGTAGTGGAAATATGGGTTAATATAGGACTTAGGGACTTGATCTGGACTTGGTTAGGATGTTTTCTCAATATACAATTGCTCTTTTATATAAAGGTCTTTCTTAAACAGATTTGAGTATCTATGAATTTGTTTCTCTAGTCCACCCTGACTAACACAAACTATGAACAATAGCTATCAGTCAACAAATGAAAACCAAATGCATCCTAAATGACAACAAAAAGATACAACTCTGTATAATTGCTGATGACAACTCTCTGTAATTGCTGATGATTTTCTAAACATAGAAAATCCAAAAACCCTAGAAGATAATTGTTGGAAGTTCTGAAAAGGAAATCAGAAAATAATATCATTTACAATAGCTACCTAAAAGATAAAATAAATGGAATAAACCTAAGAGAACCAAAGTCTTGTAGAAAGAAAACTGTAAGAAAAACTCTACTACAAGGTACCAATGGGAATGCAAATAGGCACTCACTGCCCGTTGGTTGCCAGCTAGGTTGGAAGGCTTTTGAAAATTAAGAAAAGCAGCTCTGCGGTGATTGGCCAGGAGCGGAGGAGGCGGGCCCGAAGGGGGTCGGCTGGCAAGGAGTGGGGGGGGGGGGAGGGAGGAATGCAAATAATGAGAATAATGGACCGTGTTCATGAAGCAGAAGGCTCAGCTTTGTGAAAATAACACACTCTAAGCAATCTATAATTATAATGCAATTACCATTATAATTAACTTCTGACCAAGATCCCAGCATCTATCTTCAAGGACATGGAAATTACTGACCATATTTTAAAAGAAATAGTGGGGAGGAGATGAGTCACTCAGGGTTCAGTGTAGCAACAATGAAACTCAAAACCTTCCTCTGGTTCTTGAATGCTTCCACCCCACCCCCCCAATTATCATGATCCCAAATCTGCCTTGGGGACCAGGTTAGACCAAAGGATGCACAGTGGTACAGTAGGGATTTGGAAACAGGGAATCTAGGAAGGATGAACCCCTCAGGACCAGCCATGAGTAACCTCTTCTCTGGGGATGGGCAACGGGAAGGAAGGTGAGGGGAGAGACCGGGCAGTGTAAGATAAGATAAAATAATAATTTATAAACCATTAAGTTTTCATGGGGGAGGGGGGAGCAAAGAGGGAAGGGTTGGGGAAAAAAGGAAAATGAGATGATTCTAGGAACCCAAGTGGAAGGCGAATTTTGAGAATGACGAGGACAACGAATGTATAAGGTTGCTTTTCTCAATTGATGTATGTATGGATTGT
The DNA here is from genome assembly GCF_050624435.1 of Tenrec ecaudatus. Classification (NCBI taxonomy): domain Eukaryota; kingdom Metazoa; phylum Chordata; class Mammalia; order Afrosoricida; family Tenrecidae; genus Tenrec; species Tenrec ecaudatus. Next base: position 13,518,104 of record NC_134532.1, read on the forward strand.
ATGAGTTGTATGAGCCCCAATAAAATGATTTATTTAAAAAATTACTCTTCAACTTAAAAAAAATGAAACAAGTCTGTCATAAAAAAGGCCAAAACTACACAGACACCCCATACCTATGAGATCAGAGGTGTTGTAGATGACAAAATAGACTACTAATTGCAAGTTCTGCAGTTCAAGACCATCATCTAATCCTCAGGAGAAAGAAAAAGCTTTCTGATCATGGAAGGTTTTACAGTCTCAGAAATATAAAGGGGCAATGATGTTTTGTCCTGTACAGTTTCTATGAGTCTTAAATGATTCAACAGCAGTAAGTTGGGTGTTTGGGGGTGGGGGGACAATCCCTATAACTGCACCTGAGATTGACCTGTGGGAAAAAGGACAATCACAGTTTAAGTGGATTATCACTAAACTTGTCTCTGAATCCCTAAGACAGTCTTCTCTGGAAATGTCCACCTGGAAAAAAAACCCACTCACTTGTGTCTCAGGTTTTCTGGATGTGAATTAGCTAGTTTCTAGAGAATATACTAGAACACGTTGATCCATTTATAAAGCCAAGGATCACACAGCAGAATAAGTTTCACTAATCCAGGCAGATGAACTACCTCAAGTAATGATTTCAAAATACTTTCCCTATGCAAATGAATGGAATGAAATTGAGGACACAACCTTGTATGAGTGTGCAAGATAAAAACAAATTTTTTTAAAAGTCCCCAAACCAAGCAACACACTCAGGGAATTAAAATAGTTAAAATGACTCCAGGTGGAAATACACAGTTAAAGTGGAGTCAGCATAAGTCTAAACATAGGACAAGCTACTAGAAACTTCTTCAGAGGAAACAGAAATTTACCTTTGGGCAGGAAGCAGGAGCAGCTCCCACATTCCCCCGGCTTTGTAAAAATTAAAGAAACAACAGGCAAAATTCTTGAATAGTGTACGTGGGAACGGGAGATCTTCCGTACTTGAGGGGTCTTGCCCTTCTATAGAGACCTATACGCTTTCCCAAAGAAAGACTGGCCTTCACTTTGGCTGAGTTCCTGCTCACTGAACCCCATCTTTGTACAGCTGGGCCCATCTCTTTCTCCTTTCACTTGCCACCTGCCAGACTGTTGACTGATAGCCACCAAACTGGGTCACCTCCCTTGAGGCCCCCAGTGCTGGAAGGACTTAGCCCAGATACCGGGAAATGCTAATCATGTCTCAATGCGCGGTGGGGGCGCTGGAATATCACTTCAACACCCTCAAGGTTGGGTGTACTCCCCGTAGCCGCCCTACTGGCTGGCAAGGAGCCAGGGCATTTCCAGACTTGGTTTCTCCCCCAGCCCTACTCCGGGGGAAGTTACTGCACAGGTGACAACACTGGGTAAAACTCAGGAGGAAGCCCTAACGTTCTGTGCACCAGCTGCAACCACTCGCTTCCTGAATAGCGTTCACTTCTTCATAGCGAGAGAAGAAAGGGACCCGGGCCTCACCTTTGAGCTGAAGATGTTCCAGGAGTCTTGGGTAGGAGGCACCTCTGTATGGAGACAATGTAGGGGGCTCAGGAGAGACCTGCAAAGCGACTAATCAGGAACACAGACGCCAAAGCCAGTCTGGGATCCCCCTTTCTCCCAACAGGGATTCTCACAAGGAATCCCAACCAATCCCCAAACATGGGAATGGAACCAGTCTCTTGGACACCCTCCCACATCTCACCATGCAAGGGGCGAGGCACGGGGCAAGGAGGAGGTGAGGGAAGAAGGGTGCTTGCACCCCAGCCAGGCTGCTGTGTGCGGCAGGGTTACCCTAACTGGTCACCAACGCGACCACAACATAGGCGCGCCAACTACACAGAGCTCAGGCTGCAGGCACTTCTCTGGCTCCATACTCTGTGCACAGCAAGTAGGAACCGCGCTATGAACATTACTTCTGGCTAGGACACTGCCACTACCGCCCTCTCTCAGCGTGACCCGGAATAGGAGAAGCATAGTCATGGGTGTGATCCGGAAACAAGTGAAAATTCAGTCAGGACAGACTTCATTAAGCATAGGTATTCAGGAGAATATGGATGTGGCAGAGATTAATACGACATCACAAACAGTAGTTCCTGGTGCTTAAATTCTCACCAACACATTTGAAAGTTTGTTCTTCATAACACTGACCATACGGGAAAGAATTTAGATGAATTAGAAATAATGCAATGTGTAGGTCTTAGTGGGGGCGGAGGGGGGGGAACCCTGTGGGGAAGCCCACCAGATTCTTACCCTGACAAACGGTTAGATTATTATCATATGTGTGATCAAAGTCACATAGCCCATGCAGCACTGAGCTAAAGGCACCAACCTATCTGTGACATTGAATATCCACATCGTAAAAGGTGATGCCTTAGTCACTGTGATAGTGGGTCAGGATGTGATTCTCTTACAACCAGAATCTCACAGCTGTGCTCAGGACCACATAAAACAATTAACCATACACTTCTACCATATCGACACAATTTTATACAAAACAAACGGAATATGTTCTTCAGTTCTTGGATACTCAAGTACATTTTAACTTCCATGTGGTGCTTATACATGTCTGAGACAGAAAATCAACCACTACATCACCTGTCTAGTTTTACTATTGTCTATAAGGACACTACTTGCTGTGGTAAAGATGAAACATGTTCTATAAAATGTAAAACAAAAAAGTCTAAGGAGCTGTTTCCCTGCTCTCTATGGTTCTATGAGTCAGAATTCACACAACAGCTCTGACTTTATTGTTCTTCTTTTAAATGAATTTTCTTATTCCATATAAGTAAAACCTTAGAGTTTTATGTATTTGCACACCGGAGGCAAAAACAAGAGATATATCACTTCAACCATGGAGCTTGGTAAACAAGAGGAAAACTGATTGAAAAAGGCGGAGACAATGGGCTCAAATATAAGAACAATTATGAGGACGGTTTAGGGCAAGCCAGTGTTTCTCCCTGTGGTGATATGGTCACTATGATTTGGAACTAACTTAGTGACAGCTAACAACAACCTCTCTTGTACAGGGACTGTATGTACAATAAGTACAGAGTGTTTCTTTTTAAAATAAGCAGTAAAGTAATAATCATTCCAGAATCTTGTTGAAAAAATAAAATCATGGTTTTAATATGTATACCTGCAATATGAATCAATAGTGAAGGACAAAATTGAATAAATATAGATTTGTATGAGAAACCATATTTATTATTTTAATGCATGAGAAACTATAAAAGAACATTTTATGACTACAGAGAATATGGGGTAAAATTATTGATAAAATACACTCTACAACAGAATATATTATACTGATATTTTAACAATAAAGGAACATATTTGATGATTACATAACTCTATTGGTTTAGGTGAGTGATTAGATCATATATCAAACCAGTTTATCTTTACATTTATTTAAATGGAATGGATTGAGTTAGAGAGCGCCTATCCCTGACTTTGAGTTCATATTTCAACTTGACTAAGTGGAATTATTACCAGGGATACAAGGATGTTTCAATGTTAGAAAAAATTAATGCAGCCAACCACATAAATAGGACAAATAATAAGAACCATATATTAATAGATGCATAAAAGGCATTTGACAATATCTAACACCTATTCCTGATAAAAACCCTCAATAACATAGAAATAGAAAGAGAGACCTCAACATATGAAATATATTAAAGGAAACACATTCTGTGTAGGACAATTAATTGACTGTAACTTGGTCAAAATAGACACTTGGTCACCTTTCTATGTGAACATAAGAACCCACAGATTGGGGGGAAATAAATCTTTAGCAGTGAGGAGAGGGAGAGAGCAGGGGAGAAGAAGACAACTGGACAACTGTGGCATTTTCAGGAATTCCTCATCTTGATGCTCACCTGATCATACACAGGGAGCAGAGCCTGTAGCTGTTAGATTGGGGAAGGGAACGCGAGCTCACCTTGGGTGCACGGAAGAATTACGACCAGTTGAGATGCAAACACCACAAAAGGAGTTTTATTTGCTAGCTCGAGCTAGGGCCTTTTTCCCCTATACTTCCCTGCGCAGCAGGACCTTGCATCCAGAACGGAATCAGCCCCGAGTTCTTTGTTCCCTGGGCTTTTATGGAGCCAGGGATGGGGGGGGGGGGCAGTCCAGTGTTGCTGTTCTTTAAACTTATTGGAGAAAACTTCTGGCATCAGCGTTGTGCAGTGGTGGTTGGCGAGTAGTTCCGCGTGTATTGTCTTGACTAGTCAATTGGGGGATGGTGGTCGCTGCTTCCTACTGGTCAGTCTGGGACAGGTGATGCCTTCTCTGACAGAATTACTTCAGTGTCCAGGAATCTGAAATTAGAGCCCAAACTTTGGTTTTATATGGCCTGTCATGGTGCTCGTGCCGGCAGTTGTAAACCAGGACCCCTCATAACCCCTTTCTATGCTGTCACTATTTGGAGTAACCATACTCCAACATGATTCAGCAATAAGCAGGTGCACAGAAGCGAGAAATAAGCAGGTTACATTAGGCTTATTCTAGTCCAGGGGTAGTTTATATAAAAACAGCACGTTTTTCCTAATGCTATGCAGAGCTCTAGAGCTCTTCCCCCTTTATGTTTTTACAAGTACTTTTGCTTATAAGTGATGTTCTGTACTTTTTTATTATTAGACGGGGGTCTGGATTTACCCTGTGATACTGTTGTAGTAGTACCATTAGCTGGACAGTATTGACGCGTTCTTTCACAAAAAACAATTAACTTATTTACAATGCATGGTTCACAAGTGAGAATGAACAAGAGTATGATTAGGGGGTTTTAACAACGTAGAGAGCAGGGTGGTAAACCAAGGCGAGTTATTAAACTATGATTTAAACCATTTCTTCTTTTGTTCATATTCTTATTTCTGTCTGGCCAATTTTTCCCTGACTTTAGCCATGGACTCTCTTACCACTCTGGTGTGGTCGGCATAAAAACAGCATTTCCCCCCCAGGGCTGCACACAGCCCTCCCTGCTGGAGGAACACTAGGTTTAGTCCCCTGAGATTTTGTAACACTACCTTGGACAGGGAGGTTAGTGACTTTTTAAAATGGGAGATAGATTCTTCTATTCTAGCTATATCTTCGTCTGTGGCTGCCCTTAAAGTATTAAATCCTCGGTGCTGTACTGCCAAGGATGAGATGCCGGTTCCTGCTCCTATGGCCCCAAGGCCAAAAAGAGTAGCCAGTGTTAACTGCTGTGAAGGGTTCTCGCCTCTACCTGGTCATCTTGGTATTTTCCATACCCCTTGTTTATGCGTCATATATTACTTTTCTGGTGGTAAATAACTTTTGGGAATATTAGCACCATGATGCAGAACTTTATTGATTTATTAAAGACTGGTAGGCTAAGACATGGAGTTAGTTTGGTTTTAGAGCACATTCACTGCCTATTGAGCACCGGAACTATTCATTTTATTTTACCCCTTGTATCCACAGAAGGGAAGATGTTAGCGCAGAACTGAACGTGGCTAGACAGCACCTTTCCTATGCACATTCCATTTCCAGTGACTGCCTGGCGTGTCAGTCCTGGGCCTTTATGATCCCATCTGCAAGACCCAGGGGGTCTCTGCACTCGACCAGTTGAAAGGGGCAGCTATTCCTACTGCCCCATAGTATGGGGGTCTGATATCATAGAATAGCCAACAGGCCTCAGTAGCACTGGGGTTAGTGCGATTTAGGGTCTCGTATGCTGCTGTTAGCATTTTTTATAGAGGATCCCCTAGCTCATACACTTTAGGGGTTACTTGAGTTTCCATTTTTACCAGGGTTTTGGGGTTTAAGGATGGGGCAACAGTTTGTGAGGGTGTCTTTGCTTTTGCTGTCCCCCTCCCAGTACTGGATTTGGTCCTCCAACCCCCGCAGTGGGGAAATTTTTAGCTTTAATTGTATTATGGTGTCAAATAATGGGCTTTGATAGAGATATATTCCCCAGGAAAGTCCTGAAACCCATTGTTTGTTACCTTTTTTCCCCCTCTGTGAAAATTACACGTATCAGGTTACAGTCAGGAGCATACCTGGTTCGTGAACAATGTTGGACATAAGACATTTAGATGAAGAGAGATTTGACCTGCCATTTTTCATCCCCATTATTGGTAGTGACACATTTCCAAGCTGCACAAAAAAGAGACTCTCCCACATTCACACCTCATTTTTCCGGTCCTAAACCCTGCACATGCATAAAACCCGTTTTTTACTTATGGATACCCGCCTTTGTTTCTTCCTTCATGATCCCCTTTCCATTTAGTTTCCAGATTTTTGCTACGGAACCTTTGAACCCAGGCTCAATTTTTAGGCAAATGCTGATGTTGACTTCCAGCTGCATTCGCCTGCTCAATGGCATTTTGGCAAACAGCCCCAATGGCGGGCCAAACATTGGCCTGTACCCCCTGCAAGGCTTGCATAGCCCCTTATATCTTAGCAGGCCCAGCATAGGGCCAATGAACAGTTTAGGGCTAATGGGGGGTGTTTTACCATACACAGTTTCAAAAGGTGTTAATTTAAACATGTAGGGGGAATACCGCACACAGAATATAGCAAACAGCAGGAGAGTCACCCGGTTTTTGCCAGTCTCAGAGGCTAATTTGGTCAAAGTCTCCTTTAAAGTTCTGTTCATTTTTTTTTTTTTACTTGCCCAGAGCTTTGCGGGTTGTATACACAATGCAGTTTCCAATTTGTCCCCAGAGCCCGGGCTAAATGTTTAACGACCTTGCTTACAAAAGCAGGTTCATTATCGGATCCAATTGTTTGAGGCATTCTATATCTTGGAACTATTTCTTTTAACACCTTCTTTGCTACTATCAGGGTTGTTTACTTTTTAGTTGGGAAAGCCTCCACCTAACCTGAAAAAGTATCAATGAAAACTAACAAGTACTTATAGCCATATTTGCCTGGCTTGATTTCAGTGAAATCTACCTCCCAATGTAGCCCAGGTTGCTTACTTTTTTTTCTAACCCCTTGATGCACACATATAATTTTATTTGGTTTCATTTCTTGGCAGACATGGCATTGGCTCACCAGCTGATCTGCAGTTAGCCCTTGGCCTTTGAACTGTAGTTTGGCAGTTTGTAACAATTGCAGCATCTTGATTTTTTCCAAATGAGTAGTACTGTGTAAATTATACAGCCTCTCTCATCTCATCTCAGCGGAGAAGATAAGATTGTCCTGGGCCGTTAGCCACGGTGAGCCCTCTCCTGTTAGGGGTTGTAGCTTTGGTTTGGCCCACAGTTCTTCTTCAGCTGTGTAGCCGGGTACATTTGGAATGGACCCAGTTCCTGGAAGAGAAAATTTAACAAGGCATACCTGCCCACCTGGTTCTCCAGGTGCATCTCCTTCCTTCTCTTGAACCGCAGCCTTTCTTGCCTTCTTGTCTGTGGCACGATTGCCCTTAGCTTCCATGGAGTCTTCCTTTTTCTGACGGCCGGGTGTGCGCACCACTGCCACAGCTTTTGGCAGTGTTACAGCTTCCAGTAGCTGCAGCACCTCAGTCTTATTTTTTATTTTTCCTTCAGCAGTTATGAATTCTGTTTCTTTTTACTATGAGGACTGATATTTGTCCTGGTTGGTGGTGTGTAGTGGTTAAAAGTTGCCATTTTGAGCCTGTCAAGTAGACTTGTCCATTTTTAAAGTATATTTGGACATTTAACTGGGTTAAAATGTCTTTTCCCAGCAGGGGTGTCAGTCACTCAGGGATGAGCATGAACGGGTGACTTACTTGACCCACGCTGTGGTCCATTTTGCGCTTAGAAGTCCATCATAACAGTTGGTCCCCGTGGCACCTTGCACCCAGCTGATACGAGACGACAGTTCTTCATTGTCATGGGTGAGGGCCGATTGTTTTGCCTCCGTGTCAACCAAGAAATTAACCCGTTTCCCCTCTACTAATAAAGTTACCCTGGGTTCGGGGAGGGGTTCCGAACCCCAACCTTCTCATTCTAGGTCCTGCTCCCCCCCAACCCCCCCCACCCGCATAAAATAGGGGACGTGCTGGCTTATGAAGATTTGAGCACCGGTCAACCCAGTGTCCGTCCTCCTGACAATGCCAGCACCATATTATTTCTTTCAAAAGTCTTTTTCTCTTGAGACAATCTCTGGCCCAGAACCCTCTTTTCTTGCAGTAACTGCACTGATCTTTTCTTAGCCTAGGCCTCCCATTTCTATTAACACATTTCCTTGGGTGTCCCTGTTTTCCCTTTCACTCACAGTAGCTGCCACCAATACCTGGGCAATTTCCCTAATTATTTTTAATTTGTTTCTCCTGCCTGGAACTTTTGATTTTTCCATTCACTGTCTTTCTTTCCTCTCTTTCAGGGTTTTTCTATTGTTATAGACCTTCTCTGCCACTTTCAACAAATCCTTCAAATTTATTTCTCCCAGCCTTTCTACTTTCTGCAACTTTCTGCCACTTCCAACAAATCCTTCAAAGTCTTTTTCTCCCAGCCTTTCTACCTTCTTTTGACATCTAGTGTGGCTTGATTAATAAAAGCCATTTTTACTGCAGCCCTACTTTGCTCTGATGTTAGGTTTATGGGGGTATACAGCTTATAAGCTTTTAGCATGCATTCTAAGAACACAGCTGGACTTTCTTGGGGATCCTGCCTCACATTACCTACCTTGGCCAAATTAGTTGGCTTCCTTGATGCCGCTTGGAGACCAGCCATGAGAACCTGGCGATAAACTTAGAGCCTCTCCTTACCTTCTGGTTCGTTGAAGTCCCATGCAGGTCTTTCCAGGGGAAATGTCCAGTCGATTACCTAAAGGTTTATTGTGGGCTGGCCATCTTCACCCGGTACCAGCCTCCTAGCCTCCTGTTGGATTCGCTCTCTCTCTTCTGTATTGAAGAGCACGCGGAGAAGCTGCTGGCAATCATTCCAGGTGGGCTGATGTGTGAACAGAACAGAATCTAAGAGGTTAATAAGATCCTGAGGATTCTCAGAAAACCTAGCATTCTGGGACCTCCAGTTATACAAATCACTAGTGGAGAAAGGCCAATATTGGAGACCTTGCTCCCCTTCATCTCTCACCAGGCCAACTGCTCTCAAGGGCAGAGGCTGGGCAGAGCGAGGCTCTGGGTTAGAACAAGGTCCTGGACTAGAACTGGAGGGGTTAAAATCTCTGCCGGGAACTAGGGGCAGGCCCCAGAAGGAATTTGAAAGGGAATTTACCTCCACTGGTAAATCTGATAGGTTTGGGAATATAACAAGCACATTCCAAGTTTAGGTTGTTTTCAACTGTGCTTGGCCATTTTCTGTATGTCTCTCTCTGTGTGATTTTCACGCATTTTAAAAATAAGCGAGAGCTTTATAAAATGTAAAGTTGCAAATCAGGGAGTAACAGGGCAGTGAGGAATCTCTCTCCAATACTGCCTGGCCACCTTCTGTGCTTCTTGAGACTCTTTCAGGGGCATGTAAAAACTCTGTTAATCATGGATGTGACTAGCTTGGGTCATCTCCAGCTTCTACTCTGAACCAGTCACTGGTGAACCTAAAGTATATGGGTTGCTTGTTTACATGGCGTCATCCTGGCTAGATTGAATCCACTGCACTGCTGTCACCTAGGTTGACATAGGAGCAACTCCACTCAAGACCAGCACACAACTCAGGGTTTTTCATAGACATCAGTAGTCTCCAAGAATCAACGCTCCTTAATGTGTTGTATCCCTTCAGTAGGTTTTGAAGAGTGCTGAAATGGTTGTTTTTCGCAATTAAGTCTACCTTTTATTATTGTTCTTTAAATCATGAAAGGATTTACCAACTTCTGTTGGATCCAGATGGGTTCTAAGAGGCAGTTGTGTAATTGAGGGGTACATTAAAGGGACATGAGTCAAAACATACAAGGCCTCACCTCTTCTACTCGAAACTGGAACTAGAATGAGGCTGTCTTGTATTCTCGCATGGCCTTATATAATTGCGGGCATGCAAGCCACAGTAAGCACATATGAATCAAAAGGGTTAGTTTTAGAGGCACACACATAAATCTCTATGGGAAAGATATTGAATGATGTGGCAGTCAACAAAGAAGGTGAAATGATATAGTCATTTTGCCAAGAACCAGTCAACATCCCACCATTTCAGGAGCTAGCATAGATGCAAGACTCAATGGTGATGAGGGTCAAGCTACATGAAAACATTAGCCAATTAGAAGTCTCCAGGAATTGATGGAATATCCATTGAAATGCTTCCAGTTGATGAAGGACTGGAAGCACCCAGTCATCTATGCCCAGAAATTTGGAAGACAGCTACTTGGCCATCTGACCTGAGGAGATCCAAATTTGAACTGATTCTAAAGACAAGTGATCCAAGAGAATGCTCAAATTGAGATCAAGATCATTGATGCCACAGAAAGGATTGCTGAAGATCATCCAACAATAGTTCACAGATAGGTAGCTGCTGCAGGTTCAAGAATAGGACGTGGAACAAGGGATGTCATCGGTGATGTCAGTTGTCTAGTATTCTGTTGTGCTGGTCTCCACAATCCGTATCCTTGGAAGCAGGATTCAAGGATGTTACTTTGAAGTCTAATATGTGTTTGAACTAAGCCATGTTAATTTTCATCACCTCACATGCATGTCAAAGTTGACATTGAAAAAGGAAGAGTGAAGTAGAATCGATTCATTTGAATTCTACTACTGGTGGAGTATATTGAAAATATTGAACATTGTTCTGTTAAAGGCACAAACATTTGTTTTGGAAAAGGTATGGCCAGAGTGCTGCTTGGAGCCAAGATGGTACAACTTCATCTTGCTGGAACAGTGGGCTCAAGCACGGGACAAAATTGTGGGGGTGGCCAAGGGATGGATAGTGTTTCTTTCTGTCTGTCCTTAAGGTCATTATGGGTCATAACCAACTTGATGGAACCTGACAGTGGGTTAATAGAATTACCTTTTACCCATGGGTATGATTGATAATGTTTATATGACAGTGAGATCTCTAAGGTAAATGAGAAATATATAAACCATGGATACTGAATGGATTTTGGCTTTCCCCCCAATCTGAAAAAAAAAAGTCTTGATTGTCCTTATTGATTGTTGCCCTCATGAAGAGATCATGAAGCTATGAATGCTATAGCAAAGTGTGGTAAAGAAACAAGGTGGTACCTGGCTATCAGAAGGAATATTATCTGGGACCTTAAAGTTCGTCATCAACAAGCATCCATGTAAGTGAGTTGTCAAAGAATACCAGTTTATATGATTCATGGATTTTAAATAATAAAACTCAAATCCAAGGACAAAATGATTTAAAGTGACACTAAACCTTTATGAGAGTAGCAAGTGTTCGTTTTCTCCTAAGGAGCAGCTGGTCACTTAAGCTGCTGACATCGAGGTAAACTCCTCCTGAGCGAGACCATAGTTGATCAAGTATCCTATAAGGATTCCTGTGAGAGGGCAGGGAAAGCCACGACCTGCCTAACTGATGATTCCCAGCCGATCAGGGTCAACAACTTAAAAACAACAGAAAGCATAGAGCCCACCCCCACCTCCCCTGCCCAAGCAAATAAGAAGGGCTAACCAGCTCCAGACCAGGCCACACTACTCTCACTCCGTCTATAGTGTAGGTTCCCTCGGGCCTGTCCCTAAAGATCCCGACTTAACTACTTAATCAACCTGCTGCTCCTACCTGTTACTTAAGGCTGCATTGCTGCCAAGTCACCGCACCTTTCGAGAAACCGATGGCGCCAATACTCATCCCGAGAAAATGTCACTGTGTCCCAACACTTAGAGAAGTTAATTTTGCTTCTCAAGATAAGGAAAACCGGGCATATTCGATGTTTAAAACTGCTCACAACCCCCTTGCCCTTCAATAAAAAGCCCATCTTGTCTTGTACATCCTTTTTTTTAATCGAGATCATACCATTCTTCGACACTGAAACTTTGTGTTGTAATTTCTATTGTCCATTTTGTGCTTTCCATGACTAATTGTCGAACCTGTCAACTTCATATCACAAGATTGTACTTTTCAAAAGTTCTTCACTCTGTGTATAAAATAAATGCACAGAAATCATAGCAGTTATTCCCAAGTTGTCTTGAAAAAATAGCATCAATTAAAAACATGACAAAGTCCAGAGATAAACACATCCAAAAGTGAACAGGATACACAGACACACCACACAAAACAAACTACACCAACTCTATGGAATAGGATAGAACTGCCCTTGTGAGTTTCTGAGATTAAATCTGCGGCAGAAAGCGCTGCCTTTCTCCCATCAAAGCTAACAGGGACAAAATATTTCAACCAATTCAGAGACTTGATGATGTGGGGACTTCAAGAAGGTCACGGCAAAATGGAATGAAAAGTGTTCCATGAACCTACTGAAGCAACTTTGTGTGAAATCTGATCAAGAGACTGACTCCCAATTAAGCCAAGTTCTCCTCACTCAATTTCAATCAAAATGTCCCAAAAAATGATTTTTAATTTGGCACGGTGATTAGAAGTTTCACCTCAAGTAGAGAAAATGGTGCCAAGAACATACTGAAAAGCACAAGGGAAAAGTTTGGAATATGCAACAGATATTAAAAAATATTTTTATATAAAATGCAAATCAAACACCATCCAGCCCATGCCTGACTTGAAGGGCAGGCGGGGAGGAGTGGGGGCGGGGTCCCGTGATGGGGAGGGGTTACAGGATGTCGGTTGAGTGCCTCTGACGTCAGAGCGCTTGCATAGCAACCGGCTTGGTGACATGAGCGTGCGCTGTTCCGCTTAGCTTCACTTGCTGCTTGACCGTTCGTGTCAGTGGCAGGACTCTCCGTGAGAGGGGCTTTGGAGCCGGTTATGGATGCAATCAAAGGCTTTTGTGGGTTCAAAGTTAAAACCTGGGCGGTGCCCGTCAACCCCATCACATGGGACCCCCCTGTTCCAGGGTTGGAAGAAGAAATCATCACCGACCCGAGGTATAAGATCGAAGTCCAGGATCTGCCAGAAATCCACCGCGCAGCCTGGTCCGGGAAGGTGAAGAAAGTAGAGCAACTTCTTCTGCAACAGAAAACCAATTTAAACTTACGAGATAAACACCTCAGGTAATGGGGACAGTGCGGCAGGCCGCCCAAGGGCCGAAGTCACAGGCGGGATGCGGACCGCATGGTGTGACACTGTCTGGAGCTGGTTCCAGGATGATTATCCACAGAGTTTTTGTGCAGTGTTTCAGCATGAATTCATGTTTTTAATTAAAATATCTATAATTTGTAACAATGAAACTCAGCGCAAAAATGTTTTATAAGCCCAGCTAACGTGAACCTACCACTTGTAAGAACAAAAGCCTAGGAGTATTTACTTTGTTGAATTGTCAGATGCGCTCTGGTTAGACCTGCAGTTTTTCAATTAAAACAACACTTAGGATCGCCATTTTGTCTGTATACAGTACAAACTATGTTGCTCTTCTTGGAGCTCCTGTTTTCTAGTTAATGATTTTGTCCAATTGTCAGGTGTTTGAGCTAAACTAGTGTGCTAATTAACATTTGGGAACCTACATCAGTTGTGTAAGAAGCTAATGGTATTGGAGGAAAAAGCAACATTAAAGCAAAAAAAGAGGCTCCCATGCAGTTACCAATACAGTATCTAGTAGACTTACTTCGTGTATTTCATTTAATGTAAAGTCTCCTGGATTATAAGATGCCCTACTTTGTGTATCAATAAGACACTTGTCAGAATCCTGCTGATTATCGCTGTAAGACACCATCAGTTACATGTTGCATTCCAGTGTGTAAGTTGTCCAGATGTGAGAAAATGAGCACCTTAGAATCACTGAAAGACAGTACTATTGCTAATTCCTTCTAAGTATCTGAAAAGTAGAAATAATTGTGTCATTTTTCCCCTTTCTCCCCTCCTTTTTAGTTGGCTACCATATATATATCCCTGGATTTGGTCTGGTCCCTACCATACTACCTGGTCCTCTCCCCAGGAATGTTTGTATACAGTAGCTTTCTCCCTATGCCCCATTTGCACTTTTTAAACCTACCTCAGTGGAATCATGGTGTACTTGTACTTTTGTGCCTAGCTTACTTCGCTTAGCATAATTTCCTCCAGTTCTTCCCATGTGGCCATGTGCTTCAGACGTTCATCACTGCTTTTTAGTGATGCGTACTACTCCATTGTATGTATGTACCACATTTTTTTTCCCATTCCTCAGTTGATGGAAATGTGGGTTGTTTCCAACTCCTTGCAAATGGGAACTGTGCTGCAATGCACAGCAGAGCACAGATGTCTGACTGGTTTGTTTCTTGCCTCTTCTGAGTATATGCCCAGTAGGGGGGTTGCTGGGTCATATGGTAACTCTATTTCCATCTGTTTTAGGTATCGCCAGGTTGATTTCCATAGTGGCTATACATACTTACAGGTCCACCAGCAGTGGATGAGAGTTCCTGTCTCCCCACTTGTTGCTTTCTGATTTTTTGAATTGGGCTATCTTTGAGAGTTGTTTTCTTTTGGGAAGCTAGCCAGAGTATTGTAGACTTTAGTAACAAGGCCTTTGTCTGATGTGTCATTGCTAAAGATGTTTTCCCAGTTGGTGGACTGTCTTATTACTCTCTTGGTGAATTCTCTCGATGTACACAGGTGTTTTATCTGCAATTGTGTCATTTTTAAATGAATTGAAATGTTGTTTTCGTTTAGTACAGAGTAATACTAATACAAATATTGTGAGAAATTATTAAGCCTCTCTTCGTGTTACAAATTGTTCTCAATGCTTGGCAGATATTCTATGTACAACATGACCGAAGCGTTCTGTGAGGTCATTACTATTTTAATTCTCATTTTATTGTTGAGGCCCCTGAGAAACAGAAACCCTGATTGGTAGCTAATAATTGAGTGATAGAATAGGATTCACACTCAACTTGGGATGAATCCAGAGGTCATGCTTGCATATAGATATAGAGATAGATTTACATATACATCGATGGGTAGATTTATGTTTCTCTTTCATTAAGGAATTAAATGATTGGAGCTAGCTAATATTTAACGTTCTTCAGAAGCAAAAATATCATGTCTTTTATTTGAAGTTCTGGGAATTACACACTTTGTTATCTTCACCATCTCTTGAATAATTTTATATTTGGCAATAGTTGGCTGTGTTCATTTCTAAAATGTCCACCTTTATAGGACTCCCCTACATCTGGCCTGTGCCAATGGCAACCTAGGAGTCGTAAGAGTTTTACTGAACAACAACTGCTACTATAACGTCTGCGATGATGAAAACAGGACACCTCTAATGAAGGTATGTGGCAGTATGAATTGGATTGCAGGATGAACATGGCTCTATCTCATTTAACTATAGTGTGAAATGTGAGCAATGTCCCCTATTACAAGTTTATTTTGGTAGATACAGTGTACTCAAAGTGTACTTGCCCTTGTAAGTGTGTTTCAGTGGAATTTATTTTATCCACAAGGTTTTGAAACCATTGCTATCACTCTTTTAATTTTTAAAACAAAAACCTTCACTTTTTGATCATCCCAAAGAGAAATTCTGTACCCATCAAACAATAAGTTGATTCTCTGCTTCCCTTTCCCTTGCTGTGGTGGTTGTTCGGTGACATCGAGATGCTTCCAAATTGTAGCTGTCCTCTGCGGAGCGGAAGGAAGCACGGCCCGGTCCTCACAATTGTTCCTGTGGCTGTGCCCTTTGTTGTAGCCACTGTGTCTACCCATTCTGTCTGGGGCTTTCCTCTGTTTCTCTGCCCTTCCATGTGACCAAGCATGGCATCCTCCTTCTACAGGGACTGTGCTCTCCTGAAAGTACGTGCAAAGCATGTCAGACAAAGTCTTCCTCTTCTGGCCACTAAGAAGCACTCCACATCTACTTCTTCCAAGAAAGATGGGTTAGTTGGTTTTTTTTAACAGTCCATGGTACTTTCAATATTCTTTTTCAGCACCACAACTTCGTTATTCATTGTCCAACTTTCACATGGCTATGATTCAATAGAAAATACCGTGGCTTGAGCCAGGTGCCCCTTAGTCCATGAAGAAACATGCTGGAAAGAGTTCTTGTGCCGCAGACTTACCAAATGCCATTCGTCTTTGAATCACTTGACTGCTGCTTCCATGAGCATTGCTTGTGCATCCAAGTAAGACAAAATCCTTGACAATATCATCCATTTCTCCATTTATCATGATGTTTCCCATTGGTCCAGGAGTGAGGATTTTGGTCTATATCACCTTAGGTCTGAATCCATTCTGAAGGCTGCAATCTTGAATCTTTATCAGTAAGCGTCTCACGTCTACCTTACAGCTTAGGAATAAGGGTTTCCCCAATCCTGAAGTCACATTCCTCCTCAAATAAGCCTGCTTCTCTGATGATTCGCTCAGCTACAGACTGAATAACTATGGTGAGAGGTACAACCCTGGACACATCCCTTTCCTGATTTTAACCATGCAACATTCCCTGTTTTGCTCTAACAACTTCTTCTTGATCCACGTACAAGCTCCACACGAGCACAACAAAGTGGTCTGCAATTCCCATTCTTCTCAAGGTTATCCATAGTTGGTTAGGATCCACAAAGACCAATGCCTTGACATAGTCAATCAAAGTAATCATCTTTCTGGTGTTCTGGGTTTTGAGGCCAGATACATCTACCTCAGCAATGATATCCCATGTTCCCGGTGCTCTTCTAAATCCAGGTGTATCGCTAGCAGCTCCCTGTCAGTGTACTGCTGCTAACAGAGTTGGATGATCTTCTGAAAATTTTTACATATATGTCATATCAATGAGAGTGTTCTAAATTTGGAGCATTCTGTTGGGTTACCTCTCTTTGGAAGAGGCACAAATATGGATTTTTTTCCTAGTTACTTTTCCAAGTGGCTGTCTACCAAATTTCCTGGCATATCCCCTTGTTTAGTAACTGATTCAGTTCTTGTTTCTGTGTATGTTCCTATGTAACTGTTTGACGTGAGTACGGTCATACCTTATTGTCTTTGGTGTCTACCTTACTTCACAGAGTAAAACATTTTCAAGAGTCATTCATTCATTGGTGTGCATTAGAATTTTATGTTGCTTTGTCTTTGTATAGTGTTCAACAGTGTATGGCTGTGCCAGATTTTGTTTATCCATTAACCTCTTGATGGTGACTCAGGGAGTTTCTATCATATGGTTATTACTAGTAATGTTGTCATAAACACAGTTGTATAAGAAAGTATGTGTTGGAATTCCTGTTTACAAGTACTTTTTGGCTATGTGTCAACTAGGGGATATTTCTGTGTAACTTTTTCGAAAACCAATAAAATGTTTTCCGCACCGGTTAAACCATCTCATGTCTCCACCATCAAAGATAGGATTCCAAATGTTCCACATAGTTTCCAATAAACATTATTTCCTCTAAAAAATTAAAACGTTTTGCTAGTAAGTGAATGGACTGTTTACTTCCAATTTGTACTCCCTTTGTTTTTCTAACACCGACAGGCAGTACAATGCCAATTTAAAGAATGTGCCGAACTACTGTTACTCAAAGGTGCTGACCCTAATATGATTGATTATGATGGGAATACAGCTCTCCACTATGCTGCCTGTGGTAAGGTGTCAATCGCGAAAAAACTGCTGTTTCACGATGCTGATATCGAAGCCAGAAACAAGGTATTGATTAAGCAACTGTATTTATCAAATATCTGAAATATATATTTATATTTAGTGATGTAAAGAGCGTCAATTTTACATATGTTTTAAAATATGAGCCTTCTCTAAATGCAAATTGTATTTTGAAATTGCTGAAAATCAGACTTTAAAAGACTTCCAACAGAAACACTAGAGGGTTCAGCTGCCATTAGGTATTGTGAGGACATAGAATGTAGTTGTTGAAGGTCAAACTTTTCCTAAAGGTTCGTATGTACCTGAATTAGTTATCTAGTATGGTTTTACCCAAAATGCCACAAACAGAAAGTTATTCTCTTCATAGATTGTGTTAGTCTGGGTACATTAGGTAAACAAATAATGCAGAAACTCATATCTATAAGAGAGAGCTTTATATAAAGAGTAAGAGCACATCCAGAAAACATCCCAACCCAGTGCGGCCCAAGCCCACAACTCCAACATTAGCCCAAATGTCTGACACCAATCCACAAAGTCCTCCTCCATCTCACAAAACACACCCAATGATGACTTCTGCAGGAGGAAAGCCGAGTCAGTGAATGTGTCAGCATCTCAGCCCTGGCAGGGGTCTCCACACGTCTGCTCCAGCACCCATGGATGCATCGGGGTAGGTCCATGTGCCTGCTCCTCAGTGATGTCTTGCAGGAAGTCAGCCTTGCAAGCTGAAGCAGGGAACTGGCTAAGGCAGCTTCAGCATGGTGCAAACATCAGAAAGCAAGAGACCCGAGAACTCTAAAGGCGAGGCTCACTGAGCCATTTATCTCTCTGCCATTCAATTAACCCCACACGTGTTTATCAGCCAGGTTGGCACAATAAACATTATCTCATAGATTAAGCCACTGTCCTTGAGTAATTTTGGACTGAGAGTCAGCCCACGTAAGGTTCCCAAGGCTTGAAATCTTGCTGGGAGGAGCTGTTGGGTTAGAACTGCCCACCGAGCTTATGGTCAGCAACCTACTGCTCTCCAACCAGCTAAAAGACCAAATACAAGGCACTCCCTTTGGGGAGGCTTTTTCTCTCTGTGGGCTCACACTTGACGCAGAAAGTCCTGTTTCTTTTCAACCTCTCTGAGGACAGCATGCCTTGGAGATTGCCATATGACATGGCATCAATCTTTCCCTCTCTAGGAAGTTCTAAATGCAGGAACCCCGGGCAGACAGGACTAACCTTTGCTCCCTGCTCTTTCTTGATAGTAGTATGGTCCTTTGTTTGCTCACTTCTTTGTTTAATCGCTTCTAAGATAAAAGGTGGTGCAAACCACATCTGAATAAAAGGACTCTGACCTGAAAACACTGGTTGGATCAGTGTAAGCATATTGCCTCCCTCCCTGATCTCCTTACAGCTGATTTGATGATACATCAGACAATGTCATGGATGATGTTTTCATCGTCCCACAACTCGCAAACCACTAAGATTCATAGCTCAGACAGGTTGGCAAAATTTCATATATGGTTTGTTAAAAAAAAACCCTGCAAATGGTTTATCCTTCAAACCTAAATAGTGGATTGTGTGACTTTAAAAAAGAAAAAGTGGAGGACAAAATTAAAATTGAAATGGGTTTGAGAGTTTTATCAGCAAACAAGTTCATTTAAAAAAAACAACAACAAAAAAGAAAAACAATAGAACATCCTTTGGGTTCAAAGGGAATTTCCTGCCAGCTGCATAGTGCCAGGCATGAGGTGGGCATTGGTTATTTATTTTGGGTTTTCCTGCAAACCAAGTGTCAAGCATGGCAGATCACACCCAGGCTCCAGGCCCAGCCAGCTGTCTCTCACTCCTCCTGTCTCATTCCCCACTGCTAACTTGAATGATCTCATATCTATGCCATCTGTTTAAGATGACAAAATTGGTGTGACTTCTATCAAGCAGGCAGTGTGGGTTTGTTCCATAGAGTGGCCCCCTGCTACACAGAAATGGCTCGAGGTCAGACACAAATGGGAAGCCTCAAAACTGTAAGTTGTGTAATAAGCCCTTTCAGTTGGAAAATGTGGACAAAGCAAGGGGTTTAGTGCATCAATCTCTGAAGACATTTCCCCAAAGAACAAGACAAAGGGCACATGAGGAACGGCAAGTGCACTGTGGAGAGAACTTGCCCGCGGGCATCCACTGATGGCTGAGACACATTGAAACGTGCTTAGAACACACCTGTGCGGGGTATGAATTGGAACCCTATGAATGCTGTTTTGACTCATTCTGGGAGAACCTGCTGCCCAGTTTTCAATTCAGTTTAGAAATACATACATATTCTGGAAGTTATAAATTGCTTTTTTTTCCTATTTCCAGCATGACCTCACACCACTGCTACTTGCCATCAATGAGAACAATGAGGATATGGTGATGTTTCTAGTACGGAATCACGCAGATGTACATGCTGTGGATAGGGAAAAAAGGTACAGTAGTTCTTTGTCTTCGAGTGTACTGGAGAATTGACAATCAGATCAGAAAGACTACATTATAAGATGATTAATTTGCAATGATTTATGTCCAGTGCACACATCCCTACCAATCACCATGCGAGTAGGGAAACACTTATGCTGACTGCACAACAGGAAGAATATTTATATTCCTTTGTCATGTAGATTCCTTTAGTTAGGAGGGGTGGGGGGCACCTGACTTTAGGTTAACCCAAAGGGGTGCACAAGGACATGGTCTATGATTAGTTTATGACATAATATTAAACTTTTTAACTTCTGAGTTTTTTTTGTTTGGTGTTTTTAGACCTGTGCCCTTTATATAGAAACTTGAGTACTGGGAGCAGAATTAGCAGAACTGGATTGAAAGAATGATGACATATGCGTGTGTTGACATATAAAATGTCACTGAACACATTGCAAAGAACTGCTGTGTAAATTTTGATGAAAGGCACGATAAAAATCAGAGGTTAAAAACAGAGATTAGGTGTAAGAGGATATGTGTAGCCTCCTGCTCATCTTTATGAGCTGCCACTACGAAGACTTTTAGAAATCCGAGTGGTCCTACTGGGTAATTGTTGAGATGCTAGGTTGCAGAGCTGAGGCTGTCTGCTCCCACAAAGATTTAGTCTCTGAAACCCTTCAGAGAGGCTAGCGATACATTCAAATCAACTCCATGGGAGTGGGTTTCATTTTTGGAGACTCTATTGGTTTCATCGTCATTGTTATTAATATTATGGTTTCACACTTTCACTTAATTGATCGCTAGACCACTTTGAATCACAGTATATCAGAGTAGGGAAGAGATGAGAAAACTCATCCTTAAGCTATTTACTTACTTCAGCTAAGTGACCCCAGCAGGGTGTCTTGCCATGAAAGACTTTCAATGAGTAACGTCTGCAGTGTACTACACCAGTGGGAGAAGAGATTTTCCATTTGGCCCTTCAAAGATGCTTCTGTTCCTTAATACCTGCAAATAGGCTATTTCACTTAGACTAGCAAGTTGTTCATTTGGGAAAATGTATCAATTAGTCGTGTGAATACCCACAATTCTTAAGGATGAAATTATGTCTCTGTTAAATCATGTCTCTGTTATTTTAGAACGGCCCTCATGTTTGCTGTAAAGCACGTCACAAAATACACAATAAGGATTCTATTTTATAAAGGCGTTGATGTCTTTGCTAGAGATATGTATGGCTGGAGAGCAGACGATTATGCTGAATTTTGTGGTATCAACACGTAAGTGTTTACCATAGTTTCACGAAGGTTTACCATTATAACTGTTAACTTCTGATACAAAAGCTGGTGTGGATACTTAATTTGGTCAGGGACTCTCGGAATAGCAACGAAATTCCACCACAAGAAACAAAGCAAAAGACAAAGCTCCCTGGGAGGCTAGGCTAGTGTAAAGTAGCACTAGATGCAAGGTTCTTATGGGAAAGAGGGAGGTGCTAAAGCTTCTGAGATGCTTATGCTTACAGATCCTAACATTTCAAATGTAACCCCTGTGAGTGTGATAGAATAGAGCCATCTCTTTGAGTTTCTTATGAATGAATGCATTCCGAAACTGTGTGGTTTAGCAGTAGACCCTCTCTCTTGCACCCTTCCCATTGAGCTTTCCTAGAGCTCCAGGAGTTCACAGAGATTATGACAAGTCGGTGGGGGTGGTTGAGGGAGGATATTGGAATCATTCGCTCTTATTTTTTTATTGCCTCTCGTATAATTACATCGCTTGAAAAGGGGCCTGGCAGTCTAGTCTTGATTGGCCAGGACTCACAAAGATGCGCTTGCTGATCTAGATCTCTCATGGACTTAGATGCCAGAGTTATTTATTTATTTTTAGTTCATATATGCTTACTTATTCAGCCACTGTGCCCACAAAACCAGCATTCTGCCCTGGCAGTGGGTCCTGCTAGCATTTTCAAACTGATCCTTTCCCCGGCACTCAAAAGCAGGCTGAGCCCACATCCTCACCTAGACCTTCCAAAGCGAATCACCCTCTCAGGCCCAAAGTTACCTTCTTTCCAGCAGTTCTTTGTAGAAAACACTGGAAGCTGCAAAGGAGACCAAATTATGTTGCAGGAAAAGACTAGAATTTCCTTTCCTTGGTACAGATCTATATATCAAAGCCCCATTTTGTCCCCTGAAACACCTTGTGCTTTCCTTAGAATAGTGCGGCCAACTTGCCTTTGATTTCATCATTCAGCCTGGCTTTCACAAGGGGTCTGCTTCCTTCACTAATGAACATCTCCCACAAGACTTGTTTTCAAACTACCTCTAGTGTTCGGAGGAGGGCATAATTTAAGAATTAGATGCACAAGGCAGGCATTTGATTAATTCTCTGAATCTAGTTGTGTTAGTGCAATTGACAAAATTCAAGTTACATTCATGACTTAATACTATTCTTTACTAAAATAGAATTACATCTTCCCAGTCAGCTGAACATGAATGTGGATATTAGGCATCATTTTAATAAGTATCTGCGAGTTGAGACTTGCAGTGTGCAACGAACAAAATAGTAGCTCCATATTGATTGTAACCTCTATTAATTCTGTGCCCTTTTCATAATAGTAGTGGGGAAGTATATTATCTATGGTAATGACTGAGTTAATATGGTCACATGATAAATGAGTTTATGCACAAATCACATAGTTGCTGAGATGCCCTGATATAACAAACAAAGACTGGAACTGCTAATATCCAGCATTATGCTTGATACTGTTTTCTGAAAAATACGCAGCATTTGCATATAGAATCTAAGGAAAGGTACACATAAACACAGTGGGTTGTACTATGAATCCCAAAGAAGTTCAAGCACCAATCCCTCCATATTCACCCTTTCTCTGGCCGTTTTCCTTTTCATAATACCTCACTGGGTTTTCCTAACAACCTTATGAAAAGGATACTAGCATCTCTTTCATAGGCTCCTGTTAAACCTAAGAGCAGTGACAGCTGTAAGAACGAGTAGGTGGGGAACGCATTTGTCTATTGCTGTTTGTTACAGGGCTAGAACTGCTTCGGAATTCAGGAAACTGCCCATGACCTCATTGCTAATTTCAGTGAATTCACTCAGCTGTATTGCCATCAATTCAGAGTCATACTCTTTGTTCTTTTTCAAGTAAATGCCTAGTACAAGATTCTGGATATCAGTGCATTTTTGTGCAAATAATGCGTGCTTTCTACTGTTTTTCCAAAGTGCACAAACTCTTTGCATATTCGTTTCCTATGTGTGCTGCAGGTGTGGTGTTGTGTTGTATGTGTGTGCATGTGTGCATTTTGTTTTGTAAAAATGTGGCAACTTTGCAGTGTGTGGGCTAGAGTTCTGAGTTGGTACTGACTATGAAATGCTCTAAGACGGTGTCATATGGTTGGTAAATATCCATGATATCAATATTAAAATTAAAAGATTTTCTCCTTTTTCACTACATAGGTATAAAGAAATTATAAATAACTATATAAAAGAGTATAAAAAGATTCATCCTGAAGAGTATGAAAAAAAAGGTAAGACTTCTTAAAATGTCATTCCTCTTGGGGCCTGTACCATAGATAAAGAAATGAAGAGCCAAGAAGTTGTAATAATAAAAGAGCAGTTTTAAAAATTAGTGTATAAACTGCATGTATACATATTTTCACTTTGAATAGTCTAGAAGTTAGAACCATGGCATACGTTAATTGTAGGCACCTTATGTTCTGAAACACTATGAAGTGTTTTTAAGGTACTATTAGCCTGTTCTAGAATACAAATATTTTAAACACACAGACCTTACCATCCAGTTTCCAGTTACTATTGATGTCATTTTATATTCATCCTAGTTTATTCATTGCTCGCTCAGTGCAAGATAGAGTCCAGGAGTTTATACATAGAATTATCTATGTATTATACTAAGCCTTTTCTGAGGGCCAGACTCATCTGAAGCAATAGGAGCTTTGAAAAACGTGGGTAGAATTTAAGGTCGGCAGAGCGCCAGAGTACAAGTTTGTGAGCTGAAGGGACAAACCCACAGTGTTTGGCAGAAAGGAACATCTAAGCAGTTTGCATCCTTCACAGATAGGAACGAGTACAAAAGGCTAAATGCATGAATGACCGTGCATGATTGAGCACTTCAGGTTTGCTGGTACAAAAGCATGATGTGGCAGAGTTTGGGAATGAGGAGACTACGGAGACAAGGCAAGCTAAGGGAAGACTATTCAATCCTGTAGGCCACGGGATGTTTATCAGTTGAATGCCTTCCCCTACAAATAGTAGATTGCCTACTGAGCAGTGGCTAAAACAGTAGGGGAACTGGAGTGGTTTGAGTGGCGTGTGGTTGCTAGTGAGATCTGGGTGGTTTCCCTCTTTGTGTTGGGCTGCCTTTGAATTGTGTCCGTGTTTCCTCTCCTAAGCAGCACCAAGTTTCCAGTTCTCACGTGACAGTACCCAAAGGCAGGAAGGGCTGCCTTTCTCCATGATTCTTTGAAACAGGGAATCAACTCAGAACCTTGCACCACACTTCCACTCACCTTTCATTGCCTGGGGAGCGTCACATGCTCATTCCTAATTCTGTCACTGGTGAAGAACATGTCATGACTGTGACTGTCTTGAAGTGATAGTTGTTCTGTTTAGGGCTGGGTTGGAACCATCTTCTTTGGGGTGAATCCTCTTTCTAAAAGAAGTTGTGGTTCTGAATTAAGACAGAAGAGTCAGGAGTAGCTCTTAGATAGGGAGTCACCACTATTTCCTGCAGGAACCCATTGAAGTATTTTGAGGCGGGAGTCGCAGGAAAAGATGTAGCACTCTGCTGTGGTATCCAGCAGGAATCAGTGAAGATTTCCTGTAGAGGACCGGGTAGTAAAACTTCTAGAAATTGCCTGGCTCTCCAGTCTCTGTCACATCCATTCAACTCTGCTGTAGACATGTGCCAACATTCACGACAAAGAAACATCGAAGAGATGTCGGCCTGGTTGCTGTCCAATCAAATAACACCATTTACATGTCCAGGCAGCAGAGTGCAATTGGTATGTGGCTTTAGTTTGCTTACCCATCCTAGAAAACTAAGATGATAGGAAACCAAAGCAAGATCTAGGGAGATGAGACATTTGCCATAATCAAAACAGCATTTCCTCATCACCAAAACGTGGACTACGGTCAGTCCATTAGGGTCTTTTTGCCTGGGTATATTAAGCAAGAGGTTTCCATGCTCAATTTGTTCAGTTTACAACGGCTGAATTGTTTTTGTGCGCATTTCATCATTCTCAATAGTTTTTCTTTCTTATTATTCTCATTGGTTTTGCTTAAAGTATTCTCATTTAAAAAATAAAAATGGTGCTGTTTTTTCCCGACTCTTACTCCCTAAGTTGACACCAAATTAGGTGACTACCACAGACCACCCCTTGTCAATTTAACACTTTCACAAAACTCTTTCACCATATATAATTTTCAAAAAATAAAACCACTTCTGTGCCTAATCGGGTAAAATTAAAAAGCATACAATTAAATATGTGCCACACCCATTTAAACATTACAATCTATAAGTGAGCCAAACAAAAACTCTCTGCCTAACAATTGCAGTTAAATAACACCTATGCCTTAATCCTATAATCCTATGCATATATTGTTCCCAACCTATGAAATTTGTAAGCCAACCACTTCATGCCTTTTGCCCCCAATTTTGGATATCCAATTTCTATGTTACCCACTTACATTAACTCAGTGCTCTGAGGAGTCAGTCATATTTTTCGAGGTGAAGAATCTTCATTCCAGTTGGAATCTTGTGAAATCCACATCCATAAAAGCAAAGTCAAATCAGGATAGACCACCCACAAAATCAACAGCAATATGTGCCAGTTCACAGGCTCACAACCTCTTCATCTGGTCAGGTTCTGGTCAACTCAATATAGATTGCCCTTCCTTAGCCTCACAAGGGCGTCCATTGGTCACCTTGCCTAAGACCATGGCTGCATCACAAATTCTCAACAACGCTAGCTCCTGTGTTAGGTCATGAACTTCAGACCAGTCAACCGACTCTTGTCTACTCCTCTGGTTCCTGTAAACCAGGTCCACAGGTGTCAGTGGCCAAATTCAACCCCTTTCTTTATTGCTGCCATTTCTCCCACTTCAACTCAACAAGTGAATCCAGGTAGTCACCTAGCAAATATTTCAGCGTGCCCACAGGCTTCATGCCCAAAGAGGAGTTTTCTTCATGATTCCAGATTTTATCCAGCTCCTGACAAAGACTACTAGAGTTCAAACTTCTAATTAGAAGAGTTGCTTCTTCTTCTTTTTTTATATCTTCAATCTGCAATTTTGTCCCCAGGCAATTCTGGAATACAAATGTCCTGAGTACTCCAAAGTACTGGGTAGCCCTTATCTTTTCAGAGATTTCTCTGCTGGTGTGTCCTAAACCCATCTAATGATCCAATTAATGGCTTGAGGCAAGAGGGCTTACAAGTTCTCTTTTTATACTTCACCAAATCATTTCTATCAATCATTATATCCATAACAAACAGAGGAAATAAGTGCAAACAAAATAGAATCAGATACTAAGCTCAATTCTTAAAATAGTCAAGTTCAATCCTTATTTAGCTTATCCAAATCCTTATCTAAACTCTTCTATTTATACAAACAGATGGGATTAGGTCCCTGAAGGCATTAAAACTGATCCAGGCTTTCTGTCAGCCATTTTCCTTAAGCACCATGGTTTCTGAGAAATTCAAATGGCAATTTCTACCCCTGAGCTCAAGTTATATATTCATCACATTCATTTCCACCATTTAAAACAGGAATACCCAAAGAGTGAATACATCCAAACATAATAATCAAAACTTTAACTTCCCATATTCTTTCCAGAAAACAACTTAATAAACTGCATGGATATAGCTGACTTCTGGCTATCCAGAGAAGAAACACTACCACAAACCAGAAGTGAAACATCTACTTTCCAACTAGGATTTTTTTTCTCCAGTACTCCACTCCCAAAGAACTGTAATGTGTTAGTCTGGGGAGACTAGAGAAACAAATCCATGGACACACATATGTGTATAAGAAAGAGGTTTATACTCCAGAGCAATTGAACAGGGAGAAAGCATCCCAACCCAGTCCAGATCAAGTCCATAAATCCGATATTAGCCCATATGTCCCTTATCAATCAATAAAGTCCTCTTCAGACTCACAAAACGCATGCAATGAAGGCAAATACAGGACAGTCACAAGCCAGTGGGTAGAAAGTCTTTGGTCCCAGTGGAGTTATAAGCATCTCAGCACTGGCAGGGGTCTCTCTGGCTTCTCCGGCTTCACAGGTCCGGTTTCATCCATGAGGCTTGTCTTCTGCAATGTCTCCCTGGGAATAGCAGAGAGAGAGGGGGGTGTCTTCCCCCTCCAAGGAGGAAGTACCAGATTTCCCAGCATTCTCAGGAGAAGACCATGCCCACAGAAGTCTCATTGGCTGTCTCCAGATTGACAGCCTAGACTCCAGCCCTACACTCTTAATCCTTAAATTGACACCACATAAGGTGACTAATGCAGTTTGTCAGTAACTGCCACTGATAGGTAAAGGTTGACGTTAGTTTTCGGAGAATTTAAGAACACAATTGAAAAAGGAACTCTTTGGTCAGCAGTATATTTCTACAATGATTTGACTTAACTTATTGACACCTAACTATTATAAAAAGCAATTAAGCTCTGCTTAGCTGGATAAAATTGTTTTATGAATCCACGTTCTTTACAAGACCCTTCTTACAGTAGAATGAATTTTCATTAACAGGATTAATTGTCATTCATATTGTTTACAATAGGGTTGCTGCTTGGCTTACATTAATTTGAGCATTGTTGTGTCATTTTCCTCAGTGAAATCAGATCAAAAGAGGTTCCCCTTACAGTTTTTAAAGAAGACAACGAAACCAATCGGTATGCTGTGAAAATACCTTCTCATTCATAATTTAAGTATAGCATATTACACCAAATAATAAAAAATTCATAGAATGTAATTGAACCAGAGGTTCTCAAATTACTCCTAGGTTTAGTGATGAACTCGTAGGTTGCACAGGGTGTAAGATATAGCTATAGTGGTGGATGTGATTAACTACAAGAAGACACAGCAAAAGAAGTCAAAGGAAATGGCCAAAGGGTGACGTCTAGAGGAAAACCAGGCATAAGCTGCTGACAACCCTCTCCTTGTGGAGTTAATTTTGCCATCCCAAAATGAGGAAATACCATGTGAAAAGGTTTCTTGCAGAGACTCTGGTGCCCAAGGTTTTGACTGGGGACTGGTCGTGCCGGTGCCGTTTCTTAGGATGCACCACAGTTGCAGACTCCCACAGGGATTTTAGGGGTCCAGCATAAACTGAGTTGAGCAAACACTTTGGGCACAGTGAAGGAGTCTTCTCATTTTGAGAATGATGGCAATCCTCTTGAAATCCTATTGCTCGAACAGCAGCCAATGGCTAACCTGGCAGCAGGCCTATTCAGGAATGGCAATTTCCTACCTGCTATGTGAACTCCTTTCTGCACAGCAATCATGGCCCAGCTTGAAATGTGGATTCTGCCTTAAGATTTTCAGTAGCAAATAGTATGTTGATAGAACCTGACGAATGGTTGAACCTTTTATGAGGCTCATGTGATTCCAGTTGATAAAATAAGGCATTCACAACTTCTTATTTTCCCAAGTACTCAATTGAAATTTCTTTGCTTTGTATATTGTCATATACTTCAATTTTTGGTATAATACCCATATGTGATGATTTTGACCTGATTATTTAAATTTCTAAATGATTCTAGATCTAGCTGTCATCCATGCTAATAGAGGGTTCATCCTCCTGAGAAGTAGAGTGTTGCACCTATGTAGACTCCAGAGCTAACGGAACTGTGTTGTGTGAAAACAAAATAAATATGTTCTCCTCAAATTCCCCTTGCGGTAGAAATCCAGAAACAAGCATGCTATGATACTGATTCTAACAGTGATACTATTTTCTAAGTCTGAGAAGAGTCTGAGAAGCTTAAATGGCAACTGAGTTTTGGGTGTGAAATTTTGATAAATCACATTCTCCATTCCTTGTAGGGATAAACTATATAGAGAGGAGAGAATTCATAAAATTCATCAATTGACCTCCAACGGGATAATTACTATTTACCTCAGTATAGTATTGTCTCTAGGTGTAATTTTATAGAAATATTGTGTAACAAAAGATCAGGATCTGATACTTTTAATGACCTAGATTTTTCTATTATGGATTTAAATTGTAATTTTATTTCTTCTGCTTAACAGTGAAGGAGATATCGGAAGATTCTTCAAGTGGGTAAGATTCCTGAGATCTTTTAAACAGGGAATTCAGAGAAAAGTTCATATTTATTGAGTGCTTTACTATGGGCTAGATACCAAAATACAAAGATGCTTCAAAAATACATGGAAAATGATCATATTTTTTACATATTTTCTACATTATTTTACTGGGAGCTCTGTAACAATCCACAATTCAATTAGGTCAAGTATAATTATACAAATGTACCACCATGAGTTTCAAAATACTTTCATTCTTGAACTCTTTGATATCAGCTTGTTTGTCCCTTCCCTTCTGTACCCTACTCTGCAGGGACCCTCATTATTATATGTTTTTATTGTTATTTTCCATATCTTACACCATTAGATGTAACTGTTCACCTTCAACTGTTGTCTGTTCCCCTCAAATGGAATTGCACAGTCATCATTGCAATCATCTCCACCATGGCACTCCTCTCCCCCATCCTAGACCCTCAGGGAACCATTACACCCTACTGTTTCTGAAGTTTTATCTAGCTTGGCTCTCATGCATCCAGCAGTCTTAGTTATACAAATGAACACATGCAGGTCTAACCAGATGAATGAGGTAAAACACAGACCATAGTAGTAAAGAGAGGAGATAAGAAAGAACTAGAGGGTAGTGATGTGTTTCATTACTGCTATACCGCTACCTAGAATTATCTTCCCTTCCTTGTGGGCCTTTGGGGAGGGACTGCCCAAATATCTTGCAGGTGGGTTTGGGGTCTCCATGGTGTCCACCCTCCTTCATGTCAATTAGATTATTTGTTTTTTGAACTTCTGCTTCCTATTCCCATGGATACATCATGATCACCCTGGGCTGTATCCCTTGGATACATCATGATCACCCCGGGCTGCTATACTTCTTCCATTTGGGCTTTGTTGATTCCCTGATAGCTGACCACTTCAAGCCATTAATACCTCAGACACTATATCTCTTAATAGCTGTTCACCATCAGCTTTCTTCACCACGTTTGCTTATGCACCCATGTAGCCTTCAGTGATCGTATTGAGAAGGTCAATGTGATACAGTGCCACATTATTAGAGCAATCTGTTCTTGTCCTGAGGCAAGATTGATATAGAGACCAAAAGGCCACCTGCTTCCTCCTTGTATTTAGATGTGTATGTGTGTGCACGCGTGCACATTGACAAACACACCTATCTTTACAACTTTATGAATTACATACATACATATGCATATATATATATATACCTATATAAAATTTCTGTTTTCTTCTTCTTTGCTCTTTTCCTTTCCTCCTGCCCAAGTATCATGTTTACCCATCATTCACCTCTCAGAAATTCCTCTCAGATACATTTCATTTGATCAAACAGAACCAGGGACACTGCACCCTCCTCACTATCAATTTTAGAACCCTTCCTGTTCCCCTGTCCCAGTCGTTATTGACTCACCACTGACACCCCCATTTGGTACCATTACCTTCCCTATCTTGTATAGACTGGCTCCAAAATTGAAAGGGAAAAACACAAAAAAAGACAGACCATACAAATAGTTCCAAGTCTGACTGATAATCTCTCCCAGAGTAGATGACTATCTCTCTGTTAAGTAGCAAGCAGGACGTCTTTTAATCCATCAGTCCAGTCCCCTTTTCTTCCTGGGTTCCATATCCTGGGACGCACTTACCTAATAGCACTTAGACTCTTTTAGTCCTCAGACTTCCTGACCAGAAGGCGTGCTTCCTGCAAGTTCCCATTGCACTTCCTGCAGTCAGGGATGGAGTGGTCTAATGAGCCCCTCCTTATACCTTTAGACTTTCAGTGTGGTCCCTTGTGAGTAACCCCAACCAGTTCATATGAGCTGCCATATACTGCCCCCACCCCGACCCCCAATTAAGAGGTCGATGATCGAGATTCCTCAAGGACTTGGTGGCTTTGCTCGCATCGCTGGCCTGTTGCACTCACCTCTGGGTTTGCGCCCATGTGGGTGGGTCAGAGCAGCCACTCTCCCTGAGCTGCATCCTCAGTTGCCTGTATGCTGATGATTTCATTTCTGGATTATCTGTTCCTATCCATTGGTCTGTGTATCTATCATTATAGCAGTGCGTGCTGTTTTGACAACTGTGGCTGTATAAAAAAGTTTAAAAGTCAGATAATGCAAGCCCCCCCCCTCCTTGTTCTGTTTCTAGAGGAGTTCTTTGCCATTCTGAGCTTCTCCCCTTTCCATAGGAAGTTGGTAGTTACCTTTTCCATTTCTTTCAGAAACAATGACATTGGTATTTGTATCAGGATTGTATTAAACTTATATAGGGCTTCAGGGTAGGATCAACAACCTTACAGTATTGCATCTTCTGATCCACAAGCATGGAATATTCTTCCTTTTATGAAGGTACATTTTGGTTTCTTATAATTATGTTCTGTATTTTTCCTTGTACAGATCTTTTGGGGTTTTTTTTTTTGGTTAGGTATATTCCTAGATATCTCAGTTTATGCTAGGCTATTATGAAGGGTACTAACTTCTTGATTTCTTTTCCTGTGATCCCATCTGTGTGTATAGCAACACAATTGACCATTCCCTGGAAAAAGGACATCATGGTTGGTAGTGGAGAGGGCCAGGCTTGAAGAGAAGAGCCTCAATGAGAGGGATTGAAGCAGTTGCTACAACAGTGTGCACACACGTGAAAGTAGTTGTTTGCTCAGGGCAGTCACTGTTTCATTCTGGTGTGTAGTTCAAAACTGACTCAGAGACACCTGGAAACAATGATGATACATGACAGAACACAATATTGCTGGGTCCTGTGCCATTGTCACTATTGTAGCTGTGTGCTATTCTATCAGTGCCTCTCTTTGTATGTCGTCCTCATTTTCACAGACCTTCTGCTTTATCCGGCATGGTGACCTGTTACCAGAACTATATTCTCTCCTGATAGCATGTCCAAAGTATGTGAGATGACATCTCCCCATTCTCCCTGCTAAGACTGTGTTTCCCATTCAGCCTACTTTTGTGTGATGTTTTAAAATGTCACTAGAATATTTTGCTATTCATCTCTGTATTTTCTGTAATCATTACTTAGTTATGGATTTTTTGTTTCTGCTTTTCTGGTGTTTCTTCTGTTCTTGCATTTTCCCCATTCCTGCCAACCAGGCATTATTCCTCTTTTTCCATTGATAAAATTACAGCACATAAATTTCAAGGTTGGAGGCAACTCTGGAGATGAAGGAGCCCTTTGGGCCTTGTAGGGGTGGGTGGGCACTGGATGCAGCAAGCTACTCTGCAATGACTGCATCATGGACAGGAAACGCCAACCTAGAAACAGACGACTTCATGCTCTTTTGAAGTGTACTGCTATCTAAAAAATGACAGGTACAATATACCCATATTTTTATGCACCATATCCAATGGTTTTCCTCATGTGCTCCCCCAACTCCCCCCGACCAGTGTTTTCATAAGTACACTATTTGGAATGATCTTTACAACATAATTTGTAAGCCCCACTACATCAATATATTACAAATTAGTCTAGCAGGCATATGATAATAACCAGACTGGAGATATGCTTGGCTTGGTGATAAAATACTAGGAGATCACCTTATTTCTTGGAAAATGTAGCAAATTGCCAAATTTGTCACTGCTTTTTGTGTGACATCAACTCACTTATTTTATGGTATATTTTTGTTCTAAAACCTTTCAAAGGAATATGGACCTGATGATCCATGGCATTCTGATGATGATATCTTTGGCTCAGAACCCAAGGTAAAGTACTTTCTCCTGAAATTAGTCTTGTGTACTGTGTACTCATGAAATTTAGCATGGGTCTATTGCATAGTGCCAATGAAAAGCTGTTAAAAATGTAGTCAAGCATGGCTAATTGAATTTTATGTATTTACTTTTACTTTAAACTGATGTGAAAAAGAAAAGGATGCGTGAACTGAAAACAGAATGATTAGGAAAATTCATAGTCGTGACAACACTATATTTAGGAGATTTTCCCATCCCATAATGAAGAAGAAAAATGAAGATCAAGTCCTCCTAATATGAGTTTTACAATTCCTAAGCCTAAATAAAAATTTCACGATCTAATTATTATAATTAGTATAATACTTATTACATCTCTCCATGTATGTGAGTCCTAAAATATATTCTTGGATGCTTTTATTTTGATAATGCACATATGTGTTGAGAGAACACTGGTTCTCCATTCCACTCTTGGTTCTATATGTAGACTACTGGGATCTGAGGAATTGTGGATATTTTGAAATTTAAACTTCCTTTCCAACGGGATTCCACTAAATTTTCCAATGCATTCCACTAAGCTTACATTTAAATGTCTTCATCTGACAGCAGGATGCATGATTTAACTCAAATAAACCATCTTTAGACTTCTGGGTCAATATGACCACTTAGGTATATGCAAAAGAAAAGTCCCGCTACAAAATGTAGAAGAAAAACCAGGTGCCTGGATGCTTGGAAGACAAGATGGAAGTTAAGTGAACAGAACAGTGGGTGTGGACAGGAGAAAAGGACGAATGGGTGGATCTGTCCCGCCCTTGGGGAGAATGGAGAAGGGGATGAGCCAGTCATGTTTCTCCGGAGACCTGAAGAGTTCAGGGGAGATACAGGTGTACACCCTAAATGGTGGATTGGATTTCCAGATTCTGCACTGGTACTCCATATATCCCTGGTGCTTTCCCAGCCCCATGGCACCCTGTTGACATCTCAGTGCACCTCCACCACCTGGTCACTCTCCTGAGCTATTATCCATTGCTTCCTTGGTGTTCCCATTGTACTCACCCCAGGCTGTTAGCCCACCTCTTGCTCTTGTTCAACTGCCTGCACTCCCCTCATGCTACCTCTAACTGCCCAAAAGCTTTGCAGTACTGAGGGGACGGGATCTCACATTGCACTTTAAAGGATGCTGGTCACCACCCTCCTTTGTTCTGTGGCAAAGGGAAGAACTCTTAAAAACTGTAATGATTTTCCCCTTAATTTAATTTTTCCTTTAAAAAACAGTCAAAAGCTCTGGTATCACCAGAAAAAGAATTAAGGAGAAATTTGTTCTGATCATTTCAACAGATGGAGAAAAAGATTGAGAGATCTACAGAAAAAATTAGAAAACTAGAATCATTACATCATTAACAAAAATAAAATTCTAAATCTTAATCCAAAAGGAAAAGAATTAGACAACATTTTGAACTTTGACAAAGTTCAAAATAAGAATTGAAGCAATGGGAAACCAAAATTAGTGAACCTTAAGGAAAAAATTTCCTGAATCCAATTAACAAGAGCAATCTAGTAAAAGAAGAAAAGTCTGCAGAATTGTTACACCATTTGTAGGACACTGTCAAGAGGAATAACTTACAACTCATTAGAATTCTGAAACAGGACGTAGCCAAGAAATGGAACCGAGAAAATAGTCCAAGATTTGCTGGAAGAAAACTTACCTGACAGCAGAAAAGAGGAAAAAATAATGATTCAGGGAGCTGAGAGAACCCCCAAAAGAAAAATTCCAAAAGAAAATCATTGTGACATAGTATAGTCAAAATGTTCAATAAGAAGGGCAAAGTGAGAGTCGTAGAGGAGCTAGGAACTAAACGACCCTTGAAATGAGAAGAAGAATATGCTTAGATTTCTAAGCAGACACCTCGCAGGCAAGAAGACAGTAGAATGACATATGATGCCCTGAAGGAAAAAAAATCCAGCCAAGAATTCTATATGTAGAAAAGCATTAAGTATACTGTAGAATTACGGGTATTTACAGAGAAGGAAATATTAAAGGAATTGATAAAACCTACTCCAGATTCACAATAGAACAGCAGACAAACATTTGAGATCAACAAGACCATCAATGCCCACGTGTTAACCTATGTATAACAGAATTCAAAATAAAGTAGAATTGTAAGATTAAAAAGAAAAGAAAACAGATGTTACTCCACAATGCAGGAAAAAAAAAAAACCAACTATGAGAACAGAGAGGAAACATAGATGTGAAGCATTCAATTGGAAAAAGGAGAAGTCCTATTCAAGAGAGGAAAAGTGTCACTGCCATGGAGCCCATGCTAACTGACAGCCAAGCCCTGTGTGTTCCCCAGAAGGTAAGGGTTTGCAGGGGAAGCAGGGCTTTCCCCCTATGGAGCTGCTGCTGGTTTTGGACTCCCTACCATTTGGATCAAAGCCCAGCACTTAACCATTACATCACCAGGGCTCCATCACCACCAGAGCTCCTTAAAATATGGGAGGATTGTAAGAAATGAGGTAGCCTGAAAGGGAATGGGAAAATCTCATCGAAATAAAAAGATGGAAAACACTAATAGTCATTAAAAAATAACAATAAGGGAAAAAGGGGGTAAGAAAATTCAAGAACAGAAGACAAAATTGGGAATAATAAAACTATACCGAAAATAAATAAAACCACAGCCCAATGACAGCAAGAAATGCACACAAATCAATGATGAAACCAAATGTAAGTGGATTAAATGGACTAGTCCAGAGACAGATAAGAAGAGTGGTGAAAGAAAAACAAAAAAAAAGAAGGCTAGGGTGGATTAGAAAAGGACCATCAATATGCTGACTAAAAGAAACATACCCTTTGGAGATCATGGGAAAAGCACACCAGCCTGTTTGATCCAAAGATGACAGTAACAGGATCCAAATATGATGAAGGACCAAGGCACAGAGCTTACATTGTGAACAGGCAATTTAGAAAAGGCTATAGAGGACAGTGAGTGCTGACAATCTATTTGCAGAGTATTTACTCAGATTAACACTCTGGCAGATCCCCTCTGACCACAGTCAAGGGACACTAACAGCTTGACTATCAGGGATTATTGTAAACTTGACTATGATCCTCATAACTGTTGTATATTTTGGTACCCGGTCAATTGACCTTCTTCTTGAACCAACCTGAATTTGCTCTAGGATTAAATATTCCTCGCTTATTCCACTGTAACAGTCAAGGAAGGCAATGTAGTGTGTTGGGTTTCTTTTCCAATGGTTAAAATTCCCAATTAAAATTTGCCTTACACCACCATATTAATTTCCTCTCTGGCTTTTTATCTATCTATCTATCTATCTATCTATCTATCTATGTTTGAATATTGCTGGAAGTCCTTTCTTTTTTGCCTTTTATCTTCAGTTTTATCTTTATATTATTATTTTTCTTTCTGTGTCGCTATGTTTGTGTTTATTGCCCGGTTTCCTAGTTCCTGGTGCACAGAAGAATGCATGCATAAGGACAAACTGATGTGAGCAATTAACAAAGATGAGAGTGGGCAGTGTGAGTGAATTGGTCCGCAAATAACGAATGCAGTGATGGAGGACTAGAATAGATTGTGATGATGTAGATACAACTTTTTAAAATACGACTTAACTATGGAAGTGACTCATATGTGAATTTTATATCAACAAAGTAATTTTTTCAAGGAAGAAGCACAGCTTATATACCAACACAAAAATGGACTGAAAACCTAAAGTGGAGGGGGAAAAACCACAGTTCACAGCACAATCAAAGAACCCCACCCCCAAAGCAAGAGTAGCAATATTAATCACTGATAAAGCTTTCTTCTATGCAAAATCCACTATGAGAGACAAAGCAAGGTACTACATAATGATGAAAAGGACAAGAGCAGGAAGACATAGCCCTAATAAACACCTATGCATCTAATGAAAGGCCCCCAAAATACATTAATCCAAAAAGACATTACAATCATACTAGTAGGAAACGTCAACAAACCACCCTTAAGACCAGAGAGATCATCGGCGAGGAACTTAATAAAGGTACAGAAGAACTAACCAGCTCCATCAATAGACTGTATGGCTTAGGCATATGTGGAAAACACCTGTCAGCAACACAGGTTACATTATTTTTTAGTGCATATGGAATATCCTCTACAATAGATGATATGTTAGGTAGGACACAAAGCAAGCCTTAATAAGTTCAAAAACACTACAACCCGTTTTCTCAACACAACACTCAAACATTAGAACCCCACCATAGAAAGAGCAAGGGATACAAATCAAATACACGGAAAATTCACAGCCACTGTCTAAAAAGTACTGTGTAATTGTTGAAATAAAGAATTAAATCAAAAAGGTCTTGAAACAATTGAGAGCATAATACAGCATACCAAAATCTTTGGGACTTAGCAAAAGCAGTACTCAGAAGGAAATTTTACAGTAATGACGTGTACATAAAAGAGAGAAGAGAACAAAAAACCTACATATTAAACCAGCACATTCAACATTCAGAACTAGAGTGAAAAAGGAAACATCCATTGACTGGAAGGAAATACTTTAAAAATTGGAGCTGAATAAATGAATTCAAAAGATAGGGGAAGAGTAGAAAAAAATGAAAAGAACAAAACATTGATTCTTTGGAAGGATCAATGAAATGGACAAACCACTAGCAAATTTGACAGAGGAAAAATAAAAGTACAACTACCAATCAATGAAAGGAGTGACATCACAACAGGATTCAAAAACAAAGCTAATAGCACAAAACTATAAAAGACTGTACTTCAACGAATTTGAAATTTTAGAAGAAATGAACAGTTTTCTATAAGCACAAGGTCTACACAAATTAATACCGACTGAGGTAGAAAACATCAACAGTCACATAACAATGAAATCAATCCATCGGGAGATTTTAAAAAGGTCCAACCAAAAAGATTCAAGGCCAGATAGCTTCACCAGGGAATTCTACCACACATTTAGAATCGAGTTGATAGAAAATTTTCACAAATTATGTCACAAGATAGAATGGGGTGGCAAACTCCTGAACTCATATTATACTACAAACAAAACCCTGATACGAAAACCAGGCAAAGACACTAGCAGGACAAAAAATTTACAGACCAGCCTGCTGTATAAACATAGACGCAAATTATGCCAACACAATGTGGGCCAACAGAATTCAACATAACAAAACAAACAGTCCAACAAACATCATGATCAGGTTGGACTCATGCCAGGTACACACGTATGGCTCACCAAGAGAAAAAGTCATTGTAATCCACCGTATAAACAATAAAAGGAAAAAAAAAGAAGTACAAGACCTAATCGACACAATACAGGCTTTGATCAATCTGATGCCAATTCCGGATTTTAAAAAACAGTACAATGGGAATAGACAGGAAATTTCTCAATGTAATAATGAACATATTTGCAAAACCAAAGGCCAACATCTCATTCAATGGGAAGAAACTGAGAGCATTTCCCTCTGATTCAATATTGTGTTGGAACTAGTAAACACTCCAATTTATATTGTGCTGGAAGACTTAACCAGAGCTATTACATAACAAAAGGTGGTCAATAGCTACCAAACTGGCAAAGCAGTAAACACCATTCCATAAGTAGAAACCCCCAAAGACTTGTCTAAAAGATTGATTGAAACAATTGAAAGATTTGACAATGGAGCAGAGCGCAAGGTCAGCATACAGAAATCATGCAGATTCCTATACACTAACCTAGAGAGCTCTGAAATGTAAATCAAGAAATCATTTATAATAACCACATAAAAGATGAAATATTGAACAAACCTAACCAGAGAAACAAAAGATCTATGCAAAGTAAACTAGAAAACGCTACTTTGAGTGACCAAAGGACACCTCTCCTAGTATATATATATAAAAAAAGAAACCACATAAGTGGAAGAATGTTCCCTGTTCATGGATTGGAAGGCTGACTACAGTGAAATGTCAATACTTCCCCCCAAAACAAACCCCAACCAAATTCACTGGATGGGGATAGATTCTGGCTCATAGCAAACCTATAGGACAAACCTAGGTGGGTTCTGAGATGGTAAGTCTTTAAGGGAATAGAAAGCTATGTCTTTCTCTCTTGGAACAACTGGTCGTTTGGAATTGCCATGTATTGCTCCCATGGAGCAGCTAGTAGTTTTGAAATGCTGATCTAGAGGTTAGCAGCTCTACACATAACCACTAAGTCACCAATCCAGATTTCAAGCTAATTATTTAAAGACATGGGGAGGGGGGATTAACATGGAGAACAAAGAGACACAGTACATAAACAAAAAACTAATTAAGAAGAACAGAGTATTGTGTTAAGTGTTGTAGGAGCCCCGATAAAATGATTTAAAAGAAGAAGGACAAAGTAGGAGGCCTCTCACCTCATGATTTTAAAACCTGTTACAGCAGCCACATAATAAAAAGAAACCCTGGTACTGGTACAATGAGGCCATGGAACAGAATCGAGAACCTAGAGATAAAACCATTCACCTATAGATAATTGATCTTCCAATAAGGGCCAAGAAAGCCTTCCCTGGGAAGGAGAGAGTGCTGGCGAAATGGGGAATCTATCTGCAGAAGAATGAACTAAGACTCAGGCCTCAAGGGAACTCGAGGGAGTAGGACTGAAATATCAGTCCCAGAGCAATGAAGATCTTCAAGCGAAAAGAGAGACCAAAATAGGTGCCCTATTGCAGGGCACACGAGAGTATCAAATGCAACCAAGGAAACACACATACTAGGTGGAAATAGAGATGACAGACCTACCAAAAATAAAATGCATATTAAAAGTATTTTATGTTCTGATTAATTAACTATTCAAAAATACTTCATTACTTTCAAAGTTGGGCTTATTTTCTCGCTATTTGTTGTACAGCTTTTTTTTTCCTTTTTTCTCCCTGAAGTTATACGATACTAGCTAATCCTGTCATTTTCTCCCCGTTCCTTTCTCTTTCTACCTTAAAAAAGAAATTATTGACCACTGTCGAGTTTTTCAGTCATATGGACATTTGTTACATACTGATTTTCTCTGCCCCTTGCTTTCTATTTTCATTGTCAATGAACAAGTTTAGAACTTTCTACTCGGTAGCTGTGTGTATGCACATGTTTGTGTATGCATTAGTGTTGACACACCTTCTCATTCTCTAAAAAGGTTTCTTCTGTTTTTCTTGCAAAGCCTTCAATTGATATAATCAGTCCTCTTTAACATTTTGAGAATGGAGGGAACCTACACTGTTTGTAATTCCACGATTTCCAAATAGAATACTATTGAGAATTACACTCTCACACTTTCCCTCACATGAGATAACTTATAAGATCATAGAAAATTAGGTCAACATGAAGCTGAAGACATTTAGAAATATCACAAATAAGTTTGATGTCAATTGCTAGTAGGTAAAAACAATTGTTGTCGTTTTTAAAAATAATACTACCCCAAGGTACATTAAAATTATCTAATGGATATCATGGCAGGTATATAAGAAATTAGAGAAGCAAGGTGAGTCACATTTTGGGGATGCTTGTGATGTTTCTCAGTAGACAAGAAGACTGTGATTGGAGTCCATGTCTGCGGGACTCCAAATCTTAAGCTCTTTGTGTTAGATCATATATTATGAGAAACAATTGATCTATTTTAATACTTGGTATTAATTTTCTTTTCCCTTAGGGTCCCCCTAAGCCCAACTTAGTTAAATTGTTCCAGGAATTTCAGCAATCGAAGAAACAAGGTAACTTATTTGAACACTTCCTAACCTTGCATTATTCATGAACTTGAAAATACAGACACCATCATGCATTCATTTATTTTGCAGATGTTGAAACTACCAATGTTATATCACTAACAGAGAGGAATACTGAAGATAGTCATTGTAGTAGTGAAGGGGAACATGGGTCTAAAGCCATTCCTAAGGGAGGAATTACAATCAAAGTGGGTACTTATCATCCTACAAATGATGGTTCTGATAGCCACGATAAAGGAGTGTCTGAAACTCTTAAGGGAACAATTAATGTCAAGGTGAGTTCTATCCTGCCAAGAACAATCATTATAACCATGATGATGAAGACATGTCTAAAACTCTTCCTAAAGGATCACTTAAAATCAAGAAATATTCGCATCCTATCACGCACAAACAATAGTTCTAATAGTGACCGTGAAAATGTGTCTAAAACCCTTCCAAAGGGACAAATGAAAGTCAAAGGGTCTTTTAATTCAGCCATTCTTTCATCTGATCCTGCTCTCAGGTTAACCGCTTCACATGCACTCAAAGTAAATGTCAGTTGTTTATTTGGGTTTTGCCTTTTCCCTAGGCTCTTCCACTTACCCTCCATCCCACTGTTCATCAGAATGAGGATGATGAGGGACGGAGATAAAAAGAGGTAGCCTGAATACAATCAAATGAAACGAGGGCAAAGACTAGCAAAATTATCTAGGGAACTATATAAGATTGAGATTTAGACAAAGTTGGTGGTGCTGAACAATTTTTGGTATGCCATGATGGGAGGAAAACAATTAGATAGCAACACCAACCGGGCAAAGATATAAAGACGCATTTTAATAGGACTAGAATTTCAAGTGGAAATTTCATTTAAGAAGATTAAGATGAAGAGAGTGAGGAAAAATGAAAAAGGGATTGAATAATTGAATGAATTGTAGAAGAAACAGGATGAATTAATTCAATAAGAAACAAGATGACAGAGATGAGTAGAATCTGTCCAATCTTACAAAATCAATAGTAAGGTTGACAGAGAACAGCTACTTTAACTGTAATTTGTCCAATTAGTGAATGATATTACAGTAAGGGCATGCAGGAATCAAAAGTTCTCCTTGTGACATCTAATAAATGCTATCATCATGTGGCTGGTCGGGAAAGATGAACAAAGTATGTGTAAAGGACATCCTAGCCTGAGCAAAGGGTTGAGGCATGAAAGAATAGCATGGCAAGAGAAGTGGAGAGAGAGGAAATGTGGTGAAATTG
Source organism: Tenrec ecaudatus (assembly GCF_050624435.1). Taxonomy (NCBI): domain Eukaryota; kingdom Metazoa; phylum Chordata; class Mammalia; order Afrosoricida; family Tenrecidae; genus Tenrec; species Tenrec ecaudatus. The sequence continues at coordinate 13,560,024 of NC_134532.1, forward strand.
GCACACATTTATTAGGGGTAAACTTTCAACTTCCTGTTACAGGAAGTTTCCCTGATAATATTTTAAATCATTTTATTGGGAGCTCTTACAACACTTGTAACATTCCATAAATTGATTGTATCAAGAATATTTGTATATAAGTTGTCATCATCATTTCCAAAATATTTTCTACTTGAGACCTTGATATAAGCTCCTCATTTTCCCCTCCTCCACCAACCATCCCAACCTTTTGAATCTTTGATCAATTATATATTGTTATTATTATTGTGTATCTTACAACTGTACCTTGTCTCCCTCCACCCACGTTTCTGTTATTCATCCGCCCACATTATGGGGAGCTATATATCCAACCTTGTGATTGTTCCCCTCTTTCTCCCTTTCCCCCACCCTGACTATTCCCCTCCCCTCATGATATTGCTTCTCCCACTACTGTTCCTGAGGGCTTTATCTTCCTCGAATCCCATGTGTGGAGCGCTCTTAGCTCTATCAATGAGTGTTCTCTGGTCTAGCCAGATTTAAAAGGTAGAACTGGGTCATGTTAGTAGGATGGATGGGTTGAGGGAGGAAACATTCAGGAACTAGAGGAATGATGTGTTTTGTTGGTGCTAAAGTGCACCTTGGTTGAATCATCCCTTCCTTATAACCCGTCGTGTGTGTGTGTGTGCGCGCGCACGCGTGTGTGTGTGTGTGTGTGTGTGTGTAATGGGAGGGGGGATATCCAATTGTCTACAGATGTGCTTTGGATCTCTCTAAAGCCCTTCATTTGCATTCATATAGGCCCTGATAATTTTTTAGCAGAGGAATTACATTGTACTAAACATAAATTAGAAAAATGAGGAAATGTGTTCAGATTAGGACATATCAAACCCGAGTCACCAGGGAACTTAGGAGAAAGATTTAGGTAAATACTTTTCTAGCTATTATTACTATTTGATGTATCTTTACTCCTACTCAGGAGAAAGACTGGGCTCACTACTCCAGTAGAGTTACAGTCTCTGCAACGCAAAGGAGCAATTCTTCCCTGTCCCATAGTATTGACTCGCTGGCAGAGTTTGGTCTTGGAATTGTCCCTTATTTAGAAGCTCTGATGGTTCCATGATGGACGCCTGTTGGTTGTGCTCTGGGTTGTGATCTGCATGGTCTGCAGTCCACAATCAGTTGCAGCTCCCAGTTACAGTGACATTCTCAGAAACCCACAGGGAGTCACTCTGAGTCAGAGTTGACTCCAGAGCAGTGAGTGAGTGAGTGAGTGAGTGAGTGAGTGAGTGAGTGAGTGAGTGAGTGAGTGAGTGAGTGAGTTAATGAGTGAGTAATGGCTCAATGCATTAAATATTGGATTGCTACCCAAAGAATTGGTGGATCCATCCCACTATCCAATCCTCAGGAGAAAGATGAGGCACTCTACCCCTATGAAGACTTACATGCTCAGAAACCCCGAGAACAGTTCTTCTCAGTCCTATAAGACTTGCTATGAGTCCCAGTCCTCACCAGGGCCGAGGCTTTGGCTTCCCTCACTAAGAGAGAGAGCCAAAGGTTAAAAGTGTCGAATGTATATGGTACAGCTTGTGGCTGCTTGATGGATTGCTTGAGGGAGGGAGTGAGGGAGTGAATATATTGCTTGCAAAATTGACTTTCTTTCTTTCCATTCTAGGAAGAAGAAACACAGCTAGAACCAAAAGAAGACAAAGGCAGACTTACTGTTTCGAAGGTTCCTGCAACAGTGCAAAGAAGACACCCAGTGACTGCTGTGGATGAAAAACAGGAAGGTAATACAAGCCATAAATTAGTGCCTGCCTGAAGATTGTTGTCGGCTTAAATGCTACTAATATGTACTCCAGTGAGAATCAGTGGATTCAGACATATCTATGCCATTTAAATAGTATTCATTAGCTAGTTCTTTTCCTAAGTCTCTGAATTACTGCTTCCAGCAACTTTGTCCTACAACGCTTCAACCCTTGTACTTGATTGACACTTTCCTGAGTGGAGATAGACTTGTATTTCCGTTTCCGATGCGCAGTTGTATATGTTCTTATTCATGCCTCTGTTACTACGTTTTACAGATGTGAGGTCAAGATTAAGATCACAAGAAGGGCATCCAAGAAAAACCTGTTGGATTTCTGAGGTACTATCTCTGTAGACTTTTTTGTAATTTTACTATAAGTGTACGGGGATGTTAATAGGTTAAAGAGGATATGTTTCTTTGATTTATGTTTGCAGTGAACTTGTATGCCACTAAATCCTTCAAGACCATTTTACTTTTCTCTGTTTCTTAGCCACTTAGACTAATATTTAGATTTCAGGGGAAAGGAGTGTGGAGGATGTTTTTATTTTTATAAAGCCATTTTAATTTTTATCTTGATAAACACTCCCTTGTATTGTTGCTGTCATTGTTGTCCCCACCTCATCCCTCCCCTCTCCCTGTTCCTACCCCAATCCCTGGGCGTCATGATCTTGTGTAAACCACATTGCTTCTTGCTTTTCCTTATAGCAAGGATGACATAAGTATCTTTGTAAGATGCACTTTGCTAAGCAAAATGTTCTCCAGTTTTCTCCATGTCTTACAGTGTTTAAGAGAGTTGTCATTGTCTTTTTCCAATGCATAAAATTCTGTAGTGTGAATGTTCCATAGCTCGCTGATACATGCCTCTAGAGTTTGGGGTTTGGGGCTGTTTCCATGGTTTCGCTATTGCAAAAACTGCTGCAATAAACATATCTGTACATATGTCAGTTTGTGTTATTTCTTTTGGTTATATTCCCAGGAGACAGACTGCTGGATCATGAGGTTCTTCGATGTGTGTTTGTTTTAAGAAGTGCCGCTGTACAATTCTACATTCTCACCAGCATCGTAAAAGCATTCTTATCATCCCCGCTATTGGGGCATTTCTTATTTTGTGTCTCATTGAATTTTGCAAAAAGTGTCATTGTGAAGTGATACCTCATTCTTGTTTGAATGTGTATTTTTCTGGTTGCAATTGATCATGAAGATTTCTTCATACATTTGTGGGGGGGCCGGTATTTATCCTTGGGACGTTGTCTATTTGTGTTTGTGCTCGCTTTTTAAGTGTTTTATTTATATTTTTCTTGTTAAGAGCATCAGTGAAAACAGGGAAAACTTTAGGACCCAATATAGGTTGGGGTCCTCTAGAGATTTTGGACATTAATCCTTCATATGAGCTATTATAACTTAACGTTTTTCCCAGTCTGTGTGGTCTCAGTGACCCTTTTGATGAAGTCTTTGTTGTGCTTGAATGGGGTCTTTTGAGTAGGTTCCAGTTCTTTGTTGTGTCTTCTATAGTGAGTGTAGATATTTTAAATTTTGTTTGGTTGTGTCTTTATGACTAGTATCAGAGTCACAAAATTTGTTCCTTGTTTTCATTGATGCTATTCATAATTGTGTAATTTATATTTAGGTCTTTGGTCCCTCTTGAGGTTATCTTTGTGCATGGTGTGACATAGGAGTCTTGTTTCATTGTTTTGCAGGTGAAAATCCAGTTTTTGCCTCACCATTTGTTGAAAAGACTGTCTTGAGCCCATTTAGTGTGTTTTATTTCTTGATTAAAATTTAGATGCCTTTAGTTAACTGGTTTATATCTGGGTTTTCAATTCTAATCCATCGTTCTTCATATCTGTCATTGAACGAGTTGTGATTACTGTTGTGATTGTTATGGCTACATAGGTTTTCAAGTCTGAGAGAGAGAGGCCTCAGACTTTGTTTTAATGTTTTAATGTGTTTTAGTTATTCTGGGTTTCTTTCCTTTCCATAGATGTTGGCAATTTGTTTTCCAATTTCTCTGAAAAATTATGGTGGAGTTAGGATCAGAATTGATTTGGATTTGTAAAGTAATTTTTGAAATAATAACATTTTTGCTATATTTGATGTGCATATCTTGGGTCATGGTAACATATTCCATTGGGGTAAATCCTTTTTTTCATTTCTTAAAGAGTAATTTGGAATTTCATTTGTATACACCTATTGTTTCTCTAGTATTTACTCCTAAAAATATTTTTGTGTAGTTATTGTAAATGACAATGCTCTTTGAATATCATTTTTTGAAATATCATCCTTAAAATAGAAGACTGAGTGATTTCTGCACGTTGATCTCAATGCCTGCTATGCTGCCAAATTTTCAATTAGTTTAAGCAATGGTTTGTTCAAATCTTTGGTATGTTCTATATATAGCATTACATGTCATCTGCAGACAAGCCATTCTTATTTCTTCTATGCAATGAGGACACATTCCTCTTTTTTATGTTTTTGAATCTCACGGAAATACCCAAAACTGTATTAAATAAGCTTCTTGATAAAGGGCTACCTTGTCTAGTACTAGTTCAAAGAAAAAAAGAAGCCATTTCAATGTCTCTCTATTCAGTGAATTGCAAGCGACCACTTTTGCATATAAGGTGTTTATTAGGTTGAGGGACTTCCCTTCTACACTTATTTTGTTGAGTGCTGTAATTGGGAAGAGATGCCGTATTTTCCCAAATGCCTTTTCTGCCTAGATTGATATAACCATTTGGCTCTTCTTCTTTATTTTGCTTATGTGATCACTTGAATTGATTGTTTTTCCTACTATTAACTCATCCTTGAACATTCAGTAGCAATTTCACTTGATCTTGTTGCCTAAGTTTTTTGGTTGTTTTTTTTGGGTAATTCTGTTGACTAGTATTGCACTGGAGATCTTGGCATCTATAGTCATTAGAGTTTTTGGCCTATCTTTTATTAGGCCATGGTACTAATGATTAAAAGAGTACTGAGAGAAGGAGTTTGAACAAGTGTAGGCTAACGACTATTACAGTACCTGGATTATTCACTTATATAAGGTAACGTTCTGGGACTGAGGACTCTTTGTAAACAATGGGAATTGGGGGTCAGGACAAAGTTACAATAATATTCACTGACCGTGTCAGTCACAGATCTTTCATCTTTTTTATGTATTGAAAAGTTAGTATTTTGCATTAGCCAGCTGGGCTCCATTTAGATGATTCTGATTTTGTGGGCAACATGGAAAGGCATCATTGTCAGGAGCCAGTTGAACATATGCCTTCGTGTCACCATCAAGCCAGATCAAGGTGTTGACCTTGGCTATGTCAATGTGATAGATCTTCTTCACAGCCTGTTTGATCTGGTGCTTTTTGCCTTTGACATCCACAATGAACCCAAGTGTGATGTTATCTTTGATCTTCTTCATGGAAGAATCCTTGGTGAAGGGGAACATGAGGAAGGCATGTGGTCCAGCTTGTTTCTGTTGGAGGCACTCTCCCCAGGGTATTTGGGCTGCCTTCTTAGTCTCAGAGACTTGGGGCCCTGAAATTTGGGGACTTCTGGATATTCTTGTTTGTGTGTGTGTGTGTGGCAGTGGATGCCTTACAGCACAGCTGTCTTGGGCTTTAAAGCCTTTGCTTTGGCTTTCTTTTGGGGAGAGTAAAGGACTTCCTTGTTTGCCTTCGGTGCCATCTCCATAGAAAGGAATCTGTACACATCTTAATACAGCTTTGAAGATGTAAGTAAATGAGTGTCTACCTACTGACAATTCAATACTCTTGGTATAGCCATTTTCTATGTCCTCACACACCATGTGATTTCAGTCTTAAGGCCTCAGTCTATAGGTATATTTGAGGTCAAGGCTAGTACATCTAGTGGGGCTTTTATATAGACCCTGCTGGTGTGGCTTTTGGAGCATATTGTGTACTTTGAAAATCCAGAATTCATTGTCCTGGTGTTCTATGGCACAAGACCTGGGTCTCTAGAGAGTGTACTGGTCGCACTCAGACCAGTGGGACTGATTAGGTGCATATTGCCAGGCACAATCACAGACAGTGTCAGTTACAGGTCTTCCATCATAATAAATACATATTTTTATGTATTGGAAAATACATAAAATAAGCACCATATCCTATAGGGAGAGGGAAGCTGACTGATATTATTGTGTCTATAAGAAAGGGTCCCTGTTTGGGCTTATTCAGCTTTCCGGCTCTCAGGGAGCTTATCGTTAGTGGAGGGATTATGTTCCTCTAAGGACAGACACGGTTGCCTCCATCAGAGGGGAGACATATGGCAGTTCCTCACCACACCACAGGACCCTATTTCCATGCATAGTTTCCCAGGAGTAGAGAACAGGGAGACTGGTGGTTGGAGGTGAGAGGGGATTTAAAGCAGGGGCGGTCAGGCAGAGGTGTGCCCCATGTACAAGTAGTTCACCATATAGGGGAGAAGGAGACACATAGACTTGCTCCCAGGCTTCCTGGCAGTTGTGGAAACCTTCCTCTGATAAGAACTGAAATCTTACAGGGAGCGGGGGGAAGGACAGTTGACGAGGAGAGCAGGTAGAGAGATAGAGATCCCGCACAAGGCCAAGCTATCTGACTTCCACAGGAGGGTCCCCGGGGTCAGAAAGCAAGGAGAAATGAAGAAGGAATGAGGGGGCTTGGTGAGAGGGGGTTGTAACCAGGGTGAAGTCAGGAGGGGAAAACGGAAATCATCACACCTCGACCAATAGCCAACATGAGAAACGGAGGAGAGGTTGAAGTGTGGTCAAGGATATTGTGTTGCTTGGATCCACAGTCAATGCTCATGGAAGCAGCAGTCAAGAGATGCAAAGACGCATCGCCTTAGGTCCATCTTCTAGCAGTTCCAGGTCTTTAGCATATTGAACAATGAGGATGGGACCTTGAGGAATAAGAAGCCAGCGGCCAGCCATGGTATTTTCAATTGCCTCATAGGCATGTGAATTCTGTACGTAGAATAAGAAAGAGAAAACAAAATTTGGTGCGGTGACTTGTCACTTGAAACTTTGCCGATGAGATTTTAAATGTTTGAACTGGAAATACATATCTGTTATTAAAAATCAACTATGTGCATGGCAGGGAGATACTGAATATTCAGGCAAGAGCTTATGCTTCAGTAGGTGGAACAGAAAAACAATCCAACAAACATTTGCAGGTCATTTTAAGTCTTCATACAAAGGAAACAAAGACTGTGAGGTTACAGAATATTGCGAGAGTCATTATTCTGGGGTGGCTGGGGATGGCAGTGGGGGTGGGTTTTAGGCAGGTAGAGTGTAACATTGAAGCTCCCTAATGTCTAGGGTGGGAAGGAGTGCGTCCGGTGAGGGTTCTGCCTATGAGAACAACGGATCCTGCCTACCTTGTTCACCATGTTACTCTTCACATTTAGGGAGATTCCGAAGTGGGAAGTATGCGTGTCACCCTCATCATCATTCTTCCCACTTTGTGGAGAAAGGAAGATGTGCATAAGCAGTGTCTGACACATTTTCAGTGCTTATTTTCCAAATTATTCTCCTTTTATGAAAACTTACAGTGCTTTTCCCCCCATATGCTCCTTAAGTTGAAAAAAATGCATTGTACTAGAGTACTTGCTTGGTAGTATTTAAATATAACCTAAAGGGTAAAAATTCTTACTGAAGATCATTTTATTTTATGGTAAAAAATTACATTCCTAAAGCCCATATTTGCCTACATCAAGGAACATGGAAGATCTCCTGTTTATGGTCAGCATGACAATACTGTGCCCTATGGCGTCTTGTCAGGCATTTTACTTTTTAAAAATACTGTCATGTATAAGTACTTTGTCTTCAGTGAAATCCATATCAAGCAAGTATATTTATTACAGCATTTGTTTAGATACCTACTTTTCCTAAGTGCTCTTTTTTTAAAGGGGGAAATTCAGACTACAATTAGCTGCTTGAAGATGCTTGTTTATAGAAAGAGTTACCATAAATCAGTATTTTTATATAAATACATTTCCCCTGAACTTTCATCCTCAGCTTACAGAATTAATGCCTAAATAAAGATAAAATGTAGACATGATTTGGAAAACAAAGATGAGATGCATCATTGAAATGTTTAGCTTTTCAATTCATGCTTCCCTAAGTTTTAAGTATAACTACTTTTAAAATAGGTGCTGTCAGCAAAGGATAAGTAATCTTGTAAAACTGATTATTGGCATTAATGTTAACAGAGTGTACTCAAGAGGTCTCCACAGAAGAATGCTGATGATTTAGTTGCAGCCCCAGATATATCAGAAAGACCAGGTAAAGCTGTATCAAAAAACATTTGAGATATTTTTTTAGACATGAGTACTGATAAATTCTGATAGCCGAAAGAAAATGTACAATGGAGAAAAAGAAGTATGATGGAGATACCTGATAGATGTTTAGAGAAGGTGTCAGTAACAGATTAATTGAAAAGCGTCACCAGAGAAACAAAATTATTACTTTCAATTCCAAATTATGGAAAGTCAGTAAGTTAAGGAAGAACAAAGGTGTAAAGAGGAGGAGGAAAAGAATGGAAAGGACAGAGTACAATGAGTAAACAATGGGAAAAGAAACCAGGGGCACTCAGAAGCAGGTGATAATAACAAATACTTCTTTAGAAGAAGGAAGCATGGGATATTAGAAAAGAGGTGAAGAATATGGAAGGAGATTTCAATTCTAAGTGTCGACAACTTGAGGTATAGTTTTCCACTGACTAGCTCCCACATAGGGAATTCATGAAGGAATGAAGCCTTTAAACGTGCCCCCAAATACTCCAATCTCACTGCCATTGAGTAGATGTTAGCTCATAAGGACCCTATATCATGCTGTAGAAATGACTGGCCCCTGTGAATCTCAGAGACTAAGTCTATACTGGAGTAGAAAAGCCCCATCCGTCTCCTGTGGAGAAGTTGGTGGATTTGAACTGCCCACTTTGCACATAGCTGTCCAAGTCATAACCAGCACGCCCCCAGGGTTCCTGTCCAGATCATACAGAGCTGTTTCATCTACAGTGGACGAGTCAAAGTGTGTGTGGTCAGGGATATATATATATTTTAAAAGTTTCTGTTTCATAGGACAGCATCACATATGCCTGAAGAAGGGCACTGGGAAAAATAAAAAGCAGTGTCTTGTTTGAGTGAAAGGCAGGATGTAAAGTCTGATTCATATATCATTAATAAACATTATGACTTTTAATACACAATTAGTTCACGAGATGCAATAGGGAGGAGGCTCAAGGGTAGATTCCAGAAGGAAGAGTTGAGCTGAAGGAATGTGGAAGCTGACATAATACAATCATACTCAGACTCTGACTCACGAAGCCTGGACTTCTTTATTTCGAACAAGCTACCAGGTGATGCCAAAGTTGCTGGTCCTCAGATCCCTTCTCTGATTAGCATGGGTGTTAGATGTCCCAGGAACTGTCTGGAAGAAGGATCTTGGGATAATGGTTTAAATCTGACTTATTGAGGAAAGGCATTGTTTTATCTAGATTTTACATGGAAATCATTTTAGATAGTAGAGGGAGGTAACATCCCCAAATAATTGAGGAACTAATCGTGGGTAATTTGGAAAAATAATTGAAATGTTTTCTTGAATACTAAAATTTCTATTGTCAGTACAGACTAGACTGGCTTTTTTTTTAGACTGGTTTTTAAACATCAAGTTTATTTAAATCCTCAATATTCTGTAATTAAACCTACCCCCTCTTTAACAACATATTTCACATTGAAACTGTATTGTCCATTATTCCTTCCCTGCATTTGAAAAAGTTTCTGTCATGAGTGGATCATAAAACTATGATGGCTAAATGATAGGATAGAAGAAATGTATCCCTCCTGTATTGTGGTAAATAATGAATATTTTTTTGAAGTCTTATTCTACAACTAGCTCTCCAAGAAATCAATTTAGAATGTGTTATGACTTGGATGAGAACTGAAATATACATTCAAGGCAGCTGTCAACACAACTGGGTACTTATTAAATTACAGGACAAATTGAAGAAGGTGATAAATATTTGTAGGATTATGATACAAATGATTTTGTTGTATCATAATTGGAGCTACATTTCTACATACGGCCTTGAGCTTTGATTAATTTTTATCAGGGTCATGATTTGTTCCTTTGATGAAAGATCCAGTTTCCTCCACTCAATCAGTATGTCAACATTACTAATGGACACTTTAATTTCAGTTGCAGTGATTAGAATAATCATCTCACGTTTGAAAGCTTCATTGCATTCTTTGTTAATCCTATATTCATATAGTTCAGTATTTTAAGATGGATTCATATTTCTTTCATGTTGCCTTTGGAAGCAAAGCAACAAGCAACCAATACAAAGCATGTACGCTGTACAGGAGGATGAGAATCCTGCTTGATAATCATTCCTCATAAATGTGTGTGATTATTTTTTGTCATATTGCATGCAATTGATTGTGTCCAATTTGCCCTGTAGATTCTCCTGTGAATAAACTACATTTGAAGGTAATAACTTTAAAATAAAACTTATGAGTTTTTCCTTTAATTAGTAACCACAGATTGTATGAAATGTGCCTTAACTGTTACTCCTCTTGTTTTCATTCCCATTCAGACTCCTGCTAATGACTTAGTACTCCAGGATGTGGACACATCCCGGTCAGGTGCGGTGCACAATACACATTTCACTTACGAACACGGATATGAAGCTCTTTGACATGTTCACAGGATCCTGGTTTCTGATTTATGTCACTTTTGCAAATGCAGTTGAAAAGTTGACATAAGCCATGCACATATCAATGTTGTTATTCTTGTTTGAAAAAAGATCTAGAAGTTTGAGAAAAGATTTTACCATAGTAAGATTGAACTCATTTTTCCATTTGTCGACTTGTACCCCTAAATTGCTTAGTTTGGAGTATCCTAATGTCTTATAAATGCACAGATGTTAACAATGGAATGCTGAGAATTTTTCTTGATGCTTTCAAATGTTCACTGGACTTTGATCTTCTCCAGGAGCAAAGCCTTACTTGTTTGTGTGTGTTTTAACTTGATTTCATTTCAATATTCTCATGGTGATGATCAGAAGTCAACCACATGTCTACCTCAGCAGACCTGTGTGCTGTATTGTACATAGATTGAAAATGCGGGGAAACTTGTTCATCTTTCTTAGTCGCTCTTTGAGAGACACAAACTATGAAAGAATTCATTCTACTCTTCAGCCGTAGGATCAGCCTTAGAATATCCTTTATGCTCTTCACTATTATTTAGACTTATCGAGAAACTTTTGTTGAAGCCAGTTGTCCCTACTGCTATGGTAGTACTGGAGCTGAGAAAGTTTAAATGCAAGCGAACCTACTCAGAAATGTCATTGATTCCTAGAGTATGACACCATCAAACATCACATGGTGGCTGAAAACCTTCCTGGTGTACTTATAAGAGACAAAGTAAAAATGTCTAATGACATTTTGGATTGGTATGAGAATCGTGTGTCTCCCTTGGGCTTACTGATGCACATCTTGGGAATCCCGAGTTTCTCAGCTCATACTTTAGAACCACCAGGTTACCCTCTAAGATGTACATCCTTTCTCGTTGTTCCAAGGGTGGCACAACCATTTTTGCTCCCTAACTGAGAGGTTGGTGGCTCCTGTCCATATGATGCCATAGAGGGCCTGCTGATGGACTTCGGTCATGTTGCAGCCTTTAACCCCCGGAGCAAGTTCTGCTGTGACACACGGGTTTCTATCAGTGCAGTGCCCTGGAAGAGAATAGATTTGGGTTTTAAAACCTAGACAGCCTCCTTTGGGGTAAAATGAATATTGTCCACTTGGAACTATCCTTTAAAGCTTTACTGTTACAATTCTTGTTTTGTTGTTGTTGTTTTTCTTTCACTTATAAAATTTTCAATAAATGAAAAAAACGTTCTCTATATTAATGGCTTATTCCTGAGCACAATATTATTCTTTATCTCTAGTGTCAACTTGTACTTCCCCTATATTTAAATGGTACCTCATACATATTCATGATGCTAATCCAAAGCTTAAGAAATGAATTTGAAGATTGTGTATTTAAGAAAAGTCTTATAAATATAATAAAATATTTTCATTAAAATAGCATGTTGATTGATGGCTTTAAAAAGTCATGTCCTAGAGCATACACGATATACTTTCATGCATACTCAACCTTAAATATGTACGCATAAATTTTGTTCCTAAGAAGAAAGAGTGTGAATCTTTGCAGCATTAATAGAAAAGTTTCATGGAATGTAAACTAAATAATTGAAAGTTCTGTGTGAACCCAGGGACATCAAACAAAATAATGTATAGACAAAAGGAAAGACAACTTCTACTAAGCTTAAATAGATCAAAAGCACCTGTGTTGTTGGTTGCTGTTAAGTCTGTTCTGATCTAGCGCAAATACAGGGCCTCAGTAGAGCAAGCAGACCACATGCCAAGTGCAGGGAGCTGTCATGGAGGACTGACTGACTGTAAGGGAGAGGAAGACTTGTGACTGCTTCACTGAAACAAGAATTTGTGTATTTATCTAAGCTGTTCAAATTTATGTTATTATTTACCTCTCATAAGTGAATGTTTGGTTTTCAGAGTTTTCAGATTTGCATTCTGCCTGTGTGAGCCAAAAACTTTCTATGAAATCTAACATTGATGATGAGCCTCCATCGAAACCACCAGCACAGACCACAAGTCATTCAACATCTGCAAATTGTGGAAGGATAACCTTAGCACGAAAAGTAAAGAACAAAAGTGGAGCCAAGTTTGTAACTCGGGATGATCCTGTCGATGACCAGAGTAAAGCAGAGCCATCAGAAAATAGAAGGAGCAGAGAAGGTAACAAGCATAGTGAATACAATTTGAGTCCCTCTCTTGGCTTCAGTCTACACATGACGCTCCCAAACCATTTTGTGCAAAACTTGCTATGGATTGACTCCCTTGATCCAACCTGCCACCCATCCATTCTTTTACACGGTATTTGCTTTCTTCGTCCAAACAAAGCAGCAAAGCAACAGCTAGGAGTATTTGGAGGAGGCGTTCTTCTTGTAGGCTAGTAGAAAGTGTATTCACACTTGACAGCAGACAGTAAATGGTGGGTTACTTGGAGAACTTTGGGACAAGAGGCACACCTTAGGTGGAGGGTTAGAGATGGCATATTCAAACACAATGTGACTGCTTAACTATTTAGGTCTGAATTTAGAATTGTAAGTACGACTACATTCCAGTGTGACTAAATTAACACCATCTGAAAAGTAAAAGAGAATGATTTGCTATTATTCACAATTCAAAGTGCTATTACCATATTAATGGCTATCATTGAAACTTTGCTATACAGTTCCTCTGCCAAGCATGACCGTGTATTTTATTACCTAATAATACCCATGTTATTCTATTTAATGAGTAAAGGAGCCTGGTTGCACCATGGTTGAAAGAGCTTGGCTGTTTTTCGCAGGACAGCCATTGGAAACAATCATGTCTCCGCAGAGGAAACATGTGGTCCTTTGCAACCAAGACAAGTACAGTCTTGGAAACCCTTCCCTCATCTACCAGTATGGTCATTATGAGTTGCAATCTACTCAGTAACATACACCAGTAACAAGAGTGAATAAATAATTTACATGTATTAGGACTTTTAAGGAGTGCCTTGACAGTCTATAGTGAAACAGGGATAGTCCATTTTATTTCTACTGTTCTGCACAGATTGTTGATTGATTGCATCCAATTTGTCTTACTTTATGTAGATTCCAGGGCCTTGATTTCACTGGTCCTACAAGTTGGCCTAAAGAGCCCTGGTGGCAGTTGCGATAGCTTGAGGCTGCCAACTGTAAGTTTGGCCGTTCAGAATTCATGACTGCATCAAGGGGGAAAGAGCAGGCTAATGGTGCCCTGAAAGATTTACCCCCTTTGGTGTCCTCTTACAGCGAGTCACCATTGCCTGGACAGCAGTGGTTTTATGTGGGGATGATTAGGTCTGTGTTCATTAATTGTTTAATATGATTTAAAGCCAATAGCTATGTCATCTGTCCTTAACTGTAGAATGAGCTTGCTGTACATATTTATACACATATTTGACATCCACTTTCTCAGGGTCATGATTTGCTCCTCAGATTAACCATGACTTTTGTCTCCATCAACCAGCATATGCCCATTGTGGATTATGGACAGTGTTACTCTCAGTTGCAGTGATGGAAATCCTAATCTCACTTTTGAAATCTTGTTTATTTGTTTGTTTTATTTTCAATGGAAGGTAAAAGAATGATCGCTTTTAATCATAGTAGAATTTGTCCCTTCTTTCCAACATTTTTATTGGGAAAAATTTACATATTGTACAATTCAGTAGTTCAATCGTCCAATCATAACAAGAGCATTTGTACAATCCGCACATAGATCTTACAGCAACCCCTGTCATGAATCACTTGCCTTTAAATTGATTTGTGAAATCACAATGAGTTGTTCTGCTCTCTTTGTCCTCCTGCTTTCATTATTTACTCCAGAATCCCCTTTCTTAGCCTAATGCCCACCCCTACCCAAGCAGTCACTATCATCACTTACATCAGTTATTGTCATTCTACCTCCTCTCCTTCGGCGCTTCACGTCTGGGAAACTCAACAGATGACAATGGAAAACAAATCATACTAAAGGGTTTAGAATAAGATCATAATAGGCTGAAGACAAAAATATAAATAATGAGTGTGAGGGAAAAGACCCCCATCAACATTCAAGAAGTCAGGAAAGAAATTTCAATAATGGAACATCTTTGAGATGTTCGCACCCAGAACTAATTCAGCTCGTGTATATGGTGAGGACAAAGAGGCCAAGTACCACATCTGATCCAGCGTAATGGAGATTACAATGGTCTCTGCATGAGGGTAAGGCTGCTCCGGACTCTGCCTTTGACCAGAGCGGATCTGCCAGCAGTTCTGTCTGACTGGATACTCTGCAGGTGAGTTTTGGCCTCCCTCTGCCCTCCATAGCCTTCTACAAATTGTGTGCTCGTAATTGTAGCTCAGATACTTTTCTCTTCACTATACTCAGTTTTTGTAATTGATGTCTTTGGATCACCCAAGCTGCTGTGCTTCTTCCGTGTGGGCTTAGTTGACTCCTCGCTTAGATGGCTGCTGGTTTGTGTACAAGCTTTTAAGACCCCAGGCAGTATTCCAATTGATAGCCAGACACCATCTCCTTCCTTTGCCACCCTTTGCTGTATGACCCTGTGTTCAGCAATCATTTCATGTAGGTGAGTACTGAGCCGGCCCGTGAGGTAAGAACTCATTGTTCTCAAGTTGGAGCTAGGATTCAGTGTGAGCCCAGAGTTATGTTTTCTTTTCTTTTTTCAATTTGCTGGAACTTTTGAATTATATTATATGTCATATTATTCCATAGTCCACGCATGTCAAACCTAATTATATAATTGCTGCCATTTCAATCTCGAAACGTACTTTTCCCTCCTGATCACTTTTGCAATCTTCATGGCAGGTTTGTCTTTGCTATATTCCTATTGTTTCTTCCGTTTTTAAAGATGACTCAAATTCCATTCATGTTGCTTTTGTAGCAAACACAACCAACACCCAATCCCAAATAAGTAAGTCACCCATTTCTAAAGCCCAGCATGAGAATTTGGCTTGATACTGAATCTATATGAATGTGTAAGATTAGTTTTGTCATGTTTACATGCCACTGATTGTGTTCACTTTGCCCTTTAGTTTCTGCAACAAAACATCGGCATTTAAAGGTAATAACTTTCATATAAAACTTCCACACTGTTACCTTTAGTTAGTGACTATGTTTGTGTAAATGGTTCCTTACCTATTAATCATCTTGTTTTAATTTCCATTCAGGATACCATAGATGCTTCTCCTGATCAAGAGTTAGCACCCAAGGAAGAACACGCATGCATTTCAGGTACATTTCACAATACACATTGTAATAAGGACATTGAGTCACTCGACATGTTCACAGGTCTTGCTTTTTATTTATTTCACTTTTAGCAAATGTTTGAGATTTGAAATTAGTCAGACTTAGGGCATTGTTGTTATTCATGCATGGAGAAGGTATCCAGAAGCATAAAGGGATGCTTTTACCACAGTAACCTTGAACTCCTCTTTTTTCCATGTGTATGCTTTAACTCCCTAAAATCCTTTGTTTGAAAGTCTATATTACTTAGAACTTCACAGAAGTTAATTATGGAATGCTGAGAATTCTTCCTAATGCTCTAAAATGGTCACTCAAATTTTGTTCTTCACCAGAAGCAATGTCTTACTTCCTCGTGCGTGTTTTAAATTTATTTCCCTTTAGTATTTTCCTAGTGATGATCTAGAGTCAACTAATTTTCTCATTAGCTGACCCTGTGTGGTGTATGGTACTCGTGTTATGAATCATTCTTTAGTGACAATTGGGAAGACACAACCTTTGAAATAATCAATTCTGAAACCATCTGGATGAGGATCCCTTTATGCTATTCCCTATTCTTTAGAGTGCCTGGGAGCTTTTGTCGGTCAGTTATACCTATTGCTATATCAGAAATGAAAGCAGAAAACAGTTAAATACAAGCATTTCTACTGAGACGTTTTATAGCTAGTTGAATAGGATGTTGTTAGACATCTTATTGTGTCTGAAGCCTCCATGCTGCAGTGACAGAGAATGTCAGTGAAAATGACAAGTGACATGTTGTCTTGTTAGGAGAATAGCATTGTTCCCTTGGGCTCCCGGATAGAGATCTTAGGAATCCAGAATTTC
Source organism: Tenrec ecaudatus (assembly GCF_050624435.1). Classification (NCBI taxonomy): domain Eukaryota; kingdom Metazoa; phylum Chordata; class Mammalia; order Afrosoricida; family Tenrecidae; genus Tenrec; species Tenrec ecaudatus. The sequence goes on from NC_134532.1 coordinate 13,576,513, forward strand.
TCAGCTCGTGCTTTGGAATCATCATTTTTCACCTTATAATCGCCAGGTGGCACAACCATTTTTGTTCATTAACTGAGAAGACTGGTGCTTCACATGCACAGCATGGCCCTAAAGGGCCTGGGGATGCACTTGCCTAATCCACTTGCCTGGGAGAATACTGGAGCACACTTCTGCTTTCACATGTGTGGGGTTACCATAATTTTCAAACAGTTTGAACTCAACTCATTTGTCGTTTGTTTATTTGTTTTGTTTCACCCCAGATTGTATGGGTATAAATGAATACGTTGCACTGGGAAACATGCATTCAAATCAACTCTACAGTCCTTTATTTCTACACTTATTTTTATGACATTTAAATTTGGTTTTTCAAAAAAGAGTAAAATATTTTTCTTTCTAAAATAATTGCTTGTTTCAAGTATATTGCTACTTTTGGTCTCTGGTGTCAACTTGTACATCCGTTACTTAAAATGGAAACACTGATCCCTAAAGGTATGGTCTTGCTTATATATTCATGAATATAAACTAAAGATTAAAATATGAATGTTGAAAATGGTATATTTAAGAAAAGTCTTCTCATTCTATTGAAAATGGCCTTTCAATTAAAAGAAGCCCATTGATTAATGGCTTAAAAAACTAAATCAAGTCATGTTTCTAGATTATGCATGAAATATTGTCATGCATATTTGAACTTTAAATTTGGGGGCATGAATTTTATTATTAAGAAGAAAGAATGTCAATTCATGTAGACTTAATAAACTAGCTTTCCTGGAATGCAAAATAAATAATGAAAAGTTGTGAGTGAACCCACGTAAGTAGAACTGAAAAAAAAATAGGCTAAAGGAAAGGAAACTGGTAACAACTTTTCATCTAAATCAGGAGCACCTGTGTGGCTGAGTGTTGCTAAGTCTAGTCTGATGTACCGAAAACACAGGGCCTCAGCACAGCAACCATACCATTTGCCACAGGCAGGATGCCAGAAAGGAAGCCTGTTTATCAGGAAAAGGAAGACATGGGACCGCTTCATTGAAGCAAGAATTTGTGTATTTATCTACGCAGGTCAAAGTTATGTTACATTTACCTTCTAATAAGTGAATGTTTTGTCTTCAGATTGGGATTGTTCCAGTGGGAGACAAACACTTCCCAAGAAGTCAAACATTGATCATGAGCCTCCATCTAAACCACCAGCACCGAACACACATCACTCAATATCTACCAGATGTGGAAGGACGACCACAGCACAAAGAGAAAAGGACAAAACTGGAGCCGAGTTTGTAACTCGTGATGTTCCCGCCGATGACCGGGGGAAAGCAGAGCCGTCAGAATACAAAAGGAGCAGAAAAGGTAAACGAGCACAGAGAATCCAATCCTAGAGTCTTTCTCTTGACTTCAGTGCACTTTGGACATTCCCAAACCGTTTTGTGCAAAACTTGATTTGAGTTTACTCTCTTTATGCAACCTACAATCCAACCACGCTTTTATGTAGTATTTACTTGGTTCATCTAACTAAAGCAGCAAATAAATAGCTAGGAGTATTTGAAGGAAGAGTTCTTCCTTGTAGGCTAGTAGAAAGTGTATACATCCTTAAGGTAGACAGTCAGGAGTGGGTTGATTGTGAAATTTTTGGACTAGGGAAACACATTAGATTACAGGTGTAAAGATAATATAGGTATCAATTTAGAAGTGTAAATGAGACTGTTTCCATATGTAAGTCAGAAGCATCTGAAAAGAAATGTTCAATGATTTGTTGTCACTTTACATAATTCAAAAAGTTTTTCCCCATATTAATGAGAATCGTTCAAACTTTGCTGTAAAATTCCTGTTTCTGGTGTGACTATGTATTTTCTAACCTGGTAATACTCATTTCATTGCATTTCATGACTAATGGAGAGCTGGTTGCACCATAGTTGAAAGAGCTTGGCTGCTATTTTGCAGGACAGACACTGGAAATAATCGTTTCTCCACAGAGGAAATGTGGTCCTTTGCAACCATGACAAATACAGTCTTGTAAACCCTTCCCTCATCTACCTGTATGGTCATTATGAGTTGCAATCTACTAAGTAACATACATCAGTAACAAGAGTGAATAAATAATTTACATGTATTAGGACTTTTAAGGAGTGCCTTGACAGTCTATAGTGAAACAGGGATAGTCCATTTTATTTCTACTGTTCTGCACAGATTGTTGATTGATTGCATCCAATTTGTCTTACTTTATGTAGATTCCAGGGCCTTGATTTCACTGGTCCTGCAAGTTGGCCTAAAGAGCCATGGTGGCAGTTCGGATAGTTTGAGGCTGCCAACTGTAAGTTTGGCCGTTCAGAATCCATGACTGCACCAAGGGGGAAAGAGCAGGCTAATGGTGCCCTGAAAGATTTACCCCTTTGCTGTCCTCTAACAGCGAGTCACCATTGCCTGGACAGCAGTGGTTTTATGTGGGGATGATTAGGTCTGTGTTCATTAATAGTTGGATGTGATTTAAAACCAATAGCTATGTCATCTGTCCTTAACTGTAGAATGAGCTTGCTGTTCATATTTATATGCATATTTGACATCCATTTTCTCAGGGTCATGATTTGCTTCTCAGATTAAGCATGACTTTTGTCTCCATCAATCAGCATATACCCATTTGGATTATGGAGAGTATTGCTGTCAGATGCAGTGATTGAAAAGCTAATCTCACTTTTGAAATCTTCTTTGTTTTATTTTCAATGAGAAGGTAAAAGAATGACCACTTGTAATCATAATAGAATTTGTCCTGTTTTGTTATGAATATTTCAGTTGACACACAATTGGCATAATATACAAGTCAATAGTTCAGGCATTCAATCATATCAAGAGGAATTGTACTACATCTATCTTAGAGCATCCTCCCACCATCTCCCATGAGTAAATCGCCTTTACAATGAAACGTGCAGTCAGCATCAGTTCTAGTGTTCCCTTGGTCACTCCACTCCCCTATGTGCCTCTGAAATCCCCTTTCCAACCCGAATGCCCATACCCTACCCATGCATTCCCTGGAACGCCTGTATCTGTTATTATCATTATACCCCCACTCCTCCTGTGGTTCACATTTGGGAAACCCAACAGAAGACAATAAAAGCAAATCGCACTAAGGCAGTAACAAAAAGATCATTATAGTTTAATGCCAAAAAGACAAATAATGGTGCGAGGAAGAAGACTCCTGTCAACATTCACGAAGCCAGGTTAGAAATTTCACTCATGGAACATCTCAGAGATGCTCGCACCAGGAACAAATCATGTATATGGTGACATCAAAGAGGCCTAGTGTCACGTCCGATCCAGCCTAATGAAGATTACAATGGTCTCTGCATGAGGGTAAGGCTGCTCCGTCTCTGCCTTTGACCAGAGCGGATCTGCCAGCAGTTCTGTCTGACTGGGTACTCTGCAGGTGAGTTTTGGCCTCCCTCTGCCCTCCAGAGCCTTCTACAAATTGTGGGCTCTTAATTTTAGCTCAGATCCTTTTCTCGTCAGCATACTCAATTTTTGTAATTGAAGTCTTTGGCTCACCCAAGCTGCTGTGCTTCCTCCGTGAGGACTGAGTTGACTCCTCACTTAGGTGGATGCGTGTGTGAATGCAGGCACTATTCCCACTGACAGCCAGACACCCTCTCCTTTCTTTGCCACACTTTGCTGTTTCACCCTTTGTTCAGGGATCATTTCAGGAAGGTGAGGATTGAGCCTGGTTACGATGGCAGAACGTATTCTTCTTAAATTGGGCAGAATTCAGTGGGAGCCCATATCTTATGCTGGGATTTGTGTTTTCTTTGTGTTTTTTTCCTGCGATTTATGGGATTGATGTTTTGTTTCTTTTTAATTTGCTGGAACTTGGGAATTACATCATACGTCATATGATTCCATAGTTCAGTCATGTCAAACCTAATTATATAATTGCTTCCGTTTCACTCTTCAAACAAACTTTTCCTTCCTAGCCTTCTTGATCGATTTCAAAACCTTCGTGTCATGACCGCTTAATCGATGTTCCTATTGTTTCATCAGTTCTTAAATATGGATTCAGATTTCATTCACATTTTTTTTGTAATGAACGCACCCAACATCCAATCCCAAACTACACTACATTTATGACTAAATGTCTCTAAAGCCCAACATGAGGACTCAGATTGATACGAATGCCGTATGAATGTGTGAGATTAGGATTTGTCATAGTTACATGCCATTGATTATGTCCATTTTGTGCTTTAGATTCTGAAATGAAACACGTGCATTTCAAGGTAATAACTTTTGATAAAAATTCCAAAATTTTACCTTTAGTAAGTAACTAAAGCTTGTCTAAAAGGTGTCTTACCTATTAATTCTCTCATTTTAATTTCTATTCAGGATACCAGAGATGCTACTCCTGATCAAGCGTTAGCACCCAAGGAAGTACATGCATCCAAGTCAGGTACGTGCCACAAGACACTTTGTAATAAGGACATTAAGCTATTCAACATGTTCACAGGTCTTGTTTTTATTTACTTCACTTTTTGTAAATTTAGTTGTGAAAATTGAAATTAGTTGCGCATCTGCCATTGTCATTATTCATGCATGAAAAAAGGATCTAGAAGCATTAGGGAATGCTTTTACCATAATAAGCGTCAATCATATATTTTCATTGCTATAATTTCTCCTCTACGTATTCTTCATCTGAGAAGTCTACATTTCTTTGAAAGTCACCACTGTTAATTACAGAACCCTCCGATTATTTCCTAATGCTCAACCGTGTTCCCTAGATTTTGATCTATGCCAGAAGTAAAGCCTTACCTGTTCAAATGTGTTTCAAAATGTATTTTCTTTTAGTTTTTCCCTAGTGATGATTTTAAGTCAACTAAATTTTCTCTATAGCAGACAATGTGTAATGTATAGTGCATGGATCGTTAATCCTTCTTTAATGACCATTTGGTAGACATAGTCTTAAAAAAAATAGATTCTGAAACTCTTCATCCAGAGGATCCCTTTACACTATTCAATATTATTTAGACTGCCTGACACATTTTGTTTAAGTCAGCTACACCTGTTTCTACATCAGAAATGAAAACTGAAATCATTTTAATGAGAGCATCCCCAGTCAAGAATTTCATAGACATTTGAGTATGAAGTAATCAAACATCTTGTTGTGTCTGAAACCTCCATAGTGCACTTATTAGAGAATGGCAGTGAAAACACCAAGTGACATTTTGTCTTGTGATGGGAGTAGGATGCCTCCCTTGGGAGCCCTGATACGGATCTTGAGAATCCAGAGTTTCTCAGCTCATGCTTTGGAATCATCATTTTGCACTATAAAATCTTCAGGGCACTACCATTTTAATGGAGAGATTGGTCATGAAGGGCCGGGGAATGTACTTGCATATGTAATAGCCTTTGAAAATACTGCAGCATACTCTGTTTCATACGTGTGGGGTTTTCATTATTTCAATCAGTTTAAAGGCAACTGATGTATTTTTTTTATCCTAGATAGCTGGGTGTCAAATGAATATGGTGCTCTGGGAAATGAGCGTCCAAATGTGATGCCTTCAATTCGTATTTTTGTTTACACTTCTCTTTATGCTTTACATTTACACTTGGTTTTTCAAAAACGAGTAAAAAAGGATTTTTATTTCTACATTAACTGCTGGTTTCATGCACATTGCTACTCTTTGGCCTTAGTGTCAACTTGCACTTCTAGTATCTTTAAATGGAAACACTTTTCACCAAAGGCCATGGTGTCTCTCATATATTTATGAGGATAAACCAAAACTTTACAATGAATGTTGAATGTGGTATATTTATGAGTGGTCTTCTCATTGTATGGAAATGGGTCTTTTAATTAAAAGTAGTAGCACATTGATTAGACTTAAAAAAAGAACCCAAACAAAACAAAGTCATGTATCTAGAACAGGGGTGCAAAATACGTCGATTATGATCTACTAGTCAATCACAAATGTAGTGTGGGTAGCTCATATGGCATTAAAAAAAAACAGAGGTAAGCCTATCATCAATCCTGTCATTTAACTGATATACAGCAAAGCCAATCAGTTGCCATCTTAGGTGTCAAACACATGCCCAAGCAACTGTATTAAGTGCAGCAAAACTGAGAAGCTAAGTTATCAACAATTTTTAGACTTTGGTTTTTTCCTCTTAAACGTAAAGAAAGGATATAAAAAGGAGTGGGGGAGCTGGAACAAATAAGAAGACAATAATATATCACTTTCACAAGGAATGGGAGATTTTGACACTACAAGCCGACATTCAGCTGAAGTACAGAAAGAAATTACCCAAACATGAGAAAATGTGCCATCTCCTTGACTGCATTATTCGGCTCTACTTCTTTATGTGTCAGTCTTTTCCACATAAAGATCATTCAGTCCAAGTACCATTCCATCATGACTGATGATCATTTGGAAGTATGCTTCAGGCTGACTGCCAAAAGCGAATGTCCAGACTATGTATCCCAGGCACATCACATTCACTAGAAGTCATCAGAGTAAACTCAGGTAATGACCAAAAATGTACATGGTTCATGGTGTTGTGTTGTGCAACATGGACTCAGGCGTTTATGCAAGGTACATAAACATACATTGTACATATAAAGAATTCTCCATGGATTTATGGATAAATGTAATAAATAGATAAATGATTTGCATTTTTATACTTGGTAGAGCTTTTTGACTTGATCATTTTATAAGTAACTCGCATGCTGAAAAGTGTGAGCACCCCTGATCTAGAACATACACCTTGTATTGCCTTGCTTCCTTAAGCTTTAAATATTTAGCCATAAATATTAAGAAGAAAGAGTGTGAATCCCTGTAGAATTGATAAATGAACTTTCATACAATGCATAGGAAATAATAGAAAAGTCTAAATGAACCCAGCTAAATAAAACTGAAAAAAAAATACATCTAGACAAAAAGAAAGACAACTGCCACCAAGCTTGTCTAAATCGAGAGCACGAGTGTTGTTTGTTGCGGTTAGGTCTGCTCTGATGAACTGCAAACAGGACTTCAACTGGGGCAAGCATGCCCCTTCCCACAGGCACTATGCCATAAAGGCAGAGTGTGTGTCAGGGAGAGGAAGACATGGGACCGATTCACTGAAAAAAGAATGTGTGTATTTATCTCAGCAGGTCAAATTTGTGTTATTATTTACCTTCTAATAAGGGAATATTTTATCTCCAGAGTTTTCAGATTGGGATTCTTCCAGTGGGAGACAAACACTTCCCAAGAAGTCGAACGTTGATGATGGGCCTCCATGTAAACCACCAGAACCGACCACAAGCCACTCAACATCTGCAAATTGTGGAAGGACGACCTTAGCACAAAAGGAAAAGGACATAACTGGAGCCGAGTTTGTAATTTGCGATGATCCCGTGGATGGCCTGGCTAAAGCAGAGCCATCAGAATACAAAAGGAGCAGAAGAGGTAAGCACTCAAAGACAATCCAATCATACAGCCCCTCTCTTGGCTTCAGTGGACTTCTGACTTGCCCTAATCATTTGTGCACAACTTCCTTTGGGATTGCCTCCTTTCTGCAAACTGCCACCCAACAACACTTTTACGTGGTATTTGCTTTCTTCATGCAACCAAAGCAGCAACGACATAGCTAGGAGTCTTTGGAGGGGGGTTCTTTCCTTCCGGCTCATTGAAAGTGTACTCATACTTGAGCATAGATAGTAAACAGTAGGTTGATGGTTGAATTTTGTGACTAGAAGAGCTCATTAATTTGAAGGTTACAGATGGGCCACTTGAACCCAATGTGTCTGCATATTTCTGTATGTCTGACTTTACAACTGTAAACAGCACATTCCAATGTAACCAAACCAGCACCATCTGAAAAGAAATACCAAACGGTGTGTTCACATTTTGCATAGTTCAGAATGCTGATCTTAATTTAATGAATATCAACGAAGTTTTGCTATCTAGTACCCGTTCTTAGGGGTGACCACATACCTTATTACCTTATAATACTGATGCTATTGTATGCAATGATTAAGGAGATGTGGTTGCACCATGGTTGAAAGTGGTTGGCTGCCAATTGGCACGTCAGCTATTAGAACCCATCATTGTGTCCAGAGAAGAGAGATATGGATGTTTGTAACTACTGAAATTCTAGTCTTGGATTCCCACTTTTATTTAGTAGTAGGGTCATTACAGGTTGCAATTGATTTGATAACACACCTACCAATAACAGCAGTGAATAATAGTTCACCATTAGTTTAAAAGAGTAGTGAATAGTTCGCAAGTAGTACTAATTTGAAGGAGTACTATGACATTCAAGGGTAGAAAAAAAGGATAATTGATTTAATTCTACCACTGTATACAATTTGTTGATTTATTGTATCAAATATGGTTCCTGCATTACATAGTCAACGGCTTTAATTTACCCAGTCCTATCAGATGGACATGGTGGCACTGGTGGGTCAGCTTGAGGCTGCCAACCATACATTTGTCATTATAACATCCATGAACTGCACCAGGTAGAAATTTCAGGCTAACTGTGCCCTGAAAGATTTCCATCACTGGATATTCCCTACTCATGAGTCAGGATGGTTTGGACGGTAATGAGTTTTGGGTGGGTATGATTAAGCCTATATTCATTTATGATTCAGGGTCATTTAAACCCCATAGCTATGCATCTTGTCTTTTTTTAAACTATAGGATCAGCATGTTGTTTCTATTGATAAATATATTGGACATTTATTCCTGTATGGTCATGATTTCCATCTTAGAATAAAGACCACCTTGGTCTACAGCAATCAGCATGCAAATCCTGACTTAGGAACACTTACATTTTCAGGTGTAGTGATTGAAAATATAATCTCCATTTAAAAACCTTCATGGTATATTTGGTAAACTTATATTCCTATTGTTTCTTCGGTTTTTAAAATATGGATTCAGATTTTGTTCGCGCTGCTTTTATAACAAACACAACCAACATCCAAATATCAATTATGTAAGCCACATATTTCTAAAGCCTGACATCAGGATTCAGCTTGTTACTAATTCCACATGAATGTGTGAGATTAGTTTTTGTAACATTTACATGCCACTGATTTTGTCCAGTTTTCTCTTTAGATTCTGCAATAAAAAATCGACATTTAAAGGTAATAACTTTTATATAAAACTTCCATATTTTTACCTTTAGTTAGTGACATTTGTCTAAAATGTTCGTTACATATTAATCTTCTTGTTTTAATTTCCATTCAGGATAACATAGATGCTTATTCTGATCAAGACTTAGCACCCAAGGATCAGCACACATCTAAGTCGGGTACATGTCTCGATACACTATAATTAGGACATTAAACTACTTGGCAAGTTCCCGGGATCCTTGATGTTTTATCTTTCCATTTTTTGTTTGCAAATTTAGTTATGAGAATTGAAATTTGGCATGCATATGCCTTATCTGTTTTTCGTACTTGAATCATAATGGAATGCTTTCACCACAGTAAGTTTGAACTCACATTTTCCCATTGGTATATTTTCAACACCCCCCCCCCTCCAAATTCTCCATTTGGAAAGTCTATAGATTTGGAAATTCATAGATGTGAATTATGAAATGCTAAGGTTTTTTTTCGAAATGCTTTAAAGTGGTCACTGGATATTTGATCCACGGCAGAGGAAAAGCCTTACCAGCTCCTGTGAGTTTTAACTTTATTTCATTTTACTGCTGTCCTAGTGATACTCTTAATCAACCACATTTTCTCCTTCGCAGACCCTGTGTGGTGTATGGTACATGTAGCAGCAATCATTCTTTAGTGGTTGTTTGGTAGACACAATCTTGGAAATAGTGGATTCTGAAAGTCTTCAGCTTCAGTGTCCCTTTGTGTTTTTTTAATATTATTTAAAGTGTCTAAGAGGTTTTGTTGAAGTGAATTTAAGTCCTTGCTATATCAGAAATGAAAGATGAAGCCAAATAAATACAACCATACTTACTCATGAATTTCATAATTTTTGAGTATGATGTTATCCCTCATCTTGCTGTGTCTGAACACCAGCATGGTGCACTTAGTAGAGAACAACACTGGAAATGACAAGTGACCTTTTCTATAGTTTTGATAATAGGATGTTCTCCCTTGGACACCCTGATACTGATCTTGGGAATCCACAGTTGCAAAGCTCATGCTTTAGAATCATCATTTTACACCTCATAATCCCCTAGTGGCACAACCATTTATGTTCATTAATCGAGAGATTGGTGGTTCACATGCACACTGTGGTCACGAACGGCCTGGGTATGTACTTGCCTAATGTGATAGACTTTAATAATGCTGGTGCATACTTGTGCTTTCACATGTGTGGTGTTTCCATGGTGTGCAATCAGTTTTCAGGCAACTGATGGTTGCTTTCTTACCCAGATAGTATGCTTGTAAAATTACTATAGTGCACTCGGAAACATGTTCTCAAATTTTACTTCTACATTTCTTGTTTTGATCACTTTTGTCATTTACATTTGGTTTTTCACAACTGAGTAAAATGTTTTTTTTTTTCTTTCAATATTTATTGCTTGTTTCTAGTATGTTCCTATTCTGTGGCCCTAGTGTCAACTTGTACTTCCCCTATATTTAAATGGAAATACATGAGACAAAAGGCTCTGGTATCTCTTGTATATTCATGAAGATAAGCCATGTTTTAAAAAAGAATGTTGATGATGGTGTATTTAAGACGACTTCTCAATGTAATGAAAATATCTGTTGGATTAAAAGCACATTGATTAATGGCCTAAGGAAAACCCAATTAAGTCATGTCTTGAAGAGAGTGTGGATCCCTGTAGAATTTATATAGAGTGACTTTCATGGAAGGCTAAATCAATTGTGCGTGAACCCATGTAATAAAACTGAAAAGCACAAAATATATAGGCATAAAGAAGGACAACCACTAATAGGCTTAAGTAAATCAAGGGTGCCTATGGTGCTGGTTGCTGTGAATTCTATTCTGATTGACTGCAGGCAAGAGTCCTCACCAGGGCAAGCACAGCACATAGCACGTGCTGTGAGAGGGCCACAGTAGACGATGGTGTCTCATGGAATGGATGACTTGGGGTGCTTCACGGAAAAAAAGAAGTTATGCATTTATCTACGGTGGTATTATTAGTGTTAGTATTTATCTTCCAATAAGTGAACATTTTATCTATAGATATTTCAGACTGGGATTCTTCCAGTGGGAGACAAACACTTCCCAAGAAGTCGAACGTTGATGATGGGCCTCCATGTAAACCACCAGAACCGACCACAAGCCACTCAACATCTGCAAAGTTTGGAAGGACGCCCTTAACACAAAAAGAAAAGAACATAACAGGAGCCGAGTTTGTAATTTGCGATGATCCCGTGGATGGCCTGGCTAAAGCAGGGCCATCAGAATACAAAAGGAGCAGAAAAGGTAAACAACCACAGACAATCCAATCATACAGCCCCTCTCTTGGCTTCAGTGGACTTCTGACTTGCCCTAACCACTTGTGTACAACTTCCTTTGAGTTTCCCTCCTTTCTGCAAACTGCCACCCAACAACACTTTTACATGGTATTTGCTTTCTTCATGCAACCAAAGCAGCAATGACATAGCTAGGAGTCTTTGGAGGGGGGTTCTTTCCTTCCGGCTCATTGAAAGTGTACTCATACTTGAGCATAGATAGTAAACAGTAGGTTGATGGTTGAATTTTGTGACTAGAAGAGCTCATTAATTTGAAGGTTACAGATGGGCCACTTGAACCCAATGTGTCTGCATATTTCTTTATATCTGAATTTACAACTGTAAACAGCACATTCCAATGTAACCAAACCAGCACCATCTGAAAAGAAATACCAAACGGTGTGTTCACATTTTGCATAGTTCAGAATGCTGATCTTAATTTAATGAATATCAACGAAGTTTTGCTATCTAGTACCCGTTCTTAGGGGTGACCACATACCTTATTACCTTATAATACTGATGCTATTGTATGCAATGATTAAGGAGATGTGGTTGCACCATGGTTGAAAGTGGTTGGCTGCCAATTGGCACGTCAGCCATTAGAACCCATCATTGTGTCCAGAGAAGAGAGTTATGGATGTTTGTAACTACAGAAATTCCAGTCTTGGAATCCCACTGTTATCTACCAGTAGGGTCGTTACAAGGTGCGATTGATTCAATAACACACCTAACACAAACAATAGTGAATAATAGTTCATTGTTACTTTAAAATAGTACTGTATAGTTTAAAATAGTACCAATTTGAAAGAGTACAATGACATTCAAAAGTAGAAAAAAGGGTAATTAATTTTAATCTTACCAGTCTATGCAATTTGTTGATTTATTGCATCAAATACGGTTCCTGCATTGTAGAATCAAAGGTCTTAATTGAACCAATGCTATCAGTTGGCCTAAAGAGCCTTGGTGGTACTGTTGGGTAAGCTTGAGGCTGGCAACTGTATACTTGTCATTTCAATATCTAAGAACTGCACCAGGTAGAAAGTTCCGGCTAACTGTACCCTGAAAGATGTCCATCCCTGGATATTTCTTGCCAGGAGTCAGGATGGATTGGACGGTAGTGAGTTTTGGGTGGGTGTGATTAAGCCTATGTTCATTAATGATTCACGGTCATTTAAAACCATATATTTGACATGCCTTTTTCCATGGTCATGATTTCCATCTCAGAATAAAGACCACCTTGGTCTACAGCAATCAGCATGCAAATCCAGACTTATGAACACTTACATTTTCAGGTGTAGTGATTGAAAATATAATCTCCATTTAAAAACCTTCATGGTATATTTGGTAAACTTATATTCCTATTGTTTCTTCGGTTTTTAAAATATGGATTCAGATTTTGTTCGCGCTGCTTTTATAACAAACACAACCAACATCCAAATCTCAATTATGTCAGCCACATATTTCTAAAGCCTGACATCAGGATTCAGCTTCTTACTAATTCCGCATGAATGTGTGAGATTAGTTTTTGTAACATTTACATGCCACTGATTTTGTCCAGTTTTCTTTTTAGATTCTGCAATAAAAAATCGACATTTAAAGGTAATAACTTTTATATAAAACTTCCATATTTTTACCTTTAGTTAGTGACATTTGTCTAAAATGTTCGTTACATATTAATCTTCTTGTTTTAATTTCCATTCAGGATAACATAGATGCTTATTCTGATCAAGACTTAGCACCCAAGGATCAGCACACATCTAAGTCGGGTACATGTCTCGATACACTATAATTAGGACATTAAACTACTTGGCAAGTTCCCGGGATCCTTGATGTTTTATCTTTCCATTTTTTGTTTGCAAATTTAGTTATGAGAATTGAAATTTGGCATGCATATGCCTTATCTGTTTTTCGTACTTGAATCATAATGGAATGCTTTCACCACAGTAAGTTTGAACTCACATTTTCCCATTGGTATATTTTCAACACCCCCCCCCCTCCAAATTCTCCATTTGGAAAGTCTATAGATTTGGAAATTCATAGATGTGAATTATGAAATGCTAAGGTTTTTTTTCGAAATGCTTTAAAGTGGTCACTGGATATTTGATCCACGGCAGAGGAAAAGCCTTACCAGCTCCTGTGAGTTTTAACTTTATTTCATTTTACTGCTGTCCTAGTGATACTCTTAATCAACCACATTTTCTCCTTCGCAGACCCTGTGTGGTGTATGGTACATGTAGCAGCAATCATTCTTTAGTGGTTGTTTGGTAGACACAATCTTGGAAATAGTGGATTCTGAAAGTCTTCAGCTTCAGTGTCCCTTTGTGTTTTTTTAATATTATTTAAAGTGTCTAAGAGGTTTTGTTGAAGTGAATTTAAGTCCTTGCTATATCAGAAATGAAAGATGAAGCCAAATAAATACAACCATACTTACTCATGAATTTCATAATTTTTGAGTATGATGTTATCCCTCATCTTGCTGTGTCTGAACACCAGCATGGTGCACTTAGTAGAGAACAACACTGGAAATGACAAGTGACCTTTTCTATAGTTTTGATAATAGGATGTTCTCCCTTGGACACCCTGATACTGATCTTGGGAATCCACAGTTGCAAAGCTCATGCTTTAGAATCATCATTTTACACCTCATAATCCCCTAGTGGCACAACCATTTATGTTCATTAATCGAGAGATTGGTGGTTCACATGCACACTGTGGTCACGAACGGCCTGGGTATGTACTTGCCTAATGTGATAGACTTTAATAATGCTGGTGCATACTTGTGCTTTCACATGTGTGGTGTTTCCATGGTGTGCAATCAGTTTTCAGGCAACTGATGGTTGCTTTCTTACCCAGATAGTATGCTTGTAAAATTACTATAGTGCACTCGGAAACATGTTCTCAAATTTTACTTCTACATTTCTTGTTTTGATCACTTTTGTCATTTACATTTGGTTTTTCACAACTGAGTAAAATGTTTTTTTTTTTCTTTCAATATTTATTGCTTGTTTCTAGTATGTTCCTATTCTGTGGCCCTAGTGTCAACTTGTACTTCCCCTATATTTAAATGGAAATACATGAGACAAAAGGCTCTGGTATCTCTTGTATATTCATGAAGATAAGCCATGTTTTAAAAAAGAATGTTGATGATGGTGTATTTAAGACGACTTCTCAATGTAATGAAAATATCTGTTGGATTAAAAGCACATTGATTAATGGCCTAAGGAAAACCCAATTAAGTCATGTCTTGAAGAGAGTGTGGATCCCTGTAGAATTTATATAGAGTGACTTTCATGGAAGGCTAAATCAATTGTGCGTGAACCCATGTAATAAAACTGAAAAGCACAAAATATATAGGCATAAAGAAGGACAACCACTAATAGGCTTAAGTAAATCAAGGGTGCCTATGGTGCTGGTTGCTGTGAATTCTATTCTGATTGACTGCAGGCAAGAGTCCTCACCAGGGCAAGCACAGCACATAGCACGTGCTGTGAGAGGGCCACAGTAGACGATGGTGTCTCATGGAATGGATGACTTGGGGGTGCTTCACGGAAAAAAAGAAGTTATGCATTTATCTACGGTGGTATTATTAGTGTTAGTATTTATCTTCCAATAAGTGAACATTTTATCTATAGATATTTCAGACTGGGATTCTTCCAGTGGGAGACAAACACTTCCCAAGAAGTCGAACGTTGATGATGGGCCTCCATGTAAACCACCAGAACCGACCACAAGCCACTCAACATCTGCAAAGTTTGGAAGGACGCCCTTAACACAAAAAGAAAAGAACATAACAGGAGCCGAGTTTGTAATTTGCGATGATCCCGTGGATGGCCTGGCTAAAGCAGGGCCATCAGAATACAAAAGGAGCAGAAAAGGTAAACAACCACAGACAATCCAATCATACAGCCCCTCTCTTGGCTTCAGTGGACTTCTGACTTGCCCTAACCACTTGTGTACAACTTCCTTTGAGTTTCCCTCCTTTCTGCAAACTGCCACCCAACAACACTTTTACATGGTATTTGCTTTCTTCATGCAACCAAAGCAGCAATGACATAGCTAGGAGTCTTTGGAGGGGGGTTCTTTCCTTCCGGCTCATTGAAAGTGTACTCATACTTGAGCATAGATAGTAAACAGTAGGTTGATGGTTGAATTTTGTGACTAGAAGAGCTCATTAATTTGAAGGTTACAGATGGGCCACTTGAACCCAATGTGTCTGCATATTTCTTTATATCTGAATTTACAACTGTAAACAGCACATTCCAATGTAACCAAACCAGCACCATCTGAAAAGAAATACCAAACGGTGTGTTCACATTTTGCATAGTTCAGAATGCTGATCTTAATTTAATGAATATCAACGAAGTTTTGCTATCTAGTACCCGTTCTTAGGGGTGACCACATACCTTATTACCTTATAATACTGATGCTATTGTATGCAATGATTAAGGAGATGTGGTTGCACCATGGTTGAAAGTGGTTGGCTGCCAATTGGCACGTCAGCCATTAGAACCCATCATTGTGTCCAGAGAAGAGAGTTATGGATGTTTGTAACTACAGAAATTCCAGTCTTGGAATCCCACTGTTATCTACCAGTAGGGTCGTTACAAGGTGCGATTGATTCAATAACACACCTAACACAAACAATAGTGAATAATAGTTCATTGTTACTTTAAAATAGTACTGTATAGTTTAAAATAGTACCAATTTGAAAGAGTACAATGACATTCAAAAGTAGAAAAAAGGGTAATTAATTTTAATCTTACCAGTATATGCAATTTGTTGATTTATTGCATCAAATACGGTTCCTGCATTGTAGAATCAAAGGTCTTAATTGAACCAATGCTATCAGTTGGCCTAAAGAGCCTTGGTGGTACTGTTGGGTAAGCTTGAGGCTGGCAACTGTATACTTGTCATTTCAATATCTAAGAACTGCACCAGGTAGAAAGTTCCGGCTAACTGTACCCTGAAAGATGTCCATCCCTGGATATTTCTTGCCAGGAGTCAGGATGGATTGGACGGTAGTGAGTTTTGGGTGGGTGTGATTAAGCCTATGTTCATTAATGATTCACGGTCATTTAAAACCATATATTTGACATGCCTTTTTCCATGGTCATGATTTCCATCTCAGAATAAAGACCACCTTGGTCTACAGCAATCAGCATGCAAATCCAGACTTATGAACACTTACATTTTCAGGTGTAGTGATTGAAAATATAATCTCCATTTAAAAACCTTCATGGTATATTTGGTAAACTTATATTCCTATTGTTTCTTCGGTTTTTAAAATATGGATTCAGATTTTGTTCGCGCTGCTTTTATAACAAACACAACCAACATCCAAATCTCAATTATGTAAGCCACATATTTCTAAAGCCTGACATCAGGATTCAGCTTGTTACTAATTCCGCATGAATGTGTGAGATTAGTTTTTGTAACATTTACATGCCACTGATTTTGTCCAGTTTTCTCTTTAGATTCTGCAATAAAACATCGACATTTAAAGGTAATAACTTTTATATAAAACTCCCATATTTTTACCTTTAGTTAGTGACATTTGTCTAAAATGTTCGTTACATATTAATCTTCTTGTTTTAATTTCCATTCAGGATACCAAAGATGCTTATTCTGATCAAGACTTAGCACCCAAGGATCAGCACACATCTAAGTCGGGTACATGTCTCGATACACTATAATTAGGACATTAAACTACTTGGCAACTTCCCGGCATCCTTGATGTTTTATCTTTCCATTTTTCGTTTGCAAATTTAGTTATGAGAATTGAAATTTGGCATGCATATGCCTTATCTGTTTTTCGTACTTGAATCATAATGGAATGCTTTCACCACAGTAAGTTTGAACTCACATTTTCCCATTGGTATATTTTCAACACCCCCCCCCCCTCCAAATTCTCCATTTGGAAAGTCTATAGATTTGGAAATTCATAGATGTGAATTATGAAATGCTAAGGTTTTTTTCGAAATGCTTTAAAGTGGTCACTGGATATTTGATCCACGGCAGAGGAAAAGCCTTACCAGCTCCTGTGAGTTTTAACTTTATTTCATTTTACTGCTGTCCTAGTGATACTCTTAATCAACCACATTTTCTCCTTCGCAGACCCTGTGTGGTGTATGGTACATGTAGCAGCAATCATTCTTTAGTGGTTGTTTGGTAGACACAATCTTGGAAATAATGGATTCTGAAAGTCTTCAGCTTCAGTGTCCCTTTGTGTTTTTTTAATATTATTTAAAGTGTCTAAGAGGTTTTGTTGAAGTGAATTTAAGTCCTTGCTATATCAGAAATGAAAGATGAAGCCAAATAAATACAACCATACTTACTCATGAATTTCATAATTTTTTGAGTATGATATTATCCCTCATCTTGCTGTGTCTGAACACCAGCATGGTGCACTTAGTAGAGAACAACACTGGAAATGACAAGTGACCTTTTCTATAGTTTTGATAATAGGATGTTCTCCCTTGGACACCCTGATACTGATCTTGGGAATCCAGAGTTTCAAAGCTCATGCTTTAGAATCATCATTTTACACCTCATAATCCCCTAGTGGCACAACCATTTATGTTCATTAATCGAGAGATTGGTGGTTCACATGCACACTGTGGTCACGAACGGCCTGGGTATGTACTTGCCTAATGTGATAGACTTTAATAATGCTGGTGCATACTTGTGCTTTCACATGTGTGGTGTTTCCATGGTGTGCAATCAGTTTTCAGGCAACTGATGGTTGCTTTCTTACCCAGATAGTATGCTTGTAAAATTACTATAGTGCACTCGGAAACATGTTCTCAAATTTTACTTCTACATTTCTTGTTTTGATCACTTTTGTCATTTACATTTGGTTTTTCACAACTGAGTAAAATGTTTTTTTTTTTTTCTTTCAATATTTATTGCTTGTTTCTAGTATGTTCCTATTCTGTGGCCCTAGTGTCAACTTGTACTTCCCCTATATATAAATGGAAATACATGAGACAAAAGGCTCTGGTATCTCTTGTATATTCATGAAGATAAGCCATGTTTTAAAAAAGAATGTTGATGATGGTGTATTTAAGACGACTTCTCAATGTAATGAAAATATCTGTTGGATTAAAAGCACATTGATTAATGGCCTAAGGAAAACCCAATTAAGTCATGTCTTGAAGAGAGTGTGGATCCCTGTAGAATTTATATAGAGTGACTTTCATGGAAGGCTAAATCAATTGTGCGTGAACCCATGTAATAAAACTGAAAAGCACAAAATATATAGGCATAAAGAAGGACAACCACTAATAGGCTTAAGTAAATCAAGGGTGCCTATGGTGCTGGTTGCTGTGAATTCTATTCTGATTGACTGCAGGCAAGAGTCCTCACCAGGGCAAGCACAGCACATAGCACGTGCTGTGAGAGGGCCACAGTAGACGATGGTTTCTCATGGAATGGATGACTTGGGGGTGCTTCACGGAAAAAAAGAAGTTATGCATTTATCTATGGTGGTATTATTAGTGTTAGTATTTATCTTCCAATAAGTGAACATTTTATCTATAGATATTTCAGACTGGGATTCTTCCAGTGGGAGACAAACACTTCCCAAGAAGTCGAACGTTGATGATGGGCCTCCATGTAAACCACCAGAACCGACCACAAGCCACTCAACATCTGCAAAGTTTGGAAGGACGCCCTTAACACAAAAAGAAAAGAACATAACAGGAGCCGAGTTTGTAATTTGCGATGATCCCGTGGATGGCCTGGCTAAAGCAGGGCCATCAGAATACAAAAGGAGCAGAAAAGGTAAACAACCACAGACAATCCAATCATACAGCCCCTCTCTTGGCTTCAGTGGACTTCTGACTTGCCCTAACCACTTGTGTACAACTTCCTTTGAGTTTCCCTCCTTTCTGCAAACTGCCACCCAACAACACTTTTACATGGTATTTGCTTTCTTCATGCAACCAAAGCAGCAATGACATAGCTAGGAGTCTTTGGAGGGGGGTTCTTTCCTTCCGGCTCATTGAAAGTGTACTCATACTTGAGCATAGATAGTAAACAGTAGGTTGATGGTTGAATTTTGTGACTAGAAGAGCTCATTAATTTGAAGGTTACAGATGGGCCACTTGAACCCAATGTGTCTGCATATTTCTTTATATCTGAATTTACAACTGTAAACAGCACATTCCAATGTAACCAAACCAGCACCATCTGAAAAGAAATACCAAACGGTGTGTTCACATTTTGCATAGTTCAGAATGCTGATCTTAATTTAATGAATATCAACGAAGTTTTGCTATCTAGTACCCGTTCTTAGGGGTGACCACATACCTTATTACCTTATAATACTGATGCTATTGTATGCAATGATTAAGGAGATGTGGTTGCACCATGGTTGAAAGTGGTTGGTTGCCAATTGACACGTCAGCCACTAGAACCCATCATTGTGTCCAGAGAAGAGAGTTATGGATGTTTGTAACTACAGAAATTCCAGTCTTGGAATCCCACTGTTATCTACCAGTAGGGTCGTTACAAGGTGCGATTGATTCAATAACACACCTAACACAAACAATAGTGAATAATAGTTCATTGTTACTTTAAAATAGTACTGTATAGTTTAAAATAGTACCAATTTGAAAGAGTACAATGACATTCAAAAGTAGAAAAAAGGGTAATTAATTTTAATCTTACCAGTCTATGCAATTTGTTGATTTATTGCATCAAATACGGTTCCTGCATTGTAGAATCAAAGGTCTTAATTGAACCAATGCTATCAGTTGGCCTAAAGAGCCTTGGTGGTACTGTTGGGTAAGCTTGAGGCTGGCAACTGTATACTTGTCATTTCAATATCTAAGAACTGCACCAGGTAGAAAGTTCCGGCTAACTGTACCCTGAAAGATGTCCATCCCTGGATATTTCTTGCCAGGAGTCAGGATGGATTGGACGGTAGTGAGTTTTGGGTGGGTGTGATTAAGCCTATGTTCATTAATGATTCACGGTCATTTAAAACCATATATTTGACATGCCTTTTTCCATGGTCATGATTTCCATCTCAGAATAAAGACCACCTTGGTCTACAGCAATCAGCATGCAAATCCAGACTTATGAACACTTACATTTTCAGGTGTAGTGATTGAAAATATAATCTCCATTTAAAAACCTTCATGGTATATTTGGTAAACTTATATTCCTATTGTTTCTTCGGTTTTTAAAATATGGATTCAGATTTTGTTCGCGCTGCTTTTATAACAAACACAACCAACATCCAAATCTCAATTATGTAAGCCACATATTTCTAAAGCCTGACATCAGGATTCAGCTTGTTACTAATTCCGCATGAATGTGTGAGATTAGTTTTTGTAACATTTACATGCCACTGATTTTGTCCAGTTTTCTCTTTAGATTCTGCAATAAAATATCGACATTTAAAGGTAATAACTTTTATATAAAACTCCCATATTTTTACCTTTAGTTAGTGACATTTGTCTAAAATGTTCGTTACATATTAATCTTCTTGTTTTAATTTCCATTCAGGATACCAAAGATGCTTATTCTGATCAAGACTTAGCACCCAAGGATCAGCACACATCTAAGTCGGGTACATGTCTCGATACACTATAATTAGGACATTAAATTACTTGGCAACTTCCCGGCATCCTTGATGTTTTATCTCTCCATTTTTCGTTTGCAAATTTAGTTATGAGAATTGAAATTTGGCATGCATATGCCTTATCTGTTTTTCGTACTTGAATCATAATGGAATGCTTTCACCACAGTAAGTTTGAACTCACATTTTCCCATTGGTATATTTTCAACACCCCCCCCCTCCAAATTCTCCATTTGGAAAGTCTATAGATTTGGAAATTCATAGATGTGAATTATGATATGCTAAGGTTTTTTTTCGAAATGCTTTAAAGTGGTCACTGGATATTTGATCCACGGCAGAGGAAAAGCCTTACCAGCTCCTGTGAGTTTTAACTTTATTTCATTTTACTGCTGTCCTAGTGATACTCTTAATCAACCACATTTTCTCCTTCGCAGACCCTGTGTGGTGTATGGTACATGTAGCAGCAATCATTCTTTAGTGGTTGTTTGGTAGACACAATCTTGGAAATAATGGATTCTGAAAGTCTTCAGCTTCAGTGTCCCTTTGTGTTTTTTTAATATTATTTAAAGTGTCTAAGAGGTTTTGTTGAAGTGAATTTAAGTCCTTGCTATATCAGAAATGAAAGATGAAGCCAAATAAATACAACCATACTTACTCACGAATTTCATAATTTTTGAGTATGATGTTATCCCTCATCTTGCTGTGTCTGAACACCAGCATGGTGCACTTAGTAGAGAACAACACTGGAAATGACAAGTGACCTTTTCTATAGTTTTGATAATAGGATGTTCTCCCTTGGACACCCTGATACTGATCTTGGGAATCCAGAGTTTCAAAGCTCATGCTTTAGAATCATCATTTTACACCTCATAATCCCCTAGTGGCACAACCATTTATGTTCATTAATCGAGAGATTGGTGGTTCACATGCACACTGTGGTCACGAACGGCCTGGGTATGTACTTGCCTAATGTGATAGACTTTAAAAATGCTGGTGCATACTTGTGCTTTCACATGTGTGGTGTTTCCATGGTGTGCAATCAGTTTTCAGGCAACTGATGGTTGCTTTCTTACCCAGATAGTATGCTTGTAAAATTACTATAGTGCACTCGGAAACATGTTCTCAAATTTTACTTCTACATTTCTTGTTTTGATCACTTTTGTCATTTACATTTGGTTTTTCACAACTGAGTAAAATGTTTTTTTTTTCTTTCAATATTTATTGCTTGTTTCTAGTATGTTCCTATTCTGTGGCCCTAGTGTCAACTTGTACTTCCCCTATATTTAAATGGAAATACATGAGACAAAAGGCTCTGGTATCTCTTGTATATTCATGAAGATAAGCCATGTTTTAAAAAAGAATGTTGATGATGGTGTATTTAAGACGACTTCTCAATGTAATGAAAATATCTGTTGGATTAAAAGCACATTGATTAATGGCCTAAGGAAAACCCAATTAAGTCATGTCTTGAAGAGAGTGTGGATCCCTGTAGAATTTATATAGAGTGACTTTCATGGAAGGCTAAATCAATTGTGCGTGAACCCATGTAATAAAACTGAAAAGCACAAAATATATAGGCATAAAGAAGGACAACCACTAATAGGCTTAAGTAAATCAAGGGTGCCTATGGTGCTGGTTGCTGTGAATTCTATTCTGATTGACTGCAGGCAAGAGTCCTCACCAGGGCAAGCACAGCACATAGCACGTGCTGTGAGAGGGCCACAGTAGACGATGGTTTCTCATGGAATGGATGACTTGGGGGTGCTTCACGGAAAAAAAGAAGTTATGCATTTATCTACGGTGGTATTATTAGTGTTAGTATTTATCTTCCAATAAGTGAACATTTTATCTATAGATATTTCAGACTGGGATTCTTCCAGTGGGAGACAAACACTTCCCAAGAAGTCGAACGTTGATGATGGGCCTCCATGTAAACCACCAGAACCGACCACAAGCCACTCAACATCTGCAAAGTTTGGAAGGACGACCTTAACACAAAAAGAAAAGAACATAACAGGAGCCGAGTTTGTAATTTGCGATGATCCCGTGGATGGCCTGGCTAAAGCAGGGCCATCAGAATACAAAAGGAGCAGAAAAGGTAAACAACCACAGACAATCCAATCATACAGCCCCTCTCTTGGCTTCAGTGGACTTCTGACTTGCCCTAACCACTTGTGTACAACTTCCTTTGAGTTTCCCTCCTTTCTGCAAACTGCCACCCAACAACACTTTTACATGGTATTTGCTTTCTTCATGCAACCAAAGCAGCAATGACATAGCTAGGAGTCTTTGGAGGGGGGTTCTTTCCTTCCGGCTCATTGAAAGTGTACTCATACTTGAGCATAGATAGTAAACAGTAGGTTGATGGTTGAATTTTGTGACTAGAAGAGCTCATTAATTTGAAGGTTACAGATGGGCCACTTGAACCCAATGTGTCTGCATATTTCTTTATATCTGAATTTACAACTGTAAACAGCACATTCCAATGTAACCAAACCAGCACCATCTGAAAAGAAATACCAAACGGTGTGTTCACATTTTGCATAGTTCAGAATGCTGATCTTAATTTAATGAATATCAACGAAGTTTTGCTATCTAGTACCCGTTCTTAGGGGTGACCACATACCTTATTACCTTATAATACTGATGCTATTGTATGCAATGATTAAGGAGATGTGGTTGCACCATGGTTGAAAGTGGTTGGCTGCCAATTGGCACGTCAGCCATTAGAACCCATCATTGTGTCCAGAGAAGAGAGTTATGGATGTTTGTAACTACAGAAATTCCAGTCTTGGAATCCCACTGTTATCTACCAGTAGGGTCGTTACAAGGTGCGATTGATTCAATAACACACCTAACACAAACAATAGTGAATAATAGTTCATTGTTACTTTAAAATAGTACTGTATAGTTTAAAATAGTACCAATTTGAAAGAGTACAATGACATTCAAAAGTAGAAAAAAGGGTAATTAATTTTAATCTTACCAGTCTATGCAATTTGTTGATTTATTGCATCAAATACGGTTCCTGCATTGTAGAATCAAAGGTCTTAATTGAACCAATGCTATCAGTTGGCCTAAAGAGCCTTGGTGGTACTGTTGGGTAAGCTTGAGGCTGGCAACTGTATACTTGTCATTTCAATATCTAAGAACTGCACCAGGTAGAAAGTTCCGGCTAACTGTACCCTGAAAGATGTCCATCCCTGGATATTTCTTGCCAGGAGTCAGGATGGATTGGACGGTAGTGAGTTTTGGGTGGGTGTGATTAAGCCTATGTTCATTAATGATTCACGGTCATTTAAAACCATATATTTGACATGCCTTTTTCCATGGTCATGATTTCCATCTCAGAATAAAGACCACCTTGGTCTACAGCAATCAGCATGCAAATCCAGACTTATGAACACTTACATTTTCAGGTGTAGTGATTGAAAATATAATCTCCATTTAAAAACCTTCATGGTATATTTGGTAAACTTATATTCCTATTGTTTCTTCGGTTTTTAAAATATGGATTCAGATTTTGTTCGCGCTGCTTTTATAACAAACACAACCAACATCCAAATCTCAATTATGTAAGCCACATATTTCTAAAGCCTGACATCAGGATTCAGCTTGTTACTAATTCCGCATGAATGTGTGAGATTAGTTTTTGTAACATTTACATGCCACTGATTTTGTCCAGTTTTCTCTTTAGATTCTGCAATAAAACATCGACATTTAAAGGTAATAACTTTTATATAAAACTCCCATATTTTTACCTTTAGTTAGTGACATTTGTCTAAAATGTTCGTTACATATTAATCTTCTTGTTTTAATTTCCATTCAGGATACCAAAGATGCTTATTCTGATCAAGACATAGCACCCAAGGATCAGCACACATCTAAGTCGGGTACATGTCTCGATACACTATAATTAGGACATTAAACTACTTGGCAAGTTCCCGGGATCCTTGATGTTTTATCTTTCCATTTTTCGTTTGCAAATTTAGTTATGAGAATTGAAATTTGGCATGCATATGCCTTATCTGTTTTTCGTACTTGAATCATAATGGAATGCTTTCACCACAGTAAGTTTGAACTCACATTTTCCCATTGGTATATTTTCAACACCCCCCCCCCTCCAAATTCTCCATTTGGAAAGTCTATAGATTTGGAAATTCATAGATGTGAATTATGAAATGCTAAGGTTTTTTTCGAAATGCTTTAAAGTGGTCACTGGATATTTGATCCACGGCAGAGGAAAAGCCTTACCAGCTCCTGTGAGTTTTAACTTTATTTCATTTTACTGCTGTCCTAGTGATACTCTTAATCAACCACATTTTCTCCTTCGCAGACCCTGTGTGGTGTATGGTACATGTAGCAGCAATCATTCTTTAGTGGTTGTTTGGTAGACACAATCTTGGAAATAATGGATTCTGAAAGTCTTCAGCTTCAGTGTCCCTTTGTGTTTTTTTAATATTATTTAAAGTGTCTAAGAGGTTTTGTTGAAGTGAATTTAAGTCCTTGCTATATCAGAAATGAAAGATGAAGCCAAATAAATACAACCATACTTACTCATGAATTTCATAATTTTTGAGTATGATGTTATCCCTCATCTTGCTGTGTCTGAACACCAGCATGGTGCACTTAGTAGAGAACAACACTGGAAATGACAAGTGACCTTTTCTATAGTTTTGATAATAGGATGTTCTCCCTTGGACACCCTGATACTGATCTTGGAATCCAGAGTTTCAAAGCTCATGCTTTAGAATCATCATTTTACACCTCATAATCCCCTAGTGGCACAACCATTTATGTTCATTAATCGAGAGATTGGTGGTTCACATGCACACTGTGGTCACGTACGGCCTGGGTATGTACTTGCCTAATGTGATAGACTTTAATAATGCTGGTGCATACTTGTGCTTTCACATGTGTGGTGTTTCCATGGTGTGCAATCAGTTTTCAGGCAACTGATGGTTGCTTTCTTACCCAGATAGTATGCTTGTAAAATTACTATAGTGCACTCGGAAACATGTTCTCAAATTTTACTTCTACATTTCTTGTTTTGATCACTTTTGTCATTTACATTTGGTTTTTCACAACTGAGTAAAATGTTTTTTTTTTCTTTCAATATTTATTGCTTGTTTCTAGTATGTTCCTATTCTGTGGCCCTAGTGTCAACTTGTACTTCCCCTATATTTAAATGGAAATACATGAGACAAAAGGCTCTGGTATCTCTTGTATATTCATGAAGATAAGCCATGTTTTAAAAAAGAATGTTGATGATGGTGTATTTAAGACGACTTCTCAATGTAATGAAAATATCTGTTGGATTAAAAGCACATTGATTAATGGCCTAAGGAAAACCCAATTAAGTCATGTCTTGAAGAGAGTGTGGATCCCTGTAGAATTTATATAGAGTGACTTTCATGGAAGGCTAAATCAATTGTGCGTGAACCCATGTAATAAAACTGAAAAGCACAAAATATATAGGCATAAAGAAGGACAACCACTAATAGGCTTAAGTAAATCAAGGGTGCCTATGGTGCTGGTTGCTGTGAATTCTATTCTGATTGACTGCAGGCAAGAGTCCTCACCAGGGCAAGCACAGCACATAGCACGTGCTGTGAGAGGGCCACAGTAGACGATGGTTTCTCATGGAATGGATGACTTGGGGGTGCTTCACGGAAAAAAAGAAGTTATGCATTTATCTACGGTGGTATTATTAGTGTTAGTATTTATCTTCCAATAAGTGAACATTTTATCTATAGATATTTCAGACTGGGATTCTTCCAGTGGGAGACAAACACTTCCCAAGAAGTCGAACGTTGATGATGGGCCTCCATGTAAACCACCAGAACCGACCACAAGCCACTCAACATCTGCAAAGTTTGGAAGGACGCCCTTAACACAAAAAGAAAAGAACATAACAGGAGCCGAGTTTGTAATTTGCGATGATCCCGTGGATGGCCTGGCTAAAGCAGGGCCATCAGAATACAAAAGGAGCAGAAAAGGTAAACAACCACAGACAATCCAATCATACAGCCCCTCTCTTGGCTTCAGTGGACTTCTGACTTGCCCTAACCACTTGTGTACAACTTCCTTTGAGTTTCCCTCCTTTCTGCAAACTGCCACCCAACAACACTTTTACATGGTATTTGCTTTCTTCATGCAACCAAAGCAGCAATGACATAGCTAGGAGTCTTTGGAGGGGGGTTCTTTCCTTCCGGCTCATTGAAAGTGTACTCATACTTGAGCATAGATAGTAAACAGTAGGTTGATGGTTGAATTTTGTGACTAGAAGAGCTCATTAATTTGAAGGTTACAGATGGGCCACTTGAACCCAATGTGTCTGCATATTTCTTTATATCTGAATTTACAACTGTAAACAGCACATTCCAATGTAACCAAACCAGCACCATCTGAAAAGAAATACCAAACGGTGTGTTCACATTTTGCATAGTTCAGAATGCTGATCTTAATTTAATGAATATCAACGAAGTTTTGCTATCTAGTACCCGTTCTTAGGGGTGACCACATACCTTATTACCTTATAATACTGATGCTATTGTATGCAATGATTAAGGAGATGTGGTTGCACCATGGTTGAAAGTGGTTGGCTGCCAATTGGCACGTCAGCCATTAGAACCCATCATTGTGTCCAGAGAAGAGAGTTATGGATGTTTGTAACTACAGAAATTCCAGTCTTGGAATCCCACTGTTATCTACCAGTAGGGTCGTTACAAGGTGCGATTGATTCAATAACACACCTAACACAAACAATAGTGAATAATAGTTCATTGTTACTTTAAAATAGTACTGTATAGTTTAAAATAGTACCAATTTGAAAGAGTACAATGACATTCAAAAGTAGAAAAAAGGGTAATTAATTTTAATCTTACCAGTCTATGCAATTTGTTGATTTATTGCATCAAATACGGTTCCTGCATTGTAGAATCAAAGGTCTTAATTGAACCAATGCTATCAGTTGGCCTAAAGAGCCTTGGTGGTACTGTTGGGTAAGCTTGAGGCTGGCAACTGTATACTTGTCATTTCAATATCTAAGAACTGCACCAGGTAGAAAGTTCCGGCTAACTGTACCCTGAAAGATGTCCATCCCTGGATATTTCTTGCCAGGAGTCAGGATGGATTGGACGGTAGTGAGTTTTGGGTGGGTGTGATTAAGCCTATGTTCATTAATGATTCACGGTCATTTAAAACCATATATTTGACATGCCTTTTTCCATGGTCATGATTTCCATCTCAGAATAAAGACCACCTTGGTCTACAGCAATCAGCATGCAAATCCAGACTTATGAACACTTACATTTTCAGGTGTAGTGATTGAAAATATAATCTCCATTTAAAAACCTTCATGGTATATTTGGTAAACTTATATTCCTATTGTTTCTTCGGTTTTTAAAATATGGATTCAGATTTTGTTCGCGCTGCTTTTATAACAAACACAACCAACATCCAAATCTCAATTATGTAAGCCACATATTTCTAAAGCCTGACATCAGGATTCAGCTTGTTACTAATTCCGCATGAATGTGTGAGATTAGTTTTTGTAACATTTACATGCCACTGATTTTGTCCAGTTTTCTCTTTAGATTCTGCAATAAAACATCGACATTTAAAGGTAATAACTTTTATATAAAACTCCCATATTTTTACCTTTAGTTAGTGACATTTGTCTAAAATGTTCGTTACATATTAATCTTCTTGTTTTAATTTCCATTCAGGATACCAAAGATGCTTATTCTGATCAAGACTTAGCACCCAAGGATCAGCACACATCTAAGTCGGGTACATGTCTCGATACACTATAATTAGGACATTATACTACTTGGCAACTTCCCGGCATCCTTGATGTTTTATCTTTCCATTTTTCGTTTGCAAATTTAGTTATGAGAATTGAAATTTGGCATGCATATGCCTTATCTGTTTTTCGTACTTGAATCATAATGGAATGCTTTCACCACAGTAAGTTTGAACTCACATTTTCCCATTGGTATATTTTCAACACCCCCCCCCCCTCCAAATTCTCCATTTGGAAAGTCTATAGATTTGGAAATTCATAGATGTGAATTATGAAATGCTAAGGTTTTTTTCGAAATGCTTTAAAGTGGTCACTGGATATTTGATCCACGGCAGAGGAAAAGCCTTACCAGCTCCTGTGAGTTTTAACTTTATTTCATTTTACTGCTGTCCTAGTGATACTCTTAATCAACCACATTTTCTCCTTCGCAGACCCTGTGTGGTGTATGGTACATGTAGCAGCAATCATTCTTTAGTGGTTGTTTGGTAGACACAATCTTGGAAATAATGGATTCTGAAAGTCTTCAGCTTCAGTGTCCCTTTGTGTTTTTTTAATATTATTTAAAGTGTCTAAGAGGTTTTGTTGAAGTGAATTTAAGTCCTTGCTATATCAGAAATGAAAGATGAAGCCAAATAAATACAACCATACTTACTCATGAATTTCATAATTTTTTGAGTATGATATTATCCCTCATCTTGCTGTGTCTGAACACCAGCATGGTGCACTTAGTAGAGAACAACACTGGAAATGACAAGTGACCTTTTCTATAGTTTTGATAATAGGATGTTCTCCCTTGGACACCCTGATACTGATCTTGGGAATCCAGAGTTTCAAAGCTCATGCTTTAGAATCATCATTTTACACCTCATAATCCCCTAGTGGCACAACCATTTATGTTCATTAATCGAGAGATTGGTGGTTCACATGCACACTGTGGTCACGAACGGCCTGGGTATGTACTTGCCTAATGTGATAGACTTTAATAATGCTGGTGCATACTTGTGCTTTCACATGTGTGGTGTTTCCATGGTGTGCAATCAGTTTTCAGGCAACTGATGGTTGCTTTCTTACCCAGATAGTATGCTTGTAAAATTACTATAGTGCACTCGGAAACATGTTCTCAAATTTTACTTCTACATTTCTTGTTTTGATCACTTTTGTCATTTACATTTGGTTTTTCACAACTGAGTAAAATGTTTTTTTTTTTTTCTTTCAATATTTATTGCTTGTTTCTAGTATGTTCCTATTCTGTGGCCCTAGTGTCAACTTGTACTTCCCCTATATATAAATGGAAATACATGAGACAAAAGGCTCTGGTATCTCTTGTATATTCATGAAGATAAGCCATGTTTTAAAAAAGAATGTTGATGATGGTGTATTTAAGACGACTTCTCAATGTAATGAAAATATCTGTTGGATTAAAAGCACATTGATTAATGGCCTAAGGAAAACCCAATTAAGTCATGTCTTGAAGAGAGTGTGGATCCCTGTAGAATTTATATAGAGTGACTTTCATGGAAGGCTAAATCAATTGTGCGTGAACCCATGTAATAAAACTGAAAAGCACAAAATATATAGGCATAAAGAAGGACAACCACTAATAGGCTTAAGTAAATCAAGGGTGCCTATGGTGCTGGTTGCTGTGAATTCTATTCTGATTGACTGCAGGCAAGAGTCCTCACCAGGGCAAGCACAGCACATAGCACGTGCTGTGAGAGGGCCACAGTAGACGATGGTTTCTCATGGAATGGATGACTTGGGGGTGCTTCACGGAAAAAAAGAAGTTATGCATTTATCTATGGTGGTATTATTAGTGTTAGTATTTATCTTCCAATAAGTGAACATTTTATCTATAGATATTTCAGACTGGGATTCTTCCAGTGGGAGACAAACACTTCCCAAGAAGTCGAACGTTGATGATGGGCCTCCATGTAAACCACCAGAACCGACCACAAGCCACTCAACATCTGCAAAGTTTGGAAGGACGCCCTTAACACAAAAAGAAAAGAACATAACAGGAGCCGAGTTTGTAATTTGCGATGATCCCGTGGATGGCCTGGCTAAAGCAGGGCCATCAGAATACAAAAGGAGCAGAAAAGGTAAACAACCACAGACAATCCAATCATACAGCCCCTCTCTTGGCTTCAGTGGACTTCTGACTTGCCCTAACCACTTGTGTACAACTTCCTTTGAGTTTCCCTCCTTTCTGCAAACTGCCACCCAACAACACTTTTACATGGTATTTGCTTTCTTCATGCAACCAAAGCAGCAATGACATAGCTAGGAGTCTTTGGAGGGGGGTTCTTTCCTTCCGGCTCATTGAAAGTGTACTCATACTTGAGCATAGATAGTAAACAGTAGGTTGATGGTTGAATTTTGTGACTAGAAGAGCTCATTAATTTGAAGGTTACAGATGGGCCACTTGAACCCAATGTGTCTGCATATTTCTTTATATCTGAATTTACAACTGTAAACAGCACATTCCAATGTAACCAAACCAGCACCATCTGAAAAGAAATACCAAACGGTGTGTTCACATTTTGCATAGTTCAGAATGCTGATCTTAATTTAATGAATATCAACGAAGTTTTGCTATCTAGTACCCGTTCTTAGGGGTGACCACATACCTTATTACCTTATAATACTGATGCTATTGTATGCAATGATTAAGGAGATGTGGTTGCACCATGGTTGAAAGTGGTTGGTTGCCAATTGACACGTCAGCCACTAGAACCCATCATTGTGTCCAGAGAAGAGAGTTATGGATGTTTGTAACTACAGAAATTCCAGTCTTGGAATCCCACTGTTATCTACCAGTAGGGTCGTTACAAGGTGCGATTGATTCAATAACACACCTAACACAAACAATAGTGAATAATAGTTCATTGTTACTTTAAAATAGTACTGTATAGTTTAAAATAGTACCAATTTGAAAGAGTACAATGACATTCAAAAGTAGAAAAAAGGGTAATTAATTTTAATCTTACCAGTCTATGCAATTTGTTGATTTATTGCATCAAATACGGTTCCTGCATTGTAGAATCAAAGGTCTTAATTGAACCAATGCTATCAGTTGGCCTAAAGAGCCTTGGTGGTACTGTTGGGTAAGCTTGAGGCTGGCAACTGTATACTTGTCATTTCAATATCTAAGAACTGCACCAGGTAGAAAGTTCCGGCTAACTGTACCCTGAAAGATGTCCATCCCTGGATATTTCTTGCCAGGAGTCAGGATGGATTGGACGGTAGTGAGTTTTGGGTGGGTGTGATTAAGCCTATGTTCATTAATGATTCACGGTCATTTAAAACCATATATTTGACATGCCTTTTTCCATGGTCATGATTTCCATCTCAGAATAAAGACCACCTTGGTCTACAGCAATCAGCATGCAAATCCAGACTTATGAACACTTACATTTTCAGGTGTAGTGATTGAAAATATAATCTCCATTTAAAAACCTTCATGGTATATTTGGTAAACTTATATTCCTATTGTTTCTTCGGTTTTTAAAATATGGATTCAGATTTTGTTCGCGCTGCTTTTATAACAAACACAACCAACATCCAAATCTCAATTATGTAAGCCACATATTTCTAAAGCCTGACATCAGGATTCAGCTTGTTACTAATTCCGCATGAATGTGTGAGATTAGTTTTTGTAACATTTACATGCCACTGATTTTGTCCAGTTTTCTCTTTAGATTCTGCAATAAAACATCGACATTTAAAGGTAATAACTTTTATATAAAACTCCCATATTTTTACCTTTAGTTAGTGACATTTGTCTAAAATGTTCGTTACATATTAATCTTCTTGTTTTAATTTCCATTCAGGATACCAAAGATGCTTATTCTGATCAAGACTTAGCACCCAAGGATCAGCACACATCTAAGTCGGGTACATGTCTCGATACACTATAATTAGGACATTAAATTACTTGGCAACTTCCCGGCATCCTTGATGTTTTATCTCTCCATTTTTCGTTTGCAAATTTAGTTATGAGAATTGAAATTTGGCATGCATATGCCTTATCTGTTTTTCGTACTTGAATCATAATGGAATGCTTTCACCACAGTAAGTTTGAACTCACATTTTCCCATTGGTATATTTTCAACACCCCCCCCCTCCAAATTCTCCATTTGGAAAGTCTATAGATTTGGAAATTCATAGATGTGAATTATGATATGCTAAGGTTTTTTTTCGAAATGCTTTAAAGTGGTCACTGGATATTTGATCCACGGCAGAGGAAAAGCCTTACCAGCTCCTGTGAGTTTTAACTTTATTTCATTTTACTGCTGTCCTAGTGATACTCTTAATCAACCACATTTTCTCCTTCGCAGACCCTGTGTGGTGTATGGTACATGTAGCAGCAATCATTCTTTAGTGGTTGTTTGGTAGACACAATCTTGGAAATAATGGATTCTGAAAGTCTTCAGCTTCAGTGTCCCTTTGTGTTTTTTTAATATTATTTAAAGTGTCTAAGAGGTTTTGTTGAAGTGAATTTAAGTCCTTGCTATATCAGAAATGAAAGATGAAGCCAAATAAATACAACCATACTTACTCACGAATTTCATAATTTTTGAGTATGATGTTATCCCTCATCTTGCTGTGTCTGAACACCAGCATGGTGCACTTAGTAGAGAACAACACTGGAAATGACAAGTGACCTTTTCTATAGTTTTGATAATAGGATGTTCTCCCTTGGACACCCTGATACTGATCTTGGGAATCCAGAGTTTCAAAGCTCATGCTTTAGAATCATCATTTTACACCTCATAATCCCCTAGTGGCACAACCATTTATGTTCATTAATCGAGAGATTGGTGGTTCACATGCACACTGTGGTCACGAACGGCCTGGGTATGTACTTGCCTAATGTGATAGACTTTAAAAATGCTGGTGCATACTTGTGCTTTCACATGTGTGGTGTTTCCATGGTGTGCAATCAGTTTTCAGGCAACTGATGGTTGCTTTCTTACCCAGATAGTATGCTTGTAAAATTACTATAGTGCACTCGGAAACATGTTCTCAAATTTTACTTCTACATTTCTTGTTTTGATCACTTTTGTCATTTACATTTGGTTTTTCACAACTGAGTAAAATGTTTTTTTTTTCTTTCAATATTTATTGCTTGTTTCTAGTATGTTCCTATTCTGTGGCCCTAGTGTCAACTTGTACTTCCCCTATATTTAAATGGAAATACATGAGACAAAAGGCTCTGGTATCTCTTGTATATTCATGAAGATAAGCCATGTTTTAAAAAAGAATGTTGATGATGGTGTATTTAAGACGACTTCTCAATGTAATGAAAATATCTGTTGGATTAAAAGCACATTGATTAATGGCCTAAGGAAAACCCAATTAAGTCATGTCTTGAAGAGAGTGTGGATCCCTGTAGAATTTATATAGAGTGACTTTCATGGAAGGCTAAATCAATTGTGCGTGAACCCATGTAATAAAACTGAAAAGCACAAAATATATAGGCATAAAGAAGGACAACCACTAATAGGCTTAAGTAAATCAAGGGTGCCTATGGTGCTGGTTGCTGTGAATTCTATTCTGATTGACTGCAGGCAAGAGTCCTCACCAGGGCAAGCACAGCACATAGCACGTGCTGTGAGAGGGCCACAGTAGACGATGGTTTCTCATGGAATGGATGACTTGGGGGTGCTTCACGGAAAAAAAGAAGTTATGCATTTATCTACGGTGGTATTATTAGTGTTAGTATTTATCTTCCAATAAGTGAACATTTTATCTATAGATATTTCAGACTGGGATTCTTCCAGTGGGAGACAAACACTTCCCAAGAAGTCGAACGTTGATGATGGGCCTCCATGTAAACCACCAGAACCGACCACAAGCCACTCAACATCTGCAAAGTTTGGAAGGACGCCCTTAACACAAAAAGAAAAGAACATAACAGGAGCCGAGTTTGTAATTTGCGATGATCCCGTGGATGGCCTGGCTAAAGCAGGGCCATCAGAATACAAAAGGAGCAGAAAAGGTAAACAACCACAGACAATCCAATCATACAGCCCCTCTCTTGGCTTCAGTGGACTTCTGACTTGCCCTAACCACTTGTGTACAACTTCCTTTGAGTTTCCCTCCTTTCTGCAAACTGCCACCCAACAACACTTTTACATGGTATTTGCTTTCTTCATGCAACCAAAGCAGCAATGACATAGCTAGGAGTCTTTGGAGGGGGGTTCTTTCCTTCCGGCTCATTGAAAGTGTACTCATACTTGAGCATAGATAGTAAACAGTAGGTTGATGGTTGAATTTTGTGACTAGAAGAGCTCATTAATTTGAAGGTTACAGATGGGCCACTTGAACCCAATGTGTCTGCATATTTCTTTATATCTGAATTTACAACTGTAAACAGCACATTCCAATGTAACCAAACCAGCACCATCTGAAAAGAAATACCAAACGGTGTGTTCACATTTTGCATAGTTCAGAATGCTGATCTTAATTTAATGAATATCAACGAAGTTTTGCTATCTAGTACCCGTTCTTAGGGGTGACCACATACCTTATTACCTTATAATACTGATGCTATTGTATGCAATGATTAAGGAGATGTGGTTGCACCATGGTTGAAAGTGGTTGGCTGCCAATTGGCACGTCAGCCATTAGAACCCATCATTGTGTCCAGAGAAGAGAGTTATGGATGTTTGTAACTACAGAAATTCCAGTCTTGGAATCCCACTGTTATCTACCAGTAGGGTCGTTACAAGGTGCGATTGATTCAATAACACACCTAACACAAACAATAGTGAATAATAGTTCATTGTTACTTTAAAATAGTACTGTATAGTTTAAAATAGTACCAATTTGAAAGAGTACAATGACATTCAAAAGTAGAAAAAAGGGTAATTAATTTTAATCTTACCAGTCTATGCAATTTGTTGATTTATTGCATCAAATACGGTTCCTGCATTGTAGAATCAAAGGTCTTAATTGAACCAATGCTATCAGTTGGCCTAAAGAGCCTTGGTGGTACTGTTGGGTAAGCTTGAGGCTGGCAACTGTATACTTGTCATTTCAATATCTAAGAACTGCACCAGGTAGAAAGTTCCGGCTAACTGTACCCTGAAAGATGTCCATCCCTGGATATTTCTTGCCAGGAGTCAGGATGGATTGGACGGTAGTGAGTTTTGGGTGGGTGTGATTAAGCCTATGTTCATTAATGATTCACGGTCATTTAAAACCATATATTTGACATGCCTTTTTCCATGGTCATGATTTCCATCTCAGAATAAAGACCACCTTGGTCTACAGCAATCAGCATGCAAATCCAGACTTATGAACACTTACATTTTCAGGTGTAGTGATTGAAAATATAATCTCCATTTAAAAACCTTCATGGTATATTTGGTAAACTTATATTCCTATTGTTTCTTCGGTTTTTAAAATATGGATTCAGATTTTGTTCGCGCTGCTTTTATAACAAACACAACCAACATCCAAATCTCAATTATGTAAGCCACATATTTCTAAAGCCTGACATCAGGATTCAGCTTGTTACTAATTCCGCATGAATGTGTGAGATTAGTTTTTGTAACATTTACATGCCACTGATTTTGTCCAGTTTTCTCTTTAGATTCTGCAATAAAACATCGACATTTAAAGGTAATAACTTTTATATAAAACTCCCATATTTTTACCTTTAGTTAGTGACATTTGTCTAAAATGTTCGTTACATATTAATCTTCTTGTTTTAATTTCCATTCAGGATACCAAAGATGCTTATTCTGATCAAGACATAGCACCCAAGGATCAGCACACATCTAAGTCGGGTACATGTCTCGATACACTATAATTAGGACATTAAACTACTTGGCAAGTTCCCGGGATCCTTGATGTTTTATCTTTCCATTTTTCGTTTGCAAATTTAGTTATGAGAATTGAAATTTGGCATGCATATGCCTTATCTGTTTTTCGTACTTGAATCATAATGGAATGCTTTCACCACAGTAAGTTTGAACTCACATTTTCCCATTGGTATATTTTCAACACCCCCCCCCCTCCAAATTCTCCATTTGGAAAGTCTATAGATTTGGAAATTCATAGATGTGAATTATGAAATGCTAAGGTTTTTTTCGAAATGCTTTAAAGTGGTCACTGGATATTTGATCCACGGCAGAGGAAAAGCCTTACCAGCTCCTGTGAGTTTTAACTTTATTTCATTTTACTGCTGTCCTAGTGATACTCTTAATCAACCACATTTTCTCCTTCGCAGACCCTGTGTGGTGTATGGTACATGTAGCAGCAATCATTCTTTAGTGGTTGTTTGGTAGACACAATCTTGGAAATAATGGATTCTGAAAGTCTTCAGCTTCAGTGTCCCTTTGTGTTTTTTTAATATTATTTAAAGTGTCTAAGAGGTTTTGTTGAAGTGAATTTAAGTCCTTGCTATATCAGAAATGAAAGATGAAGCCAAATAAATACAACCATACTTACTCATGAATTTCATAATTTTTGAGTATGATGTTATCCCTCATCTTGCTGTGTCTGAACACCAGCATGGTGCACTTAGTAGAGAACAACACTGGAAATGACAAGTGACCTTTTCTATAGTTTTGATAATAGGATGTTCTCCCTTGGACACCCTGATACTGATCTTGGAATCCAGAGTTTCAAAGCTCATGCTTTAGAATCATCATTTTACACCTCATAATCCCCTAGTGGCACAACCATTTATGTTCATTAATCGAGAGATTGGTGGTTCACATGCACACTGTGGTCACGTACGGCCTGGGTATGTACTTGCCTAATGTGATAGACTTTAATAATGCTGGTGCATACTTGTGCTTTCACATGTGTGGTGTTTCCATGGTGTGCAATCAGTTTTCAGGCAACTGATGGTTGCTTTCTTACCCAGATAGTATGCTTGTAAAATTACTATAGTGCACTCGGAAACATGTTCTCAAATTTTACTTCTACATTTCTTGTTTTGATCACTTTTGTCATTTACATTTGGTTTTTCACAACTGAGTAAAATGTTTTTTTTTTCTTTCAATATTTATTGCTTGTTTCTAGTATGTTCCTATTCTGTGGCCCTAGTGTCAACTTGTACTTCCCCTATATTTAAATGGAAATACATGAGACAAAAGGCTCTGGTATCTCTTGTATATTCATGAAGATAAGCCATGTTTTAAAAAAGAATGTTGATGATGGTGTATTTAAGACGACTTCTCAATGTAATGAAAATATCTGTTGGATTAAAAGCACATTGATTAATGGCCTAAGGAAAACCCAATTAAGTCATGTCTTGAAGAGAGTGTGGATCCCTGTAGAATTTATATAGAGTGACTTTCATGGAAGGCTAAATCAATTGTGCGTGAACCCATGTAATAAAACTGAAAAGCACAAAATATATAGGCATAAAGAAGGACAACCACTAATAGGCTTAAGTAAATCAAGGGTGCCTATGGTGCTGGTTGCTGTGAATTCTATTCTGATTGACTGCAGGCAAGAGTCCTCACCAGGGCAAGCACAGCACATAGCACGTGCTGTGAGAGGGCCACAGTAGACGATGGTTTCTCATGGAATGGATGACTTGGGGGTGCT
The DNA here is from genome assembly GCF_050624435.1 of Tenrec ecaudatus. Lineage (NCBI taxonomy): Eukaryota > Metazoa > Chordata > Mammalia > Afrosoricida > Tenrecidae > Tenrec > Tenrec ecaudatus. Next base: position 13,614,874 of record NC_134532.1, read on the forward strand.
TCACGGAAAAAAAGAAGTTATGCATTTATCTACGGTGGTATTATTAGTGTTAGTATTTATCTTCCAATAAGTGAACATTTTATCTATAGATATTTCAGACTGGGATTCTTCCAGTGGGAGACAAACACTTCCCAAGAAGTCGAACGTTGATGATGGGCCTCCATGTAAACCACCAGAACCGACCACAAGCCACTCAACATCTGCAAAGTTTGGAAGGATGCCCTTAACACAAAAAGAAAAGAACATAACAGGAGCCGAGTTTGTAATTTGCGATGATCCCGTGGATGGCCTGGCTAAAGCAGGGCCATCAGAATACAAAAGGAGCAGAAAAGGTAAACAACCACAGACAATCCAATCATACAGCCCCTCTCTTGGCTTCAGTGGACTTCTGACTTGCCCTAACCACTTGTGTACAACTTCCTTTGAGTTTCCCTCCTTTCTGCAAACTGCCACCCAACAACACTTTTACATGGTATTTGCTTTCTTCATGCAACCAAAGCAGCAATGACATAGCTAGGAGTCTTTGGAGGGGGGTTCTTTCCTTCCGGCTCATTGAAAGTGTACTCATACTTGAGCATAGATAGTAAACAGTAGGTTGATGGTTGAATTTTGTGACTAGAAGAGCTCATTAATTTGAAGGTTACAGATGGGCCACTTGAACCCAATGTGTCTGCATATTTCTTTATATCTGAATTTACAACTGTAAACAGCACATTCCAATGTAACCAAACCAGCACCATCTGAAAAGAAATACCAAACGGTGTGTTCACATTTTGCATAGTTCAGAATGCTGATCTTAATTTAATGAATATCAACGAAGTTTTGCTATCTAGTACCCGTTCTTAGGGGTGACCACATACCTTATTACCTTATAATACTGATGCTATTGTATGCAATGATTAAGGAGATGTGGTTGCACCATGGTTGAAAGTGGTTGGCTGCCAATTGGCACGTCAGCCATTAGAACCCATCATTGTGTCCAGAGAAGAGAGTTATGGATGTTTGTAACTACAGAAATTCCAGTCTTGGAATCCCACTGTTATCTACCAGTAGGGTCGTTACAAGGTGCGATTGATTCAATAACACACCTAACACAAACAATAGTGAATAATAGTTCATTGTTACTTTAAAATAGTACTGTATAGTTTAAAATAGTACCAATTTGAAAGAGTACAATGACATTCAAAAGTAGAAAAAAGGGTAATTAATTTTAATCTTACCAGTCTATGCAATTTGTTGATTTATTGCATCAAATACGGTTCCTGCATTGTAGAATCAAAGGTCTTAATTGAACCAATGCTATCAGTTGGCCTAAAGAGCCTTGGTGGTACTGTTGGGTAAGCTTGAGGCTGGCAACTGTATACTTGTCATTTCAATATCTAAGAACTGCACCAGGTAGAAAGTTCCGGCTAACTGTACCCTGAAAGATGTCCATCCCTGGATATTTCTTGCCAGGAGTCAGGATGGATTGGACGGTAGTGAGTTTTGGGTGGGTGTGATTAAGCCTATGTTCAATAATGATTCACGGTCATTTAAAACCATATATTTGACATGCCTTTTTCCATGGTCATGATTTCCATCTCAGAATAAAGACCACCTTGGTCTACAGCAATCAGCATGCAAATCCAGACTTATGAACACTTACATTTTCAGGTGTAGTGATTGAAAATATAATCTCCATTTAAAAACCTTCATGGTATATTTGGTAAACTTATATTCCTATTGTTTCTTCGGTTTTTAAAATATGGATTCAAATTTTGTTCGTGCTGCTTTTATAACAAACACAACCAACATCCAAATCTCAATTATGTAAGCCACATATTTCTAAAGCCTGACATCAGGATTCAGCTTGTTACTAATTCCGCATGAATGTGTGAGATTAGTTTTTGTAACATTTACATGCCACTGATTTTGTCCAGTTTTCTCTTTAGATTCTGCAATAAAACATCGACATTTAAAGGTAATAACTTTTATATAAAACTCCCATATTTTTACCTTTAGTTAGTGACATTTGTCTAAAATGTTCGTTACATATTAATCTTCTTGTTTTAATTTCCATTCAGGATACCCAAGATGCTTATTCTGATCAAGACTTAGCACCCAAGGATCAGCACACATCTAAGTCGGGTACATGTCTCGATACACTATAATTAGGACATTAAACTACTTGGCAACTTCCCGGCATCCTTGATGTTTTATCTTTCCATTTTTCGTTTGCAAATTTAGTTATGAGATTGAAATTTGGCATGCATATGCCTTATCTGTTTTTCGTACTTGAATCATAATGGAATGCTTTCACCACAGTAAGTTTGAACTCACATTTTCCCATTGGTATATTTTCAACACCCCCCCCCTCCAAATTCTCCATTTGGAAAGTCTATAGATTTGGAAATTCATAGATGTGAATTATGATATGCTAAGGTTTTTTTTCGAAATGCTTTAAAGTGGTCACTGGATATTTGATCCACGGCAGAGGAAAAGCCTTACCAGCTCCTGTGAGTTTTAACTTTATTTCATTTTACTGCTGTCCTAGTGATACTCTTAATCAACCACATTTTCTCCTTCGCAGACCCTGTGTGGTGTATGGTACATGTAGCAGCAATCAGTCTTTAGTGGTTGTTTGGTAGACACAATCTTGGAAATAATGGATTCTGAAAGTCTTCAGCTTCAGTGTCCCTTTGTGTTTTTTTAATATTATTTAAAGTGTCTAAGAGGTTTTGTTGAAGTGAAATTAAGTCCTTGCTATATCAGAAATGAAAGATGAAGCCAAATAAATACAACCATACTTACTTACGAATTTCATAATTTTTGAGTATGATGTTATCCCTCATCTTGCTGTGTCTGAACACCAGCATGGTGCACTTAGTAGAGAACAACACTGGAAATGACAAGTGACCTTTTCTATAGTTTTGATAATAGGATGTTCTCCCTTGGACACCCTGATACTGATCTTGGGAATCCAGAGTTTCAAAGCTCATGCTTTAGAATCATCATTTTACACCTCATAATCCCCTAGTGGCACAACCATTTATGTTCATTAATCGAGAGATTGGTGGTTCACATGCACACTGTGGTCACGAACGGCCTGGGTATGTACTTGCCTAATGTGATAGACTTTAATAATGCTGGTGCATACTTGTGCTTTCACATGTGTGGTGTTTCCATGGTGTGCAATCAGTTTTCAGGCAACTGATGGTTGCTTTCTTACCCAGATAGTATGCTTGTAAAATTACTATAGTGCACTCGGAAACATGTTCTCAAATTTTACTTCTACATTTCTTGTTTTGATCACTTTTGTCATTTACATTTGGTTTTTCACAACTGAGTAAAATGTTTTTTTTTTTCTTTCAATATTTATTGCTTGTTTCTAGTATGTTCCTATTCTGTGGCCCTAGTGTCAACTTGTACTTCCCCTATATTTAAATGGAAATACATGAGACAAAAGGCTCTGGTATCTCTTGTATATTCATGAAGATAAGCCATGTTTTAAAAAAGAATGTTGATGATGGTGTATTTAAGACGACTTCTCAATGTAATGAAAATATCTGTTGGATTAAAAGCACATTGATTAATGGCCTAAGGAAAACCCAATTAAGTCATGTCTTGAAGAGAGTGTGGATCCCTGTAGAATTTATAGAGTGACTTTCATGGAAGGCTAAATCAATTGTGCGTGAACCCATGTAATAAAACTGAAAAGCACAAAATATATAGGCATAAAGAAGGACAACCACTAATAGGCTTAAGTAAATCAAGGGTGCCTATGCTGCTGGTTGCTGTGAATTCTACTCTGATTGACTGCAGGCAAGAGTCCTCACCAGGGCAAGCACAGCACATAGCAAGTGCTGTGAGTGGGCCACAGTAGACGATGGTTTCTCATGGAATAGATGACTTGGGGGTGCTTCGTGGAAAAAAGAAGTTATGCATTTATCTACGGTGGTATTATTAGTGTTAGTATTTATCTTCCAATAAGTGAACATTTTATCTATAGATATTTCAGACTGGGATTCTTCCAGTGGGAGACAAACACTTCCCAAGAAGTCGAACGTTGATGATGGGCCTCCATGTAAACCACCAGAACCGACCACAAGCCACTCAACATCTGCAAAGTTTGGAAGGTTGACCTTAACACAAAAAGAAAAGAACATAACAGGAGCCGAGTTTGTAATTTGCGATGATCCCGTGGATGGCCTGGCTAAAGCAGGGCCATCAGAATACAAAAGGAGCAGAAAAGGTAAACAACCACAGACAATCCAATCATACAGCCCCTCTCTTGGCTTCAGTGGACTTCTGACTTGCCCTAACCCCTTGTGTACAACTTCCTTTGAGTTTCCCTCCTTTCTGCAAACTGCCACCCAACAACACTTTTACATGGTATTTGCTTTCTTCATGCAACCAAAGCAGCAATGACATAGCTAGGAGTCTTTGGAGGGGGGTTCTTTCCTTCCGGCTCATTGAAAGTGTACTCATACTTGAGCATAGATAGTAAACAGTAGGTTGATGGTTGAATTTTGTGACTAGAAGAGCTCATTAATTTGAAGGTTACAGATGGGCCACTTGAACCCAATGTGTCTGCATATTTCTGTATGTCTGAATTTACAACTGTAAACAGCACATTCCAATGTAACCAAACCAGCACCATCTGAAAAGAAATACCAAACGGTGTGTTCACATTTTGCATAGTTCAGAATGCTGATCTTAATTTAATGAATATCAACGAAGTTTTGCTATCTAGTACCCGTTCTTAGGGGTGACCACATACCTTATTACCTTATAATACTGATGCTATTGTATGCAATGATTAAGGAGATGTGGTTGCACCATGGTTGAAAGTGGTTGGCTGCCAATTGGCACGTCAGCCATTAGAACCCATCATTGTGTCCAGAGAAGAGAGTTATGGATGTTTGTAACTACAGAAATTCCAGTCTTGGAATCCCACTGTTATCTACCAGTAGGGTCGTTACAAGGTGCGATTGATTCAATAACACACCTAACACAAACAATAGTGAATAATAGTTCATTGTTACTTTAAAATAGTACTGTATAGTTTAAAATAGTACCAATTTGAAAGAGTACAATGACATTCAAAAGTAGAAAAAAGGGTAATTAATTTTAATTTTACCCGTCTATGCAATTTGTTGATTTATTGCATCAAATACGGTTCCTGCATTGTAGAATCAAAGGTCTTAATTGAACCAATGCTATCAGTTGGCCTAAAGAGCCTTGGTGGTACGGTTGGGTAAGCTTGAGGCTGGCAACTGTATATTTGTCATTTCAATATGTAAGAACTGCACCAGGTAGAAAGTTCCGGCTAACTGTACCCTGAAAGATGTCCATCCCTGGATATTTCTTGCCATGAGTCAGGATGGATTGGACGGTAGTGAGTTTTGGGTGGGTGTGATTAAGCCTATGTTCATTAATGATTCACGGTCATTTAAAACCATATATTTGACATGCCTTTTTCCATGGTCATGATTTCCATCTCAGAATAAAGACCACCTTGGTCTACAGCAATCAGCATGCCAATCCTGACTTATGAACACTTACATTTTCAGGTGTAGTGATTGAAAATATAATCTCCGTTTAAAAACCTTCATGGTATATTTGGTAAACTTATATTCCTATTGTTTCTTCGGTTTTTAAAATATGGATTCAGATTTTGTTCGCGCTGCTTTTATAACAAACACAACCAACATCCAAATCTCAATTATGTCAGCCACATATTTCTAAAGCCTGACATCAGGATTCAGCTTCTTACTAATTCCGCATGAATGTGTGAGATTAGTTTTTGTAACATTTACATGCCACTGATTTTGTCCAGTTTTCTTTTTAGATTCTGCAATAAAACATCGACATTTAAAGGTAATAACTTTTATATAAAACTTCCATATTTTTACCTTTAGTTAGTGACTACATTTGTCTAAAATGTTCATTACATATTAATCTTCTTGTTTTATTTTCCATTTAGGATACCGAAGATGCTTATCCTGATCAAGACTTAGCACCAAAGGATGAACACACATCTGTGTCGGGTACATGTCACGATACATTATAATTAGGACATTAAACTACTTGGCAAGTTCCCGGGATCCTTGATGTTTATTTTCTTTTCATTTTTTGTTTGCAAATTTAGTTATGAGAATTGAAATTTGGCATTCATATGCCTTATCTGTTTTTCGTACTTGGATCATAATGGAATGCTTTCACCACAGTAAGAGTAAACTCACATTTTCCCATTGGTATATTTTCAACTGCCCCAAGATCTCCATTTGGAAAGTCATAGTTTTGGAAATTCACAGATATAATTATGGAATGCTAATGAGTTTCTCTTAGTGCTTTTAAGTACTCACTGGAATTTTGATACACAGCTCGTGTGTGTTTTAACTATATATCATTTTACTATTGTCCTAGTGATGCTCTCAAGTCAACTGAATTTTTTCCTTAGTAGACCCTGTGTGGTGTATGGTACATGTAACAGCAATCATTCTTTAGTGGTTGTTGGTAGACACATTCGTGGAAATAATGGGTTCTGAAAGTCAATCAGAGTGTCTCTTGGCTTCAGCCTACTTCTGACTTTCCAGAATCATTTTGTGCAAACTTCGCTTTGGGTTTACTTCTCTTACGTAACCTACAGCCCAACCAGTCTTTTCCTAGGTATTTCCTTTCTTCATCCAACCAAAGCAGCAAGTAGATTTCAAGGACTGTTTGGAGGCGTTCTTTCTTGTAGGGTAGCAGAAAGCAGATATATACTTGAGAGTACATGCTAAACGGTGGGTAAATTGTCAAACTCTGGGACTGGAGGCGCACATTAGGTAGAGTTTCATAGATGGCCCACAGGGACACAGTACTACTGATTTCTCAATTGCTTTTGTCTGAAATTAGGTGCTTAAATACTAATGTATTCCGTTGTAAACAGACTCACAGCTTATGAAGAGAAATGCTGAATGACTTCCTGTCAGTTTGCATCATTCTCAATGCTGCTGTCCATTTACAGGGAATCCTTGAAACTTCGATATGGAGGTCGCGTGCTCTGCATCAACGATGTCCTCTATCGACTTATAACACGCACATCTTTGTTTTCAATGATTACAGGAGCCCTTGTTTCACAGGGGCTCAAAGTGCTGGCTGCTAATTGGCTGGTGAGCAATTGGAAGCCATCAGTACCACCACAGACACAAGTCGTATAAATCTGTAAACAAACAATTACAACGTGAAATCCCTCTTATGTCCTGGCTTTCCCTTCCTTATGAGTTTTAATCAATCCATAGAAACAGAAAAAATAACAACACTGAATAAATAGTTTTCAGATATTCTTAATTATAAATGATGCTGTAGCGCTGAATAGTGATATAGGGCTAATCCTTTTGTATACTGCTACTCTGCATTTTCTCGATTCATTGCATCCAATGTGTTTTTCTTTATGTAGATTTAATGGGCTAAATTTAACTAGTTCTGTAAGTAAGCCTACAGAGCCCTGGAGGCACTGTGGAGTAAATTTCAGCCCGTCAGAGGTTTATCTGGAAGTCCTAAAGCCACTAGCTGCACCACAGGAGAAACATCGGGTTAACTGTGCCCAGAATCGTGTCCAGCCTTGGGGATCCTCTTGCTATGAGTCAGACTTGACTGCATGGCAGTGGGCTGTGGGTGGGTAAGATTAAGTCTGTGTTCATTAAGTGTTCACACTCACTTGTGCCCTTCAGCTATGCCATCTTTCCCTAACTGTACCGTTAGCTTAGTTTTCATACGCCCACTATATTTGTCGCCCTTTTTCTCAGGGTCATGATGTGTTCCTCAGCTTAGAGAGCACCTTTGTCTTCATCAATCCACATGCCCACATTGACTTAGGGACACTTTTGCTTTCAGTTGCTGTGATTAAAACCAGAATCTCTCTTTTTAAATCTTCTTGCCATGTTTACTTATCCTATGTTCCTATGATTTCTTCAGTATTTCCAGATGGATTCAGGTTTGTTTATGTTTCTTTTTCTACCAATGAACTAAACAGCCACTCCCAAACATACAAGTTACACATTCCTATGGCCCAGTATGAGGATTCAGCTTGATCTTCATTCCTCATGCCTGTGTGTGACCAGTTTTTGCCGTTTTTTCACCCAGTTGATTATGTCCTTTGTGCCCTTTAGGTTCTATGATGAAATCTATGCATCTGAAGGTAATAATTTTATGTAAAACTTCCACATTTTTATCTTAAGTTAACACTACAGGTGGTTTACCTTATTTGTTAATACTCTTTGTTTTAATTTCCTTTTAGGCTATCAAAGATGCTTCTCCTGATATAGAGTTAGCACCTGAGCATGTACACACACCCAAACCAGGTAAAGTTCACAATACATATTTCACTTTGTTAAAAAGACATTAAGTTATTTCACACGTCTACAGGATTCTTGTTACTTATTTCACTTTTTGGAAATTTAGGTGACAGGCTTAACAGAAATCATGAATATGCCCATATTGTTACTCATGTGTGATTTAAATACTTAGCGGCATAAGTGGAAGAATTCACCACAGGAAGCATGGACTCATATCTTGTGATTTATATTCTTCCTACTTCCCAAGTTTGGAATTTGTCTACTGCTCTTAAATATACAGATGTTCCTTATGGCAGATGTGAAGTATGGCACTCTGCGACTTTTTTTCCTAATGCGTGTCAATGCTCATTGGGATTCTTGTCTTCACCAGAAGCAAAGCCTTACTCTGCCTCATGTGTGTTTCAACTTTATTTCATTTTTATAGAGTCCCAGAATTGATCTTGTCAGCCAAATCTTTTCATTAACTGAAGTAGTGTGGTGTGTCGTATGTGTATTTATAATGCGGGTGAAGTCATTAATCATCCCCCAGAGAAGGTCTGTTACACAACCATTGACATGATGAATTTTACAACTCTTCAGCCTTGGGATCCTTTTATGGTATTCATTATTACATAGATTTCCTCAAAGGTTGTGTTCAGGGAGGTGGACCTATTTCCATATCAGAAATGGTAGCCGAACCAATGTAAACATGAGTGTACATTCTCAGAAATGTCATTTGTTATCCTCTTTCACCTGCCGTTATAATATTCATATTTGGAATTCCAAAAAGACAAAAAAACCTTATTTTGACTGTATGATTTTCTTGTGTCAGAGCATATTGTTCTACTTTGTCACTAGGCTCAGTTTGGACTTACCCTATGTTTAAATGGAAGCACTTAGAATGCCAAAGACTATTGCTTCTCTTGTATATTCATTATGTTCACACAAAGGTTAGGTAATAAATGTTGAAGACTGTGAACTGAAGTGAGGTTAACTCATTGTATTGAAAATAGTTTTAAAATATGAAATATTATCTTCAAAAATGCTGCCATGCACACAGTATTGTCTCTAGAATAAAGAAAACAGACTGCTATTCATAGTTAAGCCTGATATTTGGAGGCAAGGGGTCTGTTATTAGGAGGAAAGAGTGAATTCTGGGAGGAATGTAATGAAATTCCATGGAACACAAAATAAATCTTTGAATGTGCTGAGTGATCACAAACAGGTAACCCAGAAAAATTGAAGATATTTAAACAACAGGAACGACAATTGCTAATAAGATTATCTAAATGAAGACCACTGTGCTTCTGGTCACTGTCAAGTCTACTGTGACTCGATGGAAGCACAGCGTTTCCCCAGAACAAGTGTACAACATGCCCCATGCAGTGTGACATAATGCACCACTGTTTGTCAAGGAGAGGGAGACAAGAGACTGCTACACTCAAGCATGATTTCTGTTTATCTAAGCTGGTCACATTTATGTTATTATTTACCTTCTTGTAAATGAACATTGTATCTTCCGATATTCCAGACTCTGGTTCCCCCCGGGTGAGTCAGGAACGTACCAGGAAATTCGACGTTGATGATCAAGATCCATTTAAGCCACCATCACAGACCACAAATCAGGCAACCTCTACCAAATGTAGAAGGATGACCTTAGAAGAAAAGGAAAGAGACAATATTGAAGTTCTGCTTGTAACAGAAGACACAACGGTCCACAACATGGATAAAGCAGAGAGATCAGAAGTACCAAAGAGCAGAAAAGGTAAACAAGCACAGAGAAGTCAATCAGAGAGTCTCTTGGCTTCAGCCTACTTCTGACTTTCCAGAATCATTTTGTGCAAACTTCGCTTTGGGTTTACTTCTCTTACGTAACCTACAACCCAACCAGTCTTTTCCTAGGTATTTCCTTTCTTCATCCAACCAAAGCAGCAAGTAGATTTCAAGGACTGTTTGGAGGCGTTCTTTCTTGTAGGGTAGCAGAAAGCAGATATATACTTGAGAGTACATTATAAATGGTGGGTAAATTGTCAAACTCTGGAACTGGAGGCGCACATTAGGTAGAGTTTCATAGATGGCCCACAGGGACACAGTACTACTGATTTCTCAATTGCTTTTGTCTGAAATTAGGTGCTTAAATACTAATGTATTCCGTTGTAAACAGACTCACAGCTTATGAAGAGAAATGCTGAATGACTTCCTGTCAGTTTGCATCATTCTCAATGCTGCTGTCCATTTACAGAGAATCCTTGAAACTTCGATATGGAGGTCGCGTGCTCTGCGTCAACGATGTCCTCTATCGCCTTATAATACGCACATCTTTGTTTTCAATGATTACAGGAGCCCTTGTTTCACAGGGGCTCAAAATGCTGGCTGCTAATTGGCTGGTGAGCAATTGGAAGCCATCAGTGCCACCACAGACACAAGTCGTATAAATCTGTAAACAAACAATTACAACGTGAAATCCCTCTTATGTCCTGGCTTTCCCTTCCTTATGAGTTTTAATCAATCCATAGAAACAGAAAAAATAACAACACTGAATAAATAGTTTTCAGATATTCTTAATTATAAATGATGCTGTAGCGCTGAATAGTGATATAGGGCTAATCCTTTTGTATACTGCTACTCTGCATTTTCTCGATTCATTGCATCCAATGTGTTTTTCTTTATGTAGATTTAATGGGCTAAATTTAACTAGTTCTGTAAGTAAGCCTACAGAGCCCTGGAGGCACTGTGGAGTAAATTTCAGCCCGTCAGAGGTTTATCTGGAAGTCCTAAAGCCACTAGCTGCACCACAGGAGAAACATCGAGTTAACTGTGCCCAGAATCGTGTCCAGCCTTGGGGATCCTCTTGCTATGAGTCAGACTTGACTGCATGGCAGTGGGCTGTGGGTGGGTAAGATTTTGTCTGTGTTCATTAAGTGTTCACACTCACTTGTGCCCTTCAGCTATGCCATCTTTCCCTAACTGTACCGTTAGCTTAGTTTTCATACGCCCACTATATTTGTCGCCCTTTTTCTCAGGGTCATGATTTGCTCCTCAGCTTGGAGAGCACCTTTGTCTCCATCAATCAGCATGCCCACATTGACTTAGGGACACTTTTGCTTTCAGTTGCTGTGATTAAAACCAGAATCTCTCTTTTTAAATCTTCTTGCCATGTTTACTTATCCTATGTTCCTATGATTTCTTCAGTATTTCCAGATGGATTCAGGTTTGTTTATGTTTCTTTTTCTACCAATGAACTAAACAGCCACTCCCAAACATACAAGTTACACATTCCTATAGCCCAGTATGAGGATTCAGCTTGATCTTCATTCCTCATGCCTGTGTGTGACCAGTTTTTGCCGTATTTTCACCCAGTTGATTATGTCCTTTGTGCCCTTTAGGTTCTATGATGAAATCTATGCATCTGAAGGTAATAATTTTATGTAAAACTTCCACATTTTTATCTTAAGTTAACACTACAGGTGGTTTACCTTATTTGTTAATACTCTTTGTTTTAATATCCTTTTAGGCTATCAAAGATGCTTCTCCTGATATAGAGTTAGCACCTGAGCATGTACACACACCCAAACCAGGTAAAGTTCACAATACATATTTCACTTTGTTAAAAAGACATTAAGTTATTTCACACGTCTACAGGATTCTTGTTACTTATTTCACTTTTTGGAAATTTAGGTGACAGGCTTAACAGAAATCATGAATATGCCCATATTGTTACTCATGTGTGATTTAAATACTTAGCGGCATAAGTGGAAGAATTCACCACAGGAAGCATGGACTCATATCTTGTGATTTATATTCTTCCTACTTCCCAAGTTTGGAATTTGTCTACTGCTCTTAAATATACAGATGTTCCTTATGGCAGATGTGAAGTATGGCACTCTGCGACTTTTTTTCCTAATGCGTGTCAATGCTCATTGGGATTCTTGTCTTCACCAGAAGCAAAGCCTTACTCTGCCTCATGTGTGTTTCAACTTTATTTCATTTTTATAGAGTCCCAGAATTGATCTTGTCAGCCAAATCTTTTCATTAACTGAAGTAGTGTGGTGTGTCGTATGTGTATTTATAATGCGGGTGAAGCCATTAATCATCCCCCAGAGAAGGTCTGTTACACAACCATTGACATGATGAATTTCACAACTCTTCAGCCTTGGGATCCTTTTATGGTATTCATTGTTACATAGATTTCCTCAAAGGTTGTGTTCAGGGAGGTGGACCTATTTCCATATCAGAAATGGTAGCCGAACCAATGTAAACATGAGTGTACATTCTCAGAAATGTCATTTGTTATCCTCTTTCACCTGCCGTTATAATATTCATATTTGGAATTCCAAAAAGACAAAAAAACCTTATTTTGACTGTATGATTTTCTTGTGTCAGAGCATATTGTTCTACTTTGTCACTAGGCTCAGTTTGGACTTACCCTATGTTTAAATGGAAGCACTTAGAATGCCAAAGACTATTGCTTCTCTTGTATATTCATTATGTTCACACAAAGGTTAGGTAATAAATGTTGAAGACTGTGAACTGAAGTGAGGTTAACTCATTGTATTGAAAATAGTTTTAAAATATGAAATATTATCTTCAAAAATGCTGCCATGCACACAGTATTGTCTCTAGAATAAAGAAAACAGACTGCTATTCATAGTTAAGCCTGATATTTGGAGGCAAGGGGTCTGTTATTAGGAGGAAAGAGTGAATTCTGGGAGGAATGTAATGAAATTCCATGGAACACAAAATAAATCTTTGAATGTGCTGAGTGATCACAAACAGGTAACCCAGAAAAATTGAAGATATTTAAACAACAGGAACGACAATTGCTAATAAGATTATCTAAATGAAGACCACTGTGCTTCTGGTCACTGTCAAGTCTACTGTGACTCGATGGAAGCACAGCGTTTCCCCAGAACAAGTGTACAACATGCCCCATGCAGTGTGACATAATGCACCACTGTTTGTCAAGGAGAGGGAGACAAGAGACTGCTACACTCAAGCATGATTTCTGTTTATCTAAGCTGGTCACATTTATGTTATTATTTACCTTCTTGTAAATGAACATTGTATCTTCCGATATTCCAGGCTCTGGTTCCCCCCGGGTGAGTCAGGAACGTACCAGGAAACTCGACGTTGATGATCAAGATCCATTTAAGCCACCATCACAGACCACAAATCAGGCAACCTCTACCATATGTAGAAGGATGACCTTAGAAGAAAAGGAAAGAGACAATATTGAAGTTCTGCTTGTAACAGAAGACACAACGGTCCACAACATGGATAAAGCAGAGAGATCAGAAGTACCAAAGAGCAGAAATGGTAAACAAGCACAGAGAAGTCAATCAGAGAGTCTCTTGGCTTCAGCCTACTTCTGACTTTCCAGAATCATTTTGTGCAAACTTCACTTTGGGTTTACTTCTCTTACGTAACCTACAACCCAACCAGTCTTTTCCTAGGTATTTCCTTTCTTCATCCAACCAAAGCAGCAAGTAGATTTCAAGGACTGTTTGTAGGCGTTCTTTCTCGTAGGGTAGCAGAAAGCAGATATATACTTGAGAGTACATTATAAATGGTGGGTAAATTGTCAAACTCTGGGACTGGAGGCGCACATTAGGTAGAGTTTCATAGATGGCCCACAGGGACACAGTACTACTGATTTCTCAATTGCTTTTGTCTGAAATTAGGTGCTTAAATACTAATGTATTCCGTTGTAAACAGACTCACAGCTTATGAAGAGAAATGCTGAATGACTTCCTGTCAGTTTGCATCATTCTCAATGCTGCTGTCCATTTACAGAGAATCCTTGAAACTTCGATATGGAGGTCGCGTGCTCTGCATCAACGATGTCCTCTATCGCCTTATAATACGCACATCTTTGTTTTCAATGATTACAGGAGCCCTTGTTTCACAGGGGCTCAAAGTGCTGGCTGCTAATTGGCTGGTGAGCAATTGGAAGCCATCAGTACCACCACAGACACAAGTCGTATAAATCTGTAAACAAACAATTACAACGTGAAATCCCTCTTGTCTCCTGGCTTTAGGTTCCCTATGAGTTTTAATCAATCCAAAGAAACAGAAAAAAATAACAACACTGAATAAATAGTTTTCAGATATTCTTAATTATAAATGATGCTGTAGCGCTGAATAGTGATATAGGGCTAATCCTTTTGTATACTGCTACTCTGCATTTTCTCGATTCATTGCATCCAATGTGTTTTACTTTATGTAGATTTAATGGGCTAAATTTAACTAGTTCTGTAAGTAAGCCTACAGAGCCCTGGAGGCACTGTGGAGTAAATTTCAGCCCGTCAGAGGTTTATCTGGAAGTCCTAAAGCCACTAGCTGCACCACAGGAGAAACATCGGGTTAACTGTGCCCAGAATCGTGTCCAGCCTTGGGGATCCTCTTGCTATGAGTCAGACTTGACTCCATGGCAGTGGGCTTTGGGTGGGTAAGATTTTGTCTGTGTTCATTAAGTGTTCACTCTCACTTGTGCCCTTCAGCTATGCCATCTTTCCCTAACTGTACCGTTAGCTTAGTTTTCATATGCCCACTATATTTGTCGCCCTTTTTCTCAGGGTCATGATTTGCTCCTCAGCTTGGAGAGCACCTTTGTCTCCATCAATCAGCATGCCCACATTGACTTAGGGACACTTTTGCTTTCAGTTGCTGTGATTAAAACCAGAATCTCTCTTTTTAAATCTTCTTGCCATGTTTACTTATCCTATGTTCCTATGATTTCTTCAGTATTTCCAGATGGATTCAGGTTTGTTTATGTTTCTTTTTCTACCAATGAACTAAACAGCCACTCCCAAACATACAAGTTACACATTCCTATAGCCCAGTATGAGGATTCAGCTTGATCTTCATTCCTCATGCCTGTGTGTGACCAGTTTTTGCCGTATTTTCACCCAGTTGATTATGTCCTTTGTGCCCTTTAGGTTCTATGATGAAATCTATGCATCTGAAGGTAATAATTTTATGTAAAACTTCCACATTTTTATCTTAAGTTAACACTACAGGTGGTTTACCTTATTTGTTAATACTCTTTGTTTTATTTTCCTTTTAGGCTATCAAAGATGCTTCTCCTGATATAGAGTTAGCACCTGAGCATGTACACACACCCAAACCAGGTAAAGTTCACAATACATATTTCACTTTGTTAAAAAGACATTAAGTTATTTCACACGTCTACAGGATTCTTGTTACTTATTTCACTTTTTGGAAATTTAGGTGACAGGCTTAACAGAAATCATGAATATGCCCATATTGTTACTCATGTGTGATTTAAATACTTAGCGGCATAAGTGGAAGAATTCACCACAGGAAGCATGGACTCATATCTTGTGATTTATATTCTTCCTACTTCCCAAGTTTGGAATTTGTCTACTGCTCTTAAATATACAGATGTTCCTTATGGCAGATGTGAAGTATGGCACTCTGCGACTTTTTTTCCTAATGCGTGTCAATGCTCATTGGGATTCTTGTCTTCACCAGAAGCAAAGCCTTACTCTGCCTCATGTGTGTTTCAACTTTATTTCATTTTTATAGAGTCCCAGAATTGATCTTGTCAGCCAAATCTTTTCATTAACTGAAGTAGTGTGGTGTGTCGTATGTGTATTTATAATGCGGGTGAAGCCATTAATCATCCCCCAGAGAAGGTCTGTTACACAACCATTGACATGATGAATTTCACAACTCTTCAGCCTTGGGATCCTTTTATGGTATTCATTATTACATAGATTTCCTCAAAGGTTGTGTTCAGGGAGGTGGACCTATTTCCATATCAGAAATGGTAGCCGAACCAATGTAAACATGAGTGTACATTCTCAGAAATGTCATTTGTTATCCTCTTTCACCTGCCGTTATGATATTCATATTTGGAATTCCAAAAAGACAAAAAAAACTTATTTTGACTGTATGATTTTCTTGTGTCAGAGCATATTGTTCTACTTTGTCACTAGGCTCAGTTTGGACTTACCCTATGTTTAAATGGAAGCACTTAGAATGCCAAAGACTATTGCTTCTCTTGTATATTCATTATGTTCACACAAAGGTTAGGTAATAAATGTTGAAGACTGTGAACTGAAGTGAGGTTAACTCATTGTATTGAAAATAGTTTTAAAATATGAAATATTATCTTCAAAAATGCTGCCATGCACATAGTATTGTCTCTAGAATAAAGAAAACAGACTGCTATTCATAGTTAAGCTTGAAATGTGGAGGCAAGGGGTCTGTTATTAGGAAGAAAGAGCGAATTCTGGGAGGATTATAATGAAATTCCATGGAACACAAAATAAATCATTGAATGTGCTGAGTGATCACAAACAGGTAACCCAGAAAAATTGAAGATATTTAAACAACAGGAACGACAATTGCTAATAAGATTATCTAAATGAAGACCACTGTGCTTCTGGTCACTGTCAAGTCTACTGTGACTCGATGGAAGCACAGCGTTTCCCCAGAACAAGTGTACAACATGCCCCATGCAGTGTGACATAAAGCACCACTGTTTGTCAAGGAGAGGGAGACTAGAGACTGCTACACTCAAGCATGATTTCTGTTTATCTAAGCTGGTCACATTTATGTTATTATTTACCTTCTTGTAAATGAACATTGTATCTTCCGACATTCCAGATTCTGGTTCCCCCCGGGTGAGTCAGGAACGTACCAGGAAACTCGACGTTGATGATCAAGATCCATTTAAGCCACCATCACAGACCACAAATCAGGCAACCTCTACCAAATGTAGAAGGATGACCTTAGAAGAAAAGGAAAGAGACAATATTGAAGTTCTGCTTGTAACAGAAGACACAACGGTCCACAACATGGATAAAGCAGAGAGATCAGAAGTACCAAAGAGCAGAAAAGGTAAACAAGCACAGACAAGTCAATCAGAGAATCTCTTGGCTTCAGCCTACTTCTGACTTTCCAGAATCATTTTGTGCAAACTTCGCTTTGGGTTTACTTCTCTTAAGTAACCTACAACCCAACCTGTCTTTTCCTAGGTATTTCCTTTCTTCATCCAACCAAAGCAGCAAGTAGATTTCAAGGACTGTTTGGAGGCGTTCTTTCTTGTAGGGTAGCAGAAAGCAGATATATACTTGAGAGTACATTATAAATGGTGGGTAAATTGTCAAACTCTGGGACTGGAGGCGCACATTAGGTAGACTTTCATAGATGGCCCACAGGGACACAGTACTACTGATTTCTCAATTGCTTTTGTCTGAAATTAGGTGCTTAAATACTAATGTATTCCGTTGTAAACAGACTCACAGCTTATGAAGAGAAATGCTGAATGACTTCCTGTCAATTTGCATCATTCTCAATGCTGCTGTCCATTTACAGAGAATCCTTGAAACTTCGATATGGAAGTCGCGTGCTCTGCGTCAACGATGTCCTCTATCGCCTTATAATACGCACATCTTTGTTTTCAATGATTACAGGAGCCCTTGTTTCACAGGGGCTCAAAGTGCTGGCTGCTAATTGGCTGGTGAGCAATTGGAAGCCATCAGTGCCACCACAGACGCAAGTCGTATAAATCTGTAAACAAACAATTACAACGTGAAATCCCTCTTATGTCCTGGCTTTAGGTTCCCTATGAGTTTTAATCAATCCAAAGAAACAGAAAAAAATAACAACACTGAATACATAGTTTTCAGATATTCTTAATTATAAATGATGCTGTAGCGCTGAATAGTGATATAGGGCTAATCCTTTTGTATACTGCTACTCTGCATTTTCTCGATTCATTGCATCCAATGTGTTTTACTATATGTAGATTTAATGGGCTAAATTTAACTAGTTCTGTAAGTAAGCCTACAGAGCCCTGGTGGCACTGTGGAGTAAATTTCAGCCCGTCAGAGGTTTATCTGGAAGTCCTAAAGCCACTAGCTGCACCACAGGAGAAACATCGGGTTAACTGTGCCCAGAATCGTGTCCAGCCTTGGGGATCCTCTTGCTATGAGTCAGACTTGACTCCATGGCAGTGGGCTTTGGGTGGGTAAGATTATGTCTGTGTTCATTAAGTGTTCACTCTCACTTGTGCCCTTCAGCTATGCCATCTTTCCCTAACTGTACCGTTAGCTTAGTTTTCATATGCCCACTATATTTGTCGCCCTTTTTCTCAGGGTCATGATTTGCTCCTCAGCTTGGAGAGCACCTTTGTCTCCATCAATCAGCATGCCCACATTGACTTAGGGACACTTTTGCTTTCAGTTGCTGTGATTAAAACCAGAATCTCTCTTTTTAAATCTTCTTGCCATGTTTACTTATCCTATGTTCCTATGATTTCTTCAGTATTTCCAGATGGATTCAGGTTTGTTTATGTTTCTTTTTCTACCAATGAACTAAACAGCCACTCCCAAACATACAAGTTACACATTCCTATAGCCCAGTATGAGGATTCAGCTTGATCTTCATTCCTCATGCCTGTGTGTGACCAGTTTTTGCCGTTTTTTCACCCAGTTGATTATGTCCTTTGTGCCCTTTAGGTTCTATGATGAAATCTATGCATCTGAAGGTAATAATTTTATGTAAAACTTCCACATTTTTATCTTAAGTTAACACTACAGGTGGTTTACCTTATTTGTTAATACTCTTTGTTTTAATTTCCTTTTAGGCTTTCAAAGATGATTCTCCTGATATAGAGTTAGCACCTGAGCATGTACACACACCCAATCCAGGTAAAGTTCACAATACATATTTCACTTTGTTATAAAAGACATTAAGTTATTTTACACGTCTACAGGATTCTTGTTACTTATTTCACTTTTTGGAAATTTAGGTGACAGGCTTAACAGAAATCATGAATATGCCCATATTGTTACTCATGTGTGATTTAAATACCTAGCGGCATAAGTGGAAGAATTCACCACAGGAAGCATGGACTCATATCTTGTGATTTATATTCTTCCTACTTCCCAAGTTTGGAATTTGTCTACTGCTCCTAAATATACAGATGTTCCTTATGGCAGATGTGAAGTATGGCACTCTGCGACTTTTTTTCCTAATGCTTGACAATGCTCATTGGGATTCTTGTCTTCACCAGAAGCAAAGCCTTACTCTGCCTCATGTGTGTTTCAACTTTATTTCATTTTTGTAGAGTCCCAGAGTTGATCTTGTCAGCCAAATCTTTTCATTAACTGAAGTAGTGTGGTGTGTCGTATGTGTATTTATAATGCGGGTGAAGTCATTAATCATCCCCCAGAGAAGGTCTGTTACACAACCATTGACATGATGAATTTCACAACTCTTCAGCCTTGGGATCCTTTTATGGTATTCATTATTACATAGATTTCCTCAAAGGTTGTGTTCAGGGAGGTGGACCTATTTCAATATCAGAAATGGTCGCCGAACCAATGTAAACATGAGTGTACATTCTCAGAAATGTCATTTGTTATCCTGTTTCACTTGCCATTATGATATTCATATTTGGAATTCCAAAAAGACAAAAAAAACTTATTTTGACTGTATGATTTTCTTGTGTCCGAGCATATTGTTCTACTTTGTCACTAGGCTCAGTTTGGACTTACCCTATGTTTAAATGGAAGCACTTAGAATGCCAAAGACTATTGCTTCTCTTGTATATTCATTATGTTCACACAAAGGTTAGGTAATAAATGTTGAAGACTGTGAACTGAAGTGAGGTTAACTCATTGTATTGAAAATAGTTTTAAAATATGAAATATTATCTTCAAAAATGCTGACATGCACACAGTATTGTCTCTAGAATAAAGAAAACAGACTGCTATTCATAGTTAAGCTTGAAATGTGGAGGCAAGGGGTCTGTTATTAGGAAGAAAGAGCGAATTCTGGGAGGATTATAATGAAATTCCATGGAACACAAAATAAATCATTGAATGTGCTGAGTGATCACAAACAGGTAACCCAGAAAAATTGAAGATATTTAAACAACAGGAACGACAATTGCTAATAAGATTATCTAAATGAAGACCACTGTGCTTCTGGTCACTGTCAAGTCTACTGTGACTCGATGGAAGCACAGCGTTTCCCCAGAACAAGTGTACAACATGCCCCATGCAGTGTGACATAAAGCACCACTGTTTGTCAAGGAGAGGGAGACAAGAGACTGCTACACTCAAGCATGATTTCTGTTTATCTAAGCTGGTCACATTTATGTTATTATTTACCTTCTTGTAAATGAACATTGTATCTTCCGACATTCCAGACTCTGGTTCCCCCCGGGTGAGTCAGGAACGTACCAGGAAACTCGACGTTGATGATCAAGATCCATTTAAGCCACCATCACAGACCACAAATCAGGCAACCTCTACCAAATGTAGAAGGATGACCTTAGAAGAAAAGGAAAGAGACAATATTGAAATTTTGCTTGTAACAGAAGACACAACGGTCCACAACATGGATAAAGCAGAGAGATCAGAAGTACCAAAGAGCAGAAAAGGTAAACAAGCACAGAGAAGTCAATCAGAGAGTCTCTTGGCTTCAGCCTACTTCTGACTTTCCAGAATCATTTTGTGCAAACTTCGCTTTGGGTTTACTTCTTTTACGTAACCTACAGCCCAACCAGTCTTTTCCTAGGTATTTCCTTTCTTCATCCAACCAAAGCAGCAAGTAGATTTCAAGGACTGTTTGGAGGAGTTCTTTCTTGTAGGGTAGCAGAAAGCAGATATATACTTGAGAGTACATGCTAAACGGTGGGTAAATTGTCAAACTCTGGGACTGGAGTCGCACATTAGGTAGAGTTTTATAGATGGCCCACAGGGACACAGTACTACTGATTTCTCAATTGCTTTTGTCTGCAATTAGGTGCTTAAATACGAATGTATTCCGTTGTAAACAGACTCACAGCTTATGAAGAGAAATGCTGAATGACTTCCTATCAGTGTGCATGATTCACAATGCTGTTGATCACTTATTGAGAATCCGTGAAACTTCGCTATGCAGTTCTCAGGCTCCGGAGTAACTATGTCTCTATCGTCATATAATATGCACATTTTTGTTTCAATGATTATAGGCGCCCTGGTTTCACCGGGTTCACAGTGCTTGGCTGCTTATTGGCTGGTGAGCAATTGGAAGCCATCAGTGCCACCACAGAAACAAGATGTAGAAAACTGCAACCAAACAATTACAACGTGAAATCTCTTTTATGACATGGCTTTAGGTTCCTTATGAGTTTTAATCAACTCATAGAAACAGAGAAAATAACAACACTGAACAAATAGTTTTCAGACATTCTTAATTATTAACAATGCTGTAGCCCTGAATAGTGATATAGGGCTTATCCTTTTGTATACTGCTACTCTCTGCATTTTCTCCATTTTTGCATCCAATGTGTTTTACTTTATGTAGATTTAATGGGCTAAATTTAACTAGTTCTGTAAGTAAGCCTACAGAGCCCTGGTGGCACTGTGGAGTAAATTTCAGCCCGTCAGATGTTTATCTGGAAGTCCTAAAGCCACTAGCTGCACCACAGGAGAAACATAAGGTTAACTGTGCCCAGAAACATGTGGAGCCTTGGGGATCCTCTTGCTATGAGTCTTTGTTCATTAAGTGTTCACTCTCACTTGTGCCCTTCAGCTATGCCATCTTTCCCTAACTGTAAAATTAGCTTAGTTTTCATACGCACACTATATTTGTCGCACTTTTTCTCAGGGTCATGATTTGCTCCTCAGCTTACAGAGCACCTTTGTCTTCATCAATAAGCATGCCCACGTTGACTTAGGGACACTTTTGCTTTCAGTAGCTGTGATTAGAACCAGAATCTCTCTTTGTAAATCTTCTTGCCATGTTTACTTATCCTATGTTCCTATGATCTCTTCAGTATTTCCAGATGGATTCAGATTTGTACCATGTTTCTTTTTTATCCAATGCACCAAACAGCCACTCCCAAACATGCAAGCTACACATTCCTAAGGCCCAGTATGAGGATTCAGCGTGATCTTCATTCCTCATGCCTGTGTGTGACCAGTTTTTGCCATATTTTCACCCAATTGATTACATTCTTTTTGCCCTGTAGGTTCTCTGATGAAATTTATGCATCTGAAGGTAATAATTTTACGTGAAATTTCACATTTTTACCTTAAGACTACAGGTTGTCTACCTTATTTGTTAATACTCTTTGATTTGTTTTGCTTTAGGCTGTCAAAGGTGCTTCTCCTGACATAGAGTTAGTACCTGAGCATGTACACACACCCAAACCAGGTAAATTTCACAATACATATTTCACTCTGTTAAAAAGACATTAAGTTATTTCACATGTCTATAGGATTCTTGTTATTTATTTCACTTTTTAGAAATTTAGGAGTCAGGCTTAACAGAAATCATGAATATGCCTATGTTGCTATTCATGTAGTGTTGAAATATCTAGCAACATATGAGGATGCTTTTTACTCCCCATCGTTGGTAACTCTATATTTTTGGAAATTCACACATGCAACTTGTGGAACTCTAAACATGTTTTTTAATGCTTTAAAATGCTCACCTGAATTCTGAACTTCTTCTGCAGCAAAACCTTACTTACTCGCGTGTGTTTTAACTTTACTTCATTTTTGTAGAATCCTAGTATTTATCTTGTCAGTCAAATCTTCTCATTAGCAGAGGTAGTTTGGTATGCATATATATAATGAGGGTAAAGTCATTAATCATTCCTTAGTGCCTATTTGTTATGTCATCTTTGAAATAATGGATTCTGTAACTCTTCAGCCGTGGGATCATTTTAAGGTATTCAATATTATTTAGACTTCCACAATGGTTGTGTTCAGTCAGTTATACGTATTTCCATATCAGCAAAGACAGCCAAACAAAGTTAATTACCAGGGTATATTGTCAGAACTGCCATTAGTCATTCGAATGTGGTGCTTTCAAACATCTTGTTGTGTCTGAAATCCTCCCAGGAGCACTTATTAGAGAATGAAATCAGAATGACCAATGACACTTTGTATTGTCATGAGAACAGTATGGCTAACTTAGGCTCACAGAAACAGAGCTTAGGTATCTGTACTTTCTCAGCTTCTACTTTTAGAATCATCATTTTATACTTTAAAAACCCTGGGTGGCACCATCATTTTTATTCCCTCCATGAGAGGTATTGGAACATTTGGGCCTGGTGTTGCTGTCCCATGATGCTATGGCCCTTGAAAGCACTGGAGCACAGCTCTGTTTTGACACACGTGTGGTTCAATGAGATGAAATCAGCGCGAAGGCAACAGATTGCTGTTGAAACCCAGACAGTGTCCATGGTGTAAAATGATCATGGTGTCCTGGAAACAGTCTTTAAAGTTTTACTTCTACGTTATCATCGTTTTTCTTTCACTTCCCTTTATGATATTCATATTTGATGTTTCAAAAAGAATATTTAAAAGTTATTTTTCTTACTATACTCTTTTCTTGTTTCCGAGTGTATTAGTCAGGGTTTGACTAGAGAAACATATTTATAGACATTCATAGGTACATAAGAAAGAGCTTTAGGTAAAAGAGAAATTATATATTGAGAAAATATTACAGCCCAGTTCAGATCAAGCCCATCAGTATGATATTAGCCCATATGTCAGTTTACAATCTATAAAGTCCTCTTCAGTCTCACATAACACAGGCAATGATGCCGAATGCAGGAAGGTTACAGGCCACTGGGTGGAAATTCTTGTGGATTCAGTGGCAGTGGAAGCGTGTCAGTGCTGGCAGGAGTCTCCACTTGGCGACTCTAGCTCCAGGGCTCTAAGGTAGCTCTATGTGTATTGTCATCAAGAAGATAAACTGAAGTCGGTATCTGGCCTCTACTGAGCTATTTTTCTCCTTGGCACCTTCAAATGAGGTCATCAAGCTGCCACCTGATTGTCGAGTTAGGCTCCAACCCTATGCAAGTTAACAGGAGATGATATAACTGCCACACAGAGCATGTAGTTATCCTTTATCACTAGTGTTGACTTGGAATTGCCTTGTCTTAAGTGGAAATGCTTCAATTGCTAAAGATTATCGTTTCTTTGATTAATCCATGATGATTGTCCAAAGGTTACAAAATGAACATTGAAGATGGTGTATTGCCATGAAGCCATCATATTGCAATGAAAATAGCATTCAAATGTAAAGTAGTTACTTCAAAAAGGCTTTAAGAAATGGCATCTCTAGAACATACAAAATATACTGTTATG
This sequence comes from Tenrec ecaudatus, assembly GCF_050624435.1. Lineage (NCBI taxonomy): Eukaryota > Metazoa > Chordata > Mammalia > Afrosoricida > Tenrecidae > Tenrec > Tenrec ecaudatus. The sequence goes on from NC_134532.1 coordinate 13,639,301, forward strand.
CATATTTAAGCTTCAAAAGTTTAAGCGTATATTTTTTATTTAAGAATGAATTCTGATAGAATTAATAAAGAAATTAATTCATTTCATATAATACAAAATAAAAATTTTAAATACATAAACTACAAAAAAATACAATTGCTAATAAGATTATCTCAATGAAGAACTAATGTATTGTTGGTCACTGTTAAGTCTATTCTTGCTTGATGGAAACACAGGGGCTCACCAGAAAAGGTATACGCCATACCACATGCAGTGTGACAGAGAGATCTCTGTTTTTCAGGGAGAAGGAGACGTGCAACTGCTTCACTGAAACACAATTTGATTTTAGTTCAGCCGGTCAAATTTATACTAATATTTACCTTCCAATAAGGGAACATTTTATCTTCCATTTTTTCAGGTTGGAATTCTCCCCATGTGAGTAAAACACTTTCCAAGAAACTGAACGCTGATGATCAGGGTCCATCTAAGTCAACATCACCAACCACAAGTCAGCCAACATTGACAAAATATAGGACAATGTCCTTAGCAGAAAAGGAAAAGGACAATTTTGGAATTATATGTATAACAGAAGATGAACTTGTCCATAACATCGGTAAAGCAGAGTGCCCAGAACACCGAAAGAGGAGAAAAGGTAAGTAAATGTGGAGAATTCAATCCTAGACCCTCTCTTGGTTTCAGTCTACACTTCTGACTTTCCAAATCATTTAGTGCATATTTTTTTTCATGTTTACTCTCTCGATGCAACCTACAATGCAACCACACCTTTTATTGAACTCCATTTGCATTCCTCATTGAACCAAAACAGGAAGTAAATCCCAAGGACAATTTGGAGGTGGAATCCTTGTTTGTAGGCTGGTTATAAAATATAATTGGAGTACCTCCCAAACATTGGCATAATTGTTGACCTTTGGGACTCGAGAAAACGAGGTAGAGCATAAAGATGGAGCCCTCCAACACATTGTGACTGCTTAGCTCTATAGATGTGAGTTTTAGATGTATACATGTTACTGTTTCCAAAGCAGCATAACCAGCAACTTCTGAAAAGAAATTTGAACTGATTTGCTATCATTTTATCTAATTAAGAATGCTGTTCCAATATTAATGAGAATCACTGAAACTTTTCTCTAAGAGTTCTTTATTCTCAGGTGTGTCCATGTACCTGCGTACCTTTGAATACCCATGTTACTATTTCTAATGAATAAAGGAACCGTGGGGGCACAGTGGTGACAAGTGCTGGACTGCTAATTAGCAGGTCAGCCATTGGAACCCATCAGTGGCTGCCCAGAACAAAGACGTAGCAGTCTGCAACCAACAGGATTACTTTATTGGAAACCCTACTCTGACCTACCTGTAGGGTCATTATGAATTGCAATCACTTCCATAACACATAACAATAACAATAAAGAATATATTTGAATATAAATATTAATTTTAAGGAGTGCTGAGACCATTCATAGTGAAATAGGGATAATCAGTTTTAATTCTACTACTATATCCATTTTCTTGATTTAGTACATCATTACACTTTAGATAGATTTGATGGCCTTAATTTATCCAGTACCACAAGGTGGCCGAAAGAGCCCTGGCTGTGCTGTTTTGTAAGCTTTCTGCTGCCAGCTGCAAGTTTGTCGGTTCAAAGCCACAAGTGCTCCAAGCGAGAATGATGTCCTGACTGATTTACACCCTTGGGGATTCTCTTGCAATGAGTCAGAAATGACTTGATAGCAGTGGGTATTTGGTGGTTTGATGATGTCTATATTCATAAAGTATTCAATATCATTTATACCTTACAGCTACAGCATCTTTTTTTGTCCTCGGAAATTAGGTTAATGTTTCATCTATAAATATAGCCATCATTATGTACCTATGTGTGCTTGTTAGAAGTCAGAAGCAGACTTATAATCAAAATGGCACCGCTGAAACAGACCCACTACTGCTTTCACCCATGCTATTGAAATCTGCAAGTGTAGCTTCATACCTTTGGCTATGACGAGACCCATGGTAATTTACCAGCACTCTCGCATATGCACATGGATTCCTTTGATGAAAGTTTATGTATCATGAGCATTAATCATTCTGTATCCCACAGCGCCCTTCCACCCCAGACTGGTGTTACCTATACTTTACACGAATGCCTTCTGCCCTGTCTGCACTTATCCTTATGCTCGCCACAGTCAGTGTCCCACATAACGTAACATGATTTCTATTAAATGTCATTCTCCCCATGGACTATGCTTCCAAAGATAATTCATGTCCAAGGAGTAAGCTGACAGGACCTTTCCTAATCTGCCCTCTCCCTAACTCTCCATATTGAGTTCATTTCCCTGGTGTTGATTTCTCAGACATGACTGAACTGATGATCATACTCTCGTCAACTATCTCTCATATGTATAAATATACATGTATGTACATGTACATGTATATATGGATGTGATATAACAAAGAGATGATTTATGGTTCTAATTAATACTTCCTTCACCATATGGATTCTTCCTCACATGCTCTCACCCTTCCCTGTCTTTCACCCCTTTCATATGGCAAACTTCACTGTCTCCGCAGAGCCATTCCCCAAAAATCCACTCCTGGTTCTCATTATCTCCACCGATACTTCCCTAATTCCTCCTGAAACCCTGGCACCCTAGACACAGCAGAAACTCAGATACTTACTGAGTAAAAGAAATACAAATTCTTTAAATAAAAGTTTTTGATTTCAATATTTGTTTTATTATTGAATGCAAAAGTAGTGGTAAAGGTTGAAATCATTAGCATTTTCCTTGAGAGAACAAACACATGCAGCAAATGTTTAATGATACAATGAACGGGTGATTTCCTTTCCTTCATTTTTTTAAAACATTTTATTAGGGGCTCATACTACTCTTAGCACTGTCCATAAAACATCAATTGTGAAAAGCACATTTGTACATTCATTGCCCTCATCATTATCAAAATATTTGCTCTCCACCTAAGTCGCTGGCATCAGCTCATTTTCCCCACCCTCCTGATCACCTCTCCCTCATGAAGCCTTGATAATTTATAAATTATTATTTTGTCATATCTTGCACTGTCCAACATCTCTCTTCACCTACTTTTATGTTGTCCATTCCCCAGAGAGGAGGTTATATGTAGACACTTGTCATCGGTTCCGCCTTTCAAACCACTCTCCCTCCACACTACCAGTATCAGGACTCACACCAGTGATCCCAAAGGGATCATCCGCCATGGACTCCCAGTGTTTCCAGTTCCTATCTGTACCACTGTACTTCTTCAGGTCTAGCCAGATTTGTAAGGTAGAATTCAGATCATGATAGTGTGGGGCAAGGAGCATTTAATAACTAGAAGAAAGTTGTATGTTTCATCTTTGCTACACCGCACCCTGACTGACTCATCTCCTCCCCGAGACCCTTCTGTAAGGGGATGTCCAGTGCCTATAAAGGGTCTTTGGGTGTCCACTCCACCTCTCCACCTCATTCACAATGATATGATTTTTTTGTTCTGATGATGCCTGATACCTGATCCCTTCGACACCTCCTGATTGCACAGGCTGGTGTGCTTCTTCCATGTGGGCATTCTTGCATCTGAGCTAGATGACCACTTGTTTACCTTCAAGCCTTTAAGACCCCAGATGCTATATCTTTTGATAGCCGGGCACCATCAGCTTTCTTCACCACATTTACTTATTTACCCATTTTGTCTTCAGCGACTGTGTTGGGAAGGTGAGCATCATAGAATGCCAGTTTAATAGAACAAAGTATTATTGCACTGAGGGAGTACTTGAGTGGAGGCCCAATGTCCATCTGCTACCTTAATACTAAACCTATAATTTTATACACATCTATTTCCCCATCCTCATATATAAACATAGTTACATATGTACATGCCTTTATTTAGGCCTCTGTACATGCCTTCTGCCTCCTAGCTCTTGCCTCTATTTCCTTTGACATTCCTCTTCTCCCACTATCATGCCCAGTCTTCATTTGGGTTTCAGTAATTCCTCTTGGTTACATTACCCTTGATCACGCCTTACCAGACCTCCTACACCCTCCTCACCACCAATTTGCATCACTTATTGTTCCCTTGTCCCTGGGTTTGTTAACACCACTTCCTTTCCCCCCACCTCGCCTTCTCCCATGTTCCCCAGAACTGTCGGTCCCCTTCTTTTCTCCTCCAGATTGTTCATCCAGTCTATCTTATTTAGACAGACCTGCGGAGATAATAACATGCACAAAAACAAGACAGAACAAAGCCGAGCAATAATATAAAACAAAACAACAACAAACCAAGGACACAGAAACAAAAAAACACAAGAAAGAAAAGTTGTAGTTATTTCAAGGATTTTTTTGTTGGCCTTTAGGCGTGTTTTCCAGTCCAGTCTGTTGGGGCACCAAGCCCTAGCCCAAAGTCCACCTTCGGCATTCCCTGGAGACCTCGCCATTCAATTCCCTTGCTGTTCTGTGGTACCCCCAGAGTGTTTTGCCTCAGCGTGGCAGGAACAGATCGAGTGCAATTCCCACACTATTTCTCCAGTGTTGTCCCCGGTAGGGCTATGGGTCAGTGAGGGACATTGTTTCTAATAGTGGGGCTGGCCATGTGGTCCTCTCTGTGGACTGGCTACTCTGAGTGGGAACATCGTCCTCAAGGCCTGGTGAGCCAGGATGTGCTCCACTGAAATACAAAATCTTTGTACAAAGATGATGTGAACTATTGTCTTCTTCAGTCTGGGTCCATAAGGGTCAGACCTGTAAATAAATAATTATAATTCAGGCAGGTAAAAACACAGAAGAAAAATGTCTTAAGCATTCATATAGCACCAAGAAAGGGACACCCACTTTACCTGGACAGAGAGCCATGATTCAGGAATAAAAATACCGAGTGTTATATGCTACTTGAGTTGTAAAAATATTAAATCAATTTAAAACAAGAATGTACACAATGTGACTTTGAACATTCCTAATGTATTTTTGAATTTTGTTTTTGATTGATGTTGAGTAGATGAACTTGTGAATGAATTTTGATACATCTGTATCTTTTAAACTTCATGATAGCTAGTGTTTCCTAAGTAGATTATCTACTTTTTAGGACAATGAAGTTTATTTCTACAACAAATGAATACTTAGTTTATAGCTTAAACTTAATATTCTGTATATTTTCATGTGATAAAATGTTGTCTTCTAGCTATTATGAGAAAGCTCAAAGTTTTACCTAAGTGTTCTAAGTATATATTATAACTAAGTGAGTCTATTTGTCAGCAGCAAACATCTTTAAAATGAGTTCAAAGAAGAAGTACATACCTGGAGAATGTAAAGATAACAAATCAAAGGTCTGTAAAATTTTATGTTTTGAATTTAATATTTCTATAGCTTATTGCATAGCATGGCCTCAGTGAAATTGCCGTCTGGAACTGTCTTTTGGAGACTTCATTATTGCTTTGAGGAACCATCAATGGGCTCAAATCCAGAGTCACCCTATGCACAGCAGAAAGAAAAACTAGCTCGTACCATTTGATGTGTACATCATTTTGACTAGTTTTGTAGCTGAAACTCTTAGGAGAATATAGTAACTTGTAACATTACTGTAAACTTATCCTTAGAATGAGGGAAATAAGTTTTTCTGATTGCTTGCTTCTTTTAATAACTTCACCTGATATGATAATGAAGGTAACTTTAAATATTGAATCACATCAACAGGAAGTTGATAAACACTGAGTTGAATTTGTGTAGGAATACCTAATTACTCTCAATGGTTAAGAATTTACCATTTCCTATTGCCTACCACTAATCCACGGTTAGCAGCCCTAGTGGCATGGGACGTTGGGTGTTCAGCTGCTAACACCAAAGTCAGCAGTTAAAAACCATCAAGCTGTTCCATGGGAGAAAGACGAGAATTTCTGCTCCCATAAAGATTTACGTTCTCAGAAAGCCACAGAAGCAGTTCTACTCTAAGTTGTCAGAATCAACCCAATGGCACTGAATAAGATGCCAAGGTTAAAGATGGCATCAGCTGCCCATAGTCACCATGTAATTCACTTAAAACTCTATATCCAGGAAGACAATGGGCTATAAAATCAACCCAAATGCCAAGTTAGAGAATCAAATCTTCCAGAATGGGCCATTTCATGTTAAGAGCACAAACAATGGTTTTCCACCTTATTCAACTCAATGCTTTCCTTCCTTATAGTTCATTTTAGAACAGTTAATCAGAAAATATCAATTTTCAAATTTCATGTCCACTCTTCCTGGTGGAATTTAAAATACATTTCAAGTGGATTCCTGCAGGTAGTCTATGCAGGATTACTAAAAAATCATTGTGCATCATTTCAATCAAAATTTAAGCATTTTCTTTCTGAGTTGCATGTATTGACTGTGACTCCTAAATAGTTTTCAGTTTACCTACTCTCCAGCTGCTAATGATCCCTTATCCATATTTGACTATAGAAGGATAGAGGTATTATAAAAAACATGCAGCCCAACAGGATATACAGCTGAAGAGAAACCAAATCAATTTACCCTTCCTCTGTCACTTTTTCATCAGACACAAGTGCCTCTGGAGCCAGAAAAGAAGAGGGGTGATAGAGAAGTGATTCCTCATGTGCAACCACGGTCTTCTCTGCAGACCCACCAAGGCAAAGGAAAGTTGAAAAATGGCATGAAAACCATCAAAAATGTGGTCAAGCAGACGTTTAGTGATATGTACTCAAAGTACAAAAGTATGGCTCACATCAAGGGAGAACCAGTAGCTGGCAACTCGAAAGAAAGATCAACCATAAAGGAAAATCAGACAAGTTCTACATCTAGCAGGAAGGAAAGGGATGACTTTGAAGTGGCTACCTCAGTAATATTCCAACAAGAACCGAGCCTCGAAAATGTCTTATCCGGCCCTTCCTCTTCTGGGTCTGACAAATCTACTTCCCAATCGTGTTCTAAGCTTTCTTTAGACAATGAAGAGTTTGGTTTTGAAGCTGATCACAAAACAGCACATAACAAAGTCCAAGCAAGCCTTTTATTTAGTTGCGAAAACCTAAGGAACCCAGACGAAATTTCCGTTGACATGAAAGGAGGACAAGAGTTGCACATGGGAAGGGAGAAATACATTTGTAAATATACTAGCAAAAGAGAATTAGACATCAAACATGAGCATAAGTCCAGTGATCCAGAACATCATCTCGGCCCAAATGACATGAAACCTGTGGTTCCAGTCTCAAATGATAACCATGTACGAGCACAGGACTCATTCCAGAACCAGTTGTGTAGACATCGCAGTGAAAATAAGTATAAACATGGTGGACCTCAATTAGAAAATGTGAGTGCTACTATACCAAAGAGCTGTGAAACATTAGAGATAAATCCAAATGAAAATCTACAGGAGCATATGCAGAAGTTTCTTCATGAAATCAGCCCATTACAAGTACTCCCGGCCTCTGGAAAAGAGAAAGTTCAACTTCAAAATGAGGTAGAAATTTACTTTTTTTTAACCTATAGTCTAAACTATTCTGATTTTTCCACTCATAAAAAATTGTGTAAAATGTGATGTTGTCTAAATATGTAATTGTGATAAATTAGTTCTGCCACCTAAATGAGAGTGAAGCATTCTCATAATTTGTGTTTTTTAATCACCGAAAGTCTGCCGATCAAGTATCCTAAGTTTTCTGTGAATTGGCTGACTAATTTTGCCATATGCTTTGTGAAGAAGAATGTGACATCTGGATCGGATGAAAGCTAATTAACATGTGACATGCAAATGACATAACCTTGCTTGCTCTAAGTGAGAAGCATTTGAAACACTTGCTGATGAAGATCAAGGATTATAGCCTTTAGTATGGGTTACAACTCAATAAAAGGAAGACCAAATCCTCACAGCATGGCCTAAAGGAAACATCATGGTACATGGAGAAAATCTTGAAGCTGTCAAAGGTTTTTGATTTCCGTGATTCCACAATCAATGTTCATGGAAGCATCAGTAAAGATGCCAAAAGACGTGTTGCATTAGGTGAACCGAGTACACAAGAACCCTCTAGAGTGTTGATAAGCAAGGATGTTACCTTGAGCACTAAGGAGAACCTGGCTCAAGCCATGGCATTTTCAGTTGCCTCCTATGCATGTGAAAGTTGGCCATTGAGTATGGAAAACCAAAGGAGAATTGAAGCCTTTGAACTGTGTTGCTAAAGAAGATCGAAAGCACCATGGACCGCTAAGAGGAAAAAGCAACCTGTTTTGGAAGAAGTAAGGCCACAGGATTCTTTGAGGCATGGAATGCAAGGCTTTGTATGACATGGTTTGGACATGGTGTCCGGAGAGACCGGTCCCTAGAGAAGGATCTCGTGCTTGGCAAAGTGGAGGGGCAGTGAAAAGGAGGACGGTCTTCAGAGCATTGGATGGACACTGGTCGAAACAATGGGCTCGGGCATAGGAACAATTGTGAGGATGGTGGAGGACAGGACAATGTTTTGTTCTGTTGTATACAGGGGCACATAGGTTGCAATGGACCCCGAGGGATTTGACCACAAGAACACATGACCTTCTAAAGGAGGATAAACTAAGTAAATGGCAAAAACGTGTGTTTTTGTTGGGTGCTGTTGAGTCAATTCTGAGCGAAAGCGAACCTATGTACTACCTTAGGAAACAGTGCACAGTCTTGTGACAACCTCACAATTGTGCATCTGTCTGAGCCCATCATTGCAGCCACTATGCTAATCCAGCTTATCGGGGATCATCCTCTTGTTTGCTCCCCTCTACTTGACCACGCATTACGCCCGAATCATTCCAGTGACAGGTCTCTCCTGATGTCCTATGCAAAATATATGAGACGAAGCCTCCCATCATTGCTTCCAAAGAGCATTCTGGCTGTCCATCCAAGACACCGATGTTGGTTCTTTGGGCAGTTCACGGGACTTTCAATATTCTTCACTGATGCCACCATTCCAACGCTTCAGTTCTTTGTTGGTTTTCCCTGTTCAGTATCTGTCTCACATGCATATGAGACTACTGAAAATAGCATGGCTCGAATCAGTCAAATCCTAGTACTTACGATAGCATTCTTGCTTTGCCTACCTTAACCAAATCTTATGCAGCAGGTTTACCCAATGCAATGTGCTATTTTGAGCCCTTGACTATTTCTCTCGTATTGATTGTGGATTATAGCTTGATGAATCGTTGACAATGTCAGTCTTTTCTCTCTTTACCGTGATGTCACCTATTCTTCTGGTTGTGAGGATTTTGGTTTTGAATTCTAATCCATATTGAAGGCTACAATCTTTGTTCTTCATTGGCAAGTGCTTCAAGTCTTCCTCACTTTCAGCAAACAAGACTGTGTCTTGTGGATACACAGATTGTTAATAAGCTTTCCTCCAATGCTGAAGTCATGTCTCTTTACATATAATGCAGGTGATCCAATTAATTTCTCAGCATCTAGATTGAATAAAGGAACATTTTCTCCCAATTCTTGTCTAAATGGTAATTGCTTTTTAGACAATAAAATGAGACGGAGCAATAAATGAAACAAAGGATATACAAACGTTTGCCTCATCTTGAGAGGTATAAAAATGATTCCCAGCTAAACTCATCTATTACCTACTGTGTGTACCATTTTACCTGCTTTACCCATACCCTTGGGATCTATAATTCCAAAATTACCACTTTGGTGTGTTTTACAGAATATATGTTCTTCAGTATTTTCAAAATCACCATTCTCAAATGCTTTTTCCCTGAGGCATGATTTTGTGGAGTTAATTATGGTAAAATGTTCAAGTGTATTATTTTATCATGTGCATAACATCAACCATCCGTATAAAGTTCAAAACAATTCCAAAGTAAAAGTTGTGCCTTGATTTTTTAAAAGACCTTTTATTGTGACTTAGGTGGGAAGTTTACATCCTAAATCATCTATTCTGTATTCAACAATTGAAGCCATTTATCAAGCCCTCAGTACCTTGCCCAACCCTCCTGGGCCTTTGATTTCTTTTCTCTTTCTCTTGGAATACAGTCTTCGTCTTGACCTTAGTTAACACTTGTCCACCCTCCGACCTCTTGCTTTACCTTCCCTCCTTGGCCCCACTCCTTCTCTGGCTATCAAAATCTGCTTCTTTTGTCATGGAAACCTTTGTCTTGACTTTTCCTTTATAGCAGTGGTGACATACATTATTTGCCCTTTAGCGGTTGACTAATTTCACTCAGCATAATGTTCTCTTGGTCCAACCATCCCACGAGGTGCTTCTAGTTTTACCATTGTTCTCTAGCAGTGCACAGAAGTGTGTTATGTATAAGTTGCAAAGTTCATTTATGCATTCTTCCACTGATGGGCATTTGGTGTGTCTCCAACTTCTTATTGTGTGCACAAGGCTGTGATAAACATGGTGGTGCATATGTCTTTTTCTGCTATGGCTCTTACTTCTTTAGGGTTTAAACTCAGCAGAGGGATAGCTGACTTTCATGGAATTTCTCTTTTGTGTGTGTGTGTGTGTGAGGTAGTGTCGTGTCCCCTTTCTACCGTGATTGTATGTTTTTAGAGACCCACCAGCAATGTAGGAGGTTTCTGATTTCTCTGCACTCTCTCCTACATTTGCTACTCTGTGTTCTTTTCCACTTTACTGTGAAAGGTCCATTGACTTTTAAAGATAGAGGAAAAAACAAACACACACAAATAGAGCCATTCTCCATTAAAATAAAAAAAATGTAAATGAAGTTCCTCATAAGGTTTTAAATGATGCTGCCACAGTCACACATTTCATTCACCGATGTCATTAATTTGATAAATTTATCTGGCAATTGATCTGATTCATTGATTGACTTGAGAGATATACAATTGATCTATCTGGTTTGATGCCATAAACTGCTAGATACTTCCATGTTAGGCACTTATGGAGGAATCATTTCCCCTTTCTGGGTTATATCCCCATATCAGTAGATGGTAAAAGTCTAATAGCTAATTACTTGTATGCACGCCAGCTGCAATGTTTTATGGTTTGTGCATGTGAAGCTGAGGACGCATTCCTCATGTTCCAGAATCCTTAACTAAGCAGCCAGCCAACTCACCCTGCTCCTTGTGTTTTGGTCCAATTTGGTCCTTCTATCACTTGGTGAGCACCTCCACTCTTTTGCTATTCCCAGGATCCAAAAGGTAATAAAGAGAGGAAGAATTGTTATTGGCCTTGCCGGTAGAGGGTGGGTGTGGGTCGTGTAGTGCAGAAAATAAAGGCTTCATCTCTGTGACGAAGACTGTAGAGCTGCTCCTCCTCAGTTGAGTGTCTGAATGTGAAACGGAGGGGTTACAGGCCACAGGGGACCATTTTGTAGCATCTTCTTTTTTAAGTATCTGTGTGTCTGCCAGTCATACATGGGTTGGCAATGTTAGTTAAGAGTACAAAAATCAAGAAGATCTTTGTGAAGGTTTCCGAAATTCTACTTTTTCAATTCCAACAGAAAAGCTTAAGAAATGCCATTCACTTTTCATAATCCATTAAGCAAACAAAAATCATCTTATTATTTAAAATAATCACAATTAAGCTCAGAATCAAATATTAATAAAACATGAAATGGCTCACAAGGAACAGAAGAATTCTGAGTTATTCTTTTTGTTATCTTCAACTCAATGTCTGTATGCATTTGTATGTGTAGATATGAAGATAAGTAAAAAATATTGCTACTGTGGTTCCAGTTGATTTAAAGAGTTTAATTCCAAGGGAACTTGTTTAATCACATCTCTGTTAAAAGATACAGCTACAGACAAGGTCTTTGAGAAATACACTTGTCTTTTTGACCGTGGGGAGACTTCTGAAACATGGTCTTGGCCTAGCGGTGGTTTGGAAGACTTACTGAGGAGAAACAATGCAAGGCAAAAGATGATTTCAGAAGGTTAAGTGAGGTAACTGGCTTTGGAGATTCCCAAGGGGATTCTCTTAATCTATTTTCTGTCAGGACACAAGATGATCATGAGGCCATTACACTTTTTTAAAAAAAATTATTTTGTGATAAGTGAGAATTTACAGATAAGATCATCATTTTTATGTTCAACATCTAAGCAAACCTCCAAATGGCTTGTCCTGTTTCCATTCTTCCATATGTGCCACATCTTCGCTCTCATGTTGGATATTGCCTTTCCCTTTACCCAAGCTAATAACCTCTATGCCCTCTTGCACCCCCTTCTCTATAGATTAGGTGTCACATAAACCCACTTCAATTAATTCAGGTGGAGGAAGTCGCAGTAATATTTGGGATAAATCAAGGAGATTGCATAACATGATAAGATTTTTCAAATGTATTATATCCTAATGTGATTGCATGTGTGTTTCAGAGGAGAATAGACTTAATATTGTTAACCTCGCAGATACATGGAGAGCAAAGTGTAGCTTTATAACGTAGCTCTTGAGTCGATGTTTTTAATGTAGTCAGATGTATTTTTTAACGTAGTCCAGTATATTGTTCGTTTAGTTTATACCATTTGGATGTTTATAATTCAAGAAAGATCTGAGTTTGAAATTCTGCAGAATTATTATTACATAGTTTCTTTCTTTTAATCTCAGGAATTCCTTTTTCTGTTAATTAAATTTTTGAGTTTCGGAATTCATGCTCATGAAAGATGTGATGTTTGAGTCCAGCTTTTGCAGTTGCATATCTACTTATTGTGGTCTATTTATTGGTTGCACATACAGGTTAATGGTAACTTTCAAAGAAAATGATCTGCATCTTATTGAGTGTTGACTTTCCTTTGTGTTCCTTAGAATCCTAGCAAAGAAAAACCGGATTCACGGCCAAATTGTCCCTTTCGTGTCTTAATTGACAATCTACAGCTGGAAATAGATGCACTGAAAAATCAGATTCGAGTAAAAGAAAAGAAATATGCTGAGGACATGGAATTTATGAAAGCGAAAAATGATTACCTTCAACAGAACCTAAATAGGAGTGAAGAATCATTAAGAAGAACAACATTTCAATACAGCGGACAGCTTAAGGAACTCACAGCTGAGAATGCCAGGCTACACTCCAAATTGGAGGACGAAAAGTTAAACCAACAAAGACTAGAAACAGATATTGATTCCTTACAGTCTAGAGTGGCGGCTGCTGTGCAGGATCATGAGAGAAGTCAGAAATCAAAATGCGAATTAGAACTGTCTTTACAGACAGCACGTGATGTGTGTCTACATATACAGAAGAAATTCAAAACGGACCTGTCTAAGCTAAAAGAAACCAATGACACTCTTTGCCAAAAGCTTTCTGAAATGGAAACGAAATTCAGTAGCCTAGAAAGCGAGTTTACTAAAAAAAAAGATGCTCTCCAAGAAGAGATAGCTCAATTGCAAAGAGACCTAAATCAATCACAGAGTCAACTGAAGGAAACGGAACACCGGTATCAAAATGCACCCGAGAAAGTGTGTGAATCCAAGAACGCAGAGAAGCTCCTCTATGAACGACTCACTTGTCTCCAGGGTGAAAATGACTCACTTCAACAGAAAGTGCATGAAGCTGAAAATAAAGTGGACACTGAAGAAAAGAAAGTCACGAAGCTCCAAGATCAATTTCATTTACTGGTCAAAACATACCACAATGAAAGCGAAAAAAGGCAAGAGCTTGAGGAGAGAATTAAAGAGTTATCAAATATGTGTGATCTATTACAAGGACGGCTATGTCAGTGTGAAAAGGAGAAAGCGGAAAGAAAAGTAAGTATCCAGAGAGATGAATGGTTTTCAGACTTCCTGAAAGAAAATTCAAAATAATATAGGATTATGGTGAAATGTTGAATTGATGAAAATCTGTAGCATGCCAATGTATTTACTACAGCTCTCCAAACTATGCCTATTGTCCAGCAAAGAAACATTAGACCTGAGGCACGCTTTATTTTGAATAAGTGGTATCTCTCAGCTGTAAAATTCCAAGAGGCGAAAGCCTAAATTGCTCACAGGTAGAGACTAATTACAGTGTTTGATTAGATAATCATTCGTATGTTTTACAAGGCCATACAAGGCAGAAGTGTGTATACGTAAAACACTTGAAATGAGGATTCAGTTGAGTAGATTACATTTTTGATATTCAATTCAAGATTTCCCAAATGAACTGGTTTTAAATGCTATACATTTTGCAAGAGTTTTCCTTCAGAAGCTTTTAATAGAGTAATTTTCGTGTTCTTTATGTCAATTTGAATTCATTGTTCAATTCAAAATCATGTATTTTGAAATCTTTCATGTGAAGGAGGTGACAGTTTACAGAGCAGATCGTCGGTTTTACATTCAACAACCCAGACAGACTTTGTTTCTGCTCCTCTGATGCAATTCCCTCAATGTTCCATCCCTTATGCCTGTTGCCTCTTTCTCTTCCTTTCCAGCCCTCTGAATTTTGTCCTAGCTTCAGTGTTGCATCTCGGATCTTCAGTGGTTGATGATTCTGTTATAGAGGTGGGTTCAGTGTCTGACCTACGCAGTGACAAAAGGGTCGTAATCTTGGGATTTCATCTGTCCATATCCAGTAAGCCTGATCTCTTTTATGATTTTGAGTTGTGCTCTACCTGCTTTTCCCATCCTATCCAGGTCCTTCGAAGGTGATGCTTTTCAAAGCAAATCGCTGGTGCCATCTAGTTCTGTTCTCAGGCTTGGGGGCATGGGTGTTTTTGTGGTCCATCAGTTCGTTGAACTGATCCTTTCCATATGTATTTTGATTTTCATCAGTCTTCTTTCCTCTGGACAGAAAAGACAACTGATTGCCTCTTTTGATGGAGACTCAAGGACTTTTAAGACACCAGTTACTCCTCACCGAAGTCAAACGTACAACATGATCTTGTGGAAACTGTTAGGCCGCTACACTTTGATGCCCCCAAGACCATATTCCTGATCGCCCAGTCCCTGCAGCTTATCCCTCAAAATGACTTCAGAATCAAAAGCATGTCTTCTTTTGCTTCTGCTTCCTCTTCGTCTTCTTCTTTTTAAAATCATTTTATTGGGTGCTCGTACAGCTCTCATCACCATCCATCCATCCATTGTATCAAGCACATTTGTGCATATGTTGCCATCATCATCTTCAAAACATTTCCATTCCACTTAAGACCTCGGTAGCAGCTCATTTTTCCCCCTCACACTCCCTCTAAAATCTTGTCTTCTTATAACATCTCAAATTTTTGAAAATAGTTGTTATTTCTTAGATCCTACTTAGGGACATGTGTGGCAAACTTTAAAAAAACCATAGTAGATGAAATATTTCGCTATTAATTACAATTTGATTTGAACCTGGTTACAGATAAAGTCTCTTGTCATTATTTGTAGAAGCTATGCTTTATGAAATTCCTGCTGATTCAGAGGCAGCCTTGTCCATTTGGGAAGCTTGTTTTTGGTAGCCACTCAGTGCGAGCAAATGACTATGAAGACACTAGAGCTCTTGGTTTTAGGATTAAAAAAATATGTTAGCCTGTGGGAATTGTGCCTGTTCTGACCCCACGATGCTGAGATGAAACACTAATGTCATACACCAGAACAGCAAGTGGAGCAGAGCAGTGAATTCCCCAGAGAACACCAAAATTAGACTGTGGGGTCAGGGCATGACACTCGATCAGACTCAACTGGAAAACCCTATTTATTGATTGGTTTTGTGTGTGTGTGTGTGTGTGTGTGTGTGTGTGATTAGTTTTTTGGTTATTGTTGGAGTTATTTTAATTTCTATTGTTGCTTTGATTTGCTTGGTCTGTGTCTGTGCATATTATTATCTCTGCATGTATATCTAGAAAATATAGGCTGAATAAATAAACCGGAGGAGAAAACATCTGGAAGACAGTGCCAGCGGGAACATGGGAGACAGGGAGGTGGGGGAAGAGAAGTGGGTGCTAACAAACCCAGGGAAAATAGAAAAACAGGTGACCAAAAATCAATGTTGAGGATGGTGTAGGGTCCTTGTAGGCCTTGACCGAGGACAATGTAATGGAGAGGAATTACTGAAACCCAAATGAAGGCTGAGCATGATAGTGGGACAAGTGGAAATTTAAAGGAAATAGAGAAAAGAACTAGGAGTCAATGGGCATTTACAGAGATCTAGATACAGGCATGCACATTTGTAAATATACTTATATATGGTGATGGAGACATAGATCTATGTGCATATATTTATAGGTTTAGTATTAAGGACTCAGATGGACATTGGGCCTCTACTCAAGTACTCCCTCAACACAAGAACACTTTGTTCTAATATCCGGCATTCCATCATGCTCACCTTCCCAACACGATTGCTGAGGACAAATGGAAGCATAAGCAAATGTGGTAGAGAAAGCTGATGGTGCCCAACTATCAAAAGATAGAGCATCTGGGGTTTTGAAGGCTTGAATATAAACAAGTGGTCATCTAGCACAAAAGCAAAAGAGCCCACATGGAAAAATGGCCCCAGCCTGTGTGAACATGAGGTGTTGACAGGATCAGTAATCAGGCATCAAAGACCCAGAACAAAAAATCATGTCAATGTGAATGGGAGGGTGGGGTGCAGAGTGGAGGCCCAAATCCATCTATAGACAATTGGACATCCCGTTACAGAAGGCTTGTGAGGAGAAGACGGGCCAGTCAGGGTTCACTTTAGCATGGATGAAACATACACCTTTCCTCTGGTTCTTTAATGCTTCCACACCCCCACTATCAGGACCCTAATTCTACCTTACAAATCTGGCTAGACCAGAGCATGTACATAGGTACAGATAAAGATCTGGAAACACAGGGAATCCAGGACAGATAAACTCCTCAGGACCTATAATGAGAGTAGCCATACCAGGAGGGACAGGGGAAGATGGGTGGAGAAAGGGGGAACTGATAACGATGACCTACATATAACCCTCTCTCGGGGATGGACAACAGCAAAGGGGGAAAAGGGAGACATTGGAGGGTACAAGAAATGGAAAATTAATAATTTATAAATTAACAAGGGTTCATGAGGGAGGGTATGGGAGGGAGGGAACAAATGAAGAGCTGATACCAAGTGCTCACGTAGTAAGAAAATGTTCTGAAAATGATGCTGACAACAAATGTACTTGACACAATGGATATAGATATGGATTGTGGCAACAGCTGTATCGGCCCCCAATAAAATGGTTGTTGTTTGTTTGTGTGTGTGTGTGTGTGTGTGTGTGTGTTAGCAAATTAGGTGAATTTGTGAAAGCAGAATCCATGAGTAACGAGAATGGACTGTAACTGGATAATAAGCCTCAGTTCAAGTCTCAGCAATGATAATTTCACAAGAATTTACCCAATGCGATGATCACTGTAACTCTATCACTTTTTGTATTGTGCTTGGTTCCCTCTTCGCAGTAATATTAGCCGTTGGGAATGGCATGGTGGGATGAGGGTTGTAAGAGCCGAGGCCAGGGTGTGAAGTAGAGGCTGAAGTCCACAGAGCCTTTGAAGCCTATTTTAATGATGGTCATACTGAATGGGCTAGGCCCCTGTTGGAAGGATTTCAGCAGAGGATTGACTATGTGAGTTACTCACAAGTGAAAGTTAAATTGCAATGAAAAAAAGAGAAATTGTTGTACAGTCTAGAATTTTCCAAACCAGTACAACTCATATAACCATTTAATTTTGAGCTTTCTGTTGACATTTTATGCTTTGCAAATTTGTCATCCATCCCAAAAGAAAGCCCTCCCTCCCACGTAGGATGTAGCTCATTGCATGCCTTGCTCCCATGGCCTCCCCCCAGTCTACTTCTTGTGAGATTTGCAGTCCAGAAATACATAGTCTTTGGGATTGGCTTCTTCAAAGTCACACAGTGTTTTCAAGGCTCATCATTGTTATCCCTATTTCATTTCTCGTTAAGTAATAGAACATTTTATGGGCATACCACATTTTGTACATATTTATCATGAATACTACTGCAATGGCCGTGTGTGTATAAGTCTTGTTTGGGCATGTTTTCTTGTCATTGGATTGCATGCTGAACTGTTTGTGCTTACTTTGCCATGTCTGTGTCTTCCTTGAGTGGTGGACTCGTTCCCTGCTGGCCTGCTACTCAAAAGGTCAGTGGTTGGAAATCAGCAGGCCCTCTGCAGGAGAAAAACAAGGTTTTCTACTCCCATACAGCGTTGTAGTTTCAGAAACGCACAGGTGCAGTTGTACCTTGTACTGTAAGCTCACGATGACTTGGCTTCAACGTGATGGCTTAAGTTTGTCATGTGGTGTTTTTTCTTTGTTTGTTTTGGTGCCTTCTCTCAAACTTTTCAGTTTCTTTTCACGCAGCCTAATCTGCATCCAAACCCAGGTAGCTCAATACCTCCATCTACCGGAAGCTTCCCCTAACTGCTCTTTCATTGACTTTCCCTTTGTCAGCACTTGCCATCCAGTCAGTGCAGGACAAAGGAGCTTCATTATTTCTATGATTGTTTGTACTGTTTTCCCCCTGAGAGATTAGTCACTTAAACGAGATTTTTACTCCCAGAGGAAATAGTAGCTGATGTCTATGGCACCCGTACATGGTATAAACTGAAAATATTATTGTTTAACAACGTTAGGATGATACTCAGCACTTTTACCACACCAGAGAGTTTCCTTGAAACACCAATATGAATAAGTTTTTAAAATTTTGAATGCAATCTAGTGAAAATTGAAAGCCTTTAAAACGAATAGTGGAAAATTATATAATCATATGCTCATTGTTTGCTTGTTCTTTTGTTTTCCCACACTGTTAAAAATAAAAATCTAAATTGGCCTTTCTTCATCAAGCTGCCAGGACTGGGATTTACAGATGTATAACAGCACTTTACTCATTATAAAATGTTGGGCCCTGGCTTTCTGAAGTACCCTACCAAATAGCCTTCCCTCCTCAATGTGCTGGCTCAACATAAACACTTGCTGAGCAGGAGTGGATTCATGAACCTTATTTCAGCAATGTTGTTGTTGTTGTTGTCATTGTTAGGTGTCTTTGCGTCCCTTCTGGCCCATAGAAACCCTGCTCACAAACAAAGAGACACTGCCCAATCCTGTGCCAGCCTCACAATACTCACAATATTGAGCCCATTGTGCCGCCACTGTGTCGGTCCATCTCCTTGAGGACCTTTCCATTTTTGCTGCCCCTCTACTTTACCAGAGGGGATGCCCTTCTCCAGGGATTGGTCTCTCCTGACAGCACATCCAGAGTGTGCACCATGATGGCTCAACATCCTTGTCTCTAAGGAGCATGCTAACCGTATCTCAGTAATAGACTCCCATACGTTCAGGGCCTAATGCCTTGAGCTCAATTCAGACAGGCATCTACATTATGTACTGCTTCATGCTGGAGGTACTAGTTGTAGTGCCTGATAGTCTGGGATCATCCCCTTTGCGTGGTATAAAGGGAAAGTAAGATGAAAAGAAGAGAGATTCTAGTCTTAGTGAGATTGGAGAAAGGTTTATTGAGTACTAGCCTTCACACCCACCCTTTTTTAATGCCCCTATTAATGATATATAAAAGACACACTGTAACTTTCTAGGCACCATTTCTGTTGGAAGACCACCAGATTGAAAGAACAAATTTGACTAAACACAAAGGCCAGTCACAATGATAACGCTAGAAGCAATCCCTCACAACGTGCACTGTGTGCCAGATACTCTTATAACGACGTAACCTATATGCCCTAATGTCATTCTCCCAGCATCCCTAAGAAGTCGATACTATTTTTATCTTCCTTATACAGACATAGGGACTGTATAGATGTTTCAGAATTTGCTCCAGGGCACAGGACTAGTAAATAGTGGAGTTGGGATTTACACTCAGCCATTCTGGCTCCTGTATTTAGTCTACTTCCAAAACTACGGTATTCTGTGAAAAAAATCTGGTCACGTACAGCGACTTATGAACTTGAATAATCACTGACATAGACATAGACACATAGGTATGTGCAGATTTAAAACGGTAGGTGATGTGGTGCTTAGAATATGGATATATAAATCTTTTATTGGAGGCTCTTACAACATTCCATACATCAGTTGTATCACGCAGGATAGATAAATTCTTAATGTAATTTCCAATCTTTCTCAATCTCACCAGTTCAGTGAGCTTGCCTATTCATCTGATAAAACATAATCTGGAAGCAAGACTAATGTTTTATGACTGGTGCAGGAGTCAGTGGATAAAGTTTTAAGAGGCCAGAGATAAGGTGTCGGCAGGAAAGGCATCAGAAGTTCAAAAACTAGCAAGGAAATCTATGTGAATGGGTGGGGATGTAGTGTAGACCCAAAACCCACCTGCCAGATCATTGGACAATCCTTCTCGGAAGAGCCCCACAGGAAGAAAAATAAATCCAGGGTGCGGAATAGCACCCAGGAAATCCATCGCTATCCTCCAGTCCTCTGATATTTCTTCCCCTTGCTATTATGCGTTTTATTTGTTTTAGCTCATTAAGCATGTGAGACTTGCGTATGTTCCTTTGCATAATTATGATCATTCAATTTACGTACGCCAAGAAAGAGATACCTTCAGAAACAGAGCCCTTCTTCACCATGTTGGGCTTCCTGTGAATCTGCCTAGGACAAAACTCTTAAAGGTTCTCACTTCAGTAAACTCCCTCATGAAGTTGAGATGCCATCTTAAATCTTTCCAAGGTTTTAACCAAGGGTTTTACAGAGTCATCCTTGGCTTTGGGGCATATTTTCCTGACAGCCTGTGGACTGATGGGAGTCAGATGTTGTTCCTTCATTTTAACATGAAGAGAACCTATAAATAACCAAAGGAGATGATATTGGAATTGAGGAAGGCCCCGTTCTTTTCTATTGACCAATGTTTCATTAGCTTCTCCAGAGCCACTAATATTCTACTTTCAGCTGCTAATAAGCAAGTGTCCTTTCTTCCAGATTTTAATATATTGTTTATTTACTTGTCTTTATATCCTGACAGTCAGACCCCTCTTGGGCCACCAGGCCCCTCTCTCTGAGCCCATTGGTTCTCTGTGATGCCCTTCCTATGGGCTTTCAGCTTCTACCTGCCTCCTTGACCTCAAGCCCCTCCCATGTGTTTCTGATTTGTTTGCTTGATTTGGGATAGGCACAGCACCCTCTTCTTCAGGGTCATTAGCAATTACTTCTTTTGTGACACAAGCCACTTGAACACGAAGTGCCTCAGAGGGAACATAGACATGCTCAGGAGCAGCGAAACCAGCCCTTGTCTTCCACATGTGAATGGGTGTGAGTGGCTGGCACGTTTGTGGACAGGTTGCTTTCTCCTTCACTCACCGGTGACCCCTTGGAGGAGGGACAGCTTAGGACACATCATCGAAAACTAGGATCCAGGGCAGAAATTTACAACACAACTAATCACAGGAAACATGTGTTGTGCTCTTTGTGTCTTTTCATTGTCTTCTTGGTTGGTTCAGAGTTCGACTGTGAACCTCCTGGCTGCAGTTGGAAACCACCAGCAGCTCTGTGGGAAAGACTGGGCTTTCCCTTCCCATGAACAGTCACAGTCTCAGAAAACCCACAGGCAGTCACTGCGAGTCTGCATTGATTCAATGGCAGTGATGTTTGAGACTGAGAAAAAGTCATCACCTTCTGAGAATCTGCTGTAGCACAGAGAATGCTTCTTGCAGTGAATTCATTTTAAACTTGTTTATCAGTACCAACTTTGACAATTCTCAGCTAACTTCCTTTATTACCAAATCATATTATTTTATTTCATGCAGATTGACTCACTTACAGGCAAATGGGATACTGTTTATTCAAAATGGCAATCTTTGGAAATACAAAATCAAGCCCTTCAGCAGGAGTTGTCAGCTATGAAAGACACACAGCGGAAGTGTGAAAAACTGGAGAAGAAAAAAGGGAAGTTGGAACAAAAGGTCGTCCAGCTCCAAAGGGAATTAGACCAAAACCAGAGCAAGCTTGGCCAAGTGGACCAGTTTACATGGAGAGTTGAGGAACAAACAGAGGAAGTAGTCTATGAACTCCAACAAGTCAAAATGAGTTTACAGGTAAACTCGAACTCTTTGATCTGTTCTGTGCTTTCACTCATGGAGTTGAAAGTTATATGTCAGATTATGACATTGCATGTCTTTCCTTTACTTCGGTTCAGTCATTTGTTTGTAGATTATTAGAAAGATGGTGACATTTGCTGCTCTCTGTAATATGTCAGCGCCATCATGATTGTTACTGAGTTGCTCTTAGAGGATAATGATGCTCTTTACAAAATCCCTTGATGATTAAATCTAGTTATCATACAGAAGACTCCTAAGAGGCTAACCAAAAGAAAGTTACGATGTTACAAATGATCCGTACATTGGTTTAGAACTTACTGTATTATATTTTTAAATTAAAATGAATTACTATGCTTTCAAAGACAAAACCACATAAGCAATAGCTTGACAATGATAGTGTGGTTTATAATTCCGATGTGGCAGCTGACATTGATGATTTTTAAATTCAACTTTTAAAAATGTACTTCTGATTTATTTAAAGTTGCTCTCAGGTTCACTGAGAAGAACTAAAGATAAAAATGCCTGATGATTATTTTTAAATGCATCCCTTTGATTGATTGTAGCGTCAAGCACAATCCCAGGGTCATAGAGAACACTTATGGGAGGAACAAACTGCTTCACTGAGAAGGGAGATGGAACAGAGAATGAAGGGGCTGGAGCATGAATTCTCTTCCCAAATCTATTCACAAAGAACAGAAGCAGAGAAATACAAACAACTCTACCTTCAAGAATTAGAAGTGAAGAAAGAGTTCTCAAAACAACTAGACAAGTAAGTCAAAAGAGAACCACCGATACTAAATTGAACTCATTGACAGACTTCTGAAACCTAAGGTTTAGTGAGCCGGTTTTGTGATTTAAGAAGTGCAAAGTGGGCAGTATAATGTGGGAAACAGCATCAGCAAATCTGTTTATCTTTCAAATGACTAAAGAAACATTTGGCAATAGAAAAGAACGGGGCCTTCTTCAGTTCTAATATAGTCTCCTGTCGGACAGCTTACATCTCTTTCCTGTTTGGGCTTTGTTTGGCTTTATTATTATCATTTCCTATATTATGGTCTTCTTGAAAGCCTGGTGTACTACTAGTATACAGTGGTTGCTGGAGCTTTCTAATGTATACACACTTTACATTATAGAATTGCATTTCAGCATTCCCTGAAGTAGAAACATTAACAGAGCGAACTATGTTTTAGAAGCTGAGGCCTGGTGGTGCAAGCAGTTGGGCACTGAGCTTCTTAGGAACAGGTTGGCAGTTTGAGTCCACCCAGCCTCTCCACCGGAGAAAGATTCGGCACTCTGCTTACCTAGAGATCACAGCCAAGAGAGCACCCTGGGGCCATTCGACTCGGTCACTGGGAGCCACTCTGAGTCAGCAGGGACTCACCAGCACCAAACCTCAAGCCAAACTGAACCCTAATCTACTCCCTCCCTGGGAGCCCACTGGGAAAAGGTATTCCGGCCCGGGCTGGCCCATATGGCCCAAGGCTCTCTTTGACTCAGGCCACCACATTTTTGTCCTGTGGAGCAGCTGGGGTGCCCACAGTCACTCTGTCAGCCACCAGCTGAGCATTTCAACCACTTTGCCCCCAGGGTTTCTTCCTGACAACAAACGGAAAACCAAACTCACTGCCAAGGTGACTCATGGCGACTCCCTGTGGGTTTCAGAAGGTGGAACTGTTTAAGGGAGTAGAAAGCCCAACAGCACAATTTCTATCCCAAGGGCACATCTCAAACTTGCATTGTGAAATTGTTAATACTTTTATTATCACCAGAGGGCATTTTAGGAAGGAAAAAAAACACCTTTCCGTATAGTTTCTCCATTATAGCAACATTTAACTTAATGAGCTTGACTGAAGGATCATTTAGGGAACAAAGAAGTGGAGTAAGAGCCGTTTGCTTTTTGTCATCTTCACAGAAACACTGAGAGGCTCTCTGAGGTCAGTGCAAATCTAGCCCTGGAAAAGCAGCAGAACCAAACCTTGTTCAACAGCCTTGTGATGCAGCAAGCCCGAGAGGCATCTTTCCTTGGAACTGCTCCAACTAGTTCTATATGTCATAGAAATTTACATGGGAGTTCCTCCCGCAAGTAGGCACCAGGATGCGGATGACAGCACAGATGACCACTTGGGTAAGGTTTGTTATGTTATACTTTAAGGTGCAGATTTCTTAAATGTTAATCTGGCTGTTAATTTGGTGAAATAATCACTTGTTTATTTGGTCTGTACATGTTAAGCTAATGTCCTGCGTAGCCATGCAGGAAAGAGACCTAAATTTCACGCTGGTTTCTGTTGCTGTGGCTCTCTTTAAGTAGCTGGGTCTCTCTTACGTGGAGGAAACGAATTGTATCACTGTTTCAGTTGAACTAGTGGTTGGAGGTCGCTTCCTTTGGCCATGCAAGTAATCTTTTGCATGTAGTTCATCTTTTACAATTGCCTCGCCAGCTGATAATGTTGGGAGAAAGACAAAGCTTTCTGGGCTCATAAGGAGGCTCAGTCTTGAGAACACACAGAGGCAGTTCTGCCTTGTCCCCTAGGGTGGCGATGGGCCAGCAGTGACTCCTCGTCAATGAGTGAGTCAGCTGATATTGTCTGAATGCTAAATAGACAACTTCATATGCCTTTTGCTGATTTTTGGTTTCAGATTTCACATTCGAGTTCCCTAGTGAAATAGTGTATCCTCTGTGTCAGAAGGAATTGTACATTTTCATTGGGTCCTCATTCAAGGATATATTAGTATAACTACAGAAGTTAAAATTAACCTGAGCAAGAATATTGTGAGATTTTACAGCACATAAAATTGTTTTCTCAGTATGAGTCCTTCCTCTGAGTTTGAACTTAAGATTTTATCTCAGACAGCTTTATAAATCGTATAAGCATTATAAGCTATATAACTGATACTGTTTTATCAAAGCTTTACTAGTACCTGTGTGTACAGCCAGCACCCAAGACAATGCATGGCACAGACGACTCAGTAAATGGTTTTCATCGGCTTCAAATCACAAGATTAATTTTACTCTGGATTTTAGTGCACTATCAATTTCAGAATTTTCTCCGTTTATCTTAGTCATGTTGCTATTCTTCCAATGTCCATTTAATTCCTCCAATGTCCATTTAATTCCTCCAATAATTATTTCTCTAAATGTTGTTATATAAATGTATCAAAGATAAAAATAAAACCTCAAGGTAGAACATTGTTTGGGTCACATTTGTTCCCCAGCTAGAAATAGAAATAGACTGCCTGTTTCCATCATCAAATTTATTCTGAATTTCAGTGGTGGCGTCTGTCTATGGGGTTGTTTCGTACATGGAATCTCATACAGTATGTGTCCAGTTGCAACTCACATGTGGTGTGCTCATGTCCAGTAGCAGAAGCTATGTTAATAGGTTGTGTTTATTTATTTTAGTCAGTAACTTTAGTATTTATAGTACGGTTATAGCAACTCTTTCATATCTCATACCTGTACATCACTGAGCTACAGAACACGTTTTATGGGTTCGTTTCCCTTAAGTTTCCTTTACCAATCTCCATTTCCCCAAACAAGAGGAAACAGCGAGCATAGTAGAAGGAGGTTCGGCTTAAATAGAGGACAGGTCTGCTGTTAATTGGCTCTGTGACCTCTGAGAAGCTCGATAGTCTCTCTGAGTCTGTATTTTCTCCAATGTCAAATAGGGAGTTGACTAAATCATTACGTTTCACACACGAAAAATAAAGAAATAGAACCTTGGTTTTTGGTGTTAAAGGAGCTTCATGAAACCGTATTAACTGAGGCAGTGTTGTGGGGAGTCATTACGTTAGTTGTAAAAAGTGATCTATAATTAGCCTGCCTCCTGTCATGTTTGTCCTTCTGTGCTCGAGGAATTTCACTCAGCAGAATGACCTCCAGGCCCATCCGTTCTGTGCAGTGTGGCTCAGATTCCTTGCTGTTGCGAACACTGCAGCATGCTGCATGGTTAAGTATCCCTTCTCCCACTGCTGGGCACTGAGGCTGAAACTACCACCTTGCCGTCCGTCCTGGATCGTGAGATGATCTACATGGGTCTGCATCGCCCTGGTCCTATCACCACTCTGTGTCATAGGAAGGGATCCAGCTGATTTTCCTGTGCTGATTCTGTCACTTTATTTTTTTAATCATTTTTCTGATGACTCATGCAGCTCTTATCATCATATATACATACATACGTTGTGACAAGCACATTTGCACACTTGTTACCATCATCATTTTCTAAACCTTTTCTTTCTACTTGAGCCAAGGTATCAGCTCCTCACTTTTCCCCCTCCCTCCCTCACTTACCCTTGATAATTTATAAACTTTTATTATTTTTTTTATGTCTTACACTGACTGAGGTCTCCCTTCACCCAGTTTTCTGTTGTCCAGCCTCCAAGGAGGGCGTTCTATGTAGCTCATTGTGATTGGTTCCCCCTTTTCCCACCAACCTTCCCCGTACCCTCCTGGTATCGCTACACTCGTTGTTGGTCCTGAGGGCTTTATCTGTCCTGGCTTCCCTCTGTTCTAGCTCTTATTTGTACCTGTGTACATGCTCTGCTCTACCCGCAATTGTAAGGGAGAACTGGGAATCATGAGAGTAGGGGATGGGGCAGCAGGGAGAAGCATTAAAGTAGAGGAAAGTTGTATGTTTCATCGGTGTTATACTGCACCCTGACTGGCTCATCTCTTCCTTGTGACCATTCTGTAAGTGGATGTCCAGTTGTCTGCAGATGGGCTTTGGGTCTCCATTTTGCAATCACCTTCCTTCACATTGATATGATTTCTTCTTCTGGGTCCTTGATGCCTGATACCTGATCCCATCGACATCCCATGATCACACAGGCTGATCCTGGAGTTGTGTTGAATTGTCATAATTGGGTTCAACAATATTCTTTCTGAAGAAGTCTGGAAGTTATAATATATATAATCATATCAATCACAAGTAAAGTTTTGCTTCTTTGCCAATGAAATACCTTTTGTCTGTGTGTTGCCTGCTAGCATGGGTTAAGACTTCCAGGCCAGCTTTCAAAGAGAAGGGTAATAGAGACTGACATCCATTTTCATGATCTTTTGGGATCTCCTAATTGTACACAACTCGGGGCTTTATGAAGTTTGGGGTAAAATGAAGTGAGAAGCTAGTGGTGCTTTTCAAGCCCCTGGATATATTGATTTCTAATTCCAGAGAGTCATAAAGCAAACCAACTAGATTTCTGCTTATCCTTTCTTCATAGAAACATTAACTTCTGCTTATCCTTTCTTCATGAAGGTATGCCTGGAATCTTTATGTACACATGAATGAAGTGTTACATGCACAATACATATTTCCTAATAACTTCACTACATCTTTTATCAATCAGATTTTCACGTGACACCAGGGCATTACCACATTCTGCAGTTGTGTACTTCAGATTCACTGAAAAATCTTAATTTTCTTTTCAAAGATATTTTTAATTCTAAAAACATTTTATAGGTAATTAAATTTCTAAAAATACCGAATGGAAAGTTTATTCTGGTTTTAAGGAAAATATTATAAAGTACAAAAACCTGCTGTAGCTTTTAAACCATGACTTGAACTATTAATTTTTATGTCAGTAAGACCAGGCTTCACTCTTCTAAAATGATATATATATCAATATTTGAATGTTTATCAGAGTAGATTAAGCAACATTTTTCCTTTATTACCTAAAATGAAGATAAATTGAAAATATGTTTGCATTTACTTTTCTATTTAGCCAGTTCCCAAGTGAGTTCTAATCTCTAAAATATGATATAAATGATGACTGCATATTATAAAGATATGCATAATCCTTACATAGACTCTCTTTCTTCTCTGTTTCTTAACTTCTCAATGAGAATTAGGTCGGCTTTCCCATTTCAGCTCATTTAAAAAATATATTTTTATTGGTGCTCATAAGGCTCTTATCACAGTCTGTATATACATCAATTGAGCAAAGCACCCTTATACATTTGTTGCACTCGTCATTCTCATAATTCACCTTCCACTTGGGTTCCTGGAATCAGCTCGGTTTCCTGTTTTTTCCCCCGTCCCCCTCCCTCCGCGATCCCACCCCTGGTCCCTTGATAGTTTATAAATAATTATTATATCTTATCTTACACTCCCCGGCGTCTCCCCTCACCCGCCTCCACATCGCCCATCTCCCAGAGAGGAGGTTACACATAAATCTCCGAGATCGGTTCTCCCTTTCTACAGCCCCTTCCCTCATGGTGTCGCCACTCCCACCACTGGTGTTGAGGGGTTCATCTGTCCTAGATTCCCTGTGCCTCCAGATCCCCACTGCACCGCTGTACATCCTCTGGTATAACCAGGTCCACAAGGCAAGGTAGAATTGGGGTCATGATGATTGGGAGAGGAGGAAGCGTTCAGGAACTAGAGGTAGGTTTTGAGTTTCATTGCTGCTACACTGAACCCTGAGTGGCCCATCTCCTCACTACCCCTCTGGAAGGGGTGTCCAGCTGTCTACAGATGGGCATTGGGTCCCCATCACACACTCCCCCTCTTTCACGGTGATGTGATTCTCACCACCACCCCACCTTTGTTGTTGGAGACCTGGTCTCCTCTGCCCTTCACGATCACCTATGTTGGTGTGCTGCTTCTGTGTGGGCTTGGTTGCTTCTGGGCTAGATGGCCGCTTGTTTGCTTTCAAGCCTTTAAGTCCCCAGACGCTATATCTCTCAGTAGCCGGGCACCATCAGCCTTCTTCACCACACTTGCTTATGCACACTTTCGTCTTCAGCCATTATGTGAGGAAAGTGATCACACAATGATTGTTTTTGTTCCTTGGTGTCTGCTACGTGGTCCATTTAACACCTTGTATTCGCTTAGGCCATGTGCTTCTTCTCTGTGGGCTTTGTTGCTTCTGAGCTAGATGGCCGCTTATTTGCCTTTAAGACCCCAGACGCTATATCTTTTTGATAGCCGGACACTATCAGCTTTCTTCACCACGTTTGCTTACACACACGTCTGTCTTCAGTGATCATGTCGGGAAGGTGGGTATCCTGCAATGACTGTTTAGCAGGGCGAGGTGCTATTGTATTGGGGGATTATGCATGTGGAGGCCCAATGTCCATCTGCTACTCTACTACTGAACCTATAAATATATGCATATAAGTCTATTGCCCCCATAATCATAAATATATTTACATATATACATGTCTGTATTTAGGCTTCTCTGTATGCACTTTGCCTCCTACTCCATTCCTCTATTTCCTTTCATTTTCCTCCCATTCCATTACCATGTTTAGCCTGAATTCTGGTTTCAGTAATTCCTCTCAGTTACCTTGCTCTTGGTCACTCCCTACCAGTCCTCCCCTCCCGCCTCTGGTTTTGAACCACTCGCTGTTCCCTTGTCCCTGTGCTGGGCAACACCTCCTCCCTTCCCCTACCTCCCACGCTCTCATGTCCCTCCAGGACCGTTGTTCCTGTTGTTTTCTTCTCTCATTATTTGTCCAGCCTATCTTGTCTAGGTGGACCTGCTGACATAGTAATATGTGCATACAAATGCATATGACTTTGACTGCGCCCAAGTGGCACATAAGAACATGATTTTGACAGAAGCAACATCGACACGTTCAGCTCATTTTTTTAATGTTCACTCATTTAAGCAACTAAATTTGTGTCTTGTAACATTAAAAGAACACAGGTAGAGAAAAAAAGAATATAGGACTCACTTCTGATACAGTAGATGGAAAAAATAGGTGGAAACCTAGATAAAGGTGTGTCGATAAGATTTGTTAATTTTAATATTGATTCTTGAATTCTAAATAGAAAATGAATCCCCCCACTTCATTGTTGAGATAATAAAAATCATATTACACATCCCTCTAGGCACATCTAAGAAAATATAATGATGTATAAGCATTCCTAATGAAGAAGGTCCCTAATGAAGAAAGCATTCCTAATGAAGTCAGTTATTCCTAATTTTCCCATCATGTTCCATATCTTTAACAAAGCTTTGAAATGTGTTCGGCTCCCTATAGCCTTTCATTCTTTTCTGACATCTCTGAAAACTCTTAGCCTGAACGCAGATATTTGGTTCAGAAAATAAGGGCAACATCTAGTCCTGCTGCTTATGATTGCAATAAAAGACAAGGAAGATAGACTGATCTAGTATCAAGCAAATCGTTCTCATTTGTGACCTTTTATATATTTGATCATTCACTTAATTATTGGTTCCCATTTGACCTCAGAGTAAGTTCCAAATTCTTCATCATAGAATAAAAATAGAGTAATCACTGTGCTTTTTGGCAACTTAGTCAGCCTTGGCTTTTGTCACCCTCCCTACTCTCCCCCTTTGAACTAGCATCTAGCCAAACTAGACTCCTTATGAGTATCGCAAGGATTGTTGTCACTCCCAAATCTGCGTATGCTGCTGCTTCCCTCTATCGGACCCAACCTTTAGTGATCCTCCCATATCACCTCCACCCCAGATCATATCCTACTGAGACAGCTGTCATTCCTGGGCACGACAATAGTGCGATTTTTTATATCTCTCGCGTTATCTATGAACAAGCTCTAAGAGGTTCATGGGACAGTGGAATGGAATGATAGGGTCCTTTTTAACACTACTTTTTGAAAGCACTCTATGTAATTCTGTTTGTTTTTTACACACTTGTCTCTATACAAACAGGTGTGCATACATTAAGAATAGATCGCTTTTCATTTCACAGTACATTTAGAATTTATTTCTGTCTCAGAGTATGGGATGAGAAAGCTGGGAGTGTGGAATAGGGAGTCAGACTCTTAGGGTAAAAATCCTCCTCCAGCGTGCCACTGTGGAACAGACCGGTTGCTCATATGAAAGCTCAAGTTTTAGAAACCAAGCAGTCTGAGGTAGCCCAGCTATCAGCACCTTTAACTAGGCAGAAATCAGGAACTCGGTTGATAAAATTTTGACTGGAGAATGTGAAATTAGAGAAATGAGAGGAGGGACAATTCAGAGCAGGTTTTGGCTTTGATTGATTTAGAGAATACTTGACTGTAGGTTGTAGGGATTGGCCACCCTATATAAGTACTAACCCAGCCCACTGCCATTGGTTCCCAATATGTAAATCTTATGGGAGCAAAGTGCCTCCTTTCTATGCTGCGGATCAGCGGGTAGTTTTGAGCCACTGACTTGGATTCAGCGAGCAGCACAGTGATGAGTCCTCAGAGACATCGGGGCTCCTTCCATAATTGTAAACTGATACAATTCTTATGGGTTTTTAGTAGCTATCAGGATGTCTTTCTCAATTCACAAGGCATTAAGAGAACACTAACACCCACGCATTTTTTGGCACCTTCTTATGGAAGAAATTCCTTCTATACTCTTTCTACATCAATGCGTAAGCACAAAGGAAAAACATTTTTAGCGGCATAAGTTTGCTTTAAGACAGGAGGCATTAGAGAAATAGCTTAAGTTTAACTTACAATAGGGTCTGACTTGATACTGATATCTAAAGCTAGAGTTAGAGACTCCTTCAAATCAAGTGCCTCAAAGTTGAGACTTTGATGCACACTCACCCTTTTCTTCCCTAAAAACAAAACTAATAGAGTGTAAAATTAAGTTCCAAACATCCTGTACATAATTAGTCCATAGCTCATATTTCTACTCCTCCCTTCCTTCACTAAACTTTTTACTAGATCTCAAACATTCTAAGTCAGTGGTTCTCAACCTTCCTAATGCCACGATCCTTTAATACAGTTCCTTGTGTTGGAGTGACACCCCAACCATAAAATTATTGCCTTGCTACTTCGTAACAGCAATTTTGCTACTGTTAGGAACCATAATGTAAATTGTAATGTGGTTTCCGATGGTTTCAGGTGACCCCTGGGAAATGGTCATTCAACCCACAAAGGGGTCACTACCCACAGGTTGAGAACCGCTGTTCTAGGTTGTCCATTGACTCTCGGTTTCCTCCCACTGCTCAGCCACCCACCCTCATCATTTTGCATAGTATACCTTACTGAGTTGAAGTTTCTCTGACATGGGAAATTCATGCTGTCTTCCTCATCCATTCTTCTCCCTCTCTGTCTTTTAGAAAGGAGCCCTGGTGGGCACTGGGGTTGCATGGTGGGCTGCCAACTGCAAGATCAGCAGTGGAAACCTCCAGCGCAGAGAGAAAGATGGGGCTCTCTAAGGCCCTAGTGTTACAGTCTTGGAAAATCTCCCCTTTTCAGTGGGTAGCTGTGAGTTGGCATTGACTTGATGGCTGTGTCTAGTTTGTTTCTGCCTTTTATATCAGCAGTTCAGGGTTGAGGGCAAAGACTTGGTGATGCTGTGGGTCTGTTGTTTGCTGGCTGACCACAAGGGTGGTGGTTCAAACCCACCAGCTCCTCTGAGGGAGAAAGGTGAGGATATCTTCTCTCTTAAAGATTCATCTCAGAAACCTTCTATAGGGTCTCTCTGAGTGAGAATCTATTTGATAGCAGTGGATTTGGTAAGAGTTACCATGTTGTCTGGTCATTATTCTCTGACATGCACCTTATTTTTCTTGGGTGGTCCTAAAACCTGACACCCAAATCACCCAAACACGATTCTCTCTCTTCACTAATAATATGTGCATTTATCATTTGAATCCTACACATTCTAAGTATACTTTCCCATTTCCTTTTTTGAAAGATGATTTTGGTTCCAATATCAACAATGCTCTGTTTCAATTAATGTCATTTGCTTTTATAACATGTCTTTGAATTGATGGAGACTTTTAGCATTATGGTAGTAGACAGCATGGGGAGCTCGTTCTATAGTCTTTTGAAAGAGATGCTAGCTTTTGCCTGGAGGCTACTAATAATGACCTAATCATTGGTAGGTGCCACAGAGTTGATTTCTAGACCTACTGACCCTGCATACAACCCAAGGAAACCCTGCCGGGTGTTGAGGTGGATTCCAGCTGCTAACCTTGCACACCCAGGCACTCCTTTCTTCATGCAAAGCTCTCTGGCAGGAAAGCTGGGCTTTCTACTCCCATCACCTGTTGCATTCTCACAAACACACACACCGGGGTTGCTGAGTCAGTATCGACAATGGCAATGAGTTTGGTTTGGGGGTTTGCTAGTTGGTCTAAACTTATTCTGTTGACAAATACTTTACCCTTTCTCTGCCTTTGTTCCATTTAAAGACAGTGTAGCATAAATAAAGGAATTCCTGAGGCAGGCAAACCCAGAGGTTGGCAGTTTGAGTCCACTGTTAGGTACCCTGGAGGACAGACTTGACAATCTGCATCTGAACAGTCATGACCTTGAAAATCCTACAGCTCCACTCTGCACACATGGGCTATGATAGCTGGGATCTTGATGCCAGAAAGTTAAATCGGAAATATAAAAGTAAGAAAAAGGCTTGAAGGAAAACGAGTGGCCATCTAGCTCAGAAGCAACAAAGCCCATATGGAAGACGCACACCAGCCCGTGTGATCATGAGATGTTAAAGGGATCAGTTATCAAGCATCAAAGAACAAAAAAATCAAATCATTTTGAATGAGGGGGAATACAGATTGGGCACCCAAGACTCATCTGTAGACGACGGGACATCCCCTTACAGATGGGTCCTGGCTAGGAGACAAGCCAGTCAGGGTGCTGTGCAGCAATGGTGAAATAGACAACTTTTCCTCTATTTTTAAATGCTTTCCCCCACCCTACTATCTTGGTCCCCATTCTACCTTAAAATTATGGCAAGACCAGAGAATGTACACTAGTACAGACAGGAACTGGAAATACAGGAAATCCAGGACAGATGATCCCTTCAGGACCATCAGAGTGGCGATACTAGGAGGGTGGAGGAAGGGTGGGTTAGAAAGGTGGGGAAATATAACCTCCTCCCTAAGGGATGTTCAACAGAAAAGTGGGTGAAGGGAGATGTCAGACAGTGTAAAATATGACAAAATAATAATAATTTATAAATTATGAAGGGTTCATGAGAGGGTGGGGGTAGTGGGGAGGAAGGGGGATAAAAGGAGCAGCTAACAGCAAAGGTTCAGGTAGAAGGCAAGTGTTTTGAAAATGATGATGGCAACAAATGTGCAAATGTGGTTGGCACAGTGGATGCATGTATGGATTGTGATAAGACTTGTACTAGCCCCCAATAAAATGATTTTTAAAAAGATTGGGAAAGAAGCCACAATAGAAAAAGGAAGAAACAGAGTAAGAAAACGAAAAGGTTTTGAACTTGCTGTAGCGTAACGCTCCATACTGCCTGCTTAGCGTGGAAGTATCCACGGTTTAGTGGTTAAGACTCAGTATTTTAGAGTAAACCAGGATCAAACTAAGTCCTGCTACAGAAAGATGATGGAATTCGTTTCCCTCTTTCCCTCATTTGGAAAATGGAGTATTTGGCTATAGAAAATCATCAGTTGGGTAGAATTTTTAATGTTAGTTATTATTAATTGTTTTCACTCACTTTGCTCTTCTAACCTGCATGTTTACATTTTACTTTTTTGGTTGTAATACTATCACCAGCTGCTGTATTTCCTAGATTTAGATAGACAGTTATATTGGGAAGGACCATCTCACCTTCACCCCAGGGGTTTTTCAAGAATGGATACATCCTAAATGGGGAAGGGAAAAATAATAAGCTTTTGGTGTTGAGACCACTGCCCCACCCCACCCCAAGGATCTTTGCTGTATAAAATAGTGGGGGCCCCTACCCGAGCCTAGGACTTGGTAAGGATTTCCAAGGTATTTCTAGCTTCTAGCTGGTGAGGGAGCTTAGGTGAGGGTTCGTGAAAACGTTCAGAGAAAGAGGTCAGCAGCTCTGGTTTGGAATGTTTGATCACCTGCTTCTCTGGATCCTTTGGACTCCTTTCTAGGAAATGACAGTTCTTTATCTCTTTATGTTCTTAACTAGAAGTGAATTTAGCCTATACATCTATACCGTCTATTTCCATTGACGGGACTGTTTCTTCTAGAGAGAGATTTGTATACCTAATCAAAAGAGGGGGTCTAGTTGAACAGTGATAAGTTAAATTGAAGAACACTGAAAAGCTCATGAGCAGGTTCCTAAGAGCAGCACTTTTATATTCATAGAAAAGCAGAGTTCTTTCATGGGCAAAGAAAAAGTGAAACTCGTTATATTTTAATTTTTGTGGGGTTTTTTTTTAGAATAGT
This sequence comes from Tenrec ecaudatus, assembly GCF_050624435.1. Taxonomy (NCBI): domain Eukaryota; kingdom Metazoa; phylum Chordata; class Mammalia; order Afrosoricida; family Tenrecidae; genus Tenrec; species Tenrec ecaudatus. Next base: position 13,674,265 of record NC_134532.1, read on the forward strand.
GATTTTTCCTATATAGTTATTTGTTGTTGGTCATTAGGATGTTTTCATGTTTTCCTCCAGGTTGTTTAGATGTATTTAGTACATTACATGCCTCTTGCTTATCCAGACAACATCTAAGAACTCATCACAGCACCTGTGCACATCTTCAGTATTGGCCACATGGGAACAACAAGATTTCCTGCTTTGTAAAAAATGTAAATGTTTTATTAGGTTATTCTACTTTGTGTTATGTCTATTTCTCATTACAGCAATGATTTACAGTGTATTTATCTCCAAAGGAGAAAACCACCATAGAGGCATAAATGTCATAGGTAGAAAGTAAAAAATATTTATTTATTTCCAACATTTGTAATAAGAATACATTTTCCCCCAACAGATTAAAAAGATGTCTGTTATTCAGAGATGGCAAGAATATGGCTTAAGAGGCACGCATTTCTTGGTGATAGCCTTAGTTGGTAGGCAAAGCTTTGTGGTAGGACACAGTTTGCATGTCCTATTGCCCTTTTAGGAATTTGGTCAATATGTATTCTCCCACTGTGTGTGGACAAGAATATTTATTGCATTCGGTATCATTTCTGGACATGAGATCATAATAAAGAGATCATTGAATAACTTATAGAAATCTCACAATTATGAGGCTATAAATGGCAATTAAAGTGAGTACTGTTCCTGTTTTGGAAGTTGTTCATGATTTACTGTCATGTGAAACAAGGGAATTGCAGAAAATCATTTACCAAATCTGGGATGGTTTCTACATAAAAAGTAGCTTTGCACACATTGAACACAGTGATGAAGGCATAACAGTCAATACTTCTGGCAAGTAGGATTAGGGTTTGAGAAATTGGAAGACACCATCTTTTGATTTCATGCTCACCTGTGCCTTCTCATAAATAAACACTTTATAATGATCAAGAAAAATGTAATGTTAATTGTATAGAATGAAAATATTTCAGTGATGTGTCTTTTTATTATTTTCATTGGCTTTTATTATATCACAGTTTGTAAGGACCATGTTAAGATGATCAGATTTGTATTGTTAACACTGTTTATTTGATAAATGTTTCTTGATGTTGGTTAATTCATGTTTACATTTCCATCCAATTTTATATAGCTGAAATATAATTAGATGTTCATATAACGGCATAGGCATCATAGTGTCCAAAGACAGAACATTGTCATAAGTGAACTGTAAGTGGTACCGTGACTCATGACCTGATGGATTAACGCAAAGGCACCTTGTGAAAGGCACTGAGTGCTGAAAGTATTTGACTAATTGAAGATGGGTTGAAAATGATGTATCAATGAGAGTCATCTGTAATGATACTCTATTCCAGTTGTTAGGAATGTGTGAGTTACCAAGGAGAATAACGGAAACACAGATCTTTCCTGACAGTTCTAGAACGAGTAAATTGGTGGAAATCCAAGTTGTCCAGGGAGCGGTCTCTCTGTTTAGCTTTTCACAGTATTTGTTAAACAAACAGATTCCATGACGTCTAGGCATTCCACGTCTTCTATGACAAAGCACGTAAGTACACTATACTTTTATTTTTAAAGGTAAGTGTTTTTTGTCTACAGGGTTCTGAGTTATTGCTTTGGATATAACAGACTTTAAGATTAAAAATAAAATATTTGAAGGAAGTGGAAGAATTCCACTTGGGAGTCAAACTTTACTCTAAACAGGAGGAGGCACTTATTTGAAGAGTACATGAATTATTTTATTTCTTCTCCTATTGACTGGATTTTATTTCTCCTAACATTTTCTCTTCTTTCCCCTCTGCATTTCTGTTGTAGAACTCATATGAATGAGCAAAAGCATTTCTCAGCGACACATACAAAAGTGACCGCGACTCTAACAGAAGCCTTAATGAACTATGACTTTGGATGCCAGTCTTTCCCTGTGTTAGGACATGTGATTTTATTTTCTTTCTGTCTTAGCCTGTGGGCCATGTTCTTTAGCCCTAGATAAGTTTTGTTAATTATCAAATTCCCTGATTCTTTTGTGTTGCAAATCTATTAAAGTTTTTATTTCAGATATACATTTCCAGCTTTTAATTTGTATTATAAATCATAGCTATCTTATATTATTCAGAGTCTTGTCATTACAACTTTAGTTAGTAAAATATGATTTCCATTAGTTCCTTGCACCTGTTTTTAATAGCTGCTGTGAAGTATTTGTGTACTATATCCAACATCTAGAGGCACTCAGAAACAGTATCAATTTCACCTTGATGCTCACCTGGTAAATTTTTTGTTCAACTTTAGATATTATAATGTAGCAAGATGGATTCAATTTTTCCCACCAGAATCTTATATTTTGTTCCTTTGTTTGTCTGTTTAACCCCTGGCCTGAAGTAAATTTGTGGTGTTTTCCAAGTTGTTATTAAGTCTGTATTAATCTCTAGGGGTCACTACTCTCTATGAGCCGAGATCAGTCACAGATTTGCCTGAAACCCTTCCCACTAGTAAGACCTCCACTGGTAGATCTCCTGATGAAACACATCAGGAGATCTGTGGCAAGGACATTCCAAGTTTGCATTGCTTTCAACTCTGCCTTAGCTTTTTCTCTCTGTGTTGACATTCATTCATTTATCTGCCTAACTGGAAGCTAATACAGATATTACATCCTTCCATAATTCAATCGAATCAATCAATATTGTGCAATTGCTATAGGACTCCTTGATATTATTTCCCTTTCCCCTGCCCACCACCACCACCACCATTGTGTTCCTGCTCAGAACCATTCTACTTGCTGTCCCTGTAGGTTTATCAATCCTGGCTTTTATATACCGAAAAATATATAACACAACTTCAGGAGGGTAACACCCAATGACATAACACATCTGAGATAAATCATAATATGAGCCAACAAATATAAAAAATACGGCAAATGTTAAAATACACCCTGATCTATGTTCATAAAGCATGCCCATTTTATCTTTTTAGTACCCAGTCACTACAAAGTGATGGCTCCTCTCCTATTTCTGTCATAGGGGAGTCACTTGTCCTGTGCCCTGTGCCCTGTGCACCCACCTTTCTGGTATAGCCCTGCCCTATTCCTGTACAGTAGTTTGTGTCTGGGTCCCACTGACTTCCACTGTCCCATACAGTAAAAATGTATTGTCTTCAGTGGTCACAGAATTGAACTATAGAGAGAATGAGTTTGTGGGCTCACTTCTGGAGCTCGCGAGTCAGTTCTTCAGAACTGGAGTGTAGTTTTTTTCCGACAACCCAAGCCTATTGTTAACAGTCACTCTGACTCCTTCAAAAGGTATCGGCTGGTCCGTCCAGCTCCAGTAATACTAAGTGATCGTGGTGTGTGTGGAGAAGTCGGCACAGGTTAGGGAGAGTATCTGAGAGGTTTCACCACTCCTCAGAGGGATTCCTGCAGCTGGAATGGAGCAGAACTAGGGAGAGGGGAAATAGTAAATAGGCAGTGAGGACAAATAGTAGACACCCATTTATAATAGGCTATTTTGAGAAACCCACAGGGAGGCTCTAATACCAATAGACGAATGCACACAGAAAACCACAGCCTGCTGTGTAGCGTACAGATTCTAACTGTTAGATGGCTTGTCACTGTGATTGCAGCAATGAGATCAAACATAGCAAGGACTATGAGGACGGCATAGGACAGGACAGGGTTTCATTCTATCATACATGGAGAGACTATGATTGCAACCAACTCAATGAAAGTGACAATAACAACAATAGCATTTGTATTGAGGAAGCATGATTTCCTATTCAATAAAACTGTAGTGCAAGGTTATTGGTAGATAAGTTGAGAAAAGTCAAGATTCAGATATAGAGTCCTGGGGGAGCGATTGAATTGGATCACTGCCCTAGGTCAACCCTTGCTATCTGACAGGCTAATCATGAGTTTCAAAGAGCAATCAGTAATTATCCTATCCACTGCACCTGAGGCTAGGTGGGTTTCTTTCCTTCAAGCATCCTAAGAACTCCATATAAACCTATCACTTCTTCGTGGAAGGTATGTCTGGTTCACCATGAATAACACTCACTGGGGATACGTGAAGAATGATCAAGTGTACTTGAACTTCAAAATAATGCTGAGTTAGTTATGTTTTCTATTTCTGAGGGGGTGGGGGTAATCAAGTACACCTAAGTCCTTAAAGTGAGATCCTTGCACTTCAATACTCTGAAGAGATCTTGTACAGAAGATTTACCTAATGTAATATATCTTTTGATCTTTCAACTGCTGATTCCATGAGTATTGATTGTGGGTCCAAGCAAGAAAAAAATTTCTGATGAACATTTCTCAGGGTGGTGTGGACGGGTCAAGAAACTTTGTGGTAGTGGAAACGGGATGTGTCAGAATTTCCTTTGGCCTTGGCAGGGTTTCAACAGCATTCCTGACTCACTACAGGGTCTTCTGCAGAAGAAGAGGAGGCAGAGTTGACCTCTGAGTCCAGTCCCTGGTGTGATCAAGAGAATTAGGACCAGGGAGACAGTTCTTAGCTCAAAGGGGTGTTCTGAGCAGGTGAGGTCGTGTGGTGCCACATCGAAGAGCAGTTGGCTTTCCTGTTGCATCACTGATATTAATGTAGTTCCCTGAATTCTGCCCCACGATGTAATAACTCAATTCTGAAATGCAGATGGAGGAGGCAGTAGAGGAAAGTTCAGGACCTTCTGGAGTCTGAAGTGCCACCCAACTCACCCGAACAAGAGACAGCCCAGGCAGAAGATGGGTTTGTAGAACTGGAACCTCAAGTTCCAAAAAATGGTGTTGCAGATTCTACAGTTCTCTCTGCAATGCCTTTCTCGTCGATGGACCTGAGAAGGGATTCTTCTGAGTCTCAGAGTCTGGGGTTTGGGTTATACACAGGTCAGTGGCATGAATGGATGTCATCTGGTCAAGCCTGACTAACAAAAGGAGGAAATTTCATGAAGCCGGACATAGCATTAATAGCAAAGTGGGTTCGAGATGCATGGGAAGACATTCCAAAAGACATGGTGCAACGTGCCTTCCAGAAATGTAGTATTAGTAATGCTATGGCAGGCAGTGAAGACTGCGCTTTGTATGAAAATGACAGCAGTGATGGTGATGATGGCGATTTCAGTGAGTACAGCGTCTATGATGACCTCACACCAGCTGAAGATCTGCATTGGGATATGGATGATGATGAGGAATCCAGTTTTGAAGGATTTTAACTCTTTACATTTTAGCTTGGTTGCTGATTGAGCTCAGAGAATAGTACTCTTAAGGTATATCATTGCTCATACCTTATTAATTTTGCTGAACCTATTTTCCACTTACTGTGCTGGTTTACTAATGTTAAGTGACTTGTTGCCTTTTATGTTTTTTTATACAAAATAAATATTTAAATACATTACCCCACTGATGTCTCCATTTTTAATAATTGTATTTTCATTTGTTTTGATTACTGAAACTCACCGATGGCTTCTGCATTTCCACCCTATGTTTATACTCAAGTCAATCAGTTTTTCTGGGTTTCCAGGTAATAATTAGGTACCTTGGCTTAAACTCAGGTCGGCTTATATTCGAGTACATATGGTAATTTTATGGTGGGGGTGGCCATCACAACATGAGGAACTGTATTAAAGGGTCACAGCATTAGGAAGTTTGAGAACCACTGATTTAGAGGGAAGGGAGAAAAATGAAAAAGAAAAAATGGCCCTGGGGATGTTGAGAGCTGGTGGAGGACACATTGCTCTAACAAGAAATCCTCCCTATCCATCTGCCTGTCCAGGGCTGGGAGTGTGTGCTCTGCGGGTCCTGCGCATCCTCTGCTGCCCATTGTCTTCCCTGCAGGGGAGGTTTGTGTCTGGGCTCACACTGACTCCCCCTCACTGTGCTCCTTGCACAGTAATACTTGGCCATGTCCTCAGCAGTCATGGAGCTAAGCAGCAGGGAGAACTGATTCTTCTGTCTCTGGTGATGGTGGGTCGGCTTTGAAGGATGGGTTAAAATCTGTACCATCAGGCCATATGTGTCCTATCCACTGCAACTCCTTCCTTGAGCTCTGGTGGATTCAACTCCAGAGACAACTACTGCTTGTGATGGAGAAACCAGAGAGTGCAGGTGAGAGACAGCTTCTGGGAAGGTTTCACCAATCCTGGACCCGACTCCTGAAACTACACCTGGGATAGGACAAGTGTAAATAAAGACACTGATCTCTGTGTCAGTCACTTGTAGTCAACCATTCCCATAGACCCAGGTCAGATATCTGAATCTCCACCTTGGGGAATTGTCACCAGGCACAGGAGAACACCCAGCAATAGCATCTTGGCAGTTCTACCTCTGGAAATATGGAGTCCTCAGAGACAGTGAAGCTTAGGGAGAGGATCTATGAAGGGTTCATCAGCCTGGACCCAAATCTTGGACAACTGGGAACAGGAAAAATAATCACTGATGACAAGCAATGGAACCCTAATTATGTCAAACTATTTTTGGAATCTTGACATGACTAGTGAGAAGTACCCACTAGCCAGAAGACTCTCACAGGAATTTCATGACTTATGGACAAGGTCTGGGGATCCTACAGAACCCTGGCCATGATGTAACATTTTCACTAATTTGAAATTTCACCTGGAAATGGATGGGGTGTTCTGCATACTAGAAGCCTGCGGAATAAAATAGAGATGTTCATAGTTTTCTCAGAAGCTGAAAATAAATTATGACCCCGTCATCTTCTTTGGGATAAAACCAAAGTGAAACTCACTGCCATTGAGCTGCTTCAGACTCATAGTGACTCTAGAAGACACAGTATAATTTTATGTTGAAAAACACTCAGCAAAAAGAAATGTGTGACATGTTACCAACACGACTCTTGCTGAGAAACAAAGACAGGAGCTGCATGAAAGTGAACGGGGACCGATCTCCTTGGAGCAAACAAGGACTGAGCTGGAAGATTCCCCAAGGGAAGCTCCTGAACAAAATAGTGGACCAAGTTAACACTTTTAGACAACTGTTCCAATAAATTTGTATACCAAAGTATAGGATGATGAATGTTTAACACATTTCATAGGGATGGTCATGATTTTAAATTAGAGTGGGGTTGCAATTCTTAACAAGATAAGGCTCATTATAGTTATTGGTTCCAAATGTTGTCTTATTTGGTCTGGTGACTTATCTATGGTGACTTTTGGTTCTTTGAACAAAGTTACTCTGTTCTATGTGATCTGTGACCGGAAGGTTGGGGATGTCTTTTGTGGACATAGCAGCCTGTCCAGGTTAGTCAAAACTGATACTCATATGGTGTAATGGGGTTATTTTCTGAGGAAACGGCTCAACAGAGGAAGGGTCTCAGGAAGGAAAATGCAGAATAAGTATAGGCAATAAATGAGGTATTCTGACATCCTGTGGCAACATCCCATATGCAAGGGGATGTTGGACAAGCTGTGGGATCTGCATTGTGACACAAAGTTAAGCAGGTTGGGGAATGGGCTCAAACAGAATGCTCAATGTTCACGGTTGTTCTTTTTTTTTTAAAAATATTTTATTAGGGGCTCTTACAACTCTTATCACAATCCATACATATACATACATCAATTGTATAAAGCACATCTGTACATTCTTTCCCCTAATTCTTTTCTTTTTTTTACCTTTTACTAGAGGCTCATACAACTATTATCACAATCGATACATATACATACATCTATTGTATAAAGCACATCCGTACATTCTTTGCCTTAATCATTTTCAAAGCATTTACTCTCCACTTAAGCCCTTTGCATCAGGTCCTCCTTTTTTTCCCCTCCTTCCCCACTCGCTCCTCCCTCATGAGCCCTTGATAATTTATACATTGTTATTTTGTCATATATTGCCCTATCCGGTGTCTCCCTTCCCCACCTTTTCTGCCGTCCATCTCCCAGAGAGGAGGTCACATGTGCATCCTTGTAATCAGTTCCCCCTTTCCAACCCACTCACCCTCTACTCTCCCAGTATCGCCCCTCACACCGCTGTTCCTGAATGTATCATCCACCCTGGATTCCCTGTGCCTCCAGCCCCTATATGCACCATTGTACAACCTCTGCCCTATCCAGTCCTGCAAGGTAGAATTCGGATCATGGTAGTTGGGGGGAGGAAGCATCCAGGATCTGGTGGAAAGCTGTGTTCTTCATCGGTACTACATCGCACCCTGACTGACCCATCTCCTCTCCCAAAACTTTCTATGAGGGGGATCTCCAGTGGCCGACAAATGGGCCCTGGGTCTCCACTCTGCACTTCCCCCTTCATTCAATATGGTATATATATATATAAATTTTTTTTCTGCATGATGCCTTATACCTGGTCCCTTTAGCACCTCGAGATCGCACAGGCTGGTGTGCTTTTTCCATGTGGACTTTATTGCTTCTGAGCTAGATGGCCGCTTGTTCACCTGCAAGCCTTTAAGACCCCAGACACTATCTCTTTTGATAGCCGGGCACCATCAGCTTTCTTCACCACATTTGCTTATGCACCCGTTTTTCTTCGGTGATCATATCATGGAGGTGTGCAGCCAATGATATGATTTTTTGTTCTTTGATGTCTGATAACTGATCCCTTCGGGACCACATGGTCACACAGGCTGGTGTGTTCTTCCATGTGGGCTTTGTTGCTTCTGAGCTAGATGGCCGCTTGTTTATCTTCAAGCCTTTAAGACCCCAGACACTATCTCTTTTGATAGCTGGGCACCATCAGCTTACTTCACCACATTTACTTGTTCACCCGCTTTGGCTTCAGCAGTTGTGTCGGGAGGGTGAGCATCGTAGAGTGCCAATTTAATAAAAGAAAGTATTCATGCATTAAGGGAGTGCTTGAGTAGAGGCCCAAGGTCCTTCCACCACTTTAATACTAAACCTATAAATACAGACACATAGATCTATTTCCCTATCCTCATATATATATTTGCATGTACATGTCTTTGTCTAGACCTCCATATATGCCCCTTGACTCCTAGCTCTTTCTTCCACCTCCCTTGACTTTCCTCCTGTCCTACTACCATGCTCCGTCTCCACCTGGGCTACAGCTATACCTCTTCTCTACGCAACCCTACCCTTGATCATTCCCCACCAGGCCTGCCACTCCCCCCTCACTACCATTTTGGGTCCCATGTTGTTCCCTTGTCCCTGTGTTTGTTAACACCACTTGGTTGTTCTTATTCTGTTGTCAGATTCTATCTATTTATTATACTTACAACAAATAGAGTCTTGTCGCAAAAGATTAGTTATTGAAGACTTAAAGATCACGTTTCCCAGAGATGGTAAGTCTATTGTTATGTATTGTTTGTTTTTTCTATCGCTCTTTTTTTAAGGAATTTGGAAGTGATTGGTAGACATCATTTCTCAAGAAATGTACATAGTATTTCCTTTTTCTGCTCCTCCTTCCAAAGACCAAACTGGAATTTGAGTTAATAATCAAAGAGTTTATTGATGAACAAGCAGTTCTGGAATGGACAATAATAATTGTAAGGATGCACAGAGTACTGCAGTAAAGAACACTTTCAGATATAAATTCAAAAAGATCCTGGAACATACAAGAAAATTCCACTTATTTGATCTTTATTACTTTTGTCTCAAATAGACAAGGCAATATCGAAATCACTTTGTAAAGACTGAGTAATTTAAAAGTGTCTTATTTGTTTGTTTTTAAATATTGGGGGTGAGAATGAATGCTCTTCCTCACAGCTGTTGTGAGAGTAACTGGGAAGAAGGAAGGAGGATGCCTGGAGGTTTCCTGAGCTTTGCTGATTTTAAAAGTCAGTTCAAAATAAACAGTAATCATATACAACTAAAAAAAATTTGAATCTGGCCTGCATCTTTTGTAGACACCCATCCTTGTTTGAAGAGAACTCTTTTGTCCTCTTCACGGGGGGAAAAATAAGGTGGGGGTAGCAGCGACACTCACAAATTCATGGCTGGTGAAAGATTGAGTAAACACAGCCTCAGTTCTGACTTCAGGAGGAAAAGAAGGACCATGATTAGGATAGGGACAGCAATGACATTTTAAAACCTTACAAGATTGGATCACAGCCCTCTTTTCCAGGTGTGATTCACAAAATATTGGCCTAATACTCCAATACTTGTCAAAGGCAATCCAGGATACGTAAGGTCCTGAGAAAGTGCTAAAGTGAGTAAGTCTCTCCTATCCTATCCAGAAGAGACTTGCCAATACTCTTAAGAATTCCTTTACATTACCTTTTTTGACATTGCAGGTTAGTGGTCAGAAATAAGCAATTGAGGCTGATAGTAGGTGAGATTCAAACTGAATTTGGTGGTCTCATTATGCTCATTTGAATGAAGGTACTAGTAAAGGGTGCTGCTAGTACTATGGATTGCCAGAAGAACAAACCAGTCTGCCTTGACAAAAGTACAGCCAGATGCTCTTTGGGTTCAAGGATGGCAAGACTTTGTCTCATGTATCTTGGACATGTTATCAAGAGAGAGAGTCCCTGGAAAAGGACAACATGGATGGAAAAGTGTTCAGGATGATGCAGGACTTGGCAGTGTTTCAATCTGTGAGCATAAGGTCAGTGATTCAGACCTGACAGGAGAGCACTGTGTCAGTCTGGGTAGATCAGAGAAACAAATCCACAGAAACTCATATGTATATAAGAGAGAGTTTTCTGTAAGAGTTAATTGTACATTAAGAAACCATCCCAACCCAGGCCAGTCCAAGACCATCAATCTGACACTAGCCCATATATCCAACACAGATCTACAAAGTCCTCCTCAAACTCACAAAACACATGCAATAATGCCAAATGCAGGAGGAAAGTCAAATCAGTGAGTGTTTAAGCATCTCAGCGCTGGCAGGAGTCTCCACGCTGTTCTCCAGACCCAGGACTCCATCTTTGCAGGTCCATGTGGCTTCTCCTCAGGGATGTCTCCCAGGAAGTGAGCTTTGCTAGGTGAGGCAAAGAACTAGCTAAGGCAGCTGCACACTGGTCAGACCATCCGAGAACAAGAGACCAGAGAATAAGAAAGGCGAGGCTCACCAAGCCATTTATCTCTGCTCTTTAATTAATCCCATGTATTTATCGGCCAGGTTAGCACAATAAACCTTAACTATCACAGCAACTAACAACAACTTGTGCAAACCTCAGTCTTCCACAAATGTAGGCCTCAGAATTCAATCCCTAAGTTAAACTTAATTTAATAGCAGTTTATTATAAATTAATGCAAGAATACAAAGTACAGGTTTCTTAATTTGCTGTCCGCAGCATGTACTCCTGATGCTGCAACAAATCACAGGACCTCACTTGGGATTCATATACATTCCTTTTCTCATTTCAAATTTGAAAATTTGTTAGAGTACACGACATGTTGATGCACCAGTGCTACTCCTCCTTTGAAATAAAAACTTAAGCCCGCTTCTATTTGAAGGACAGAAGTTGCTAACTTTTTTAGCTGGGATGTGGATAGACCCTTACAAACAAGGAGAAAAACCTGAAAACAAAAACACCATTTCATGTTGGCTTGCTAGAGCATCATCATCCTTAAGCACTGTCTATAAACACCCAGGCCATGTTGCTCAGGGAGAGAGATTTTGATGAACAATGTCATCCTTAGTTCTATTAAATAAATATTTGTTCTCTGTTTTATTACTGTTTTAGTTGGAGACACGCTGTCCAAATCACCCTGACTGCATAACCTAATTTAAATAGATAAGGCAGATTATGGAGCACTTTTGTTTGTGTGTTTGTTTCAGACATACTCCCATAGGCTCCCAACCAGTAAATCCTTAAAAGAGCAGGAAGCCTCATCTTTATCCAAAGAAATGACTGGTTGATGTGGACTGTCAACCCTTTAGTTAGAAACATATATGTAAACCACTAAACAAACAGAACACAGGAAATAAACTAGTTTAATTGTGGGCAATGCATGCTGTATATGTAAATTTAAACATGTCTCATATCCTTTGGCTTGGTTCATTAGGCAACGTGTGGAATTTACAGGGTTACACAGGAGTAACATGTTCGGGGCGTTGAGTGTGGAAATACCCCTCTTAATGATTTTCTCTGTGACTGACCTATTGGCCACTCACATCACACACTGTGAGCCTCGCTCTGCTTTTCCAGTGGCTGCCTCCATGCTGATGGTAATCAAGCCAGGAAACCACCTTCCTGGCTGCGTCCTAGCTTGCCTGCCCTCAGGAAGGCCAGTGAGGCTTGGGGAATAACATCCCAGAGGGACAGGTGTACTCAATGGGATCAGGTTTTTCCTTGGTCATATAACCTATTAAAAATACTTTTACCACAGAACTCTGATCACTAGGACTCTGAGAACAGTGCAGTAGTAAGTCTGCACCAGACAGACATAAGTAGAAGAAACAGAGAAAACATAAATAAATGGAGACGTAGAATTATGGACACTCAATGTCTTTAGCTGTGCTGTGGTACAATGAGACACATCCTTGTGTTCAAAACTTCATCATACATTTGGAATACTGGTTATTCACACCATGACAGGGAGGTTTGGGGGAAATAGGGAGCTAAAAATATGAGTACATTAAAGGAGAGTAGGTGTATATAATATGAATTATATGCCAATAAAACAGTTAAAACACAAAGTAAAAGCTCAAGCTATTACCTCTCCTCCATGCATAGATGCATAGTCTTTTGTAGGTGCCATCAGTCAGATTCCAACTCACGGTAGAGCCACGTGGCAGGGCAAAGCTGCCCCACAGGATTTCTCAGGCTATTGTCTCTGCAGGAATGAATGGCCAGGTCTTTCTTCCACAGCACTGCTTTCAGTTAGCTGCTGAGAACTGCTTCATGTAGTGCCATCAGGGCGTCCTCCACACATACTCCGGCTTCCCATGACCTACTTCCCACGTTATAACTAGAGCATTCATTTGAAAGAGAAAACCATTTTGTGTCAAAGCCTTCCCTCTCCATCTCAGAATCAAAGCTCCAGTCACAATGATCTCTTAAATTCCCTGAAAATTGCCAGGCTCTCGCCTACTGCATAATCATCCTGAATAGCCTTGGTGGCAGAGTAGCTATGTGTTGTGCTGATAATTACAGATCAGCAGTTCAAAATCATCAGCTGTTCCTCAATAGAAAGACGAGGCTTTCTATTCCATTGAATAGTCACAGTCCCAGAAACCCACAGGGGAAGTTCTAGCCTGTCCTAAGGGTTGCTGTGAGTCAGCCTTGAGTCCATGGCAGTGAATTTGTTTGAGTTTTGTTCTTATTTGTCTCCTAACTGGAGTCCTTGGATGGAACAGTCAATGCACGTGACTGATCAAGAGATTGGCAGTTTAAATTCACAAGCAACAACACCCTCAAGAAAATCCTGGCATCATACTTCAAAAATATAATGACCCTTGAAAACCCCAGGAAGGGTATCTTTCCTCTGTCACATGTGGGTCACTGAGATTTGGAATCCACTGGACGGCAAGTGATTGTTTGACTTTGGGCTAACTAGCTGCTACTTAAGGAACCTGGATGGTGTAGTGCATTATGTATTGGGCTGATAAACACCAGGTCACCAGTTCAATGCCACCAGCTGCTCTGTGGGAGAACAATGAGACTATCTTTTGACAAAAAGAATTTCATAGGTTCCCAAATTTATTTGGCTAACTAGCCCTTACAGAAAAGTAATAATCACTCAGCACTTCTGTGGCAATTGAAAACTTCTGTAGGGTAGTCCATAACCTGGGATAAAGTATAGGTATCTGCTGTTGCAACCTCCCTGCATCATTCCAGTGATCCCAACCTCACCCTCAGGGGAGCGCTTTTACTCACTTTGGGGAACACTGACTTGCAGGCTCCAGAAATACCAGGGGGCATTTCTAAGTCTGTCTTAGAGGGTCCCAATAGTCAGAATTGACTTGTTGATGGTGGTGTGGTTTTAACTCCCACTCCTGCAGATCTCAGCGGCCATGTTGGTTCATCTGGAGTCACACTGAAGAAATCTCAGCCTTGGTACTTATTGACTGTATAAGTCTGGGAAAGTTCACCTAAGCATCCTTACTGTTATGATTAAAGGATTCTGTCCCTTTCAAGTTTTTCTAACACATGGCCAGTTCCCACATATGCTTCACTCTTCTTGTGAAATCCTGTCTTGGGAAAAGCATATAGGTTTAGACTTATTTTATTGATAGTTCGGTTATAAAAAAGAATCCCTTGCTGGTGTGCACAATGTTTTACCTCACATAAAAATTACTTCTGAAAAATTTCTAGTTGGCATGTGAGATAAAGTTTATTGTGCCAACCTGGCTGACACATGTGGTATTAATTGAAGGGTGGAGGGATAAATGGCTCCATGAGCCTTGCCATTCTAATTCTCGGGTTTCTTGCTTTCTGATGGTTGGACCAGGATGCAGTTACCTTAGCCAGTTCCCTTCTTCAACTGGCAAGGCTCATTCCTGAAAGACATCCCTGAGGAGAAGCCACATGGACCTACCCTGATGCAGCCCTGGTTGCTGGAGAAGCCATGTGGAGACCCCTGCCAGTGCTGAGATGCTTACATGCTCACTGATTCGGGTTTCCTCCTGCAGTCAGCGTTATTGCATGTGTTTTGTGAGATGGAGGAGGACTTTATTGATTGGTGTTGGACGTACGGGCTAATTTTGGACTTGTTGGCTTTGGCAGCACCGGGTTGGGATGTTTTCTTGATGTGCACTTACCCTTTATATAAAACTCTCTTATTCATGTTTCTGTGGATTTGTTTCTCTAATGTACCCAGACTGAAACAATATGATAGTAGTTGTTTATTTTTAATGGAATAATGTACTGTAGTCTGAAATTGCAGTGCTAAGTGTGTCATCGTGTCCTGATACACAGTCTTTAAAACATGGGAACACAGGTACAATATTTCATTCTTGACTCTGTGAGAGCTATCTCCAGGGATTGTAACAGAAGTTCTGTGTTTCCTGGATGTCTAACAAATAAGGTGGTGAATGATCTTGGTCTCTATTCAAATATAGAGAAATGATCCAACAAAAGTAATTTTGGCAAAGAAGGGGCTTATGAAACACTTTTTTTGTGTGTGGGTGGGTCGGGAGGGAGTCTGGAAATGAGACCATTTAGCCACTATAGTGGGCTTTTGAGGGAGGTATAATGCCATCTCCTGTTGGAATATTTGGGTGCATGTGATTTGTTCTCTGCTTTTGGTAAATATTGGGGTTGGGAGAACTGACTCATATTGAAGTGGTTCTCAAGCCTCGTTACACAGCATAATCACTTATAATGAAGGTTTTAAAAAAAACAGTGGATCATACCACAATCCAAATCAATTAAACTACTGAGGTGAGAGCTAGGTGATTCCTGATAGCAGTTCATATGAAGAACTGATTTGTCCACTTGTGGAGAATTAGTCACTGCAACCTCATGAATAGCAACAGAACTCTGTCATATATACTGCCAAAAATAAGACCTCAGTCCAGAACTCAACTCACTGCCAGTGAGTCGATGTCAACTCGTACTGACCTTATAGGACAGGATAGAAATGTCCCTCTGTGTTTCCCAGACTGTAACTCTTTAAGGGAGTAGAAAGCCCTGTCTTTCTCCCAAGGAACATTGGTGGTTTTGAAATGCTAATTAGTAGTTCATAGACCAATGCATAACTACTATGCCACCAGGGCTCTTTCTCAAGATAGAAGGCACTCAAAATATGGTCAGGGAAGAACTACCAGCTCAAAGCAGAGTTGATCATAATGATATGAATGGAATAAGTCAGTTGAGACCTTCATTTGCTGATAGAGGATGTCTCAATATGATAGAGGATGTCTCAATGTGAGAAGAAACAGTGACAATTATTTAATCATTGAAACTCAGAATTTTGAAGTACTAATATAGAAAAACTAGAAGTCATAAAATATTACATGGAACTCATAAAGATCAATACGCTAGGTGTTAATGAGCTGAAACGGACTGATATCTGCCATTTTGAATCAGACAGTCAAACAGTTTGGTGTGCTGGGAATGACACATGCAAGTGGAATCACATTCATCTTCCTAAAGAACGTTTCAAGATCTACTTGAAGTACGATGCTATTGTGATCAAATACTATATATCTGCAGACAAGAAAATCTAGTCAATACGGTTATTTAAATTGTTGCACCAAGTACTAAAGCTGATGATGAAGAATCTGATGGATTTTACCAACATCTTCAGTGTGAAATTGATCAAACACAATCTGAATGCATGGATAATTATTGGCGATTGGAATTCAAAAGTTGGAAACAAAGAGGAAGGAATAATAATTGGAAAATATGGTCTTGGTGATAGAAATAAATCTGGAGATCACATGATAGAATTTTACAAGGCTAACAACTTGTTCATAGCAAATACTTTGTGGGCACACACAGGAATCAAATTGACTACATTTGTGGGAAGAGAAGATGGAGAAGCTAAATGTCAGCCGCTAAAATCAGTCCAGTAGTCAGCTGTGGAACATGCCATCAATTGCTTGTAGCTAAGTTCAGATTCAAGCTGAAGAAAATTACAACAGGCCCACGGGAGCCAAATACAACCTTGAGTCTATCTCACCTGAATATTGAGGTGTCAGGAGCAGATTTGACTCACTAAGCACTAAGGATATCACCGAGAACATGAAGAAAGCAAAAGGTCATTGAAGAGACGGGAAAGAAAGGATCAAACTGGATGCCAGAAGAGACTCTGAAACTTACTTTTAATCATGGAGTAGCTAAGGCACTTCATAAGAAATGATGTCAAAGAGCTGAACAGAAACTTTCAGAAAGCAGCCGGAGAAGTACTATAATGAAATGTGCAAAGACCGAGAGTGAGAAAACTAAAATGGAAGAACATGTTCACTATATCTTAAAATAACTGAAGAAAAACAAATCTGAGCTTTGAGGTGATCTACTGAAATATTCTATGGGGAAATATTGAACGATCCAGGAAGCATGAAGTGAAGATGGAAAGAATACACATTATTTTACCAAGAAGAATTAGTTGGCATTCCACCATTTCAAGAGGAAGGATATAAACAAGAACCAACAGTACTAATGGAAGATATTCAAGCCACACTGACGGAATTAGCCAAAACCAGTTACCAAGAATTGACTGAATTCAATTTTAAAAGTTTCAACAAATTGATGAAGCACTGGAAGCATTGGTGGAATGATGTTTTGGGGTTCTGGGACCCTGCTGGAATGACCCTCTGAGGGATCCATGACCCCACCAGAATGATGCTATTTGGGGTCCGGATCAAACCAGAATGATGCTCTTGGAGTCTGGGACTTGCCAGAAAAAATTGTTGGCGTATCTGAGACCTCTCCAGAAAGTTGCTCTCCCACCAGAGAGATCCTCTGGGGGACTAGACCCCTCCGGAACCATCATCCACTAAGTGCATGCTTCTATGGGGGTGCCGAAAACCCCCTTCCCTCAAGTATACCTCTTGCAGTATTCCCGCTCCACAACGCTCCATTCACCTACTCTCAGCACAGACTGGTGCCGACAAAAATTA
Organism: Tenrec ecaudatus; assembly: GCF_050624435.1. NCBI lineage: Eukaryota > Metazoa > Chordata > Mammalia > Afrosoricida > Tenrecidae > Tenrec > Tenrec ecaudatus. Next base: position 13,691,666 of record NC_134532.1, read on the forward strand.
AGAACAATTATTGTTAGTAGGCATTGTGTTTGGTCCTAGAGAATCTTTATAATAAAAGACTTACTTGAAGCATAAACTATCCAGAGCAAGACAAACTATTTAGTAATAAATGTCAAGTTTATAAATAATGTACTATAGTGGAGCAGAGGAGTGAACTTTGCATAAGATGTGAGAAGGCTAAACATTTAAACTGAGACCTGAGCAAAAAATGACCCAGGTACAAATCTGATGTTTTGATGGATTGGTAGACTGATTATTATCCAGAGGCAATATTCTACAACTCATCTACAGATTCAACCTAATTCCTCTCCAGGTTTGTTTTTCCAGAAAAAGACAAGCTGATTCTAAAATTTTTATGGACATGTGACAGTTTTAGTATAGCCCAAATAATCTTGAAATACAATAACATATAGGTGGAAAATGCACATTGCCTGATATGAAAATTTACTAAAAATCTATAGTAATTAAGAGTGTGTAGCAGTGACATAAAGGTAGACATATTAATGGAATATAATTGAGAGTCTAAAAATTCAACCTCATACATCCATAGCTAATTGACTCAAAAAGAGTACACAGAGAAGTCACTGTGATTTCAGCAAATGCTGTCAAACCACTAGATACAGGAAAAAAGAATGGGTTTTGACTTCCACCTTGCACCATATGCAAACACTAACTCAAAATAGATCTAAGACCTAAATGTAAGAGCCAAATGTATAAAACCCTTAATAGAAAACATATACATAAATGTTTGTGACCCTGGATTAGTGAATGGTTTCTTAAGATATCTTGCATTTTAAGCAATTATGACATCTTAAACATAAGCAGCCCAATTTCAACATAAGTTGAACTTCATCAAAATTAAAGTCCCTTATAATTGGAAAGACACAATCAAGAAATTTAAAAAGTCAACCTACATCAGTAACTATTCATGAGATACCTAATAATCTTGTATTCAGAATATATAAAGAAATGTTATGTCAAAAACTAAAACTCAACAAATTAAAAATTAGTCAAGAAGGTAGTCACTACTCTAAAGATACAAGTATGTTAAATATAAACTATATAAATCTATTATAGATTTAGTCTAAAATTTCTGTAAATTATTTGAAACTGAAAAATATTAAAATGAGTCTACAAGAACTAAAATAATATTCCGAGGCTATCCAATCTGAATTTAGGTAACATTTAAAGAAGAGACTTAATGGAATGAACACTAATGGCCTGATGAGCTGGGATGTGGGGGGGGGGGTTGATATTAAGAACATTATATGTGAAGGAAGCAAAAGTTCATTAAAGACAGAAAAGCAAGAAAAAAATCAAAGTGGATATCAGAAGAGACATTGAAATTGCTCATTACTTAGAGTAGCTAAGGCAAATGGAAGAAATGATGGAGTTAAAGAGCTGAACAGATAATCTCAAAGGGCTGCTCAGGAAGACAAAGTATTAAAGAATTAATCAGTTTTTCACCTTATATGCTACCAAGTCCTGCCAGCCACCTCCACCCCCATCTGCCCCAACCCCAAATGGCTCTGATAACGCCCATCAGCCCCCACTACAATCCCTAGGCCACAGCCACATTCTTGAACTATCCAAACAACTTCCCCACAGCTCTCCCTGCATCCACACCTGCACCCCTTCTCCAAGTACCTGCACCAGGCTCCACTCTGAAGCCCCAGTGATATACCTCATGCTGCCATGGCCATGTCACTGCTCTGCTCAACTCCCTCCAAAGGTTCCCTACCCTCATCAGGAAGCTGGATGAGTTCTGGGAGGCTGGTTAGCACCAGGAATGGCTGACCTGTGCTAGCTCCTTCTTCTTGTCCTTTCAAATGTCGGTGTCCCTGAGACATTTGAAAGGGAGGACAGGCCCCAACAAATTTCCTTGACCTTCATCCTCAGGAGTAAGTGTCCCATGGCCTCATTTCCACTCAGTCCAGCATCACTATGATGTGTGTGCATGCCTCTGCAGCACGGATCACATCAGCAGCCAGACTGCCTGCCAGACCTGCACTGAGTTGCTTAACCCACAAAGATCTGGCTCACTTTAGAAACGAACCACTAGGAGCTCAGTGAGGCTCAAGGACTTTCCCAAGGAAATCAGCTAATGAATATAAGCACTAGAATTAGATCTCAATTCTGACTGTAGGGCCTATCAGCCTACACAGATATGTTGAGGGCTTTTGTTGCTACACAGGAGCTGGCATCTAGAAAGTACAGTGTGAACCTTCATGGAATCAACAAGACCAGGTCTATGCACATGAATCACCCTCCACACTCAGGCAGAGACTGGAACAGAACTTCCCCCTAGTGAGATATCAAAGTTTATTGGTGGTTAATAGGGTCAGTATGCAGAAAGTCGGGGGTGGAAGGTAGAGGTGATGGAAAAACTACAAGGATCATGGAATGTTACCTTTCACCAGAGTTTTATAATTGCTGTCAATAAGGCTTAAACCTGTAAATAACTGAACAGGCAAAAGTTGTTAGATAGATACAAGGGGCCTTCAAAAGTTTGTGGGAAACTTCCATTATTTTCAGATTTGTTTGGAGTCATCACTGGGGCTTTTTCTTATTCTGGTTTCTTTGTTGGTCCGCTTTTGCACCTGCATGACCAGGTCCAGCGCCTTCTTGAAAGCTGGAATGACATGGTCCACTGGGGTGAGTGGTGTCCCCAGGTCCCATACTCACTGAAGGCACATCTGTCAACACCTGTAGTTGTTCAGGAGCCAGCAGAACCCCCGCCCACTCCCCAGCCCCGAAACCCCACACCCCCTTGCAACCAGCCCCACCTTGCAAGTAATTGAGAAGCATGTCTACAGTGGGTTCTACTTTGTTGTCAATTTTCTCCAGGTGGTAGTCTGACAGCTTGGCCATCTCGGGAGAGCTTAAGTCAGGTTGGCCCTTGCTGCGACACAGAGGAAAAAGACCCAGACAGTTCATTAACTGCCAGTCAACGTAGCAAGTTATTCCTGGGGTCCTGACTCAGGTAAGGAATGCAAATGCCTGCATAAGATGCCCACATCCTGCTTCCTGATCCTCACCCAGGAGGTCCCCAAACATTAACTACATCATGAAGCTGAGTGTCAGCTTTATTTCTTGACCCTGTATGCTACCAAATCTTGCCAGCCACCACCCTCTATCATCTGCCCCAATGCAAAATGGCTCCGGATATTTCCCGTCAGCCCCCACTACAATCCCTATGCCACGGCCACACCTCCTTAAACTATCCCAACAAGCTCCCCACTGCTCTCCCTGTATCCACACCTGCCCCCTTTCTCCAAGTACCTGCACCAGGCTCCACACTGAAGCCCCAGTGATATACCTCATGCTGCCATGGCCATGTCACTGCTCTGCTCAACTCCCTCCAAAGGTTCCCTGCTCTCATCAAGAAGTAGGATGAGTTGTGGGAGGCTAGTTAGCATCAGAACCTGGCTGATCTGTGCCAGCTCCTTCTCCTTGTCCTTTCACATGCCTGTGCCCCTGAGGCATTTGGAAGGGAGGACAGGCCCCAGCAATGTTCCTGGACTTTCATCCTCAGCTGTCAGTGTCCCATGACCTTCATTTCCACTCAGCCGAGCTTCATTAGGATGTGTGTGCATGCCTCTGGGCAGCACAGATCACAGCAGTGGCCACCTAGTGCATGCCACACCCTGCACTGAGTCACTTAACCCTCAAGTGCAAACATCCGGCCCACATTAGAGAGGAACCACTAGAGGCCCAGTGAGGCTCAAAGACTTTCCCAAGGAAATCAGCTAATGAATAGAAGCACTAGAATTTGATCTCAATTCTGACTGTAGGGCCTATCAGCCTACACAGACATGTTGCAGGGCTTTTGTCTCTACACAGGAGCTGGCATCTAGAAAGTACAGTGTGAACCTTCATGGAATCAACAAGAACAGGTCTATGCACATGAATCACATTCCACACTCACGCAGGGACTGGAGCAGAACTTCCACTGGGCCAGGGGGCTGTAGGAAGTCCCATGTGGCATGCGGATGAGCTTTCCTAGACCCACTAGATTGGGAGGTGGAGAATTAAGACTACAGTAGAGAGCAGGTGTCCTGGTGTCTGGTGGGTTGCATGCTGTGCTTCTAACCACAAAGCCATCAGCTGGAAACCACTGGCTGGAAAAAGATGAGGCTTTCTACTCCTGTGAAGAGTTACAGTCTGGGAAACCCCCACCCTGTCCAAAGGGTCGCTGGGTCAGAATCACTGGCGGTGAGTTTTCAGGGGAGTACTGCCTCTTGTCATGCCAGCACGTTTTCAAGGAATGGCGTGGGACACCAGGCCAGCCCCTCAGTCTCTCGCTGGCAGAGCCACACCCCACCTGGATGATCTCCTTGAGCAACTCTACGGCCTCCTTCAGGTCCCGGATCTGGGCCATGGCTTCCTTAAAGCTGGAACTTTTCCTAAAATCGCTTATTCAAAACCAAAACAAAAAGAACCCCCAAACCAAGCAACATACACAGGGAAATCATTAGAATAAGGATAAAATGACTCCAGGTGGGAATACACAGTTACAATGGAGTCAGCATCTAAATATAGGGCAAGCTACTAGAAACTTCTTCAAATGCAACAGAAAACAGAAATTTCCCTCTGGGCAACAAGCAGGAGCAGCTCCCACACTCCCCCACACTAACAAATTTACAGAAATATGGATCCAGTTCAATTGCCTGGATGTCTTTTACTGGCTACTTTCTCTGCATGAAAAGCAATTCATTATTGATGGCAATTTTCTCCTGTCCTCTTAAAGAAACCTTCTCTCCAGCTGTCTGTCCTCCACTAAGAAGCTTTCCTCCAGCTTCTTTCTACTGTTACATACAAACAAACAGGGTTTTGTAAAAATTAAAGAAGCAACATGCAAAATTTTTGAAGAGTGTATGTGGCATCGGGGGATCTTCCGTACTTGAGGGGTCTTGCCCTTCTTTGGAGACTTATATGCTTTCCCAAAGAAAGACTGGCCCTCTCTTTGCTTGAGTTCCGACTCACTAAACCCCCATCTTTGTACAGCTGGGCCTGTCTCTTTCTCCTTTTTCTTGCCACGTGCCATACTGTTGACTGATAGCCACCAACCTGGGTCGCCTCCCTTGAAGCCCCCAGTCCTGGACTTACCCTAGCAACCTGGGAATGCCAATCATGTCTCAATGCGCGGTGGGTGCACTGGAATATCACTTTAACACCCTAAAGGGTGAGCGCGCTCCCTGCCCTACCGGCTGTCAAGAATGAGCCAGGGAGTTTCCAGACTGGGTTCACCCCTCCCTCTCCCCTTCACTACTCCTGGAGAAGACACCACACAGGGGACAAGACTAGGCAAACCTAAGGAGGTAGCCCTAAAACGTTTTGTGCTCCAGCTACAGCCACTTGCTTCCTGAATAGCATTCAATTCGTGGTGAGAGAAGCAACAGAGCCACGGCTCACCTGTGAGCTGAAGACATTCTAGGAGTCTCGGGGAGGAGGCACCACTGTGTGAAAGGAAACAATGGAGGGGGCGAGACACGCAAAATTCCCGCAATGAATCAGGAACACCGACGCCTAAAGCCCAGTCTGGGATCTTCCTTTCTCCAACAGGAATTCTCCCCAGGAACCCCAACCAATCCCAAAACTGGGGGATGGAACCAGCCCCCGGGACATCCTCCCACATCTCACCACGTGAGGGGCGCTGACGGAGCAGGGGAGGGGGAAGAAGGACGCTTGCACCCCAGCCAGGCTGCTGTTTGCACCAGGGTCACCCCAAACTGGTCACCGCGCGACCCCTCACCTGGCGTATACTTTAACTTCCATGTGGTGCTTATGCATGTCTGAGAGTGAGAAAATAAACCACTACATCACCGGTCTAGTTTTGGACTGTTGTTGATAAGGACACTACCTGCTATGGTAAAGATGAAACAGTATGTTCTATAAAATGGAAGGAAAAAAAACAAAAGCCTAAGGAGCTTTTACTCTGCTCTCTATTGTTCTATGAGTCTAGAATTCATATGACAGGTCTGACTTTATTGTTCTTTTAAATGTATGTTCTTATTCATAAACGTAAAACCTTTGTGTGTTTGTGTATTTGAAAACTGAAGGTAAATACAATAGTAACATCACATTAAAAGTGGTGCTTGGTAAAGTAGAGGGGCAGCAAAAAGAAGAAAACTTTTTAGAGTGACAAAGGCTCAAACAATGGGCTCAAATATATGAACAATTATGATGATGGTATAGGACAGGCAAGTGTTTCTTCCTGTGGTACACAGGGTAACTATAATTTAGAACTCACTTAATGACACCAAACAATTGCAACTTCCATTGTACACTGGCTCTGAGTATAAGAAGTACTAAAATGTTAGAGTATTTTTTAAAATAAGCATTAACGTAATAATCATTCAGAACCGTTGTTGAAAACATATAATCATGGTTTTAAAATATATAAATTCAAGATGAATCAAGAGTTAAGGACAATATTGAACAACTGTAGATGTGCATGAGAACATTATTTTTTTATTTTCATGCATGAGAAACTTTAATACAAAATTGTACAACTGCAGAGAATGTGGGGTAAAAGCATTTAAAAACACGCTCTACAACAGGATATATTATACTGGTGTTTTAGCAACACAGTAACAAATTTGATGATTTCATGACTCTAATTAATTGAGGAGAATGATTACATCATACACCCTAACAGTTTATGTACAGATTTGTGGAAATGGGATGGATTGAGTTAGAGAGCGCCTATCCCTGCCTTTGAGTTCATATTTCACCTTCACTGAGTGGGATTATTACCAGGGATGCAAGGATGTTTCAACATTAGAAAAAATATTAATATAACTGACTACATAAACAGGAGAAAATTATGAACCCTCTGATCATGTTAATAGATGCAGAAAAGATATAATGCAATATCCAACACCCATTCCTGATAAAAACACTCAATAATATGGAAATGGAAGGGAGAGACCTCAACACAACAAATGTATTAAAGGAACCACTGTTGGTGAAGGACAATTAGATGGCTGGAACTTCCTGGAAATAAGACACTTGTGTACACAGCAAGATTGCATCGAAAGAGTAATACAGAACCCACAGATTGGGAGGAATACATCTTTAGCAATGAGGAGATGGAGACAGATGGGGAGGGGAAGAGGAGGAGCAGAAGACAGCTGTGGCATTTTCAGGAATCTCTAATTTATATGCTCACCTGAGCATGCACCAGGGAAAAGGAGGCTGGAGTCTGGGTGGTCTAGCATAGGGAGCAGAGCCTGAAATCAGTGAGGAGGAAGTTTTGTGAAGGCTCTTTCCATTGTGGCTCTTGAGTCTACAAGGCTTAGGCCTCTTCTTTGACTTGCATGTGTCTTCCTGTCATGGTTTGTGTGTTGTTGTGTTTCAAATGCAGGCAGGGTCACCCAAAATGAACAGGTTTCAGCAGGGCTTCCAGACTATGCAACTAAGAATGAATCAGTTGCCACTCCAGGTGCTGAAGCTCACCTCTCCCTCTTGGCCCCTCCCTCCCCATCTCTTCCAGGTCACACCCTTTAGGACAGACTCTACCCCACCCCCTACCTAGGTGATGCAATTTCCTGTTGAACCTACTTCCTCTGACTGAGAAGGTTCAGAGTGAGCTTCCCACAAAGGTAGGTGAGTCTCTATGTTTCTATGTGGATTCCATGCATGGAGTCCCCTGCAGGGTGACGTCCCAGCAGTGTCTTGGTTCCTGAGGACGTTACAATTCCCACATCCTGTTGGCCCCAGTTCCAGGACGCCACGATCCCCTGGGACGTTTCCATTTAAATCCTTTCAGAGCTGGGTACAGGCCACAGAGCTTTCACGCATGGGAATACTCTGCCTCCTTTATCCTGTCCAGAACCCCTCATGCACCCTCACCCCTCAATCCAGAAAGGCCCGATTGGGGGTAGGTTCTTGTCTAGTGTCCATTCCCTCCATATCAGGTGTCAGGCATGAGAGCAAGGGACCCGAGTGGCCTTTACCAAAAGGAAAGGCCAGCCTTGCAGTCATTATGCCACCCCATGATGACTGAGGTCTGTATTAGAGCTTAACTTCCCAGTACCTTGCTTTGCAAAAGGGTGCCATAGCAGTCACAGCCCCAAACACGGGCACAGTTTAAGTCCTCGCATAGAGTAAACCTCCACTGAGTGTGTTCTGCCCAGGAACCAAGGCTGTAGGTAATCTGGCCCTGAGGCAGAGGGCTTTGGAGAGTGGATTACTTTTACCTCTCCAGGCAGCCCAAGGAGGGGCAGTCTCTCTTGGAGGTTTGCATGTGTGTCCTTGATGGAGGTCACCAAACAGTATAGGGGGTCTCCGAGTCAGGAACCATGTCCTATCAGCCTTGCCCTGACTGCATTGGTCAGGAGGCCCTGGACCCATCTTGTAAGCCCGCTATCTAAGGATGGAAGTGTCTGTCATTGTGATGTATTCATTGATCACTAATCATGCTTTTGTGGCAATTTCCTTTGCCCTGACCCACTCCCACAACCTCTTTAATTCACATCTAAATTGTGAACCTGGGAAGCCATTTCCACCTCCTGTTGGTGGCTTCCCTCATCCAGATAGATGATTTGTGTCTTTGCTTTTTCTTTGTCTCTTAAGATTTAACAAATATTCTCTTTAAACTGTGTTTAAAATGGGGTCTCCTTTTTACTCTAAAACATCTTGACTGTGTGTGCTTCCTTAATCATTTCTACCCATCGGAAACTAGCTTGGGCTCTGTTTTAGATTGCAAAAGGGACACCAATCGCAAATAAAATTTAAGGAGAACTTTTATTAATGATTAGAAATAATTTGGTGGAGGATTTAATCTATGGGGATACCCTTCAAATGGACTTTAGGCATGCACTGCCTTCCACAGCCCATTACTAACTGGGGTGCTAAGACTTTTATCTCTAATACAGCTCCTGGGTTTTGTCTCTGCTGATGCTGTACCTTTCCACTTGGAGTGTGAAGAGCACCTCAGCTCAGAGATTGGTTGTGTTAATGGCTCATCCCTCTTTATCACTGCGCTCTTCTACCCGTGCCACCACCCCCTTATCTTCCCTCGTGACTCGTAAAGCATTGCTGGCCCGGATTTAACGTCCACTCATTTTATTAATAGGGAACTTTGCTTTCCTTTATCGTCCTTTTGATTTAGAGAATCCAGCAAATATTTTATTTGTTTTCAGGTCCTTTTGTGTATCAGTCTGGAGAAAGAATAGTTTTTCTTCAACTGTAAAGGGTTTCAGTTTTGAAAATCCAGAGGGCAGTTCTACACTGCCCTATAAGGTCACTATGAGTCACAATTGACTCGATGGCAGTGAGTTTTGGTTTTGTGCATTAATATTATCTTTTAGTGACACACACCTTCAAGGTAAGCACTTTTTTGGCTGTTTTGAGTTATTTTCACAGTGACATAGTATTTAAAGCATTCACTTATCAGTTATCCTAGTGGGTACAGACAATGTTTCATTGAACCCAATTCTAATTATGTAAACTCATTGAATCCTTTTGATGTATTGATTTCATCTGTTAACGGTTCCTTCTTCGTTTGATTTGACTGTGTAAGAACTGTGTCCTACTAAGGTTAGCTCCTCATTGTAAAAAATTGGGTCACAATTATTCCTAATACAAGGTAACTTTCAGATATATAATTCTTATATATAGTAAGATATCGTCTTATTTAAAATAAAGTTACATTTTCTCTCTCCCACTGCATGGGAATACTTAATTGTTCTAACCTTTTATCCAAGTATTCTTGATAAAAGGCTTGTTTTCTTCACTGCTTTATTGTTCGCAGGTGCACTCTGGTGCACTCTGTTTGTGATGCCATAGGACCTTAAACTCTTCCTTGTGGTTTCTAGGCTATAATTAATGTGACCAGATTGCCACATCGTGGGACACAACTGTTTACATTTCATGGCGCTGCCATACATTTACTATAGCAGTAGGACTTCTTCACTAAGTTATTTAGATATGCAAATTCTCAGTAGGCTTACATGTTTTTCACTATGGGCACAGTGATTCTTAATGAAAATTATTTTTGCGTTTCTGATTTAGTCATTTTTCAACATAAAATCAATGTGTGTCCATAGACATGGATATGCTTTCATCATGTTTAGTTTTCCCTTTGGTTAGGTTCCATGTCATGTTAATTCCATCTCATGGCAACTTCATGTGTTATAGAGCAGAACAATCCCATAGCGTTTCTGGAGTATCATTTGTGGAAACAGATCTCCAGTCCTGTTGTCCACATAATGCAGGCTGAATTTAACCTATCAACCCTCAGTGGAACAGTCTAGCTCAAGCTGTTTGTGCCACCTGCAAACCTTCATTTTCCTTAACCCCAAAAAGCAAACTCACTGCCACAATGTCAATTCTCACTCATCGTGTTCCTATGTAGATTTCTGAGATTCAAACTCTACACAGGAACCACCAGCCTCATTTTCTTTTACAGATCTGCTGGTGGAGTTGAACTGCCAGCCTTGAGGGTAGCAAATGAAGCCAGGATTCTCCCCCACCCCTAGAAATTAACCCGGCCAAACAGATGCCATCAAACCCACACCAACTCCTGCAGACTCCATGTGTGTCAGAGCACAGGGATGTTGCAGAGGGATTTCAGTGACTGGTTTCTCAAGTGCATCACCCAGGCTTTCTTCCCTGGAGACTCTGAGTAGACACACACTTTGAATCTCTCCATGAACACCTATCCATGGTAACCATTATCATGCTCAGGGACATCAAAAACTAAGCCAGGCACACATGCGTGGATATGCACACATGCCAGAACTTATGTAACCTGGCATTCTATCCAAGAAGGAAAACTCAAAACTATACAATGAAGTAGAATTTTTAACTATAACATGAGAAACCACCCTTTTGAATATGCAAAATTTGCAGGACTAAGAAAAATTAAGCTATTCTGTTAATTTTCAGCTCTCACAATTCTCTATGTGAATTGTACAGATATACTGTAACCTAACTGGTCTCTTTACCATAGCTAGAGAATAAAATTAATATAAATTTTTATAGGTCTTCAAGAGAGACACTCTATGTAAATTTCTTAATATTCTTTCTGAGTTTTCATGGAAGATGAACAGGTTTATTAAAGACTTTTAAGATGTATAATTGAGGAATTATAAAATATTTATTACATTATTCTGTTTAACATGATAATACTACAGTCTTTCACATTTTCTATTAGGAACAGATATGCAGAGGCTTTAAAAGGATCATGTATAAATTCCATTATCTTTATTCCATTTTTCCATGATCTTTTTGAAACCCACTTGTGCATTCATGGCATGAAAGACTGACTACCAATGAGCTCCTTATATTTAAATTAGATAATAATTTGATAAATAGCCATCATTTGGCCCACCATTTGATTCTGTATGGTGACCATATGTGGTTTCAGAGTAAATCTATACTCAGTAAGATTTTTAAATGGATAACTTCTGAAGGTATTTTCTCCTGGAACAAATTCTTTTGTTCTGTCTCTTAGTTAATTCCATCACATCCTTCAAATCACAGTTTTCAATGAATTCAATTAATTAGACTATTAAGGGCATAGGGTGAAAACCACCACTAAACAGAATGACCCCATAGGCAGGAACATAGAATGATTTCACAGTAGAAATCAACTGAGAGCATACTTACCTATGTGTACCTACCCCCTGTTTTGAGGACAGATGTTTGCTCTGGTCCTAACTAAATTAATTAGAGACATTGAAAACAATACCTTTCATATTGTTAGCTGCCATCTAGTTTTCTCCAGTTTATAAGAACACGATGCACCCATGGGGATGTAGTGGGTTATGTGTTGGATTGCTAACCACACGATCAGCAATTCAAAACCATTAACTGGTTGCAGTTTCAGAAACACACAGGGCATTTTGTACTCTGCCCTGTAGAGACTTTATATGTCAGAATTGACTCAATGACAGCTCATTGTTTTTCAATGGGCAACAGAACAAAACCATGCCGTGACCTCAGTATTCTGAGCTCAATCTGGTTACTTTTTTTCTTGAGGATTGGAATGGTGACTTTGGGCTCTTCACATATTGGTCATAAACCTGAGAGTCCTCTTTTGCATTTCTTCTAACTATTGCCTCTTTTGTTTTACTTTTTTGCTAGTGTTTCTTCATGATCCATTTATTTTTCCAGTGTGGGAATTTCCATGTATACTTATTGTTAATGAGCTTTTCATTTCATATATAAAATATTCATATATAATCATGTATAAACCACTTTATTTTGCCACCTTCCATGAATCAGATGCAAATGCCTTAAAAGTTTATTGAAAATGTGCTTGTGATTCCTGGTTTTGCCTGGCTACCTACCTTAATTCCGTACATTTAGGTAAAGTCTGAAAGAGCAGACAGTTCCACATACATAATTAGCCATGTGAATTCCTTGATGGCTTAGATTTGGGTTCAATTTAGGGTTATAGAGTGCTAGTGTCAGAGGCTGTGTGAGATTGGAATCTAGGTTCTGGGATTAATGTTCCTGGTTCAAGAACATGAGTCAATGGATAGCAACAGAACAAAAGTGTCATGAGTTAAGAGTCAGATGTTAGTGAACAGATTAAAGGGCTTTGTGTTTAGAATGTGTCATGCCTACCAGCTTATGTTTGGCGTTGCTTAGGGACTTATGTGTTATGGTATAAAGATATCGAGTTAGGGTTTCAACAGTATAGTTTTGGAAGGTGGTTTCTGATATTGAGACATTGTGTCATAAAGTTAGGATTAAGGTTGTAGAATACATTCAAAGTTGTTTTCCTGATTCAAACAATTGGGATAATTGAATTAGGTTAGTTTGAGAGTGTATGGCAGGGGTCTTCAAACTTTTTATGCAAGGAGCCAATTCACTGTCCCTCAGGCTGTTGGAGGGCCAAACAATAGTTTTTTTTAGAAAAACTGAACAAATTCATATGCACACTGGACAGGTCTGCTGCTAAGCAGGACAGGCAGAGGCAGCAAAAACAACTGGTGAACCTGATAAATATCCTCAGCAGGCCGAATGTGGTCTGAGGGCTGCGGTCTGAGGACCACTGGTGTATGGTGTTGGGATTTCTTAAGGAAATCCTAGTTTTTTCCCCAATTGGCTGTGGGTAGCAGGGAATCCTCAGGGTGTTAATAGACATTGTGGGTGTAAAGAGCTTTTCAGGTGGTTAGGGGTCCAGTGTTTTAGGATATTATCAGTGTGCTGTAAGGATGCTTACTGTGTGAAGGTGTAAGGGTTAATGGTTTGGGAGTTGTTGATTAGCAATTAATAGTGAGTTAAGTTTCAAGTTATTTTTGCGTGTTGAAATGTAGCCTACGTTTTTATATTTATTACCTATTTATGGCATATTTTGAATATTTTATGGATATGAATATTAATTTTTGATTAGAGGAAAATTTATTTCCTCTTGGAAGCCTTTTTTCCTCCTTAAAAATCATATTTTGATTGCTCTAGTTAGAACACACAATTTTTAATATCAGTAGTGAAAGTGAACATTGATGTTTGTCCTTTTTCTGAGGTGGGGTGATGTTTTTCTCTTTCCTCTAAGTCTGCCATTTTGACTTTTTAAAAATAGGAATGTATATTAGCATATTCACATATTGAACTATATTGTTTCATGTTACATTTGTAGAAGTGGTTTTTTTAATGAAAATCCTTTGACTTTGTTTAGTATGTTTCATGTGTCTATTTAGTTAATCCTTTTTTGCATTAATTACTATATTACAGAGCTTATTTTCTTATGTTAAATCAACTCTGTGGAAGATTCCAATTAATCATAGTATATAATTATTTCAGTGTGTTGTCTGACTCAGTTCCCAATATTTTCGAGCACTTTTTCATGTAGATCCATTATAAATATTGGTCTACAGTTTTATTGAAGTATCATTATCTGACCTTGTTAACAGTTTATTACTGGTCTCATAGAAAATGTTAGTAAGTGTACTCTCACAACTATTGTTTGTTTTCACCCAATAACTTTTGAACTTAAGGAAAAAAAGTGTTTATGCATACTGTGTGAATCCTCTGGTCTTTAAAATATTTCAGAGTTTGCCTTGAGGTTCTCATGGAATTTAATTGTGATTCAGTTAATTCTGGACCCTCTGAGCATCTTGAAACCCACTCAACTCATAGATCACTTGTTCTGGATGGATCCTCTGGTCTGGCAGCTGACCCCTCAGTGTAGAGCAGTGTTTCTCAAAATTCCTAATCCTGTGACCTTTTAATACAGTTCCTCATGTTGTGATGACCCCCCCCAACCATAAATTTTTGTTGCTACTTCATAACAGTAGTTTTGCTACTGTTATGAATCCTAGTGTATATATCTCATATGCAGAATGTATTTCTATTGTTACAAATTGAACATAATTAAAGCATAGTGATCAATCACAAAAACAATTAGAAATATTTCTTTCTAATTATACATAAACGAAAATTGGTATAGCCTGGTATAGCCTGGGTAACAGTCTGGTGTAGCATGGTATAACATGCTTGAAGCCTGTTGTAGCATTAGTAACAGTCTTGAAGACTGGTGTAGCATGGTGTAACATGGTGAAGCATGGGTTCATGTTGAAACCTGGTGTAGCATGCCTAACAGTCTTCAAGTCAGGGACTGATATGTGGGTGTATCTGTGTTTTCTGATGGTCTTAGGCGTCCCTTGTGAAAGGGTCATTCGACCCCCAAAGGGGATGTGACCAACAGGTTGAGAGCCACTTGCGTAGAGGGATAAATTATTTACAGTAATCTTGATGGAAAAATAGTCACTCACATCTGAGTGACTGTGTGCTTCCCTCACACTTGGGCCCACGATGGGAAATACTCTGCCATAAGACATGCTGGGTGGATCATAGAGAATTTCCTTCAGTCTCCCTCCAGGAGAATGGTGTAAATCATTGAAGGCAGGAACGAATTCCTCAGTGATTTTATCATCACTTTGTTCTTTCTTTTTCTTTTTTTTTTTTTAGCAAAGGAAACCCACTCCTTCTTTTTAATAAGAGAATTTATGTTCCGGCAAAGTTCACATGAAAGGTTTGATATCTGTTACCATGGAAATAACTTTTGTAAATGTAACTATCACATTATTATTTTGTGGCTGTCTTGTGTATTGATTAGTGGTTTATGAGGTTGTCAATTTTAAGTGTCATTGAGTTGATTCCTGTGTTGGACAGGGTTCTCTAGAGAGACAAGACCAGATTGCTAGTAATTATATATAAATATATTTATAAAGCTAGATATATAATACAATAAATGAACCATTAAATTATATACAGATAGATAATACAAGAAATTAACAGTTAAATTATAAAGCAGTGAGACACTAGCAGTCCTTTAAGGCTTGAGAGCTGCCAGTTGCCAGTCCCTTTCTGTAGAGAGAGCTGGGCTATATATACCCAGGCAGCAAACAGCAAGGCAGGTCACCAACTGTCATCAACTGTTGGTCCCCAGTTCCAGAGACCAACATTCCAATCGTGTGGGCTTAAAGGGACCTCAACTTACAGCGACACAGTCCACAGGCTAGGCATCCCACAAGTAGTGTACCCTTTTAAATTTAGGCACAGGACAAGCAAGGCGAGGCTCACCAAGCCATTTATCCCTCTGCCCTTCAGTTAATCCTACTTATGTTTATTGGCCAGGCTGGCACAATAAACTATCGCAATTCCACATTCTAGGGACCCAGTACACAACAGAAGGAAACACTGCATTCTCCTTTAACAGACTCGCAATTTAGGCTGAACCCCTTGGTGCCGTCACTGTGTCAATCCATTTAGTTGAGGGATTCCTATTTTTCACTGCCCCTCTACTTTACCGGACATACTGTCCTTCTCCAGGGACTGCTCCCTTCTGACAACATTGTCCAAAGTATGTAATATGGGCTCTCACTCTCTTTACCTCTAACTAGCATTCTGAGCCCACTTCTTCAAAGACAGACTTGTTTGTGCTTTTGGAGACCAATGTTATTTCAGTATTCTTGGCCATCGCTACAATTCAGTCAAACCCATTCTTCTTCAGTCTTCCTTATTCAGTGATCAGCTTCCACATATGAGGCCATTGACAATACGGGGTTTGGGTGAGTTGAACCTACTCCTCAAAGTAAGATCCCTGCTCTCCAACACTCACAACAAGCCTAATAAGATTTATTTATCTAATACAACGTATCTATTGATCTTTTGACTGGTGATAAAATTACTCTCACCATTCTGTTGTTTTGTATTTTTTTGCATGAACTAACAGTTTTCTGGAAGGAGTTGGAATTTATTCAAGCTTAGATTAAGAATATTGCTCATGGAGGGGCCTGGAAGGCAACCTTTCTCTGCAACCGACCAAAATAAGACCCCTGAGTTGAAGCCTGTTCTTTAGACTTGGTGGTATGGTGAGCCTTATATTTAAGGTATGCTTGATGACTGGGCAGTACACAAATTGTGATGTTCTCTAGTTGTCTGACTTGCTGATTAGTTTTAGAGGAGCACTAGTCTACACACCTTATCCTATAACTGCAACCTCACACATCCTTGCCTTCAGAGACACCCTGGGGGTTGCAGAAGGAAAGTGACAATGCTATCCATGTAGCCACTCAGGCTAATGCCACCCTACTTTATCACAGCATTGCCTCTTCCCACCACATTCATATTGTTTTCCTGCCAAAATAGGTTCCTGGTGGAGTGTGTTTCACAAGCTCAAGCCTAGGCACTAGCTTTCCCCCTTCTCGCTAGCAGACCAAGACTATGGTACGCTGAAGCCTTTCACAAAGGCTTTAAAATTGGACAACCATAAACTCAAGAGCTTAAGAGAGTAGCAAATAAGGATTCCCCTGGCTTGTTTTCTTGTTTAGGAGATCTCTGTCTTGGCCAAGGTACATCTTGGATGTCCTATTGGTGTCCCCCTGTCTCACTGTCCACCTCTACAGCAAGTTTCTCTAGTTACCACATTCTACCCAAACATAGGCATTTCTTCACATACATTATATATTCTAAAGAGTACCCATGAGGCAAGGGGTTTGAAGCAGGTTAAACTTGATGAAAAGCTCAGTATTGTTGGAATGGCATTTATGAGCATTATTCAACTTGATCACATTAGCCAAATAAGTCAAGGGCTATGGTCTTAGGTGCAGTGCAGGCTGATAAAGAACATTCTTCATAAAATAAACCTTTCTGTTCCAGTTAGATTTCTGGTGAAAAGATGTTTACCTTCCATAGAGTTTGAGGGTTTTGAGGCCTATAAAACTTCCACTTTATACTGACAATAAATATTGAATATATAGATGTGGATCTAAAGTTAATGATATTTGATAAATTGGTAAAATTGCTCTGTAAATGTAGAGTGGGCTCTGTTTTTAATCCAGACTCCCTCAATTTAGAACATAATTTTGATCCTAGGAGTTGGGTGTGGTCACTATTTAGCACAAGAAGTACAGGCCAAGAACCTGCCATTTCTTTCTCAACATTGTCTGCTTGTCAACAAAGATTTGCCACAGAGAAATACAGTCCAGTCTAGAGAACTAGAAATCTGTTACTATTGTCTTGACATTGAAGCATCACAAGAAAGGATTTCAACTTCCAACTGCGTTGTGAACCAAATCCATTCACCTGGCTCCCAACAGGGTTAGCATCCCTGGGGCTATGTGGGGTGGGGTAGAGGTGGACTAGAGGAGCTAGAGGGGAAGCAGGAGGGATCCATGACCCCAGGAGAGTGCCAGTGTACAGGGGCCCAGGCTGTCCTGCCCATCAGGGAACATTGCAAGCCCTCTAATTACAAGTGAGGACCCACATCACAGGAAGGGGCTGTGCTATTGGGAATATAGTAATGGGAGGGGGTGCTCTAGGGGTATCCACGCAATGCAAGAGGAGGGACTGGGGGTACACATGTGACAAGATGGGCGGACCCTAGATTTAGGTTGGCAACTTAATTTTGGATGTCACAGAGCCGGTTTGACTTGTTCCCTGGCTCAACTAATAGAGACCATTATTGGTATGGTGTGAACACTTGGTCACAAGCCTCAGGTTCATTGTTCCCAGGAGCAGGGAAGGGGTGGGGGGTGCTACCCTGTAGTCTGGTGACTATCTGCCCTCAGGGAGGATGTCTGTAAGCATCTGACCTCCCCACACAGCCTGGAGAAAGGCTGATACAGGTCACGGCAGTGCTAATAAAACTGAATCCAGAGATGGCACAAAAGAATCTCAAAGACATCTTATGGTCCCTCAACTATCCTTCAGACCCGACCAGTTGCACATTAGTGTTTACACTTGCAAACACAGTATAGGCTTGTCATGAAAACCATCACCCATTTCAAGTCTCCTACTCATACCCACTCAGACACACTAGCCCTCGATAAAGTGACTTGTTAAATAAAGTACCTGGGTGAGATGACACGGTGTTCATACAAACTACTGAATGGGGTTACCTGGGGTTTATGGTACTGAGGATCTTCTCCCAGAACTGAGTGTTTTGGATATTAGAAATGGGGGAGGGGGCTTTATTTGCGTATCTTCCTATTTTACGGTGGCAATTACACCTGGATACTTTCAGAATACTCAATGTCCTACCATACACATAAATGAATAACCCAAAAGGATTTGATGTATACCACAATTTATTTCTTTTTAGACATTTAGGTTGTTTCTTGTTTCTGGTTTTATAATGAAAGTTACTATTTGGGTTAAAATTAAAAAGAGAGCATTCACATTCTTATTACCAGAAAAAAAAGCATTCACATTCTTATTATCAGAAATCACAGCAACAAACATGGCCATACTGTAAAATTTTCTTCATCACAATTATAATATTAAAAACAACAATAAAACATATTGTATTTTTAGTGAGAGTGTTCCCATTAGGACAGAAAAACACCAAAGTCTTAACTTTGCTAGAGTAGATGTCTTGGATGGCATTTAAAATGCATAAAG
The DNA here is from genome assembly GCF_050624435.1 of Tenrec ecaudatus. Classification (NCBI taxonomy): domain Eukaryota; kingdom Metazoa; phylum Chordata; class Mammalia; order Afrosoricida; family Tenrecidae; genus Tenrec; species Tenrec ecaudatus. The sequence goes on from NC_134532.1 coordinate 13,710,530, forward strand.
GTTTTTCTAAAATATTTAATAAAGCTTCTTGTGTTAAAGTGAATAGGATGTCCCAGAAGCACAGACTTATGACAACACTTGTTTTATTGCAGAGCATTCCATAAGATGTAGATAATAAAATTCGATTTCCTTCTAATCCTTTGACGGTGGCTAGGGTAGCAACCAAACTTACCTCTCCTGACCCTCAGCAGAATAATATCACTGAAAGGCTAGGTATACATTCATAAAAATCTCTATCTAACTGGCACAACCAGAACAAATCTGAAATTATGTCCAGAAGCAACACTCCTTAGTTTGTTTATGTATGAAGTCTTCAATCTGAAGAGGAAAAACATAAAAAATTGTAGCTGAAAATCTTTTTCAGCAAGGGAAAAAGGAAAGGGCAGGTATAGCTTGTCGACCAGTAGAACCTTTGCAGGAGGAAAGAAACAAATGAGAAAGCCGTATCTCAGATTTAGGTTCTAAAAGGAAAGAAATGGGCTCTCTTGAGACAATGATAGTCACCTGGGCTCGAGATGGATGATCTTCAATGGGGCCTCACACCTTGGGTGCCATTAATCCTCCAAGGCCAAGCCAAGTAGTTCTAACATTGAGGCAACTTGAGCAGGTTGCTCCGGAGGTCTAGTGGGATAAACTATCCCACCTACTTTCTGTCGAGTTGGGCAGTCATTTCCCCAGTGACCTTTCTGTTCGTAGTATGGACATGGCCTTCTTGGAGGTCACAGATTAGGGCATACATTTGCTCAATGCTCTAATTGGGAGCATCTGAAGCAGGGTCCTCGTGGCACAGTCATGTGCTGCCCAATAACTAGTTTAGACACACCCACTCTCCCCTGGAGGACACTTGCTAACATTTGACATTTAACCTTATCTCTTTGTCGCTTATATAACGTTTCCTGATCCTCTCTACTGTTGAAAACTTTGAATGCTGCACAGAGAAGATCTTGCTGTGAAGTCTGAGGTCCACATTGTAACCTTTAATGTTTCTTTTAGTGCCTGGAGCTGATGGTGAGATGAAATTTGAGTGAAGTACAATGACCCCTTCTGGTGTAGTAGGGTCTACACTTTGGTATACTTAAACCTTCTGAACATTGTGACAGACATTTGACAGAATTTTCATTTGATTCCTGAATGATTTCCCTAATTTTGTCATAACTGACTGCCTTGGTTGAGACTTTTGGTAAGCCCTCAAGGAGATACAAATCATATCATTTTGAAGAATTGGGTGCTCAGGACCATCTTGTAATTCCAATTAGGGTTGTGCTGGGGAAATACCTTGAAGTCCATGGACTTATCCCAGTTCTGGGCATGCACTTTATCACCTCTCTTGGTCAGCTATGCACTCTCCCTATCTTCAGGGGTCAAGGTCATTGTTAAAATCATATGGACGTCATGCCAGGTAAGATCATATGACTGAGATATTTATTTTTATTGTTTACCTTTTATTTCATAATCATAATCTTAACTCTGCTTTCCAGCTGGACTCAGGGGGAATAAGGAAAGTAGGAAACCTGAAAAACTGGAGTGAGAGCACAAGATTAAATGATACTGCAAGCACATTTGGAACAGAAGGGTGGTTTCTCAAGCTACACAGGAATGGTCTGGTGCTTAAGAGAAAACATGAAAATCCAGATCAAATTTAATTATAGAGTTGTCCACAGTCAGCAATGGCGATCTTCTTGCTGCTCTTGCCATTCCTGGAACCAAAACACTCATGGCTTCCAAAATGTTCATGTCTTCTTTCACAGGCCGAAGACCACGTGCTTGCCATCCAACCATTCAGTCCTAGTGGTGCTGATCAAAAACTAGGAACCGTTCGTATTGGGCCCAGCATTTGCATAGACAGGATGCCAGGACCTGTGTGCTTCAGGATGAAGTTCTCATCTTCAAATTTCTCTCCATAGATGGACTTGCCACCAGTGCCATTATGGCATGTGAAGTCACCACGCTGGCACATAAACCCTGGAATGATTCTGTGAAAGCTGGAACCATTATAACCAAAACCTTTCTCCCCAGTGCTCAGAGTGCAGATGCTTTCTGGTGTCTTTAAAACTTTGTCTACAAACAGATAGAAAGTGACAAAGCCATTGATGGCTATGTCGAAAAACACAGTAGGCTGATCATGGCTGGACACAACAGGACCAGACAAGACTACAAACTCAGGCAGCAGCATTTGCAAAGCCGATATATAAATTCTTTAATGCAAGTGTCTGAGTCCAATGTATAACATCCAAGATGTTTTCCTAGAACTGATAATTTAACAAGAAAGGGATATGAACTTTTACTGCTCCTGGGACATCACAGAGGGCAATGAAGGGGGCAGGATTTAAAGATGGATCCTTTGGGTCTGAACAAGCTGTCTTTGTACTGGAGAGAGCTGAACATCAAAGAGTGAGAGGCAGAGATGGTGCTGGCAGTAGGGGACAGGTGTCAGATGTCTTAAAACATGGTAAGGGTGAAAGGGGAACTGGTCACAAAGGAGAGGTGGGAAGAATGGATGATTACGGTATGGACAAGGGAGGGATTTGGTAGAAATTGTATGAGGTAACAAGGTCGGGGATATTGGATTATAGCTTGTGAGCTCAGAGGTGGTGGGAGGAGGAAGGCTGAAGAATGAGACCAGATAGCACGAGATATAGGGTTACAGTCTGGCAACTGGGAGAATGCAGCAGTATCCAAGGAGGTTGGAGAGACCTGAAGGGAGTTGTAAGGGGGAAGGGAGAAAGAAGGCTCAGTAGCAGTTTGGTCAGAGGTAATAGGCACTGAAATTGGCGGCACAGTGTGATCAGAAGGATCAAAGTCTGATTCTTAGTCTGAGAGAGGAACATTTTCCTGTACCAATAGGACTTGCATAGTGGAACCATTCAGACATAAATGAGGTTGAACATGAAGGAGAGAGAAAACTTGGAATATAGGGAATATCAGAATATATTTTGTAGATTAAAAAGAAATTATTGAGATCTTGAATAATTTTTAAATCAAGTATAGCAGCTGGTGACCATCTTGAATTGTAATCCAATTTGTTCTGCAGTCACGCATTACATAAGAAAATCAGTTTTCCCCTTTGAATAAATGATTTAAGTCCCAGCGAATTGAAGTTTGCCAGTAAACAAACAAGAGGTATTTAATGCCATTGTTTAGTGTGGTAGTTATATAATTATTTGTCAATTTGATGATTAAGACTGAAAGGGTGGAGTCTAGCCTGTCAATCAAAATATAAGCAATGACGCCTATGTGGGTGTGGCCTCCTGACAATTCTGGGAATTCCAGAATATCCTCCTTGGAGACAGGAGGCAGATTCTTTCCCTCTCTCTGTCTCCCTTTCAGCTCACTCCCTTAGAGACCCTCTACTGACCAGACCCATGGCACTACGCTGATAGACCCCATGCCCTGAAACTAGAGAAGCCACATGGAGACCCCTGCCAATGCTGAGATGCTTACACCACCACTGGATCCAAAGACTTTCTACCCACTGGCCTGGGATCATCCTGCATTAAGCGTCATTGCACGTGTTTCTTTAGTCTAAGGGGAACTTTATAGAGTGGTATCAGACATATGGGCTAATATTGGACTTGGGGCTTGAACTGGACGGTGTTGGGGTGCTTCCTTAATGTACAATTACTCTTTACATAAAATGCTTATAACATGACTTTCTATGGATTAGTTTCTCTAGCCTACATCAACACCCACAAGGCTGAATGTGCTCTCTGCGACCACACACCAGTTGATGCGAAGAGCCAGGGAGGTTCTAGACCTGGACCTTGGGTTCTCCCCTGCCCCGCTCCCGGGAAAAGGTACCGCACAGGTGACCATACTTAGCAAACCCACGCCCAAAGCACTAACGTTTTGTGCACCAGCTGCAGCCACTCTCTTCCTGAGACGCATTTTCTTCGTAGTGAGAGAAACAACAGGCCCGGGGCTCACCTTTGAGCTGAAGAGGTACAAGGAGTCTTAGAGAAGGCACCACTGTGCAGAAAGGAAACAATGGGGGGGGGGGGTTAGCAGAAACCCACAAGGCAAGGAATCTGGGAAGCCGAGGACAAGACCCCCAGCCTGGGATTACCCCTTTCCCAGCGGGGATTCCCACCATGAGCCCCAACCAATTCAAAAGCTGGGGGATGGGATCGGCCTCCCAGGACACGTGCTCACCTCTCACCACGAGGGGCGCCGCCTGGAGAAGGCGAAAAGGAGAGAAAGGGCATTTGCACCCCAGCAGGGCTGATGGGTGCACCAGGATACCCCAAACTGGCCACCGCCCACACGCGTGACCCTAGAGAAGAGCGCCCCTCACCTGGGAGCGCTGGCTACATGGTGCTCAGGTTGCCGGCGCTCCTCTAGCACCAAGGCCAGCACACCGTAAGTAGGAGCCGCCAGAAAAGCAACACTTCCGGCTAGGACATCGCCACTTCCGCCCCGTCTCTGAGCGACCCGGAGTGGGAGGAGCCGGCGGGGCCGGGGCTCTGCCTTCACTTCACCTTTGAGGCGGCTCTGGATCCTCCCATTGCCGCGGCTGCACAAACCCAGGTGCCTGCCGAAGCGGGGAGGGGCGGTGCTGTTGGGGGCGGGGCTAGGGCGTCGTGGGGAGGAGCCAGGGAGAGGCGGTGAGGCAACCAAGGGCCCTCAGCTCTGTCTGTGGCTGCCTCTGCAAAGGCTCAGGTAATGATTGCACCTGGGGGCAGAAATGGTACTTTCCCCAGCGCCGAGAGCGTGCATGGGGGACATAAAACGATGTACAATGTACGTGTGTGAGCCTGTGATCAGATTCCCCAGATGGGGCATCCTCCTAAGTAACGCGAACCACCCAGCCATCCAAACCTGCCACGGTGTTAATGGGCTGAAGAAAGAATTGTAACTAATGACCTTTGAGGTAAAGGACCATAGTGCTCCACAAAGCATTGTCTTGTATGATTGCCTTTAGGAAAAGAGAAGTTCCTGGCATCATGTGGTCTAGGTAAATTATGTCAGTGTAACAAAATGTAAAAATAAAACTTAAGCAGGAGCACTAAAAAGTGATGGGAGAAAAAAAAAAGTGATGGGAGAAAGGGGGTGGAGTGTTGTTAAACTTGACTGTCTTTAGAGTTGGAGTTTACTTTTATCTTGTTTTATTTTGCTTGAATGCTATTGGGGCAGTTAAACTTGACAGTTAAGTTCAATGATGCTTATGATTTACGTACTCTGCTAATTTAATATCACTTACCAGAGGTTCTATCAGTCCAGTGGTTTCAAGTGCATGAGCAAAATGTTTGTAGAGACTCTTCCAAGTTGAGAGGTCTGGAATTTAAATTTACTTCCTCTAAGTAACTCTTGTCTGATGGGTCTCTCAGAAGTGCTTATGGGACAGATCAAAATGAAGCATTTCCCTATTAATTTGCATCCATAAGGATTATGCTTCTCTCATGCCTGATACAGTAGAGAATTTCCTTATGAAGTTGTAGTCAGATTCCAAAGTTGCTGGTTGAAAATGGAGATATGAGGATTGCAATACTTTGTTACATTTCCCAATATGGTCAGATAGTTCCACAGATGATACAGAAAACTCTGTGTCACTTATCAACAAATATTTACTGAATTAAACTGATTTATGTTCCTAGGTCTGATGGAGCCACCTTATACTTAGATCTTGGGAAACAGAGAGTAGATTTTGCAACTAAAAGGGGACTTCTCTTAAAATACCTGCCCTGTTCAACTGGGTAGGCTAGAGAAACAGATCCAGGGTCACTCATAATGTGTAAGAAGGAGCTTTATACCGAAGAGTAATTGGATAGCAAGAAAACACCCCAATCCAGTTCAGATCAAGTCCATAAGACTGATATGAGCCCATAAGTCAAATACTAGTCCATAGATTCCTCTTCAGACTCACACAGCACATGCAATGATGCTGATTGCAGAAAGATCACAGGTCGGTGACTGAAATTTCTTGTGTATCCATCCAATGGCGGCAGAATTTCTTAGGGCTGGCGCAAGTCTCTCGTGGTTCTTCTACCTCTGAACAGTGGGAAGGTGAAGCAGAGAGAGAGGGTAGCCTACCTCCAGTGAGAAAGATTAGAAGTTCCCAGAATTCTCATGAGACGGTCAAGCCCACCAGGAAACATCATGGAACTGTGATCTGATTGACAGGCTAAACTCCAATCCTAGTCTTAATTATCAAATGAATATGAAATTATGTAACTACTACACCTGCTTTCATGTGAGGTTTTCTGTCCCCATGGATAAATCATGAATTGTCAAAACAAACAAACAAAAAAACAACTCAGTGCCATGGAGTCAATGTGAACTCAGAGTGGCGCTATAGGACAGGGTAGAAGTTCCCCTATGAGTTTCCAAAACTAAATCTTTGCTGAAGTAAAAAGCTCCATCTTTCGCTGTGGTGTGAATGGTGGATTCAAAGTGCTAGTCTTACAGTTAGCAGTCCAACTCGTAACCACTACACAAGCAGGGCTCCTTATCTATCATTGTAGCTCTACCCACAGTAGCATACAAGTGTAGTCCAAAAGGATCCCTCAGTTATGCAAGCTACTTTCCATTGAATTGCTAACCTAATGCTAGTGATTGATCAGACCCAGATGTGCCCAGCTACCACTACCAAGGGCTCGAAAAGGAATCCCATTAGAAGATCATAGATAGCGCAGGAGGAAAATGTGGACCAAACTTCAAATCACCAAAGAGACCCTCAACACAGTGGTCTTTAGTCACCTTTCAAGTCCAGTCTTTGTGTCAACAAGCCTGTGACAATCCCAGGATTTGTAGTTGAAATTGTATGGCTAGAATATACCAAGAGCTTAGTAAAGTCCTAGAAGATAGGAGAGAGAAAATAAAATAAAAGACTCAGACACATTTTATGGTAGCATGCTTACTGTAAGGGCGAAACTAAGGAATAGGAAGGAAGACAGGACAAGGGAGAGCAGAAACAGAAATAGCTTTATTAGGTGGGGGGGAGCTCCCGGACGAGGTTCCAGGACCTAGGCCAACAGGTCAGGGAAGTTGTGCTCAGCAGCTGAGGTTGAGGTATATTAAAGGGGTGGTAAGAAATGTAGGGCAATTAGCATATGGGGTCTGGAAACCAGGAGGGAGAATTGCTTGTGGACGCCTTGCTGCTTTCTTTGAACCAGTAACATCTGGTTTCACTGGTTATCTTATCTGGAGCCCAGCTGCTGCTGACCTTTGGGATGTGCAGGGAAGGGCATGCAGGGTCCGGACCTGCTTCAGCTTAGTCCAAAAGGGGGCTGCCTAGTTCCCACCCGACCCAAACACTTACCTCTGGGATGGCCATGATCTCAGCAGCCAGATTTATGCAAAAAGAGGGAGGAGGAGAGAGTCAATCTTTACTGTCGGGATATTTGTAGGTAGCTATAAGCTATGCACATTCAGTAGTTACATACATCACAAGGTGGGTGGTAACCACAGTAAAATCTCTGAGCTCACTGGTGAGGAAACCTAATACCTGCATAGGGGGAAAGCATGAGGGGGGATGGGTGCTGTGGCAGGAGGGGAAAACAAGAATGTTTGCTTTTATAGAGAGATAGAATCAACCATGTGCTCACTTTAAGGCAGCATAGGTGTTAGGGGAGAATCTGTGAGAATGATGTTTAAAGCAGAATAATGTACTTGTACTTTACGCTAACATACCAAAGTGGTGGCTTTCCTACCGTGGAATACTAGCTTTCCAGATCCCCTCTGTTATAAGTTAGGGAATATAGCCCTAGTCATATTTCCCTCGGTCTTATTTACCCACAGTCCGGAACTGAACTCACCCTGTTGATAGACTAACCAACCATGTAAGTCAGATCAAAAGGTCAGTACAGACTCAAGGACAGAATTTAGGAAATGAGGAGGAATAGAAACAAGAACGCCTTGAAGAAAGTGAGATGAGTGATAGTGGGTTGCTGTTGTTGTGGTTGATAGTTGTCCTCAATTAAGTTCCAGCTCCCAGAGAACCCATGTACAACAGAATGAAACACTGCCAAGTCCTGCTCCATCTCACAGTTGTTGTTCTGCTTGTGCTCTATTTCACTGCCCTTCTACTTTCCCAAGCATGATATCCTTTTCCAGGCACTGGTTTCTCCTGATAACATATCCAAAGCACATAAGACAACATCTCCCAAGGCACACTTCTCAGGAGCATTCTCGATGTACTTCTTCTGAGACAGATTGGTTAGTTCTTCTTGAAGTCCATGGTTCTTTCAATATACTTCACCAAATGATAATTCACATGATGCAGAAAGTATCAAAAGAGGATGGAAGGAATGCACAAAGCAAAAGGTAGTGTATGATCAAGGACCTATGTTACTGAAGGAAGAAGTCCAAATAGTACTGAAGATATTAGAAAAAAATGAGGCTCCAGCAGTTGACAGAATACCAGCTGAAATGTTTCAACCAGCTGATGAAGCACAGGAATCACTCATTTCTTTATGAAAGAAATTTAAAACTCAGCTACCTGGCCCCTCAAAAAAAACAACTGTAGCAATTATCAACCAATAGAATTAGTACCACATGCACATAACATTCTGCAGAAGATAATTCAATAATGATTGCTGCTGTACTTCAGCAGGGAGACTCCAGAAATGCAATCTGGATTCAGAAGAGAATGTGAAATAAGCCGTCATTGCTGACATCAGATGGGTCTTGCCTGAAAGCTAACAGAAAGATGTTTACTTGTGTTTCATTGACTATGCAAAAGCATTTAATTGTGTGGATCTGTGGCAGATAGATTTATGTCAACTTGAAGATGTATGAATGTGTAATGGTGGAATCCAACCTGCCAGTCAGGTCACAGCATCACAGTGCCTCCTTGGGGGTGTGGACATTTAATAATTGGAGAATATTGAAATTTCCATCTCTGCCATTCCATCTTCCTGCTTGATGTAACTCTCTTCCTTTAGGGGTAGCCCCATGTAGGCTGCTTGAGCCTGAGAGTTTTGGGCGCCCTTCCACACTACGACTGACCTTGGATCCATCTGATCCCGCATCCACTGGCCTGTTATCTTCCACATCCAGCTTCACCTTTGTACATCATCAGCCTGCAGCTCTGTGGGTGTGCAGAGGACCCTGCCCTGCATCAGACTTGTCACCTTGAGTTAGACTCGGGTTGGGTGCCTTGTTGGTATAATATTACTTCTTGATAGAAAACTCTTTCTTATACATATATGAGTGTCAACTGGATTTGTTTCTCTAGACAACCTGGTCTACCACAGGATCATAGCATTGAGAAGAATTCAACTTTGAGAACATGGAGTTGTGCTCATATAGAAATTGTACATGGACCTAGAGGCTCTTATCTATAAAGAAGAGACTATCTTGTGGTTTAGAATCAGGAAAGTTGTATGTCAGAATTGTATCCTTTCATCATGCTTATTCAATCTATATGCTAAGCAAATCATCTAAGAAGCTGGAGTTTCTGAAGATGAACTTGGCATTATACTTCTCATTTTCTAGGAGGAAGGCTTTTTAACATTTGTCAATCTACACATGATACACCTTGCATGCTTAAAAGGATGGAAACCTGTACGGATTCCAACACAGTGTAAAGAAAATAAAACTCTCGTTATGGGACCAATAGATAATATGATAAATAGGGGAAATATTGAAGTTGTCAGGATTTCATCTCGTTTGGACACATGTTTGCATTGGGCTAATCTGCTGTACAAGATCTCTTTAAAGTACTGCAGGGGAAAGAAGTCACTTTGACGACAGAGGTGCACCTTTTTTTATTCCCATCATGTGCATGTGCAAGTTGGATATTGAGGAAGGAAGACCAAAGAAGAACCAATTCATTTGAATTATAGTATTGGCAAAGAATGCTGAAAGTACCATGGACTTCCAGAAGATAGTACCTTAAGGGGATTGAAATTTTTAAGTCAAAACTGATGAGGTTGTGGGGAGAGTGAAAGGATTAGCCTGCTGTTAGTTAAAATACAAGAATTATAACCATATCAGATTTGTTGGAATTTTAAAATGCAGCAGTCCCCCACTTGCAGTACATTTCGATTCTAAGCTTAATTAGTGGAGCAAATCTTCTAATTCAGGAAGATGGTAAACTAGGCCAGTAAAGTAGGCAGAAAAACAGTAGCATCCCCTTTAGATAAGCAATGGAGTCTAATGCTTCAGGGGCCCATGGCCTGGTAACCCCTTGAGAAATGTATGCTTAGATACGTGTTATCTGTGGATGTTACACAAACCTGCTTTTTGCCACATAATTTGGGGTACAAGCATGCACACACACTCCAGCAGGCACACACACCTGCACATGCCAGATGAACCTCAAATGCCAGTGTCTTAAGGTGAACTTGACCTGCAGGCAACGATGCAAATGCACACACCTGAGCATTTCCAACCAGTTGATCCAAAGGGACTCCTAATTTACCTCGCAAATGGCACATTCTGTTCCAGGGCTCTGGCGACATCAGAGTAGCTGCATGTGGCTTGTCATTTGGAGTGTCTCAAGGGAGTGAACTATAGCCCCTTTGAACCTCCAAAAGAGGTCATGAAGCTGCGATCTGATTGAATGGTGAAAGTCCACCCCTTTGGAAGTTGACAGGAGATTACGTAGCTGCACATCACCAAACACCTAATTTTTAATGGTGTGCTCCTTTTCCTTTATTTACTAATTTTCATTAGTTCAATGATGGGTTCACTGGCCACTGTTCTCAATCCATTTTCTGTCCCTGCTACATTACCAGTTGTGGTCTACAAAGTGATGGTACACAATTCTAGGCTGATACCATGAAGCAACATCCTAGACTGCCTGCCTTCAAAAGGCTGGTTAAGTACACGTTGAATGTGTCCTACAAGCACAGTTGTACTCAGAGAGATTCGTGAAGGGAATTTTGTTGGTCACTTAGTTCATTAAATATACTTTCATCTCATGTCTGACAATTGGGACCATGAGAACAACATATTAATAGGCTGATCCAGACAGACAGAAATAAAGAAGCTGAACCAGAGTTACGAGAGGATAAGACTACAATAAGCATTCTGGAGACTACATTGCTCACCTGTGGTGTATCCAAGTGTCACATAGCCTTGGCTTCAAGACCTCATGGGATATTTGTGAAACTGGGTATCCACAACCTGAAAAGTTGACTCTTCCATCACATTGGACTTCACATGGCTTCCTTGAAACCAGAAATTCACAGTTCTTTTAAAGCCAAGAAAGTTATGGAGAATATTTTGATTAAAAAAAATGAAAAACAAAACATGGGCATACATTTGCAAAATTTTACTTATTTTGGCTATTTTTATAATAGAAAAACAATGGGGACAATCAAAAATGGACTCTAGACAGATAGATAAACATCTGTATTTATATAATGGAAAATTATGGAATATCGCTTAAAAACATGATGAGTCTGTTAGTCATTTTAAGACATGGACTTAGCAAGAGAACATTCAGATTAGGAATGTTAATTAATCTCACAAGGATAACTATTTTATGAAATAATTATTATAAGAAATTAAGAAAATGTTTTCATGGGAAAAGATAAGGTTTCAATGACTGCAAGGGTGCTGGAATGTGGTGGGGGCAGTAAGCAGAAAGGGTCATAAAATTTTGAAGGAAGAGACAGACAAAAAGAGAACTGCATAAAGTGGGGGAGGGGGTAGAACTGGGTCACTTTTACTGATTTGACTTGATGAGATGGGCAGTGCAGCTATACAGAATATGTTTTTATTTCAACTATTGTGTTCTACACACAAAAATCATAAAGAAGTATTTAAAATATATAAAAATGAATAAATACCAAGAAAAATAAATGAAAGAGTTAAAGTGTATTGTGCCAACCTGGCTGATAAACACATGAGGTTAATTGAAGGGTGGAGAGATAAATGTCTCAATCAGTGAGCCTCACCTTTCAAGTTCTCGGGCCTCTACCTTTCTGATGATAATATCAGGTTGCACCTGCCTTAGCCAGTTCCCTGTTACCACTGGCAAGGCTCACTTCTTGCAATACATCCTGAAGAGAAGCTACATGGACCTACCCCAATGCAACCCTGGGTGCTGGTTACACGTTCACTGATTCGGCTTTCCTCCTGCACTTGGCATCATTGTGTGTATTTTATGAAATGAAGGAGGACTTTATGGATTGGTGTTGGACACATGGGCTAATGTTGGACTTGTGGGCTTGGGCAACACTGGGTTGGAATGTTTTCTTGATGTGCACTAACCCTTTATATAAAACTGGCTTATATATACAAGTAAGTTTCTGTGTATTTGTTTCTCTAATATACCCAGACTGACACAATAAATAAAGTGAAATTTTCTTATAAAAAATATAGGTTGAGAAATGTGGCCGGGTTAAAAACCATTCTGATTCTTTACACATTAGATGTCAACATTTCTCTGAGTCTCAATTTAAAAAAGGGAAAAGAAAAACTGAAGATGACATAGATTCTTTATTAATATAAAATTCATTTTAACATAGGAACAAACAGACTGTTTAAGGCACAGGTATATATTGTTTAGACATTGCAGTGTGGAACTGTAGAAACATAGAAGAAATTCATATGCATTGAAAATGACATGGTGTATGGATCTTAAATACCAGAACAACAACAATGAAAAATGTAAGACCAATAACTACCAACCAAAAACCCAGCCTGATCCTGTATAAGAATTATTTACATAGGATTGTGTTTAGAAGAAAGACGTTTCCTTTTCAAAATCCAGTTTCTCTATTTCTAAAGTGATAATTCTTTATTCCTGAGATCCTAGCTAACATAGGTCTCAGACATAGATGCCCTTCAATCTCAGAGTTCTAATGGGGTTGTCGCTTGGAATTATGCTGTGGTAGTTACAAAATCTCTTGTCAATTTGTACATGGGGCAAACTGACCTTAAATATAGAACTTGCTTTGTTAGACTTAAAAACTGTTTTGTTTCACTTTCCTGAGAATGCTTTACCAGTTTCACACAAGAACTTGCCTTCCCCCTCCCCTTGTTTGGCAAGACGCCCCATAAGGAAGTATAAAACCTGCTTTAATGCTGTTCAGGGCCCTCGCCTTACAGACTGAGCCTGTCTCAGTTGCGGGTGTGGGTCTAGATTCGTATCTGTCTGAATAAAGCTTTACTGTTTCCATCTCTGTTTCAGTGAGTAGTCTGGGTGAGGGTCTTGCTCGCTAACAAAAAGTTGTGTGATTCATTGGTGCTATAGGGCATCCTGACTGGCTCATATCTTCCCTGTGGCCCCTCTGTAAAGGGGTGTTCAATCTCTACAGATGGGCATTGGGTCTCCACTCCATGTGCCTCCTCATTTACATTGGGGATGGTTTTATTCTGGGTCTTAGATGCCTGATACCTGATCCCATTGACACTTCATGATCATACAGGCTGGTGTGCTTCTTCCATGTGGACTTTTTTGCTTCTGAGATAGAGGGCCACTTGTTTGTCTCCAAGCCTTTAAGATGCTAGATGCTATATCTTTGATAACAGTACACCATCAGCTTTCTTCACCGCATTTGCTTATGTACACATTTTATCTTCAGCAATGTTGTTGGGAAGGTGAGCATCACAGAATGTCAGATTGTTAGAACTAAGTGTTCTTGTGTTAAGGGAGTACTTGATTTGATGCCCAATATCCTTCTGCAACCTTAATTCTCATCATATAGATATGAGTATATAGATCTATTCCCCTCTCATTATGTATATATTTACATATGTACATTTTATTTATACCCTAAAGAAATAAAGAATACAACACAAACAGACATATACACACCTATGTTTATTGCTGCATTTTCCAAAATATCAAAAACAACGAAACAACCAAGGACACCTATTATAAAGGAATAGACAAACCCTGGCAATAGAATATCATGCATCAATTAAAACAAAATGACTGTCGGGTTAGAAACAAGTGGAGTGAGGCGAGGATTGCAGACTCTCAGTTCCCGTTACACTGCATAGACCATATCTCTGCAAAGATGTTCAGTGTATCCCAAGCCCAAGGAACTTTCTGTAAGAAGTGCGGCAAACATCCACCTCACAAAGTGACCCAGTATAAGAAGGTCAAGGATTCCCTGTACGCACAATGAAAGAGGCCCTATAATGGGAAGCAGAGTGGCTGTGGTGGGCAGACAAGGCCAATTTTCTGGAAGAAGGCAAAAACCACAAAGAAGATCATGCTGAGATTAATGTGTTGAGCTTAACTGTAGATCCAAGAAGATGCTGGCCATTTAAAATGCAAGCATTCTGAACTGGGAGGTGATAAGAGAAAAAGGGCCAAGTGATCCCGGTCTAAGCCTTGTTTTATCTTGTAAATTTGAAAAAAGTGTTGAATCAATAGTCACATTATCTGTAAGCATATAGAGCTATATACTTACTTGGGGGTAAAAATGACTGAAACACCATGAGGCATGAAACAAAGTATGCTTTGCAAACTCAGTCAATCCTCCAAACATAAATATTTAATAACACTAGCATTATAATGAAAACCAAACATAAAGAAACTTGGATTATACTTGAAAAGATAAGCCTTTGATGACTGTGAGGAGGCAAGGGGAAGGGAGGAAACAGGGATAGGAGAGGGATAGGTTATTGAGGAAGATGGGGCAGAGAAAAGAGACTATTATATGGACTGTTTAAAATATTACTTTTGATTTCTATTTCTTGAGAGATGGACTGTGTAAATATATACAGCGTACATATTTCTTAAAAAATCCTTCAAGATTTCTTATTCCTCCAATCTAAATATAGGTCTGAGTGACTAACAAAAAATAAAAAACCAAAAAGCAGGAAGAGTAAAACTGAATGGATTAGGGTCTTTAGCTATAGAAAAAAAGTTCAAACAAAACGACAAAAGAAATCAGTAAAGGCTTTTTTTAATGGGTACCCAACTTACTAAGAACCATTGACTTAATTTATCTGTTATGCTGGAAACTGAGAGCAGCATAGTAAAATGCTTAGTCAAACAGACATAAGCAAAGATGCAAATGAAGACTGAGGACAAGAGAAAAGAAAATGTTGGTGGTGGTTTTTAAATTGCAATATGCTTTTTTCCCCCAGAGTTGTTAATGAACACATTTCCCTGGCAGAGAAATTCATTCTATCTCAGTGTCCAATAGAAATTGTCCTCTGTCAAAAGTCTTTTAAGTCATTTTTCCATGATGGCCTGATGAAGCCCTGAGCACTTCTCATTCTGAGCCCAACTTCTGCATTTTCAGTGGCCATTTCAATAGCAATGATCAACAAGCCTGGCCACAACCTTCGAAGGGGAGCACCTGATCTGAGTAGTTTGGGAAGGTAAAAATCTTGTGGCCCATTGACCATGGAGGACAGACCAATGTACATAAGGCATTGAATGGGACATTACATGATTCAGAAAAGAAAAAAAACAACAAAACGACACCCATGTGATTTTAGGTGAAACAATGAAATAATCAGAAACCTCGGGAATTTAATGTGTTCTTTCTCTCTGAATTGCTAATTTTCAATCATTCAATGATGTGTTCAATTGTCACTAAGACAAGGCCCATTTTTATCAGGTTTATGCTCACTTTATTACGTCTGTCTACTTAGAACTGTTTTTAAAGGAAAGACTTAGCCCATTCAATTTTCTTGTTTCTTTTTAATATGATGTACTTTCTTCCTGAATTGCTAATTAACAAGTCTAAGAAGTTGGGAAGCATGCCCTCCACCCACCACTTTTCCTTAGTTTGTCTTTCTGTCATGGCTTCCGTGTTGTGATTCAAATGCAAAAAGTGTTTCAAATGCAAGCAGGGTCACCCAGAGCTCTTAGCAGAACTTCCAGACTAAAAAGAAACTACTAACAATGGATCAGTTGCCACTCCAGGCCCTGAGCTTCACATCCAGGCCACTCCCTCCAGGAGTCCCTCATTATCTCCAAGCCCCGCCCCTTGGCAAAGACCCCACCCCTACCCAGGTGATGCAACTTCCTGCCGAAACCACTTCCTCTGACTGAGAAGGTGCAGCCTGAGTATCCTAAGGGGGTAAGTGAGTCTCTATGTTTCTTTGCTGACCCTAGGCTCGGAGTCCCCTCCAGGCCTGGCATCCCCAGCTGTGCCCCGATCCCCACGGATATTACTTTTCCTGTACCCTGTCTGCCCGCGATCCAGGTCACCGTGACCCCCTAGGATATTTCCAGTTAAATCCTTTCTGAGCTGGTTACAAGCCTCTCTGCCTTCTGCCCTGGGAATACTACGGCCCCCTTTCCTGCTTAGGCCCCCTTTCCTCATTCGCCCTCACCTCTCGCGCCAGAAATGCCCAATTAAGGGGGGCTTCTTGCCTACGGCCCGTTCCCTCCTTGTCAGTTATCGGGCATAAGAGCAGGGGACCCCAGAGTGGCCTTTACTGAAAGGAGAGGCCAGCCTTGCAGTTATCAGGCCACTCCACTGATGACCGAGGATTGTATTAGAGCTTAACTTCTCAGCACCTTCCTTTGAAACAGGGTACCAGAGCAGTGACAGCCCCCGCATAGATTAGTCCTCACTTGGATTGCAGAGTCCCACATAGAGTAAGCCTCCATTGAACGCCTTCTGACCAGGAAGCAAGGTTGTAGGTACTCTGGCCCTCAGGCAGAGGGCTTTGGAGTGAGGATTACCTTCACCTCTCTCCAGGCAGCCGGGGGAGGGGCGGTCTTTCTTAGAAGCTTGCAAGCCTGTGTGTCCTTGATGGAGGTCAGCAAACTGAAGACAGTACAGGGGTCTCCTAGCTATCCCTTATCAGTCGTGCCCTGACTGCTTGGGTCAGAAGGCCCTGGACCACTCGGAAGTGTCTGTCATTGCCCACCAATCATGCTTTTGTGGCAGTTTCTTTTGTCCTACCCCTTCCCCACAACCTCTTTATCTCACATCTTAATTGTGAACTTGGGAAGCCATTTCAACCTATTGATGCCTTCGCTCACCCAGATGATGTATTTGTGACTTTGTGCTGTGTTTGTCACTTAAGATTTAACAAATGTTCCCTTTAAGCTATATTTAAAATGGGGTCTCCTTTTTACTCTAAAACATCTTTCCTGCGTGTCCTGTCCATCAATTCTGCCCATCAGAAATCAGTTTGTGCTCTGTTTTAGACTGCAAAAGGGACTCCAAGCTCAAATATAATTTAAGGAGAACATGTTTTAAGTCTTAATAGTGACAAAGAGAATACAAAGACGCAAACAGACATCACCTAGATGAAGGAGATCATTGGTGCAGTTCAAGGAAACATACAAGTCGGGAATCTAATTACGGTAAATAATATTAGAACAAAGGAAACTGTCACAAGTTCATGACTGACGGACAATCATTGTTAAAAATGGGACTACAGAAGCAGGGACAGGACCATAATTGGGACATCTATATTGTCAGAACATTTTACAAGACTGGTCCAGGGCCATCTGATGTAGGCAGTCCGGGCTAAACATAAGGAATATAGGACACCCTGGATTGGCTGGAGAATGGTGCAGGTCGTCCACTTTCCCACTTCCTCTACCTCTAGGCAAATTTAACCTATGTCCTTACTTAATAATCAGAAATAATTCAATGGAGGCTTGATCTATGGGGAGACCCTCCAATTTGACGTTAGGCAATCACTGTTATCCATACACCTTTACTAACTGGGGTGCTAAAACTTTAATCTCTAAGACAGCCCCCCACCCCCACCCCGGACGTGTCTCCTAATTTCTGCTGATGCAGTAACTTTCCACTGGGAGTGTGAAGAGTCCCACTTGGGGATGTCTCCCCAAATAAACCTCACCTCAGAGATTGATCCTATTTGGCTCAAATCTCTTTATCACTCCACTCTTCAGTCCACTGCTACCACCCACATACCATCCCTCTTGGCTCTTAGCACATTACTAGCCCAGATGTAAAGTCCACTCAATTTTTATATTCTCTTGATTTTCAGAATCCAGCAATTATTTATTGATGTTTCAGGTTCTTTTATATTTAATTCTGGATAAAGAATAGGTTTTCTTCACCTGTAAAGAGTTTCACTTTTGAAAATCCACAGGGTAGTTTTCCTCTCTCCAATAACATCACTATGAGTCAGAATGGTCTTGATGGCAGTGATTTTGGGTTTGTGCATTAACATATTTTAGTGAAGGTCAGCACTTTTTTGTTATTTTATTTTCATAGTGTCATAGAATTTAAATCGGTCCTTTATCTGTTATCTTAGTGCAGCGGTTCTCAACCTGTGGGTTGCTACCCTTTGGGGGAGTTGAACAACCCTTTCACAGGGGTTACTTGAGACCATGGGAAGACACATATTTTTGATGGTCTTATTAGCCAAGACACTGCTCCTCTATCTGTCTCCAGGCAGGTCCACCCACATGCAGATACGCCACATATGAGTACCCGGAGGTGAAGACTCTTACCCATGTAATACCATGATTCAAGACAAAATTTCATTTCTTATAATTAGAAATAACCATTTCACAATATATTCACATGTTATTTTTGTGATTAATCACTGTTTTAATTATGGTCAATTTGTAGCAAGGAAAATACATCCTGCAAATAATTACAATTCATAACAGTATCAAAATTACAATTATGAAATAGCAACGAAAATAATTTTATGGTTGGGGGTCACCACAAAATGAGGAACTTTATTAAAAGGTCGTGGCATTAGGAAAGTTAACAACCACTATCCTAGTGGATACAGAAAATGTTTTTTGCAACCAAATTGTAAGTATGTAAATTCTTTTTGTCCTTTTGATTTATTTCCTTTGGTAACTTTCTTTATCAATTTGTTTCATTTTACTGGATAGAACTATGTCCCGATGTTAGCTCCTAATTTAAAAAATGCGCTATAATTATTCCTAGTACAAGGCAACATATAGATATATATTCTTTTTTTTCCGATATATAATTCTTATATGTAGTAAGATATCATCTTATTTAAAATAGGTGACCATTTTCTCTGCCCCACTGCATGGTAGAACTTAAATGTTCTAACCTTTTATCCAAGTGTTATTGATAGAAGGCTTGTTTTATTCACTGGCTTATTGTTCTCAGGGGCACTTCAGTGCCTTCTGTTAGTGATGTCATGGGGCCTTGAACTTTTCCCGGTTTCTTGGCTGTAATTTGTATGTGAACAGATTTCCACCTTGTGGGACTCAACTGCTTTCATTTCATCAAGCTGCCAATCATTTAACCACTGGAGAAGTAGGGCTTCTTCACAGACTAATGTAGATTTTGCAAGATGATTTTTTTGCATTATAGATATGGTGATTCTTATTTATTATTATTATTATTTAAATCATTTTATTAGGGGCTCATAGAACTCTTGTCGTAATCCATATATACATCCATTGCGTCAAGCACATTTTTGGCCCCCATCATTCTGACATGGTGACTCTTAATGAGAATTATTTTTGTGTTTCTGTTTCACAGAAGTTTTTTGTTTTAGTTCATTCATTCATCAGTATAAGAGAAGCTTCAACACTACACAGAAAACTACAGGACTCTAAATCCACGACTTTCCTAACAAAATGAGTGGAAACTAATTCCACGTTTCAGGGTCCTAATATGAACAATTTTGCACTTTTGCTCATGCTGTGTTTTAAAAGACTTGTATTATTCAGCAAGGCAACTCTGTTTCCCTTGTGTACCCTTCCCTCCAGTATGGGTTTAGAGTGTGGCCAGATTATTAGATGTTCATTGTCTTCCAGTCAGTACACTGTTTGAAAGGTGTTAACAGCTGTTAAGGAACCTTCATAAAGCTGAAGATTCTTTCTTGTGACATTGCTGTAGGACAGTAACATTTCCCCTATTACAAATGTTATATTGACAGCTATGAGAGAGAGGCACAGAATTATAAGACACGTTCAGCACTTCTCTAAGGCAGCTGCTTTTCTAGGGTTTGTTTACAACCTAAGTGAAGTCACTCCCTTCCGATGTGCAGTTAACACCTTTTCTGGTCATCAATTTCTATACTTTCTCTTAAATGAAAACTGGTTCTGACTGAAGTGATGATCTCTGAAGGCAAATTGTTCACACACAGGTTGTTTTAACTTCTAAGGAAGCCCGATGATTGAATTTAAAGATCTCGGGGCTTTGGAACATAAGAATACAAATAGAGATGTTTTCTTGGAGAAAACTATGAAACTGAGAATTCTGAGACTACAACAGGAAACCCACCCTGACAACACATCTCTAACTGCCTCAGAGGCTAGTTCTTGTGCTCACATGATCATAAGCACCCCCTGTAGCCCGTTCCTGAAGGTGAGGTTTGTTCCTGGGTTCACCCTGACTTCCCTCACCATGTCTCACACAGTAATAGCTGGCCATGTCCCACTTTCCAGCTATGAATTTACAGATATAGCACCTTCTCTATAGATGACTAATCAGGTCTTCATGAAGTCTGCATATTCGTAGCACAAACATCAGGTTATATTGAGTAATCCACTGCAAGCCCCAGGATGACTGTTCCAATAAGGAAGGCAGCTGGAGGAAAAATTATATTGATTTATTGATCATGTAATTCTGGGTGGTTACCATTTAATCGGCCTCTGGCCTCCCCTTTATTTCCCAGTTTGAGTTCAGACCAAGTTGATCCTGGAGACAGATTATTCAAGGTACTGAAATTGGGGCAGATGTGGATCTCAGATCAGGGTCAGGTAAAAGACCCTGGAACCTGGGCACGTGAACCTATCCTAGGCCAGGTACCCTCATCCAGTAGGTATGTAATAGAGGCTCAGGGAGAAATGTTGTCTTTTGTCTCTGGAAGCCCCTGCAAATAAGGTCAAAGGTATTCAGTCCTGTGCCATCATCCTGGTGATGATGTGTCCACTAATGACTTCTTCTTTTATTCATTTATTTAATGTGGCTGGAAATCCCTTTATTTGGGGGTGGGGGGTGGAGTGCTCTTCTGTTGATAGTGTGGCGGGTTTTAAAATTCTATATTGAAAAATGTTTTTTCCTCTGAGCTTTGATGATCTTCCCTAGGATTCTTGTGCCCAATCTAGCTGTCCAGAGGAAATCTCGAGTTTGTCTAAATCTTCTTTGTCAAGCTGTCTAGTTATTCTTGTTCTGTAGGAATTTTTGCTTTTTTATCTTTATCCATAGAGTTCTTTCAATTCACTAAACTGGTCTTTAGTTCATAAATCCTTCTTTTTAAAAAAATCATTTTATCAGAGGCTCATAGAATTATCATCACAATCCATACATGCATCCATTGTGTCAAGTACATTTGTACATTTGCTGCCATAATCATTCTCCACTAATGACTGCTTAGTTGCTAATTGGTCCACACCAAGTTCTCACTTTCATTCAGAGTTCATTGAGATATCCATGTGCCAGGGTGCTTGGTCAGCATTTCTCAGGTTAGGTCCGAGAGGGGTTGGCCCGCTGTTGTTATCATGAGTAAGTCTTTGAGGACTTACTTCTCCATGAGTGGAGAACCCCAGTGTGCTCTGACAGGGAGTCCCTGGCACTGGACACACAGAGTGTCCTTAGGATTGACATATTTCCAGTTTGGGGTGAAGACATACTCCACTTGAAGTATGTCCTGTGAGGTTAAGCTATTGGTCCACACAGATGTAAAGATCGCCTAGAGCCAATTTTTTTTTTCAGGAACATGTTTATTATGTTTGAGGTGATACATCAGGTACTCTCTGAGCTACAAAGGGTAAAAGGAAATCTTCTCATTACATACTGATAAAAGTAAAAGGTAAAACATTTTCACAGCAGCATGTACCACATACTCAGAAATAGATCTGGGTTTAATACAAATGACATAATTCCTAACCATCTCCAGCTACTTTTATAACTTCATACAGATAATGAATTAGGCTAAAATGCACTATAATATTTGGTAGACTTCAGGACCAGTATCCTTAGTACATCACAAAATACATTTTGATATCCCAAAGAAGCAAGACTTGCAAGTAGGCGTTTTAAACATAACTAATCTACAGCTACAAAGTTCTACTCTTGATAGCATTTACCTTTTTCGGGAGTCTCACAGTCTCCAAAGGATAAAAGCAGAGAGTAGAATCAGTATAACATATACACAGAAGTCCATATTGTAAAGGCTATAAAGATTTGCAGCACAGTGAGAAGATGCCTTCTACTCCTTCACACTGCATACAAATTATGTTGCGTATCTCTTGGTCCACTGTCTGGCTATCCTGTCATGTTCTGCTCTGTTGGTCAAATACTGAGTGGCTATGCTTCCAACCAGAGGATCCGCAGGGTTGCAGTCTGTCAAAAGGGAACAAATAGACAGCAAAACCTTTGAAATAGTCAAAGCAGGACTCCAGTTATCTTTAAGGATGTCCAAACAGATGACTCCCTGACTGTTGATGTTGCAGTGATAGATTCTGGGGCGAAAAGTAACCTTTGGTGGCTTAAATGGATAATCTGATGAAAATGTGATATCCAGAAAAAACAGACCACCTTCATATACAGAACCTGGCGGACCAAGTAGAGTTGATCTCCATTCATAAAGGTCATCTCCTTTAGGCCCAGGACTACAGTTAGGAGGAGGATCAAGAGTTATCTCAGCTAGCTTCTGGATTCTTTTAGCACTAGTGGATAACTTAGCAGTGGCTTTGCTAGAGAGTTTGGTGTTTTTCTTCTACTGGGTGGCAGAAGGTTTTCTTTCTTCTGGTTCTTCAGGCTCTGGAGCGGCTGGGTCTCGCTGGTCTGCTTCCGAACTCCCACTGCTGATGCTGGGATTCTTATCGTCCGACCTTTACCTATCACTGGACATCTTGGTGGAGTTATTTCTTGGAAAACTCGGCCGCCCGCCCGGCCCGCTCACACGCCACTATGGTGTGGGGCTGGAGCCAAATATTTTAGGGTTATCAGTGCACACTAGTAGAGGAGGTATATAAAATCATTTTCTGAGTCCTTTCCCTAGGTCTCAGTAAAAGGCCACTGTTAGTTTTGAAAAATGGATACAGTGGTTCCAGTGTATGTACCTTTAATTTTCTGCCTCCTGCATCTTTTGTGACCTGAGTGAACTCTGGGAATGAGGGGAGGGAAGGGATCAATGACAAAATAAGCAGTAATTTATATGCCTTATTTAACATGGGTTTCACTACGTCGTTGAGGAAGAAACCAGATGAAATTGGGATGTACAAATTAGTAAATCAGTACAACTGAACCCTCAGGCACCTTGCTTATTGGGTAACATCCCTGCATATGTCTGAAACAGAAAAGATTCCTTGAGGCCAGGACAGAGTAGAGGGGAGATCCACAAGACACCTGTCATATGGACATGATGTTGTTATCACATATAAACATTTATAAACCACTTTATTTTGCCTTCTATGATTCAGATGAAATTGATTTAATAATTTACTGAAAATGTGCCTGTGGTTACTGGTTTTGTCTCTCTACCTACCTTAGTTCCTTACATTTAGGTAAAGTCTGAGAGAGAAGATAGTTCCACATACATAAATAGCAATGTGAGTTTCTTGATGGATTAGTCTGTAGGTAAAATTGGAATCTAGGTCCTGGATTAATGTTCTCTGTTCAAGAAAAGGAGTCAATGGATAGAAATAGAACATAAGTGTCAGGAGTCAGCTGTTGGTGGAGAGATTAACGTGTGGTGACCAGATTATAACATTGGTAAAGGAGGACACCAGCAGGACACCATTGATAAAACTCATATCCTGGTGAAATAGCCACATGGCAGCCAAAAACCGTATACCCTAGCTTGTCGTGCATTCTTTCCAAAAATTGGGACTTTTAAAAAATGCCGCGTGATGCGAGAAACATTTTTTAAAAATCAGGACATTCCCACCAAAAGCGGGATGTCTGGGAAAGGGCTTTATATTTAGAATGTGCCCTTCCTAACAGCTTATGTTTTGACTTGCTTAGGGCTTATGTATTATGGTATAAAGATATAGAGCTATGATTTAAACAGTACAGTTTTGGGAGTTGGTTCCTCAATTTGAGACTTTGAGTTATAAAGTTAGGATTTGGTTTATAGAATACATTCCAAGTTGTGTTCCTGATTTTTAAATTGGAATAAATGAATTAGGCTAAATGTTTTAAATTGGTTTTTGGTATCAGGGAATGCTCAGGATATTGATAGCCATTCTGGATGGTGAGGGGCTTTTCAGGTGCTTAGGGTTTCAGTGTTTGAGGAGATTATCAGTGTGTTGTCAGGATGCTCAGCATGTTAAGGTGTAAGGGTTAATAGTCTGGGAGCTGTTATTTAGCAATGAATGGTTTGTGAATTAAGTCCCCAAAGTTATTTTTACGTATTGAAATGTAGCCTATGTTTTTTATATTTATTACCTATTTATGGCATATCTTGAAGATATGATTAGAGGAATTTTCATTTCTCTGTGGCAGCCTTTTCCTTAAAAAATCTTATTCTGATTAATGTAGTTTTAATATACAGTCAGTTTTTAAAATCTGGTGAAAGTGGATATTTTTGTAGTTTTTCTGAGGTGGGGTGATGTTTTTTCTCTTTCCTCTAAGCCTGACATTTTGACCTTTTTTTTTTTTTTAAAAAAAGTAATGTTTATTAGCATATTAACATAGTGAAGTATACCCATTTTATGTTAGCTTTGTGGAGGGTTTTTTTCTCTTAACATTAAAAGCCTTTGACTTTGTTTGGTATGTTTGATGTGTCTATTTTGATACTTGATAATTATCCATTCTTTTGTAATGTAAAAAGATCATTTGTTTATATTTATTGGTATATTACAGTGCTTATTTTATATTAAATCAACTCTAGGTCAGGTTTCAATTAATCATGGTATATAATTATTTTGATGTGTTGTCTGACTCTGTTCCCAATAATTTTAAGAACTTTTCCATGTAGATCCATTACCAATATCAGTCTGCAGTTTTCTTGAAGTATCATTTGACCTTGGTATTAGGTTATAACTGGTCTCATAGAAAATGTTAGCAGTGTGAGGAGCGAGGACCTAGCAGCGGGTGAGGAGGTTGTGAACCAAAAAAAAAAAAAAAGAAAGAAAATGTTAGTAATGTACTCTCACAACCATGGTTATGTTTGTACACAATAACTTGAACTTAAATAACACAACATAAAGTGTTTATTCATACTATGTGAATACTCTGGTCTCTAGGTAACAGAATCTTCAACTTTATCTTACAGTAAACCTTGAGGTTTCTCAGAGAATTTAATTTTGATTTAGTAATGATAGACCTTTTGAGTATCCTGAATCCTACTCATCTCTCATAGATCACTTGCTCTAGCTGGGTCTGCTGGACGTGTAGCTGAGACTCCTCGGTGTAGAGGGATAAATGATTTACACAACTCTTGACAGACAAATTGGCACTCACACCTGAGTGACTGTGTGCTGCCATCACACTTGAGCCCAAGTTTGGGAAATACTCTCTCATAAGACGTGCTGGGTGAATCTTAGAGAATTTCCTTCAGCTCACTTCGAGGAGAATGGTGTAAATCAATAAGGAGCAGGAATTCCTCAGTGATTTTGTCATTGCTTTGTTATACACACACACACAAACACACACACACGAAACCCATCCTTCTTTTTAGTAAGAGAGCTTATGTTCCAGAAAATGTCGCATGAAAGGTTTGGCATTGGTTACCATGGAAATAACTTTTGTAAACATAACTAACAGACTGGTATTTTGTGCATGTCTTGGGTACTGATTAGTGGATTCTGAAGTTGTTGTTGTTGTTGTTAGATGTCATTGAGTTAATTCCACATCATAGGGACCCAGTAGACAACAGAAGGAAACACTAACCTCTCCGCTGCCATACTCACAATTTAGGATGAACCCATTGTTGCCATCATGGTGTCGATCCATTTAGTTGGGGATTCCTATTTGTCCCTTCCCTTCTACTTTACCACATACACTATCCTTCTCCAGGGACTGCTCCCTTCTGACAACATTGTCCAAAGTATGTAATATGAACTCTCTCTATCTTTACCTCTAAGTAGCACTCTGAGCATACTTCTAAGACAGATTGGTTTGTGCTTTTGGACACCAATGTTACTTCAGTATTCTTAGACAGCATTATAATTCAAATAAATGAATTCTTCAGTTTTCCTTATGCAGTGTTCAACTTCCAATACATAGGAGGCAATTGATAATACCGTGATTTGGGTGAGGCGCACCTTGTCCTCAAAGTAAGATCCCTGCTCTTAAATACTATAAATAAGCCTAATTAGGCATCTATACAATGTAGCTATTGATCTCTTGATGGTTAGTATGACCATTCTGGTTTTTTGTATTTTTTTCAAAAGTTATCAGTATTTCTGGAAGGCATTACAACTTAGTCAAGTTTAAATTAAGAATGTTGCTCAAGAGGGGTCTGGAAGCCAACTTTACTCTGCAACCAACCAATGTAAAAGCCGGTGGAATGGTGAGCCTTATATTCAAGGTATGCTTGATGACTGGTATACATGAGAGAGTCTAGAACAAATTTTGCTTTTCTCTAGTAGCCTGACTTGCTGATTAGTTTTAGAGGAGCACTAGTCTGCACCCTTTATCCTATAACTGCAACCTCACACAGCCCTGCCTTCAGAGACACCCAGGGGGTTGCAAAAGGGCAGTGCCAATGATATCCAAGGAGCCACTCAGGCTAATGCCTCCCTACGTTATCCCAGCATAGCCTCTTCCCAGCACATTCATTTTGTTTTCCTGCCAAACTAGGTTCCTGGGTGGAGCATGTTTCAGAAGTTCAAGCCTAGGCACTAGCTTTTTGCCTTCTCCCTAGAAGAGCAAGACTGGATGGGACACTAGAACCCAAGTCAGTAAGCCCTCTCCTACAGTTTGTGTTGTTTGCCATCTGTCAGTATTACCTAGAGCTTGGAATCCAGAATCTAGGCCAAGGTGACACAATGGTTGATCAGTCATCTCTTTCCTGGATCCATCTAAGTTTCTGCCCTCACCTTGGTTCTTGGCATCACCCATTTACCTAACTCTTGCCATTCCTTGATTGTAGGCTACAGTCTTTCCCAAAGGCTTGAAAATTGGACATCTGTAAACACAAGAGCTTTAAAGAGCAGCAAATAAGGATTCTCCTGGCTTGTTTTCTTGTTTAGGATATCTCTGTCTTGGCCAAGGTACATCTCCGATGTCCTATTGGTGTCCCTTTGTCTCTATTGTCCACCTCTACAGCAAGTTTCTCCAGTTACCACACTATTGTGCTTAAATGGACTACCCAACCATAGGCATTTCCTCACACACAATACATATTGTAAAGAATTCACAGGATGCAAGGGGATAGGGGCAGGTTAACTTAATGAACAGCTCAGAATGGGTTGGAGTGGCATGTATGAGCATGATTCAGCTTGATCACTTTCAGCAGATATGTCAAGGATTATGGTCTGAGGTGCAGTATGAGCTGATAAAGCACGTTTTTCATAAAATACTCCTTTCTTCAGTTAGATTGCTGGTGAAAAGAAGATATTTACCTTCAATGGAGCTTGAGAATTTTGAGGCCTTAAATACTTCCATTTTATTCTGAAAATAAGTATTGTATATGTAGGATGTGAATCCGAAGTTGAAAACGATATTTGAGAAATTAGTTAAATTGCTCTGTAAAGATAGAGTAGGCCCTGTGTTTAATGCAAACACCCTCAGATTGGAGCATGATTTGATCCCAGGGTGTGGGGGTGATCAATATTTAGTGCACGCAGTACAGGCTAAGAACCTGCCATGTCTTTCTCAACACTGACTCCTCTTCTGTTTCAGATCAGAGATTTGCCACAGAGAAATATGAGCCAGTCTAGGGAGCTAGAAATCTGTAACCACTGTCTTGCACATTGAAGTATCACAAGGAAGGATTTAAACTTCTGACTGGTTTGTGAACCAAATCCATTCACCCTGGGGTTGCTGAGGGCATTGCTGGGCGTAGGAGCTTGAGGGGAAGCAGGAGGGATCCGTATTTCCTGGGGTCTGACCCCAGGAGAGCGCCAGTGTACAAGGGCCCAGGCTGTCCTGATAGTCAGTTTCCAAGGTCTTTGCTCATCTCCCTGAATGATGGAATTCACTGGGAAAGTAACTGTTCATAATTGTATTAGAACTTAAGTTCTGAGTGCTCCAACTTAACAAAAGGCTCGTGTCGTGGTGGTTACAGATTGGGCTGCTAACTGCAAGGTCCGTGGTTCAAGATTCTAAGTCACACTTGGGGTGAAAGATCGGGTATCTACACTTATAAAGATTTACAGTCTTGGAAACCCACAAAAGCAGTTTCATCTTCTCCTAAAGGGCTGCTATAATTGGAAAACACTCGATGGCAGTGAGTTGGGTTTTAGGTTTGGGTTGCTGATGACAGTGACAACTCAGTGTCTATTAGTTATGTCCCCACTTTGATTTAGCCACCATCAAATTCTCTGTGATCATTAACCAAGCAGGTAGGTCATTTTCCCCTGGGGGAGAATGCCTTAGAAGTAGATTGCCTGCACTCATTTCCAGCCAGCCCCTCTCCACTTGCCTGCCTAGGTGTATCCTTGACGGAGGTCAACGTCCTGAGGACAGAACAGGGGCCATTGTCACGAGTCTTGCCTTCACGGGGTTTTTTATAAAGGCCCTGGGCCTATCTTGTAACTCCCTCTATCTAATAATGTGCATGCCTAATCATTCCTGCTGCTGCAGTCCCATCCGTACATGTGATGTATTAATCTGGCACCAATTGTGATCTGTGGCATGCCTTATGTTCTATGCCCTGTTTATTCAGGGTCCTCACTGAATCCTCAGTTGTTATTTTGACTTCGTGCTAATGGTGTGTGTGGGTGCGTGTGCACACGCATCTTTTATTATATCTTAAGTTTAATAAATGTTCTCCTTAAATTATATTTGACATATGGTTCACTTTTCTACTCTAACACACAATTTAGGATCACAAATAACTCAAGGTACAGTTCTCCTTTCGGACAGCATCTTGGCAGACATCTCTGCACGTAAGGGCAGGTCCTGCAGCTTTTTGGCTTCTGTCCTGAATGGGGAAAAGTTACAAAGGTCTTTTAGCTCTGCGGATAGATGCTCACTCTGCCCCTTAGCCTCAGACCAAACACACTCAGCTCTGTGTAGGTTGGCAAATCTAGTTCCCCCAATAAATACCCAGATGTACACCACTTCACCTACTAACCTCCTGCCCAAATGCACTCAGCTCTCTTGTTCGGTGGTCTGGGAATCCAACTGTTCTGTCTCAGTCTCTTGGTTCTGCTGCCACCGTGTCTCTGTTGCTGCTTCTCCCCATAATTTTCTCTCTTGTGTCACAGCTCTCTGTCTTCTGGATTGAAGAGTTTCAATGCAAGAATCTAGGATATGCCCTCCCCCCCCCCCGCAAACTGCCATGTTTTCAGGCCGTGTCTCGCTTAGTCTTCCCCCATAAGGAAATGGCTGGGGAGCTCCAGGAAACGCAAATGAACCGGGCTGATGAGTCAAGGCAACGGGGTAAACCAGAGCAGCTTTGCGTAGGGTGGGAAGGCCATGGTGTCCACTAGTGACTGGCTGTTGGGGTGAATGTAATGCTGGTGATGGCCTACGGGAGCCTGGTATTTGTACTACTATTTATTTTTGTGAAGAGGCAAATCATGTTCTTTGCAATGAGATCTCGGAGGAGCCCTCATGTCCCTGTGGGGAACCCTCATGCCCCCCAACGATCTGAAAGAAGAGATTGATATTCAACTATCCAGAGTTCAGGATCACAAGTAGGAATCCCAGCTCCTTGCAGATGATGATGCCAGACTGCCACAGCTGGAAACCCAGGGAAATCAAAACTGCTACAATTGTCTGTACAAGATGAAAGCTCTGGACACCATTCATGTCTCCTGGATCCCATTTCACACTGAAGGCTGGCATCGTCATCCCCTAATAGGCAGAAATTTCCATTCCTACCTGCTCCATCTTCGGAATGCTACTACTCCTTTCAAGGGTGTGTGCAAGGCCCTCATTGATCCCCTGCTGCATGGCTATGAGGCAGCCTGCTATGGGCTAGATGTCTTTGGCCAGAGTGAGTATACCTACGCTCTCAGGAGGCCCTGACTGAACTGGCCACTGCGGTCAAAACACAAAGTGGGAGCTCTCAGCGACACCACCAGTCAGCAGCCAAAGACCTTACCCAATCTCCTGAAGTCTCCCAACGACCTTCCAGGTGACATACCTCCCCTCCAGTCAGAAGAGTAAACCTGCCAAGCATTTCCTCGAATTGAAGAGCTTTAAGGACAATTGTAATACCCTGGGGAGTACTCTGATGGACCTGACAGACTCGCTGGAGATGAGCCAGGACTGGAGTGTGCTTGCCAGGCAATCCTCAGGTTAGCTGGCTGGTGGGCCTGCACCCTTGCCCGACGCTCCCGATGTGTGCAAGATCATGCCTGGAAGACCTTGGGGGATATTTCTGAACAACAATTAAAACTATTTTCCCCAAAAGCAAAAAAAAAAAAAAAAAAAAAAGAATCTAGGATCCAGGCTCTTCTTTTTTGATGGTAGTGAAATCCCAAGTTCTGTTTCTGAAATGGCTCAATTAAACCTAACTAGATGTCCAATGTGACTAATTCCCACGTTAGGCTTTCTTTTTTTTAAAAAAATCGTTTTATTAGGGATTCATACAAATCTTACCGCAATCCATACATACATCAATTGTGTAAAGAACATTTGTACATTCATTGCCCTCCTCATTCTCAAAACATTTGTTCTCCACCTAATACCCTGGCATCAACTCCTCATTTTCCCCTCCCTACCTGCTCTCCCCTTCTTCTTGAACCCTTGCTAATTTATAAATTATTATTTTGTCATATCTTGCCCTGTCTGATATCTCTGTTCACCCCCTTTTCTGCTGTCTATCCCTCAGGGAGAAGGTAATATGTAGATCTTTGTAATTAGTTCTGCATTAGATTTTCAGACATCTAAATGGCGTAGCCACAAGGGTACCAATCTATTGTTGGGCAAGCTGCCCAATCCTCTTAAACCAAATAAGCCAAACTCAATGCTATCAAGTTAACACGGACTCATCGAGAGCTTATATGACAGGGTCGAACTGCCCCTGTGAGTTTCAAAGACTATCTCATTAACAGAGTAGAGAGCCCTGTCACTCTTGGGAGAAGTGCCATCTTTCTCTCAAGGAGAAATATGTCATTTCCAACTGCTGACCTAGCGATTAGCAGCCCAACAGTAATCACTATGCCACCAGGGCTCCTTTGCCTTGTTCACATTGGCGGGCGACAAACCCACATAAATATTTGGAAGGAATTAAGACTGTATATTTGTATAGGCCAACTAACAAACTGTATTAGGTGCGACAAATAATGCTAAATTAATAACATTGTTTATCTTGAGAGTCAAAAGTGCACTCACTATGGGGGATGTATACTTTTTCTTTTCATATATATATAAATTTCAATCTAATAGATGCTACATAAGTGTTTATTTTGGAGTCCTGGTTTTCTCATTTATTAAGAATTGGACTGCTAACCTCATGGTCAGTGGTACAAACCCATTAGCTGCCTGTCATGGCTTCAGAGTCTTGGAAACTGTGCAGCAGTTTTATTGTGTCCTATTGGGTGTTTATATGTCTAACTTTACATGATGGTGCATTTTAAAGTGTTTCTAAACTGAAGTGATTGTACAATTTCTAGTTCCTTTAGAAGTTCATAATAGTTTTTTATATAGCCCATTTAAAATGTTTCCAGATGGTTTAATTAATCATCATTTTCAAAGTTCATTGATTTGTCATTCTCCTTGAGAGTCACACAGTAAGGAATTGATAGTTCTGTATGCTGTGAGGTAGGGATCCAGCTTTTTTGTTTCTTCCTCTTGGCATGTATATTTGATTGTCCAATCTGTATTATAAAGTCATCTTTTACTCACATGTTTAAAAATTAAGAGTTTTAGATTTATTGGTCATGGTATAAGCATGTTTTCTATCATTCAATAATGGCAACGTTAACAGTATTGGGGACTTTGTGTAAGAAGGGGAACAGAACAGTAACAGTATCTGGACCTACAGGTCCTGTGATACTCTCATTGTATTCTCTCATCAGCCTGCAACTTGTGCATCAATAGCAGCACAGAAGAAAGAGGAAGAAGTGCCTGGTTTGGGTATTATTATTTCAAGGATGTCCCCATGAGAGGTTGAAATTTGTGAGCATCATTGGAACTGATACAGTTAAGACAAACATAGAGCATCCCAGTTGCCGGCAGTGTCTAAGGACTAAAGTAAATGACCAAAGCTCAGGTGATTTTGATGTATATTTTCTATATTTCCTACTTGACTTGTAGAAGCCTGTATAACACTGATTCAGTTCATTGGAAAAGTGGGAATTTGGAATTGTAGAAGCTATAGCTAAACTCAGATTCTGACTTCAACATTGGGTAGGAGAAGATTAGGAATATGTATATTGATCATATACATATTGCCTATGTATTGACATTGAACTAAACTATTGACATTGAACATAATACATCATCGAGGGTACTTTGGATGACATTATCTTTCAACTTATTCTATGGCCAACCCATGAGAATCATTCAAATGATATACTCTGCCTAGTTTTTTTAAGTAATTTTATTGGGGGATCGTGCAACTCATCACAATCCATACATACATCTATTGTGTCAAGCACCTTTATATATTTGTTGCCATCATCATTCTCAAAACATTTTCTTTCCACTTGAGCCCTTGATATTAGTTCCTCATTATTTTCCTCCCTCCTTCACCCTCCCTCACTAACCCTTGATAATATATAAATTATTATTTTTTCATGTCTTACACTGTCAGATGTCTCCCTTCACCCATTTTGCTGTTGTCCGTCCCTCAGGGAGGTGCTTTTATGTAGATCATTGTGATAGGTTCCCCTACTTTTCCCTTCCCCTCTTGGTATCTCTACTCTCATTATTGGTCCTGAGGAGTTTATCTATCCTGGATTCCCTGTGTTTCCAGCTCTTATCCACCCCAGTGTACATTTTCTGATCTATCTGGATTTGTAAGGGTGAACTGGGATCATGATAGTGGCGGGGAGGATGCATTAAAGAAATAGAAGGAAGTGATAGGTTTCATTGGTGCTATATTGCACCATGACTGGCTCTTCTCCTTCCCATAACCCTTCTGTAAGGGGATGTCCAGTTGCCTACAGATGGGCTTTCAGTCTCCACTCTGCACTCCCCCAAATTCACAATGATAGGATTTTTTGTTCGTTGATGCCTAATACCTGATCCCTTTGACACCTCATGATCACAGAGGCTGAGCTTCTTCCTTGTGGGCTTTGTTGTTTCTCAGCTACATGCCTGCTTGTTTATCTTCAAGCCTTTAACATCCCAGGTATTATATCTTTTTATAGCCAGGCACCATCAACTTAATTCACCACATTTGCTTGTGCACCCGCTCTGCCTTCAGCGATCCTGTTGGGAAGGTGAGCATCATGGAATTCCAGGTTAATAGAAAAAAGTGTTCTTGCATTGAGGGAGAACTTGTGTGGAGGCTCAATGTCCATCTGCAACCTTAATACGAGAACATATAAATAAATGCACATAGATCTATTTCCCCATCATCATATATAAATATATTTATTTGTACATGCCTATATTTAGACCTCTATCAATGCCCTTTGCCTCCTAGTTCCTTCCTTTATTTCCTTTTACTTTCCTCTTGTTCCACTATCACATTCAGCCTTCATTTGGGTTTTAGTAATTCCTCTCGGTTACATTGCCCTTGATCAAGCCCTACTAGCCCTCCTCAACATCAACTTTGGATCACGTGTTTCCTTGTCCCTGGATTTGCTAACACCCTCTTCCTTTCCCCCTGCCACCCCATGCCACCCCCCCCAACAGTTGACCCATTGTTTTCTCCTCCAGATTGTTTATCCTGCCTATCTTATCTATATAGAACTGAAGAGATAATAATATACACAGAAAAAAAGACAGAGCAAAACAAAGCAACAAAATAAAATAAAACAATAACAACAAAAAGAAAAGCTTGTAAATAGTTCAAGGTCTGTTTGTTGACCTTTAGTAGTGCTTTCTAGTTGAGTCTGATGGGGTTACATGGCCTGGATCCAAAGTCTACTTTTGGTATTCCCTGGGGACTTTGTTGCTCTGTTCCCCTTGGTGTTCTGTTTCATGCCCGTAGTGTTTCACCTCAGTGTGGTGGGGTCAGATTTGGTGAAATTCCTGCACTGTCTCCAGTGTTTTTCCTCATAGCACTATGGGTCAGTGAGTGACCTTGTGTCTCCTACTGTGGCCAACCCTATGTTTCTCTCTGTGCTTTGACTGCTCTGTGTGGGAATATCATCCTCAAGACTTGGTGGGCCAGAATGTATTCCGCTCTCTCTTCCTCTCCCTTTATTTGCTCCTGTGTGCTCTGATAATGATATGACCCTCGCCCTGAGGTATAGCTTCAATGCTGTCCTCTTAAGTGAATTCTTTTGCGGGAGGAGGGACAGTCCCCATAGTTGGGATTGGTTTGGCCCCTCAGACCTCCCTATTGGCTCCCTGCTTCATGCTGGTATGTTGCATTCACATCTTGGTTGAAGTCTGGTCCCTTTTTCTCTGTGGAGATATAAACAATACCTTCCCCTTGGGTGGGTTAGTGCCCTATTCCCCTGCTACTCATGTCTTTTTATTTCTCCCCCTCCCCCCTCCTCTTTAGTTGCCTTCCATATGTATCCCTGGATGATTTTGGTCTGGCCCCTGCCATACTACCTGGACTTCACCCCAGGAATGTTTGTATATAGTAGCTTTTCCCCCTATAACTCTTTTGCACTTTTAAGCTTACCTCAACAGACTTATGTTTCACTTGTCCTTTTGTGCTTGGTTTACTTCACTTAGCAAAATTTCCTCCTGTTCTTCCCATTCGGTAATGTCCTTCATGTGTTCATCACTGCTTTGGGGGATGCGTAGTACTCCATTGTATGTATGTACCACAGTTTTTTAATCCATTCATCTGTTGGTGGAAATTTGAGTTGTTTCCAACTCCTTGATTTTGCCTAGTTTTTAAGAAATAAGATCACCTTTTTAGGACAGTTTAATCTTCCGTGGGATTTTTGTTTGGTTAAGTATCTTTAATGCTTCTTTCTGAAAGTGATATGTTACATATCCTCCCAAACAGCCACATTCTCATTAATGCATCTAAAATGGGCCTTGTAGCCATAGAAGCTTACAAATGGGTGACGTCTCACTTCCTCTAACTATAGAAGTAGGAGGGACAATCACCCATCAACATCAGTCCTGATTTATGTGAGGCAGAGCTTAAACATACCTGTGCCCTCCAATAGTTTTCCAGTTCTGACACTAGTATCTTTCCAACAGTCCTAAGGGTGTGCAACAGAGCAGCAAGGGGAACAGAGCAGTCCTACTCAGCTCATTAATTTTTTGCAGTGGCCATGTACAAATTACAGTCCAGAGTCACAGGTAAAAATTTTATTCTGTAACAGAATGTAATTTGGTATCAGAATCTGTAGGCTATGCGTTGGCATTCATATTAAAGAACCATGTAGGCAAATTTTCTCTTCTTGAGGACAGGCCTGTTCTCTCTGTCCCTTCCAGACATTTAGCCCCCTCAAGGAAGACTCATTTCACAATTCCATCTCTCTAGGCTCCTCTCCACTCCTTGAGGTATATCCTCCTCTTGATCTTGCCTGCCCTACCCATATCATGGCTGAAAATCCCTTTCTGGATCTGTCACAATTGGCTCTGTCACTGTGTCCCTTCTTCCCTCGGCATTATTGCTATTGGTACAGCTCTTGACTCATGAATATTACAGTGCATTGTGCAGGAGCAGCAGTAGACCAGTCCCTAGGAGGTAGAGGTTCACGATGTTCCTTGATTTGCTCTGCAGTATCTCACAAAACTAAATAGCTATCAGGTAAATAACTCTTCAGGATGTGGAAGCTGGTGAATCTCAAATGTCAGGCAGCAAACTGTTGGCTCATGGAGTGGAGGAAGCTCTCAAATCAGGTCACACAGGCAGCTCACAGTTGAAGGGATGTCATGGAAATGGCTCCTGAATGTCTGCAAGCTGGCAAATGCCTAATCTATGGGTTCATTCTGAACTATGTGGCTGCAGGGGCTAACAAAACCTAATAAACAGTTCAGATAACAGGCCAGTGTCCCACTGTCTCCTCTGAACAATACCTGCAGGCAGTTCTCTCTCTTGATATGATGGCTTCTTGGTTCAACCTAGCACCTTCACTGCTTAGGCCAGATTAGGAGGAGCCCCTTAGAGAGCATGTGATGAAAGAAGGCAGGTGCAAGAGGACCTTTTATTTAAAGTTAAGTCAATACTGCTCGAAGGTGGCTGAGAAGAATTTGTCCTAAGATTGACAAGAAGAGCTTATCCTAAGGTGGTTTCTAAGAGTTTCCCCGCACTCAGGAAGGGAGATAAACTCTATGAACTTTCTGTTTAGGGATCTGAGTTATAGCTTCTTATTCTTGATCCCAGGTTTTACTTTGTTCATTAATAGGCCACTTTGATCTATGAGTTTTGTGTGGCCATAGCCATGGATTATCAAACCCACAACTGAGACAAAGAGTGGTGTGGGAGGAATGACTTATGTAAGAATTGACCAAAAATGTTGGACAGCTGAGCTCTGTTTGACCTCCCCCATCTGCACTGTTCCTGATAGCGGGTGCCACTGAAGGTACCGAGCCTCGTACGCTGGTGATGCTGCTAGGACTCCACATTCCATTTCACAATGTACTGTAAACTTGTTTGTTAATATAAACAGGTGTTTATCTACTTTGTGTGAGTATAAATCAGCTACTTCTGGCTCATTCAGCTCATTTCACTGGTACTCAAAATTCTAATTTTATGAGTGGGTGGATTACTTTGGTGGTACAGAGGTCCCCAACACTCGAACCTTAGGAGTGACATTGCAATTGTGGCAAATATTAAAAGACAGAGAGCAGACAGCCGGACACAGGGGCTCCCTTCCCATGCCAGGACTGAGAGAGTGAATGTATATTCCAGTGGGCATATATAATGGAGCTTACAGATCATTCATAAGGCACCCACCTCATGCACTTAGCATATACATAGTCAATGGGTAATATAAGTGAGTAACGCGACAAGCAATGAGGTGAGTCACTATCTTGACCTAATGCTGCTTGACTTCAAACCTGCCCTGAGCCCTCCCCAGGCATTTGCTACATTTTATAGTGGACTGGCTACAGAACCTGATTATTCTAATTTACCGATAACCTTCAAGCACAGTGAAGCAGCTAGGCAGAGAAATGATTCTTCTACTACTGTGTTTCAACCAAAAATAAGACACTGTTTTATATTTATTTTTCCTCAAGAAGACACACTATGGCTGATTTCCAGGGGATGTCTTATTTTTATTAAGTATGGCACAACAATCTACATTTATTCAAATATAGTTAAGTCACCTTATTGTGGAACATCAACCCTCAGTGCTGAGTAAAATGGCAGCCACAGCTTTACTTCTTCCCCCTGAAGACACACCATACCTAAAGCAGAGCGCCCTGCTCCTCACTTCACTAAGGAGACTTTTATATTCACTGTCTATGTCTCCCTCTCTGCCTCAGCTTGCAGCACGCACAGAACAACCGGGACCTGACAGTGGGGCGCTATCAGGTTGATGGGACTGCCCACACCCCTCCCATCATCTCCGAGATAGCAGCTGTCACGATGGGGCAGGTGAGAAAGGCTGTCCATCTTTGTTCCCTCTCTGTGGCGGTATGCTGCATAGCCATTCCTGTCACTATGTCTTATTTTCAGAATATGACTTATCTTGCACAATTGCTTGGATAACCTGCTATGGCTTATTTTATGGGTCTGTCTTATTTTCGGGGGAACACAGTATGATAGCTCCTATAAGACTGCTCCTTCATGGAGAGCTATTGTCGGTTGCACATTATTTGGCCTGGAGAACGTGTATTTGAAAACATTCCTTTCTCAGAACAATAGAGATCTTTCTGAAAATAGAGCTAGTTTTCCGTCCCCATGGTTGCCAATGTAGAAATAAGGTCAAATACTTTCCACCAAGTTCTCAGTTTAGTACACATTATGGAATGTACAGTTTTCATTACTGTTTTGCTTTCTTTACTGTAAGATATTTAAAAAAATCTTCAAATGAAAAATACATCGTTAAATAGACTCCCCTTACTACAGGAATCACTGACATTCAATGATGTGGCTATAAAGTTCACCTGGGAGGAATGGCAGCTCCTGAACCCTGCTCAGAAGACCCTATATCAGGATGTGATGTTGGAGAACTATCACAACCTGGTTTCCATTGGTGAGGAGAATTCTCAAGTCATTGACCTTGTCACTGGCTTTTCCTATCTTATGTGTTAAATTCTTTGCAGTGTCTGTGGTGTTCTCGAAGAGGTAGATTCCCATTGCATTCTCTGGTACTAGGTTAATGGGTAAGGTCATCTACTCTTGAGAAAACACCTTTTACTTTTTTTCCTTTGAACATGATTTTCCTAGAAATACAACAATCTGCACACTTTACAAACCTTAGGTTAAATTTGGTGTCTAAGATTATGTAATTCTTATGAACAGGTAATCTAATTGTCACCTCAGATGCTTCCTCTCAATAGGAACAAGGAGAAATGGGGTTGTTTTTAGAGACAAGCTGTATGGAAATTTTTCAGGTGTGTGGTCAACATAGCTTAAGGGGAATTGGCCTGGGAGGTTGATTCAACTGTTAGAAGGCCTCACATCCATCATAGGTGTCGGGTAATACATAAAAGTGTGTGTTCCTTCGAATGTGAGACCTCACTTTTCCTACCAGTTGCAAGAAGTACTCCTGTAGCTCTTCTGAGATTAGATTTTTAGATGTCCATTTATTTGATTTACATTATTATATGTCTGTGTCTATAATTTTCTTTAAGGTTGTCAAAACTTTCCCCTTTATATGCTTGTACCTTACTATGAAAGTCCATCTTGCAAGCCTCTCTCCAAACAGAGAACTTGGAGTACATAATTGTCCCCAGAATACAACACATTCCTCTACTATTGTGCAAGCATGGATCTTAAGGTCCGGCCATAAATAGGTCTCCATTGTGTTTCCTTAGCTTTCCCCCTTGGAGTGTCTCTATTTTTGTTATTATTTCACAACTCATTTTGCTACTGTTATGAATTGGGTGACCCCTGTGAAAGGGTCCTTTGATCCCCAAAGGGGTCATAACCCACAGGTTGAGAAACACTACTCTAAAGGTATTGGTTTCCATTTTCTCATTTTTTCTCCTCTCTAAAGTTTTCTTCATTCTAGTGACATAAGTTCTTTCTGTTTTCTAATAGAGATGATCAAATTGCCTTCTCTGTTGGAATTGTTTAACAGACATATTTTTCCATATTTTATTCTTTTTGGTGAAATACGTGTGTGACTTCTGTTATTTTCAGGTATCTAAGATCATCTTCCCAGCAAGAAAATTATCCGCTTGGGATATTCTTTAGCACTGTACCTTCAATTTTTTTCTACTTGTAAGATTTAAAAAAAAATCATTTTACTGGGGGCTCGTACAACTCTTATCACAATCCATACACACATCAATTGTGTAAAGCACATTTGTACATTTGTTGCCCTCATCATTCTCAAAACATTTGCTCTCCACTTAAGCCCTTGGCATCAGCTCCTCATTTTTCTCTCCCTCCCCGCTCCTCCCTCCCTCATGAACACTGGATAGTTTATAAATTATTATTTTGTCATATCTTACACTGTCTGACGTCTCCCTTCACCCACTTTTCTGTTGTCCGTCCCCATATGTAAATCCTTGTAATAGGTTCCCCCTCTCTACCCCACCCTCCCTCTGGCTTCCTGGTATTGCCACACTCACTGTGGTCCTAAAATGATCATCCAACCTGGATTCCCTCTGCTTCCAGTTCCTATCTGTACCATTGGACATCCTCTGGTCTAGCTGGGTTTGTAAGGTAAAATTTGGATCATGATGGGGAGTGGGGTATGTTGTATGTTTCATCATTGCTACACTGCACCCTGACTGGCTCTCTTCACCGCCACCCTTCCTTAAGTGGATGCCCAATTGCCTCCAGATGGACTTTGGGTCTCCACTCCGCAAACCCCCTCATTCACAATGATATGATTTTTTGTTCTGATGATGCCTGACACCTGATCCCTTTGATACCTCATGATCAAACTGGCTG
Organism: Tenrec ecaudatus; assembly: GCF_050624435.1. Taxonomy (NCBI): domain Eukaryota; kingdom Metazoa; phylum Chordata; class Mammalia; order Afrosoricida; family Tenrecidae; genus Tenrec; species Tenrec ecaudatus. The sequence continues at coordinate 13,750,493 of NC_134532.1, forward strand.
CTGTGCTCCCTCCATGCAGGCTTTGTTACTTCTGATCTAGATGGCTAATTTTTTTTAAGTTGCCTGTTCCTCCAATAACTTTTTAAGTGGAAAGGACATTATTAACATCCTGCTTTCTTTTTTCCTTTCTTTCTAATTTTTTTTTCATTAAACGCATGTCTGATGTATATTCCTTATTATGCAGTATGCCTTCTTAAGCCCACACCCACACCTTCTTAACAGGTCCAAAACCTGAATGATGCTTTGCTGCTTCTATAGAACATTTGGGCTGTATATTCCAACACTGATTTTTTTGTTATTGAAATAGTGCATAGTATATTCAATATTGCTGTCTTTGTTTTCTGTCTTTTTATTAGTCTTTGGTTTCCATGTATATGATGATCTGGTCTTCAGTCATTAGTGTTCACTCATCAGTCTTCAAATCCTCAAGTTTATTCTTTAGATAATCTCTATGCTCTCTGATCTAAATCCTTTGGCCAGCTTCAACTTACATTTGAGGAACTGATGATCTGTTCCACAGATAACCCCTGGCCTTGTTTTGATTAATGAACTTCTCCATCATTTCTTTCCATAGATGTGGTTGATTTGATTTTCATTTGTTTGACTTAGAAAGATCTACATGTATAGTCTCCATTTCTGTTTCTAATAAGGAATTTGTTGTGAAATCATTAGTCTCAAAATTTTATCAGTTAATTTGTGTGTCATTTCTGTCACTAAAGCCACATTTTCCAATTACTGTTATTGTTCCCAAATTTTACATTCATCGGTGCACATGATTGTATGGTTGATCAGTGTCAGGTTGCAAAAGTTTTGGAAAATTTTGAATATATATCTTTTTAATCATTTTATTTGGAGATTTCACAGTTATCTTAACATTCCATAGTTCAGTCACATGGAACAGTACTGTACAATTGCCACCACAGTTCCAAAACATTTTCTTCTTGAACTCCTTGATATCAGCTACCCTTTATCCTCTCCCTCCACCACCCTCAATTTCTTTATTGTGAAAAACAGAACCTGGATGAAAGTATAAAGCAGCCTTATCTCTATAGTCCTTGCCACAGGGCTTGAAAGACCAGTACTAGTGTTAGAAGAAAACCTCCACAAGCAGCAAGGATAAAGCTAGAGCTGATAACGCACAATCTCCAGATAGTTTTCTTCCCAACTACCCTTCTTCCATTAAAGATGTTCGTATGCAGCTCCTACAGGTGGCTGACTTCTTGCTTCTCAGCTAAAGATGCCTAGCTTTCAAAGCAATTAGCTTCCTTTTGTTGCTATCACTCAAGGAACCAACTATCCATTTGTCTCTTAAATGCCTTCTGGAAGGGTCCTAAGGGATGGTTGTGTAATTGAAGGGCAGAAATAAAAAAGGCAGACAGGAGTATTTAGGCATTCACCTCTTCTTGGATGCCAAGTCTGAGCAGGAGAGAGAATGTATTCTTTCACCAATTTACCATATATACTCCTGTATACGTGGAGTTGTTCAGCACTTTTTTAATGCAGATTTGTGGTAAAATGCAGTTTTTGTAATATTTGGGTTGGCTTATACTCGAGTATATATGGTATAAAGTCTCAGGGCATGCAGGCACATACCCCCTCCCACCACCACACAGACACCTATGTACCAAACAAGGTAGGCAGTGCCTTTAACCTGGAGGGCCCTGAACTATTTGGGTGAACAACTTAAGACCAATGCTGAGGGCAGGTGGGGGGAATAACTGTCATCTGAGCAGGGTGGCCAATAACAACAGGTCTGCTCTTATAGCTAAAGCTGGTGGCAGCTAGTAATTAGCCATGTGCTTGTATGAGGTATCATTAAGGTCACACTATAGTAAGGGGATATTGTGGAGATGGTTTTTAATTCAGAGAATGTGACTGGGACTCTTTTCCAACTTACAAATGTGCATGCCTCACTCTTCCCAGATACTAGGCCTTGCAATCTTCTTTAATTCTGAGAACAAAGAATTTGTCTACATCCACCCTCTTCTTGGTCCTCAGTTTCCCACAGCCTGATACTTATCATGAAGTGTTCTAAAAGAAATCAGGATATTCACACATTCATACTTGTTCATTCTGTAGTATCTGTGCCTTCTGGAGGCTTCCACCACTTGCAGCTATATACATTCACTGTTACATGACCTTATTTTTGCTGTCTGCTTTTTCTTCTTTAATTGCACATGCTACTCCTACGGGCCGGTTTTGCTTTGGGGCTAAATCTACATTTATGTTTGCTTTAACAGTAAGTGCACAAATTTAAGTAACACTTGTGGCTGGTCTTACCTGCATGCATATGAATATTAACCTACCACTGACAGAACTATACTTCAGAGAAGATCTTGAATGTACTTTTGATGATCAATATGACACCAGTATTTTCAATTTGTCAATCTCAGCCTTATAAACCATTTGATTATCTAATTTAAAATAGCCAGTACCAGTCTATTAAAGTTTAATAAGCCATATACCATCAATATTTAAACATTCCATTTTGTTTTGAACACTTGCAATTGTTCTTGATAATACTTCATATATTCTGTCTTCCAATTATTAGAGGATGTATGCAGCTATTTTTTCTTATTTTCAGTCATGACTTGTCAACCACTTAATGTCCCCAAAGTTCTCCTCCATCCACATCATCACTGTTGACTGTACTTTGAAGATTTAGTACTTGTTCAGTATTACTTCATTGCCATTAAACCTGAGGGGTTCTTGTTCCAGAAGTAGATCACCAGGTCTTCCTCCCAGTCCCTATTTCTGGAGAATCCACTAAGACCTGTGCGCCATGGGTGGTCCTGCTTTTCTTTGAAACACTGGGTGGCAGTGCTTCTGACATCACAGCAACCTTCAAGCTACCGGACAACACTGGAAGATGGGTGGTATAAGCTAGAATACAGGCTCCATAAACTAGAGAATATGTTTCTGTGCCATGGTGCTTTCATATATACCTGTAAACGTGATTTTCTCCCAGGTAGAACATTCTGCATTTTTCATATTCTGAACTTTATCTAGTACTTAGTTGTATCTCAGTAAAGATTGATGGAATGAATACATCTGTCATCTATCAACTGAAGTTAGCAAGCCTTACCACTACTTTGGCCTATTGGTCTCAATGTTTTGTTTATATTACATTTGTTGTATATTTCATGGCTTTATTTAAGTAAATACCAAATCTGTGTGCATTCATTACTTTCTTATCCAACCTTGTTTCTATAATAACTGTTTTGATCCTTGGGATTCTTTACACGATTGTATTACTTCCAGTGGGCAATAAATTTTAAGCATAGTCTTTTATTTACATTCATGTAAGAGGGTTGTCACTAAAGATTTACCTTGTATCAATGCTTATTTTAAGAGGTCCATGATGGAAAGATTCAATGTTCTCTTCTTTTATAGAAATCCAGAAAGATGGTGATCATATGCTCGAACACTTGCAACAGGAAAGATATAAGGACAGAACAGAACAATGCTATAAATTTAATACATTCGAAAGTTTTGTTTCTCAGCACAAAACTAATTTTCCTCTCAAGGAAAATTATGAGATGTTTGATTTTCATGAAGAATTGTAAAATCAGAGTTAATCACTCTGAAATTAAATAAGCACAGAAGCAACAAAATAAAGAAGTCAATTGTGCTCAATGCAGATGAGAAAAATTTTCCCCATGTTGAACAAGAGCAATTTTATACTGAAATGAAACTCCCTGAGTGTGAACAATCCAGATTCATGAAGTCTCAGTGGATTCAGCATCAGGAATCAGATGAAATTGAGAAACCACACACAGGTGATAAATGTGGGATGACCTTCATTGAGGAGCCTTTGCTCTTGGAGCACCAGATCATTGATGTAGTAGATAAGATCTATAGATGCAGTCATTGTGGACAAAAATTCAATAAAATGTTCAATCTCAATGAACATTATCAAAAAGCTCACGAAGGACAAAAGCCATATAAATGCTTAGAATGTGGCAAAACTTATCATAGGAAATCATACCTCAAGGAACATCAGAAAACTCATGTGGCACGGACTACCTATGTGTGCAATGAATGTGGGAAAGGTTTCACCAGGAAGAGTAATCTCACTGTTCATCAGCGAATTCATACTGGGGAGAAACCCCATGTATGTGGTGAATGTGGAAAAGCCTTTATCAACAGAACTGTTCTCACTGTTCATCAACGAACTCATACTAGAGAGAAACCCCATGTATGTAGTGAATGTGGAAAAGCCTTTATCAGGAAGACTGCTCTCACTGTTCATCAGCGAACACATACTGGAGAGAAACCTCATGTATGTAATGAATGTGGAAAAGCCTTTATCAAGAAGAGTGCTCTCACTGATCATCAGCGAACTCATACTGGAGAAAAACCCCATGTATGTAATGAATGTGGGAAAGCTTTTATCAGGAAGAAGGGCCTCACTGATCATCAGCGAACTCATACTGGAGAGAAACCTCATGTATGTAATGAATGTGGAAAAGACTTTTATCAACAGGACTGCTCTCACTGTTCATCAACGAACTCATACTGGAGACAAACCTCATGTATGTGGTGAATGTGGCAAAGGCTTCACAAAGAAAGCAAATCTCAAAATTCATCTACAAATTCATACTGGAGAAAAACCTTATCTATGTGGTACGGGTGGTAAAGTTTTATCCGGATGAATTTCCTTATAGCACATCAGAGATTTCACACAGTAAAGCAGTCCTTTGCATGAATTAAATGTGGAAAATCTTATATGTAGAAGTCAAGTCTCATTAAACATGAGAAAATTCCCAACGAGAAAACTTTTCATTAGGGTTAGTGTAACAAAGCTTTTAAAACAAAGGAAGAGGTGCTCGAGTTTGGCCTGGACCAAGTGTTTGAACAGACAATTGTGATTTACCATGCAGGTACCCATTCTCTGAACTACTGTCCCTCTACTGACATGGCCCATCGGTTTGGGGACAGGGCCTTCCACACCTCCACATGGCCCAAGGGCACCTCAGTTTTCTTCCAGCTATCAGTGCCTGAAAGAGCTGAACCCATTTTTTTCTGGGTCACAGCTATACCAAACAGTAGATTGCCCAATAAGATGCCAGTAGTGCCTGCCCCATTTGCGTGCTCATTGTTAACCCCAGAAACAGCTCCAAAGTACCATAAAATAAGATGATAGAAGATGTATACGAACAATTAATCCTGAGGACCATTGCACCACAGCGAACCTCACCCTCCATGACCCTGAGAGGAGAACTAGACGGTGCCCATCTTCCACTGCTAATTACTCAGAAAGAGATCACAAAATAGGAGCATGAGTTGAGTGGGAGAACACAATGGAACAAAACCCAAAATCATAAAATAGATCCGGCTTACTGGTCTGCTGGAGACTTGGAATTCCCAGACTATGGTCCTTAGTGTCTTCACTCCAGGAAATGTACTCACTCCTCTGACTCATCTTTCAGCTAAACAATATACAGGCTTGGAGGGGAAGAATAACATCTGGGAAGTATACAGTCCTTACAGCAAACAACCATATCAAATCAAAAGGATAGCATTTGGTTATGAATAAAATCTCATAAAAGCAAGAAGGAACTGGAAAGAAGGTTGAATAATGATGGTAAAACTGGGAGGGCGGAAGTGGGAAGAGTGCTGGTACATCTTGGGGACTGCAATCAAGGCATGAATTGTTGAATGGAAAACCAATTTACTGTGTAAAGTTTTAAATCACATTAAAAAAAAGAGAGCTCATGTCACATCAATGATTTCATGTAGGATAGTTACCATGTAGCTGTCATGAGTGTGGGTAAAGATTTATCTGTGTTTCTAAGTTTTCTTGACATGAACACACAATGGAAAACGCTTTAAATTCAGTCAAGATGGGAAAGCTCTCCACAGGGAGTCATGTGTCATCCACACTCATCTCATACAGGAGGAAAGCTCTGGCAACATAGTGACTTGGCATATACCTACTTTGGCTTCTCTCGTGTGTCAGTAAACTACACTAGGATTCTAACTAATGTAGTTCTGGATGGCTGGCCGATAGCCAAAAAGGAGTCATGTGACAATAGGGGATTTGTACAGCAGAGACCATATAAATACAGGGACTGTGGAAGCGCGTATGCATTTAGTGACTGGCAGTGCCTCCAGTATTAAATTACATTTTCTTTTATGTTTCCAAAAGCCCATAGGATAAACTCTGATGCAGTAATTGGACAGGAGGGCTGAACAAAATGTCTGCCACATTGTATGACTTCAATGTAAACCCTGCAGGAAATCATATGAATAGAGACTGGGAAAGCCTGATAGACTCATCATGTATGCATACGTACATTGATATCAAGACCAATATCTGATTTTACCTTTGATCTCTAACTACGTTAACCAGAGAAATACTGTGACCATAGAACAGGAATGATCATGGTCTTGCTATCATGCAGACTTCTTGGGAAAGTCAACTATTGCAGATGTAGTTAAGTTAAAATAAACCCTTTATCCTTTTATATCTTTTTGACCCATTTAAAATATATTGTAGTTTTTAATATTCCTTTGTGATTGAGCTTTATCTTTTTGCCTTTGTTGTTCTTTAAAATATATCTCATTATATGAATGCCATGATACCTACTAGTGAGTGGTATTGCTGGATCATATGGGATTTCAAATACTGGTTGTTGTAAGTAGTGCCACATGGTTTTTCACAGTGGCTGTAAGTATTTATGGATCCAAATCCCTCCTATCCTCCAGCATTTGTTTACTTTCTTTGGTTTGGGCTGGAATTGTAGGTGTTAAGTGCTGTCATTGTGGTTTGAATTTACATCTCCCTGAAGGCGACTGATCCTGAGTATTTTTTTAAGTTTGTTAAACATTTGTCCTTCATTTTTGGTGAACAGTCTGTTCATATATTTTTCCTATTACTTGATTGTGTCTCTTGTTATTTTCTTATTGAGATGTAGAGTTCTGTATATTTTCTTAATTAGCCCTTTGTCTGATGTGTTATTGGTAACAAACATATTCCCAATCTGTGGGCTCTCATTTCACTCTTCTAATTCTGTCTTTTGGCGTGCATAGTAGTGTAATTTCACTTATATCCAATCGGCTTTATTCTAGCTGGTGACCTTTGGGAGGATTGAAGTGTCTCCGAAAATCCCCTAGGCCCCAAATGATAATCAGGTGGGGTTTATTGTAAGAACAAAAACTGAAGTCAGTTTGGCAGTCGAGGGGCTGAGGGTATTACATTCTTTCCATGGGTAAGCAGGGAGAGGTTGAGGACTCTGCATTCTTTTAGCCAAAGGTTTACAGAGGCTGAAATAGGAGTTAATTTTTCCTAACTTTGGGAGGCAGGAAGAAATTGGATAAGGACCAACACTAAAAAGGTTAGATCTTTTTGTCCTGGGTGGTGCCTCTTTGAGGGGCTGAAGTTGAATATTGTGAGAGGCCTCACTATGGATGTGTAGAGGAGACAAAGCCTGGGTTTTTGATCCTGCAGGAGTCAATGGGGTACCTGCTCCCTGCAAAGTTTAACATAAGGCTGGGAAAGGTCAGACTCCTTGGGAAGTGTAGGGTAAACTGCCTTAGGAACTGGCTCCGGGGATCCTGGGAACTTAGGCTAGCCGATGCATTACTCTTAGTTGTCAACAAAGACCCTGAGTGGGAATTTGTAACATTACCAGGAGATCTGCCTGCTTGACACATCTTTGTAATCACCATGGGGGTCCTGAAGAAGATTTAGCTCAGTGGTTCTCAACCTTCCTAATGTTGCCACCCTTTAATACAGTTCCTCATGTTGTGGTGACCCCCAACCATAAAATTAGTTCTGTTGCTACTTCATGACAGTAATTTACCTACTGTTAAGAATAGTAATGTAAATATCTGATATGCAGGATGTATTTTCCTTGTTAAAAATTGAACATAATTACAGCGGAGTGATTAATCAAAAACAATATGTAATTATATTACAAATAGATGAAATTTTGTGTTGAAGCATGGCATAGCATGAGTAACAGTCCTAATATAGGAACAGTAAACGACATTGCTACATCTTGCTACAGTATGTGCAAAAAGCCAATATCAGTGCGAAGGTAAAGATAACTTCTTTCTCACCAGATCAGAAATCCTCAGGGTAGTCTTTGAACGTAAAGCATAGTGATTAATTACAAAATAATATGTAAATATTTTGTGAAATGTTTATTTTTAATTACAAATAAATGAAAATTTGTCTTGAAGCATCATGTAGCATGGGTAACAGTCTTAATATAACAGTAAACTACATCGCTACATCTTGCAACAGTATGCGTAAAAAGCCAACATCAGTGCGAAGGTTGAGATAACTTCTTTTTCACCAGATCAGAAATTCTTGAGCTAGTGTTTGTAAAAGCACTATGAAGATCATCTTCCACAACAAGTCTACTTCTGTATTTAGATTTGATAATCAACAAGCTGATAAACCCTTTTTCACAAAGATATGTTGTTGGAAATGGAAGAAGAAGGTGCAACACAGTCTCAGACAGAACAAGATATGACTACAAACACTTCAGAATTTTGTAATTGGCATTGTAGAAAAACTAGTGCTTCATCGCTGTTAATAAGTTCAGTGAACTCCTCTTGTGCTGTCTCAGGGACATCTTCATGTTTGACTGTGAATGGGCTTCTGGCAAGTGCAAATGGGGTGTCAGGTAGATTTGCAAAGTACGATGAAATTTCTGCAAGCATGTGCAAGTGATCTTTAATTGAAATTACCATCATCCTTTTGTCTGGTTCAATGTCATCTTCCTCAAAGAAAACAAATAAGGTAGGCAAAATGTATATTTTAATTTCATCCAATTTTTTCCCCCAAATCTGAAGTTTTATTTGGAATGATCATATATTTTCAGACCAATCGAGGCATGTTGCATTTGGTCCTTGCATGGATCAATTTAACTCATTCAAGATGGAAAAGATGTCAACTAAGTAAGCTCTTTTCTGCAGTTAACTTGTCACTGAAAGATGTTTTAAACTGTGGTCTTGCTTTCTCATTAAAAAAAGTTTTGAGTTCATCACAAAGCTGAAAAACACATAAAACTTTTCCTCTGGAAAACCATCTCACTTCATATGACATAGCAGAGCATTGTTTGGCGCATCCAACTTGTTGCACAGTTGTGTAAACAGTCGACTCTTTAAAGTGCTCGCCTTTACAAAATTGACAGAACTCATGACGCTTTTCATTACTACTTGTAAATCTTGTGGCAGCGTCTTCATTGCTAATATTTGCCAATGAATAATGCAGTGAGTTCCGATGAGTTTGGGTGACTCATTCAGTACCAAACATTGAAATCCATCCAGATTAACATCCTAGCATAGCTGGAGCCCCACCTGTGCAAATCCTACAAACCTTTTCCCAAGAGATCTTATGTTCTTTCAGAAACAACCCTCTCATATACATCACATGCAGTAATTTCAACAGATTTGCAAAAAAACTCCACAAACCCTCATCTTTAAAATCGCCATCATTAATATTCCTCACGTAATACAGTAAGTGAACAGTTTGCAACATCTGTAGATTCATCATGCTGGATGCGAAATATTGGAAGTGGAGCAGACTTTCTTTCCTGGATGACCTGATCAAGAATATCAGCAGACATGCCATCTATTCTTCTGTGGACAGTGCCATTGCAATCAATTTTGTAACAAATTCATTTCCGATCATAATTTGAACAATGTGTTTGGATACTGGCAACAGTAAACCCTCAGCAATGGTGTGAGTTTTCATAGTTCTGGCATTTCTGAGTGCCACCAAATATGAAGTTTCATCGCTGCTACATTTTCTTTGTGGTACTTGTCATCAGTGTCAAGTCTGGCGTTCTTCAGTCCATTAGTTTTGCTTCCAAAGTAGTTGATATCCTTGACAGCAAAGCTCAGATGCTTGCTATCAAAATGGTATTTTAGTTTGTTCGACTTCATAGATTCAGCTGATAGAACTTCACAACCTATGACACATTGCCATTTCATGATTCTTGCTGTAATGATTGAGGTAAAAAACCAAAATGTAAAAAAATCCTCACTATATTTTCTTTTCATAACCAATATGATCCATTGTCATGGGATGGTTTGGTAATGAAAATAATATATAACAATAGCCTTAATAATACAAAAGATGATACATGGCATAGTTCAGTCATTAAAGTTCATTAAAGTTTTCTGTGATTTACCATTCTCTGTTGTTTTTCACATACCTGTTACTATCACTAGGGGACAGTATTCACAACCACTGCTGAATATAAATAGACCAATCAGCATCCAGATTAAATTCCCATGGAATGTGTACATTTGCAGTAGTTGATTTTACAGTACATGATTTTACATTTACCCATTAAGTATACTTCATGAGGTTTCATTTTTCCCTGCCTCCAATACTGCTGCTTTCAACATAACAGTTGCTTTCTACAAGGTAGTTGCTCTCTACACGTGTGACTGTCTGCATAAGTACATTATGGCATCAACCCTGTCACATACACTTGTATTTGTATGGAGTGTATGTGCTGGGGTTGGTGCGATGATGTCATCATGCCATGAGAATTCATATGTGGGCATATCTGCATGTGGGCATACCCATGTGGAGATGGATAGAGGAGGGATGTCTCAGTTCCTAAGACCATTGGAAATAATGTGTTTTCTAATGGTCTTAGGCGATCCTTGTGAAAGGGTCTTTCCACCCCCAAAGGGCTACAACCTACAGATTGAGAACCACTGATTCAGCCATACAACAATATAGGACAATTGTTCAGGTCACCAGGTCTCCGTGTTACGGTTGGGGATTCAAATAAATGACAGCCACTATAATGCCTTGATAATTTAGGAGTCTTTATTGGGCTATAACCAGACTGCTAGAATGTAAGAGCGATTCTCTGAATGCAGTCCTGAGTCCACATTTCAGTCCATCTTTAAGTCTGAAAATCTCATTTATGACCTGTCTAGGCTTCAAACAATCATGAACAGAAACAAAGCAAAATTAATGAATTAATTGTAACTTCAAAAAGAGTAAGCATACCTTTTCATAAAAGAAACAATACCAAAGTTGATTATAACCTCCTGGTTAACAGAACAAAATTATGTTGTCACATCCCAGTTATCATGACAAGATTAACTACACCATTCAGATTACAACATCAAAGGGAACAATATTGAATCAGAACAAATGATATATTGAAGAATAATCAAAACTAATGTCCAGAGCCTGGAAACAGTACATTCTAAAAGGAACCACCAGCAGACACTTTCCCATTGTCAGGCAGAAGTGGGAGTTAGGAGGGCAGGTGGGCTAGGAGATAGAGCTGGTGAAAACAATCCAAGAGAGGCTAGACCCCTGTCCCCCTGCTCCTCCCCTTCGAGGCCTTCAAGCCCAGGTACAGAAGACTGACCTTTACAGATAACTTTGAATGCTGTTGCTTAGCTCCAGACCAGCAGACAACAAAGTTGCAGGAAAATTCCCCAGCTACTCCCTCCCTCCAGATCCGGGCTCTAAAACTGTCCACCTCTCACAGGGACAGTGTGGAATTAAGGTTCCCCAATGGGTGGTGGGATGCATGAACCTCATCCAGGAGCTCAAGATGCTCCTGTCCCTTTCTCTGCTCTCCCCTCCTCAGAGCTCTGAAACAAACTTCTGAAATTGTTTTCTACCTTTGCTTTCTTTCTGTCGCCAAATCAACCTCATATTTGGTGCATAAAACCCGGGAGGAGTAAGAGGTGTCTTGATGTACCCCTGCCCACCCTTGGGTGAGTGCGGTGCCCCTCTCTCCTCCATCCCCACCTTTTCTCAGACCAGGATTTCTCAGCTGCCATCTGTGGCATCTAAGAGTGAGTACTAGACAGTACCTGACTAAATTTTATTTCTATTTTGGCCACTGCCCCTTGCTGCTGGGTTCTTGAGTCGTGGGCCCACGGAATAGCCTCGGAGAAAGGACACTATTTGGGGACACCTGAGTCTCACTGCTCCTTTTTCAGGGGAGCTGGGAAGCCAGGCATTCCCCTCCCCCCACTCTGAAGGCCCAGTTTGATACTCAGGATGCTGATTGTCTAGCTTAATCTCTACCAAGAACTTTGTAGCATGGGAAACAAATTCCAAGTGGAATTCTCCACAGCTGTAGCTTGCCTCCTGGCTAATCTCTCAACCGTTGGCTTAATGCCAGATCTCTGGCCCAAACGCCATGTTTTTAACTACAGTTTGGTTCGGCCCCAATATAAACTAGATAATGGGTTGCAATGGCCAGATGACAGTACTTTCAGTTTCAACATTTTGTCTGATCTCAGTAACTTTTGCCAGCAAACTGGAAAATACCCTGAGGTCCGCTACATCCAAGCTTTCTTCCTTCTCTGCTCCCATCCCTCTCTCTGTACTACCTGTCACTCCACTCCAGTTCTTTTAGCCCAGTACTCTCTTAAGCCAAAACACTTGCCACCTCAGACTCATCACTCCCCAATCAGGTCTCCAACAGTACCCCCCTCATCTTTCTCCAAACTCCTTGAGTCCTTGTCTGTGCCCCCAGTAAGGCCTTCTCCATATTCTGGGTCCATAACTTCCTTCCGCTGCCTCCTAAACTCCCAACCACCTCTCTGCCATTCCCTTGATCCCAGGCCATAAGCTCTCTCCTTTGTCTTCCTTTGTCAATCTCCATACCCATTTGCACCAACCCTTCCTCTGTACCCTATGGGAAGTTGAAGGCACTGAAGGTCCCCTCTGTGTCCATGTTCCCTTCTCTCTCATAAACTTGTCCCAAACTGAAAAGCACTTAGTTTCATTTTCCAATGATCCCACCACCTACATCAAAAAGTGTCACTATTTGTCTCAAGCCTATGATTTATCATTGCATGATATTTTTGTAGTCTTTCCATCCACTCTCACCTCAGATGAAAGAGTGTGTGTGTGTGTGTGTGTGTGTGTGTTTACCACTGCTCAGCAGCATGCAGACCAGGTTTATCTCACTGACCCCAACATACCTGTGGGTACCGAGGCAGGAACCAGGTTGGAATTACCAAACCAATATCCAGGAAGGCCAGGACAGCCAGGCCTGCTGAGATAAAATGCTCCAGTGAGTCTTGGCTGGTCTCCAGGCAATTTCTCACAAAGCAGTTAATTTTGATAAGCTCAGGGAAATTACTTAAAAGCTGAATAAAAATCTGGCAGCAGTTTTAAATCACCTGACTGAAGCCCTTACCCAATACACCCATCTTGACCCAACCTCACCAGCAGGGGCCACTGTCCTTGCCATGCATTTCATTACTCAATCAGCTTCAGACATGAGAAAAGTCAAAAAAGGCTGAAGATAGCCCTCAAACTCCTGTCTGTGACCTGGTAAATATGGCCTTTAACATCTTTTAATACCAGAGAAGCAGGTAGAAGCAGACAGGGAGCCCCCAAATCACCAGAAGGCAAACTTACAGGCCCAAACCTTGATTGCAGCCCTGAGATCCTCAGCAACCGGGAAGACATCGGCATCCATCTCTGGGCCGGGGAAACAACAGTTTCAGACCATCCCCAGGAATCTGCATCAAGTGTGATCAGCAAGGTCACTGTGCAAATCACTGCCAACGACCTTGTCTGCTATGCAGTCAATGGGGCCACTGGAAAAGTGACTGCCCTTTGGCACACAGCCGTGAAAGTCCAGTTCCTCCAAGAGCCCTGGCCTGCCATTGGCACTACTGAGCCTAGCTACTTAGGACTGACAGAGCCTGGACTCGATGACCCCAATCACCCTCACTGAGCCTGGGTTAACAGTCAAAGTACTGGGTTAGGTTTTGTCCTTTCTGATCACCACAGGTGTTGTTTTCTCAGTTTTGCCTTCTCTGGTCCTTTACATCCTTCTCAGGTCTCTGTCATGGGAATCAACAGCTGTTCCTCTCACCCATTGTCCACTAGACCTCTTATATGTCAGAAATATGAAGGGCATCAAACTGATAATTCCCCAGTAACATGGGAACAACAGAGCAGACACGGTCACCTGCAGAGGAAGTATATCAGACTCAGCCAAGTGAGTCCGTTACTTTATAGATCACAATGTAGATAGGTTTTCTCTGCACAAAGTGTGCAGACAATATAACTGATAATACTAAATTTTTCTCCAACCCCAGACAATTCTTTTGGTGCAATGGACTTTAAATATGTAAATTCCTCAACAGCAAGACCTTGTTTTCCTGTTGCCATACTTCCTCAGCTCTGTGTGGTCACTCTGAGTTAGCATGGTTACTCTCTGTATGATGATCAAAGAGAGAGGATCTTCCTTCCTATAATGGTAGGTATAAGACTAGCCTTCAATCACAGCATCTGTAGTGGCTGGAGGACCACTCAGCCACTTCACCATCTCAGCACAGATTTTCAAAGACCGATTGCAGACTGCTTCAGCATCTACCACAGCCTCCTTGATCTTGTTGCAATGCCAGATCACCTCTCTGACAAAAGTTGCCTTCTAGAACAGATGAGCCTTATATCTTCTCACTGCTGAAGAATAGCGTATCTGCCTCTTTCTCAGGGAAGAGTGCTGTTACTATATCAATGAATCTGGGCTGATGGAGCAAGACATAGAAAGTGACCCACTTAAGTGAGGACTTCTGCGCTCATGGATGGACAAATTGCTCCCCGTTAGGATGGTTGCAATCCCCCTTGGCCACCTGATTGTTTCCCCTATTTGAGCCAAGGATCCTTATCTCTTTATTTTTCCTCTTAGCTCCATGTGTTCTCTGATTTATCTAGCAGAGCATACAAGAATTTCCAGGATCACAGTAAGCCAGCTACTACTTCAACCATACACTCGCTTGACCACTGCTGCCCCCTCCCCCAACCTTCTACTGCCTGCTCCAGTGTCTAAACCTACAGTGCCCCCTACCAACAGGAAGCAATCAGACATAATATGACACCCCTTATCACCAAAACACCGGAATGTCAGTCAGAAGCAGGAGTTAGCAGGGCAGGTGGACTAGGTGAAAAAATTGGTGAAAACACTCCAAGGACACTATGAGAGGCCAGACCCCCCTTTCCTCTCCTCCTCCTCCCCTTCAGTGGCTGTCAAGCCCAGTTACAGAAGACTAACCATTGCAGATAACTTTGAACACTGCTGCTTAGCTCCAGACCTGCAGACAACAAAGTTGCAGTGGAAAATTCCCCAGGTACTCCCTCCCCCCAGACCAAAGCTATAAAACTCCCCACCTCTCACCTGAACAGTGTGACTTTGTGGGGCCCCAACTGAGGGCCCCATGAACCTCACTGGGGAGCTCAGGATGCTCCCATACCTTTCTCTGCTCTCTCCCCTCCCAGGAGCTCTGAAATAAACCTCTGAAACTGTTTCTACCTTTGCTTTATTTCCATTGCCAAATCAACCTCACACCCATAAGGCAAGGCAGAACCGGCAGGTCAACTTTCTGAAATGGGAGAGAGGAATGGGCAATTTACTTAGCAGCTTACCAAAATGGAGTTTCTTTTGCTTGGGTGCCTCATTAGTACATCCCACACTGGGATAACCTAGGGTCACATGTGCCCATGTCAGGACAACCAACCTCAAATATAGGCCGCTCTAATTCACAAAGGCTTGGAGTTTTCTAGGATGAAGCTTTATTCCATACTCATCAGTAAATTCAGCTTTAAATTTGTTCAGGCTGCACTGTAGAGGAGTGCTGCTGGTAGAACATGAGCCTCCCTGAAGCTAGTTAGTTCAGAGGAGAAAGAATAGAAGGATAAACAGAGAGACTTGTATGGGATTAAGCTGAGAGAGTTCCCTGAAACCAGAAGTCAGTAATCCACTGAAACAAATATCTAGGGTCCTCATGTAAGGACAAAACCATTGACTATCTTGTTGTAGTCATTGAATGAAATGAGAAAGCCAAGAAACCAAGTGATCCAGAGAACTATCACTTATTTGATCAAGCACTGTAGGACTAAAAAGAATGTGACCCCCCAAAATATTAAAGAGAGCCAGCCTGCAGGAAGTGTCCACTCTACTGGAGTAGTCACTGCCAATCCAAGGACCAAGAACAATACAAGGGGAAAAACAAGACAAGGAAGGAGACAAGGAGGCTGGACCATATGAAAACGAATCCAAAAATGGACACCAGAACAGCCAGACTCTTTAATAGACTCTGGGTGAAGCGTATACCTGGGAGAGTTATGACCGAGTGTGTTCCTCTGCTCCCCCTGCCACCTCCCCAAGTCCCGATGGACTAGTCCAAAACCAGAGACTGCGGTCTAACCTTTGGAAGTGAACCAGGCACACCTAAATACAGATTTTGGGTGGGCATCTCCCTGGAGGCGCCAGTGAAAGTCTGGGGCCCTGAAACAGCTTCACTTGGTGCCTCCTCTAGAG
Organism: Tenrec ecaudatus; assembly: GCF_050624435.1. Classification (NCBI taxonomy): domain Eukaryota; kingdom Metazoa; phylum Chordata; class Mammalia; order Afrosoricida; family Tenrecidae; genus Tenrec; species Tenrec ecaudatus. Next base: position 13,766,782 of record NC_134532.1, read on the forward strand.
TTCTCCCATCAGGCCACGGCGATATTCCAGAGGGCACACTCGTTATGGTATCTTGCTGGCACCACCAAAATGTTGCCTGTTGTGAGAAATAAATAACCACTGTAATGTACTTTATGCACAAATTGCGAGTCTTTATTTTAACTGGTGGCCATTGGGAGGATTCAGGTCTCGTAAGTTCTTCAAGTCCCCAAGTGATATTCAGGAGGGTTTATAAGGACAAAACTGAAGCCAGTTTGGCAAGAGGGAGGGGTTGAGGGTATTACTTTTCTTTCAGTGGGTAAGTAGGGAAGGGTTGGGGGCTCCAGATTCCTTTCATCAAGCAGTTTACAGAAGCTTGTAGAAGCATTAATCTTCTTAACTTTGTGGGGCACTGTGAAATGTGGTAAGGGACAAAGGGCACGTTTGGAGAACGGGAGGATATTGATATTCGGATAATAATGCCATGGGAAGGGGTAAAACAGTGTGGAGGAGAAAGAGGTTACATAATTTAGTGATGAAAGAGGACATGCTTTTTAAAATTCCAGAATGGGTGCACAAAAATCAGCACTGCCCTGTTAACCAATTGGCTGGTGATTCAAACTCACCCAGAATGCCTTGGAATTCAGACTTCGTGAATTACTTCTCAAAGGTCTCAGCCTTCAAAATTGAAATGCAGTCTACTCTGTGCCCAGTGGGTCACAATGAATCAGAAACTTCCCAATTAAATCTAAAACAATACTAGACTGGTTTGGTTTTGTTTAATTGCTATGAGCACATAGAAACCTTGGCAGCATGGTGGGCAGGGCATTGACCTGAAATCCAGCTTCTAGGAAGAATGGTTAAAGGGTCTGCATCCTAAGGATTTACAATCCAGACCCTACCATACCCTTATGAGTTGGAATTGACAGGGTGATTGTGTTTATGGCCTAATTGTCTGATTTGAGTCACAGAGCATGTTCCTCCTATTTTGTGGCTCTGGTTTAACAGCCCCAATCTGAAAATATTTCACACATAATGAAAACTTCCCTTTTTTAAACAAAGTTTTAACCACTAAGTGTGTGTAGGGAGGGGAGGTGGCGGACAGCAAACAAATTGTCAATATCATTTACTGGGTCCTGCGTTTCTGACATTTTCAGGATGTGGGCTTTCCCTATTTCCTGCATAGTAATAAGTGGCAATGTCCCAGACTTCAGACTGATAATCTGAAGATATGCTGTCCTGACTGAAATGACCATGGAGAATTTTCCTTCTGAAAGTTCTCCAGCAGCTGCATTGATATAGTGACTGCAATACTAGTCTCAAGTATAGCAGACATTGTTTTAATAATACCGTGCAATTGTTAGGTGTCCTGTAGTCAGATCTGATTCCCTGTGAGCCTGTGCATACAATAGTCATAAGCACCGCTTGGAGTTAGATTTGGTCAGTCACAGTCAAGTTGTACTAAATATCCCAATATTCTGAAATGTGGAAATGAAAGAAAATATGAATCTAAGGAAAATACAATCCAATTTCCTGCAGTTGTGTTCTGTTAATTGGTAAACACGAATAAAACTTTGCAAGTTAAAATTTGAACTACCTTGTTATTGTTTTGTTTTTCTGACTCTTTGACTAAGAGATGACATGGAGAAGATCCCATTCCAGATCCTATGTAGTGCCTGATTGAAAGCTCAACATATGAATGGAGCCTTTTCTTCCAAGATGGCTTTATCTTAAGTCTGGCGTGCTGTCTTGGCTATAAGTTAGGAATGCATACAGGGCGGCTATAAGTTAGGAATGCATACAGGGCTGAGAGCCAGGACCTTGTTCTAGAACCTGGATCTCTTTTTTGGACTGAGATTCCTCCCAACATGTGGTCTGAGTGTCTCCTGAAAGCCATGAGATAAAGAAAGTGAAAGTTATAGGATTTCATTTAAATTAATTTATGAGATAAAATTATTTAGTTTAATATTATCTATAAGATATGACACATTATAAATATTTGGGGGGACTATTCAACCCCAGAAGGGAACACTAGAAAAGAGATTTACTGAAGAAAAAGTCTTTCCTTGTTTCAAATACAGCAGTACACTACTCCTGGGGCCTGAAATTGTGTCTGTCCTCTGGAACCTGTCACCTCTGTCCTGACTCCCAGTCAGAAGCTGAAGATGGCAGCAGGATTAGGCAAGCTAGATTTTGAGACCCACATGACAGCTCTGAGGAGCAATTGTGGCTTGAGGATACCATTAGGCACGTGCTGGTCTATCCAGGACTGAGCAAATTTTAGAGTAATCTTAACGATCCTATATCCCCCCTCCCAATACCAGTTGGTACAGATTTGTATCAGAGCTGACAGGTCCTTCAGCTTTGCCTTGTTCCCTCTGTGTGATGTGCCTCTATGTTTGGCCTTCTGCTCTTTGGAAATAGAAGAATGTTGCCTCATCTTACAATGAAATGTTTCAAATTCAGTGTTTGATGCAAACCCACACTTCTAGAGAGATCCTCAAGGGAAATGGTAAGATAGAGAGGAAGCCCCAGACACTGACAGGAAGCCAGCTTTTAACTCCACTCTGCACTCTCTGCTGGCAATGAGCCCTGGGGCTGAGGGTCCTGAGAACTCATTGAAGTCCAGTCTCTCCCTATAGGAGGTGTGCGTACACCTTTTTTTATGATTCCCTTCACTGTGTCTCTGTTATTGGTGATACAAAGTTAGTCATTAACTTTGAGTCTGACAATTTGAATATGGGGAATATTCTTATCATTGCCTCTGGGGACTACGAATCAGCCACACACCAACTGTATGTAAGATGTACTACCAACATTAGTACTAGTAATTGAGACCTACTGCAGGCCCTTCCCTGGAGCTGGCTGATGCAATAAATGTCATAACTGCTAGTGCTTTATGCAGAGACCTGATGGTAGAGACAGGAGAGTCTCAGACATGGTCTAGTCTGCCTAAAGTCTCCCCCAGACTATTAGCTGCCCTTTGCCTTGGACATCTGCAAACACAAAGACATCCTGTCCAGGAAACCATCACATATATCCACTGGTTCCCTGATTTATCATCTTCTCTTCCTTTTTATAATTGCCACCAGGGAATCTTAGGTCAGCAAACTCCACTGGGACTTGTACATAATTATATCTGCTCAGTGAATGGGGAGACCTGGGCAGCCCGTGGCTGTGCACTCTCTTTCCTAGATCTGAAGTGTCAGGCTAGGCTGGTTTTCATCAGCAGACTAATGTGCCTTTGGGGTATCCTTCATTAAAAAGATATCTGAGGACAGATATGAGTGTCCTGCAGCAAATAGCTAGTAATTATAGTGTTTGGAAAAATATGATATCTGATTGTATGAGTTTACTGCACTGATTAAACCACATAGACACCAAGAGAAACAGAGGGAGCAATATCCCTCAACCCTGTAATATAACCCCTGTGATCCATAAAATATAAATGCCTAAGTGTACATGTGAATAACACCAAAACAGGATGTTATGGTCAAATGTGGTAAACTACTGCGCTTGTGGGGGGCGGGGGAGAATGAGGGGGGAAAAGACAAAGAATTTCTCTGCTGGAAGAGGGTCAGAAATTTTTCCTGGGCCCATAATGCCCCTCATTGAGAGACAATGATACTTTTCAGGTCACAACACAGACTTAGGTTAACAGTGCCCCCTTAGACATCAAAGAACAAAAAAATCATATCATTGTAAATGAGGGTGAGTGCAGAGTGGAGATACAAAGCCAATCTGTAGGCAACTGGACACCCCCTTACTGAAGGATAGCGGAAAGTAGACAAGCCAGTCAGGATGCAGTGCAGCAACAATGAAACATACAACTTTCCTCTAGTTCTTAAATGCGTCCTCCCCCCACTATCATGATCCCAATTCTACCTTACAAATCTGGCTAGACCAGAGGATGTACATTAGTAAAGAAAGGAAGTGGAAACACAGGGAATCGAGGACAGATGACTCATTCAGGACCAGTGGTGAGAGTGGCAATACCTGTAGGGTGTAGGAAAAGTAGGATAGAAAGAGGGAACCAATTACAAGGATCTACATATAACCTCCTCCCTTGGGGATGAGCAACAGAAAAGAGGGTGAAGGGAGACGTTGGATAGTGTAAGATATTACAAAATAATAGTACTTTATAAATTATCAAGGGTTCATGAGGGCAGGGGGAGTGGCGAGGGAGGGGGAAAGTGAGGAGCTGATATTAAGGGCTCAAGTAGAAAGCCAATATTTTGAGAATGATGATGGCAAAACATGTACAAATGTGCTTGACACAATGAATGTATGTATGGATTGTGATAAGAATTGTACTAGCCCCCAATAAAATGATTTTAAAAAATATTAGTTAAACTTCATTGTCATATAGGTGGTCACTTATCTGTAAATATTAAATAGTCATATTTCATAAGATATCTATTTATCTTAGACATTAAACTTAAGTTTTAAAAGACAAGTATGATGGTCTTTAAAATCATTATATGTGTGGTAGTTATGTAATCTCATGTCAACTTGAGGGTATTGAGAATGAATGGGGTGATGTTTAGCCTGTTAATTCAGGTTACAACTTGATCAGAGGGCATCTGAGGTAAATGTCTCAGTCTGAAGAAGGATTTGTAGATTCGTATTTATGGACTTGATCTAGCTGGAGCTGGGATGTTTTCTTAATATACAATTACTCTTTGATATAAAGCTTTCTTATACATAAAAAAAGAATGATGCAAAGTTAGGAGATTAGATTAATCACCACTCCCATTAGCAAAGCCCCACACAAAACTAACCATCATCAAATATAATTACCCTGGAATTCACCTGAGAGTGCTGAAAAGGCAAGTGTGTTTCTTTTGTGTGTGTGTGTGTGTGTGTGTGTGTGTGTGTGTTTCTGGAGAATGCAAAGTCAAGCAAGAGAAGGAAATAAAAACACCAATAACCATGACCTTGAACCTCTAATAGCATCCCTCCTCTTATCTTGGCTTTACCATTTGAAATCCTTGGATTATACTCTGAAGCCTATGGCTGTGGGTTAGCAGTTAGCTGTTCCTCACATTCCAGGGTGTTCCAATTTTAAACCCAATGGAATATTTAAGTTCCTTTAATAGCACCATAGTAGGACATACTATTAAATTGAAGTAACCCTAGGATGAGGCTGAATTGCAAGAGCTATTTGGTCTTTCCATTTTCCTGCAACATGCCAAAATGTCCCCATCCAAGGTGGAGACACCACTAAAGAAACAATATTTTCATTTTATTGGTTTTTTTTTAAAGATATAAATGTCATAGAGTGATAAACATTAGAGAGTCATGTAATAACTTTGCTTGGGGCATCATAAAATAAGTACATACTCTGAGAACAGGTGTCAGACTCTGGGTTGGTGTTTATGCTGATAGTGGTCTCATGCAATATTTGTCCTTTTGAGATGGACTGCTTTACCTCAGCATAACGTTCTCTAGGTCTATCTGGGTAGTGATGAGCTTTGTCAGTGTTCCAGTATTTTCTAGACATATATAGTATCCAATTGTGTGTATGTACCAAGGTATCTTTATCCAATCTTCTACTCATTGGCTTTTGGTTATTGCAAATTACTTGGTATTTTGAAGAGTACTTTGAAGAACATAGTTCACATGTCTCTCTTTAGTTTGTGATCTTAGGATATCCACTAAAAGCATTGCTGAAGTGCATGCAGTTTATCATCCCATTTGTTTGTGGTATCACCATATCACTTTACAGAGTAGTTGGACAGAACTACCAGCAGTAGTGTCTGAGAGTTCCAATCTCTGCTTCTTCTCTGGTACATTTATTTCTGGCTTTCTTTCTTTCTTTCTCTCTCTCTTTCTTTCTTTCTTTCTTTTCTTTCAATAGGCGACCATTTTCAGTGTAAGGTGATATATCTAATTTTTTTTGTATCTGCATCTTCTGTATGGCTAATGATCATGAATATTTTTATGTGTCTATTTGACATTTGAATGCCTATTTTTGTTAACTGTGTATGTATAATTTTTTACTGACTTTATAGTTGAATTATTGGGTTTTTCCTTACTGAAGTCTTGCATAATTTTATATATATTTAGAAGTATGTAATTGTCCTTTATGTCATTGCTCATGATTGTTTTCCAGTTCAAGAAATAATTGTTAATTCTCTTATTGAATAATTTTGATGTACATATGGGTCTTATTATACATAGGATTAGTCGGTTATGTTGCTTCTCTTGTGTGCACTTCCTCTGCTAGGTTTGAAACACTGTATGTCCTGCATTTGAGCCCTTAAGTATGTAACTGTTTTCCCATTGGTGATCTTTATGGGTTGGTATATGGAGTTAGGTCTTTGATCCATCTTGAGTTCAGTTTTGTACATGGTCAGTCATACGGGTCCTGTGTAATTCTTCTGCAGATTAAGATCCAATTTTGCCATCACCATTTAGTGAAGAGAATGGTTATTCTCATTTAATTTTTTGGCACTTTCTTGAATATCAGTTGTGACTGAATTTATTTGTGAGTTGTCTATGCTTTTTCATTGGTCAATGTACCTATGATTTTACTAGTCCCTTGCTGTTTTGCCTAATGTGGCTGTGTAATAGATTGTGAGATTGGGTAGTGTGAAGGCCTTACTTTGTTTTTCTTTTGAGCTTTCTTGCTTATCCTGGGTTTCTTCTCCCTTCATATGAAGTTACTAATTAGTTTTATCATTAGGTTATTGGATGAAGGTATTATTTGGATCAGTATTGAATGATATTTAAAAATTGCTTTGGGTAATATTGATAATTACATAATGAGCCTTCCTATCATGAGCATGGTGTAGTCTTCCATTTGTGTAGGTCTCTTTTGGTTTCTTGTTGATAGGTGCCATCGAGTTGGGTTCTGTCTCGAAGTGACCCTCTGTACAACAGTATGGAGTGCCGCTCAGTTCTGTCCCATTCACATTGAGGCAGTGAAAAAGTGCTGCTCTGGAGAAGACAAAGCACACCTCTGGTGACAAAGAAACCCATGGGATGTAAAAAGTCTCAAATGACCTTCAACCCAAACCCCACATCTTCCACTTCCATAACCTACCTGCTATCTGTTGGCCACTCAACCCCTGACAGCCTGGTGTAACTGCTCGTTTCTGCTTCTGTATATTCCTTCTTGCTGGTTCACTGTCCAACCACAGACAACAGTGTGAATCTACTCCTCTTTCACATATCATGTAATTCAATAGTTTAATCATATACAGAGTTGTATAGCCATTACCTCAATCCATTTTAAAACATTTCTTCTTTCTTGTACTCATTATTAATGTAATTTTTGAAATTGTGGCAAACATGCACAAAATATCCTCCAATTCAAAACCTTCTGCAAATATAATTCAGTGCCATTGATTATTCTGTTATGCAATCATTATTGATATCCTTTGCGAAACGATTCCACCACTATTAATATAAACTCAGTGCCCCCTCAGCAAAAACTCTTTGTCCTTCACCCGTGATAACCATTGGTCAAATTGGATTGCTTTCTTTTTTATATGATGTAAAATTCACATATCATACACTTTCATAGTTAAATCACTTTTAAAAATAGTTATATTTACGCCATCAAATTCACTTCTAGTGCTCCCTATCCCCTCCCTCATCCATTTTTGGCTCACCAATAACAGCACATTCCCCACCCCCTGTCCTTGATAAACCATTTCATCAGTTATTGTCTCTACGTATCTGCTTCTTCTAGAAAATGATAATAATATAAAGATAAAAATAAAACGTAAGAAATAAAAGCCTACCAACAATTTAAAAATATATTCCAGAGAAGGAATTACTCTCATGGAAAAAATGAAATATATTTTACCCTAGAGAAAATTCAGGTTGGGTCAAGAGGGAGGTAAAGTGACATCTTATCATATTTTGCACAATTGAATTCACAATAATCAATTTTACAATAATCTGTGTGTGACACTAATGCTGAAAGAATTTCTTCGGGGATAAGAAATTAAGTTAAGAAAAATTTAACATTACTTATTATTTTAATTGTCTTTAAAGATAACAAATATTTAAAATGATAACAAATTTATATACTTATCTATTATATTCAAGTGGTTTTGTTTAAAACAGGACAGAAGATAGGGAAAGAAGAATTGGAAATATGTTATTAAAATATACTTATGCTCAATAGAAGGAATACATTATTGTCTAAATGTAAAATAAGATTGCAAAATAATTCATGTTATAAATTATAGGATAGCTATGTAAGAGTTCATGCAAGAAGAATTTAAAAATTCAACTAATGCAAATAATATTTCTAAAATACTAATTCAAGGCAAGAAGTAAAGAAAAAACTAAATCCAATAAATAGAAAAATACTAGTAAAATATAACTACTAGTAATGTGTTCAGTTTTAATACAGAATGTTCAATATGGTATTAATTTAAGTCTGAGTACTGCTTCGAGTTGGAGACATTTCCTTTGAGGTAAATACCTGTCACTCCCTCATGGGAACCGTGTGTGACTGTCGTAGGGCAGGGGCACACCTGGGTAAAGTTCAATCCTGTGTGAGGGGAGAGAGAGTACATTTGGCACATAGTATAAGATTTTATTTTTATTTTAAAGAAATTCTCTCAATCACAGAGCTGATGAGAGTCCTCAGGTTTATCAAGAGGAAAAGGTGGCATGTCATGTAGGTAAAAGGTCTAAGAACATTCACCCTGAAACTCACTAATGCCATCAAGTCAATTCTAACTCATAGTGACCCAGTAAGACAGAGTAGAACTACCCCACAGTGCTTTAGAGACTGTAAATACGTGTGGAAGCAGGCAGCCTCATCTCTCTCCTGAAAAGTGGCTGGTGGGTTTGAACCAACAATCTTGCCATTAGCAGCTGAACACTTAAGCCATTGCATCACCATGGCTACTAAGAATGTTTTCAGTCAATGGAAAGTACTCATCTGTATACAGAAAATATTACTTCCTCCTTCTAAGACTGCAATAGTGATCAATGAAAGCCACAAAGAAAACGCAAACAAAAAAGTGTCCTTGGGGACAACTGACAACAGATCAATCATAAGATAATATTGTTGCACATTTATCTGAATGTACAAATTAAAAAGAAATAATTAAAAAGAAAAACAAGCTATCACTTCCTCACACACAAGCATCAGAAAACCAAACTCTCAAACCAGACACCAAAAATTATAGACATATTGATGAAGATATGTTAACATGTTAAATGTCTTTGCCATTAGAGAATTGTAAAGTATAACAGTGAGATAATATAGTTTTGAAATGAATTAATCAAGCAAACAATAAAAGGCAATCTGATAATGCCTTATGTTGTTTAGTGTTTTGATAGTTGTATAAAGGACATAAGCTCAGAGAGGTGTTTTCTAAAATCTGGTCAGGAATATGCACCAGCTGTTTAGTTTTGTTTTTGTGTTTTAATGCACTCTGGTCTTAAATAAATGGTATTATCAGTTTGATGATTTCCAAAGTATCCTTTGCGGACTGTTATAGTTAGGTTTTGTGTCAACTTGGCTGGGGTAATGTTCTTAGTGGTTTGGTAGTTAGCACCTAGTAATTCCTCATCAAGTGAAGTGAACACAATTTAGTCAATTCCACAATGGGGTCTGCTGTGAGTAGCCAAGCAGTTGTATGATTAGGGTGGAGTGTAACTCCCTTACTCAGGACACAGCTCTGAAGCAACTGGAAAAAAAAGATTCCGTGTTTGTGTGGCCTACATCCTTTCTGGCTTTGGACCTGGCCTCTGCACCTGGGCTCTTCAATCTCTAGTTCTTTGATTTTGACCAAAGGCTTGAACTAGCCCCTGCCAATTCTGAGAGTCCGCAGGGGCCTCCCATCTGACATGTGATCTGACCTTGGAGTAATATACCTCTTCAATAACACGTAAGACTTGCTAATTTTTATTCACCTGCCTTTGAAACTACCATCGAGGTATGCTCCAGCCTATTGTAGGTTTATCAGCCCCCGAAGCTACATAAGTCAGGAGAAGACTAACTGAGACTCAAGGACTTAGAATCAGAATGATGTGCCCACTTCTACAACTGCATGAAAGATTCTCTTTATCTATCTATCTATCAATCTATCTCTGTTTTTTTTCTAGTAAATTTATCCTTACATAGGTGTTGAATGATATCCCATTGGATTTGTCATTCAGTTTTAGAAATGGCTGGATTTAGAATCACTGAGTTTCACAAATACCATGACATGCTCCTCCATTTATTTCTGTTATATTTCATTTACCTCAATAATACTTTTAATTTTGTTTGGAGTTTTAAATATTTATATCGTATAATTTTTATGCATTTCATTTTTTGAAACATGTAGTCTTGCCTTATATTTTTTTTTCACAAACCATTTTGGGGGTGCTAATGCAGATATTATATCATTGCATAGTTCAATCACATCAAGACATAAAGTGCATGTGGTACCACAATCAGTTTCAAAATATTTTCTTCCTTCCTAATCTCTCAGATATAAACTCCCTTTCACTCTGTCTATCCCCACTGCCCCACACCACTGTATCCTTCAGCAACCCTATTCTACTTGCTGTCTCTATAGGTGCATAAATCCGGGTTTCATATTCTGAGAAAAACAGAATATATATATATATATATATATATATATATATATATATATATATATATATATATATATATATATAATAAATTCAGTAGGGTTACCGCCAATGACAAAATACATCTGAGTAGAGTATACCCAATATGAAACAGAGAGAGAGAGAGAGAGAGAGAGAGAGAGAGAGAGAGAGAGATGAAAACAAGATCAGGCCTAACATGCATGAGCAGGGAGTTAACTGAAAAAGTTTTAACCATTCAAGTCAGGTGTATCATTTTGATTTACTATAATCATCTCTCCAGTGAAATCTGATTAGTAACCAGGTGAGTCCCAGTCCTCTATTAATGGACAGAGGGAAATCACCAGAGGTTTATTTCCTCTGTAGATCTCACAAATGTATCTTGCCTTTAAACATGTATCTTCCATTCTTCCTAAGATTTAGAATAATGTTATTATGTATTTCCTTTAGATCTGGTGATGTTAGAAAGGGACAATGGTATTTCTATTTTTTCCTTTCTTTCTTCTGTAAACACAATGATGTCCCATCAGGATAGTGAGGGCTTTATTGCTTGTTCATCAGATAGATTATGTATTTCTTTAATATTTGGAAACTTGACTTGTATTTATGCTAAAAGCAGCTCAGGTGTCATGAAAATCACTAAGGTAAACTTTAATCATATACCACGAGGTGTGACAATTTTATTTTCTCTCTCTTTCCTCAGATATATTATCAGTTATTTCTTTAATATATTGAAAGCTGGTGTGAATTATTGCTAAAAGCTGTTCTTGTCTCACTTAAAATCACTAAGGTAAGCTTTAATCATATCACATGAGTTGTTATGATTTTATTTGTATATAGTCTTTTTTTTGTTTTTTTTAGGGGATAGCGCAAACGCAGTCCCCCACTACCACAAATTATGCAGTCGAGTTTCCCACATTTGGGGAAATCGCAGGGGTCAGCACACCCGGAGTGCAATGGGTGAGCCTCGGCTTGGGAAAACCACCTTCATTATCATGGTATCTCCCCTGCCAGGTTGTATATAGTCTTACACATTTTCTTGTTATTGATAACTATGTAGCTTTTATTTTAAAGTGTGATTTGCTTTTATTTAGTTTCTGGAGTCAGGAATGGATGAAATCCAACTGCAGTCTCCAAAACACTCTGTTCCATCAGACGCACACTAGGAAGTGGCCTGCTAAAAGGCTAGTGGCAGCTCTCTGATTTCTATGAAGCAGCTGGAGCCCAGAGATGCAAACCCTCACTGTCCTGCTGGGCAGAGTCCTGGGTGTGGTGTCTGAGAGGAGTGCTGGGGGCTGTCTGCTCAGGAAGGATGTCTCTGTCCACTTCCATAGGTGAATCCTCATTGATGTTGAGAGACAGCGGCATGGAGTATGAACCCTGCCATCCCCTGCTTTTCCTCAAGGATCCTCCAGATGCCCACCCATTAAATCCCCCAGTATTACCCTCAATCTCTTACTCAATCTGTTCTAGAGCTTATGTCCCATGGGGTGGAAGCTCTTCTTAGTTTTTCCTGTGATCTATTATCTCAGGCACACAGAGAGAAGCATCAACCCTGAAGGTGGCAACCAAAACTTGGATAAAGAAGGGAATCTATAATTAGGAAGACATAAAATATTGGAACAGGACTTGATTTCAAAGCCTGATCCTGAAAGGAATACAAAAACACATGTAATCTGACTTTCTTAAGAAACATTCTCGGAAAATATATAAACAACATATATAACCAATAAGGAACATTGCTAAAAAGCAAACAAACAAAAACAGACAAGACGTATCACCAGAACAGTCAGACATATGGGGGGAAGCACGGGATAATAACTTCAGCATTGCTTGTCATTAGATGTAAGGTTAAGCAATAAGATACCATCACACACTGTTTGAAATGAATGCCAAAAAACCCAAAACAAAACAGCACAATTAAACAGACAATTGAGAAGTGAAGGCAAAAAAGACACATCATATCTAATATGTTACTCACTGCATTTACAGTTGTTGGAAGGCCACAACACAGCATTGTACTTCAGAATATGATCAAGAATATACATTAACTATATTTATTGTTTATTTTTCATCTACAATGATCACAAATATATTTTAAGATAATTCTGGCGGTTTCTGAAAATTTCTGTTACCTAATTGATTGATAATGGATTGAATTGTAACTAAAAGTTATAACTAAAACTAAAAGTTAAAGAATTTGGATATACTTTCACCCTAATCTTTAGAAAAACAATATTCTTATAACCTTTGGATTCAGTGATCACAGCATAGTACTAACTGTGTCCACTCTTTACTTATTTCATTTGAGAATACAATAGTATCTCAGAATCATAAGGGTTTTAGGTGTACATCCTCCAATGCAAATAATTTGTTTTTTCGTTGTTGCATAGGAATTTTTATTGGATTCAATAAGGGAATCATTGATGATTTACCGTTGTTTATGCCAAACCCCCATCTTACTGCCATTGAGTCGATTCTACGGCATCACAGTCCTGCAGGGTAGAGCACAACGGACCCTGTGGGCTTTACTACCTGCTGCACCTGCAGTTATCAACCCAACCTGAAATCCACTGTGTCACTATGGCTCCTTATTTAATCATAGTCTTTTTGATTTATTTCTTACACTTGTCCTTGGCTTTGCGTTGTCCCTATAGGTTTTATAATAATTAGAAATGGCAGATTTATTGAATTTTAAATCATTTTTTTGAATTTTAAATCATTTTGACACTTCTTAATAAAATAAAAATAATATGTTGTAAGATAGTATATTGTTAACTAAGGCAATTACATCTACTCACCAAAAAGACTTTCCGATTTCTGCCCCTCACTGCATTAGAGATGTTGGTAGGTGCTGTTGAGTCAGTGCTTACTCATAGCGACTCTGTATAAAACAGAACAATAACAATAATCCCCAGGCCCTGCACCATCCTCACACTTCTCCCATGTGTGAGACCGTTTTAGCACCACTGACTACTCACCTGATTGAGGGTGCTCCTCTTGTTGCTGGCACTCCAGTGCAACGGGAACTTCTTCCATAGGGACTTGTCTTCCTGATGACATGCTCAAACCAGGTGAGAAGTGTCGTCATCTCCACTTCTAACCAGCATTCTGAGACACTCATTTGAAATGTCCTGCTATTGTAACACACGTGCCATTTTCGAGGGATCAAAGTTGTCTTTCCAATGAGTGTTTCCTTCAATGAATGATCTCAGAAAGAAGTCCTCCAGTCACTCCAGGCCATTCCATTTGACCTTGTCTCACAAGTCAGGGCTCTCCCTATGCCCAGAACACTTATTTCTTTATAAAAGGAGAAAACGGGCCGCATGATTACGGGCATGGCACAACGTCAGCACGAGAAATCACAGCAGTTATTTTCTGACACAGAGCTCATCAGTCACTCACTCCTCAGAGTCAAGGAGCGATGCAGGGAGGCAGCTCAGAGGACCTGACCCTGCACTGTGAGATCAATGCACCGCCTGAGCTCAGGATATTTAAAACCACGGACTACATCCATGAGTATGGACATGGACATGCCTATTTTTCTTTCAGTGTCCACAGTTTTCCAGTGACAAGTAGGATGAGAATGTTCATGGTGCTCTGTTGGTCAAGAAAGAAAAAATATGTAATAAAGAAGATAGTAAAGGGTCATGGTGATTTGTACATGCTACTTCAAACATAGAATGTTGGTTGTTCTTTTCAAGCCTGCATTGAGAAGGAAAAAATTTAGACAGGAAAAAAAAAAAAGGCCAAATTGTACCTTGGGATGCTGAGAGCTAACAGAGGAAACCTTAATCCCAACAGGACATTCTGTCATTCATCCGTGCCTATCTAGGGTTGACTGGCTGTTCTCTGTGGGTCCTGCGCGCCCCCTGGTGCCCAATGACTTCCCTGCAGGGGAGGTTTGTGTCTGGGCTCACACTGACTTCCCCTCACTGTGCTCCTTGCACAGTAATACATGGCCGTGTCCTCAGCAGTCAAGGAGCTCAGCTGCAGGAAGAACTGATTCTTCGATGTGTCTCTGGTGATGGAGAGTCGACTTTGGAAGGACGGGTTATAAGTTGTATGACCATCATACCTTATCCTGCCTATCCACTGCAGCCCCCTCCCGGAGGTCTGGCGGATCCAGTTCCAGCTGTAACTACTGCTTGTGATGGAGAAACCAGAGACAGTGCAGATGAGGGACAGTTTCTGAGAGGGCTTCATCAATCCTGGGCCTGATTCCTGAAGCTGCACCTGGGACAGGACGGCTGTAAATAAAGATAATTGGTCTCTGTCAGTCACCCACAGTCACAACCATCCCCAGATTCCACACTGATATCTGAGATCCTCACCTTGGGGAACTGCCACCAGGCACAGGAGAACACATATCAGTAGCATCTTTAGACCACAGCTGTGCTTTCCCAAGGGACCCACAGCCCTGTCAGAAGAGAACTGATAGTCTTCAATGCTCAAGACCGGGATTTTAACCTAGTGCCTGAAGAATGATTTGCATAGGAAGGAGGCCTGTGCTTATAAACAGTGTTTCTTTTGTTTCTTCTAAGGCCATTGTAGGCTAATTCTTATTTTGAACTCATCTGTGTGTTAGTCTGCAATGAGAAAGCACTTTTCCTAAGAGTTACCTGTGAATGGTCAAAGGACAGTCCAGCATTTCTGAGCTCAGTATTCTTTCCCTCCAGCCCTTCATTGCCCTGCCCTGACTGAAGGTCCCGTATATCCTGTGCATCAGAAACAGGACAGTATAGAGTTCCTTGAAACCATTAGGTTCACCCCACAGTGTCTCCATTACCTCACACTCTCCAAACACATTGCTTTTTTTATACACTGATGCCACTTAATCAACCTCCTCAAAGTCCTTGGTCATTTTCATATGTGGTAGATATATGTTTTAGAAGAATTAATATGAGGCTGGTCCCAAGGAGTTGGGGATTGATGATGCCTCAAATATCCACCTCTTCCATGATGCCATTCAGTGCCCTTTTCCACCCCATCCTCCCTTGAGTATATTTCCTCATGTTTCTGGGCTCTGTGAATTGTTGCAATGTCCAACAGAAACTCATGAATGCTGGGGGAAATGGCTCACATGGTGGTGGGTGTTCAACAGACCATATCCCTAAGGTCAGGCAGCAGTAAGCTAGGGCCAGAGGCTGTCCTTCCCTTCTGTCCCAGTATTTTATTAAGGCACAGATGCCCTGAGGCCTCTGGCAGGGTGTCTGCAGTAGGCATTGGCCTCCTACTAATGTTCATCAGCCAGGTCTTTCCCATCTTCGCCATGATTCACAAACCCCACTGCTCTTATGAGCAACACCATCACTGCATCCCAGTGCCTGATGGCTAAGGAAAACCTCAGTGTAAGTTAATTGATTCAAGTGCCATCGTGTTTCAGGTAAGAAGTTGCCAACTAGAAAAGTTGGTCCCAAGCCAAGACAAGGTTTTAACTCTGTGGCCTCTAAGAAATGCACGATTCTGAAGAGAGACCCCTTTGTTTGGCAGAGAATGTTCAGAAGAGTGCAAACCAGTCAGGTGTCATGATTTCACGTGTATAGATACAGCAGAGCAGGGAGTGGGAAAGAGTTGTTTAATAAACAGGACAGAGTAAGAATATGATCCAAAAACAGTGTTTCAGATACTGAACCAAAATACACTGGTTAGAGACACAAAGGTACTCTGGATTCAATGTGGTCCATTCAGGTCCTTAAAATCTAGGAAGGATTACAGACCATTTTAACCCTTCTTTACCCAGGGGACTCTGGCTCACGTGAAATTTGAGCATTTACAACCAAAATTTACCTCTCTATTTGTGCTTTAGGTATGACCCCTTGATAACTGCAGGGATCACAACCTTGGATTTATTACCCAAACTCACAAATTGTCTGATTTTGGAATCATTTGCATATTATTGACCATGAAATCAGTAACACTGTCTTTATTTATTTTATTTTACATGCATGGTTAGTGTTTTATTTTTGGAAGAATGGTTCTAAAACATCACACTAAATCAGGTTGAAAGGTAAAGTTTAAAATAGACCGTTTTATAAGGATCAGTTATAACATATGTAGTGATGGTTCATGCTACAAAATCTTGATCTCAGCATATGATATACTCGTTGGCAGGAGCACCAGGGATTCCAAACCAGCCAGTCATCATTTTCCTCTCGTCTGCATAGACTTCTTCTCGTTAGCTGCCTTCTGCTTTTGTTGCATGATCTCAGAATCCCTCTGCTTCCTCTGAGAAGCAGTCAAGCTATCCTCTTTTCTTTTTCCCTTGCTAATCTCCTGGGTTTTCTTCATGTTTTTCTGGCGGGCAAGTTCTCTTTGATTTCCACTGGCCATGCCGACCACAGGGACAGAGCGACTCGGAGAAGCAACGGTTCCCTCGCACGCATGGCCGCCGTCACCACCAGCCGGTTGGGAAGGCAGCGCGCCGGCCCTCCGCGGGGCAACGCCTCTGCCAACACTGTCTTTAAAAATGCATTTTTAATGTTCAATTCCCGTTAAGATTTCTTTCTCATTTATATCCACCATGACAAGCATTTTCTCCAGTCTTACAGTTGACACCACTCATTAACTGAATGATTAAACTGTCTGTATATCTCTAAATTAGTATTTATTTTACCAATGTGGAAATCCAAACACAAGGTGGTGGTCACCAGGGCTTTACTGAGCCAGAATTTGCTGAGGAAATAAAGGAAATGCTGCAAAACCATACTAATGAGTTCACTAGAATTCATGATTTCAAGCAAATGATATGATGCTATTTTCAGTTGAAGATCTCTGGAGTCGTTCAGTTTCCACATACAGACTGGTATGGCATTACGTGAACGTGGTCATTCCAGCACACACTCACCTCATAATATCTTGTTGCTGGTGGTTGGCAGGACAATTCAAGGATCACACTGTGATGTAGCTGCACACTAGTCCAGGTCACCTCCATCTCTGAATGTTAATGCCATGATTGTCTAAACTAATCCCATGACAGGGGTTAGAATGGCCCTTCTTAAGTGGAAATCTGTTGACATTATCCCTGTGCACATAACTTTCACATTAACTATGCTACCCATATGCTGACTGAGCTCACAAATTCTCACTGCACTCTGAAGAAGCAACACGTTGATCTCTAGATTCACATGTTCTGGCCACTAACTAATCCCAACATTCTGAAAAGTGGAAATGATAGCATGTATGGCACCAAGGAAAATAAAAATGCATTTTCTCCAGGTGTGGACTGTTGTACAGTAAAACTTTGCAGTACAATAAATCTTTACAGTATAAAACTTTGTAGCTTAAAATTACAGCTAGCTGTTTTTTTGGTTTTTTTTATGTTAAGACCTGGGTATAGCAGGGAGAAGGTTTCATCCCAGAACCCATGTCGTGCCTGTTTGAAAATCTTCATGGATGGATGGTGACCCTTCTTCCAAGAAGGTACTTTCATAGATCTGGCAAGCTGCCCCTGCCTGGAAGCCTGGAATGCATCTAAGGCTGAGGGTCAAGCACTTGTTCCAGCACCTTGGTATCTCCTTTCAACTCAGCTTCCTCCCAGCATGGTGCACAGGTGTCTCCTGTAAGCTGAAATAGAAATAAAGTGAAATTTAAATTGTATTAATTAATTAATTACATTTGGATTCAAATTAAATAATTGAATACAACTATTTAAATTAATATGCACCTATACATTCTGACACGTGTGCATTTTAAAATCTTTGTGAGGGATGGGGACAATTGGCAATCAAAACACAAGGCAAACAGTGGACAAGAGGTTTGCTCAAGAGAAGTACCTCTCCTTACCCTACACAAGGTAGCACAGTGCTCCAGGCCCTCAAATGTGTCCTCTGAAACCCATCACCTGTTGTCCTAATTTCCAGCCAGTGTCTGAGGATGTCAAGGGGATTAAGAGAAGCCGGCTTTTGAGATACACAGGACAGCTCCGATGCACAACTATGGCTTGAGGACACTGTGGTGTGCTTGCTGGTTCATGCTGGACTGAGCTAACTTTATGGAAATCCCAGCCACCCTCTCCTCCCAAGGCCCTTACTGGGCACAGATTTGCATCATGGATGAGGAATCCCTTATCTTTGCCTTGTCCCCTCTGTGTGTATCTGACTCCATATGTGTCCTTCTTCACTTTGGAAATGGGAGCCTGTTTTCTCCCCGTACAGTGAAAAGATTATAATTCAGCGGTTGATACAAACCCTCCCATTGAGAGAAGCTCCAAGGGAAATTGTAAGATGGAGAGGAACCCAGACACTGACAGGAAGCCAGCTCTGAACTCAGCTCCACACTGTCTGCCAGAACTGAGACCTGTGGCTGAGAGTCCTGAGCAATCCCCGATGCAATCCCTCCCTAAAGGGTTGTTTGTGTACAGACTCTTACAGATGCCCTTTTCTGTGTCTTCATTATTGAAATAGAAGGTTGTGTTATCAGTGCTGAGGCTGTCCATTTGAAGATGCAGAATGTTCTTGGCTTTATCTCTGGAGACTTTCAATCTGGTATTCACAGTGTGTAGGTAAGATATGGAATAACTATTACTCACTTCAGGCCCTTCATGGAATTGGCTGATGCCATCACTGCTGGGGATGGGTCCACTGGTTGGACAGGAGAACCTCAGAGGTGCCCTAGTCTGCCTCAAGTCTCCCAGAACCCACAAAGTGTATTGAAGGCATGCAAACACAAAAACATTCTGATCAGGAAAATCATCACACATGGTTTCACTCTCTGGTTCAACACATTTTCTTTTCCTTCTTTAATATTGCAACAAGAGAATCTCAGGCCAGCAAAAATTCCACTGTGACTTATGTATAATCATACCTTTCCAGTGAATGGTGAGACCTGGACATCCTATGGGGTGTGTCCTTCCTCCTAGAGTTAAGGCGCTGGACTAGTCTGGTTTTCATCAGCAGAATAATGTGCCATTGTGTGTGTAATTTACTATAAAAATAGCTGAGGGCAGATATGAGTGTCCTGGAGGAAGTAGCTGGCAACTGAATATGTGGGAAAATATGATTTCTTATTATCCCAGTTAACTGTAGTGGTTAAGTCACACAGAGACCAATAGAAACAGAGAATACCTTATGACTTATTTACCCAGAATGTAGCCCCTCTCATCCATAAGATACAAATACCAAGATGTACAAGCTAAAGGCTCCAAACAGCAAGTTATGGTCTCATGTGGTAATCTACAGCAACGGAGGGGGAAAGGACGAGGTAAAAACAGAAGAAGGTCTATCATGGAAGGAGAGCAGGAATTTCTCCAGGGCCCATATTGCCCCTGAGGGAGAAAGATGGATGTTTTTAAGGCCACACCTCAGACCTAGATTCACAATGTTTCCCTAAGAATGATGAAGTCAGAAGATCTGTTAATCACCTCTCGCTTTAGCAAAGCTCCAGACAAAACTTACAGTCATCAAATATAAGAACCCTGGAATCCACCTGAGGGTGCATTGTTGTTTTCTCCTTGTCAGACCAATGCCAAGAGAGAAAGGAAAACAACAGCACATCACTAGAGGCCAGAAGTCTTTGGCATCCAGAACAGAGAGAACTTCCAACAATGATAGCTCTGAATTGAACCTGTAATACCATTCCCTCCTCTGATCTTGGTTTTACCACTTGAAATAATTCGATCATACTCTGAAGCCCATGACTTTGGAATAGCAATCACCTGTGCCTCCCATACCGGGGACTTTCAGATTTAAGTTCACCAGAGTAGTTTGGTTCCTTTGAGAACACCATCACAGGAGACTCTATGAAATTGAAGTAACCCTGGGACGCTGCTGAATGTCAGAAGCTATTTCCTATTTCCCAATTCCTGCTAGCTGATGAAGTGTCCAAATTTGAGTGAAGCCTCCACTGCAGGTGTTTTCTGTTTTATTTTTGCTTCAGTGTTACTATTGTGTGTGTGCATGTGTGTGTGCATGTTATTATTGTGTGTGTGTGCATCTGTCTAGTTTCACTCATGCCTATGTCATAATGTGCTTCGTAGTCTCTCTAGTATGTTTTACACATGTATACTATTCTATTGTGTGTATGTAAGAAGTTTCTATATTTTGAATAAATGATTGTCAGGAAACCTCCCAAAGTGATGGAAGAAAATACTGTTAAATTTTCAACCAAGAATGTAACACTTAATAGTTACCTTTACCCCAGCCCAGATTTCTCCTGAGTCTGATTGGAAAATATTTAGCTGAGCATCATGAGAACTCTGATGCAGGGACCCCTGACAGAGTCATTTCCTGTCCTTAAGGGACAGACTGCTTGTTGTTGTAGGACAGACTATAGTCTCCTGTTACAATATGATTATTGAATTCACAGATATCAGGAGTATACACAAAGTTATTATTTTTTAGTTAGAGCAAGATTCCCTAGAGAAACTGTGAGATTTAGAAGACTCCACAGAGCAACACAGGAAACCAGCCTTGAAGCTCCAGCTGCACCTGCTCCTGGGTCTGACCACCTACTGGAGAGCAGACTCCTCCCTGCAGGATGGTTTGTTCCTCGGCTCTCACTGACTTCCCCTCACTGTGTCTCTTGCACAGTATTACATGGCTATGTCATCAGCTTTCAGGCTGTCCATTTGAAGATAGGTTGCATTCTTGGAGTTGTCTCTGGAGATGGTGAATCAGCCCTTCACGGAGTCAGTGTAGTATATACCACCATCTGTATTAATACCTGAGGCACACTGCAGGCCCTTTTCTTGAGCCTGGCGGACCCAATCCATGTCATGGCTATTGAAGTTGAATCCAGATGCTGCACAGGACAGTTTCAGAGACACCCACACATCCCCGGCTTTCTCACATCACCCCAGACTTCATCAGCTGCACCTCACACTGAACAACTAGGCACCGTGATTAGATGGCACACATACGAACTAAATCACTGACCATTACACACACACACACACAGCAGGGCACACGACAATTACCACGTAAAATCGCCAAAATGAAAGCCAAAGTTGCTGCAAAATTTATTGTGTGTCCTCTGGACTAGCTCCTGGCATGAAATGGTAACAGCAAGACCCGGAGACTGGACTGTCCTCTGCGATCTCCCACATCAGGGGCTGTGGCTGGTTTCCCAGCAGGCAGAGAGCTGCATTTGCATCTTCCCTGATATTTACAAGCGGATGAGTAGAGAAACTGTTCTCCCTCAGACTCAGAGAAACACAAGCATTCTCACAGGAAAACAGAGCTCTTAAACAGGCTCTGTACCAAGTATTGCTTTAATTGTTACACATTATTAATTTTTAAAGAAAGTAACTTTCAAGTTAAAAGCTGTATGTGGCAGACACAACAGACTTTGCCATCTGAGAGGTCACAATGCATCCCCTCTCGTGCCCCTCAACCGCTGGATATGCATGATGACAGTGAGCAGCTCTATTATGTGTTTCTTGTGTGGGGACATTATTAGATTCTTTTTCGCCTTTCAAGGAATTTCCCCTATTCAGTGATATTTTTAAACTGTGTATATGAAGCTGTTCATAAAACATGTCCATAAAACCTGTGGAATGGTGTCTCTTCTCTGGTTTCTGATCTGGGAGATTCCAGTCCTCGTTCTTTTTGTCATGAGCAGGAAATCCGGGTCTTTATCACTTTAATGTGTCTTCTTTTTTTTCATTTAATTGGTTTATTTACTGTGCACCTTCTGTTTCATTTATGTGAGTTTTTATATGTATTAGTTCCTACCCACCCACGCCTGCCCTGCTAGCCTGTGATATGGCATGCTCATCTTTCGTAGTTCCATTAGATGGACAATGAGGTACTTAATTTCAGAGTCATATTTCTACATTATACAGATGTCTGTGCCTATGAATTCATCGTTAAGTTCTCTTCAGTTGAGTTGTGCGTTCATTGTTTTTTCAGTCCAATACAGCCATCCAGGGTATACAAAGCATTGAATATATGCCATAGCTATCATTGATTAAAAATAGCATTTGTATATAAAACAGGTGTGCATGAACACATACAATTTTTGTATGCATAAAATCTGCAATTGGATGAACATTATAATATCTGTGGGGTTTTGGAATATACATTTAAGAAGACGGCATTCTGGGAGGAAATATTTTGGAGGGAATGCAAACCCTAGATGCTAACAGGAAGCTGCCTGCTCCCAGGCCTCCCACATTGCCCAGGCCCCAGAAATATAGTCGCCCCTGTGCTTTCCACACCCCACGTTATCACCGTAGATCAATGCCATGATTGCAGTGATATTTGTGTCTGGGATGGCACTCAGTTCTCTCTCAGATTCTCTCTCACATGAGTGGACAGCTGTGCCCTCATTGTGATTGAGCTCAGATGCAGGATAACTGATTTGTGGGTATTCTTCCGGAGCTTGAGTACCAGCTCCATAGCGATGGGAAGCTGTTTTCTTTCACTATGGTAAGATTTTTTGTTGTTGTTCTGATGCCTTATACCTGATCGCTTCGAGAACTCATGATGGCACTGGCTGGTGTGCTTCTTCCATGTAGACACTATACCTCTTGATAGCTGGGCACCATCCACTTTCTTCCCCACATTTACTAGTCATTTGGTATAATGTGATATTTTCCTATGAGGAAAGGGCTCAAGAGAGACAGGATACTGGGAAAGAAAATGCAGAATAATTACAAACAATAAATGGGGTATTCTAACATCCTGTGGCCTCATCTCGTATCCTAAGGGAAGGTTCTTTGGACAAGCTGTGGAATTTACATTGTTACATAATGTTAAGCAGGTTAGGGCATGGCCTCAAACAGAATGTTTATAATTGTTCTTACACTGTAGTCAGATTCTCCTTCGCTATTATATTCAAACAAATATAATCTTGTCACAAAAATTAGTTATTGAAGGTAACTTTTTGAATCCCTTGATGTTCACTACATTTTGCTCAAAATGGTCAATTTATTGTTATTTATTGTTTGTTTTCTTCCTTTTTAGGAACTTGATAGTGATTGGTAGACATCGATGGTCAAGAAATTTACATAATATTTACTTTTCTGTTCTTCCTTCCAAAGCCAAACAAGAGCTTCAGTTAAAAATTAAAGGGTTTATTGAAGGAACAAAACAATCTAAGTATGCACAATAATAATTGTAAGGATTCACAAAGTTCCACAAAGAAAGACAATTTTCAGAGTTTAAATGCAGAAGGATCCTGAAACTTTAAAGAAAATTCCAGTACTTTGAACTTTACTACAGTTGGCTTAAACAGACAAGGCAAAATCAAGGCCACTTATGAACACTGAGTCATGTAAGCCTTCTTTTGCTTTGCTTTGACTTGAACTATTGGGAGAGAGAGTGAATGCTCTTCCTGGCAGTTTGTTGTGAGGGGAATTGGGAGGAGGTGGGTGTCTGGAGTCTTCATGAAGTATGCTGACTTTCCAAAGTCAGTTCAAAATAAACAGTTATCATAAACAACTACAGAATTAGAATATGCCCGCATCATTTGGTCTTCTTTACATTGAATGCTAATACATCATGACTTCTGCAATCCTTGATCATCATCAGCAAGTGGTTCAAGTCCTCACTTTCAGCAAGCAAGAATGTATTATCTTCATATCACAGGTTGTTAATAAGCCTTTCTTCAGTCCTGATGCCATATTTTTCCTCATATATGCCAACTCTTCTGATTATTTGCTCATCATACAGCTTGGACAAGTATGAAAAGGGGTTACAACCCTGACACACACCTTTCCTGATTTTAAACCCTTGTTCTGTTCACACCCCTACTTGATCCACGTACAAGTTCCTCATGAGCACAATGAAGTGTTCTGGAATTCCCATTCTTTTCAAGGTTACACATAGTTTATTAAAATATCTAGCTTTTCATACCATTTATAATTGCAAAAAGCCCAAATGCTATTGAACTTATTTTTTATTAATGAATAATTATTTTATGGTTTTATCTGAAATCTCATACTCATAAAGATATACAAACAAACACAAATATAAAGTCCATTATTTTATTATAGACTATTTTGTCTTTGTATTTTGTTTTAACATCTAAGCACTTTTGTGTATGTTTTTTTCTTAATAGGAATAAGGTCTTGATAAACTTTCCTAATTTTATACTTTTTAAACTATTAATTGAAAAGATTATCATTAATCAAATGAATTTTTAACAGCCAAAAAGCCTTCCCTTAGAGATGGCCTTGAATTTTAAATTCTAGTCCCAAGATATTCAACAAAACATATTTCTATTCTTAAAGACTTTGTAATTGTGATATCAAGTTGTAGTAACTTTCAGAAACAGCATTTATGCAAAAGTTCACTTTATGAAAAAGAGTAACAGTTCTCTAAGTAAATGTCAACATAAAACCAAATAAATTGGTTTTACCTTCCTCATAATACTAATAATTTAGAAAGTCATTCAATTTTTAGGCAGTGAAGGATAAAATATTGTTAATAGACACCACCCTGTGCAGTGAATAAACATACAATGAATCTGATGACAGCAGGGACCTAGTGGGGCTGCCTGACGCCCCTAAACCCTCAGCCCACAAATTTTCCACCACTGACATGGAATAAGTTTACCATTTTTCAATCACTTATTTTGTGGGTAATATTTGCATTTTACTTTTGTGGCAAGTTTTCACTTTCAAAGGGCACCAACTTGTAGTGCTTTTACTGTCTTCCTGCCCTTTGTTGGAATTTAAGAGATGATAGTACAGTCCCTGAGGGGAGGATGTTGGGTTTAAATCAAGTGACCTTGTTGTTAGAAGCCCAATACTTAACTTTCTTTCTTTCTTTTTTAAAATAATTTTATTTGGTATACTTAGCTTTCAACATCATCACCCCTCTTTGTATTTCTGTCCCATGGAGCCTATTTCACTGGCTATCATGCTGTTGATTTCATGAGAACTCCAGGTTTATTTATATAAATCACTCATATTTTCTATACTTTCAATAACTAAGGTGAAACTAAAAAATAAAATTGCAGATCACATGAGAGAATTTTCCAAGACTAAACACTTCTATGCAAATACCTTTTACAGGGGTAGTTTAAACCTGTCCGATAGGGTCACTTTGGATTGTAATCAACTACATGACAGTGAGAGTTTCTTTGTTACCATCAAGGAGACACTAGTACACTCCCTACGATTGTAAAACAGAGTTTCCACTGAACCAGTTTGAGAGCTGTGGGAACAAAACCAACTCAGGACACTGCAGAAAGCCCCACCTGTATTCAGCTCTGTACCTGCTCCTGGATCCTGGGCTTGGTTTTTTCTGAGCGCCACCTGCTGGTATGAATGGTCCGTGCAGTCCGGTTCCAGAGCTGTCCTGTAGTATAGTTTATGGGTGGGTCACACTCACTGCCCTCTCTGTGTCCACCTGCACAGTAGTAACAGATGTGTCCTCAGTGCTCACAGAGGTCGGGGTTAGGGAGAACTGTTTCCTTGAAGGGTCAAGGTCACTATTACAGTGACTTATAGTAGGAGGTCTCTGTACACCATGGCCTCTCCCTGGGTGCTGCCTGAATCTAATCAATCCAAAATACCCTTCCCTGACACTGACCTCATGGTAGCACCAGTATCTTCAGGAGAAAAAGGGAGAGGAAGGATGTAGACACTTCTGAACCAAGTCCATCCTGGCTCAGCAGGGTCCAGTCTCCTCCTGGGGAAACCACTTTTAACCAGAAACTATATGAAGTATTTCCCCATGAGTGTAACTGGCTGGAATAAGGTCTGAGGTCCATTAGTAGTTTGCTAATTGCAAACACCACCACTCCACCTTAAAGTTTCTACAAAGCTGTTTATTGACTCAAGTTCAATGCAGGCAACTGAATCCAATTAGAATGCAAAAATGACCATGTTAGTTTGGGTACTTTATTATGTTACTATGTTAGTTTGGGTACTTTAGAGAAACAAGTCTATAGATATTAATGTATAAGAGAGTTTTATATAAAGGGTAAGTGCGCATCAAGAAAACATCCCAACCCAGTACTGCTCAAGCCCACAAGACCAACATTAACCCATATGTCCAAAAACCAATCCATGAAGTCCTCCTCCATCTCATAAAACAGACACAATGATGCTGACTACAGGAGGAAAGCTGCGTCAGTGAATGTGTAAGCAACTCGGCGCTCATAGGGGTCTCCACATGGGTGCTCTAGCACCCAGAGCTGCATCAGGGTAGGTCCATGTGGCTTCTCCTTGGGGATGTCTTGCAGGAAGTCAGCCTTGCAAGCTGAAGCAGGGAACTGCTAAGGCAGCTGCACCCTGGTTCGATCATCACAAGGCAAGAGACCCAAGAACTAGAAAGGCGAGGCTCACTGAACCATTTATCCCTCCGCCCTTCAATTAACCCCATATGTGTTTATCAGCCAAGTTGGCAATAAGCTACCTCAGCTACTTGTCAGGAAGAAGTTCTAGTAATAATTGGAATGACCTTGGTGAGAAAAAAGGCCAGGAAATTTGAAGTTAGGAATTTCTTCCTATTACAGCAATACACCTGCTCATTCCTCAAGGGCAGCAAGGGCTGAACTCTGAGAATTTCATGAAGAAACTTGACCTCATCTGCTCTATAGCCCTGCGGTTATTCAGAAGTCACATAGTGAGCCACTCCAGAGAACCCCGATCCAGTAAGAGGCATCAGTGCCCCCACGTGGGAGATGTTTCCCTGTCATGTCATTGGCCTGTGGTCTTGTTCTCACTTTCTAGGAGACAGCAGCCTTTTTTTGTCTTCTGGTGCTGAACTGAGAGATGCCTCTGAGACTCCTGCTGTGCAGCTGCATCAAGCTGAGGGTTTCTGTCCCTCTCAGGAAGGGGTTTCTCTTACTGAGTCTCTTTCACAGTAATACATGGCCGTGTCTGAGTCCTTCAGGCTGCTCCACTGCAGGGATATGGTGCTGATGGAGTTGTCTTGGAGATGGTGACTTTTCTTTGGAAGGATGGGTTGTACCTGGTTTCAGAGGCACTAGGATAAATAATTTCTATCCATTCCAAGCCCTTTCCAGGTGTCTCCCTAATCCAGCCGATCCAGTTTCCAGTAAAGCTGTACCCAGATGTCTTACAGGAGATCCTCAAAGACTCCCCAGGTCTCTTCACCTCTGCACCAGCTGTACCTGAGCACACACACCTGTGGAGATAGGATTCAGAGATTCCCTCTACACACACACACACACACACACACACACACACACACACACACACCCTCCATTCATCTCAATCCCTGTGGCGATCCTGACCTGGGAGCAGAGTAATGAGGAGAGCTTGGGTGGAAGACCCCATGTTAGAAGGAGGATGGAAAGGAATCACGCTGTGGTTCCCAGATGGGTGATGATGGAACTTCCCCTGTGGAGGTAGCCTGTGGGTCTAAAATGGATGTCTTCCACTTTGCATATTTCTGTCCTGCCCTCCTTGTCAGACTCCTCCAGACTTATAACCCTGGAAACCCAAGGCAGGGGGAGGTTTGGGTCTTCGGACTGCAGAGAGGGAAGAACTGGATCCTAATAATATCCCACAACCCACACACACACACACACACACACACACACACACACACGTGCACAGAGAGAGACAGAGAGAGAAAAGACTGGCACTAGCACCTCCCCCACAGAGAGTTTTGCACTGTGGCTCTCCACTCAGTGCATCTCTCAGTCCACACCTGGGGGGGAGTGGTTTCAAACCCAGTGTTAATCTGTAGCCCAAGGAGCCTGGGCCCTCACGTGCCTCCTTACTGTCTGTGGGGAATGATGTCCAGCATAAAAAGTGACCCTGTATTCTTAGTGAAGACTTTGGAGAATCTGATAGCCTGAATGGCCCCTTCTGAATAGACCTCTCAGGTGTCTTCCAGCGCCTAGTATGCTCTGTGCTTCCTGCTGCCTGAGGAGAGAAAACAAATCTCAGGGAATGTCAGCTTTATTCAGAGTGTCAGACAAATCTGTGCAGATTAAAGCCAAAGATGAGTGGGTCACTTTGAATACTCATGGTCAACCTGGCCCTTGTCACTGTCTCTCTGACAGTGTAGCTCTGTTCAGAAGAGAAGTTAAAAGTCCAACATGGAGAATATTTCACCTTCTTCAGTTTTATAATCTGTCCTAAACTTTTCTCTGATCTACTCTGATCTGAATGAAAGAAAACAATCAATGGGTTAACTTTTCTCTTTATTAGGAGGAGGCCTTGGGGTTCAGGGGACCTCAAGAACCGCTGATATAACAGCCCAAAAAGACAATGTTCTACATCTGGGTTTTGAGAGTAGTGACTGGGGACTTTAAACCACATGAAGTGCAGCTAATTGTCTCTCCCTTTCCAGAGTGATGAATATTGAAGACACATGGAAACCATTTGTCCAATGCTGTAAAGAATCATGGATATGAGTCTCCTGAACTCTAAGACCAGAAGCAATAGATGGTGCCTTGCTATCAGTACCCACTTCTTTGGAAAAGATAGCATTAGAAGGTCTTGGGAAGAGTGGGATAAAAAGTGAAACAATACACCCACACGCACACACACACACACAGAAAGGAAAAATAAAGAGATCAGGCTTCCTGGTTGGGTAGACATGTGGAAGTCCTCAGACTATGTCTGTCAGCGTCCCTTCAGGTCTGGGACTGAACTCACCCCTTGGAAAAACTCCCAGCCAAATAATTGACAAGCCTACCAGGGATCAATAGCCCTGGGGAGATACAATTACCTTAGAATGATCAAACGTCTGTGATTAAAAGGGCAACATTTATCCAGGTAAAAATTCAGAATGTTTGACAAGAAAAGGTAATTGTAACAGGAGTTTGAGTATTGTAGTCAATGAAATGAAACAAAAGTGTATGACTTGTTGAATGAACACGAATCTTCTTGGTATACCTTCACGCAATCCACAAGGAACAGTAAAGAGAAAATAACATTAGAACACTTTCCCCTCAGGTCTCCTCTGGTGGGCAGAGAGCACCTCGGGTTGTGGTGTGTGCACTCGGCGTCTCCCAAGCAACAAGCCAGGACCCAGAGAAGATGCCCTATGTCCACGCTCGTTCCCCTCCCTCTGTTCTCTGGGGCTGACAGTTATGCTAAAAACATCTAACTCTTGGTTCTCAGAGGCAGGACAAGGACGAGAAACCATGACACAGGGGAAAATTGGGTAGGGAAGTCCCCAAAATTTGGCTGGAAAACCTTTATCTTGCTCCCCATGCACTGAGTCTTGAATGAGGGTCGTGTCCCTATTTGGCCTGAGACCCTGTGCCATAGATCCCAACCTTCCCTTCGTGGTGCTTACAATCTGGTTTCACATAGCTTCCCTGACCTACTTTTATCTGCATCACCACACGCATCAAATAAGTGCTATATTACTGTTGTGGGGACTCAGGTACTTGAGTTAATCTATTGAGGAGTAAGTCATTGTTTCATAACATCCATGTACAACACCTTACTCCTGATGAAACACCCCACGTAGTTCATGCATTTAGTCTCCAGTTTATCTCAGGACAGACAAGAGTATTGTTTGAACACCATCTGCATGGACTCAACCCAAACCCTTAACCTGAATGCACAATGACACTGGAGTCTATTGAACAAGGTTCTTTTTCTCGCTCTCATCCATCTATATATTTTCCAATCTCTGCTGTATATCTGTCTATCATAAATCTATTAATTGGTTTACAAATCTACTGAACTATCGATTTAGCGATCATCTATTTTCTGTCTATACTCTTGATATCTTGTAACTGTCATCTCTATCTATCTATATTTCTGTTTATATTTCCACCTATTTCATGCTTAACTTTATTTCTGAAGTAAACCCCAGCTTAAAGGGCGCAAATATGTTTGGTTCTTGGTGGAGTATGTTATATATTGGTTATTAATTCTAGTTTGCTAGACTCGTTTATTTGTTTGCTTATTTGATTCTTGATGTCTTATGGATCTTCTATTTCAATGTTAAGTTGATAATAGAAAATGTTGAACTTAAATATTCCACTATTTGGTTGCGCTATGCTGTTACTTATTTGTTGCATCTAAAATATTAGCCAGAACTTGCTTAATATATTTTAAAGAAATGCTCTTATATTCTCACCATCTGTCTGTTAGTTCATGATACTGTCATGGCTTGTGTTTTGTCGAGATGAAGAAGATATATCAGTGTTATATCTAATGCCAGCAGGGTCACCCAAAGGGAGCAGATTTCAGCAAAGCTTCCAGACTAAGAACAGACAATGCAGAAGGACCCCTCTCCCCTCTTCAGAGGAAGATGCTGCTAAAACCTTATGCGTAACTTTGAAGTATTCTCGGATATTGAAAGCTTAAGCCAAGGAAGTAGGAAATTGTTGAAGCTACTGCCAGAGGATGGGCCCCTCGTGTTCGAGGGTCCTAAAATGTGACTGAAGAGGAGCTGGTTTCTTGGAGAGGAGTCGGCCATGAGGATGTGATTTGGGTAAAGCCTCTGGGAGTGGAACTGTCAGGATCTTCCTTTGCTGATGGGGCATGACTTAATGTAAAGCAAAACAGCTACAAAAGTCTTCTAAAACCAGAACTTGTAAGTAGCACACTATGAATTTAGGGAAATTGGAAGTGGTCAAGAATTAAATGGGGTGCATGAATATTGATTACTAACCTAGGCATTAGTGAGCATAAATGGACTGACTGGTATGGGCCAATGTGATCAGAAAACCATAGGATTTACTATGTTGGGAAAATCACAGTCAGAAAGGATCTTGCTAAACCCATCATGAAATACAATACTGTCTGTGATAGGATTATATCTGCCTCCAAGGAAATCCAATCAATGCAACTATTATCAAGCATTAATTGAACAAGGCAATTGCTGCCAAGCTTAGCACACCAATAAGTAACATATAATACTAACAAATAAAAATTGTCTTTTTTATTTGCTCCTTCCTCCCACTTTTTTTATTGAGATTTCAATTCAATTATTATACATCCTACATGCAATAGGTCTGATTTTAAATATTTCTTATACATTAACATTGTATTCCTATGTCATAAACATAGAGAAAACCCTTGGGGGAAACGTGAGATGGAGAAGCATCCACAGTCCACAACAGGAAACCAGCCCTGAAACTGTCCCTCTGCACCTGCCCCTGAGTTTGTCCTGTGATGTGTGGGTCCTGGGCGCCCCCTGCTGCCCAGCTCTCTCCCAGCAGGGCGTTTGTCTGGGATCACACTGATTTCCTCTCACATTCTCACAGAGTAACAGAGGGTCTTGTCTTCCATTTTTTAACCGTCCATTTGAAGATAAACTGTGTTCTTGTCATTGTCTCTGGAGATGTTGAATCAACCCTTCACAGAGTCTGCATTGTTCTTAGTGCTGTAATGGCAGTATTTACACAGAGAGGTGAACAAAGGCTACATACCAAAGTAATTTTTATCCTCCTCCTCATTTCACAGGAAGTTATGCTAATTTCAGGAAGTAATTTTCTTTGTTTTTCATCTCGTAGTGCATTCCTTGTAAATGAAGGATTCAGAGAAATATTCAGAGTCCCTGCCGCAGTGAGCACAGCTGCCATTCCCCCAGGTTTCCTGCCGCTCTTGGGATGTGAGTTTTGCAGCGTGTGTCTCACACAGGATTAGGTGCAGTGTCCTCAGACTTCTGGCTGACCATCTGTAGATATGCTGCGCTGACTGAGGGATCCAAGGAGAAGGCATAGCCCCGTGTGAAGCCCTGGACACAGGCTGATTTCCCAGCGTGGGTGTTGATCCAGCCCATCCACAGAAGGCCTTTTCCTGGTGCTTGTCAAACCCTATTCAAATTGTAGCTGGTGAAGGTGTTTCCAGAAGTCCTGCAGGACACCTGCACCAATCTCCCAGCTTTTTCACCTTCGTGGCAGACTGCACTAACTGCATCTGCGCATGCACATCCGTGAGGCCATAAACCAGAAGGTGAGGGCTCTGGAGCTGCCACAGTGTTCTCTCCATCCCATGTGCTGTCTTACCCAGGGATACTGTCAATAGGAAAATGAAGCTCCACAGTCACCCCTTCATGAGTTCACTTTGTTGTCAGTGGTTTAGATGCAACCTATATGGCAATATCCTTGCTTGATTCTGTGACAGGGGAGATGGATTCAGCCTTCAACTCTACAGAACACTTGTATGTGTATATATTTCACATTCATGAATGTATTTCTGGGCTATATCAGGTCTAAATAATCTGAAGCTTCAATAACTCTAGAGCAGTTCCTCGTGTTGTGGTGACCTCCAAAACATAAAATTATTTTCATTGCTACTTCATAACTGTAATTTTTCTACATTTATGAATCAGGTGACCCCTGTGAAAGGGTTTTTCAAACCCCAAAGGGGTCGTGACCCACAGGTTGAGAACCGCTGCTCTAGAGCATCACAGGTAGTGATAGCTGAGCTGTTCATCTCAATCAAGTGCATTCTGGAATCCTGATGGCTAATTGTGGGAGTATCTCACCAAGTGAGCTCACAGCTGGTCATACTGGTACAGACATATCCACTTACACATGTCTCCTATAATTTCACTCAGCT
Source organism: Tenrec ecaudatus (assembly GCF_050624435.1). Taxonomy (NCBI): domain Eukaryota; kingdom Metazoa; phylum Chordata; class Mammalia; order Afrosoricida; family Tenrecidae; genus Tenrec; species Tenrec ecaudatus. The sequence continues at coordinate 13,799,711 of NC_134532.1, forward strand.
GGTAGGGGAGATGTGACAAAATCAACTACTCAAACACTAACGTTGAACATTCAAGGGGGTTGTGTTAGGTGAATTTGATTAGAAAAACAAATCTAAGGAATATTATCTTTATTTTCATAAGTCTGGTATTATTCTATAAATAAATTCAATTAGTTTGCAACATATATACTTAAGATACTTTAAAAGGACTAAGCAAAGTTGCAAATTTTAATTAAAAACATAATATCCACACTGTGAAAGAAAAATTAGAGCAAAATCCCATACTATCAGGTTATATCGCTACAAAATTGGCAAAATTTGAAGAGTATAGTACACATTTTCATAAAGATACTTCCTTGTCTGGATGGTCCTAAAACAATTCAAGGGCTAAGAGCTCATGAGACACCACTAACCTTTGGATGTTCTTCACTTAAAGTCCAGGGCACTGGTTTCCAGGTTTCGGCTAGAAGAACCTGGGAACCAAGCAGAAGGGGTGATAAAATGTCGATCAGATTTTCTTGACTTTGGGGCATGTGGCACCCCTTGCACTAGTCCCTCTATAACATCTATTCACATGGAGACTAACACAACTCTGCCTGTGTACCCACGTTGGGTCTGCAACTCCATTTCCACTGTGGACCCCTGCGCTGTCTCTCTTGGCCTGTCTCATCCTCCTCTGAGTCAGGCATGAGCTCCTTATTCTGCAATGTGAGTCATGAATGCACTGGTGCTGGGAGTCCCTGCATGTGCACCTCAGAGAACTGACACGGATTGACATATCAAAATGCCACCCAAAATCTAGAGAGAGGGACATTCAGAGAGGCACAGCAGTAATCTGCTTATCTGGATCAGAAACCACTGAAACCATGTATTTAAAATATATATATGAAAACTAAAAATATGTATGTAAATTAAAATGTGATAAATTTCTAGAGGTTGAGTACTGATTACTGAGACTGTGAGAAACCACTGGGGCTGGTCATTAGAGGAGCCCATGTTCTAACTGTAAAACCCGTCCAGGTTCTCCAGTGAACATTCAAAACAAATCCTCGTGTTTCTGGCCCTGGAGGGGAAGACCATTCTCAACTTGAAAGATTTCGCACCAGAGGAAGGTCATTTTTATTTACTTTTCAAAGCTGGGGGTGAACTATGTCCCCTAGCAATCACACAGCCCACATCTTACCCATGACACCTAAGTGGGGGGGAGAGGCATAGTCAACAGGGATAAAGAGCTAAAAGCAAAGAATGTGGATACTGCCGTGAAGGAAAGGAAAACCGACCAGGGAAGATATAAACTATGGAACAGGCATGAAGTGAAGGTCAGAGCCCCACTACGAAGGTCCTATAACAGATCCAGGCTCAATCAGATGATTACACAGAACATTCCCATTCTCTTACTTCATCACTATCCAGATTCCCAGCAGAAAAAAAGATGTATACTGAACATTAACATTTTCTAACACTTGCCAGATTAGGATAAATCCTCACAAGGCTCAGCTCTGAGAACAAGGGAAATACATGTTTCCACTGTGCAGAAATAGTAAATAATAAGATTAAATTCTCATTTATCTGAATACATCAATCTCATTTGATCATGACCTTTCCGTGCAGTTAGTTTTTAGTCTGTGCAGCACATTGTGACATCTCAAATTTAATTCGTTAGCATTTTTGAAAGTTTTCATGATTCTTTTTATATTGAAAAACTGAACAGAGTGATTTTTCAGTCACACAACCAATCAACATTCTTTAACAAATTGCTGTAGACTGTCCAACTGAAGTGAGCAGGACACATGGTTGTGGAAATGGAGTGCCAAATGAAACAGAGTCCTTTTTCATATTAGAGACCATTGGATAAAACGCTCTGCAGAGCACATTGAAATCTGCAAAGAAAGAGTGAGAAGACTAAAGATATGATCATATTCTAATAGAGTAAAGCAGGTGCAGCAGTGAGTAAAGCAAACGTAAATAGAAATTAATTAATTTCAAAAACATAGTGAAAGTAATGCCTGAAGAAAGATGCTTCAGTAAAATCTGTCAAGTTTTCAAAACAAAGTGAAAGTTATTTATGATACATAAGTAGTATCATAAAGAGCAGATTTGTCATTAATTTGTTGACTTAGTCAATAAACAGATAAGATTAGAATTCAGAATACTGAGCATCAGAAAAATGACACGAGGTTAATATTATTTAAGAAGGATCCAGACTACATCATACTTGATAATGAGACGTTTCCTTGCTCCTGGACCCAACTCCGGCAGGCATATCTAAGTCAGTCTCTCTAGACCTAAGTTGTGAATTACTTACGTTTGGTTTATAGTCTATTATGCATAAGGTGTGAATTAAGTCACTGCTAACATTAATTCAGAACTCTTCTTGTTAGTTAGCTGCCGATGGCATAGTCAACTGTACTTTCAAAATTGGAGGAGACAGTAACTTTAATATATACCGTGACACATTATTTTTGTGAATGTATTGACCATTTTTTCTCCAGGTCACTCTTTACTACAGACTAGAACTGAACCCATATGGTTCTGTAGACTGTAATCTTTGTGGATACAACTTGTCAGTTTTCGTGTGCACAGGGACCTGATGGTGGGTGTTAATGGCTCACCTCTCAAATAGCATCCGTGAGCTTGAACATTGAGTCACGGGGATTACTATGTCATAACCTAAAAATATAAGGAGAAACTCAACTTAAAAAATATTTAATGAATGTTTAAAAATTTTTGGATTGACTGTAAGCAAATGTTTTCCCATTTCAATCCCATCACACTCCTAACCTGGGCTGAGAAACTTTAACCTTATATCTGAGCTATAAGCAGGATTAAAGGAGCATGCTTTTGGTAACTTTCCTAAAAATGACTTCATTATTTTCATCGTTGTGCACTGATAAACTTGTCTTACATTTATATTGATGCTAAAGCAAAATGAGCCATGTAATAGATTTAAACAGATAAAGAGTGGTTTGTCTATCACAGTGTTAATTATGAAAGTGTTTGTTAAGAGGAATAAGTTCGCTTTCTGTAGAAAACACAGAATAGTCCATCCTCGATTGAAGATTGTACAAAAATAAAATTACTTGTGGTATGTTCTTAGTAAAAACCCAACATTCATGATAAAATGTATAATAAATATAAGATGTTAAATGACACAGAGCTTTAATGTCTCCAGTGTAGGTGATAAATTCCCAGAAGAGGATAGAAGCATTGATCTTAAACAGGATTGGAAGTTATCTCTCTAGGGTGAGAAATCTCTCTAGGGTGAGAAATACCCAAGTCAATATAACCAATAGAAGAAATGTAATCCAACCATCTATGTGTATTCTAAGAGGAAAAAATAAGACCAGGTTATTTTCAAAAACATCTATCAAGAATCTGTCAGGCCTGATGATGCCTCCTTCATTTTGGAAAACTACAGTGGTCACAAAGGATCATGAAATCCATTGCCAATATTATGCAGATGTTTCAAGCCCAGAGGGGAGCCCCCACATAAAGTCCAGCAGCACAAGAGATTGTATATCATTTTCAAAGGAGGATTTTTCAATTAGAACATCCAATGCCCATACTGAACTTTCATTGAACTGCACAATACTTAATACAATTTCTGCCCAACACACACCCTCTCCCTTCTTCCCTCAAGACCACACAAGTAGTCTTCCAAAAATCACTGGAAACAATCCATTATTATTTAATTACATTTCTCCGTGAATTTTTTGAAACCCATTTGTCCTTCTTTCATAGACTGAATTCCTTCTCTCTCTCCTGGCCTCTTCTCGATTTTCTCTCACACAGGTGTTTCCCAGGAAAATCTGCACAGATTTTTTTCCCTGACTTGGTCCCTGCATCTTGCAGGATAATAACTAACACATGCTCTTTAACAGAATGATTGAAAATGTGGACATGCTCCATTGAAGATAAAAATGATAAAGTATGAATCAATAGTTGTCCAAGTTGAAAAAAAATAAGGAAAAAAAGAAAATAGAAAAGGACAAATAAGTCTTCAGACCATTGTTGGGTTTGACCGACTTCTGCATGAAGGAGCGGAGTGGATGTGAACCAAATTATACTTTCATATGTTACTGACCATACATTCCTCACTCACTAGTCTTTAACTCAAAACTCGGCATTTTGGAATTAGAGGATTTCACTGCAGTCTTTGCTATGAGTCTATTGTTTTAGAATCAAATCAAAGCACAGGTCTTTCCTGAAGACTTCTCTGTTGGTTTGACAAGTCGGTGTTCAAACACTTAAATTTATGGCCCCTTATATGCGCTCTGACTCAAGTCTGAGAGAGAATTCTACAGAGTTTTCTCTGAGGTTCATCAGAACTCTCACTCTGTAATGCCAGAAAAGCTGAGTTTTCATGTGGCTAATGGACTGGTTTTCCTGCGAGTGAGGCTATTTACTTGTTGTTCAATACAACTTTTGAATTCATACGTAGCAGGGGTGGACGCAGAATAATTATAGAGAGAGATTCCCCTGGAAAAGTTAGAGATGGAAAAGAATCTCAAAATCACAACAGGAAACTCACCCTGACAATCAACCCGCACTGACTTCAGATGCTGGTGCCAGTGCTCATTGGATCCTGAGTGTGCCTGAACTCACACTGACTCCCCCTCACTTTCAGTTCATTCTGTTTCTAGAGACAGACAATCAACTCTTCGTGGAACATAGTTCTCTCTGCCACCATCAGGTTAAATTGTGCAACCCACTGAAAGCCCTACCCTGGAAACTACATACATAGGACACACATTTGTTACTGAAACTGAGTGCAGACCCTGAAGGGGAGATCACCAAGGCTTACTCAAGTTTCCCCTAGATTCCATCAGAGTTGTGTTGACATACAGGGGGAAAAAATAAAGAAAACAGCAAATAAAATAAGAATCAAATCAACAAACTCAATTGCCCACTCTTGTTATGTTAATTCTGGCTCATAGTGTCCCTGAAAGACAGAGTAGAAATCCTTATGGTCTCTAGATTGTAAGTGTTTAAGCAAGTAATCAGCTTCATCTTCCTTCCTTACAGTAGCTGATATGATTAAACCACTCCCTCTGCTACCAGTAGATGAGAGGATAAGGGCATAGGAGATGGATCAGCATGGGAGAGAAGAATGTATAGAGGAAGTCAATGTCTTTGACTTCTGTGGAGAGTAGCATGAAATAATAATAACAGGGTAGGAATATATACAATTAATGTCCCTGAAAAATCATTGAGGAAAACGTCAAATGGGAATCTAATGGGCTGAGATAACTAACTCCAAAAACGAACTGAATATTTATCTTTAGAAAGAACTAAAGAGAGAAGAGTGAGATGATTTTCAGGAAATGTAATGAAAGTCCTAAGCAAAGAAGAGCAGGATGCTATTCGGAAACAAAATTTGAAATTATTACCTATGAGAATGTCATTAAGAGGAAAGATTTCTTACAATCTCATCCTAAAGAAAGGACATCCTACATGTCGATGTATCTTATTAGAAAATATGAACACGTTTTCATATATAAACATAACAGCAGAATCAAATCTAAGAAGGTAATTCCTTTCCAACACAATGAGCATAAGGAGACAAGGCAGAAACATCGCTTCTGAATTCTACTGCCTGGTTTGTACCCCTGACAGAGTTCTAAGGGCGAGCCCAAGTCAGGTAAAAGAATAGCAAAGCACAAACGTTTGTCTATGATAAAGAAGGTGGTTCTCTAGAGTGATTTTGTATTGAGGTAAGCTGATCAACTTACTGGACATCTGCTGGGTTACACTGACATTTAAGAAAGATTTTCCTACCTCTCATTTTTTGTTCCTTCTCTCAGGGTAAGATTTGCGTCTTAGCTGAGTGATCCTCCAGCCTCCATGATCTTCTCTGCACTTTTTGTCTTACACCGTTTCCCCCAATGAAGTGTATGCACTTAATAAACCTTGGTCTTTGCATCATGGGGCTGAGGTGAGCATATATATATTTTTACAAATTTACTGAGCATATGAACATGCATTATCAATTATGTTATACAGTATTATCTAGAGAAACAAAACCATAATGCTAATAATTATATAGATTATTATAATCTATATAATTATTGGTTTTATCAATTACATATTACATATATTATCAATTACAATTACATATACATTATAGAATTTATAGTTACATTATATAATTGATATAATGCTAATTATATTAATTATCATTGATTAATATAATGCTAGAGAGAGAGAGAGATAACATAAGAAATAAACAATCTATAAAGCAGCACAAATGGCTCAGTGCAGCTCACTCCCATGAGACTGCTGTGAGACACTGGGGATCCTTCAAATCTTGATGACCACCAGGTAGTCCTCTGTAGAGCAATTCAGGCTATCCAGTCACAGGAAGCAAACAGCAAGGCAGGTAGGTCACCAACAGTCAGCCAGATGACAGTGTCCGACAGTGCCCAGCTCAAGCAATGTATATTCCAATAGTGTGGCAAAGCAGGTCTTGAAGGAACCTCAAATTACAGCGACGCAGTCCATGGCTTAGTTGTCCTACTGGGAGTGTAGCTTGCAAATTGATGCACAGATGAAGCAAGGCAGCCACACACTGATCTGATGATCAAAGAGCAAGAGACTAGAAAGGCGAGACTCACTGAGCCATTTATTTCTCTGCTCTTCAATTAATCTGACGTGCTTATTGGCCAAGTTGGCACAATAAACTAACAACATCAAGAGTGTGGACCAATGGAATTATGATTATTTGCTACTATGTGAAGAGATCAGGTACAGTACCTAAAATTGAACATATACAAATATGTTTTCATAAATGAGACATTCAATTTCATAAACTTGATAATGTATTATTGAAGAAGGTCATTGTGGTGGTTTAACCTGGTTAAATTTGTTGACAGGGATGCTAGAAGGGCTTTCATCAGTTGAACATTATTTTACTCATTGTAATATTATATTCTTTGTATGTGCAAAAATATACTCATATTTTATAGCCAACTAAAGTGAGGATGAAAAGTTAGCCATAGATTTTCTTTTCCTTTTTTTAGAATCATTTTATTGGGGGCTCATAGAATTTTTATCACAATCCATATATACATCCATTATGTCAAGCACATATGTACATTTGTTGCCATCATTCTCAAAACATTTGCCTTGTATTTGAACCCTTAATATCAGCTGCTCGTTTTCCCCCTCCTTCCCTACTCCCCCCTCCCTCATAAACCCTTCATAATTCATAAATTATTATTTTGTCACATGTTATACTGTCTGACGTCTCCCCCACCCTCTTTTCTGCTGTCAATCCCCCAGTGAGGAGGCTTTATGTAGATTCTTGTAATCTGTTCTCCTTTCTACCCCACATTTCCTCCACACTCCAGGCATCACCATTCTCACCACTGGTCCTGAAGGAGTCATCTGTCCTGGATTACCTGTCCATTTGCTATCTGTACCAATGCATACCCTCTTGTCAAGCCAGATTTTTAAGGTAGAATTGGAATCACGATAGTGGGGTGAGGAATTATTAAAGAACTAGAGGAAAGTTATATGTTTCATCATTGCTACCCTGCATCCTGACTGCCACATCTCGTCCCCAAAATCCTTCAGCAAGGGAGTTCCCAGTTGCCTACCGATGGGCTTTGAGTCTCCCACAGATTTTCATAATTCCAGTAAATGTTAACTTGAGAAAATATTATCCACGAATCAATCTTCTTAAAAATTTTTAAACTGAGCATTGGTATGCATCGACTCAAAACTTTCTTTGAACATGTCAATAATATTGATACAACTAAAATATTTTATCTCTAATTTGGAAAATCTCATTTTGATGTGGAAACTGTACAGATGAAAATGTGTGTTTTATTGAAAAAGTGCAATTTGCTGGATTTTTAGGGGAAAACCCCACAATATTTACACATTACCTATTTCTTTTATACCTTAAAATTAAAAATACTCATTTTTCGTAGCAAAATATATCAGATGGCCTCTAGACACTGTCGACTAGGGTTTTTTTTTTTTGCCAATAACTGTGAATACAAAATAACTTACCATCCGTTGTGAATTCACTGCATTAAAAGATCCTCAAATGAGAAACAGACTAAAAAGATATAATTAAGCCAATACAAACTTTATAATTAGTTAATTGGTTTTCTTTTTATTTTTTAATCATTTTATTGGGGGCTAATACAATTCTTATCACAATCCATACATACATCCATTGAATAAAGCGCATTTGTACATTCCTTGCCCTCATCATTCTCAAAACATTTGCTCTCCACTTAAGCCCCTGGCATCAGCTCCTCATTTATCCCCATTCCTACCCACTCTCCCTCTCAGTCAAGAACCCTTGATAATTTATAAATTTTTGTCATATCTTATACTGCTCGACGTCTCCCTTCACCCACTTTTTTTTGTTGTTCATCCCCCAGGGAGGAGGTTATATGTAGATCCCTGTAATCGGTTCTCCCTTTTCACCCCTCCTTCCCAGTATTGCCATGCTCACCACTGGTCCTGAAGGGATCATGCATCCTGGATTCCCTGAGTTTCTAGTCCCTATCTTTACCAAAGTACATCCTCTGGTCTAGCGAGATTTGTAAGGTAGAATTGGGATCATGAGAGTGGGGAAGTGTGTGTGTGTGTGTGTGGGGGGGGGAGAAGCATTTAGGAACTAGACAGGAAAGTTGTGTTTAATGGTTGCTACACTGCACCCTCACTGGCTCATCTCCTCCCTTAGACCTTTCCATAAGTGGATGCCAAGTTACCTACATATGGGCTTAAGGTCCCCACTCCTATCTCCCCCTCATTCACAATTACACAGTGTTTTGTTCTTTGATACCTGATATCTCATCCCTTTGACAACTCGTGATCACACAAGCTGGTGTGTTTCTTCCATGTGGGCTTTGTTGCTTCTGAAATAGATGGCTGCTTGTTTACCTTCAAGCCTTTAAGACACCAGATGCTATATCTTTCGATAGCTGGGTATCATCAGCTTTCTTCACCTCATTTGCTTAAGCATCCATTTGTCTTCAGCAATCCTATCGGGGAGATGAGAATGCAATGATATGATTCTTTGTTCTCTGATGCTTGATAACTGATCCTTTGGCACCTTGTGATCACAAAGGCTGGTGTGCTTCTTCCATTTAGGGTTTGTTGCTTCTGAGCTAGATGCCCACTTGCTTACCATCAAGTTTTTAAGACCCAAGACTGTCAATTAGTTTTCATTAGTTATTATGCTCTGCCATAATGGTATAATGCCCTCTAGTACTCATAAATAAAAAACGTGAAGTTTTAAGCAGTTCAAATCTGAAGAGTGAGAAAACATATTTAGAACATAAAGGATGATCATGGTTGATCACTGAAGAATGAAGTTTGCCAAAGAGGTAATTTACTAATGAACACACCTAATCTGATAATAGAGATTAACAGAAAAAGTGTCAGCAAATATTACATTTTCTAATGGAGCAAATAAAGAGAACACAGTGGTAGGTTGTGGGATTTAGTTGTGCTCTGATTTGATGTTAAATATTATCCATTGTCTCTTATTTTCCTTTAGGCTCCCCATTCTCTTTAGGATAAGTTATTGCCTGCTACCATTTAAAAGAATGTTTGCGCGTGCGTGTGTGTGTGTGTGTGTGTGTGTGTGTGTGTGTGTGTGTGTGTGAGCAAAGATGTGACTGGGGCTCCCAAGCATTAGCTAAGAATTCCTCCCTACAGCAATGTAAACCAATCTACCTAGGGTCTAATCTGCCTTCAGCTGTTGATTTACTAATCATGCTGAAGTGATTACAGGTGATTGTGATTTAACTTGTCTCTACCTCCCCTGCTTTATTTCCCAGCTCACTCTCAGGACCCAGGTGAGGCAGATAATTCAAGGTGCTGAGATTGGGGTGGATCTGGATCTCAGATCAGGGTATGCTGTGTGGAAAGACAGTGGATCATTTGTGCTTGGATGTTTTGTGTGTCCTAAAGGTAAGAGACCCTGGAACCTGGGGAGGGGGACCTATCTTAAGACAGGTACTCTCAGCCAGTACATATGTAAGACAGGCTCAGGACGGACCATTCCAGTTGGCCTGTGGAAGTTCCTGGGGTTGAACTCAAAGTATTCATTTCCAGGCCAGCATCAGAGAGAGCTTTGTCCGTTGATGTTCTCCTGAGACCTCTTCGAGGACTTGTGTCTTCATGAGTGGAGAGCCCCAGTGTGCTGCGAGTGGGAGTTCCTGGCACTGGACACACAGGGTGTCCCTGGAATTGACACCTTTCCCGCTTGGGGTGAAAATAGAGCTCCCACTTGCAGTATGTCTTGTGAGCTTAAGACGTTAACTCACGGGAATCTCCAAGAGACATGGACACAAATATTTTAGGGTTGCCAGCTCTCACTATTAAAGGGAGTGTGCAAATTCTTCCTCTGAGTCTTTTTTCCTAGGTCTGAGAGAAAGGTCAAAATCAGTTTTGAAAAGTGGAGTCACGGATTCCAATGTAAGCACCTTTAATTTGCTACCTCCTCCATCTCTGGTGATGTGAGTGTCCCTTGGGAATGAGGAGAAGAAGGGGGTCGATGACAGAATAACCAGTAATTTGTTTTATTTAACATGCTTTCACCCTATCCTCCAGGGATAAACCAGGTTAAATAGTGATCTACAAATTAGTGCGTAAGTACTATTCAACCCTCAGGCATCTTGTTTACTGGGTAACATCCCTGCATATGTCTAACAGCAGAAAAGACTCCTTGAGGCCAGCACACAGTAGATCAGAGATCAGCAAGGGACCCGTGATAGCCCTTGACCATGATGCTGTTTGTCATATTTAAACTTTATATAACATTTCTTTATTTTCCTAAGTTCCTTGAACCAGATGCAAATGACTTAAAATTAACTGAAAATGTTTTTGTGAGTCTTAATTTTGCCTGCCAACCTACCCAAGTTCTTCTCATTTGTGTCAAATCTGAGAGAGAAGACAGCTCCATACACATAATTAGCAACATGAGTTTTTTGATGGATTAGGTTTGGGGTTCTGTTTAGGCTTGTTGTGTGTTCGAATCAGAGTCTGTACTTAAAGATTAGCATCTAAATCCTGGGTTTAATCAGTGTTCCAGGTTCAAGAACAATTGCCAAGAAATAGAAATAGGAATTAAATGTCATGAGTCAGATGTTAGTGGACATGTTAAAGGGCTTTATGTTTTGAAGGTTATCTTTGGAGTTCATTAGGGTCTACCAGATTGTGTTTGGAGTTTATTAGGGGCTTATGTGTTAAGGTATAAAGATGTAGATTTATGGTTTAAGGATTCTTGTTTTCTGGGTTGGATTTCTGAATTTGAGGTTTATGGTCACGAAGTTAGGTTTCAGATTTTAAAATATATTTAAACCTTTGACCTGGTTTTAAACATTGGGATAGATGCATTAGCCTAGGTTAAGAGTGTATGGTGGTAGGCTGTGTGAATCATGTCAAGTTTGTTGTGGGTGTCAGGGGATGCTCAGGGTGTTAATTGTTCTGGGTGGTAAGGGGCTTTTTCATGGACCTAGGGGGTCACTGCATTCGGAGGTTATTAGTGTGTTGTAAGCATGCTTAGCATATTAAGGTGTAAGAGTTAATGGTTTCAGAGTTAGAGATTAGTAGTTAATGGTTATAGAGTTCATTGCCAAAAATTATTTTTGTATGTTGAAATGTAGCCTACAACTTTTAAACTATTTATTACCTGTAGTATTTATGGTGTATTTGAATTCTGTTATGTAAAATTTCATTAATTTGTGATGATTAGAGGAATTAGTATTTCTTCTCTGTGGAAGCCTCTTTTCTTCCTTTAAAAAAGTATTACATTTATGATTGGTCTATCTAGAAAATAGTATAAAATTTTTAATACAGTATTGAAAATGGAAATGTATGTTTGTCCTATTTCATAAGTGGGGTGGGCTATTTTCTCATTCCTCTAAGAATGATATTTGCTGGTGTTTTTTTTAAACTGAATATATTAGCATATTGAACTATACCTGCTTCATGTTACAGATGTAGTTTTTTTTCAAACTTTAAAAGCCTTTGATTTTTTAAAATAAATTATTTTATTGGGGGCTCTTATAGCTGTTTTTATAATCCACACATCAATTTTATCTAGCACACTTGTACATACATTGCCATCATCATTTTTAAAATATTTTATTTTTTCTACTTGAGCCCTTGGTATCAGCTCGTGTTATTTTCCCTCCCTCCACCACCTTTCCATCCTCATCACCCCTTGATCAATTTTAAATTATTATTGTTTTCATATCTTACACATCTGCTATTTTCCTTCACCCACTTCCTGTTGTTCATTCCCCTGGGGAGTGTTATATGATGATCTTTAAAATATTTTCCCCTTTCACCCCCTTGTGGCCCCACCATTCCCCTACCTTCATGGTATCATTAGTCCCATTATTTTTATGACAGGTTTATCTCTGCTGGATTCCATATGTTATGTTGAGGGATCTTTTTTCCCCCCGTGGTTTCTCCTTTTAATCTTGGCTCCCCCTCCTCTTCCCATGGGCTTTAGAAAGCTCCCTCCATTCTTTACTCACCGACTCACTGACTCACTCATGTTGAGGGATCTTATCTGTACCAGTGTACATGCTCTGGTCTAGCCAAATTTGAAAAGTAGAACTGGGGTCATGATAGTAGGGTGAAGCAAGCTTTAAAGAACTATACGAATGTTATGTGTTCTGTTGGTGCTTTATTGTACACTGGGTGCCTCATTCTTTCCTTGTGACCCCTCTGTGAGGGGATGTCCAATGAATAAAGACGTGCTTTGGGTCTCCAATCAAACACCCTTTGTTCCCATCTATATGATTGTTTGGGGTCTTCTAATTCCTCATACCTGATCCCATAGACACCTTGTGATCACACAGGCTAGTGTGCTTCTTCCATGTGGGCGTTGTTGCTTCTCAGATAGATGACCGCTTGTTTACTTCAAGCCTTTAAGACTCCAGATGCTATATCTTGTAATAGCCAGGCATTATTAGCTTTCTTCACTATATTTGCTTATACACCCCCTTTTGCCTTAAGCAATCCTGTTGAGAAGGTGAGAATCACAGAATGCCAGATTATTAGAACTAAGTATTCTTGCATTGAGGGAAGACTTGAGTAGAGGCCCAAAACCTTTGACTTTTTAAATGTTCCTACTTTGTTTTCTGTGCCTACTAAGACAATTGACCCTCTTTTCTGTCAATGGGTTTATTACAGTGCTTATTTTCTTATGTAAAATATGCTCTGGGACAAATTTCAATGCATCATAGTACATAATCCTTGTAATATGTTGTCTGAATCAGTTTCAAATATTTTAAAGAATTTTTCATGCAGATCCATTATCAGTATTACGCTACAGTTTTCTTGTAGTGTCATTATCTGACATTGGTGTCAAGGATATTTACTGGTTTGATAGAAAGTATTGAGAACCAAGGGATCAATCAGAAAGAAAATGTTTTGAGAATGATGATGGCAATGGATGTACTAATGTGCTTGACACAATGGATGTATGTTATGGATTGTGGTAAGTGTTGCATGAGCCCCCAATAAAATGATTTAAAAAAAAGATAAAGTATTGAAGTATTGGTAAGTGTTCTCTCACAATCACTGTTATATTTACACTCAATAATTTGAACTTAAACTACCAAACAGTAAAGTGGTGTTTATTCATACCATCTCAGTACTCTGTCTTAAGCTTTAATCTATGGTCTGATTATGCTAGAAATTTCTCCTGGAATTTTATTTTGATTCAATTGATTATATCCCTTGTAAGCAACCTAAAGCACATTCAACTGCCACTGATCCCATGCACTGGCTGGACCCTCTGATCTTCCAGCTGACTCAGTTTGGAAGACTACATGATTTACACTCCCCTTGCCAGACAGATAGTCACTAACACCTACATCATTGTGTGATGCCCTCCGAATAGATCCTCAATTTGGAAAATACTCTGCCATATGACATGCTGTATGGATCTTAGAAAATGTCCTTTAGCTAACCTGCAGAAGAATGGTATAAATCAAGGAGGGGCAGCAATTCCCCAGTGATTTTTGCATCACCTTGGTATTGCATCACCTTTATTTTATTATGTTTTTTAACAAAAGAAACCCATTCCTTATTTTAATAAGCTTATATTCCAGTGAATGTCTCTTGAGCTTTCAGGCATTTGATAACATGGAAATAACTTTTGTAAACATAGCTAAATATTAAGTATTTTGTGCATTGCTTGGGTGTTGATTTGTAATTTCTGAGGCTCTTCTTGTTGATAGTTCTGATTGAGTCCATTCCATCTCACAGGGACTCTGTGCACAAAGGAATGAAACACTGCCAAGCCCTGCAGCATCCTCACAATTTAGAATGAACCTATTGCCTAAGTTACTGTATCAATCCTTTTAGTTGAGGGGTTCCTATTTTTCAATGCCCCTTTACTTTACCAAACAAAATATCCTTCTCCAAGGACTGGTCACTTCTTACAACATGTCCAAAGAATTTCATGTGAACTCTCACCTCCTTACTTCTATCTAGCACCCTGACCTTACTTCTGCCAAGACATATTTGTTTGTCCATTTGAAGGCCCCTGCACTACAATTCAAATACACTGATTCGTCTTAATTCTTTCATATTCAATGCCAACTTTTAAATGCATATGAGGTAATTGGCAATGCCATGGTTTGGGTAAGATGAACCTAGTCCTAAAAGTAACATCATTGCTTTACAACACTCTACAGGGGCCTTGTTAGGCAGATTTGTCCAGTATAATACATCTATTGATCTATTGAATTTATTATCACCTTTTAGTTGTTTTGTAATTTTCCATAAGCTAACAATCTTTCCAGAAGAAGTTAATACTTAGTCAAGCTTAGATTAAGAATATTGATCAAGGAGGGACCTGGAAACCCACGTTCCTCTGAAACCAACCTGTCTCAGAGCCCTGAGCTGGAAGGCTGTCCTTAAGACCTAGAGGAATGATGACACTTAGATTCCAGAAATGCATAATGACTGGGCACAAGATTGTCTAAAACAAATTGTGCCTTTGTCTATTAGCATGACTTGCAGATCAGTTTTAGAGGGGCCCCAACCCTCACACTTTATCCAATAACTGCAACCTCACACCCCCTGCCTCCAGAAACACCCTGGGGGGGTTGCAAAACGGCTGTGCCAATGATGCCCAACTAGCCACTCAGACTAATGCTGCCATCCTTTATCGAAGCGCAGCCTCTCGCCACCACACTCATTTTGTTTTCCTCCCTACAAATTCCTGGTTAAGCATGATTCTCAAGTTCCAGGCCAGACACTAGCTAAACCAGTCCCCCTAGAAGACCAAGACTATGGATGATATATCCTAGAACCCAAGGCAATCAGCCCTCTCCCAGTTTGTGTTGTTTGTCATCTGTCAACATTACTTAGAGAGCTTGAAACCCATGCTATAGCCCAAGATGACAGAATGGTTGATAAGTCATCTCTTTCCTTAATCCATCTCATGTACTTTTTTAAAAGATAATTTTGGGGACTCATAACAATCTATATTTTGATTGTATCAAGAATATTTCTACATATATTTCCATCATTCATTTCTAAACATTTACTTTCCATTGAGAACTTGGTATCAGCTCCTTTTATCCCCTCTCTTCATCTCCCCTCACCAGTCACTCCTTGATAAATATTAAATTATTGTTATTTTCGTATCTTGCACTGACTGCTATCTCTCTTCCCCCATGGTTTCTGTGTTTCTCCCCAGGGTGTGTGTATGTGGTTATGTGTCTATCATTGTGATTGGCTCCCACTTCCTCCCCTCCCCTCCCTGTCTTTCGCCTCCTCTACTGGTATCAATACTCCTATTCCTGTTCCTGGATTCGGTATGTTGTGAACTCTTATCTCTTTTCTGTACCTGTGCACATGCTCCTGTCTAGCCCGCAGGGAAAGGCAGAATTGGAGTCATGATGGTGGAATATGAGGAAGCCTCAAGGAACCTACTAATATTTGTGTTTCATCAGTACTATCCTGCGCCCGGGTTGACTCATTCTTTCATTGTGACCCTTCTGTAAGGGAATGTCCCATTGTTTACAGATAGATGTGGGGTCTCTACTACAACCCCCCTCACTCTCAGCAATATGTTGGGTTTTTTGGGGTTTTTTTGCTTGCTTGTTTGGGGTCTTATGAAGCCTATTACCCTAACTCTTTGACACCTCATGATCACACAGGATGGTGTGCTTCTTCCATGTGGGCCTGTTGCTTCTCTACTAGATACCCACTTTTAAACTTCAAGCCTTTAAGACCTGAGGTGGTATATATTTTGATAGCCAGGCACTTTTCTCCTTCTTCACCACATTTGCTTATACATCCATTTTGTCTTCAGTGATCATGCTGGTATGGTGAGCATCAAAGAAGGTCAGGTTGTTCGAAAAAAATGTTCTTGCATTGAGGGAGGGCTTGGTCAGAGTCCCAAAGTCCATCTACTATCTTAGTGTATTGCCTTATAAATATATGTATGTAGGTCAAGATCTCTATTTTTCAGAATTAATGTATTTACATATGCACAGACCTATGCTTATACTACTATTCACAGCTTTGCTTCCTAAATCTTTCTTCTGTTCCCTTTTACCTTCCTCCTTACCCCACCATTATGTTTGTCCTTCTTCCACCTATTAGTAATTCCTCTCAACTAGATTGCTGTTGCTCCTTCTGCTGTCTAAAAGTGGTCATAACCCCAGGCTTGCAGAGACCCTCTGAGAGCTAGTCACAAGATCTCACCCTGGAGTTCCCCCGTGCTGCTATCTACCTTGTGCCTACAGTCTAGGGCTTTGCATTTTTCCTCCACATCTGTCTACCTACACCTTTTCATTCCTTATTCGTAATGTGCTGTCCTTCACAAAAGCTTTAACATTGGACATCCTTAAACACAAGAGCTGTAGAGACTATAAAATACACCTCCCTCTGGGCTTGTGTTCTTGTTAAGGTTGTCTCTGTCTTAGCCAAGTCCCCTTTAGTATTTCCTGCTTATTTCCTTTTATTTCTTGTTGTCCACCTCTAAAACAACTTTCACTGGTTGCCACGCTATACTGTGGTACCACACTCTATTACTATAGGCTTCTAAATGTGCTCCACTCACCATACACATTTGTTCACACACTGTAAATATTATGGTTTCCATGGGATACAAGGAGCTTGGAGCAGGAGGAACTTTGATGAAAAACTCAGAATCTGTTGGAATGTCACAGTAAGAGAAACATTTACATTGGTATTAACACATGAAAGTATAGTAATTAGCTAGATGAGATAGTGGGAAAGAAAGAAACATGAACAAGTGTATGACAACTACTTAAAATATATATAAATAATTTCTGATTCTTTAGTTAAATGATCATTAAAATATTGGGGGGATTTTCTTTTAAAATCTTTCCAAGTTCTGGAAAGCAAGGGGTTGTTTGTGTTATATTCAGATAATGAAGTATAAAGATAAACTAAAACATAAATGGAAAGAAATAATTCTAAAAGGGCAACTTATTATAAGGATCTCCATATAACCTCCTCCCTTGGGGATGGACAACAGAAAAGTGGGAGAAGGGAGACATCAGACAGTGTAAGATATGACAAAATAACAATAATTTATAAATTATCAAGAGTTCTTTAGGGAGGGAGGAGCCGGGAAGGAGGGGGAATACTGAAGAACTGATGCAAAGGGCTCAAGTAGAAAGCAAATGTTTTGAGAATTATGATGGCAACACATGTACAAATGTGCTTGACAAATGGATGTAGTTATGGATTCTGAGAATTGTATGAGTCCCCAATAAAATGATTTTTAAAGAGAAATAATTGTTACTAGAAACAGTACACAATAAAAAACAACAGCAACAAAACCATTGATCATATATCATACTTTTCTATATTACTTTTTAACTACAATACTGGTGTTTTAATGGCACAAAAACAATTGACATAGTGAATTCATTGACTTGGACTGAAATAATATGCTGTGCCTGAAAAATCACCTAAGGTGATATCAAATTCATCTGTGTGGTTTAATGCTGTAGGTCAACCTTTTTTTTTTTGTTGACATTTTTATTTTTTTTTTAATTTTAACAATTTATTGGGGCTCACACAATTCTTATCACAGTTCATACGTATATATACATCAATTGTATAAAGCACATCTGTACAGTCTTTGCCCTAATCATTTTTTTCTCCTCTTTTCTTTTTTTACATTTTATTAGATACTCCTACAACTCTTATCACAGTCCATCCATATACATACATCAATTGTGTAAAGCACATCCATACATTCCCTGCCCCAATCACTCTCAAGGCATTTGCTCTCCACTTAAGCCCCTTGCATCAGGTCCTCTTTTTTTCCCCCCTCCCTCCTCTTTCCCCCTTCCCTCATGTGCCCTTGGTAATTTATACATCGTTATTTTGTCATATCTTGCCCTATCCGGAGTCTCCCTTCCCCCCTTCTCTGCTGTCCCTCTCCCAGGGAAGAGGTCACATGTGGATCCTTGTAATCAGTTCCCCCCTTCCAACCCACTCACCCTCCACTCTCCCAGCATCGCCCCTCACACCCTTGGTCCTGAAGGTATCATCCACCCTGGATTCCCTGTACCTCTAGCCCTCATATGTACCAGTATACAGCCTCTGCCCTATCCAGGCCTGCAAGGTAGAATTCGGATCATGGTAGTTGGGGGGAGGAAGCATCCAGGATCTGGGGGAAAGCTGTGTTCTTCATCGGTACTACCTCGCACCCTAATTAACCCATCTCCTCTCCTAAACCCCTCTATGAGGGGATCTCCATTGGCCGACACTTGGGTCTTGGGTCTCCACTCTGCACTTCTCCCTTCATTTATTATGGTATATATATACATATACATATACACATATATACACATATATACACACACTTATATCGTGGTTTTGTTTTTTTTTGCACGATGCCTTATACCTGGTCCCTTTGGTACCTCGTGATCGCACAGGCTGGTATGCTTCTTCCATGTGGGCTTTTTTGCTTCTGAGCTAGATGGCCGCTTGTTCACCTTCAAGCCTTTAAGACCCCAGACACTATCTCTTTTGATAGCCGGGCACCATCAGCTTTCTTCACCACATTTGCTTATGCACCCATTTGTCTTCAGCGATCCTATCATGGAGGTGTGCAGTCAATGATATGATTTTTTGTTCTTTGATGTGTAGGTCAACCTTTAACAATATAGATCAATCCTCAACCTAAGCATTTAACTCCCAAGTCTTTACAGTACTTCAGATTCACTGTTTTCATTTTGGGAAGACCTGAAATCAACTCATCCTCTGAGATGAAGAAATATCTCCTGTCTGACATGAATGTCAGCTATGGAGGCTGAAGAAAACAGAGTACCCTGAATTTAGAGTGGGTCCTGTATTTAATGCAAACACTCAGATTGGAGCATGGTTTTGAGGCCACAAGGAACCACGTAGGGTAAGAAGTGCAGGCCAAGAAACTGACATGCCCTACTCAATATTATCTACTGCTAAGTTTCAGGTCACAGATTTGCCAGAGAGATATACCGTCCAGTTGAGGAGCTAAAACCTGGGAATACTATCTTTCACGTTTATGCACGACAAGGAAAGATTTCAACATTTGGCTGGTGTGTGAACCAAATTCATTCAACCAACTCCAAACTTCCTAGATTTCTGTTTCTTGTATGTAAAGAATGCATTAATTTGACTTCAAGAAGCTTGAGCTACAAAATGCTATTAAAGATCCTTAGGGTATTTTCATTATCCAGATAAAGGTTAGATAGGACTTGTGGGGAACCCTATGTCCAATAGCTGAGGGTTGTCTATAATGTAAGAGCATGACAGGGGAGGGGAACAAAGACGGGGCTTCATAAAGCTCCGTGATAGCTATTGCTATCAAATGTATATATGGTATAATCCACTGGATTACTGGGATGATCTTCCTTATGTGACTTGGGGCTGGTTATTTAAGGCGTCAGCCTCCTAGTTTGGGAATTGGTACATTGGGATGGGCAACAGGACTTCCTGAGTAGAGTCTGGATATAAAGCTCTACCAGAGGACATGGATTATCTGTTTGTCTAGTGTCAGCATTTCTTCAGCCCTACAGTTTTCTTTCTTCACTTCGTGCAGTGAAACATTTTCTATAGAATTCTGAAAATGGGAGCTTGAGCTCTTTCACGGTTTAGAAATGTAATCGTCTCAGGGCTTCATTAACAGAATGAATCTGATGGCAATGTATCCAGTTGGTCAATACTTGGGAATTATTTTTTTATGGATGGTGATACTTAGACTGGTAGACGCACTCCTCATTAGTAATGACCCTTTGCACAACAGAAGGAAACCCTGCCTAGTCTTTCACTATCTCCACAATGCCTGACATAATTAGCCCCTGTATTGTTAAACTACAACCTATTGTTAAAATACAGCCATTGAAGGTGGTTCTATTTTTTGTTAAACTTAAAAAAAAAAACATGTTCTTTTCTCTGGACTATTCCATTCCTGTAATATGTCCCATGTATGAGGGAATAATACATCAACATCTTTGATTTTAATGATATTTTTCCTGAACTTCTTCTAAGAGACAAAAAAAAAAAAAATACAAACTCACTGCGATAGAAAGGACTGAAACTCATTACAGCCTAAAAGGAGAGGGTAGAGCTGTCCCTATGGGTTTCTTACACTGGAACTCTGTGTGGGAATAGAAAGCCTATTTTTCTCCAGTGAAGTGGCTGGAAGTTTCCGACTACTGACTGAGCAGTTTGCAGCCAAATGTTGTATTAGTGCTCCATCCAAGATATATTTGTTTATTCTTCTTCCTGTCTGTGGTGTATTCAATATTCTGCACAAATAACAAAACAATTAAAATAAATTAATTTATAATTTTACTCATTGTCCACTTTTAAAAAATGGATATGTTGTAATGAATATACCATGGTCTGGCTTGAGCCAAGATCCCTGTGTTGATTTCAACACTTTAATTGAATCCTTTGCAGAAGATTTTCTCCAATAAAATATGTTTTTGGATTTATTGACAGTTTTGCCACGGATTATGGATCCAAATAAAATAAAAACTTTTTTTCAGTGTAGCAATAATGAAACTCACAACTTTCTTCTAGTTCTTAAACACTTCCTACCCCCCCCCCCGCCCCACCCCATTATCATGATCCCAATTCTACCTTGAAAACCTGGTTAGACCACAGGATGCACAGCGGTGCCGATGTGAACTGGAAACACAAGGAATCCAGGACAGATGAACCCCTCAGGACCAGCGGTGAGAGTGGTGATACTGGGAGGGAAGAAGGGGTAGGAATGGGGAGCCGATCACAAGGATCTACATATAACCTCCTCCCTGGGGGATGGACAACAGAAAAGTGGGTGAAGGGAGATGATGGACAGTGTAAGATATAACAAAATAATATTAATTTATAAATTATCAAGGGTTCATAAGGGAGGGCGGTGCATGGAGGGAGGGGAAAATGAACAGCTGATGCCAAGGGAAAAAAATCATATCATTGTGAATGAGGGGGAGTTCGGAGTGGAGACCCAGACCCATAAGATTGTGATTGGTTCCCTGTTTCTATCCCACTTTTTCCCTTATCCTCATGGTATCGCTACTCTCATTATTTGTCCTGACGGGTTTATCTCTCCTGGATTCCCTGTGATTCCAGTTCTTATCTGTACCAGTGTGCATCCTCTGGTCTAGCCAGATTTCAAAGGTAGAATTGGGATCATGGTAGTAGGGGGGAGGAAGAATAAAGAGGTACATGAAAGTTGTATATTTCATCAGTGGTATACTGACTGGCTGCTTTCCTCCTCACAACCCTTCTGCAAGGGGATGTCCAGTTGCCTACAGATCGGTCTTGGGTCTCTACTCCGAACTCCCCCTCATTCACAATGATATGATTTTTCCCCTTTGATTCCTGATGCCTGATTCCATTGACAACTTGTGATCACACAGGCTGGTGTGCTTCTTCCATTGGGGCTTTATTGCTTCTGAGCTAGATCGCAGCTTGTTTATCTTCAAGCCTTTGAGACTGCAGATGTTATATCTTCTGATACCCGGTCATCTTAAGCTTTCTTTACCACATTTGCTTATATACTGCTTTGTCTTCAGTGATCCTGTCAGGAAGATGAGCATCATGGAATGCCAGTTTAATAGAACAAAGTGTGCTGGCATTGAGGGACTACTTGAGTAGAGGCCCAGTGTCCATCTGCTAACTTACTACTAAACCTATAAATATATGCACATCATCATATATAAATATATTTACATGTACACATGTCTGTATTTAGATGTCTCTAAATGCCCTTTGCCTCCTAGTTCTTTGCTCTATTTCTTATTCCTTTCCTCATGTTCCACTCTCATTCTCAGCCTTCATTTGGGTTTCAGTAATTCCTCTTAGTTACTTTGCTCTTTGTCAAGCTCTACCTGGTCTCCAACTCCCTCCTTGCCATTGATTTGGTTCCTTTGCCCCTGCGTTTATTAACACATATTTCCTTTCCCCCAACTCCCCCTCTCCCAGATACCCCCGGAACTGCCGGTTCCACTGTTTTTTTCCTCCAGATTCTTTGTCCCGCCTACCTTATCTAGATAGACCTTCAGAGATAATATTTTGCATAAAAAATAAGACAGAGCAAAACAAAGCAACAAAAGAAACAAAACAACAACAAAAGGAAAAGCCTGTGAATCAGCAGTTCTCAACTTGTGGGTCATGACCCCTTTGGGGGGTGTGGATCGACCGACACTGCCACAGGAGTCACCAGATTCATAACAGTAGCAACATTATAGTTATGAAGTAGCAACAAAATAATACTATGGTGGGGGAGGGGGGGCACCACAACATGAAAAACTATATTAGAGGGTCGTGGCATTAGGAAGTTTTGAGAACCACTGCTGTAAATAGTTCAAGGTCTGTTTGTTGACCTTTAGGAGTGTTTTCTTGTGGAGTCTGATGAGGTGCCACTCCCTGGCCCCAAAGTCCATTTTTTATATTCCCTTGGGACTCAATGCTCTGCTCCCCTTGCTGTTCTATCACACACCTTTAGTGTTTGCCTCAGTGTGGTGGGGTCAGATTGCACACAATTCCCAGTGTCTCCAGTGTTGTCCCCCATAGTGCTATGGGTCAGTGAGGGATGTCATGCCGCGTAGTGGGGCCAGCCCTATGGTCCTCTCTGCATTGGCTGCGCTGAGCTGGAATATCGTCCTCAGGGCTTGGTGGCACAACATGTGCCCCACTCTCCCTTCCACCTCCTTCCTTTGCACCTGTGTGCTCTGATCAGACATGTTCCTTTCCCTGAGCTGTAGTTTCAGTGTGGTCCTCTGAAGTACATTCTTCCGGGCGGAGGGGAGACTGTCCATGTAGTTGGGATTGTGGTCAGCCCCTCAAACCTCTCTATTAGTTCCCTTCTTCATGCTAGTATGTTTCATTCGTGTCATGGAGCACCTGGCTGAAGTCTGGCCCCTCTTTCTCTGTGGAGATAAACTATATCCCCCCCTTTGGTGGGTTAGTATCCTCTTGTCCTGCTACCCATGTCTTTTTTCTTTCCTTTTGCGTCCTCATTTTGAATTGGCTTCTATATCCCTAGATTTGGTCTGGCCCCTGCCATACTACCTGGACCTCTCCCCAGGAATGTTTGTATACAGTAGCTTTTCCGCTATGCCCCTTTTGCATAAAATAAAAATCTTGATTTAAAATTATGCTCAGACTATTAGTTGTGAGAATTTTATTTTCTTTGTTCTGTTTTGAATCAATACTCAAGGCTATAGTCTTGGATCTTCATTAGTAATCTCTTTACATTCTATTCACTTTAATCAAGAAATATCTCTTTGTCATACATTATTAATTTGATTTTCTTCCATCTTGATACCATGTTTTTTATTATGTCTAGTTTTCCAGATTAAAAAAAATAGTATCTTTACTGATTTTACATTACCCAAAAACATCCCATTATTCTGTTTGAATAGCTTCCACTATTTTTCCAATTAAGGATTCTTATACATACCAAAAGACAGACCAGCATATTTATGGTATTATCTTACTAGATCTTATACAACAACCATCTGATATCACCCCAATATCAGAAGTTCACATTTCAGAAGTTCTTCTACATCCATCTTGGGGTCCTGGCAGTTCCGTTGATCTAGAATTAAAGGTGTCTCTGAGTTATTTTAGCATCATTTTATATTTGTGTCATAATAATTATAGTTTTAAAATGTGAAGGTTAATTTAAATGTCTCTTTTGTAGAATTCACATTAATATGCACATCGACCAGTCTGCGGACAAGTACATGCTTTCCAAATTTGGGAACATAGACAATTTCCAAATTTAAATGTGTTTGTTTAACCATATTATTAATATTCAGTCAATTATTGAAACATTGTTTATCCATAATACTGCACAGTACATTTTATTTTTTTATGAAATTTGTTCATTTCTTTATTTGTTTGTTTTTAAAGAACAGTTTCCCTTTTTTTTTGGTTTGTTTTACTTCAGCTTCTAATCTTTGCTTAGGCTTTGGAGATGGTCCTCGGACAGTACCTGTAGGTGTAAAATGGGGTGGGAAGGTTTAGACTTCATGTGAAGGCTCTGGGATTCATGTCACTGGTTCCTGACAAACTTGTTGTGAGTAGCACAACTCACACAATAACGTGACTTCCCATACAACTTGGGAAGCACACATGCACTAAGGCATTTGCTATGGAAATATCCCTGAAGGCTGCGGTCTACACTGTTCTCTATTACAAAGTTCTTCATGGCCTTGTCTCTGGGCTCACAGCAGGCACAGTTCATGCAGCGAATATTGTGCATGTGGCGTTTGGCTTTCTTGGCATGATCATTGTTATGCCTTTCCTTTTGTATCTCTGAAGAGAGGATGTGAGAGAAAGGGCAGTGCCAGCTCCTTCATTTCCTGATGTCATGATAGCTCCTCAAATGTTTGATAAGAGGCCTAAAACAAACAAACAAGTTCCAGTCTTCAGTATCTCTTGATAATGTTTCAAAATTAACTTGTTTTTAAAAATATATATTTAATTTTTTTGCTATGGAAGGTGTTGTTCTACACCCACACCCATACCCACACACAGAAAATATAATGTAGACAATGGTGTTTATAGTAGAGAGTTTCTATCATAAACTATTACAATAGGACACAGACTGGCATTGGACAGTCCAAATGGGCAGTGATTTTTGCTATGTAATAAACTGGCAGAAGTGTCACAAAGTTAGTAGAAAAGAGGATTAAAGGTAATGGAAGTTTTGTGCAAAAATTCTGAATGGTGTTCATATTGATAAGTCTGTGAGATGAGTTGAAATCTTTGGAGAAGTGAATGTAGACGGTTCGAGAATGACAACAATGACTAAACCCACAGGTAGATTTATGGGACACACAACCATTTGTCAAATCCTTATCAAATGAAAGTTGATCAGAACTTTAAGCCGCATCTTTCTTTTCACACATGTTTGAATGCTTAATCCTCAGATGAAGCTGAATATGTGGACTATTTTTGGACTCAGTGACTGGTGAGGGTGAGTCCGTGGATTTTACCGCAGATGCATGGGTATTGCTGGGTGTTTCTCAGAAGCAACTCTACAGAGATGTGATGGTGGAAACCTTCAAGAACTTAGTGATAGTAGGTATGAATAGCTTATTTCAAATTAATGCATTATTTACCAAATACAGGTGATTGTTGCCTCAGTCACTGGGATAAGGGATAGTGATACCTGGTTAAATATGACAATAATGTTAATTTTATCTCAGTTCTGATTATATCCAAAGTTTCCCATGATCACAATTCTCTACATATTACAGAGTGCCACTACTCTGTTTTGCACAATATTAAACTTCCATGATTTTATTATGGAAGCTACACAAGTATTTCAATTACTAGCAGTATTACCCATGCTAAACAGGTATCTGTGGAACTTCACAACTGAGCAGACTAGTAGTAAGGAAGAAGTGTTCCACTTCTGAAATACAAGCCACTGATAAACACATGAATCATAATGGAACATTCTCTGATACAGTGACAGATGAAGTGCCCCATGTAGTAAAATATATCCAAAGTCTCATTTTTCCCCCACGGACCAGGATGTCAATATAAAACTTCTGATGTTCCAGTTACCAGCACAATGTGTACCACCTATGCAACCAAAGTATTAGTGCATTTATTAAATGTTTGAAATGGAAAAAGTAATTTATTTAGCAAATTATTTACACCTGCATATTTTTTGAAATCTTGAAAAATCAAAGTATTGAAACAACTTCAGGGAAATGTTAATAGGACTTCTTTTTTCTGTCAGGAGCAGTATGTTGGTAAGACCTATTTTGTTCTCTTAGAGCAATAAGAGAAATGCCAGGGGAGAGGAAAATTATTTTGGGATCACTGTGTCACGAAACCATTGACCAACTCTTTATGGAAGAAATTTTACTTGAAAAATTTGTAAGAAAAAGTCTCGGTTGCCCAATAACATTCTGCACAAATGGCTGCCCTGGTGTTTTCGTTAATTTTAGACATTACTACAGCACCTGTGTTCATAAAGAAAAGGAAACCACATTCATCTTTAGTGTTACATCTGCCCTGTGCACCATAGCTTTTTAATTTGATGTTCTAATTATAAACTACATATGTTACTGTTGTTGTTAATCTTCAAGGATGCTTCATTGCCATTATCTCTTTGACCATAGTTAAAACATCAAAAAATATTTACACAACAAAGTATTTCTTGTCTCATAGCTACTTCTTGTCTGTGTATAACGCTGTTCTTTTTGTTTCATACTGTGAACTTCAATATGCATAATTGGTTCTGCTTCTCATATGTTAATGATTAAGAAAAAATAGTAACCACTGAAGATGTAATGGTAAGATTCTTGAAAAAATTATACAAGTGCCTCCATATTACAAAAAATTTGTAAGTTTCATGGAAGTGTAAAACAAGATAACAAGAACCCACTTTTGAGGTGAGTGTAATTTATTTGAGAGAGAGCAATGCTCCATATTTGAGTTGGAAGGATATATTGTTATTTAAGTACATGTATGAGTAAAGAGACAGAAGCTAGTATTTTGACATTTTAAGTATATGTAGTGTATATGACTAAGCACTCGTCTAATAACAAAATGTGGCAATTCTGAACCTGCCAGTGACTCTAAAGGCCTCTCCCCACTGTGAATCTCCTTCTTTAATAGTTACAGATAAGCCACTCTGAGCCAAAATTGTCTTATCATTTTATAATACCCTGTCTTTACATGTACATGTAGGAATATGTTGTTATATATATTATAAATATATAAAGATAAGTTATATATGATATCAAATAAATATCTGTGCATAATCATCACACTGTATACAAATATTCAACCACTGCACTTTTGAAATTATAGTGACAAAGAATTAGAGTCCATTTGAAATTATAGTGACAAAGAATTAGAGTGGAGTGCTACATAAAATTTTGTTGAGGATGCTAAATAATCTTTTTGAGCATAGATCGCCTCATATTAAGTTGGTGATCAACTTTGTTCATTTCAGCAGCACTATAACTTAGTAGCCAACACCTAATTCACCTGGTGTAGTGGTGAAGGAAAGTAAAAAGTCCGCTTTTCATCTTTAGTGTTACATCTGCATTGTGTCCCCTAGTTTTTAATTTGATCTTCTAATTATAAACTGTACACGTTTTTGTTAGTGATAAAATGTGTTTAATTGCCAATTGCTCTTTGAATATTGCCTGCTAACCATAAGTTCGGCAGTTCTAAACCACTACCTATTCCAAGAGAGAAACCTAAGGCCTTGTACTCCATTGAAAAGCTATCATCTCAGAAAACTACGGGTACATTTTTACATGGACCTAAAGTGTTTAACTGAGTCATAATCCACTCAAAGTGAATTTTGAGACATAGTTGGTACATCAACAAAACAAAATCCATGAAAAAAATGGAAATTATTCCAGAAAACATTTAATGCCATCTCATGTTATTGTAGATGAATATAAATGTATGTTTGTACATATGTATAGGTAGTCACAGAAACATAAGGCTAGCGGTGTATTATATTAAGCATTTGATCGCTAACTGAAAGGAGAGTGGTTCTAACACATTGGCCACACATTATGAGAAATATGATATTATTTTTCTGATAAAAATTAATATTTCTATTCCACCTCATAGAGTCACAATGAGTAGAATCACTAAATTACAGCTTATATCTCTATCCATATATCTATTAGAATATAAAATATAAGCATATAAATTACAAATATTGTTACATATACATATGTATAACCTATACATATATTAATTCAATTACAACAATTATGACTAAAGAAATGGCACTCAATATAAAGTGCCAACATTTATTTTAATAGTACACTTAAAATATTTTGTTGCACATATATAGTTTTAATCCCTGTGAATTACTTTTAAATATTAAAATATATTTCTCATATATCCACTTATATAATTCCTCCATATGTTATTAACTCACCGACCATTATGATTGTATCTGATATTTAAATTTATGATTTGTTAGATAATTGAGGTAAACTGTGTATGTTTACTATCTATGGGCATAATAAAATGGTAAAAACCTTCTCTTTACCTGTTTGTTTTAGTAGAAAGTATTTTCCCTTGATATCCTCTAGAATATATGAAGTAAATACTATTCATGAGCTCTCCAGTCAAATGGCAATTCTTCCTGCATTAAAAAGACCAGGACACTTATATCCCATGGAATGTCTTTGGGTTGGAAAATCACTCAAGCATGTACCTTCACTACAGCATAACAAGCAATTTCACACTCAATTCAATGCTGACAAGTTTAACAAATATGGAAAAAAACAATATGTACACTACAATAGGATTTCTAAAAGAAAGCAAAGGTGAGAATAAAGAATCGGGAAAAATCCATGGAGATCAATAAACACTCATGGGTGATATTGAAATTTCCAATGGAGCTCAATCTCATGAATGTAAGCACTGTGGGAAGGCTTTTACTCAAGACACATGTCTCATTCAACATTTGAAAACTCACAGCAGAGGAATGTGGTAACGCTTTTCTTAGAGCCTCAGATCATACTAGACATATGCGAGTTCACACTGGAAGTAGGCCTTATAAATGTAAAGACTGAGAAAAAACTTTTACTAGATCTGCTAGCTTTACTCAACATATGAGAATTCACAGTGGGGAGAGGCCTTATGAGTGTAAGGAATGTGGAAAAGCCTTTAATAATTCCTCAAAACTCAATCAACATATGAGAATTCATAGTGGAGAGAAGACATTATTTTAGTAATGAATGTAGGAACTAATTTATTCAATACTCACACCTCATTAAACATATAAAAATTCAAAGTAAAGGGAAGATTTATGAATGCAAGGAGCGTAGTAACAGATTTAGGAATATAAGGAACGTAGTAACATATTTCGTGAATCCGAAAACTTCACTGTACATATGAAAAACCCATATTGCAGAGAAGTATTAGCAATTATGACAAAGCTATATAACTTCAGTAGTGTAATATGTTTGTTATTTTGCACTCAGTTTTCTCATCTGCTGACTTGTATAGATATAACATAAATTTTATGGATCATTATTTTTATTTATATACAAATATTTTTATGACCTCACCAATATATAGGAATTTGGAAATGTTTTATACTCTATATTCTAAAATTTTAATTAAAGAATATATTAACAATCCTGTACCACTTTTTTATGAACATATATACTTTTATATGAATAAATACTTGTGGGGATCTAGCTGTCATATGGTATGTGTATTTATAACAAGTTTATATCAATTCGTTTTTAAGTAACTGTGACATTCTGTGATCTAATTAGTAGTGTTTCGATGTAGTTTCTGCTGGAATCACCCAGGCTACTTTCTGGAACAACTCAAAGTACTATTTTTGTTAGTGGTACCAGGAAAGGGCATTCTGGAGGTGAATCACTACAAAAACCCCATATATGTTGAGGTGATGAATTTGTCTATTGCAATCAACTGGAACAAAGTCTAACATGCTCTAAGTTATCAGAGACACCACAGACAGCCTGGCCTCAATCTAGGACACAAGAGTTTTCTTTTGTTTTCCCAAGAAGAAAATATGACTTTTCGTGATCCATGTAAATGATGTGGCTGCTAATCCTAGAAAACATGGTTACTGATTGATGGCAGGTCCAATGCACTGTTACTGGTAAAAACCAGACTTGGGCATGTGGGTCACATAGTAATCAGCCTTGTATATTTCACTTGACTACCACGTCTAAAGTAATTTTTATCCTCTTTGCACCAATTTAAATCTTTTTATGCCCAAACAGTAATCACATTGACCAATACTGGATAATTGGAATGAATGATTTCTTTTGTTCTGTTTTTAATCATTTTATTAGGAGCTCATACAACTCTTATCACAACCCATACATATATCAACTGTGTAAAGCACATCTGTACATGCATTGCCCTCATCATTCCCAAAACATTTTCTCTCCATATAAGCCTCTGGCAGCAGTTCTTCTTCCCCACCTCTGCTCCCCCAACCCTCTTGAATGCTTGATAATTTAAAGTTTATTTTCTCCTATCTTACACTGTCCAACGTCTTCCTTCACCCACTTTTCTGTTGTCTGTCCCCCCATGGAGGAGGTTATATGTAGATCCTTGTAATCGGTTCCCCCTTTCCACCCCTCCCTCCCTCCCTCCACTGTCCCAGTATTACCACTCATAGGACTGGTCCTGAAGTGATCATCCGCCCTGGATTCCCTGTGTTTCCAGTTCCGAACTGTACCAGAGTACATCCTTTGGTCTAGCCAGATTTGTAAGGTAGAATTGGGATCAGGATAGTTGCAGGGTAGAAAGCATTTAGGAACTAGAAGGAAGTTGTATGTTTCATTTTTGCTACATTGCACCCTGACCGGCTCCTCTTCTCCCTGCGACCCTTCCATAAGGGAATCTCCAATTGCCTACAGATGGGCTGTGGTTCTCCACTACGCACAGCACAGCCCCTTATTCACAATGATATGATTTTTTATTCTGATGATACCTGATACCTGATCACTTCTACACCTTGGGACCACACAGGCTGGTGTGCTTCTTCCATGTGGGCTTTGTTGCTTCTGAGCTAGATGGCCACTTTTTTACCTTCAAGACTTTAAGATGCCAGATCCCATATCTTTTGATAAACGGGCACCGTCAGCTTGCTTCACCACATTTGATTATGCACCCACTTTGTCTTCAGCAATTGTGTCAAGAAGGTGAGCATCATGAAATGCCAGTTTAATAGAACAAAGTACTCTTGCATTGAGGGGATACTTGAGTGGAGCCCTAATGGAATGAAAGAGTTCTGATCCAACTGGGCATAATCAGGAATCTTGACTCCTCCTTCAAGATCCTGACTTCATTTTGTTTTCAATTTATTAGGTCTGATCTTGGCCCAACATTTTTGTATCTTCACTTCCACTTAGTTCTTGGTTAATTGAGTTTATTTTTTAACGAGGAGGGTGCCATTTTATCACCTGGAGTCTCTCCACCCAAAACTTTCAAAATGTTATGGTCCTGTCTCCCGAAGGACAAATCATCTATATTTTTGATTGAGGGAGATTCCTGATATGTCTGTGTTCTTTATTTAGTCATTCTATGTTCTGGTGAATAGTAGGTATAGGTTTTTTGTGTATTTATGTAATTTATTGACATTTGCTCATTTCTCTTAGTTCAAAAATATCAGGTTAAAAAGTTTATTTATCGGAGATAAAAGACATAAGTTTAAATTCGTATTTTTGATGAGGAAATTCTCCACTCAAAACGCTTTTCAAATGATTGAATTTCAGGGGAAAACATGGCTGCCTGGAAGACCCTCTTAGCAAACTCAACCAATCTCAGTCAGAATATAACTATAACATATATATTATTTTTATTCTTTTTCTTAAAAACCAAAACAAAACCTTAATCCCCCACACCGCCCAGATAACCCAGAATTCCATATAACAGCAAGTCTATCAGGCTCCCTCTCCTTCAACTTGGCAACTAACCAGTGCTGCCATTTAGCTCCTCATGACCTCCCCCTGATTAGAAGCACCCCGTCACCACCACTAAAACCTCAACCCTCCGTTCCTACTGGACCTCCATTTCCTTTCTGGGACCCCTGCATTGATGATGGTTAGCTGATGTGACACAGAAACCCAATGCCTCTCCACTATGTCCCATGTGACACTGATGCTTAAAGCTGCAAAACAGAGTGTCGCCCCCCCCCCAAAAAAAAAAGGGGGGCTTTTAAAAATAAACATAGTAACATTGATTTGTTGCATTGTTCATGTATTATATAGGGAATTGATAAGTTACTCTGGTAGATTACTAAACATACTCTATATATACCACATTCACCACTGCTTCAAGACCCACCCCGCCTTTTCTCAGTGACACCCTTTCACATAAACAAACAAGTACTGGAACACCTCTTGAAATTCCCTTTTCTAATTTATTAAAAAAAACATTATACTTAGTTAGAAGACCACTTATGATTATAACATCACTTAAACCCTACCCTTGTGCTAATATATCCTATTCTCTGTACCTACTCATCTATCAAGCTTTCTTCATCTCAACACAACACTATTTACAGCTATCAGATATTCCCCTCTAACCCAAAGATCCAGCACCTCATGGCCTCTACAAAACCCTCAACCCTTCAGACTAGCTATATTTCATGTAATATGCCACAACAATCATAAACTCCCATACTTAAGTATATATATATATATATATATATATATATATATATATATATATATATATATATATATATATATAATGTCTGGTATTTATTTCTCCAGTTGTTGAAGCATGTTATCTTTTGCTTGGCATAAGTGTATTCGTATGTCTTTTCAGAATCTGTGAAGATTTGCTCTACTCAGTAGAAATGAGTATCCAGAGAGGATGTACTGGTTACCCTCTTTATATTTCCCATATCACCATGTTTGAAGTTTAGCTTTGCATTTCTTTCCCACCAGTGATGCCTTATTGTTGTGTCACATTGGTTGGACTATGCTTCTCAGTGTTTAGGCAGCTATGTCATGATGCTACTTTGGTAACCCAAGTGGAGTTGGGAATTTAGCCCTAGCAGTGCTGTGCCAGAAACATTTGACAGCTAAGGACATGGTCTGTGTGCTACTCCTACCAGTTACTTCACTGGGAAGGACAATGATATGTTCACAGCCCGAGAAACCATGAAAGGGGTAACTACCTAGGGTGCTGAATGAACTCCATGAGAGAGGTTTGTGTGGGGTCATGTCAACAGTTATATCCTGGGCTCCAAACCAAAAGACAGTGCTTGAACACAGGTATGCTTTGCATTGTTTGAATGACATTCCAGAGCACATTCACCATGCTCTAATTGCCATAAACAGGGTGTCATAATTCGGAGGTCTTTTTCACTCTCTATCTTTTTTGCCTTCACTGCCTTTGCAGTTGATCTCTGGCATGCTTTCTCTTATGCAGATCTCATTTCCCTGAGGTGGGTCTTTTCCATGTCAGCTTGGTCAGGCCATGACACTCAGTTGATTGGCAATCATGCCACCTTGTACATTTGAAGCCTTTGTTGTGTGAAGGCTTATTTGTTGGTCTGTGACCTCAATTTACTCTATCAAAGAAGATGAGACTGCTACCATTGAGATTTAGCACACTGGAAGTCATAGAGAAGAGATCTTCTCAGCCGTACATTGTAGATGTGAGTGAATATAGAGCTGATAGAAGAGTGTTTAGGTTCTCTTATAGATTATGATTATTATCTTCCATTTGTATGAGTCCACCATGGGTGAGCTTATGTGATAAACCATGACACAAATGTAGTTTGGAATACTAACCCTTTATCCAGTGAAGGACTAACACCTCTACTTGGATGTCACGCTGATGGACGGCCTGCACAGTCTTTTATTTTCTCTGTTAGCTAGGGAATGGGTTAGTAAGCACGTATGCACTTTCTCAAAGCACACAAGGAATGAGGGAGCAGAATAAGCACTAAGTTCTCATAACAAATAGCCTTACCAGGAAACTCACGGTGTTAGTCCTTGAGAAGGATTTGATTTCACTTTCAGCAGTCCAGGGTACTGTCAAAGTTTTCTGCCATTACTACATTCTAACACTCTGATTCTTCTTCAGTCTTCCTTTCTATGCACTGAAGAATGTACAACTTTCACATTCATTGTTCACAGGCAATTGAAAATACTGTCTGCACACTTGTTTAATTTCCTTTTCTCAATTGTGTTTTAAATATTTTACCATGCACTACATCAATGACACTATAAACAGAAGAATCATATGCTCCAAGGGGATGATTGATAAAGTTCTCTGGATTAAAATAACAAAAATATCTGGAAGGTGAGCCAGAGGTGAATAGAAAACACAGAGTCAGGGGTGGATGTGGGGGTCACACTTAACCCTAGCTCAATCTATGAACAATTAGTTCTTATGAGGTGGCCTTGATCAATATGTGACCTTTTGAAGGAACCGCAGAAGGTGTGGGTGCTACAGCAAAGTGTGGTGAAGGAATGAGATGGTATCTGGCTCTCAGAAAGAATGTTGTCTGGGGTCTTAAGCTTTGTTTTTAAATAAGCAGTCATCTAAGTGTAACATCAACTAAGCCCACATGGAAGAAGAACACCAACATGCTGATCCAAGGAATGTCAATAGTAACATTCAAATCTGAAGGAGAGAATTGTATCAGAGTTTAATTTTTTTTAACTCTGATTTGCAGAAAGCTATGGATTACAGTTGAAGATCAAATACATTTGTGAGTTCTACACAAGGAATAAGCTTCTGCTGATTTCTCTTTGACCATAACTAAGGGATGGGAATAACCTGGTTATCAGACAGAGTATTAGAGAGATGATTATAAAGATTGAAATAAAAAATCTGACTTGAAATTTAAAAACTTGTTATTTGATCTCCCTTTTGATACACTTTCACCTTAATCTTGTTTTTTAATACTTTCTGGTTTTGGTTTTCAAATTGAGATTTTTTTCTTTGTTGTTGTTATATTGTTGGCAGACTTCTTGACTCTGTTCTGGATCTTTCTATATATATATATCTGGTATACACAACCCAGTGTGAGTGACTCTATAGAAACTATAACTACATTAAGGTTTCCTGGTGGGAGATAATGGGGAGTTGCTATCAAGTAATATAAGCAAAAAGAAAATGTTTGAAACTGATAGTCATTTACATGACATGATACAACTATTGAATGATGTGATGTCTGGATTATTTCTCAAAATAGTTTGAGGATAAAGAAAGAATCAGAAAATTCCAAGACTCCTGCAGGCATACTTTAAAATCCTCAAGGTAACATATTTGCTTTTCAACACTTTCAAGAGGTCTTTTGAAGCAGATTTATTCAATATCATGGTTCACTTGATCTCCTGACTTCTGCTTCCATGGGTACTTATTGTCCATGCAAGCAAGATGAAATTATTGACAATCCCAATATTTTCTAAAATTCTCATGCTATGTATTGGTCCAGTCACCTAAAAATGTATCTTTCTACCCACCCAAATGGGAAGAGAATGACTTTCTGTTTGTGAAAGTCTTACATGTGTGGTATTTATTTCTTTCATAATGAGCATGTGTAGCAGAAGGCATGAAAGCCTATTTTGGGGGTGAACTGGGTGTAATATATGTTGAATTTTGAAGATATGGATTTACTTGCTCTATTCAATATAAACAGGGCAAACAGATTTGGATGTAATGCTCACTCTCTATCTCTTTTACAGCTCAGTACTTATTCAGGGCTCTCATTGTGTTTAAATATCTTACCTATATGCAGAGGTTCATTATCTGTATCAACTTGCTGGGGTCATAATTCTCTGTAGTGTAGCAATTATGTAATGATGTCAGTTTTAGAGTCTGGTCGAGCAATATGCTCAGTGGGTCTATTAATCAAGAGATGGTGGCTTCAAACTCACCATGTTTCCAATTGAGAAAGATGAGAAGTTTGCTCCCATAAAGACATATTTTAGTTTTTACCAAAGTACCAGATCCTTCCTCTTGAGTGGAAATGGAGTGGTCCACGTGTACTTTATAGGAAAAAGATGTGGTTTTCTAATCCCAGAAAGAATGACAGCCATAGAAACTCACAGGGGCAGTTCTACCTTGTCCTAGATAGATATTAGTCTGCTCTGATGCAATGACAGTGAGAATATTTTTACTCTTATTCTGGATTATGGTATATAACACAAACATTTTCATTTGTCTGCAGGGATGTGGGTGATTTTTCTGTTTTCCTGATAATAGGGCATGCAATAGGGCCAGTAGTTTGGGGATCCAATTATGGACAGCATTGAGGGAACTAGGGAGCAATTCTAGTCGGTCCAATGATTGGCTATGAGGGGGAATGGACACAGTGTTACTGGGTTTGGTTTATTTTCTGTGGATGATATAAAATGTAACTCTGAAGGATCAGTTGTGATGGTATCATGTGTGAAGACATTCCATGGTAAAGGGATTCAGGCTGTTTGGTAAATCCTTTAATCCCTTCATAAGCTTTCTGAGATAAAGATAAAGTGATTTTTCTGAGGTATAACTGCACAACCTTTCATCTCTGAAAGAATTATAGAGAATTGAAAAGAGAGTTGTAGGATCTGACGACAGCAAGAAAGTAGACCTGGATCAGAGTTCTTCTGTGGACCAGCAGTCCCTACATAGTGAACCTCCTACATCCAAGGTAATGTTGAAGCACACATTCACATACACAGTGCTGGCTAAAGCAAGTTAATCCCACAGATAGTCCAAGTAGACAAGGACCTTGCCCCAGAAGCAACAGAATAAAAGATGCTTCACCTATGGCTGATAGGATATGTAACATAAGCCACAAAATTCTACCCACCTAATTTATAAGAAAATACACTTTAAACGGAACACCCCCCAATTAGTGATGGTTCCTTCAAAACACACTTAAAAACTAAGAAAATGTGCTGGACTCTTCTTCAGAGGTCAATACTCTGAACACATCTGGTTGGATGCTATTTCTGGAAGGTATTGCCCATCCTTTCTTCCCTTTCACATCTTTCAATGTTATTGAAATCACTTGGGTTTGTGGAACAGTGGGTTTTTTGGTAATGGGTTAGGTTCTTTATTGACTTGGCTTGGCCAGGATTCTCAGAAGGTTAGCGATTATGATAATGTCAGCCTAGGTGACAAGTAATGCCATCACATCCATGAAGAGATTTTCTGTCAGCAGCCAGGAGTGGGAGGTGTTATCCTGGTGGGCGTGGTTTCCCCCAGTATAAATCGAAGTGGATTCTCTATGTTAGCTGTGCAGCTTTTGGCCAGGTTCCGGACTTCACGAGACTTGTGGCTCTCCAGACTTGAGACAGCATCTTGCCATATTTCCTACATAACTTGGATTCATCCTTCTGAATAACCTGGGAGGAAGCAGCCTACCATCCCACGTGCCCATCTTGGATTCCTCTGGCCCTCACCTACTTGAGTCAAGAGAGTGGTCCAGACTGATATCTGAGCCTTGACAGCCCCTACAACTGTGAATTGAAAAGGTGAGAAGTATGACTAGAATTTTTCCTAAACATTTCTGGCACGGTGTAAGGGTGGCGGGATGGGACTAAAAGTGAGGCTTTCTTCTTTAGTAAAGGGCACAGTCTCTGAAACTCACAGGGAAGCATTGATTCAATAACATTCAGTGACTAAGGGTGCTGGGGCCAAGATTTCAGAGGACGGAGGTCACCCACCCACTTGGCCCTTCCTGAGGTCTGAGCAGATGCAGCTTACCCTTCATGGGTCAGGATTCCTTTTGGAGCAGATTCGTCAGATTGAGCACAGGGACCCACTCAGCATCTTGGAGCTTCCCATCCAGAGTTATCTTGCAACATGAGGCTTCATCCATTGCCTCTCTGGAGCGGCTGTCCATAGAATTCTCCCACCGTTGTTCATGGCAGCTGTTGCCTGGAGATAGAGGGAGACAGTGAAAGTCATGGTGGAGTCCTGGCCCTTCATCTCGCTGCCCCTGGTTGTTCTTGTGACAATCTCACAGGACATCTTTTGCTTGTGAAAGACAGTTGTCTTCATATTCTAAGTTTCCAGAGCTTTTCAAGAACATTTGATATTTGGTTGTTTTCATTTTACAGTGGCTTATGTGTGTCTGAAAATTGTGCCTCAGTGTTTTTAAAGGTTATTTTTTTTCAAAAGTCAGCCACCAGGCCTATCTGTTAAAGTGTCTCTGAGGAGAAACGAACCATCTTCTCAGCTGCTAAACATTGGAACTCTTTGTGTTATTAGGGGTTCCAAGTTTAATTTCACATTTATTCAAAAGGGAAATTGACACATTGTGATGTATTTATTTTGGAGGTTTTAAAGAATTTTTAAAATTATGGTAAATTCTCCCTTTTAAGCTTCTTGGGTTTGCATTTGTATTTGTTTTGTTTCACATTCTAGTAAAAATCTCTGACATTTAAGGAAAAGGCATTGCTTTTAGAATGCTGTTGTTGGTGTTGCTGAGATGACTGCAAGGTGTGACATAAGTGTGGATCAAGTACAAGTCCGGGGAGATAACATAGAGCTAAATAAGAGACTGTCACAGTATTTTCACATTAGAATAGAGGCGTCTAACCTACTAAGAATTGTGTAGGGAGATTTGCATTCTGGTGGTGAGAATAATTTTTTATATAATTCATGAATTCTATTTATGAATCATAAAATGTCTGTCATTGACAAGATGTTTTAGGCTGTTCTTGTTGTTAAGGGATATGAAATTGGTCCAGAATCCTACATACCCTCAGCACTGACTCCTCATAGTTAGCCTATATGAAAATGGAGGAAATATTGGAAAATCCAGGGACATCCTCAAAATTGTAATGTTGAAACGAAATGCTGCAGTTATCATATCACTCTAGCTTAATGAGTTGATTATACTAAGAAAGTGGTTATACTACTCACTGCTATAACATATTTGATGTAATATTCAAATTGTTAATTTGGTCTTCAAATATCCAATTCTTTATAGGTCATTTTCTTCCTTGAAAAATACTGACAGAGACCTGCTCTGATCTGCCTTTCAAGATGTTGATCTTAATTACAAGACATGCCCACATCTTCCTTGAAAGATATTGATTATCTGACTTGTAAGATGATGACAGAAGACCTGACAAAAGTCTTTCTTGCAAGATGTTACTAAGCTTCCTTGCAAGATGCTGGGAAAATATTCTCTTATCTGTCTTACAAGATAGTCTTTAAAAAGTGCTGATAGAAGACCTGGTCTGAGCTTCACTGATCTTTTTTGGAAGATGCTGATAGAGTACTGCTCTGATCTTCCTGACAAGATGTTGCTGCCCTTCCTTGCAAATTGCGAGAGAAGACCTGTTCTGATCTGCCTTGCAAGATTTAGCTGAACTTCCTTGCAAGAAATTGATTGAGACCTGCAATGATCTTCCTTACAAGATATTGCTGGTCTTCCATAAAGGGTGCTGGTATAAGACTTGCTCTGGTCTTCCTTGCCAAGATGTTGCTGATCTGCTTTGCAATATAGAAGACCTGCAATGATCTTCTGTACAAGACGCTGCTGATCTTCTTCAAAGAAGCTGTTAGAAGATCTGCTCTGGTCATTCTTTTTTTCTTCTTCTTATTTTACATTTTATTACGGGCTCATACAACTCTTATCACAACCATACATATACATACATCAATTGTATAAAGCACATCCCCACATTCCCTGCCCCAATCATTTTCAAAGCATTTGCTCTCCACTTAAGCCCTTTGCATCAGGTCCACCTTTTTCCAACCTCCCTCCCCACTCCCCCCTCCCTCATGAGCCCTTGATAATTTATACATTGTTATTTTGTCATATCTTGCCCTATCCAGAGTCTCCCTTCCCCCCTTCTCTGCCGTCCATCTCCCAGGGAGGAGGTCACATGTGGATCCTTGTAATCAGTTCCCTCTTTCCAACCCACTCACACTCCACTCTCCCAGCATCGCCCCCCGCACCACTGCTCCTGAATGTGTCGTCCACCCTGGATTCCCTGTGCTTCCAGCTCCCATATGCACCATTGTACAACCTCTTCTCTATCCAGTTCTGCAAGGTAGAATTAGGATCATGGTAGTTGGGGGGAGGAAGCATCCAGGATCTGGGGGAAAGCTGTGTTCTTCATCAGTACTACATCGCACCCTGACCGACCCATCTCCTCTCCTAAACCCTTCTATGAGGGGATCTCCAGTGGCCGACACTTGGGCCTCTGGTCTCCACTCTGCAATTCCTCCTTCATTCACAATGGTATAAATATATATATATATATATATATATTATTTTTTCCCCTTTTTTTTTGCATGATGCCTTATATGGTCCCTTTGGCACCTTGTGATCACACCGGCTGGTGTGCTTCTTCCATGTGGGATTTATTGCTTCTGAGCTAGATAGTCGCTTGTTCATCTTCAAACTTTTAAGACCATCTTTCGATAGCTGGGCATCATCAGCTTTCTTCGCCATATTTGCTTATGCACCTGTTTGTCTTCGGCGAATCTATCATGGAGGTGTGCAGCCAATGATATGATTTTTTGTTCTTTGATGCCTGATAACTGATCCCTTCGGGACTACGCGATCACACAGGTTGGTGTTTTCTTCCATGTGGGCTTTGTTGCTTCTGAGCTAGATGGCCGCTTGTTTATCTTCAAGCTTTTAAGACCCCAGTCACTATCTCTTTTGATAGCCAGGCACCATCAGCTTTCTTCACCACATTTACTTTTTCACCCACTTTGGCTTCAGCAGTTGTGTTGGGAGAGTGAACATCATAGAGTGCAAATTTAATAAAAGAAAGTATTCATGCATTTAGGGAGTTCTTGAGTAGAGGCCCAAGGTCCTTCTGCCACCTTAATACTAAACCTATACATATAGACATATAGATTTATTTCCCCATCCTCCTATATATATTAGCATGTACATGTCTTTGTCTAGACCTCCATAAATGCCCCTTGACTCCTAGCTCTTTCCTCCATCTCCCTTGACTTTCCTCCTGCCTTACTACCATGCTCCATCCCCACCTGGGCTACAGCTATACCATTTCTCTCCACAACATTGCCCTATATCATTCCCCACCAGGTCTGCCACTCCCCCCTCACTACCATTTTGGGTCCCATGTTGTTCCCTTGTCCCTGTGTTTGTTAACACCACTTCCTTACCACCCCACCACCCCCTACCCCAAGTCCCCCCAGAACTGTCGGTCCCATTGTTTTTCCTCCAGATAGTTCATCCAGCCTGTCCTATTCAGACACACCTGTGGAGACATTAACATGCACGAAAACAAGGCAGAGGAAAACAAAGCAACAGTATACAACCAGAAAACAAAACAAAACAACAAAAACAAGCCACTGAAAAGAACAAAACAAAACACTTCACAAAAGAAAAGCTTGTAGTTAGTTTGAGGATCGTTTGTTGGCCCTAAGGAGTGTTTTCCAGTCCAGTCTGTTGGGGCATCACGCCCTGGCCCCAAAGTCCACTTTCAGCATTCCTTGGGGACCTTGCCACTCCATTCCCTTGCTGTTCTGCTGCACTCCCCCAGTGATTTGCCTCGGTGTGATGGGATCAGGTCAGGTGCAATTCCTACACTGTGTCTGTGGTGCTGTCCCCTATATCGCCTTTAGTCACTGAGGGGCATCATTTGTCATAGTAGGGCCAGCCATGTTGTTCTCTCTGTGGACTGGCTGCTCTACTCAGGAGCATCATCCTCACGGCCTACTGGGCCAGGCTATGTTCCACTCTCTCCTCCTGCCCCTTCATCTGCTCCCGTGTGCTCTGATCAGATATGTCTATCTCCCATAGCTGCAGAATCAATGTCGTCCTTTGAAACAAATTCTTTTCGGGGGAGGGGTAGGAATCCACTTAATTTTTGGTGCTGGGGCCAGCCTCCCAGACCTCTCCACTGGTTCCCTACTCCATGCCGGGATATTGCATTCACACCTTGCGGCACTAGGTTGAAGTCTGGTCCCACTTTCCCTGTGGAGATATAAAAAATACCCTCCTCTTGGGTGGATTAGTGCCCCATGCCCCCACTCCCTCTTCTTCCTTATATTCATCCTTTTATTTTCCTTCCCCCCTCCTCCACCATTTTCTACCATGTGCATCACTGGTTTTGGTCTGTTCTCTGTCATACTACACAGTCTTCACCCCAAAAATGTTTGTATACAGTAGCTTTTTCCCCTATGCCACTTTTGCTTTTTTTATTTTTAAAACTTAACTCAGCGGGCTAATATTGTACTTGTCCTTTTGTGCCTGATTTACCTCGCTTAACATGATTTCCTCCAGTTCTTCCCATGCCACTATTTGCATCAAACGTTCATCACTGCTTTTTAGTTATGCATAGTACTCCATTGTATGTATATACCACAGTTTTATAATCCAATCGTAAGTTGATGGAAATTTGGGTTGCTTCCAGCTCCTTGCAATTGTGAACTGTGCCACAATGAACATTGGAGCACAGATGTCTGGTCTTGGGTTGTTTCTTGCCTCTTCTGGGTATATGCCCAGTAGGGGGATTGCTGGGTCATATGGTAACTCTATTTACATCTGTTTTAGGTATCGCCAGATTGATTTCCATAGTGGCTGTACGTACTTATAGTCCCACCAGCAGTGGATGAGAGTTCCTGTATCCCCACAGCCCCTCCAACACTTGTTGCTTTCTGATTTTTTGAATTGGGCTACCTTTGAGGGTGTCAGGTGGTACCTCATTGTTGTTTTAATTTGCATTTCTCTTATGGCTTAAGATCGGGAACATTTTTTCATATGTTTGTTGGCCATTCAGATTTCTGTCCCTGTGAAATTTCTGTTTAAGTCCATAGCCCACCTTTCAAGTGGGCTATTGGTTTTTTTCTTTTTGGAAGCTAGCAGAGTATTGTAGATTTTAGTAATAAGGGCTTTGTCTGATGTGTCATTGCTAAAGATGTTTTACCAGTCTGTGGACTCTCTTATTACTCTCCTGGTGAATTCATTAGATGTACACAAGTGTTTTATCTTCAGTGTATCACATTTGTCAATTTGTGCCTCCTCTGTGTTTGTGTCCTTCCCTATTTCTGATAGCCTGTGTATTCCCTGTACCAAAGATCTCAAGTTGTTCCCAATTACCTCATTGATGGCCCTAATAGTTTGGCGTTTAACTTCAAGGTCTGTGAAACACCTTGAGTTTATTCTTGTGCTCGGTGTGAGATAAGGGTCTTGCTTCTTTTTTCTGCATGTTGATAGCCATTTTTTTCCAGCACCACTTATAAAAGAGGGCATCGGCTTCCCATTTGATATTTTTGGGGCCCTTATCAAAGATCAGCTGTGTGTACGCTGATGCTTTTATTTGTGGGTTTTCAGTCATTTCCATTGGTCTGAGTATCTGTCATTGTACCAATACCATGCAGTTT
This sequence comes from Tenrec ecaudatus, assembly GCF_050624435.1. NCBI lineage: Eukaryota > Metazoa > Chordata > Mammalia > Afrosoricida > Tenrecidae > Tenrec > Tenrec ecaudatus. The sequence continues at coordinate 13,843,004 of NC_134532.1, forward strand.
TGAGAACTGGCTGCATAGTATGTGCCAAAGTCAGGTAAAGTAAGCCCTCCCAAGGTGTCCTTCTTCTTGAGGAGTTCTCTGCTAATTCTGGGCTTCTTCCATCTCCATATGAAGTTTGTAATCAGATTTTCCATTTCTTTGAAGTTTCCCAATCCAAGAGCATGGGATATTCTTTCATATGTTGAGGTCGCCCTTCGTTTCTTGTAATAGTGTTCTATAGTTTTCCCTATATAGATCTTTTGTTTTTTCAGTCAGGTGTATCCCTAGATATTTCAATTTGTGTTTGGCTATTGTGAAGGGTACCACCTTTTTGATCTCTTCTTCTGTGGTCTTATCTGATGTGTATAACAGTCCGATGGACTTCTGTTTGTTGATCTTGTATCCTGCCACTCTGCCAAACTCCTCTATTGCTTCAAGTACTCCCCTTGTGGAACTTTTGAGATTTTCCATATATAAAATCATATCATCTGCAAATAACGATAGTTTCACTTCTTCCTTCGCCAGACGAATACCTTTGATGTCACTTCTTTGCCTTATGCTGTTAGCTAAAACCTCCAGCACGATGTTAAATAGGAGTGGGGACAAGGGGCATCCTTGTCTGGTCCCCTTTTTCAGTGGGATTGTGTTAGTCATTTCTCCATTGACTACCACTTTGGCTGTTGGTTTTTCATATATAGCTTGTATTGTCTTGAGGAACTTCCCTTCCATTCCTATCTTCGCTAGTGTCTTAAACAGGAATTGGTGATGGATGTTGTCGAATGCTTTATCTGTGTCTATTGACATTATCATGTGATTCTTATACTTTTTCATGTCAATGTGACGAATAATACTAATGGTCTTTCGGTTGTTGAACCATGCCTGGTATGAATCCCACTTGGTCATGGTGAATTATTTGTTTTATATACTTTTGTATTCTGCTAGCTAGTATTTTGTTAAGGGCTTTTGGATCTATGTTCATTAGGGATATTGGTCTGTAGTTCTCGATTTTTGGGGGATCCTTGCCCGGTTTGGGTATCAGAGTTATACTAGCTTCATAGAAGGTGTTCAGGGGTTTGCCATCTTTTTCTATGTTCTGGAAAAGTTTGTGTAGGATTGGTATTAGTTCTTCCCTGAATGCTTCGTAGAATTCTCCACTGTAGCGATCGGGTCCAGGGGATTTTTTTGTTTGTAATCCCTTGATAAACTTTTCTATTTCTTCTATTGCTATGGGTCTGTTGAGATTCTTGATATCCACCGAGGATAGTCTAGGGAGGGATTGTTTTTCCAGGAATTTGTCCATGTCTTCCAAATTGTTGAATTCATTGGAGTACAATCCTTCATAGTACAGCGTAATTATCCTTTTGATTTCATTAGGGTCTGTTGTAATGACCCCTCTGTCATCCCTTATTCTTGCTATTGAGATTTGTTCTCTCATTTCTTAGGTTAGGTTTGCCAATGGTCTATCGATCCTGTTTATATTCCGAAGAACCAACTCCTACGCTACAATAATTCTGGGTCTGGTTTCCTTTCTCACATGTCTCAGGATTTTCTTCAATTCTAAATTTTAAAATCCGATATAAAAAAAATCAGATTTTATATTGAAGAATGTTATTTAAAGAAATTGGCCGATTATCTTGCCTTGCAAATCCAAATGTTAATTTTTGTGTTTGCGTGTGTGTGTGTGTGTGTGTGTGTGTGTTATTTTATGCTGTAATCCGCAGTAAGACAGATGAGTGATGACCGGGCAGGGCCTAACACACAGGCAGACAAAGAAATTCAGGGGGTGAAAACAAAAATACGTAGCCAAATATGATGGTACGGACAACATCCTGATACTACACAGCTAGAAGCAGCTGCTGCATGAGATGACCTGCAAAGCTACTTCACACATTACCCTTTCTGGAAAATGCATGGTATTGGTACAATGACAGATACTCAGACCAATGGAAATGACTGAAAACCCACAAATAAAAGCATCAGCGTACACACAGCTGATCTTTGATAAGGGCCCCAAAAATATCAAATGGGAAGCCGATGCCCTCTTTTATAAGTGGTGCTGGAAAAAAATGGCTATCATCATGCAGAAAAAAGAAGCAAGACCCTTATCTCACACCGAGCACAAGAATAAACTCAAGGTGTTTCTGATCTGCCTTGCACATGTGGGTGATAATGTTTGCAACATAGAAGACCTGCTCTGGTCTTCCTTGCAAAATGCTGTTGATCTTCCTTACAAGATGCTGATAGGAGAGCTTCTCTGGTCTTTCTGGCCAAGATGTGGCAGGTATTCCTTGCAAGATTTTGTGAGGAGACCTGGTCCAAGATACCTAGCAAGATATTGCAGATTCTCCTCAAAAGATGCTGATAGAAGACCTGCGCTAATCAACCTTGCAAGACATCACCGATCTGCTTGGCAAGATAGAAGACCTGCTCTGATCTCCCTTGGATGTGGCTACTGGTCATCCTTGCAAGATGCTGAGGGCAACCTGAGGGAGATGTTCCCATGTGCGCCTGCGTCTCCGCTTTCAATGGGTCTGAGCCCAGTTCAGGCATCAGGAGACTCACAGGTGAGTGAAATTATTCTCCCTCCTCCTCTCTGGAAAATTTTGGGTAGGTATGCATAGGGTTCACTTCTCCTTTTTCTCTTCTTATTTTTGCTTCATAGGTTTGTGGGCAAAAATAGGACTTTTATCTACATTTCATAATTGCACACCAAGACCAAGGCATATGCAGAATGCTACACCCTTCGAAAGATATGTTTGGGGGGTCCTGAATGTGTGTGTGTGTGTGTTTGTGTGTGTGCTTGCACATCATATACGTTTGTTTGCGTAGCATGGGGTTTAGCAAACACCGCGACAGTGTCAACCAGTGGTCTAGACCAGGCAAACACAGTGGTAACTTCTCATGTACTTCTTTACGTATGTTTGTCACACTCATACTGCTCATAAGGAGGTCTTCATGCTGTCGAGCAGCTCTGGCTCCTCTCTGGTTAAAAACGTCACCTCTTCTTATTGAGGAATAGTATGGGTGCTAATTTCATTGCTCAAAGGTTTCATGATTTTTTTACTTATTGATTTTAATATCGGGTTTATATACAGAATAATGTATTTTAAAGATACTGGCTGATGTTCTTGATGGGTGCACGAAAATGTTGACTCCTGTGTGTGTGTGTGTGTGTGTGTATGTGTGTATGGGTGTGTGAGTGTTTCCGTGTGATTGCACATCACACAAGTGTCCTTGTGAAACTAGGATTTACCAAACACCTTGGAAGTCACTCAACCAATGGTCTAGGTCACACAAACACAGTGGTACATTCTGATATGCCATTTTACATGTGTTTATCATGTTGGTGCTGCTCATCAGAGCTGTGTAGTCTGTCAAACAACTCAGGCTACACATTGGCTAACAAATTCATCTCCTCCTACGCTGCAATAATTCTGTGTCTTGTTTTATTTCTCACATGTTTCAGGATTTTCTTTAAATCTGCATTTAATATCAGATTAAAAAAATCAGACTGTTATATTGAAGAAATTTATTTAAAGAAATTGGGCGATTGTCTTGAAGTGCAAGCTCAAATGTTAACTTTTGTGTGTGTGTGTGTGTGTGTGTGTGTTATTGTATGCTGTAATCCTGAGTAAGACAGACGACTGATGACTAGGAAGAGCCTAACAGACAGGCCGACAAAGAAATTCATGTATCGAAAAATATATATACATAGCCAAATCCGATGGTAGGCACTACATGCTGATACTACACACCTAGAAGCAGCTGCTGCATGAGATGACCTGCAGAGCCACTTCACACAGTACCCTTTCTGGAAAATGTTTGCAGCACCACTCCCTACCCCACAGATGATAGGATCTTCCTTGTGAGGTGGGATCAATCTGATGTGCCCTTCCTTGAAAACTCCACTGACTTTCCCTGCAACATGCTGATAGAAGACCTGCTCTGATCTGCTTTGCAAAATTGCTGATATATCTATCAAGGTGCTGGGAGAAGACTTGGCCACATCTTCCTTGAAAGATGCTTTCGATGTGCCATGCAAGATGGTGAGAGGAGACATACTAGGGTGTTCCTAGAAATAGGTCGCTAATCTCCCTTGCAAGATGCCGGGAGAACTTGCTCTGAGCTGTCTTTCAAGATGTCGTTCATATTTCTTAACGGTGCTGAAAGAAGGCCTACTCTGATCTTCCTTGATCTGCCTTGCAAAATGTCCGTAGACGACCAGCCATGATGTTCCTCGCAAGTTTCTCTAGCCCTTCCCTGCAAGGTGCCAGAGAAGAACAGCAAGCTATCCCTGTTACCCTTAACGTGTGCTGAGAGAAGACCAGGTCTGATCTTCCTTTCAAGATGCTTCCATCAGCCTTGCAGGATGCTGATGGAAGACCTGGTGTGATCTGCCATGCCAGATTTTGCGAATCTTTTTACCCAGATGCTGACACAATACTTGCTCAGATCTTCCTTGCAAGATGTGCCTGGCCTTATTATCTGCCATGCAAGATATTGCTGACCTTCCTTGCAAGATGCTGACACAAGACCTGCTTTAGCCTTCTTGCAAGTAATCCCTGGTCTACCTTTAGAGGTGCTGAGGGAAGACCCGCTCTGATCTTTCTGGCAAGATTTTGCTGATCTTCCTTGCAAGATGCTGACCAAATCCCTGCTCTGACATGCCTTGCAAGATGTAGCCAATCTTCCTTGAAAGATGCTGATAGATGACCTGGCCTGATATTCCATGCAAAATATCTCTCGTCTTCCATATATCGTGCTGAGATGCGACCTGTCCCGATCTTCTTTCAACCTTCTTCTGATCTGCCTTGCATGATGGCGATTGAAGACGTGCTCTGATCTTCCTTGCACATGTGGATGATCGTGTTTGCAATATAGAAGACCTGCTCTGGTCTTCCCTGCTAAGTGCTGAGGATCTTCCTTGCAAGATGCTGATAGGAGAGCTTCTCTGGTCTTTCTGGCCAAGATGTGGCAGATATTCCTTGCAAGATGCTGTGAGGAGACCTGGTCTAAGTTACCTAGCAAGATATTGCCGATTCTCCACAGAGGATGCTGATAGAAGACCTGTGCTAATCAACCTTGCAAGACATCACCGATCTGCTTGGCTAGATAGAAGACCTGCTCTGATCTCCCTTGGATGTGACTACTGGTCAACCTTGCAAGATGCTGAGGAAAACCTGAGGGAGATGTTCCCATGTGTGCCTGCATCTCCACCTTCAATGGGTCTGAGCCCAGTTCAGGCATCAGGAGACTCACAGGTGAGTGAAATTATTCTCCCTTCTCCACTCTGGAAAATTTTGGGTAGGTTTGCATATGGTTCACTTCTCCTTTTTCTCTTCTTATGTTTGCTTCAAAAGGTTTTTGGGGAAAAATAGGACTTTTATCTATATTTCATAATTGCACATCAAGACCAGGGCATATGCAGAATGCTACGCCCTTAGAGAGACATGTTTGGGGGTTCCTGAATGTGTGTATGTGTGTGTGTGCTTAAACATCATATACGGTTGTTTGCGTAGCATGGGTTTTTAGCAAACACCTCGACTGTCTGTCAACCTGTGGTCTAGGCCAGGCAGAAACAGTGGTAACTTCTCATGTGCTTCTTTCCATATATTTGTCATACTCACCCTGCTCATAAGAAGGTCTGCATGCTGTCGAGCAGCTCTGGCTCCTCTCTGGTTAAAAACTTCACCTCTTCTTACTGAGGAATAGTATGGGTGCTAACTTCAATGCTCAAATGTTTCATGATTTTTTAAATTATTCATTTTAATATCGGGTTTATATACAGAATAATGTATTTTAAAGATACTGGCTGATGCTCTTTTTGGGTGCACGCAAATTTTGACTCGTGCTAGTGTTTGTGTGTGTGTCTGTATGTGTGTATGTGTGTGAGACAGTTTCCATGTGATTGCACATCACAAAAGAGTCCTTGTGTAACTAGGATTTACCAAACAACTTGGAAGTCAGTCGATCAGGGTCTTGGTCACGCAAACATTGTGGTACTTTCTGATATGCCAGTTTACATGTGTTTATCAAATTGGTGCTGCTTCTCAGAGCTATGCAGGCTGTCAAACAACTAAGGCTACACATTGGCAAACAAATTCACCTCCTCCTAGGCTGCAATAATTCTGGGTCTGGTTTCATTTCCCACATGTTTCTGGATTTTCTTTAAATCTGCATTTTAAAATCAGATTAAAAAATCCGTTTTTATATTGAAGAATGTTATTTAAAGAAAGTGGCCGATTATCTTGCCGTGCAAGCTCAAATGTTAAGTTTTGTTTTTGAGTGTGTCTGTGTGTGTGTGTGTGTGTGTTATCGTATGCTGTAATCCTGAGTAAGACAGACGACAGATAAGTAGGAAGAACCTAACAGACAGGCCGACAAAGAAATTCAAGTGTCGAAAAATATATATATACATAGCCAAATCCGATGGTAGGCACAACATGCTGATACTACACACCTAGAAGCAGCTGGTGCATGAGATGACCTGCAGAGCAACTTCACACAGTACCCTTTCTGGAAAATGTTCGCAGGACCACTCCCTAACCCACAGATGATGGGATCTTCCTTGTGAGGTGGGATCAATCTGATGTGGCCTTCCTTGAAAACTCCACTGACCTTCCCTGCAACATGCTGATAGAAGACCTGCTCTGATCTGCTTTGCAAAATTGCTGATATATCTATCAAGAAGCTGGGAGAAGACCTGGCCACATCTTCCTTGAAAGATTCTTTCGATGTGCCATGCAAGATGGTGAGAGGAGACATACTAGGGTGTTCCCAGTAAGAGGTCGCTAATCTTCCTTGCAAGATGCCGGGAGAAGCTGCTCTGAGCAGTCTTTCAAGATGTCGTTCATATTTCTTAACGGTGCTGAAAGAAGGCCTACTCTGATCTTCCCTGATCTGCCTTGCAAGATACCTGTAGACGACCAGCCATGATGTTCCTCGCAATTTGCTCCAGCCCTTCCCTGCAAGGTGCCAGAGAAGAACTGCAATATAACCCTGTTACCCTTAACGGGTGCTGAGAGAAGACCAGGTGTGATCTGCCTTTCAAGATGCTTCCATCAGCCTCGCAGGATGCTGATGGAAGAGCTGGTGTGATCTGCCATGCCAGATTTAGCAGATCTCCTTACCCAGAGGCTGATACAATACTTGCTCAGATCTTCCTTGCAAGATGTGCCTGGTCTTCTGATCTGCCATGCAAGATATTGCTGACCTTCCTTGCAAGATGCTGACACAAGACCTGCTTTAGCCTCCTTGCAAGTAATCCCTGGTCTTCCTTTAGAGGTGCTGAGGGAAGACCCGCTCCGATCTTTCTGGCAAGATTTTGCTGATTTTCCATTCAAGATGCTGACCGAAGACCGGCTCTGACCTGCCTTGCAAGATGTCACCGATCTTCCTTGGAAGATGCTGACAGATGACCTGGCCTGATATTCCATGCAAAATATCCCTCGTCTTCCTTATATCGTGCTGAGATGAGACCTGTCCCGATCTTCGTGCAACCTGCTTCTGATCTGCCTTGCAAGATGGCGATTGAAGACGTGCTCTGATCTTCCTTGCACGTGTGGATGATCGTGTTTGCAATATAGAAGACCTGCTCTGGTCTTCCTTGCTAAATGCTGAGGATCTTCCTTGCAAGATGCTGATAGGAGAGCTTCTCTAGTCTTTCTGGCTTAGATGTGGCAGCTATTCCTTGCAAGATGCTGTGAGGAGACCTGGTCTAAGCTACCTAGCAAGATATTGCCGATTCTCCACAGAGGATGCTGATAGAAGACCTGCGCTAATCAACCTTGCAAGACATCACCGATCTGCTTGGCAAGATAGAAGAACTGCTCTGATCTCCCTTGGATGTGGCTACTGGCCATCCTTGCAAGATGCTGAGGGCAACCTGAGGGAGATGTTCCCATGTGTGCCTGTGTCTCCAGCTTCAAAGGGTCTGAACCCTGTTCAGGCATCAGGAGGCTCACAGGTGAGTGAAATTATTCTCCCTCCTCCTCTCTGGAAAATTTTGGATAGGTATGCATAGGGTACACTTCTCCTTTTTCTCTTCTTATGTTTGCTTCAAAAGGTTTTTGGGGAAAAATAGGACTTTTATCTATATTTCATAATTGCACATCAAGACCAAGGCATATGCAGAATGCTACGCCCTTAGAGATACATGTTTGGGGGGTCCTGAATGTGTGTGTGTGTGTGTGTGTGTGTGTGTGCTTGCATATCATATACGGTTGTTTGCATAGCAAGGGTTTTAGCAAACGCGTCGACAGTCTGTCAACCAGTGTTCTAGGCCAGGCAGACACAGTGGTAACTTCTCATGTGCTTCTTTACGTATGTTTGTGACACTCACCCTGCTCATAAGGAGGTCTGCATGCTGTCGAGCAGCTCTGGCTCCTCTCTGGTTAAAAACTTCACCTCTTCTTACTGAGGAATAGTATGGGTGCTAATTTCATTGCTCAAATATTTCATGATTTTTTTAATTATTCATTTTAATATCGGGTTTATATACAGAATAATGTATTTTAAAGATATTGGCTGATGCTCTTGTTGGGTACACGCAAATGTTGACTCGTGTATGTGTTTGTGTGTGTGTGTATGGGTGTGTGAGTGTTTCTGTGTGATTGAACATCACTCAAGAGTCCTTGTGTAACTAGGATTTACCAAACAACTTGGAAGTCAGTCGACCAGTGGTCTAGGTCACGCAAACACTGTGGTACTTTCTGATATGCCAATTCACATGTGTTTATCAAATTGGTGCAGCTTCTCAGAGCTATGCAGGCTGTCAAACAACTCAGGCTACACATTGGCTAACAAATTCACCTCCTCCTACGCTGCAAAAATTCTGGGTCTGGTTTCATTTCTCACATGTTTCAGGAATTTCTTTAAACCTACATGTTAAAATCAGATTACAAAATCAGATTTTATATTGAAGAAGGTTTTTTAAAGAAATTGGCCGATTATCTTGCCGTGCAAGCTCAAATGTTAAGTTTTGTGTTTGCGTGTGTGTGTGTTATTGTATGCTGTAATCCTGAGTAAGACAGACGACTGATGACTAGGAAGGGCCTAACAGACAGGCCGACAAAGAAATTCAGGTGTCGAAAAATATATATACATAGCCAAAAACGATGGTAGGCACAACATGCTGATACAACACACCTAGAAGCAGCTGCTGCATGAGAAAACGTGCAGAGCTACTTCAAACAGTACCCTTTCTGGAAAATATTCGCAGCACCACTCCCTAACCCACAGATGATAGGATCTTCCTTGTGAGGTGGGATCAATCTGATGTGGCCTTCCTTGAAAACTCCACTGACCTTCCCTGCAACATGCTGATAGAAGACCTGCTCTGATCTGCTTTGCAAAATTGCTGATATATCTATCAAGGTGCTGGGAGAAGACCTGGCCACATCTTCCTTGAAAGATGCTTTCGATGTGCCATGCAAGATGGGGAGAGGAGACATACTAGAGTGTTCCCAGTAAGAGGTCGCTAATCTTCCTTGCAAGATGCCGGGAGAAGCTGCTCTGAGCAGTTTTTCAAGATGTCGTTCACATTTCTTAACGGTGCTGAAAGAAGGCCTACTCTGTTTTTCCCTGATCTGCCTTGCAAGGTGCCTGTAGACGACCAGCCATGATGTTCCTCGCAAGTTGCTCCAGCCCTTCCCTGCAAGGTGCCAGAGAAGAACTGCAAGATAACCATGTTACCCTTAACGGGTGCTGAGAGAAGACCAGGTGTGATCTGCCTTTCAAGATGCTTCCACCAGCCTCGCAGGATGCTCACTGAAGACCTGGTGTGATCTGCCATCTCAGATTTAGCAGATCTCCTTACCGAGAAGCTGATACAATACTTGCTCAGATCTTCCTTGCAAGATGTGTCTGGTCTTCTGATCTGCCATGAAAGATATTGCTGACCTTCCTTGCAAGATGCTGACACAAGACCAGATTTAGCCTCCTTGCAAGTAATCCCTGGTCTTCCTTTAGAGGTGCTGAGGGAAGACCCGCTCCGATCTTTCTGGCAAGATTTTGCTGATTTTCCTTGCAAGATGCTGACCGAAGACCGGCTCTGACCTGCCTTGCAAGATGTCACCGATCTTCCTTGGTAGATGCTGACAGATGACCTGGCCTGATATTCCATGCAAAATATCCCTCGTCTTCCTTACATCGTGCTGAGATGAGACCTTTCCCGATCTTCGTGCAACCTGCTTCTGATCTGCCTTGCAAGATGGCGACGGAAGACGTGCTCTGATCTTCCTTGCACGTGTGGATGATCGTGTTTGCAATATAGAAGACCTGCTCTGGTCTTCCTTGCTAAATGCTGAGGATCTTCCTTGCAAGATGCTGATAGGAGAGCTTCTCTAGTCTTTCTGGCTTAGATGTGGCAGCTATTCCTTGCAAGATGCTGTGAGGAGACCTGGTCTAAGCTACCTAGCAAGATATTGCAGATTCTCCACAGAGGATGCTGATAGAAGACCTGTGCTAATCAACCTTGCAAGACATCACCGATCTGCTTGGCAAGATAGAAGAACTGCTCTGATCTCCCTTGGATGTGGCTACTGGCCATCCTTGCAAGATGCTGAGGGCAACCTGAGGGAGATGTTCCCATGTGCGCCTGTGTCTCCACCTTCAATGGGTCTGAACACTGTTCAGGCATCAGGAGGCTCACAGGTGAGTGAAATTATTCTCCCTCCTCCTCTCTGGAAAATTTTGGATAGGTATGTATAGGGTACACTTCTCCTTTTTCTCTTCTTATGTTTGCTTCAAAAGGTTTTTGGGGAAAAATAGGACTTTTATCTATATTTCATAATTGCACATCAAGACCAAGGCATATGCAGAATGCTACGCCCTTAGAGAAACATGTTTGTGGGGTCTTGAATGTGTGTGTGTGTGTGTGTGTGCTTGCACATCATATACGGTTGTTTGCGTAGCAAGGGTTTTAGCAAACGCGTCGACAGTCTGTCAACCAGTGTTCTAGGCCAGGCAGACACAGTGGTAACTTCTCATGTGCTTCTTTACGTATGTTTGTGACACTCACCCTGCTCATAAGGAGGTCTGCATGCTGTCGAGCAGCTCTGGCTCCTCTCTGGTTAAAAACTTCACCTCTTCTTACTGAGGAATAGTATGGGTGCTAATTTCATTGCTCAAATGTTTCATGATTTTTTTAATTATTCATTTTAATATCGGGTTTATATACAGAATAATGTATTTTAAAGATACTGGCTGATGCTCTTGATGGGTACACGCAAATGTTGACTCGTGTATGTGTTTGTGTGTGTGTGTATGGGTGTGTGAGTGTTTCTGTGTGATTGAACATCACTCAAGAGTCCTTGTGTAACTAGGATTTACCAAACAACTTGGAAGTCAGTCGACCAGTGGTCTAGGTCACGCAAACACTGTGGTACTTTCTGATATGCCAATTTACATGTGTTTATCAAATTGGTGCAGCTTCTCAGACCTATGCAGGCTGTCAAACAACTTAGGCTACACATTGGCTAACAAATTCACCTCCTCCTACGCTGCAAAAATTCTGGGTCTGGTTTCATTTCACACATGTTTCAGGATTTTCTTTAAATCTACATGTTAAAATCAGATTACAAAATCAGATTTTATATTGAAGAAGGTTTTTTAAAGAAATTGGCCGATTATCTTGCCGTGCAAGCTCAAATGTTAAGTTTTGTGTTTGCGTGTGTGTGTGTTATTGTATGCTGTAATCCTGAGTAAGACAGACGACTGATGACTAGGAAGGGCCTAACAGACAGGCCGACAAAGAAATTCAGGTGTCGAAAAATATATATACATAGCCAAATCCAATGGTAGGCAAAACATGCTGATACAACACACCTAGAAGCAGCTGCTGCATGAGATGACGTGCAGAGCTACTTCACACAGTACCCTTTCTGAAAAATATTCGCAGCACCACTCCCTAACCCACAGATGATAGGATCTTCCTTGTGAGGTGGGATCAATCTGATGTGGCCTTCCTTGAAAACTCCACTGACCTTCCCTGCAACATGCTGATAGAAGACCTGCTCTGATCTGCTTTGCAAAATTGCTGATATATCTATTAAGGTGCTGGGAGAAGACTTGGCCACATCATCCTTGAAAGATGCTTTCGATGTGCCATGCAAGATGGTGAGAGGAGACATACTAGGGTGTTCCCAGTAAGAGGTCGCTAATCTTCCTTGCAAGATGCCGGGAGAAGCTGCTCTGAGCAGTCTTTCAAGATGTCGTTCATGTTTCTTAACGGTGCTGAAAGAAGGCCTACTCTGATCTTCCCTGACCTGCCTTGCAAGGTGCCTGTAGACGACCAACCATGATGTTCCTCACAAGTTGCTCCAGCCCTTCCCTGCAAGGTGCCAGAGAAGAACTGCAAGCTAACCCTGTTACCCTTAACGGGTGCTGAGAGAAGACCAGGTGTGATCTGCCTTTCAAGATGCTTCCATCAGCCTCGCAGGATGCTGATGGAAGAGCTGGTGTGATCTGCCATGCCAGATTTATCAGATCTCCTTACCCAGAGGCTGATACAATACTTGCTCAGATCTTCCTTGCAAGATGTGCCTCGTCTTCTGATCTGCCATGCAAGATATTGCTGACCTTCCTTGCAAGATGCTGACACAAGACCTGCTTTAGCCTCCTTGCAAGTGATCCCTGGTCTTCCTTTAGAGGTGCTGAGGGAAGACCCGCTCCGATATTTCTGGCAAGATTTTACTGATTTTCCATTCAAGATGCTGACCGAAGACCGGCTCTGACCTGCCTTGCAAGATGTCACCGATCTTCCTTGGAAGATGCTGACAGATGACCTGGCCTGATATTCCATGCAAAATATCCCTCGTCTTCCTTATATCGTGCTGAGATGAGACCTGTCCCGATCTTCTTGCAACCTGCTTCTGATCTGCCTTGCAAGATGGCGACGGAAGACGTGCTCTGATCTTCCTTGTACGTGTGGATGATCGTGTTTGCCATATAGAAGACCTGCTCTGCTCTTCCTTGCTAAATGCTGAGGATCTTCCTTGCAAGATGCTGATAGGAGAGCTTCTCTAGTCTTTCTGGCTTAGATGTGGCAGCTATTCCTTGCAAGATGCTGTGAGGAGACCTGGTCTAAGCTACCTAGCAAGATATTGCCGATTCTCCACAGAGGATGCTGATAGAAGACCTGCGCTAATCAACCTTGCAAGACATCACCGATCTGCTTGGCAAGATAGAAGAACTGCTCTGATCTCCCTTGGATGTGGCTACTGGCCATCCTTGCAAGATGCTGAGGGCAACCTGAGGGAGATGTTCCCATGTGCGCCTGTGTCTCCACCTTCAATGGGTCTGAACCCTGTTCAGGCATCAGGAGGCTCACAGGTGAGTGAAATTATTCTCCCTCCTCCTCTCTGGAAAATTTTGGATAGGTATGCATAGGGTACACTTCTCCTTTTTCTCTTCTTATGTTTGCTTCAAAAGGTTTGTGGGGAAAAATAGGAATTTTATCTATATTTCATAATTGCACATTAAGACCAAGGAATATGCAGAATGCTACGCCCTTAGAGAGGCATGTTTGGGGGGTCCTGAATGTGTGTGTGTGTGCTTGCACATCATATACGGTTGTTTGCGTAGCAAGGGTTTTAGCAAACGCGTCGACAGTCTGTCAACCAGTGTTCTATGCCAGGCAGACACAGTGGTCACTTCTCATTTGCTTCTTTACATATGTTTGTCACACTCACCCTGCTCATAAGGAGGTCTGCATGCTGTGAAGCAGCTCTGGCTCCTCTCTGGTTAAAAACTTCACCTCTTCTTACTGAGGAATAGTATGGGTGCTAATTTCATTGCTCAAATATTTCATGATTTTTTTAATTATTCATTTTAATATCGGGTTTATATACAGAATAATGTATTTTAAAGATACTGGCTGATGCTCTTATTGGGTGCACGCAAATGTTGATTCGTGTATGTGTTTGTGTGTGTGTGTATGGGTGTGTGAGTGTTTCTGTGTGATTGAACATCACTCAAGAGTCCTTGTGTAACTAGGATTTACCAAACAACTTGGAAGTCAGTCGACCAGTGGTCTAGGTCACGCAAACACTGTGGTACTTTCTTATATGCCAATTTACATGTGTTTATCAAATTGGTGCAGCTTCTCAGAGCTATGCAGGCTGTCAAACAACTTAGGCTACACATTGGCTAAAAAATTCACCTCCTCCTACGCTGCAAAAATTCTGGGTCTGGTTTCATTTCTCACATGTTTCAGTATTTTCTTTAAATCTACATGTTAAAATCGGATTAAAAAAGCAGTTTTTATATTGAAGAAGGTTTTTTAAAGAAATTGGCCGATTATCTTGCCGTGCAAGCTCAAATATTAAGTTTTGTGTTTGCGTGTGTGTGTGTTATTGTATGCTGTAATCCTGAGTAAGACAGACGACTGATGACTAGGAAGGGCCTAACAGACAGGCCGACAAAGAAATTCAGGTGTCGAAAAATATATATACATAGCCAAATCCGATGGTAGGCACAACATGCTGATACAACACACCTAGAAGCAGCTGCTACATGAGATGACGTGCAGAGCTACTTCACACAGTACCCTTTCTGAAAAATATTCGCAGCACCACTCCCTAACCCACAGATGATAGGATCTTCCTTGTGAGGTGGGATCAATCTGATGTGGCCTTCCTTGAAAACTCCACTGACCTTCCCTGCAACATGCTGATAGAAGACCTGCTCTGATCTGCTTTGCAAAATTGCTGATATATCTATCAAGGGGCTGGGAGAAGGCCTGGCCACATCTTCCTTGAAAGATGCTTTCGATGTGCCATGCAAGATGGTGAGAGGAGACGTACTAGGGTGTTCCCAGTAAGAGGTCGCTAATCTTCCTTGCAAGATGCCGGGAGAAGCTGCTCTGAGCAGTCTTTCAAGATGTCGTTCATATTTCTTAACGGTGCTGAAAGAAGGCCTACTCTGATCTTCCCTGATCTGCCTTGCAATGTGCCTGTAGACGACCAGCCATGATGTTCCTCGCAAGTTGCTCCAGCCCTTCCCTGCAAGGTGCCAGACAAGAACTGCAAGCTAACCCTGTTACCCTTAACGGGTGCTGAGAGAAGACCAGGTGTGATCTGCCTTTCAAGATGCTTCCATCAGCCTCGCAGGATGCTGATGGAAGACCTGGTGTGATCTGAAATGCCAGATTTAGCAGATCTCCTTACCCAAAGGCTGATACAATACTTGCTCAGATATTCCATGCAAGATGTGCCTGGACTTCTAGTCTGCCATGCAAGATATTGCTGACCTTCCTTGCAAGATGCTGACACAAGACCTGCTTTAGCCTCCTTGCAAGTAATCCCTGGTCTTCCTTTAGAGGTGCTGAGGGAAGACCCGCTCCGATATTTCTGGCAAGATTTTACTGATTTTCCATTCAAGATGCTGACCGAAGACCGGCTCTGACCTGCCTTGCAAGATGTCACCGATCTTCCTTGGAAGATGCTGACAGATGACCTGGCCTGATATTCCATGCAAAATATCCCTCGTCTTCCTTGTATCGTGCTGCGATGAGACTTGTCCCGATCTTCTTGCAACCTGCTTCTGATCTGCCTTGCAAGATGGCGACGGAAGACGTGCTCTGATCTTCCTTGCACGTGTGGATGATCGTGTTTGCAATATAGAAGACCTGCTCTGGTCTTCCTTGCTAAATGCTGAGGATCTTCCTTGCAAGATGCTGATAGGAGAGCTTCTCTAGTCTTTCTGGCTTAGATGTGGAGGATATTCCTTGCAAGATGCTGTGAGGAGACCTGGTCTAAGTTACCTAGCAAGATATTGCAGATTCTCCACAGAGGATGCTGATAGAAGACCTGCGCTAATCAACCTTGCAAGACATCATCGATCTACTTGGCAAGATAGAAGAACTGCTCTTATCTCCCTTGGATGTGGCTACTGGCCATCCTTGCAAGATGCTGAGGGCAACCTGAGGGAGATGTTCCCAAGTGCGCCTGTGTCTCCACCTTCAATGTGTCTGAACCCTGTTCAGGCATCAAGAGGCTCACAGGTGAGTGAAATTATTCTCCGTCCTCCTCTCTGGAAAATTTTGGATAGGTATGCATAGGGTACACTTCTCCTTTTTCTCTTCTTATGTTTGCTTCAAAAGGTTTGTGGGGAAAAATAGGATTTTTATCTATATTTCATAATTGCACATCAAGACCAAGGCATATGCAGAATGCTACGCCCTTAGAGAGACATGTTTGGGGGGTCCTGAATGTGTGTGTGTGTGTGTGTGTGTGTGTGCTTGCATATCATATACGGTTGTTTGCGTAGCAAGGGTTTTAGCAAACGCGTCGACAGTCTGTCAACCAGTGTTCTAGGCCAGGCAGACACAGTGGTCACTTCTCATGTGCTTCTTTACGTATGTTTGTGACACTCACCCTGCTCATAAGGAGGTCTGCATGCTGTCGAGCAGCTCTGGCTCCTCTCTGGTTAAAAACTTCACCTCTTCTTACTGAGGAATAGTATGGGTGCTAATTTCATTGCTCAAATGTTTCATGATTTTTTAAATTCATTTTAATATCGGGTGTATATACAGAATAATGTATTTTAAAGATACTGGCTGATGCTCTTGTTGGGTACACGCAAATGTTGACTCGTGTATGTGTTTGTGTGTGTGTGTGTATGTGTGTGTGAGTGTTTCTGTGTGATTGAACATCACTCAAGAGTCCTTGTGTAACTAGGATTTACCAAACAACTTGGAAGTCAGTCGACCAGTGGTCTAGGTCACGCAAACACTGTGGTACTTTCTGATATGCCAATTTACATGTGTTTATCAAATTGGTGCAGCTTCTCAGAGCTATGCAGGCTGTCAAACAACTCAGGCTACACATTGGCTAACAAATTCACCTCCTCCTAAGCTGCAAAAATTCTGGGTTTGGTTTAATTTCTCACATGTTTCAGGATTTTCTTTAAATCTACATGTTAAAATCAGATTAAAAAATCAGTTTTTATATTGAAGAAGGTTTTTTAGAGAAATTGGCCGATTATCTTGCCGTGCAAGCTCAAATGTTAAGTTTTGTGTTTGCGTGTGTGTGTGTTATTGTATGCTGTAATCCTGAGTAACACAGACGACTGATGACTAGGAAGGGCCTAACAGACAGGCCGACAAAGAAATTCAGGTGTCGAAAAATATATATACATAGCCAAATCCGATGGTAGGCACAACATGCTGATACAACACACCTAGAAGCAGCTGCTGCATGAGATGACGTGCAGAGCTACTTCACACAGTACCCTTTCTGGAAAATGTTCGCAGCACCACTCCCTAACCCACAGATGATAGGATCTTTCTTGTGAGGTGGGATCAATCTGATGTGGCCTTCCTTGAAAACTCCACTGACCTTCCCTGCAACATGCTGATAGAAGACCTGCTCTGATCTGCTTTGCAAAATTGCTGATATATCTATCAAGGTGCTGGGAGAAGACTTGGCCACATCTTCCTTGAAATATGTTTTCGATGTGCCATGCAAGATGGTGAGAGGAGACGTACTAGGGTGTTCCTAGTAAGAGGTCGCTAATCTTCCTTGCAAGATGCCGGGAGAAGCTGCTCTGAGCTGTCTTTCAAGATGTCGTTCATATTTCTTAACGGTGCTGAAAGAAGACCTACTCTGATCTTCCCTGATCTGCCTTGCAAGGTTCCTGTAGACGACCAGCCATGATGTTCCTCCAGCCCTTCCCTGCAAGGTGCCAGAGAAGAACTGCAAGATAACCCTGTTACCCTTAACGTTTGCTGAGAGAAGACCAGGTGTGATCTTCCTTTCAAGATGCTTCCAGCAGCCTTGCAGGATGCTGATGGAAGACCTGGTGTGATCTGCCATGCCAGATTTTGCGGATCTCCTTACCCAGAGGCTGATACAATACTTGCTCAGATCTTCCTTGCAAGATGTGCCTGGTCTTCTGATCTGCCATGCAAGATATTGCTGACCTTCCTTGCAAGTTGCTGACACAAGACCTGCGTTAGCCTCCTTGCAAGTAATCCCTGGTCTTCCTTTAGAGGTGCTGAGGGAAGACCCGCTCCGATCTTTCTGGCAAGATTTTGCTGATTTTCCTTGCAAGATGCTGACCGAAGACCGGCTCTGACCTGCCTTGCAAGATGTCACCGATCTTCCTTGGTAGATGCTGACAGATGACCTGGCTTGATATTCCATGCAAAATATCCCTCATCTTCCTTATATCGTGCTGAGATGAGACCTGTCCCGATCTTCTTGCAACCTGCTTCTGATCTGCCTTGCAAGATGGCGACGGAAGACGTGCTCTGATCTTCCTTGCACGTGTGGATGATCGTGTTTGCAAAATAGAAGACCTGCTCTGGTCTTCCTTGCTCAGTGCTGAGGATCTTCCTTGCAAGATGCTGATAGGAGAGCTTCTCTGTTCTTCTTGGCCAAGCTGTGGCAGCTATTACTTGCAAGATGCTACGAGGAGACCTGATCTAATCTTCCTAGCACGATATTGCAATTTCTCCACAGAGGATGCTCATTGAAGACCTGCGCTAATCAACCTTGCAAGACATCATCGATCTGCTTGGCAATATAGAAACCTGCTCTGATCTCCCTTGGATGTGACTACTGGTCATCCTTGCAAGATGCTGAGGGCAACCTGAGGGAGATGTTCCCATTTGCCCCTGTGTCTCCGCCTTCAATGGGTCTGAGCCTAGTTCAGACATCTGGATGCTCACAGGTGAGTGAAATTATTCTCCCTCCTCCTCTCTGGAAAATTTTGGGTAGTTATGCATAGGGTTCACTTCTCCTTTTTCACTTCTTATGTTTGCTTCAAAAGGTTTGTGGGCAAAAATAGGACTTTTATCTATATTTATAATTGCACATCAAGACCAGGGCATATGCAGAATGCTACGCCCTTATAGAGACATGTTTGTGGGTCCTGAATTTGTGTGTGTGTGTGTGTGTGTGTGTGTGTTATCGTATGCTGTAATCCTGAGTAAGACAGACGACAGATAAGTAGGAAGAACCTAACAGACAGGCCGACAAAGAAATTCAAGTGTCGAAAAATATATATATACATAGCCAAATCCGATGGTAGGCACAACATGCTGATACTACACACCTAGAAGCAGCTGGTGCATGAGATGACCTGCAGAGCTACTTCACACAGTACCCTTTCTGGAAAATGTTCGCAGGACCACTCCCTAACCCACAGATGATGGGATCTTCCTTGTGAGGTGGGATCAATCTGATGTGGCCTTCCTTGAAAACTCCACTGACCTTCCCTGCAACATGCTGATAGAAGACCTGCTCTGATCTGCTTTGCAAAATTGCTGATATATCTATCAAGAAGCTGGGAGAAGACCTGGCCACATCTTCCTTGAAAGATGCTTTCGATGTGCCATGCAAGATGGTGAGAGGAGACATACTAGGGTGTTCCCAGTAAGAGGTCGCTAATCTTCCTTGCAAGATGCCGGGAGAAGCTGCTCTGAGCAGTCTTTCAAGATGTCGTTCATATTTCTTAACGGTGCTGAAAGAAGGCCTACTCTGATCTTCCCTGATCTGCCTTGCAAGATACCTGTAGACGACCAGCCATGATGTTCCTCGCAATTTGCTCCAGCCCTTCCCTGCAAGGTGCCAGAGAAGAACTGCAATATAACCCTGTTACCCTTAACGGGTGCTGAGAGAAGACCAGGTGTGATCTGCCTTTCAAGATGCTTCCATCAGCCTCGCAGGATGCTGATGGTAGAGCTGGTGTGATCTGCCATGCCAGATTTAGCAGATCTCCATACCCAGAGGCTGATACAATACTTGCTCAGATCTTCCTTGCAAGATGTGCCTGGTCTTCTGATCTGCCATGCAAGATATTGCTGACCTTCCTTGCAAGATGCTGACACAAGACCTGCTTTAGCCTCCTTGCAAGTAATCCCTGGTCTTCCTTTAGAGGTGCTGAGGGAAGACCCGCTCCGATCTTTCTGGCAAGATTTTGCTGATTTTCCATTCAAGATGCTGACCGAAGACCGGCTCTGACCTGCCTTGCAAGATGTCACCGATCTTCCTTGGAAGATGCTGACAGATGACCTGGCCTGATATTCCATGCAAAATATCCCTCGTCTTCCTTATATCGTGCTGAGATGAGACCTGTCCCGATCTTCGTGCAACCTGCTTCTGATCTGCCTTGCAAGATGGCGATTGAAGACGTGCTCTGATCTTCCTTGCACGTGTGGATGATCGTGTTTGCAATATAGAAGACCTGCTCTGGTCTTCCTTGCTAAATGCTGAGGATCTTCCTTGCAAGATGCTGATAGGAGAGCTTCTCTAGTCTTTCTGGCTTAGATGTGGCAGCTATTCCTTGCAAGATGCTGTGAGGAGACCTGGTCTAAGCTACCTAGCAAGATATTGCCGATTCTCCACAGAGGATGCTGATAGAAGACCTGCGCTAATCAACCTTGCAAGACATCACCGATCTGCTTGGCAAGATAGAAGAACTGCTCTGATCTCCCTTGGATGTGGCTACTGGCCATCCTTGCAAGATGCTGAGGGCAACCTGAGGGAGATGTTCCCATGTGTGCCTGTGTCTCCAGCTTCAAAGGGTCTGAACCCTGTTCAGGCATCAGGAGGCTCACAGGTGAGTGAAATTATTCTCCCTCCTCCTCTCTGGAAAATTTTGGATAGGTATGCATAGGGTACACTTCTCCTTTTTCTCTTCTTATGTTTGCTTCAAAAGGTTTTTGGGGAAAAATAGGACTTTTATCTATATTTCATAATTGCACATCAAGACCAAGGCATATGCAGAATGCTACGCCCTTAGAGATACATGTTTGGGGGGTCCTGAATGTGTGTGTGTGTGTGTGTGTGTGTGTGTGCTTGCATATCATATACGGTTGTTTGCATAGCAAGGGTTTTAGCAAACGCGTCGACAGTCTGTCAACCAGTGTTCTAGGCCAGGCAGACACAGTGGTAACTTCTCATGTGCTTCTTTACGTATGTTTGTGACACTCACCCTGCTCATAAGGAGGTCTGCATGCTGTCGAGCAGCTCTGGCTCCTCTCTGGTTAAAAACTTCACCTCTTCTTACTGAGGAATAGTATGGGTGCTAATTTCATTGCTCAAATATTTCATGATTTTTTTAATTATTCATTTTAATATCGGGTTTATATACAGAATAATGTATTTTAAAGATATTGGCTGATGCTCTTGTTGGGTACACGCAAATGTTGACTCGTGTATGTGTTTGTGTGTGTGTGTATGGGTGTGTGAGTGTTTCTGTGTGATTGAACATCACTCAAGAGTCCTTGTGTAACTAGGATTTACCAAACAACTTGGAAGTCAGTCGACCAGTGGTCTAGGTCACGCAAACACTGTGGTACTTTCTGATATGCCAATTCACATGTGTTTATCAAATTGGTGCAGCTTCTCAGAGCTATGCAGGCTGTCAAACAACTCAGGCTACACATTGGCTAACAAATTCACCTCCTCCTACGCTGCAAAAATTCTGGGTCTGGTTTCATTTCTCACATGTTTCAGGAATTTCTTTAAACCTACATGTTAAAATCAGATTACAAAATCAGATTTTATATTGAAGAAGGTTTTTTAAAGAAATTGGCCGATTATCTTGCCGTGCAAGCTCAAATGTTAAGTTTTGTGTTTGCGTGTGTGTGTGTTATTGTATGCTGTAATCCTGAGTAAGACAGACGACTGATGACTAGGAAGGGCCTAACAGACAGGCCGACAAAGAAATTCAGGTGTCGAAAAATATATATACATAGCCAAAAACGATGGTAGGCACAACATGCTGATACAACACACCTAGAAGCAGCTGCTGCATGAGAAAACGTGCAGAGCTACTTCAAACAGTACCCTTTCTGGAAAATATTCGCAGCACCACTCCCTAACCCACAGATGATAGGATCTTCCTTGTGAGGTGGGATCAATCTGATGTGGCCTTCCTTGAAAACTCCACTGACCTTCCCTGCAACATGCTGATAGAAGACCTGCTCTGATCTGCTTTGCAAAATTGCTGATATATCTATCAAGGTGCTGGGAGAAGACCTGGCCACATCTTCCTTGAAAGATGCTTTCGATGTGCCATGCAAGATGGGGAGAGGAGACATACTAGAGTGTTCCCAGTAAGAGGTCGCTAATCTTCCTTGCAAGATGCCGGGAGAAGCTGCTCTGAGCAGTTTTTCAAGATGTCGTTCACATTTCTTAACGGTGCTGAAAGAAGGCCTACTCTGTTCTTCCCTGATCTGCCTTGCAAGGTGCCTGTAGACGACCAGCCATGATGTTCCTCGCAAGTTGCTCCAGCCCTTCCCTGCAAGGTGCCAGAGAAGAACTGCAAGATAACCATGTTACCCTTAACGGGTGCTGAGAGAAGACCAGGTGTGATCTGCCTTTCAAGATGCTTCCACCAGCCTCGCAGGATGCTCACTGAAGACCTGGTGTGATCTGCCATCTCAGATTTAGCAGATCTCCTTACCGAGAAGCTGATACAATACTTGCTCAGATCTTCCTTGCAAGATGTGTCTGGTCTTCTGATCTGCCATGAAAGATATTGCTGACCTTCCTTGCAAGATGCTGACACAAGACCAGATTTAGCCTCCTTGCAAGTAATCCCTGGTCTTCCTTTAGAGGTGCTGAGGGAAGACCCGCTCCGATCTTTCTGGCAAGATTTTGCTGATTTTCCTTGCAAGATGCTGACCGAAGACCGGCTCTGACCTGCCTTGCAAGATGTCACCGATCTTCCTTGGTAGATGCTGACAGATGACCTGGCCTGATATTCCATGCAAAATATCCCTCGTCTTCCTTACATCGTGCTGAGATGAGACCTTTCCCGATCTTCGTGCAACCTGCTTCTGATCTGCCTTGCAAGATGGCGACGGAAGACGTGCTCTGATCTTCCTTGCACGTGTGGATGATCGTGTTTGCAATATAGAAGACCTGCTCTGGTCTTCCTTGCTAAATGCTGAGGATCTTCCTTGCAAGATGCTGATAGGAGAGCTTCTCTAGTCTTTCTGGCTTAGATGTGGCAGCTATTCCTTGCAAGATGCTGTGAGGAGACCTGGTCTAAGCTACCTAGCAAGATATTGCAGATTCTCCACAGAGGATGCTGATAGAAGACCTGTGCTAATCAACCTTGCAAGACATCACCGATCTGCTTGGCAAGATAGAAGAACTGCTCTGATCTCCCTTGGATGTGGCTACTGGCCATCCTTGCAAGATGCTGAGGGCAACCTGAGGGAGATGTTCCCATGTGCGCCTGTGTCTCCACCTTCAATGGGTCTGAACACTGTTCAGGCATCAGGAGGCTCACAGGTGAGTGAAATTATTCTCCCTCCTCCTCTCTGGAAAATTTTGGATAGGTATGTATAGGGTACACTTCTCCTTTTTCTCTTCTTATGTTTGCTTCAAAAGGTTTTTGGGGAAAAATAGGACTTTTATCTATATTTCATAATTGCACATCAAGACCAAGGCATATGCAGAATGCTACGCCCTTAGAGAAACATGTTTGTGGGGTCTTGAATGTGTGTGTGTGTGTGTGTGTGTGCTTGCACATCATATACGGTTGTTTGCGTAGCAAGGGTTTTAGCAAACGCGTCGACAGTCTGTCAACCAGTGTTCTAGGCCAGGCAGACACAGTGGTAACTTCTCATGTGCTTCTTTACGTATGTTTGTGACACTCACCCTGCTCATAAGGAGGTCTGCATGCTGTCGAGCAGCTCTGGCTCCTCTCTGGTTAAAAACTTCACCTCTTCTTACTGAGGAATAGTATGGGTGCTAATTTCATTGCTCAAATGTTTCATGATTTTTTTAATTATTCATTTTAATATCGGGTTTATATACAGAATAATGTATTTTAAAGATACTGGCTGATGCTCTTGATGGGTACACGCAAATGTTGACTCGTGTATGTGTTTGTGTGTGTGTGTATGGGTGTGTGAGTGTTTCTGTGTGATTGAACATCACTCAAGAGTCCTTGTGTAACTAGGATTTACCAAACAACTTGGAAGTCAGTCGACCAGTGGTCTAGGTCACGCAAACACTGTGGTACTTTCTGATATGCCAATTTACATGTGTTTATCAAATTGGTGCAGCTTCTCAGACCTATGCAGGCTGTCAAACAACTTAGGCTACACATTGGCTAACAAATTCACCTCCTCCTACGCTGCAAAAATTCTGGGTCTGGTTTCATTTCACACATGTTTCAGGATTTTCTTTAAATCTACATGTTAAAATCAGATTACAAAATCAGATTTTATATTGAAGAAGGTTTTTTAAAGAAATTGGCCGATTATCTTGCCGTGCAAGCTCAAATGTTAAGTTTTGTGTTTGCGTGTGTGTGTGTTATTGTATGCTGTAATCCTGAGTAAGACAGACGACTGATGACTAGGAAGGGCCTAACAGACAGGCCGACAAAGAAATTCAGGTGTCGAAAAATATATATACATAGCCAAATCCAATGGTAGGCAAAACATGCTGATACAACACACCTAGAAGCAGCTGCTGCATGAGATGACGTGCAGAGCTACTTCACACAGTACCCTTTCTGAAAAATATTCGCAGCAC
The DNA here is from genome assembly GCF_050624435.1 of Tenrec ecaudatus. NCBI lineage: Eukaryota > Metazoa > Chordata > Mammalia > Afrosoricida > Tenrecidae > Tenrec > Tenrec ecaudatus. Next base: position 13,867,486 of record NC_134532.1, read on the forward strand.
CACTCCCTAACCCACAGATGATAGGATCTTCCTTGTGAGGTGGGATCAATCTGATGTGGCCTTCCTTGAAAACTCCACTGACCTTCCCTGCAACATGCTGATAGAAGACCTGCTCTGATCTGCTTTGCAAAATTGCTGATATATCTATTAAGGTGCTGGGAGAAGACTTGGCCACATCATCCTTGAAAGATGCTTTCGATGTGCCATGCAAGATGGTGAGAGGAGACATACTAGGGTGTTCCCAGTAAGAGGTCGCTAATCTTCCTTGCAAGATGCCGGGAGAAGCTGCTCTGAGCAGTCTTTCAAGATGTCGTTCATGTTTCTTAACGGTGCTGAAAGAAGGCCTACTCTGATCTTCCCTGACCTGCCTTGCAAGGTGCCTGTAGACGACCAACCATGATGTTCCTCACAAGTTGCTCCAGCCCTTCCCTGCAAGGTGCCAGAGAAGAACTGCAAGCTAACCCTGTTACCCTTAACGGGTGCTGAGAGAAGACCAGGTGTGATCTGCCTTTCAAGATGCTTCCATCAGCCTCGCAGGATGCTGATGGAAGAGCTGGTGTGATCTGCCATGCCAGATTTATCAGATCTCCTTACCCAGAGGCTGATACAATACTTGCTCAGATCTTCCTTGCAAGATGTGCCTCGTCTTCTGATCTGCCATGCAAGATATTGCTGACCTTCCTTGCAAGATGCTGACACAAGACCTGCTTTAGCCTCCTTGCAAGTGATCCCTGGTCTTCCTTTAGAGGTGCTGAGGGAAGACCCGCTCCGATATTTCTGGCAAGATTTTACTGATTTTCCATTCAAGATGCTGACCGAAGACCGGCTCTGACCTGCCTTGCAAGATGTCACCGATCTTCCTTGGAAGATGCTGACAGATGACCTGGCCTGATATTCCATGCAAAATATCCCTCGTCTTCCTTATATCGTGCTGAGATGAGACCTGTCCCGATCTTCTTGCAACCTGCTTCTGATCTGCCTTGCAAGATGGCGACGGAAGACGTGCTCTGATCTTCCTTGTACGTGTGGATGATCGTGTTTGCCATATAGAAGACCTGCTCTGCTCTTCCTTGCTAAATGCTGAGGATCTTCCTTGCAAGATGCTGATAGGAGAGCTTCTCTAGTCTTTCTGGCTTAGATGTGGCAGCTATTCCTTGCAAGATGCTGTGAGGAGACCTGGTCTAAGCTACCTAGCAAGATATTGCCGATTCTCCACAGAGGATGCTGATAGAAGACCTGCGCTAATCAACCTTGCAAGACATCACCGATCTGCTTGGCAAGATAGAAGAACTGCTCTGATCTCCCTTGGATGTGGCTACTGGCCATCCTTGCAAGATGCTGAGGGCAACCTGAGGGAGATGTTCCCATGTGCGCCTGTGTCTCCACCTTCAATGGGTCTGAACCCTGTTCAGGCATCAGGAGGCTCACAGGTGAGTGAAATTATTCTCCCTCCTCCTCTCTGGAAAATTTTGGATAGGTATGCATAGGGTACACTTCTCCTTTTTCTCTTCTTATGTTTGCTTCAAAAGGTTTGTGGGGAAAAATAGGAATTTTATCTATATTTCATAATTGCACATTAAGACCAAGGAATATGCAGAATGCTACGCCCTTAGAGAGGCATGTTTGGGGGGTCCTGAATGTGTGTGTGTGTGCTTGCACATCATATACGGTTGTTTGCGTAGCAAGGGTTTTAGCAAACGCGTCGACAGTCTGTCAACCAGTGTTCTATGCCAGGCAGACACAGTGGTCACTTCTCATTTGCTTCTTTACATATGTTTGTCACACTCACCCTGCTCATAAGGAGGTCTGCATGCTGTGAAGCAGCTCTGGCTCCTCTCTGGTTAAAAACTTCACCTCTTCTTACTGAGGAATAGTATGGGTGCTAATTTCATTGCTCAAATATTTCATGATTTTTTTAATTATTCATTTTAATATCGGGTTTATATACAGAATAATGTATTTTAAAGATACTGGCTGATGCTCTTATTGGGTGCACGCAAATGTTGATTCGTGTATGTGTTTGTGTGTGTGTGTATGGGTGTGTGAGTGTTTCTGTGTGATTGAACATCACTCAAGAGTCCTTGTGTAACTAGGATTTACCAAACAACTTGGAAGTCAGTCGACCAGTGGTCTAGGTCACGCAAACACTGTGGTACTTTCTTATATGCCAATTTACATGTGTTTATCAAATTGGTGCAGCTTCTCAGAGCTATGCAGGCTGTCAAACAACTTAGGCTACACATTGGCTAACAAATTCACCTCCTCCTACGCTGCAAAAATTCTGGGTCTGGTTTCATTTCTCACATGTTTCAGTATTTTCTTTAAATCTACATGTTAAAATCGGATTAAAAAAGCAGTTTTTATATTGAAGAAGGTTTTTTAAAGAAATTGGCCGATTATCTTGCCGTGCAAGCTCAAATATTAAGTTTTGTGTTTGCGTGTGTGTGTGTTATTGTATGCTGTAATCCTGAGTAAGACAGACGACTGATGACTAGGAAGGGCCTAACAGACAGGCCGACAAAGAAATTCAGGTGTCGAAAAATATATATACATAGCCAAATCCGATGGTAGGCACAACATGCTGATACAACACACCTAGAAGCAGCTGCTACATGAGATGACGTGCAGAGCTACTTCACACAGTACCCTTTCTGAAAAATATTCGCAGCACCACTCCCTAACCCACAGATGATAGGATCTTCCTTGTGAGGTGGGATCAATCTGATGTGGCCTTCCTTGAAAACTCCACTGACCTTCCCTGCAACATGCTGATAGAAGACCTGCTCTGATCTGCTTTGCAAAATTGCTGATATATCTATTAAGGTGCTGGGAGAAGACTTGGCCACATCATCCTTGAAAGATGCTTTCGATGTGCCATGCAAGATGGTGAGAGGAGACATACTAGGGTGTTCCCAGTAAGAGGTCGCTAATCTTCCTTGCAAGATGCCGGGAGAAGCTGCTCTGAGCAGTCTTTCAAGATGTCGTTCATATTTCTTAACGGTGCTGAAAGAAGGCCTAGTCTGATCTTCCCTGACCTGCCTTGCAAGGTGCCTGTAGACGACCAACCATGATGTTCCTCACAAGTTGCTCCAGCCCTTCCCTGCAAGGTGCCAGAGAAGAACTGCAAGCTAACCCTGTTACCCTTAACGGGTGCTGAGAGAAGACCAGGTGTGATCTGCCTTTCAAGATGCTTCCATCAGCCTCGCAGGATGCTGATGGAAGAGCTGGTGTGATCTGCCATGCCAGATTTATCAGATCTCCTTACCCAGAGGCTGATACAATACTTGCTCAGATCTTCCTTGCAAGATGTGCCTCGTCTTCTGATCTGCCATGCAAGATATTGCTGACCTTCCTTGCAAGATGCTGACACAAGACCTGCTTTAGCCTCCTTGCAAGTGATCCCTGGTCTTCCTTTAGAGGTGCTGAGGGAAGACCCGCTCCGATATTTCTGGCAAGATTTTACTGATTTTCCATTCAAGATGCTGACCGAAGACCGGCTCTGACCTGCCTTGCAAGATGTCACCGATCTTCCTTGGAAGATGCTGACAGATGACCTGGCCTGATATTCCATGCAAAATATCCCTCGTCTTCCTTATATCGTGCTGAGATGAGACCTGTCCCGATCTTCTTGCAACCTGCTTCTGATCTGCCTTGCAAGATGGCGACGGAAGACGTGCTCTGATCTTCCTTGTACGTGTGGATGATCGTGTTTGCCATATAGAAGACCTGCTCTGCTCTTCCTTGCTAAATGCTGAGGATCTTCCTTGCAAGATGCTGATAGGAGAGCTTCTCTAGTCTTTCTGGCTTAGATGTGGCAGCTATTCCTTGCAAGATGCTGTGAGGAGACCTGGTCTAAGCTACCTAGCAAGATATTGCCGATTCTCCACAGAGGATGCTGATAGAAGACCTGCGCTAATCAACCTTGCAAGACATCACCGATCTGCTTGGCAAGATAGAAGAACTGCTCTGATCTCCCTTGGATGTGGCTACTGGCCATCCTTGCAAGATGCTGAGGGCAACCTGAGGGAGATGTTCCCATGTGCGCCTGTGTCTCCACCTTCAATGGGTCTGAACCCTGTTCAGGCATCAGGAGGCTCACAGGTGAGTGAAATTATTCTCCCTCCTCCTCTCTGGAAAATTTTGGATAGGTATGCATAGGGTACACTTCTCCTTTTTCTCTTCTTATGTTTGCTTCAAAAGGTTTGTGGGGAAAAATAGGAATTTTATCTATATTTCATAATTGCACATTAAGACCAAGGAATATGCAGAATGCTACGCCCTTAGAGAGGCATGTTTGGGGGGTCCTGAATGTGTGTGTGTGTGCTTGCACATCATATACGGTTGTTTGCGTAGCAAGGGTTTTAGCAAACGCGTCGACAGTCTGTCAACCAGTGTTCTATGCCAGGCAGACACAGTGGTCACTTCTCATTTGCTTCTTTACATATGTTTGTCACACTCACCCTGCTCATAAGGAGGTCTGCATGCTGTGAAGCAGCTCTGGCTCCTCTCTGGTTAAAAACTTCACCTCTTCTTACTGAGGAATAGTATGGGTGCTAATTTCATTGCTCAAATATTTCATGATTTTTTTAATTATTCATTTTAATATCGGGTTTATATACAGAATAATGTATTTTAAAGATACTGGCTGATGCTCTTATTGGGTGCACGCAAATGTTGATTCGTGTATGTGTTTGTGTGTGTGTGTATGGGTGTGTGAGTGTTTCTGTGTGATTGAACATCACTCAAGAGTCCTTGTGTAACTAGGATTTACCAAACAACTTGGAAGTCAGTCGACCAGTGGTCTAGGTCACGCAAACACTGTGGTACTTTCTTATATGCCAATTTACATGTGTTTATCAAATTGGTGCAGCTTCTCAGAGCTATGCAGGCTGTCAAACAACTTAGGCTACACATTGGCTAAAAAATTCACCTCCTCCTACGCTGCAAAAATTCTGGGTCTGGTTTCATTTCTCACATGTTTCAGTATTTTCTTTAAATCTACATGTTAAAATCGGATTAAAAAAGCAGTTTTTATATTGAAGAAGGTTTTTTAAAGAAATTGGCCGATTATCTTGCCGTGCAAGCTCAAATATTAAGTTTTGTGTTTGCGTGTGTGTGTGTTATTGTATGCTGTAATCCTGAGTAAGACAGACGACTGATGACTAGGAAGGGCCTAACAGACAGGCCGACAAAGAAATTCAGGTGTCGAAAAATATATATACATAGCCAAATCCGATGGTAGGCACAACATGCTGATACAAAACACCTAGAAGCAGCTGCTACATGAGATGACGTGCAGAGCTACTTCACACAGTACCCTTTCTGAAAAATATTCGCAGCACCACTCCCTAACCCACAGATGATAGGATCTTCCTTGTGAGGTGGGATCAATCTGATGTGGCCTTCCTTGAAAACTCCACTGACCTTCCCTGCAACATGCTGATAGAAGACCTGCTCTGATCTGCTTTGCAAAATTGCTGATATATCTATCAAGGGGCTGGGAGAAGGCCTGGCCACATCTTCCTTGAAAGATGCTTTCGATGTGCCATGCAAGATGGTGAGAGGAGACGTACTAGGGTGTTCCCAGTAAGAGGTCGCTAATCTTCCTTGCAAGATGCCGGGAGAAGCTGCTCTGAGCAGTCTTTCAAGATGTCGTTCATATTTCTTAACGGTGCTGAAAGAAGGCCTACTCTGATCTTCCCTGATCTGCCTTGCAATGTGCCTGTAGACGACCAGCCATGATGTTCCTCGCAAGTTGCTCCAGCCCTTCCCTGCAAGGTGCCAGACAAGAACTGCAAGCTAACCCTGTTACCCTTAATGGGTGCTGAGAGAAGACCAGGTGTGATCTGCCTTTCAAGATGCTTCCATCAGCCTCGCAGGATGCTGATGGAAGACCTGGTGTGATCTGAAATGCCAGATTTAGCAGATCTCCTTACCCAAAGGCTGATACAATACTTGCTCAGATATTCCATGCAAGATGTGCCTGGACTTCTAGTCTGCCATGCAAGATATTGCTGACCTTCCTTGCAAGATGCTGACACAAGACCTGCTTTAGCCTCCTTGCAAGTAATCCCTGGTCTTCCTTTAGAGGTGCTGAGGGAAGACCCGCTCCGATATTTCTGGCAAGATTTTACTGATTTTCCATTCAAGATGCTGACCGAAGACCGGCTCTGACCTGCCTTGCAAGATGTCACCGATCTTCCTTGGAAGATGCTGACAGATGACCTGGCCTGATATTCCATGCAAAATATCCCTCGTCTTCCTTATATCGTGCTGCGATGAGACTTGTCCCGATCTTCTTGCAACCTGCTTCTGATCTGCCTTGCAAGATGGCGACGGAAGACGTGCTCTGATCTTCCTTGCACGTGTGGATGATCGTGTTTGCAATATAGAAGACCTGCTCTGGTCTTCCTTGCTAAATGCTGAGGATCTTCCTTGCAAGATGCTGATAGGAGAGCTTCTCTAGTCTTTCTGGCTTAGATGTGGAGGATATTCCTTGCAAGATGCTGTGAGGAGACCTGGTCTAAGTTACCTAGCAAGATATTGCAGATTCTCCACAGAGGATGCTGATAGAAGACCTGCGCTAATCAACCTTGCAAGACATCATCGATCTACTTGGCAAGATAGAAGAACTGCTCTTATCTCCCTTGGATGTGGCTACTGGCCATCCTTGCAAGATGCTGAGGGCAACCTGAGGGAGATGTTCCCAAGTGCGCCTGTGTCTCCACCTTCAATGTGTCTGAACCCTGTTCAGGCATCAAGAGGCTCACAGGTGAGTGAAATTATTCTCCCTCCTCCTCTCTGGAAAATTTTGGATAGGTATGCATAGGGTACACTTCTCCTTTTTCTCTTCTTATGTTTGCTTCAAAAGGTTTGTGGGGAAAAATAGGATTTTTATCTATATTTCATAATTGCACATCAAGACCAAGGCATATGCAGAATGCTACGCCCTTAGAGAGACATGTTTGGGGGGTCCTGAATGTGTGTGTGTGTGTGTGTGTGTGTGTGTGCTTGCATATCATATACGGTTGTTTGCGTAGCAAGGGTTTTAGCAAACGCGTCGACAGTCTGTCAACCAGTGTTCTAGGCCAGGCAGACACAGTGGTCACTTCTCATGTGCTTCTTTACGTATGTTTGTGACACTCACCCTGCTCATAAGGAGGTCTGCATGCTGTCGAGCAGCTCTGGCTCCTCTCTGGTTAAAAACTTCACCTCTTCTTACTGAGGAATAGTATGGGTGCTAATTTCATTGCTCAAATGTTTCATGATTTTTTAAATTCATTTTAATATCGGGTGTATATACAGAATAATGTATTTTAAAGATACTGGCTGATGCTCTTGTTGGGTACACGCAAATGTTGACTCGTGTATGTGTTTGTGTGTGTGTGTGTATGTGTGTGTGAGTGTTTCTGTGTGATTGAACATCACTCAAGAGTCCTTGTGTAACTAGGATTTACCAAACAACTTGGAAGTCAGTCGACCAGTGGTCTAGGTCACGCAAACACTGTGGTACTTTCTGATATGCCAATTTACATGTGTTTATCAAATTGGTGCAGCTTCTCAGAGCTATGCAGGCTGTCAAACAACTCAGGCTACACATTGGCTAACAAATTCACCTCCTCCTAAGCTGCAAAAATTCTGGGTTTGGTTTAATTTCTCACATGTTTCAGGATTTTCTTTAAATCTACATGTTAAAATCAGATTAAAAAATCAGTTTTTATATTGAAGAAGGTTTTTTAGAGAAATTGGCCGATTATCTTGCCGTGCAAGCTCAAATGTTAAGTTTTGTGTTTGCGTGTGTGTGTGTTATTGTATGCTGTAATCCTGAGTAACACAGACGACTGATGACTAGGAAGGGCCTAACAGACAGGCCGACAAAGAAATTCAGGTGTCGAAAAATATATATACATAGCCAAATCCGATGGTAGGCACAACATGCTGATACAACACACCTAGAAGCAGCTGCTGCATGAGATGACGTGCAGAGCTACTTCACACAGTACCCTTTCTGGAAAATGTTCGCAGCACCACTCCCTAACCCACAGATGATAGGATCTTTCTTGTGAGGTGGGATCAATCTGATGTGGCCTTCCTTGAAAACTCCACTGACCTTCCCTGCAACATGCTGATAGAAGACCTGCTCTGATCTGCTTTGCAAAATTGCTGATATATCTATCAAGGTGCTGGGAGAAGACTTGGCCACATCTTCCTTGAAATATGTTTTCGATGTGCCATGCAAGATGGTGAGAGGAGACGTACTAGGGTGTTCCTAGTAAGAGGTCGCTAATCTTCCTTGCAAGATGCCGGGAGAAGCTGCTCTGAGCTGTCTTTCAAGATGTCGTTCATATTTCTTAACGGTGCTGAAAGAAGACCTACTCTGATCTTCCCTGATCTGCCTTGCAAGGTTCCTGTAGACGACCAGCCATGATGTTCCTCCAGCCCTTCCCTGCAAGGTGCCAGAGAAGAACTGCAAGATAACCCTGTTACCCTTAACGTTTGCTGAGAGAAGACCAGGTGTGATCTTCCTTTCAAGATGCTTCCAGCAGCCTTGCAGGATGCTGATGGAAGACCTGGTGTGATCTGCCATGCCAGATTTTGCGGATCTCCTTACCCAGAGGCTGATACAATACTTGCTCAGATCTTCCTTGCAAGATGTGCCTGGTCTTCTGATCTGCCATGCAAGATATTGCTGACCTTCCTTGCAAGTTGCTGACACAAGACCTGCGTTAGCCTCCTTGCAAGTAATCCCTGGTCTTCCTTTAGAGGTGCTGAGGGAAGACCCGCTCCGATCTTTCTGGCAAGATTTTGCTGATTTTCCTTGCAAGATGCTGACCGAAGACCGGCTCTGACCTGCCTTGCAAGATGTCACCGATCTTCCTTGGTAGATGCTGACAGATGACCTGGCTTGATATTCCATGCAAAATATCCCTCATCTTCCTTATATCGTGCTGAGATGAGACCTGTCCCGATCTTCTTGCAACCTGCTTCTGATCTGCCTTGCAAGATGGCGACGGAAGACGTGCTCTGATCTTCCTTGCACGTGTGGATGATCGTGTTTGCAAAATAGAAGACCTGCTCTGGTCTTCCTTGCTCAGTGCTGAGGATCTTCCTTGCAAGATGCTGATAGGAGAGCTTCTCTGTTCTTCTTGGCCAAGCTGTGGCAGCTATTACTTGCAAGATGCTACGAGGAGACCTGATCTAATCTTCCTAGCACGATATTGCAATTTCTCCACAGAGGATGCTCATTGAAGACCTGCGCTAATCAACCTTGCAAGACATCATCGATCTGCTTGGCAATATAGAAACCTGCTCTGATCTCCCTTGGATGTGACTACTGGTCATCCTTGCAAGATGCTGAGGGCAACCTGAGGGAGATGTTCCCATTTGCCCCTGTGTCTCCGCCTTCAATGGGTCTGAGCCTAGTTCAGACATCTGGATGCTCACAGGTGAGTGAAATTATTCTCCCTCCTCCTCTCTGGAAAATTTTGGGTAGTTATGCATAGGGTTCACTTCTCCTTTTTCACTTCTTATGTTTGCTTCAAAAGGTTTGTGGGCAAAAATAGGACTTTTATCTATATTTATAATTGCACATCAAGACCAGGGCATATGCAGAATGCTACGCCCTTATAGAGACATGTTTGTGGGTCCTGAATTTGTGTGTGTGTGTGTGTGTTTGTGTGTGCTTGCACATCATATACGGTTGTTTGCGTAGCATGGGTTTCAGCAAACACCTAGACAGTCTGTTAACGAGTGGTCTAGGTCAGGCAAACACAGTGGTCACTTCTCATGTGCTTCTTTACGTATGTTTGTCACACTCACCCTGCTCATAAGGAGGTCTGCATGCTGTCGAGCAGCTCTGGCTCCTCTCTGGTTAAAAACTTCACCTCTTCTTACTGAGGAATAGTATGGGTGCTAATTTCATTGCTCAAATGTTTCATGATTTTTTAAATTATTCATTTTAATATCCGGTTTATATACAGAATAATGTTTTTTAAAGATACTGGCTGATGCTCTTCTTGGGTCCACGCAAATGTTGACTCGTGTGTGTGTGTGTGTGTGTGTGTATGTGTGAATGGGTGTGTGAGTGTTTCCGTGTGATTGCACATCACACAAGGGTCCTTGTGTAACTAGGATTTACCAAACAACTTGGAAGTCAGTCGACCAGTGGTCTAGGTCACGCAAACACTGTGGTACTTTCTGATATGCCAATTTACATGTGTTTATCAAATTGGTGCTGCTCCCCCGAGCTGTGCAGGCTGTCAAACAACTCAGGCTACACATTGGCTAACAAATTCACCTACTCCTACGCTGCAATAATTCTGGCTCCGGTTTCATTTCGCACATACTTCAGGATTTTCTTTAAGTCTACATCTTAAAATCAGATTTAAAAAAATCAGATTGTTATATTGAGGAATGTTATTTAAAGAATATGGCCGATTATCTTGCGTGCAAGCTCAAATGTTAACTTTTGTGTTTTGTGTGTGTGTGTGTGTGTGTGTTTTATTGTATGACGCAATCCTGAGCTATACACACGACTGATGACTAGGAAGGGCCTAACCGACAGGCCGACAAAGAAATTCAGGTGTCAAAAATATATACATAGCTAAATCTGATGGTAAGCACAACATGCTGACACTACACACCTAGAAGCAGCTGCTGCATGAGATGACCTGCAGAGCTACTTCACACAGTACCCTTTCTGGAAAATGTTCGCAGCACCACTCCCTAACCCAAGATGATAGGATCTTCCTTGTGAAATGGGGTCAATCTGATGTGCCCTTCCTTGAAAACTCCACTGACCTTCCTTGCGACATGCTGATAGAAGACCTGCTCTGATCTGCTTTGCAAAAATGCTGATATATCTATCAAGATGCAGTGAGAAGTCCTGGCCAGATCTTCCTTTAAAGATGCTTTTGATGTTCCATGCAAGATGGTGGGAGTAGACGTACTAGGGTGTTCCTAGTAAGAGGTTGCTAATCTTCCTTGCAAGATGACGGGAGAAGCTCCTATGAGCTGTCTTTCAAGATGTCGTTCATATTTCTTAACTGTGTTGAAAGAAGGCCTACTCTGATCTTCCCGATCTGCCTTGGAAGATGCCGGTAGACGACCAGCCATGATGTTCCTTGCAAGTTGCTCCAGCCCTTTCCTGCAAGGTGCCAGAGAAGAACTGCAAGATATCCCTGTCATCCTTAAAGGGTGCTGAGAGAAGACCTGGTCCGATCTTCCTTTCAAGAGGCTTCCATCAGCCTTGCAGGATGCTAATGGAAGACTTGGTGTGATCTGCCATGCCAGATTTTGCGGATCTTCTTACCCAGAGCCTGATACAATACTTGCTCAGATCTTCTTTGCAAGATGTGCCTGGTCTTCTGATCTGCCATGCAAGATATTGCTGACCCCCCTTAAAAGATGCTGATACAAGACCTGCTTTAGCCTCCTTGCAATTAATCCCTGGTCTTCCTTTAGAGGTGCTGAGGAAGACCCGCTCCGATCTTTCTGGCAAGATTTTGCTGCTCTTCCTTGCAAGATGCTGACCAAAGACCTGCTCTGACCTTGCCTTGCAAGATGTCGCCGATCTTTCTTGGAAGATGCTGACAGATGACCTGGCCTTATATTCCATGCAAAAGATCTCTCGTCTTCCTTAAATCGTGCTGAGATGGGACCTGTTCCGATCTTCTTGCAGGCTGCTTCTGATGTGCCTTCCAAGATGGTGACGGAACACTTGCTCTGATCTTCCTTGCACGTGTGGATGATCGTGTTTGCAATATAGAAGACCTGCCCTGGTCTTCCTTGCTAAATGCTGCAGATCTTCCTTGCAAGATTGCTGAGAGGAGAGCTTCTCTGGTCTTCTTGGCCAAGCTGTGGCAGCAATTCCTTGCAAGATGCTGTGAGGAGACCTGATCTAAGCTTCCTAGCAAGATATTGCAGATTCTCCACAGAGGATGCTGATAGAAGACCTGTGCTAATCAACCTTGCAAGACATCACCGATCTGCTTGGCAATATAGAAACCAGCTCTGATCTCCCTTGGATGTGACTACTGGTCATCCTTGCAAGATGCTGAGGGCAACCTGAGGGAGATGTTCCCATTTGCCCCTGTGTCTCCGCCTTCAATGGGTCTGAGCCTAGTTCAGACATCTGGATGCTCACAGTTGAGTGAAATTATTCTCCCTCCTCCTCTCTGGAAAATTTTGGGTAGTTATGCATAGGGTTCACTTCTCCTTTTTCTCTTCTTATGTTTGCTTCAAAAGGTTTGTGGGCAAAAATAGGGCTTTTATCTATATTTATAATTGCACATCAAGACCAGGGCATATGCAGAATGCTACGCCCTTAGAGAGACATGTTTGGGGGTCTTGAATTTGTGTGTGTATGTGTGTGCTTGCACATCATATACGTTTGTTTGCGTAGCATGGGTTTTAGCAAACACCTAGACAGTCTGTCAACCAGTGATCTAGGCCAGGCAAACAGAGTGGTCACTTCTCATGTGCTTCTTTACGTATGTTTGTCACACTCACCCTGCTCATAAGGAGGTCTGCATCTGTCAAGCAGCTCTGGATCCTCTCTGGTTAAAAACTTCACCTCTTCTTACTGAGGAATAGTATGGGTGCTAATTTCATTACTCAAATGTTTCATGATTTTGTTAATTATTCATTTTAATATCCGGTTTATATACAGAATAATGTTTTTTAAAGATACTGGCTGATGCTCTTGTTGGGTCCACGCAAATGTTGACTCGTGTGTGTGTGTGTGTGTGTGTGTGTGTGTGTGTGTGTGTGAATGGGTGTGTGAGTGTTTCCGTGTGATTGCACATCACACAAGAGTCCTTGTGTAACTAGGATTTACCAAACAACTTGGAAGTCAGTCGACCAGTGGTCTAGGTCACGCAAACACTGTGGTACTTTCTGATATGCCAATTTACATGTGTTTATCAAATTGGTGCCGCTCCTCCGAGCTGTGCAGGCTGTCAAACAACTCAGGCTACACATTGGCTAAGAAATTCACCTCCTCCTACGCTGCAATAATTCTGGGTCCGATTCCATTTCGCACATGTTTCAGGATTTTCTTTAAGTCTACATCTTAAAATCAGATTTAATAAAATCAGATTGTTATATTGAAGAATGTTATTTAAAGAAATTGGCCGATTATCTTGCTGTGCAATCTCAAATGTTAACTTTTGTTTTGTGTGTGTGTGTGTGTGTGTGTTATTGTATGATGCAATCCTGAGTAAGACAGACGACTGATGACTAGGAAGGGCCTAACCGACAGGCCGACAAAGAAATTCAGGTGTCGAAAAATATATACATAGCTAAATCTGATGGTAGGCACAACATGCTGATACTACACACCTAGAAGCAGCTGCTGCATGAGATGACCTGCAGAGCTACTTCACACAGTACCCTTTTTGGAAAATGTTCGCAGCACCACTCCCTAACCCACAGATGATAGGATCTTCCTTGTGAGATGGGATCAATCTAATGTGCCCTTCCTTGAAAACTCCACTGACCTTCCCTGCAACATGCTGATAGAAGACCTGCTCTGATCTGCTTTGCAAAAATGCTGATATATCTATCAAGATGCAGGGAGAAGACCTGGCCAGATCTTCCTTTAAAGATGCCTTTTATGTTCCATGCAAGATGGTGGGAGTAGACGTACTAGGGTGTTCCTAGTAAGAGGTCGCTAATCTTCCTTGCAAGATGCCTGGAGAACCTCCTCTGAGCTGTCATTCAAGATGTCGTTCATATTTCTTTTTTTTTTTTTCTCACTTTCTATTTATTTATTTATTTTTTTAAACAATTTATTGGGGCTCATACAATTCATTTCACAGTTCATGCATATACATACATCAATTGTATAAAGCACATCCATACAGTCTTTGCCCTAATCATTTTTTTCTCTTTACTTCTTTTACATTTTATTAGGGACTCATACAACTCTTACCACAATCCATACATATACATACATCAATTGTATAAAGCACATCCATACATTCCCTGCCCCAATCATTCTCAAGGCATTTGCTCTCCTCTTAAGCCCCTTGCATCAGGTCCTCTTTTTTCCCCCCTCCCCCCCCCATTCCCCCCTCCCTCCTATGCCCTTGGTAATTTATACATCGGTATTTTGTCATATCTTGCCCTATCCGGAGTCTCCCTTCCCCCCTTCTCTGCTGTCCCTCTCCCAGGGAAGAGGTCACATGTGGATCCTTGTAATCAGTTCCCCCTTTCCAACCCACTCACCCTCCACTCTCCCAGCATCTTCCCTCACACCCTTGGCTTTCCTGTTCCTCCAATCCTCATATGCATCAGTGTACAGCCTCTGACCTATCCAGCCCTGCAAGCCAGAATTCGGATCATGGTAGTTGGGGGGAAGAAGCATCCAGGATCTGGGGAAAAGCTGTGTTCTTCATCGATACTACCTCATACCCTAATTAATCCATCTCCTCTCCTAAACCCCTCTATGAGGGGATCTCCATTGGTCGACACTTGGGCCTTGGGTCTCCACTCTGCATTTCCCCCTTCATTTAGTATGATATATATACACATATATACACATACATACACACACTTATATCTTTTTTTTTTGCATGATGCCTTATACCTGGTCCCTTGGCACCTCGTGATCGCACTGGCCGGTGTGCTTCTTCCATGTGGACTTTTTTGCTTCTGAGCTAGATGGCCGCTTGTTCACCTTCAAGCCTTTAAGACCCCAGACACTATCTCTTTTGATAGCCGGGCACCATCAGCTCTCTTCACCACATTTGCTTATGCACCCATTTGTCTTCAGCGATCCTATCATGGAGGTGTGCAGTCAATGATATGATTTATTGTTCTTTGATGCCTGGTAACTGATCCCTTTGGGACCGCTCCATCACACAGGCTGGTGTGTTCTTCCATGTGGACTTTGTTGCTTCTGAGCTAGATGGCCGCTTGTTTATCTTCAAGCCTTTAAGACCCCAGTCACTATCTCTTTTGATAGCCGGGCACCATGAGCTTTCTTCACCACATTTACTTGTTCACCCACTTTGGCTCCAGCCGTTGTGTCGGGAGAGTGAGCATCATAGATTTCCAATTTAATAAAAGAAGGTATTCATGCATTGAGGGAGTGTTTGAGTAGAGGCCCAAGGTCCTTCCACCACCTTAATACTTGACCTATAAATATAGACACATAGATCTATTTCCCCATCCTCCTATATATATTAGCATGTACATGTCTTTGTCTAGACCTCCATGAATGCCCTTTGACTCCTAGCTCTTTCCTCCATCTCCCTTGACTTTCCTCCTGCCCTACTACCATGATTCATTGTCACCTGGGCTAGAGTATACCTCTTCTCTAAGCAAACTTACCCTAGATCATTTCCCACCAGGCCTGCCACTCCCCCTTCTCTACCATTTGGGGTCCCATGTTTTTCCCTTGTCCCTGGGTTTGTTAACACCACTTCCTTACACCCCCCTAACCCCCGCCCCAAGTCCCCCCAGAACTGTCAGTCCCGTTGTTTTTCCTCCAGATAGTTCATCCAGCCTGTCCTATTCAGACAGACCTGTGGAGTCACTAACATGCACGAAAACTAGACAGAGGAAAACAAAGCAACAGTATACAACCAGACAACAAAACCACAAAAACAAACTACTGACAAAGAACAGAACAAAACAGTTCACAAGAGAAAAGCTTGTAGTTAGTTCAGAGATCGTTTGCTGGCCCTTAGGAGCGTTTTCCAGTCCAGTCTTTTGGGGCACCACGGCCTGGCCCCAAAGTCCAATTTCAGCATTCCCTGGGGACCTTGCCACTCCATTCCCTTGCCGTTCCGCTGCACTCCCCCAGTGATTTGCCTCGGTGTGGTGAGATCAGGTCAGGTGCAATTCCCACACTGTGTCTCCAGTGCTGTCCCCTGTATCGCCCTTAGTCACTGAGGGGCATCATGTCTCATAGTGGGGCCAGCCATGTTGTTCTCTCTGTGGACTGGCTGCTCTACTCAGGAACATCATCATCACGGCCTGGTGGGCCAGGCTGTGCTCCACTCTCTCCTCCTGCCCCTTCATCTGCTCCCGTGTGCTCTGATCAAATAAGTCGAACTCCCAGAGCTGCAGAGTCAATGTCGTCCTTTGGAACAAATTCTTTTCGGGGGAGGGGCAGGAATCCACTTAATTTATGGTGCTGGGGCCAGACTCCCAGACCTCTCCACCGGTTCCCTCCTCCACGCCGGGATATTGCATTCACACCTTGCGACACTGGGTTGAAGTCTGGTCCCACTTTCCCTGTGGAGATATAAACAATACCCTCCCCTTGGGTGGATTAATGCCCCATGACCCCACTACCCTTTTCTTCCTTGTATTCATCCTTTTGTTTTCCTTTCCCCACCTCCTCCACCATTGTCTTCCATGTACATCCCTGGTTTTGGTCTGGTCTCTTCCATACTACAGTGTCTTCACCCCTAAAATGTTTGTATACAGTAGCTTTTTTCCCTATGCCACTTTTGCTTTTTTTTATTTTTTTTTTAAATTCTTACCTCAGCGGACTCATATTGTACTTGTCCTTTTGTGCCTGACTTACTTCGCTTAGCATGATTTCCTCCAGTTCTTCCCATGCCGCTATGTGCCTCATACGTTCATCACTGCTTTTTAGAGATGTGTAGTATTCCATTGTATGTATATACCACAGTTTTTTAATCCAATCGTCAGTTGATGGAAATTTGGGTTGCTTCCAACTCCTTGCAATTGTGAACTGTGCCGCAATGAACATTGGAACACAGATGTCTGGTCTTGGTTTGTTTCTTGCCTCTTCTGGGTATATACCCAGTAGGGGGATTGCTGGGTCATATGGTAACTCTATTTCCATCTGTTTTAGGTATCGCCAGATTGATTTCCATAGTGGCTGTACGTACTTACAGTCCCACCAGCAGTGGATGAGAGTTCCTTTCTCCCCACAGCCCCTCCAACACTTTTTGCTTTCTGATTTTTTGAATTGGGCTACCTTTGAGGGTGTCAGGCGGTAGCTCATTGTTGTTTTAATTTGCATTTCTCTTATGGCTAAAGATCGGGAACATTTTCTCATATGTTTGTTGGCCATTCGGATTTCTGCCCCTGTGAAACTTCTCTTTAATTCCTTTGCCCACCTTTCAAGTGGGCTATTGTTTTTTTTCTTTTTGGAAGCTAGCAGAGTACTGTAGATTTTAGTAATAAGGCCTTTGTCTGATGTGTCATTGCTAAAGATGTTTTCCCAGTCTGTGGACTCACTTATTACTCTCTTGGTGAATTCTTTAGATGTACACAAGTGTTTTATCTTCAGTATATCCCGTTTGTCGATTTGTGCCTCCTCTGTGTTTGTGTCCTTCCCTATTTCTGATAGCCTGTGTATTCCCTGCGCCAAAGTTCTCAAGTTGGTCCCAATTCCCTCATTGATGGCCCTAATAGTTTGGGGTTTAACTTCAAGGTCTGTGATCCACCTTGAGTTTATTCTTGTGCATGGAGTGAGATAAGGGTCTTGCTTCATTTTTCTGCATGTTGATATCCATTTTTTCCAGCACCACTTGTTAAAGAGGGCATCTGCTTCCCATTTGATCTTTTTGGGGCCCTTGTCAAAGATCAGCTGTGTGTATGCTGATGCTTTTATATCTGGGTTTTCAGTTCTTTTCCATTGGTCTGAGTATCTGTCATTGTACCAATACCATGCAGTTTTGAGAACTGTGGCTGTATAGTATGTGCCAAAGTCAGGTAAAGCAAGCCCTCCCACGGTGTCCTTCTTCTTGAGGAGTTCTCTGCTAATTCTGGGCTTTTTGCCTCTCCATATGAAGTTGGTAATCAGTTTTTCCATTTCTTTGAAGAAAGATGATGGTAATTGTATCGGGATAGCATTAAACTTATATAGTGCCTTTGGCAGAACTGACATCTTAATTATATTAAGTCTCCCAATCCAAGAGCATGGAATATTCTTCCATTTGTTGAGGTCGCTCTTGGTTTCTTGTAATAGTGTTCTATAGTTTTCCCTATATAGATCTTTTGTTTTTTCAGTCAAGTGTACCCCTAGATATTTCAGTTTGTGTTTGGCTATTGTGAAGGGTACCACCTTTTTGATCTCTTCTTCTGTGGTCTTATCTGATGTGTATAACAGTCCGATGGACTTCTGTTTGTTGATTTGATATCCTGCCACTCTGCCAAACTCTTCTATTGCTTCCAGTACTCCCCTTGTGGAACTTTTGGGATTTTCCATATATAAAATCATATCATCTGCAAATAACGATAGTTTCACCTCTTCCTTCCCTAGACGAATACCTTTGATGTCACTTCTTTGCCTTATGCTGTTAGCTAAAACCTCCAGCACGATATTAAATAGGAGTGGAGACAAGGGGCATCCTTGTCTGGTTCCCTTTTTCAATGGGATTCTGTTAGTCTTTTCTCCATTGACTATGACTTTGGCTGTTGGTTTTTCATATATAGCTTGTATTGTCTTGAGGAACTTTCCTTCCATTCCTGTTTTCGCTAGTGTCTAAAACAGGAATTGGTGTTGGATGTTGTCGAATGATTTTTCTGCGTCTATTGATATTATCATGTGATTCTTATACTTTTTCATGTCAATGTGACGAATAATACTAATGGTCTTTCGTATGTTGAACCATCCCTGCATCCCTGGTATGAATCCCACATGGTCATGGTGAATTATTTGTTTTATATACTTTTGTATTCTGTTGGCTAGTATTTTGTTAAGGATTTTTGCATCAATGTTCATTAGGGATATCGGTCT
This sequence comes from Tenrec ecaudatus, assembly GCF_050624435.1. NCBI lineage: Eukaryota > Metazoa > Chordata > Mammalia > Afrosoricida > Tenrecidae > Tenrec > Tenrec ecaudatus. The sequence goes on from NC_134532.1 coordinate 13,886,213, forward strand.
GTAGTTCTCGATTCTTGTGGGATCCTTGCCCGGTTTGGGTATCAGAGTTATACTAGCTTCGTAGAAGGAGTTTGGGAGTTTGCCATCTTTTTCTATGTTCTGGAAAAGTTTGTGTAGGATTGGTATTAGTTCTTCCCTGAATGCTTGGTAGAATTCTCCAGAGTATCCATCTGGTCCAGGGGATTTTTTTGTTGGTAATCCCTTGATAACCTTTTCTATTTCTTCTATTGCGATGGGTCTGTTGAGATTTATGATGTCCACCGAGAATAGTCTAGGGAGGGATTGTTTTTCCAGGAATTTGTCCATGTCTTCCCAATTGTTGAATTCATTGGAGTACAATCCTTCATAGTATTGTGTAACTATCCTTTTGATTTCATTAGGGTCTGTTGTAATGACCCCTCTTTCATCCCTTATTCTTGCTATTGAGATTTGTTCCCTCCTTTCTTTGGTTAGGTTTGCCAATGGTCTATCGATCCTGTTTATCTTTTCAAAGAACCAACTTTTAGCGATATTAATTTTTTCCATAGTTTTTTTATTTTCCCTCCCCTGAATCTCAGCCCTGATTTTTATAATTTCTTTTCTTTTGCTATTAGTAGGGTTGTCCTGCTGACTCAGCTCTAGTTTTTGTAAATTTTGTGACACCGTATCAGTCATGAGTCTCTCTTCCTTTCTCAGGTGTGCTTGTATAGCTATGAACCTTCCTCTGATGACTGCCTTTGCTGTGTCCCATAAGTTTTGGTACGTCGTGTGCTCATTTTCGTTGGTTTCGAGAAATTTCCTGATTTCGTCTCGGATCTGCACCAGTGTGCACTCCTTTTGCAGTAGAGAGTTATTCATCCTCCAATTATTTGCTCTTATTTTCTTTGTCTTCCTTTTGTTGATTTCCAGTCTTATGGCACAGTGGTCAGAGAGAGAGGTCTGTATTATTTCAATGTGCTTAAATTTATGTCGATTTGCCTTATGCCCCAGCATGTGGTCTATCTTCGAATATGTGCCATGAGGACTTGAAAAGAATGTGAAATTTTTTGTATTTGGATGAAAAGCTCTGTAAATATCTATTAGGTCAAATTGTCTAATTGTGGAGTTTAGCTCTCTAGTCTCCTTGTTGAGTTTCTTTCCCTGTGATCTATCTTTCTCAGTGAGTGGTGTGTTGAAGTCACCCACTATAATTGTCGAGTCTGTGATTTCTTTCTTAATCTTTTGGAGTGTTTGGTTCACGTATTGAGCTGGTCTCTCATTCGGGGAATATATGTTTACAATGCTTAGTGGTTCATTGTCTATGATTCCCTTGAGCATTATATAGTGTCCCTCCTTATCTCTTTTTATGGTTTGCACTTTGAGGTCAATTTTATCCGAGATAAGGATTGCAACCCCTGCTTTTTTTGTGTTGCTGTTTGCTTGGTAGGTCCTTCTCCAGCCTTTGATTCTCAGCCTATTTTTGTCTGTAGCCTTGAGGTGTGTCTCCTGTAGGCAGCAAATTGATGGGTTGTGTTTTCTAAGCCATTCTGCTAGTCTCAGTCTTTTAATGCCTGAGTTCAGGCCATTGATATTCAGGGTTATTATCTCCATGTGTGGACTCTGTGATGCCATTTTATACTTTTTGTGTTGGGAGTTTTCCTACTTTCCTTTCTCATTAGTGTGTGTTTTGTGTGTGTATCATTCTTGACTTCTTTCCATCCTTAAACCATTGCTATCTTGGGGTCTGTTTTCTCTTTGTTGCGCTCTGGGTGAGGTTGTTCTATGTGCTGGTGTCTTATTTGTGCTTGGTGAGTGTTGTTCTTCTGCCCATACTGAGTCGGCGAGGATCTTTTGTAATGCTGGGTTTGTTGTAACGTATTTTTTTGAGTTTTTCCTTGTCTGGGAAGACTTTTACTTCTCCATCGATCTTGATCGATAATTTGGCTGGGTAGAGTAATCTTGGATTTGCGTTGTTTTCTTTCAATTTTTGGAATATGTTACTCCACTCTCTCCTTTTTTTCATAGTTTCTGCTGATAGGTCTGAGCATATCCTTATGTGGGAACCTTTATATGTGATTGCTTGCTTTTCCCTAGCTGCTCTCATGATTTTCTCCTTTTCCTCAAAGCTTGAAAGTTTAACTATTATGTGCCTTGGTGATTTCTTCTTGGGGTCCCGTCGTGCTGGTGTTCTTTCAGCCTCCTGGATGGTTGCTTGGTTTTCATTCATTAGGCTGGGGAAGTTTTCCTCCAAGAATTCTCTCGGTATTGTTGCAGATGACTTCTTTGTTGTGTCTTCCTCCGGTAGGCCAATAGTTCTAATGTTGTTCTGCTTCATAGCATCAGACATAGTTCTTAGGTTTTCTTCGGCTTCTCTGATGCTCTTATTAGATTTTTGTTCACGTTTATTAAAGTCTGCTTGGCTGTCTTCCACGCCACTGATGCAGTTCTCTGATTCCTCCAATTGATTCTCAAGGAACATGATTCTGCTATTGTTTTTCGTTACCTGCTCCTCAAGCTCCTGTATTTTCTTTTGGTATATGTCTTTTATCTCCTCTATCATTTATCCCTTTTCTGTAGTGTTTCCCTCATATTCTGCATCACTCCAAGCACCATTCTGAGAGCTTCTTTGTATGGCATCTCAATGTCTGCTTCTTCTATGTATGTTGTTATGTTCAGGACATCTTCTTCCTTTGCCTTTTGTTTCTCCTGTTTTTTCGTTGAGGTCGTTGGGGGTGATGGCTGTTTGCGTTGAGTTGTTTTTGAGGGACCAGGTGCCATTTTCTAGTCTCTCTCTGGAAGACTTATAGGAATTCTTCTTCGATCTGACTACAGCTGATTTTGCTATGGGATTAACCTACCACTTTATCTTCCTGTGGCTTCCCTATTAGGGGATTGCCCCAGATGGCAGATCGACTGCCTGCACCAGTGTTGCAGAGGCTGGGCTGAAGTTCCCGCTATTGGTTTGAACACTGATAAGTGTTGGCTGAGCTGCCTTATGTCCCCAGGTACACAGGCAGGAACTCCCTGGTGAGAAGTCTGAGGAGTATCCCCTGGAGAGCAAGCAGGCCTTACCCTAGCCTTGGGCTCTCTATGCAGGGTGGAGCTCACCTAGCTGGGTGTGACCTAGGCGCAAATGCCCTAAGGCAATGGGAGTGCCCCGTAAGTCCACAATGGAGTGTGCGAGAGCAGGGCAGGAACAAGGGGGGTGAGAAAAATCAAAAAGTGAGACTAGACTGTGCAGGGGTACAGGGAAGCGAGGGAAGCAAAAGAAACTATGTAGCTGAGTCCCACTCCCGGCCTGTGGATCTACAAGGGCTTACTCCCTGCCCCAAGCCCCAGCGGTAGTTCGCAGCTGAGCCCCAAGAAGGGTCGAAAGAAAACTGCTGAGCCGCCCACAGAGAAATGGGGGGACAGAGAGCAGAGATGTTAACAGACGCCGCCGTGTAGCTGAAGCTTGATCCCTGCCTATGGATCTGTGGGGGTTTGGGTTTATTCCCTGCTCAGTCCGCGCGGCGCGGCTGCAGCTGCGGCTGTGCCTTGAAAAAGCCCCTGCGCAGCCCTCCAAGGCTGTGTGGGAATATAAAGCAGAGACGCAAACAGAAGCAACAATGTAGATGAACCCCGATCCCTACCAGTGGAGCCACAAGAGTCCTGTTGCTACCCTGAGGCAGATAGGGAAAAACTGTGGCTGTGCTGAGACCAAGCCCTGCTACAGGCTCCAAATGGTCCCGGCTTGTGCAGATCCGGCAACTGGACTAGGGTCGAGCCCCAGCCGGCTTCCACTGAGGTAAGCCAAAAGCCCCCAGCCCCTCAAAACCCGGTGGATCTGTGCCTACTTATCTTTATGATGCACCTCTTGCGATCCAGTGCGTTGAATTTCACTCTGAGCAACTCTCCTGGGCTGGATTCTGCGGAGTCCCTCTGGTGTGTGTCACTCTGTCGCCATCTTCCCGGAAGTCCCTCGTCGTTCATATTTCTTAAAGGTGCTGAAAAAAGGCCTACTCTGATCTTCCCTGATCTGCCTTGGAAGATGCCGGTAGACGACCAGCCATGATGTTTCTCGCAAGTTGCTCCAGCCCTTTCCTGCAAGGTGCCAGAGAAAAACTACAAGATATCCCTGTTATCCTTAACGGGTGCTGAGAGAAGACCTGGTCTGATCTTCCTTTAAGAGGCTTCCATTGGCCTTGCAGGATGTGGTGGAAGAACTGGTGTGATCTGCCATGCCAGATTTTGCGGATCTCCTTACCCAGAGGCTGATACAATACTTGCTCAGATCTTCCTTGCAAGATGTGCCTGGTCTTCTGATCTGCCATGCATGATATTGCTGACCCCCCTTGCAAGATGCTGATAGAAGACCTGCTTTAGCCTCCTTGCAAGTAATCCCTGGTCTTCCTTTAGAGGTGCTGAGGAAGACCCGCTCCGATCTTTCTGGCAAGATTTTGCTGCTCCTCCTTGCAAGATGCTGACCAAAGACCTGCTCTGACCTGCCTTGCAAGATGTCGCCGATCTTTCTTGGAAGATGCTGGCAGATGACCTGGCCTTATATTCCATGCAAAACATCTCTCGTCTTCCTTAAATCGTGCTGAGATGAGACCTGTCCCAATCTTCTTGCAACCTGCTTCTGATGTGCCTTGCAAGATGGCGACGGGACACGTGCTCTGATCTTCCTTGCACGTGTGGATGGTCGTGTTTGCAATATAGAAGACCTGCTCTGGTCTTCCTTGCTAAGTGCTGAGGATCTTCCTTGCAAGATGCTGATAGGAGAGCTTCTCTGGTGTTCTTGGCCAAGATGTGGCAGATATTCCTTGCAAGATTCTGTGAGGAGACCTGGTCTAAGCTACCTAGCAAGATATTGCAGATTCTCCACAGAGGATGCTGATAGAAGACCTGCGCTAATCAACTTTGCAAGACATCACCGATCTGCTTGGCAAGATAGAAGACCTGCTCTGATCTCCCTTGCATGTGACTACTGGTCTTCCTTGCAAGATGCTGAGGGCAACCTGCGGAAGATGTTCCCATGTGTGCCTGCGTCTCTGCCTTTAATGGGTCTGAGCCCAGTGCAGGCATCAGGAGGTTCACAGGTGAGTGAAATTGTTCTCCCTCCTCCACACTGGAAAAATTTGGGTAGGTATGCATAGGGTTCACTTCTCCTTTTTCTCTTCTTATGTTTGCCTCAAAAGGTTAGTGGGGAAAAATAGGACTTTTATCTATATTTATAATTGCACATCAAGACCAGGGTATATGCAGAATGCTACGCCCTCAGAGAGACATGTTTGGGGTTTCCTGAATATGTGTGTGTGTGTGTGTGTGTGTGTGTGCTTGCACATGATATACGGTTGTTTGCGTAGCATGGGTTTTAGCTACACCTCGACAGTCTGTCAACCAGTGGTCTAGGCCAGGCAAACACAGTGGTCACTTCTCATGTCCTTCTTTACGTATGTTTGTCACACTCACTCTGCTCATAAGGAGGTCTGCATGCTGTCGAGCAGCTCTGGCTCCTCTCTGGTTAAAAACTTCACCTCTTCTTACTGAGGAATAATATGGGTGCTAATTTCATTGCTCAAATGTTTAATGATTTTTTAATTATTCATTTTAATATCGGGTTTATATACAGAATAATGTATTTTAAAGATACTGGCTGATGCTCTTGTTGGGTGCACGCAAATGTTGACTCATGTGTGTGTGTGTTGTGTGTGTGTGTGTGCGTGCATGGGTGTGTGAGTGTTTCCGTGTGATTGCACATCACACAAGAGTCCTTGTGTAACTAGGATTTACCAAACACCTTGGAAGTCAGTCGACCAGTGGTCTAGGTCACGCAAACACTGTGGTACTTTCTGATATGCCAATTTACATGTGTTTATCAAATTGGTGCTGCTCCTCGGAAGTGTGCAGGCTGTCAAACAACTCAGGCTATACATTGGCTAACAAATTCACCTCCTCCTACGCTGCAATAATTCTGGGTCTCGTTTCATTTCGCACATGTTTCAGGATTTTCTTTAATTCTAGAGTTTAAAATCAGATTTAAAAAAAATCAGATCGTTACATCGAAGAGTGTTATTCAAAGTAATTGACCATTTATCTTGCCTTGGAAGCTCAAATGTTAACTTTTGTGTTTGTGTGTGTGTGTTATTGTATGCTGTAATCCTGAGTAAGACAGACGACTGATGACTAGGAAGGGCCTAACAGACAGGCCGACAAAGAAATTCAGGTGTCGAAAAAGATATATACATAGCCAAATCTGATGGTAGGCACAACATGCTGATACTACACACCTAGAAGCAGCTGCTGCATGAGATGACCTGCATGAGCTACTTCATACAGTATCCTTTCTGGAAAATGTTCGCAGCACCACTCCCTAACTCACAGATGATAGGACCTTCTTTGTGAGATGGGATCAATCTGATGTGCCCTTCCATGAAAACTCTACTGACCTTCCCTGCAACATGCTGATAGAAGACCTGCTCTGATCTGCTTTGCAAAATTGCTGATATATCTATCAAGATGCTGGGAGAAGACCTGGCCACATCTTCCTTGAAAGATGCTTTCGACGTGCCATGCAAGATGGTGAGAGAAGACGTACTAAGGTGTTCCAAGTAAGAGTTCGCTCCTCTTCCTTGCAAGATGCTGGGAAAACCTGCTCTGAGCTGTCTTTCAAGATGTCGTTCATATTTCTTAACGGTGCTGAAAGAAGGCCTCCTCTGATCTTCCCTGATCTGTCTTGGAAGATGCCGGTAGATGACCAGTCATGTTGTTCCTTGAAAGTTGCTCCAGCCCTTCCCTGCAAGGTGCCAGAGAAGAACTGTAAGCTATCCTTGTTACCTTTAACGGGTGCTGAGAGAAGACCTGGTCTGATCTTCCTTTCAAGAGGCTTCCGTCGGCCTTGCAGGATGCTGATGGAAGACCTGGTGTGATCTGCCATGCCAGACTTTGCGAATCTTCTTACCCAGAGGCTGATACAATACTTGCTCAGATCTTTCTTACAAGATGTGCCTGGCCTTCTTATCTGCCATGCAAGATATTGCTGACCTTCCTTGCAAGATGCTGACACAAGACCTGCTTTAGCCTCCTTGCAAGTAATCCCTGGTCTTCCTTTAGAGGTGCTGAGGGAAGACCCGCTCCGATCTTTCTGGCAAGATTTTGCTGATCTTCCTTGCAATATGCTCTACTGAAGAACCAACTAATAAAAAATTTTAAGAAAAGCAGTGTACTCATCAAAAGAAATGTGCTCCAAGTTTCCAACCCAACTACTGCTGAGAAACAAAGGCAGGGGCTGGATGACAATGAATTGGGGAAGCTTTACTTGGAAAGTGGAAGGAATGATCCAAAAGGAGAATCCTCAAGATAATATCTTGAATGAAAAGGCATATAAAAAGAGAAGGAGAGTTTTTTTTTAATATTTTTATGCATAAGGATCAGTAAGTAAATTTAGCGATTAATCAATATGTTTCAGTTTCAAAGGAACAATCATGGTTATGCACAGAGTGGGGTTGTGATTATTGAAAAATCATGGCTTTTTGTACTTCTTGTTTCTAAATGTCTTTCCATTTCATCTGGTGTCTTTCAAGCACATTTTGGATCCTTGGCCAAAGTCCTGTTTCATGGTGACCTCGAGGTTGGGAATGTCTTTCCTCTGCATGTGTGCCCAGCAGGTTTAATCCTAAATGATAGTAGGTTTTTGGGATGGTATACTTTTCTCGCAGGAAATGGGTCAACAAAGAGAGGGTATCAGTAAGTAAAATGCAGAATAAGTATCGGCAATACATAAGGTATGTATATTTCATAATCTTGTGTCAATATGTCATCTCCCAGGGGAGATTCCTTGGGGAAGTGTGAAATTTGCAGTGTTACACAAGTCCAAGCTGTTTGGGCTGTGATCTCACACAGAATGTCCAATGACTTCATTGTTCTTATTCTGGAATCTGATTATTCTTGGTTCCTTTATTGGTAATAAATTATTGGTAATAATTATTGGTGATAAATATTGGTAAAATTTCACCAAAGATTATTTACAAGATTAATAAAAATAAAATTTAATTAAGATGGTAAATCTATTGTCATATATTGTTGCTTATTTTCCTTTCCTCCCTCCCTCTCTCCCTCCTTACCTCCCCCCCTCCCTCCCTCTCACCCTTCTTTCCTTCCTTCCTTTCAGGATGTAGCAGTGATTGATAGACAGCCTTGAGAAAGAATGTGCATACCATTTCCTCTTCCATCATTCCTGTCAAAGAGAAAACTGGGGTTTCTGTTAAAAATTAAAGAGTTTATTTGAGTAACAAAACAATCCAGGGAGTGGCAGTAGTACCTCTAAGGATCCAAAGTACTGATGGGAAAGGAAATTTTCAGAGAGTATACATACAGAGGGATCAGGGAAGTTACAAGAAAATTCTGATTTCTTGGCAATTTATAAAGTTTGAGTAATTTCACAATTATATATATTCTTATATATATATATTATATTTAAATAGGTGTGCTCATAGGCTTCTTGAAGTATGACAACTTTGGAAAGTCAATTACAAAAACACTACACATCATCAACAAAAATGAGGTTTGATCTATATCTTTGGCAGAAAGCATATCCTTATGCTGCCCACATAGTTCTTTTGAGCTCCTTCGCAGAATTCAAAAGAAACTCACAAACAATTAGTGGCAGATCAATTAAACACAATCACATGTGGGATTATAGGAGCAGGGAAAGGATCTTGACTGGGAGAGGTACACTACTGCCAAACTGAATAGCTTACAAAATTGGGGCAGAAATCTCTGATGTCCAAGTATGACTTAAGAGCATATGACTCTAGCACCCCAATATCCATCTAGGATATAACCAGGGAGTGCGTTCTTAACTGTGTCTCCCTGCACTAGCCAGGGTGCTCTCAGTAACCTCGCTCTGTCTGACACTCCTTACATTGCTCTACATTGCAAGTCAGTGATCAGAAATAACTCAGTAGAGGCTGACTATGTGGAGATAGAAGCTGAGTGTAGCTGAGCCTGAACTTAAAGTGTCAAACTGCTATTATTTTATGGTAGAAATATAAACTAGTTAGGGGAATTTTATACTTTGTTTAGCTGTAACTTAGCAAGAACTTCTCCATAGCTCTGACCCAGGTTAACCCCCTCTATCTTGTCTCACTGATTCTCCTGTGACTGTGTGTAGGCATGAGTTGTCATGGGTGCTAGCAAAGTCAAAGGCCTAATTCTTACCTTAGTGTCATGAATCTTTCTGTCCCTACTTGTTAAGATCTGGCACCTGTATACATGGCCGGTCTCATCGATATTTAGGGCCCTAGCACTGAAAGCCCTGAGAAAAGATCTTAGTTAAAGCAAATTGTTTTCACCGTTTGTAGCTGTCATTCCAAGATTTGTGTCTGTGTGAAAAATTGTTTCACTCAGTCTGTGTACATGTGTGCATATGTGTTAGGCCAGGGTGACTAGGAAAAAATGTAATGACACTCCTATAGGTATAAGAAAGAGCTTTATATTAAGGAGTGATTGTATATCAAACAAACATCCCAGTCCAGATCAAGTCCATTAGTCCAGTATTAGTCCAGGAATCCCTCGTCAGACTCACACAGCCAAAAGCAATGATGCAGAGTGCAGGAAGCACAGCCCGCTGGGTGAAGAGTTCTGTGGTGGAGGCATCTCCAGGGCTTTGGCAGGTCTCCCAGTGGCTCCTCAACAAGAAGGTGAAAACAGAGAGAGGAAGTTCCCAGGATCATCCTTGTGATAAGGCCATACCCACTAGGAGCTATCATCAGGCTTCCAACATCCACCTCTTCATTTCTATATCTTCAATTTGACATGACATTGTGTGTGTGTGTGTGTGATCACTTCTAGTCAGTTGGCCACACAACTGTGTTAAATATTACATGGCAAATGTGAGTGAGTGCTTCCAGTGCCTCATCTGCTTGTTGAAACATTTCAGTTGGCATTCCACCACTCCTGGACCTAATTTTTCACTGATGCTCTTAGTGTACCTTTAACTTTTTCTTGAGTGATCCTGGTTTTTGCTCATATGGTTCCTTTTGAAGCAGTGTGGGAAACAGGTACCTGTCTTTTGCCCTTTGTTCTGTATCCTTGAACAGCGTTCTGCCATTTGTTTCAAAGTTCACTGTAAAGGTGAACTCTCGTGTATTTTAGCCTAAAGACCTTTATTATAGACATTTAGAGTCTTTACCACTGGGAATGTTAACATTGTTTTTTTAAAATACCAAATGTCCCATGGAAGTTTATTTACAATAATTTTGATAAAGCTGCCTCTGAAAGCTCACCCTGACTAAGAAGGTTCTGGAGTCCCCTGGTGGAGAAGCTGCATTTAAACATGCCAGGTATTTGTATATGAGTGTCACTGTGAATGGTATACAATATGGGAACAGTGAACAGCTTGCTGAACTCATGGATCACAACTCCACAGGAAGGTTTCCCCAAGAGCTGGTTCCTGAACCAAGTTGGATGCAGGCAAGTGAAAGACTGCAAAGGTTTCCAGGGCTCTCAATATTATGACACACATAATTTAATCTTTCACTGAAGGAGTGGATGCTGGGTTTGAACCCACCACCTTGTGGTTAGTAACTTAATACTTAGTCCACTGCACCATGGAGCCTTTTAATAAATATCTGTTTCAGGGAACCTGTATTACAGGGTAGTGTGATGTCACTTTGAGGATCAATTGCCTCAAATGCCTGTGATATCTGTACAATGGGTAGGGACGACTGCTGAAAAGTCAATGACCAAAATTATGGTTTGGGGGAGGATATTGAAAGTATCAGTGACTGCAAGTAAGGAAACCTTACTTTATCTACTCTGCATCCCTGATATTCTCCTTCAGTCTTATTTTTGTTCCCCAAATGCAAAGAGTATTTAAAAGAACGTGATTGAAGTCCTCAGAAAATGTTCGAAAAGGAAAACACTGACTTGAACATTAAATTACATTAAAATACACTGTCAGGAAATAGCTATTTTTTAAAGATTTCTGTTTTTTATCAGTAATAAATCTGGTGTACATGTACAAGGGACCCTCAAAGTGGCAGATATACTTATATTTCTTTTTACATCTATACTCATACTTGGAATATATTGAGTATATATTCAAATAATATATTACAAATATATTGAAATATTTTTAAAACATTTTATTAGGGACTCATACAGCTCTTATCACAATCCATACACACATCAATTGTGTAAAGCACATCTGTACATTCGTTGCCCTCATCATTTTCAGTGCATTTGCTCTCCACTTAAGCCCTTTGCATCAGGTCCTTTTTTCCCCCTTCCTCCCCGCTTACCCCTCTCCCCTCCTTCGTGAGCCATTGATAATTTATAAATTATTATTTCGTCATATCTTGCCCTGTCCTATGTCTCCCTTCACCTTCTTTTCTGTTGTCATCCCCCAGGGAGGAGGTCACATGTAGATCTTTGTAATCGGTTCCCTCTTTCCAACCCACTCACCTTCAACCCTCCCAGCATCGCCCCTCACATCCCTGGTCCTGAAGGTTTCATCTGCCCTTGATTCCCTGTGCCTCCAGCTCCTATCTGCAGCAGTGTTCATATTCTGCTCTATCCAGATTTGCAAGGTAGAATTCAGATCATAATAGTTGGCAGGGAGGAAGCATTTAGGAACTGGAGGACAGCTGTATTCTTCATCGGTAATAGTTGGCGGGGAGGAAGCATTTAGGAACTGGAGGAAAGCTGTATTCTTCATCGGTGCTAAATCCCACCCTGATGGACTCATCTCCTCCCCTAGGCCCCTCTGCAAGGGGATCTCCAGTGGCCGACAAATGGGCTTTGGGTCTCCACTCTGCATTTCCCCCTTCATTCACTATGGTATGATATTTTTTCCCTCATGATGCCTTATACCTGATCCCTTCGACACCTCGTGATCGCACAGGCTGGTGTGCTTCTTCCATGTTGGCTTTGTTGCTTGTGAGCTAGATGGCCACATGCTTACCTTCAAGCCTTTAAGACCCCAGACACTATCTCTTTTGATAGCTGGGCACCATCAGCTTTCTTCGCCACATTTGCTTATGCACCCATTTGTCCTCAGCGATCATATCATGAAATATTTTTATTTTATATAATGATATTTGTATTTATTTATTCACTTTAACATATATTTACTTATATTGATATTCACAGTAATTTTCATATTTATATTCATATTTATGTTTACATATATGTTTAGATTCATATATGTATTTAGATTTAGATTCATATTTACATTGATATGCATATTCATATTCACACTCAAATTGTTATTCATGTTTATATTTTCAATTTTATTTACAGGAATATTCATGTTCATATTTGTATTCATATTAATATCTGTACTTCCATACATATTCACATGTATTTGTGTATTCATATTTAGGGCATATTTGAGTCAAATTTATCTATCAACCAATGATTTTAGTTTTCCAGTGCAGTCATAAAGGTCTACCATTTTTTCCAGTTTGAACATTTTTTATAGCATATGATCTATTTCTTCTTTTTTACGTATCAGTTGACATCTTGGACATCAGACTTATTTAACTTAGATAGGTAGTGTTCAGGGCCCAAACCCAATCCCAACTACATGGAAAGCCGCCGCTCCTCCCAGAAGAATTTACTTCAGAAGATAGCACAGAAGCTACAGGTCAGAGAGAGGGATATGTCTGATCAAAGCACATGGGAGCAATGAAGGGTGAGGAAGAGGGAGTGGAGCACATCCCGACCCACCAAGCCTTGAGGACTGATATCCTTGCTCAGAGCAGTCAATGCACAGAGAGAACCACATGGCCGGCCCCACTAGGAGACATGAAAACCCTCAGGAACCCAAAGCCCTACATGGGACAGCACTGGAGATACAGTGTGGGAGTGGCGCCTGATCTGACCCCACCGCAACAAGGCAAAACACTAAGGCCGGGCAATAGAACAGCAAGAGTACAGAGTAAGGAAGTCCCAAAGGAGTACCAAAAATAGACTTTGGGGCCAGGGCGTGGCACTCCATCAAACTCCTCTGGAAAACACTCCTAAACGTCATCAAACAGACCTTGAACTATTATGACATTGTTTTGTAGTTTATGCTGCTGTTTTGTTTTCTTTTGTCACTTTGTCTTGCTCTGCCTTGTTTTGTGTTTGTATTATTATCTCTGCAGGTCTACCTAGATAAGATAGGCTAGATAAACAATCTGGAGGAGAAAACAACGTGACCGATGGTCCTGGGGAGGGGGGGCTCAAAGGAGAGGGGGAGGTTGTGGAAAGGAAATGGTGTTAATAAACCCGGAGACAAAGGTACAAAAAGGGATCCAAAATCAGTGGCAAGAAGGATGTGAGAAGCCTGATAGGGATTAATCAAGGACAATGTAACTGAGTGGGATTATTGAATCCAAAATGGAGACTGAGCATGATAGTGGCACAAGAGGAAAGTAAAAGGAAATAATGGAAAGAACTAGGAGGCAAAGGACATTTATAGAGGTCACAATGCAGGCATGTACATATGTATATATATTTATATATGATGATGGGTGAATAATTCTGTGTGCATATATTTATAAGTTTATATTAAGGTAGCCAATTGACATTGAACCTCCACTCAAGTACTCCCTCAGTGCAAGAACACTTTGTTCTATTAAACTAGCATTCCATGATGCTCACCTTCCTAACACTATCACTGAAGACATATGGGTGCATAATCAAATGTGGTGAAGAAAGCTGATGGTGCCCAGCAATCAAAAGATATAGCGTCTGGTGTCTTAAAGGCTTGAAAGTAAACAAGCAGTCATCTAGCTCAGAAGCAACAAAGCCCACATGGAAGAAGCCCACCAGACTGTGTGATCACGAGGTGTCAAAGGATCAGGGACCAGGCATCAAAGAACAAAAATTCATATCACTGTGAATGAGGGTAAGTGCAGATTTGCGAGCCAAAGCCCATCTCTAGGCAACTGGACATGCCCCTACAGAAGGGTCTTGGGGAGAAGAAGAGTGCAGGGTGCAGTCTAGCAAAGATGGAACACAAAACTTTCCTCTAGTTCTTAAATGCTTCCTCCCCCCACCACTATCATGATCCCAATTCTACCTTACAAATCCAGCCCGACCAGATAATGTACACTGGTACAGACAGGAACTGGAAACACGTGGGATCCAGGTCAGATGATCCCTTCAGGAACAATGGGAGAGAGGGGTGATACTGGGAGTGTTGAGGGATGGTGGAAAATTAAAGGGGAACCGATTACAAGGATCTATATATAACCTCCACCCTAGGGGATGGGCAACATAAAAGTGGGTGAAGAGAGATGTCAGACATTGTGAGATATGACAAAATAGTAATAATTTACAAGGGTTCATGAGTGAGGCAGAAGTGGGAGGGAGGGGAAAATGAGGAGATGATGCTAAGGGCTCAAGTAGAAAGCAAATGTTTTGAGAATGGTGATGGCAACAAATGTACAAATGTGCTTGACACAATGGATGGATGGATGGATGGATGGTTTATGACAAGAGTTGTATGAGCCCCACCCCACCCCCGCAAATGATTTTTTTTAAATACAGATAGTGTTTTTCTAGAAATATGTCCACTTATTCTAAATTTTCAAATTCACTGTTGTGATCTTCATAGTTTTGGTTCTGTTGTGATATTGGCCTTTTCATTTTTTATTCTTTATATTTGCTTTTCTTATTCCTTTTAATTTAATAAATTTACCAGTAGTTTGTCAAACTTTGTGAATATTTTTAAAGAATTAACTTGTCTTATTGATTATTTCCCTGTTTCCTTTTCATTTTTTTTCTGCTCTATTCTTTAATATTTATTGTCTTCTGGTGACTGATGTTTTACTTAGCTCTTTTTTGTTCTAATTGTTGAAGGTATGTATTACCATGCTCACTTTTGCTTTATTTTTTGATATTTTCATACATTGTTCATAACGTGTGTTCTTAGTATTGCTTCTGAAGTATACCAAAGCTTTTGGTATGCTTATTTTCGTTTTTGTAAAGAATTTAAAATCTTAACCCCTACCATTTCCAAGCAATTTAATGCACACAATTGCTCATTTTCCATGTTAGCTTTTTATTCTATTATCTTCCTATTGTTCATATATAATTTAATAATGCTGTGAAGTAAAATTTATTTGTAATATCACAATTTAAAAAAATGTATTAAAGCTAGCATTATAGCCTAACGTATGGTCTATTCTGAAGAATGGTACATATGAGCATGAGAAGAAGGTACATTGACGTATTCCCAGATAGTATGTTTCCTATATGTCTAAGAGGTCAGTAATTGTGTTATTTAGTTCTTCTGTTATGGTATTGATTTATTATCCAGTTGATATTTAGTGTTGTTCTGTAAAACCCAGTGGGGATGTATTTAACTCTATTACTGTAAAATCATGTAGTTCTATGTTTAAGTCTATAAGAGCTTGATATATTTTGAGGGTCTGCCACTAAATTAATATATACTTATTACTATTTTTCATCTTGCTCTTTTGTTCCTTTTATCATATAATGCCCTTATTTGTCTCCCATTAAAGATTTGGTCCTATTTTATTATTAATTTGTATAGCCAGTAACACATTTTAAAATTGTCATTGATTAATATTGCTACCCTTGCTTTTTTATTTCTATTTTCTTGATATATTTTCTTCTACCTTTGATTTTTAGATTATATTTGTCTTTATGTCTCAATTGTGTTTCTTTTAAGCAGATTTATGGATCAAGCAGATTTATGCTTTTCACTGCCTCTTGAGAGGTGCACTGAGTCCTTTTACATTCCATGTCATTTTTGATGTATATGCATTTATTGCTGTCATAATGCATTGCATTTCTGGGTTTTTTCCCCCCTTTGTGGAGTTATTGATTTTTCCCTCAAATTTTGTGCCCTAAGTTCATTTTTTTACGTTTCTGTTAATTTTTTTCATTTTTCTTCATTATTATTTTGTAAGACTTCTTGCTTTGCTCTTGTTTTTCTTTTGAATTAGCTTTATCTTTTCTTTTTCTTCTTCATCCTTTCCATATTACTTGAGAATTTTGTTAATAATTATATGATTCCAGACAATAATATTGGCATAGAAAATATTCTATAGATCATTCTAAGGGAAATTTATTGAATAAATATGCATTTTTGAGTATTCATTAGGATGAAAAGTTTCAAGATACATCAGAGGGTGTGAAGAAAAATTCCACTCAGCATGAGAATATTTTTTTTGCATTAACTATTTCTAACTTTGACAACAAATGACCCTAGTTAGTTTCCTGGAGTGTAAACTGAGATCTCATCTATACCTATTATTCTGAAGTCTGCCTTTGGATCTCTGGTGACAGACAGACAAAGCCCATTCCAATGAAGAGAAGGCAAATGCCAATGCAGGAAGTTTCCCAAGAGTCACTGTGCATGGTATCCCTAGAAAGGTGCTGACAAGATGGTGAAACCACAGCTTCTGAGAGGAAATCATCACTGACTTCATTCCCTGGGTCTGCTGAAAACGGCCTAAAGAACATTTTGAGAAATTAGTTTGCAATTTCCTCCCCTTGTGACATATTTACTATCCTTTGGAATCAAAGCTGTCCTTCCAATGAGTGCTCCCTTCATTGTGACTCCAATGAGTGATCTTACTAATGACTCCACCCACCAGACAGGTCATTCCAGTTCACCTGTTCCCAGTGTCAGGAGTCTCTCTATGTTTGGAACCCTGGTTTCTGCATACAGGGAGACAATGGATAGCAAGCATCACTAAGGACAGATCACAAATTTAGCCCCAGAAGTCACCACAATTCTTTTCTCAGACATAGAGATCATTAGTCATTCACTGCACGATTCACTGCCAACAGTGCACAGGGAGCAAAACAGAAGGAAATCTTCACAGACCTGACCCTGGGCGATAGTAGGCCACTGAGCTCGGTACATTTGAAATCATGCATTGCGTGCATGAATCTGGCATGCCTGTATTTTATTGTCAAAGGTTTTGAGTAATGGATAGGGTGAGAATTACCATGATAACCTGTTTTTCAAGAAGGAAACTGGGTTCTATAGGAAGGCAATGAAATATTAGAGTAACTTTAATATTTGTAGTGTGAACAGATAATGCTAGTTCCTCCTTTCAAGTTGGCATTGAGGAGAAAATTTAGAGAGTAATAAATTCTACATTATAAATCTGGCTAGATCAGAGGATATACATAGGCACAGATAGCAACTGGAAACACAGGGAATTCAAGGCAGATGACACCTTCTGGACCAGTGGTGAGAGTGGTGATTCCTGAAGGGTGGAGAGAATGTGGGGTAGAAAGGGGTAACTGATTACAAGAATCTAGGTATAGCCTCCTCCCTGGGGGATTGACAGCAGAGAAAACTGTGGGGGGAGATGTCGGACAGTGTAATGTATGACAAAATAATAATTTATGAATGATGAAGGGTTAATGAGGTAGGGAGAGTGGGGAGGGAGGGGAAAATGAACAGCAGATCCTAAGGGTTCAAGTCGAATGCAAATGTTGTGAGAATGATGATGGCAACACATGTACATATGTTCTTGACACAATGGATGTATGTGTGGGTTATGATAAGAATTGTACGAGCCCTCAGGAAAATGATTAAAAAAACAAAACAAAAACTGTCCGTGGACATGCTGAGAGCTGAAAGAGGGAAGGAACCAAGAAACCAGCCTTGAAGCTGTAGCTGCACCTACTCCTGGGGCTGGTCCTGTGCTCTGTGGGTCCTGAGCGCCCCCTGGAGACCAGTCTCGACCCTTGAGGGGAGGTTTGTGTCCGGGCTCTCACTGATTTTCTCTCACTGTGTCTCTTGCAGAGTAAAACGTGGCCGTGTCCTCGGGTTTCAGTCGGTCCATTTGAAGATAGGGGGTGTTCTTGGAGTTGTCTCTGGAGATGGTGAATCTACCCTTTACAGAGTCTGTGTAGTATGTAGAAATACCAGAATTACTAATGCGTGCGACCAACTGCAGGCCCTTTCTTGGAGCCTGGCGCACCCAGCTCATCCAGTAGCTACTGAAGGTGAATCCAGAGGCTGCATATGAGAGTCTCAGGGACCCCCCAGCATTTCTCAGATCACCCCCAGACTCCACCAGTTGCACTTCACGCTGGACACCCGAAAACACAGAGGCACCGTGATTAGATGACACACACATATAAAAACGGGACTCAATTACACACACACAGAATGGTCTGCAACAATTACCATGTAAAATGGCCAAAATGAAAGCCAAGGTTGTGCACTAGCTCCTGGGCACAAATGGAAACAGCAGAGGTCCCAAAGACTGGGCTGTCCTCTGAGATTTCCCACATCAAGGTCTGTGGCTGGTTTATGAGCAGGCAGGGAACTGTATTTGCATGTCCCCTGATATTTAGAAGCAGAGTTGTAGAAAATATTAGCAAGAGTTCTCCCTCTGACTCAGAGAAACAAGCACTCTCAAAGGACAAGGGAGCTTTAAATAGGTACTTTACCAAGCATTGCTTTAATTTTTATATATTACCAAATATATTTTAAAGTAGTTTCAATTTATAGACTCTATATTACACACACACCAACCTTTGTGACACGAGAGCTCACAATGCATTCTCTATCGTCCTTAAGATGTGGACACACATTATGATAGTGCATGACTCTACTTTCTGTTTCTGTGTGGGAACAGTATTGGTTTTCTTGCCTTCCAAGGAATTTCCATATTTAAGTGATAATTTTAAATTGTGGAAGTGCAGTTGTTAATAAAACATATCTAGAAAACAGGCAGGATGTTTTCCGCTCTCTGGTTTGTGATCTGGGAGATCCAGTCCTCTCCTTCTTTGTCATGATCAGCAAAACTGGATATTTTTCACTTTACTTCATCTTCTAAATGACTCAGTTTTCATAGAATTGGCTTACTTATTGTGTTCCTGATATTTGAGTTCCTTTATTATTATTTTCCCCTATTAAACTATTTTAGGGAATACTCATATTTTGCTATTTTCTGTAGACGGAAATGAGGTAATTAATTTGAGAGTTTTGCTTCTACATTATACGGACGCTTGTTGCTATGAATTCCCCACTAATTTCTCTTCAGTTGAATCCCACTTGTTTTTATGTTGCGCTTTCATTTTCATTCCGTCCAGTACAGCCATATCTAGGATATGAAAATCATTAAATCCATGTCATAGCTATCAATGACCCAAACAGTATTTGTCTCTATCAATGTATGCATCACTCACAGTCACTACTATCAAGTCCATGCAGACACATAGCAGCCCTGTAGGACAGGACAGAATTGCCCCTGAGCACTTCTGGAACTGTAACTCTTTATGGGAGCAGAAAGCCCCATTTTTCTCCTGTGGCACAGCTGGGGGTTTTGAACTCCTCAACTTTCAGTTAGCAGCCTAATGAGTAACCATGACAGCAGAAGGGTTCATGTGTGCATGCACACGCATACTTGCCTGTGTTTATGTGTGCAACATATGAGTGTATGAATGTTGCCATTGATGTTGGGTTTGGGTAAAAAAAAAACATGAATTAACAGAGGCTTCTTGAAGAAAATATTTCAGAGGCGAAGGAAACCCTAGATGCAAGAAGTGCCTTGCTCTTCTGCCTCCACCATTACCCCTGCCTGAGAGACCTGACTCCTGTGCTTTGTGCAGCCCATGTGATCCCTATAGACTGATGTCAGTATTGCAGGGAAGGTTGTGCCTGGGATGGCACTGAGTTCTCTCACAGTTCCTCTCACACAGCAATGGACAGCTGTGTCCTCAGTGGTCATTGAGCTCAGCTGTAGGGAGAACTGCTTGCTGGATGTTCTTATAGAGCTTGAGAGCCAACTCAATTGAGATGGGTCATTTTTTTGTTGTTACTAAGACATATTAATGACTACTCCAATCTTTTCTGCAGGCTTTGGTAGATCCAGCTCCAGAAATATGTAATCTCCAGAGACAGCAAATCTTAAGGATACTCTCTGTAAGGAATGCATCACTCCTGGGCCCAATTCCTGATGCTGTACCTGTCACAGGACACCCAGGGACAGGAGACATAATCAGTGATGACAACTAATGTAAACCTCTTTTATGTTACTAAGAACTCTGCCCACTATGTGATGTCTTTCACCAAAATTTGAAATTTAACCTGGAAATGAAGCGATGATCTTCATGTTAGAAACCCCAGGAAAAAAACAAACAAATAAACAAGCAGAGTAGCCCCAGGTTTTCCTCAGAAACTTAAAAAATAAAGTCTAATGCCCTCGTCCTCTTCTCAGGGATTGGCCCCATTTATGCAAAACCAGGAGCCATAAACTGAAGAGCAGAGCAACTGTTGGGATACAGAAACATAGAGAATATAAAGAAATCCTAATTTCATTAAAATCCCCAATTGAGAGTGGGCATTTATTCCACCCTCTTTTCTCATTACTTGTACTTTCTCTGGTGAGTTCACTCCTCTTTATCCAACCTCTCAGCATCAGTTGGGACAGTGGAACATGTGGGACTACGTTTTGAGACTCAAAGTGGGCAAAGGACATGAATAAGTACTTGACTCAAGGAGACAGTCAAGTTGCCAAGAAACACACAGCAAAGCATATTAACCCACATACTCACTGGTGCTGTTGTTAGACTATGTACACTTGGATTTATCTCTTTCTGGCAATGCAGAGCATGGTTTTATCTATGGCATACACTCAGTCATTCCTCTGTTTGATCCCTTTTTACAAATATGTTAATAAATTGTGTCTACAGCCTTTTTCTTCTTATATTCACCTTTGTTTTAGAAGTCCTAGGAATCCAGCACAATATCCTTCAGGGGCTTACACTCCTGCTTACATATGCAAAGTATGTCAGATGAAGTCCCCCATCCTGGTTTCTTTTTGTTTGTTTGTTTGGTTGGTTTTGTTTTTATGTTGTATCTTTATTTATTTAATTATTTATGTATAAATCATTTTATTGGGGGCTCGTACAGCTCTTTTCACAATCAATACAATTCATCCACTATGTCAAGTACATTTGTTGCCATCATGATTTTCAAATCATTTTCTTTCGACTTGAGTCCTTAATATTAGCTCCTTATTTTTCCCTTTCCCCAACTCCCTCCCTCATGAACCCTTGATAATTTAAAAATTCCCCCCACCCCAAGTCTTACACCAATCGCTGTCTCCCTTCACCCACTTTTGTGTTATCCATCCCCCTAGGAAGGGGTTATATGAAGATCATTGTGATTGGTTTTCCCTTATCCTTCTAGTATTTCTATTCTTATTATTGGTCCTGAGGGGTATATCTACCCTGTATTCCCTGTGTTTCCAGCTCTTATCTGTATTCATATACATGTTCAAATCTAGCCAGATTTGTAAGGTAGAATTGTGTCCAAGATAGTGGAGAGGAGGAAGCATTAAAGAATTAGAGGAAAGTTGTGTGTTTCATTAATGCTATACTGTACCCTGAGTGGCTCATCTCCTCCCTGCAACAATTCTGTAAAGGGAATGTTCTGTTGCCTACAGATTGGCTTTGGGTTCTCAACTCCTAACTCGCCTTCAGTCACAGTGATAATATTTTTTGTTCTTTGATGCCCAATACCTGATCCCATCAACACCTAATTACACAGGCTGGTGTGCTTCATCCAGGTGACCTTTATTGCTTCTGAACTACATGGCCACTGGTTTATCTTCAAGCCTTTAAGACCTCAGATGCTATCTTTTTTGATAACCGGGCATCATCAGCTTTCTTCCCCACATATCCTTATGCACTCATCTGTCTTCAGTGATAGTGTTGGGAAGGTGAGCATCATGGAATGTCAGTTTAATAGAACACAGTGTTCTTGGGTTGAGGAAGTACTTGAGTAGAGGTCCAATGTCAATCAGCTATCTTAAAACTTAACATAAATATAAGGACATAGATCTAATTCCTTATCATAAAATATAATTATATTTGCATGTATACATGCCTGTTTTTCGACCTCTATAAATGTCCTTTGCCTCCCAGTTCTTTCCTCTATTTGTTTTACCTTCCTCTTGTCCCACAATCATGCTTGGCTTCCATTCGGGTTTCTGTAATTCCTCTTGGTTACATTGCCTATGATTAAGTCCCACAATGCATCCTACACCCTTCTCTCCATCCATTTCAGATCACTTCAGAGCAAAGCCAAATAATACAACACAGCAAGACAAAAATATATTACAACAGCAAAGAACCAATGACAACAAAAAAAGCCTATAAATAGTTCCAGGTCTGTTTGTTGACCTTTAGGGGTGTTTCCAGCTGAGTCTGATGGGATGCCACACTCTGGTCCCTATTCTTGGTATTTCCTGGGGACTTCATTGCTGTGTTTGCCTTGCTGCTCCATTGCATGCCCTTATTGTTTCTCCCCAGTGTGATGGGGTCACACCAGACACAATTCCTAGAGTGTGTCTCCAGTGTTGTCCCTACTAGCCCTGTGGTTCAGTGAAGGAAGTCATGTCTTGTGGTGAGGTCTACCCTATGGTCCTCTCTGTGAATTGGCTACTCTGAGCAGGAATGTTATACTTGGAGCTTAGTGAACCAAGCACATTCTGAGTTCTAAAGAGCAATTGGGGTACACTCCTTTCAAGACACATGTGTTTTTTTTTATTTCAGAGGGTTGATATATTCAATATTATTCACAAACACCATAATTTAATTCAGTGATTCTTTCTTAAGTCGTCCTCATTCATTTTCCTCTACTGAGGAAAATGAGCCTATTGAAAATTGTAGGGTTCATGTTAGGTCTCAAATACATTTATTTTCTTTTTTAACATAATCTTGGGTTTATAGCCTGTGTCTTTTTCTCTTTATTCTGTTCTAGAATGTTTACCAAGCACAAGGTGTTCAATTTAATCATGTCTGAAAAAATCTTATATTTTATTGGAATTTTTTAATAGACACAATTTTTGTAATTATGTATGTCTTGAGAGATCTTTCTTCAAACTCACTAATTCAGGCTTCCATTGTTTCAATTGTACTGGTTTGGTGTTTTACTGTGTTATTCAGTTAAACTATTCTGGTGTTTGTCTTCTAGATTTCTGTTTGGAGTTGTTGATATATTCCTAAGTATTTTCCTGTGTTGTTAGATATTTTAAAAATGTTCTTCTATATTTTGCTTTATATTTTTCTTTAGCTTTATCGGTTTTTCCCTACTTTTGTTTAAAGTAGTTGAACATCATGCTTCTAAACTCCATCACATGTAATGCCCTTTTTTCATCTGGAATATCCAGCATCTGTGACAGAGCTTTGGCCACTTGTATTTGCCAATATATATATTTTTTCTCATCTGCACAGAGATTAGCCATTTTTCTGAAACAAGGTATTATTTTAATCTCTATCTCTTTTAGTTGGTCAGTTGGAAATGTACTTGATAGTACTCACTTTGCACTAATTGAAGTTATTGGTGGTTCAAGTGTTAGAGTTATTGCAGGTCCAATCCTATTCAGAGAAGGGATTGATGACTAACTAAAGATAATTTTATTCCCCTTCAAGGTCAGAGTCTCAGAATTTCTTCTGTTATTGCCAGGGAGTATAAGCCCACGACAAAAATAGTGCCTTGCAAATCAATTGGTTGTGATTTGAGAGGAATGGGAATATCTGAGAACTCCAGACTGCTTACCATCTTCACCCCAGTGGAGGGACTGGAGATAAACCTTCACTCCAAATGAATGTCAGAACAAAGTCCCTGCTCAATGTAAAGCTTCCCTCTTTGACAGGGAACTGATGTGTGGGATACCTCTTTATAAACCCCAGGGTTGTCTTGGAAACAGTAGAGCCAAATGCTTTTTAGAGGCAAGGATGGGGAGACTTTGTCTCACATACTTTGGACATGTTGTCAGGAGAAGCCAGTGCCTGGGAGAGGACTTCATGAGTGGCAAAGTATAAACCGTTACCATGAAGTTGTTTATAAACCATGTCTATGAAACATGGGGAATGGTGTCATTTTGCTGGTTTCTGATTTGGGAGATTCCAGTTGCTTTTGTTATCATCAAGAAAACTACTTATTCGGGAGATTTGGTGTTACATTAGTCAGCACTGGTACTTGAATAGTGGCCCTTCTCAGGAGGCTCCATTTGTCACTCCAGTTCATCTAAGTTGCAAGATTGGTTCTATTAAAAAAAGGAAACTACTTATTTATCAATTCCTCTTCTCAAAGTTTATGTATAATCTGCATATTTTTGTGTTCCTTCTATTTATTTGAGTTGTTTATATTTATCAGTTCGTGCCCCCACCCCTGCCCTGGTAACCTGTGATATGGCACACTCAGGTTTTCCTAGTTCCATTAGATGGAAATTGAGGGAATTAATTTCAGAGTTTTATTTCTACATTAAACAGGTGTTTGTTGCTACACATTGCCCACTAAGTTTCTTCAATTGAATCCAAATCATTGATTGTTAATGTTGCGCTTTCATTTTAGTTCAATCCAATACAAGCTCCCTGGATATAAAAATCATTAAATACATGTCATAGGTCTCAATGATACCAATATTACTGTATATAAAACATGTAAGCATGTCCACATACAATTTTGTGTGTGCATAAAATCTACAAATGAAGGAATATTGCAATGGAAGAAAAACGTGGCCCTTGTGTAAAAACTAACCTCTGAAAACTTGTGACTAGATGCTACATTGAATAAGATAGTGGCAGAAGATGAAAGCCATTCAGTGTGTGCCTATTGGATGACTTCCTTCTCAAAGTAGAGGAAACCTTAAAGATGTGGTTTGCAGTAAAACACTTGTGACTTTTATTAGCTGATGTAGCACCACTCAAAAGGAGAAGCACAGGGAGGTGTTGGATAAGGAGTGCTACAGTGAGAGAACTGCATTTAATGACATGAACTAAAATGTCATTATTGAATGTAACACTGGGGATCTACTTTGTAACACTTCATCAGATCCTTAGTAAAAGTCATTTATTTATTAACATTTTATTGTTAATGAAGTCTCGGGTTATATTCCAGATAATCATTTTAGTATTCAATAACTTATTCAATTTATTGAGCCCTCTAATAGTTTATCCTGCCTACTCTGCTTCTTCTCCCTCTTGCATAACATCATCCCTCCCATGACTCAATATAACACCTCTCCGCCTTCTAACATTACTTTCATTTCCCTCTATGTCCTTCCAAGCTCTATTAACCATAAAAATCTGTTTCACAAAGAAACAAGAATAAAGTATCACGATCCATAATATTTATGGTCAAGAATGTACAACTTAGTAATTCTCCAGCTCAAGTGGGAGGATAACTGCTCTTGGAAAGAAATACCTCACCACACACGTGTCTGCTCCTGAGGCTGGTCCTTCTGCTAGTGTGGCATGGGCACCCCCTGTTGCCCCATCCCTTCACTCTAATGGAGGGTTGTGTATGGGCTTACACTGATTAGCCTTCACTGTGTGTCTTGTACAGTAATACAAGGTTGTGTCCTCAGATTTCAGTCCATTCATTTGAAAATAGGCGATGGTTTTACCACTAGCTCTTGCAAAGGAGAATGTGCCTTTCACAGATGAAGCTTACTCTGTTGTTTGACCATTGGTTGCATTTCTAATAAAACAAACCCATTCCAGTATCTGTCCAGGAAACTGCCGGATCCAACTAATAGTCACTGAAGGTGAATCCAAATGAGTCTCAGAGACACCCCCCCCCCCCCCCGGCCAGGCTTTCTGAGGTCACCTCCAAATGTCACCAGCTATAACTCACACTGGACACCTGTAAACACAGAGACACTGTAATAGGATCACAAGCACACAATCATACATGGAATCACAGAGCATCATCCTAATTGATCACCATGCATAATGGCCAACATAAAAACCCAACTCACTCCAAAACCCATGATGAGCCCTCTGGTTCAGCTCAAAATGTAAACAACTGAGACTATATACACTGCGACCCCCTCCCAGGGCTGCTTCCCAGGCAGGGCCTGTGCAGGGTTTATCAGCACACAGGGAGTTGCATTCACATGTTCCCTCCATTTATAACAGTGGAGTCAGATACATAGCCTAGAGTTCACCTTGTGACTGAGAAACAGAAGTACCATGACAGGAGAATGGAGCTTTTATAATGGTTGTTTGTATGCATGGTATAGAGCATCAACAGTTAAATTCTAGCTATATTTGACAAAGTTCTAATTTGTGAACACCATTCTACCTAAAGATGAACCTCTGTAGCATGAGACTTCTGCATGCATCCTTCCCCCTTCTTCCTTCCTCCTCAAGATGTGGAAACATGGTAGTTACTCCTCAAGTGAACATGATGATAGTAAACAGCTTATTAGTGTGTCTTGTTGGTGAAAGTTATTGGTTTATTATCTTCCAAGGTATTTCCTCATTTCACTGGCATTGATGATCTTTTGACATAAAGTTGTTCTTACAATATGACTGTGTTATCTTTTTAATACCCAGTCACTACAAAGTTATAGCTCCTCTCTAGTTTCTGAAATAAAGTGTTCATGTCTGCTGTGCTCCATTCATCCCCAGTGGCCTGTATAGACCTGAAATATTCCTGGGCAGTAATTTGAGTCTGGGATCCTACTGACTTCCCATTATTGTGCCTCTCATAGAGTCAAAATGGCTTGTCCTAGTGGTCATAGTATTAAATTACAGAGGGTTTAATGTGGTGACTTGCTTTTGGAACTCGAGTGTCAACTCTTCGGAGATGGGCCAGGGGTCTTTCTTTCTTTCTTTCTTTTTTTATTTATAAATATTTCGGGGATGGGTGGGATTTGTTGTTTTGTTTTGTTGTTGTTGTTGTCTTTCTTCTTTTTTTTAGCTTTTGTCACATCATGACTGCCAGAGTAAATCAGAGTAGTTCATAACTAGTGGGCAAGCAGATAGATTCTGGGCTACCACGTAATTCTAGCCCTACTCCAAGAATTACAGTCATTATAGCATGGGCCTTCTAAATACTCACCATCAAGAAGAGATCACTACAGATAATGATGATACAGCAAAGTGTTCTGAAGAAAACAGATGAAGCAGATGGAGCAGAGCTATCAATTATAATATTTCCTGGCATTTAAAGGCTTATATTCAAATAAACTGTAATCTTAAATTAGGAGTCAACTAAATCCACATCGAAGAAGCCCAGCAGCCTATATGATCCAAATATAACTATTACAAAATCCAAATATGATGAAAGGAAATGTCAGCGATTAAATTGGGAATAGCTTCCATGATGCTCACCTTCTGGACACAATCATTGAAGACAACACATGTGCATAAGGAAATGTGGCTAAGAAAGCTGGTGATGCCCAGCTATCAAAAGATATAGCGTCTGGGGTCTTAAGGCTTGAAGGTAAACAAGCAGCCATCTTGCTCAGAAGCACCAAAGTCCACATGGAAGAAGCATCCCAGCCTGTGTGATCACGAGATGTCGAAGGGATCAGGTATCAGGCATCAAAGAACAAAAAGTCATACAATTGTGGATGAGGGGGAAGTGCATATTGGAGACCAAAAGCCCATCTGTAGGTAATTGGACATCCCCTTATGGAAGGGTGGTGTGGAGGAGATGAGCCAGTTCGGGTGCAGTATAGCAACGATGAAACATACAACTTTCTTCTAGTTCCTAAATGCTTTCTCCCCACCCAATTCATGATCTATCATGATCCCAATTCTACCTTCCAAATCTAGCTAGACCAGATTATGTTCACTGATACAGATAGGAACTGGAAACACAGGGAGTCCAGAGCAGATGATCCCTTCAGGACCAGTGGTGTGAGTGGTGCTACCAGGAGGGTGGAGTGGTGATGGGGTGGAAAGGGGGAACCGATTATGAGGATCTACACATTACCTCCTCCCTGGGGGATGGATAACAGATAAGTGGGTGAAGGGAGATGTTGGAAAGTGTAAGATATGACAAAATAATAATTTATAAATTATCAAAGATTCATGAGAGAGGGGGGAGCAGGGAGGCAGGGGGGAAGTGAGGAGCTGATGCCAGGGACTTAAGTGGAGAGCAAACGTTTTGAGAATGATGAGGACAATTAATGTAAAAATGTGCTTTATACAATTGACTTGTGTATGGATTGTGATAAAAGTTATATGATCCCCTAATAAAAGCACTTAAAAAAAGAGTAAAGGGAAAAATTGGGAATACCTAATTTATAGAAGCACCGAAGGAGTGGATGCATATAGAAAAGAAGTGATTCAATGATTATCTGGAATAGAGATAGGGTGGGGAGGGTGAGGAGAATTGGGGAGAAATAATGAATGCGGGAGTGGGAAGGGTATTAGAACTGATATGCAACTTTTAAAATATGATTTAACTATGGAAGTGTATGATATGTGAATATTATATCAAGAGAATTACTAAGAAAAACTTGACCTATGGTTATGATGGATAAAGGAAGAATTTTTTTTCTTAAGGAACATTGAGTTTGTGCTAATGGTGGTGGAATTGTTTAGAAAAGGTTATCAATAGTGGTTGTGCAACATGAAGAGTATAATAACTGGCACTGAATTATACATGTGTAAATTGTTGAAGGAAGTTTTGTTGTACATATATTTGCCAAAATTTAAATAATAATTGCTTGAATAGTAATGAATACAAGGAAGAAGAAAATGTCCTACAATTGACCATGGGAATAACTTTACAACTCTTTTTGATATGGCTTAACTATTGAATTAAATGATAGTAGAGTGTGTTAAGCTGGATTGATTAGGGAAACAAATTCAGAGAGACTCATATATATAGGGAAGAGCTTTATTTCCAGAAGTAATTATACATGAAGCAAGCATCCAAGCCCAGTCCAGATCAAGTCCTTGAGTCCAATACTCATCCATAAGTCTGATGCTAGTCCATAAGTCCCTCTTCAGACTCCTGTAGCCACATGCACTGATGCAGAATGCAGTAGCATCACAGCCCAATAGGGGCAAAGTCTTGTAGATGCAATGGCGGTGGAGGCATCTCCAGGGCTCTGGCTTCCGTGATCGTGACTTGAAGTGCCTCATTACTGGAAGGTGAAGCAGAGATCGTGTGTGTGTCCCATGTCTAGGGAGAAAGAGAAAGAGGCCAACCTTGGAGAGCCATTTTTCTCAGGTGTCCTCTAATCAAACTGCAACCTGATTGACAGGCTAAACTCCTCCCACATGTTCTATGGGAGCCATGTTGGCACAAAAACTCCACATGGATGAAGTGCCAAAAAATTGTTGAAGAAAAGAAAAATACATCTTGCTTGGTAAACTATGGAGCAAGTCATAAAAGGAAGACTTCAAGGTGACTTATTGACAGAGTGACTGCTACAATGAGCTTGAAAATATCAATAGTGTGCGGGTAATACAGGGCCACACAACTTTTGTTCTGTCATACACAGAGCTTCTGTGAGACATAATTGACTTGAGAGCATCTAAAACTATAAGCTATGAATACACCAAACAAGGGATTTCACCTAAAAACAGGAGTCACGGAGAGGAAGCCTGAGAGGAAGATCCTCTGTCACGCCCTCTGCACAGGTTCCTGGAGATGAACTCTACTCGGGTCCTGAGTGCCACCTGCTGCACATTCCTTCATGCCTCCTGGGAGAGGTTTGTGTCTGAGCTCACAGTGTCTTTCTGTCACTGTGCCTCTAGCACAATAATAAACAGCTGTGTCCTCAGTGGTCACAGAACTCAGTTGCAGGAAGAACTGGATCTTGGCTGTGTCCACAGTGATAGAGATCCGGCCCTGGAAAGCTGGGTTATAGCTTGTGCTCCCTGTCCAGTATCCCATCCACTCTAGTCCTCTCTGAGGATGCTGGCGGATCCAGTTCCAGTAGTAACTACTGGTGACGGAGTCACCAGAGACAGAGCAGGTGAGAGACAGCGTCTCTGAAGGCTTCAACAGCCCTGGGCCAGACTCCTAAAGTGTAGGTTCTGAAAGGACTCCTGAGGAAAAGAGGAGTCATGGTGAATAATGCTCTCTCCCATGCAAGTCCCTGTGATTCATGGATCCCCTGACCTAGAGACACTCACGTAGGGTGACTGCTAGCAGGCAGAGCAGTGTCCACAGTGTTTGCATGGCCGTCTGGATGATGAAGACCACAAGAGTGTCTCCTAGGAGGATGGTGATTTCTCTGATACCCACCAGGGAGATTTGCATTTGGGGCCCAGTGGGAAGATACACTCCCTGTGGCATCTTAGGGCCAGAAGCTAAATATGAGGAAACCACCAGACCTGATCTAAGTTGCTCTGCCTCTAGTGGTGACTAATACAGCCTGTAATCTGTGATCGTGTCGGGGTTCCAGCCATGCATACTGTGACCTCACACAGGGACATAGAGGGGTTCATGAAGTGGAACATGTGTAGGACAGAGTCCATTTTCACACAGAAGAGGTCACCACACCTCTCCATGGTGCATCCTGGCAGAAAAGGAGGGAAGAATGTGGGAACAAGAATCTCTTTGAGAAACAAAGAGAGAAAAAGAAAAGCTGAGAGGAAGGAAGGTTGTGTCACATATGGAGATTCTCTTGATGTTCAGGATTCTGAGTGATTTAACTTGTCTGTCAGACCCTAATGGAATACACAGTGTGTGACAGCAGTGTGTATTATCATGTTGAACATTTCTTTTGTGAAATAGAGTGTCTTTTATCTCTTTAGCACTGGGATTGCAAACATAAATTCAGCAGTTCAAACCTTGCAGATGCCCCATCACATAACGATGAGACTGTATTTTCCCACATAGATTTACAAAGACTCCCAAAGTCTAAATTGGGTCAATTATGTATCAGAATGTACACAGTGGAAGTAGATTTTTTTTAGCTTTTCATTTGTGTGTATGTAATTTTCCATTGATGTGAAAAAAATAAATTTTCTTACATCTGTGGAACACAATATTTTATTTCAAATTATACTTTCCATTAATTATTTTTATTCAGAATTTGAATGCCTGTAGAATCTGTTTGTAGTTGTTGTTGTTCTGAACAATTTATATGCTAGGATTAATTTTTTTTCTTTCTACAAAATTTCCATTCACATAATCCATTTCTGGGGTCCACACATGAATTATGTCTCCAGTAAATCCCGCTGACCATAATCCAGACATGTGAATAGCCTTGTTATCAGACAGAGTGCATTGTAAAGTTGGTTACAGCAGTTTAGTTTAGTTAAAATGTAATATCTTATCATTTTATCTCCATTTTGACATATTTTAAAGTTGCTTGGGTTAAAAAAAATAGGTGAATGGAAAATACAGGTTGATTAAGCCTTCAGTGAATTCCTTGTGACCATAGACCAGGGATGTGAAGAGCCTGGCTATCATGCAGGTTCATTGGAAAGTAGATTAGTGAAGATGCACTTAGGTTAAAAGTTGACACTTTATTATTTGATCTCCCTTTTAACCCATTTAAATTTTATACCAGTCTTCAATATGTTCTACTTTTTGGATATTGAGGATTTTCCTCTGTTTTACTTTGTTGTTGGGTGATGTAAAAAAATTTTTGTAAAGATTTTCTGTGTATGAAATCCAGGATAGGAAACTCTATAGAGACAGTAACTGGATTAATAATTTTGGGGGGCAGTATGGCATGGTAAGATGGGGGGAAATGGGAAGTTAATTACATTGAATACAAGAGAGAAAAATGTTCTAAAATGTATCATGGTGGTAATTGTACAACTCCTTTTAATTTAATTAAATAATTGAAATACATGATATGTGATTTATAATATATTTTTTTGAATGAACAGAATCAGGTGATGTCAAACTATCAAAAAGAATCGTGTCGGGGAACTTAAATACTTGTCTACCAGCAATCAGCCAGCTGATTGAAGGATCAATTAAGTCTCTTAGGAAGATGCACACCAGCCAGTGTGATTCAAAGATTTTAAGTAATTAAATCCAAATATAGAGGAGGGAAGAGTATCAGAGCTTAAATTATGAAGACCCAATTTGCAAAAGGCTATAGATGACTGATTTTGGAGCCCAAGATCTATTTAAAGGATCCTGACATTGATTAAGCTTATGGTGAATCCCTTAGATAATAGATCAGAGATGTGAATGGCTGTGCTATCATATAAAGATGATTAAAAAATTATTATGGAAGATTTGGTTAGGCATAAATGTAACACCTTATCATTTGCTCTCCCTTTTTACCATTTTAAAGCTGTTTCAGTTTTTAATATTTTATGTTCTCTTTTCACTTGAGGTTCTTCTATTTTGTTTTGTCATTGTTCTTGTCTTTTTGTTTCTTGATTTCTTTCTTCTATAATCTTATGTATATGAAATACATGAGAGGTAAATTTATAGAGAGAGTAACTAGACTAATAATTACTGAATGCCATGTTGGAGGGTGAGAACAGGGTAGAATTGTGAAGATAACAATGGATACATTCTGACATAAAACAAGTTCTGGCATGGAAGCAGATGAAGGGGGAGTAGGAGAGTGGAGCACATCCTGGCCCACCAGGCCCTGAGGATGATGACCCCCATTAGAGCAGCCAGTTCACAGAGAGGATCACATGGCCAGCCCCACTATGAGACATGACGTCCCTCACTGACCCATGACCCTGCAGGGGACAGCACCGGAGACACGGTGTGGAAATTGCGCCTGACCTGATCCCACCACACTGAGGCAAAGCACTGGAGGGGGTGCAGTGGAACAGCAAGGGAATGAAGTGGCAAGGCCCTCAGGGAATGCTGAAAGTGGACGTTGGGGCCAGGGTGTGGTGCCCCAACAGACTGGACTGGAAAACACTCCTGAAGGCCAACAAACGATCCTTGAACAAACTACAAGCTTTTCTTCCTTGTTGTGTTTTTGTTTTATTCTTTGTCAGTGGTTGGTTTGTTTTGTTGTATACTGTTGCTTGGTTTTGCTGTCTTGTTTTTGTACATATTATTATCTCCACAGGTCTGTCTAAATAAGATAAGCTGGATGAACTATCTGGAGGAAAAACAACGGGACCGACAGTTCTGGGGGGACATGGGATAGGGGGAGGTGGGTGGTAAGAAGTGGTGTTAACAGACCCAGGGACAAGGGAACCACAAGTGATCCAAATTGGTGGTGAGATGGGTGTGGTAGGCCTAGTAGGGAATGATCGAGGGTAAAGTAACAAAGAGGTATAGCTGAAACCCAGATGGGGACGGAGCATGATAATGGGACAGGAAGAAAGTAAAGGGAAATAGAGGAAAGAGCTAGGAGGCAAAGGGCATTTATAGAGGTCTAGACAAAGACATGTATATATGCAAGTATACATATGAGGATGGAGAAATATATCTATGTGCCTATATTTGTAGATTTAGTATTAAGGTAGCAGAAGGACATTGAGCCTCTATTCAAGTATAACCTCAATACATTAATACTTTCTTCTATTAAATTGGCATTCTATGTTGCTCATCCTCCCGACATAACCACTGAAGACAAAGCGGGCGAACAAGCAAATGTGGTGAAGAAAGCTGACGGTGCCCGTCTATCAAAAGATATAGCATTTGGGGTCTTAAAGGCTTGAAGATAAACCAGTGGCCATCTAGCTCAGAAGCAACAAAGCCCACATGGAAGAACACACCAGCCTGTGTGATCACGTGGTTCTGAAGGGATTTGTTATCAGGCATCAAAGAACAAAAAATCATATCATTGGCTGCACACCTCCATGATATGATCCCTGAGGACAAACAGGTGCATAAGCAAATGTCGTGAAGAAAGCTGATGGTGCCCGGCTATTAAAAGAGATAGCAGCTGGGGTCTTAAAGGCTTGAAGGTAAACAAGTGGCCATCTAGCTCAAAAGCAACAAAACCCACATGGAAGAAGCACACTAGCCTGTGCGATCACGAGGTGTCGAAGGGATCAGGTATAAGGCATCATCAGAAAAAAAAATCTTACGATAGTGAATGAAGGGAGAAGTGCAGAGTGGAGACCCAAAGCCCATTTGTCGTCCACTGGAGATCCCCATTCAGAGGGATCTAGGGGAGGAGATAAGTCAGTCAGGGTGTGCTGTAGCACCGATGAAGAATATAGCTTTCATCCAGTTCCTAAGTGCTTCCTCCCCCGCAACTCTCATGATCTGAATTCTACCTTGCAAATCTGGATAGAGCAGAGGTTGTACACTGGTACAGATAGGAGCTGGAGGCACAGGGAATCCAGGGGGGATGATACCTTCAGGACCAGGGGTGTGAGAGGCGATACTGGGAGGGTACTGGGTGAGTAGTTTGGAAAGAGGGAACTGATAACAAGGATCCACATGTGACCTCCTCCCTGGGAGATGGATGGCGGAAAAGAGGGGGAAGGGAGACTCCGGAAAGGGAAAGATATGACAAAATAACAATCTGTGGATTATCACAGGCTCATGAGGAAAGGGGGAGCGGCGAGGGAGGGGGGAAAAAAAGAGGACCTGATGCAGAGGGCTTAAGTGGAAAGCAAATGTTTTGAGAGTGATTAGGCCAAAGAATGTACGGATGTGCTTTATACAATTGATGTATTTATATGTGTCGATTGTGATAAGAGTTGTATGAGCCCCTAATAAAATGTAAAAAAAGAAAAAAAAGAGTTGTGTGAGTCCCTAATAAAATGCTTTAAAAAATAAAACAAGTTTTGAAATTGATTGTGGTGATGAGTATTTTGTACTTAATATGAAATAATAAAAAATGGCATATGTATCACATATTAAAGACTGATACAGATTTTAAAACTTTTTTTCTTTTTTTACATTTTATTAGGGGCTCATACAACTCTTATCACAATCCATACCTATACATACAACAATTGTATAAAGCACATCCTCACACTCCCTGCCCCAATCATTCTCAAAGCATTTGCTGTCCACTTAAGCCCTTTGCATCAGGTCCTCTTTTTTTTTTTTAACTTTTATACAACTCCCCTTAATGTTATCTTGTCTGATAGTGTGGTATGTATCGCTGTGTTAGTTTTTGAAGACACTTTGGAGATTACATGTAGAGGGTGTCAGGGCAGGATGCAGATCTTCAAGCTTCCCTCAACCACAGGAGAATTCATCCTTTATTTCTAGGATCTTGGAACAATTTCTACTGTATTTGATCCCCAAGTTTTACATGATCTGCATTAACAGGTAATGCTTGGTGTTGTACTCCAGTATTGATAAAAAGATCATAAGCTCAACTGTGTCAAGTCCCTAAGAAAATGGCCACCATGTTTTCATAGGACACTTCTGGGAAGAGGTAGCATCAAAGCGTAGAGGAGGACACAGGGCAGACGATAAGAACAATTCTGCATGTTAAGAAAATATAATGTCTTCAAGAATTCTCACAAAGAGGCATTTCTATCACTGAAGAGTGCTTAGACAGGGCCATCAGGTTGGAGTATGCTGGGAGCACACACTGGTCTCAGAGGTGGAGGCTGATTCTTCCCTCTTCCTTTCTGCACAGAGGAAAATGCCTCTCCCCTTTCCTTGAACACTTTTCCCTAGTCAGTGAGGATGAGGTGGGGACTCTGAATCTGTTGTCTCCAGCTTTCTTTTTCATCTAGCCGTCTCATGGAAGAACAGAGCCAGGTAACCCCAGACTCCTTTATATTTCTGACTTCTGCCTTTAAATGCAGCCTCCCTGGCCCTTATTCTGGCTTCCCATACCATGAGCTGCAGCATATCATACTTTAAATCATGCTGATAATACAAGAATCGGGTTTCCTGGGGGAATTCAAGGATTTTGTGCTAGGATGGCATGAATATTTGAGAGCTGAATCTTTGAAAGACTGTGTATGTTGCATTTAAATCTTATTTCTCTTTCTGACCCAGGAAGACACACAGGGGCCACTGCCTTAAATTGATGGATGTCAAAAAAGGATCTATTCGGTCGCACACTGATGACTTGGTGCTCAAGACTGGTATTGGGTTCTGATGAATTGGAAGTGAGGCATGGTAATGTGATAAATGGTCACCTAGATCTTGTCATGATGGACAGTATGATCTTCGGGTTAATTCCAAGGAGATGGCAACCAGGCTTGCAGTTCTAAGTAGGAAAGGGTGAATGTATCTCTAGATCTCCTTAAAAATTCTTAAAATGATACTTAAATATGTGCATGTGAATTTTAAGTATTTCCTTTCCCTCCACAGATATTCTATCTGAGTATGTTGTTTTTCTTTTTCTTGATGCTGTTGTTGGAATTTTGTTTATTCTGAATTTGATCACTGTATTTTGTTTTGCATATGTACTTCAAATATTTGCAACATAAGTGGTATATTAATGTAATGAGTTTGAAAAATAAACTAGAAAAATGTTGACATTTCAAAGGTTTCCTAACTTGTTGAAATACCTGAAATAAAGGTTTCATTTATTATTGAGGAACTTTCTTGTTTACAATTTTATGATGTTGTGTCAAAAATACCACTACTATAATTATAGTTTGGACATATATAAGTTCATGCTAAAAGAAGAAAAAGAAAAACAAGTTTTAAGCATGCTATCAGAACCAGCGGATGGCTATAGTAATAAAGTCTTAAAAATGCATATATATATATATATATATATATATATATATATATATATATATATATATCACTGCCATTGAGTCAATGGTGATTCACAGTACCCTCTGTGGGTTTCTGTGACTGTAAGTGTTTACGGGAGCAGAAAACCCAATCCTTCTCCCACGGAGCTGCTGGAGGTTACCAATTGCTGTCCATATGGATAAAACTAAATACAAAACCACTACCTAACCATTGCTTCTCGGCCTTTTGTCTGAGATCAAGTGTAGTATCAGTTCAACTGTATATGAACTGCATATTAGAAACCTCAATTAATCCTGTGAATGGGTCTGACTTAGCAAAACTGAATGCAAACCACAAATATGTTAAATTAAAACCATACCTTTGTACTTCAAAATCATCCTGTGCAACGGGGCACATTCCCGCAGGAAGGGAGTTTCCCACAGAGAATCAGCTTAAGGCATACCAGTTGCTAAACCATAATATTACAACAAAAGAGTTAGGACTCTCTACTTTGTCAGTGGGTTTAGATCTGACACATTCTATACACAAGTAATTCAATGGTCTAATAAATATCGAAGAATTGGGGGATTGAAAAGCTGAAAATGCATGTATTGAAGGTTTATTTTTAAAATAAGCATTACTTTTTGTTTCATAAGGAACATTGATGGTACAATATATGCAGCTTAAATTTTGAAGCATTCATTGTCCAAAATATGTACTACACCTTCCATATGCACTACCATATTTATACACAAAAACACTATGAGGGAAGTTGACACTCATCTGAGGACTGTGACTATTACTGAGGCCAAGCTCACTTAGCAATAACCAGTCATTTTCCTTAGAGTAGAGAGAGGGGATGCTACCAGCCCACGCTATTTGAAGGTAGCATGTTGTCCATAAAACAGACATCCGTGTGGATCCGACTACGCTCATTGCTGTGATGAGCAAGGGTCCCCTTTGCTCCAACAATGCCTTTATATTCTCTATCTACCCTGGCCATTCACAAGTTAGGCACAGTTATTCCCATTTAAAGGCGAAATCTCATATATGAAAGCTTAATTTTATACAAGAAAATTTAGATTTACTATAAAATATAAAAGCATAAACTCTCAGTTCCAAAAAGTAATTGTGATGGTTTTCTTTACTAATGTGTCCTGACATTTGTCAAGTTCAGAAAGTGTGTATTTATTTGTTCGTTGGGCTTAAGGGTCTGAGGGTATTGGAGTTGTTTACATCTGCACCCCTTTTCCATGAAACTCCCCAAGGCATTAGTATGTGGACTTTATTATTTGTCCCTTCATGAAGAGGAAACAAGGAATTCTCAGAGGTTTGAGGAGAGTCCTTGCCACTATAAAGCTTCAAAGTCAGACAAGTCTTCCTTGTGTTCTATAAAAGGTGAGACCCAGGTAAAAAGACAGAACCTTTTTCTTAAGGAAGAAAAATAGAGACAGCGATAAGTGGGACTCAACATTGAAAACTTCCTGTTGGCACCACCAGGTGCCACAGGTGCTTAATGGCCCCACAGTTCCCCTCTTGACTCCCTGAGCAAGTCATTGTTTCTTGGACCACACTGCTGTGTCATCATGGTATCCCTTAAACAGTAATCCTTGACCATGTCCTGGTTGAGCACAGAGGTCGGTCGGCTGCAGAGAGAACAGGTCCATGGTCATGCCAATAGTGTTGGAGATGTCAAACTGAGAAGCTGAATTCTCCCTTATTTGCCCAGCCCATCACCCCATCTGTCCAGCCTTTCCCTTGATCTAGTTCTCATCGTATCTACTGGTAACAGAGACACTGAAGAGAAGGAGCAGGTGAGGGACAGGATTTGTGAGGGTTTCATAATTCCAGCAATCAAGTCCTGCACTACCAGCTCAGTCAGAGCACCTGAGGACAAGGAGGGGCAAAATGAGTGTCTCATCCCACTGCAATCCCTTCTATGACCAGGATCCATGATAGGCACACACGGGGGACTGTAAGTAGATAGATTAAATCCTGAGTCTGCATTGCCATCTATAGACAGAAGGCCATTACATGGCTCAGCCAGGTACCATGTTTTCTCTGAGGCCATGGGGAGATATGCATTTGGGCCCAGATGACTTTTCTTTCATTCATTTGGGCTCCTTTTTCTCTTTGCTTGGGTGGAAAACTGTCAAATCTCGTCTGAACTACTCTGTTTGTATGTGTGGCTACCTGTTGTCTCACCTCTGGCGATGTTGGATCCTCCTGTCTTCTGTGCTGACTTCCCTCATAGCATCCTCCTGGGACCCACATGGTTGGCCTTAGGTGCCACGGAGTCCATTCTGACTCATAGTGACCCTGTGTACATCAGAGGGAAACCCTGCCTGGAATTGTGCCGTCTTCACAATTGTTCTTATGTTTGAGCCCATTGTTGCAGCCGCTGTGTCAGTACAGCCCATGGTACTTTAAATATTTAAATATTCTTCAGCAGCACTATAATTCAAATGTGATTCTTCTTAAGTTTTTCTGATTCAGTGTCCAATTTTCATATGAGTATGCGGTAATTGAAAATACCAATGCTTGGGTCAGACATATTTCACACCACAGAGCATAATATATATAGTGTGGCACCCTGGACCATTTCAGCAGTTTTCTCAATGGGAATGACCAGGCGGCACGCTGGAGAGATGGAAAGAGGATGTATTTAGCCAGCGACCGAGATGAACTCACGTTCTTAAGATGTGGGCTCTGAGCAAGGCGTGAGCACAGCTGATAAGGGTCAGGACCCGGGAGCAAGCGAGGTTACAGAAATAGAAAGCGAGACATACAAACATGGCAATTCATTAGGCGCTGGAGTGAACTTTGGTGTTCGTGGTAATTTTGATTAGAAGGACATCCAGTATAGGGGGAGCCCTAGGCAGAGGAGAGGTTTGCTTCCGGGGGGAACTCTAAGCAAGAGCGACTAAAACGGGAATTTCTAGTTTTCCTCTTCAGTAAACTTAATTGGCATAAGCGCACCCCTCAGTAGTACAGCATAGTAGGAATCAGAGGGGGTGTGGGCCTGCCTGGGTTCTCTTGGAGACACAGAGAGAAGGCAGGTAAGGAGTGACGTAGCTGTGGAGAATGCTGATGCCCAGAATCCTTAGTGACCTCCTTTGTAAGTCTCTCTCCCTGGAATGAAATACCTGACAAAGAGATAGTTTGCTTTGCTGCCATGAATCTCCTGTCCTTGCAATGATGAAATGCCAAAGATCTAAAGTTGTACACCTCTTTACAGGATTTGGGTTTATATTTTGTATTCAAATACTCACATTATTAGAAACCTGCAGGAGATATTTTATGGTAAAGCATTATTGGTGATAACATTTATGTTTTTTCCAGTTTATCAATTCAATTTTATGACTTATAGCTTTTGTCCTTTTTATATTTTTTAAAATTTATTCAGCTTCATTTTACATTTGCCGTTTATTTTGAATGTCATACTGTATTTAGAAACCTTGTTTATATATAAATATTATAGAAATGCATTCTTCTTTTATCCTAGGTTTAAATATTCTATCACAATGTCATTTTCTCATGTGGGCCCCACTGCAGGTCTCATTTCAGATTTTTGTTGTATTTATTCAAGTGACCAAAACAAAACTATGTAGAGCTTAACTTAGTTTTCTTTTTTAGATACCATAGATCTGACTCATAGTGAACTTATGCAAAACAGAAGGAAACACTGCCCAGTCCTGTGTCATCCTTACAATTGTCTCTATGGTTGATTCTCAGAGCCAGCCGATGAGTCGAACAGTCCTGAGAGGGGGAGGGAGGATTAAGGAAAAAAAGAGAGACAGAAAGTATCGGGAGGGCAGCAGTATGATGGACTAAAGCACCGGAGTTTGTTCTACACACTCCTTATATCCATGCAGAAACAACCTGGGGTTTATTATCTCAATGTTAAGCAAGCACATTTGATATACATAGCAACTCTATCTTCTGCCAAGTCAGACATCCTTGAGAAAATCAAACAACCTGTTTTTCCTAGATCTTGCTTGCTTTCTTGTCCTTGACAGTCTGTGCAAAGCGTAAAGTCACAGAAGAAATCAGCAAACACCTAGGTCATGAGACTTCTCAAACATTTCAAGGCTGAGTCTTAATGGGCTTCAACAGTTGATCCCATTGATTTAGCCACTGATCACTCCATCTCATTGAGGGATTTCATCTTTTTTGCTGCCCCTCCAGTTTACCACCATGATGTCTTTTTCCAGGGACTGGTCTCTCCTGACAACATGTCAAAAGCATGTAAGACAAAATCTTGCCATACTTGCCTCTAAGGAGCACTCTGGCTGTACTTCTCCCAAGACAGATAGGTTTGTCCTTTTAGCAGTCCATGGTACTTTCAATATTCTTCTCAAGTGCCATAATTCAAATGCTTTGATTCCTCTTCAGTTTCCTTATCCAAGGTCCAACTTTCACATGCATATGAGGCACATGAAATTATCGTTGCTTGGTCAGGCTCACCTTAGTCCTCAGAATACCATCCTTGTTTCCAGGATGTTAGCTATCTTGTGCAACATATTTACCTAATGCAACTCATGTTTTGATCTCTCGACTGCTACTTCCATGAGCATTGAAAATAGATCCTCACAAAACAAAAATCTTTGGTGACTTCAACTCTTTCTCCATTTGCCATCATGTTAACTATTGGTCCAGTTGTGAGGATTTTCATCTTCTTGACATCGAATCATACTCCATACTGAGCTCTGCAATCCTTGATCATCCTCAGCAAGTGCTTCAATTCCTCCCACTTTGAGCAAGCAAGGTTGTGTTATCTTCATATCACAGGTTGTTAATAAAACTTCCTCCATTCCTGATGCCACATTCTTCTTCATATAATCCAAATTCTCTGATAATTTGCTCAGCATACAGACTGGACAAATAAAATGAGAGGATTCCATCCTGACACACACCTTTCTGCGTTTTAAACCATGGGGCATGCCCTTGTTCTGTTATCACCAGTACTTCTTGATCCAAGCACAAGTCCCTCATGAGCACAATGGAGTGTTAGGGAATTCTCATTCCTTCCAAGGTTAAACATAGTTACATAAGAATATCTAGCTTTTCATAAAATTTAACTCTAGTTTCCTTTCTGTGAATCATGCTTTCTCAGTTGTATCTGGAATCTCACATTCATATATAAATACAAACACTTAAACAATATATATGATTTTATTCTAAGGTATTTATGACTTTGCATTTTGTTTTAACATGTAAGCACTTTTACATAATTTTCCCAACAAGAACCAAGTCTATATGATATTTTTTTCTTTTCACTATTTTAGTACTATTTTTTGAAATGATTGTCATTCATCAAATGATTTTTCATCAGAGAAAAAGACTTCCTTCAGAGTTGGGCTTGAATTTGAACTTTAGTCTCCAGATATTGAACAAAATATATTTGTATCCTTAAATAATCTCTACTTGTGACATCAAGTTGCAGTGCCTTTCAGAATTGTAGATAGCAGTTATGCAAAAGTTCACTTTATGAAAGAGTTACAGTTCTCTAATTAAATATTAATATAAAAGCAAAATAATTTGCTTTACCTTCATCATACTATCAATTTATAAAATCATTCATTTTCAGAATACAAAAGATGAAATTGTTCATATACATCGCCCTGTGCAGTGAATAAACACACAATGAATTTGGTGAGAGCAGTAACCCAGTGGGACTGCCTGACACCACCCTACACCTTCAGCCCCCTGGACTCAAATTTTCCACTAATGATAGGGTATAAGATTAGAGCTTTTCTATCCCTTGTTTTGTGTAATACACTTGTATTTTATTTTTGTGGCAGGTTTTCGCCTTCCATGGGCGCCAACTTTTAGGTTTGTTTTTTTTTTACTGTCTTCTTTTCCTTTGTTCGAATTTAAGAGACAATTGTAAAGTCCCTGAGGAGAGGATGTGGGGTTTGAACCA
The DNA here is from genome assembly GCF_050624435.1 of Tenrec ecaudatus. Taxonomy (NCBI): domain Eukaryota; kingdom Metazoa; phylum Chordata; class Mammalia; order Afrosoricida; family Tenrecidae; genus Tenrec; species Tenrec ecaudatus. The sequence goes on from NC_134532.1 coordinate 13,928,386, forward strand.
CTGACCTTGACATTAAAAGCCCAATGCTTAGCTTTCAACATCACCATGCCTTTTTATATCTCATTCCATGGGGCCTATTTTACATGTTATTGTGATATTACTTTCATGCGAATCCAGGTTTGCATGTATAGTAAACGCCATATTTCCTATATTTTCAACTAATTAAATTTAAACTAATTAAGTTAAAAAAAAACCTGCAGATCACATGACAGAATCTTGAAAGAACAACCTCTTCTATGCAAATACCTTTTATAGAGGTAGTTCAGACCTGCCCCACAGGATCACTCTGGGTGGCAATCAGCTTGATGGCAGTGAATTTCTTGTTACAATGGAGGAGACAATGTATTGTAAATAGAGTTTCGCCTGAATCTCTGAGAGCTGGGGAAACAAAACCAACTTAAGACACAGAAGAACGCCCCACCTGTGCTCAGCTCTGCATCTGCTCCTGGATCCTGGGCCTGTGCTTTTTTTTCCTGAGTCCCCATTCTGGTCTGAGCACCCCATACAGTAGTTTATGTGAATGCCCACACTGCCTTCCATCTCTGTGACCACCTGCACTGATGTGTCTTCAGTGTTCACAGAGATCAAGGGTAGGGAGAACTGTTTCTTGGAAAGGTCAGGTGACTACTACAGTGACCAATAGTAGGAGATCACAATAGACTGGTATAAGAGCTGTATGAGGGCCTGATAAAATTATTTTTTAAAAAAAGGTGGTCATGATCGATCAATGTAGAATGAAAATTAATTTAATGATGGACAAACTAGTATGATAATTGAGATTAACAGAAAAGGTGTTATTGAGTATTATATTTTCTAATGGAGTAAATATTCAGACCATCTGTTAAGGTCTGGGTTGTAGGTGGGTCTTATTTGATGTTATTATTCGTGGTCTCTTACTTTCACTCAGTTTTTCAATGATCTCTGCTTACTTTTCAAGTTCTTGTTTGCTACCAATTTAAAGTGTGCATGTGCATTTGTTTGAGCAAAGGTATTCTTAGGACTGCCAAGTGTTCCTTAAGAACTGCCCCCCTACAGCAACTTAACCAGATTCACCTGAGGTTTACTCTACCTTCATCTGACATCTGGAGGATAACTTATGCTGATTTATGAATCAGGCTGAAGTAATTATAATTGATTATCATTTAATCAATCTCTAGCCTTTGCCCCTTTATTTCCCAGCTCACTCTCAGGACCCACGTGAGGCTAGAGAGAGATCATCCAAGTGCTGGAACTGGGGCAGATCTGGATTTTCAGATCAGTCTCTGCAACATGGAAAGAGAGTGAATCATCCTTACTTAGATGTTTTGTGCTTCCTGGAAGGTAAGAGAGATCAGAACCTTGGAAATGGAGGCTATCACAGGCAAGGTTCCCTCAGCCAGTATATAAGACTGGCTCAGGGAAGACTACTTCCTTTTGCCTCTGAAAGTCCCAGAGATGGGCTCAAATATAGACAGTCCTGCGCTAACATCCTGTAATGAAAGCTCCACCAATGACTTCTTAGCTACTGATTTTTCCGCACCAGTACCCCGCTTTCATTCCAGGGTTTACTGAGATGTCAATGGGAACAGGGTGTGAAGTCAGCAGTTTGTAGTGGGGCTGACCTACCATTGTTATCATCCGTGACTCTTTTAGGATTGACTTCTCCATGAGTGGTGTGCCCCAGTGGGCTGTGAGAGGGAGTTCCTGGCCCTGGACACACAGGAAGTCCCTGGGATTGACACCTGTTCAGTTCTGGGGTGAAGATATAGCTTTCACTTCAAGTATGTCTTGTGAGGTTACGTTTTGGGCTTACTGGAAACTCAAGTAGTCATGGTCACAGATATTTTAGGGTTACCAGTTCACACTGGTTGAAAGGGTGGACAAAATCTTCATCTGAGCGCTTAACCTTGGTCTGAGAAAAAAGCCAATGTTTTGAAAAATGGAGCCAATGGTTCCAATGTAAGCACCTTTTATTTGCTATCTCCTCCATCTCTGGTGACATGAGGATCCCCTGGAAATGAGGCAATGGAAGGTGTCGATGATAGAATAACCAATAATTAATTTGCTTTATTTAACATAGTTCCACTACATCTTTGAGGAAGAAATGAGTTAAAATTGTGATCTACAAATTACTGAATAAGTACAATTGAGCCCTCAGGCACCTTGCTCATTGGGTAACACATCCCTGCATATGTCTAATAGCAGACAGGTCTTTCTGAGATCAGGACGCAGTAGAGTGGAGGTCCACAGAGACCTGTGATAGCCCTCAGTCACGAGGTTGCTTGTTATTTAAAAGTTCCTATACCACTTTATTTTGCCAAATGTCATGAAACATTTTAAAAAGTTAACTGAAAACACACCATGTGTTTGAGATTCCTAATTCTGCATGTCTACCTATCACAATCCCCTAAGTTTAGATAAAATCTAAGAGCAGAAACAGATCAACAACATGAGTTTCTTGGTGTGGTAGGTTTGGGGTTCCGCTTAGGGTTTTAGTGTGCTAGAGTCAAAGTCTGTGCTTAAGATCCCATTCTAGGTTCTGGGATTAATCAATGTAGCCTGTTCAAGAACAAGAGTCAAGGAATTAAGTGTCATGACTTACATATCAGATGTTATTCGCCAGATGAAAGGGCTTGATGCTTAACATTTAATGCTTAACAGATTACGTTTGGGGTTGATTCGGGGCTTATGTGTTCTTCTAATGCTGTACAGTTTTGGCTTAAGGAGTTTTGGGCATTTGGTTTTTGAATTTGTGAATCTTCGCGTCATAGAGTTAGCCTTATGGTTATAGAATATATTTAAGGTTGTCACTCTGTTTGAAGAATTGGAATAAAGCATAAGGTTAGACTCAGAGTGTTTAGTGCGCATCTTGGGTTGCCTAGGTTGTTAGTAGAAGTTCCGGATGGTAAGGGACTTTCCAGATAGTTCCTTTAGGAGATTATCAGTGTGTTGTAAGGATGCCGTGCCTGTTAAGGTGGAATGGTTATTAGTTTAGCAGATGGTGATTAGCAGTTAGTTGTTACAGAGTTAAGTACCAAAGTTATTTTTGGGTGTTAGGTTTGTAGAATTTTTTTTAGCATGGAAAGCCTTTGACTTTGGTAAAATTTCTGTGTCTACTTAGAAAATTTATTCTTTTTTTCCCCACAATTGGTGTATTACAGTGTTTATTTTCTTATGTTAAATCCACCCTGGGACAAATTTCAATTAATCATGGTATATAATTATTTTAAAATGTTGTCTGACTCAGTTCCAAATATTTTAAAGATTTTTTTTCATGTAGATCCATTACCAATATTGGTCTACATTTTTCTTGAAGTATCATTATCTGACACTGATATCAGAGTATTACTAGTCTCATGGAAAGTGTTAGTACGTGTTCTTTCATAACCAATGTTATGTTTGAACCCAATAACTTGAGCATAAAAAAACCAAATAATAAAATTGTGTTTATTCATACTGTCTGAATACTCTGGTCTGTAGCTGCCAGAATCTTCACCTTTTATCTCTCTTACAGTTAAGGTGGAAGTGTCTCATAAAATTTTCTTTTGATTCTTTGATTATAGACATTCTGATCACATGGAAACCCAGTGAACAACTACAGATGTTCCAGCTGACCCCTAAGTTTAGAGGACTAACTGATCTACAATCACCTTGGCAGACAAATAGGCATCCATACAAGAGTATCTGTGCGCTGCCCTCACACTAGAGCCCAAGTCTGGGGAAATAGTCTGCCATATAAAATGTTGTGTGCACCCTAGAGAATTTCCTTTAGCTCATTTCCAGGAGAATGGTCTAAATCAGGAGTGTCAAACAGGGAGCCCATGGGTCATGAGGTAATTTGTTGTGACCAACAATGCCCTGAAATCAAAATAGAAAAGACTGTTATGAAGACAATAGCACTTAAAGGAGATTGAGGCAATACCATACACACAATTTTCTCGTTAACCCTTTAACTACTGAAGATGAGTAAAATCACAAAATCAAAGCTGCTCATTTTAATTGAGTTTGACACCCCTGGTCTAAATCAATGAGGGGCAGGGATTCCTCAGTGATTTTGTCATCACCTATTTTATTCAAAAATTTTAAATAAAAGAAAGTCATTCTCTCCCTACCCCCCTCAAGAGAGCTTAAGTGCCAGCAAATGTTAAGACATAAAAGGGCTTGGCTTCTGATACAATGGAATTAACTTTTGTGAATATAACTAACACACTAGCATTTTATGCATGTCTTGGGTGTTGGTTACTGAGTTCTGAGACTGTAGTAGTTAGCTGTCTTTGAGTGTATTCTATCTCGCAGGGACCCAGTGCACAATAGAAGGAAGCACTGACCACTCCTATGCCATCGTCACATTTTAGGATGAATCCATTGTTGCAGGCACTGTGTCCACCTCCATTTAGTTGTAGGATTCCTATTCCTCACTGCCCCTCTACCAGACATACCATCCTTCTCCAGGGAGTGGTCTCTATGAAAAACATGCCCACAGCATGTAGTATGAACTCTCACCATCCTTATCTCTATGCAGCACTCAGACCTTAATTCTTCCAAGACAGATTTGTTCTCCTTTCAGATGCCCATGGTACTGTTAAAGCAACTCAAGCTCATGGATTCTTCTTCAGTCTTCCTTGTTCAATGTCCTACTTTCACATACACATAAGCCAATTGACAGTACCATGTTTGGGTCAATTGAACCTAGTCCTCAAAATTACATCACTGCTTTGCAACCCTCTAAGGAGGCCTTGTTCAGCAGATTTACCCAAATGTCATGTAGCTATTGATTTCTTGGCTGTTACTAAAACTTCTGGGTTGGTTTTTAATTTTCCATAAGCTAACAGTTCTGGAACGTGTTAAACCTTAGTCAAGCTTATACTAAGAATATTGATCAAGGAGGGGTCTGAAAACCAAACTTGCTCTGCAATCATCCTGACTAAGAGCCCTGAGATTGAAACCTGTTCTTAATACCTTAGTGGAATGGAGAGTCTTATAGTCTAGACATGCATGATGCTTGGCCATGAGAGCATCTAAAGCAAATTGTTTATTTTTCTAGTATCCTGACTTCCATATTTAGAGGGGCCCTAACATACACCCCTATCCTATAACTGCCACCTCTCAGCTCCCTGCCTTCAGAAACTCCCTGAGGATTGCCAAAGAGAAGTGTCAATGATATCCATGTAGCTATTCGGGCTAGTGCCTGTCTAACTTACCACAGCATAGCCTCTCCCCACCACACTCATTTTGACTTCCTACCCCTACAGGTTCCTGGTGGAGCAGGTTTCACAAACTTTAGCCTATACACAGCTTTCCCCTTCTCCTTTGAAGACCCAAACTATGGATGGGACAACCTACAACCCAAGCCAATATGCCCTCTCCCACAGTTTGTGTTGTTTGCGATCTGTCAGCATTAATTTGAATGATTGGAACCCAGGCTCTAGGGAAAATTGACAGATGGTTGATAAGCCATCTCTTTCTTTGATCCATCTAATGTATTTTTAAGCTTCATCCTTCACCTTGGCTTTTGGCATCACCCATTTACCTACCCCTTGCCACTCCTTTTCTGTAGGGTGCAGTCTTTCCCAACAGCTTTAATATTGGACACCCTTGAACACAAGAGCTGAGGAGAGTAGAAATTAACATCCCTCTGGGCTTGTTTTTTGTTAAGGATGTCTCTGCCTTGGCCAAGTCACCTCTAGGATTTTCTGCTTGTGTCCTTCTGTCTCTTATTGTCCACCTCTAAAACAAGTTCTAGTACTTACCACATCCTATTGTGCATATTTATGGGCTTATAAATGGGCTCTCCCAACATACACACTTCACACACAATAGATATTGTACAGTACCCATGGTATGCAAGGGGCTTGGAGCAGGATAAACTTTAATGAAATACCCAGAATGCGTTGGAATGGCATAAATGAGATGATTCAGCTTGATCCCTTTCACCAAGCATGTCAAGGCTTATGGTCTGAGGTGGAGTAAAGAACGTTCTTCACCAAATATTCCTTCGCTCAGTTAGAAGTCTGGTGAAAATAAGATGTTTACCTTCAATTGAACTTGAGAAGTATCAGGTCTTATAAACTTCCCCTTTATACTAACAAAATATATACAAAAGTATTGTATATAGGATGTGGATCAAAAGTACATAATCATATTGGGAAAAATAGTAAAATGGAAGTTAATATATAAAAAGATAAGGCACTGGACCATAATTATGAAAAAGAGCAGTGAGAAAAACATTTACTTGGAAATCAAGAACTAAATTAATAGGAATTAGCTGGGTTATATAGTGGGGAAGAAATATGACAGGAACAGGAATATGATTGCTATGTAAAATAAACATAACTATTTTTTTTATTTTTAGTTAAATTATTAATAAAATATTAGTGGTAATGTCTTCACAAATTCTCCCAGGTTTCTGGAAAACAAGGGGATCTTGGTGTTATAGTCATATAATCATGAAAAAGATAAATAAATGTATATATGTGTGTATATATATATACCATATTGAATGAAGGGGGAAGTGCAGAGTGGAGACTCAAGGCCCAAGTGTCGGCCAATGGAGAGGAGATGGGTTAATTAGGGTTAATTAGGGTGCGAGGTAGTACCGATGAAGAACACAGCTTTCCCCCACATCCTGGATGCTTCCTCCCCCCAACTACCATGGTCCGATTTCTACCTTGCAGGGCTGGATAGGGCAGAAGGCTGCACACTGGTACATACGAGGGCTGGAGGCACAGGGAATCCAGGGTGGATTATACCTTCAGGACCAAGGGTGTGAGGGGCGATGCTGGGAGAGTGGAGGGTGAGTGGGTTGGAAGGGGGGAACTGATTACAAGGATCCACATGTGACCTCCTCCCTGGGGGAGGGACGGCAGAGAAGGGGGGGAAGGGAGACTCCGGATAGGGCAAGATATGACAAAATAATGATGTATAAATTACCAAGGGCACATGAGGGAAGGGGGAGCGGGGAGGGAGGGGAAAAAAAAAGAGGACCTGATGCAAAGGGCTTAAGTGGAGAGCAAACGCTTTGAGAATGATTGGGGCAGGGAACGTGCGGATGTGCTTTATACAATTGATGTATGTATATGAATGGATTGTTATAAGAGTTGTATGAGCCCCTAATAAAATGTAAAAAAAGAAAAGGAAAAAAGAAAAAAGAAAATGATTAGGGCAAAGAATGTACAGATATGCTTTATACAATTGATGTATGTATATGTATGGATTGTGATAAGAGTTGTATGCGCCCCTAATAAAATGTTTTTAAAAAGAAAAAGATAAATAAAATATAATGTAAATGGGAAAAATGATAGTGTAAAAATTCACAGGATATAGTAGCAGCAACTAAAGTATTGATCACAACTCTTAATTCTCTAAATTATTTTTAAGTACAAGTGTATTCATGAAAAAAAATTAAAAATTACTGCCACAATGAGTTCATTGATTTGGACTGAAAACATATAGTGTGTCTGAAAATTTTCTTAAGTTGGTATAAAATTCAAGAGTGTGGGTTCCCCTTCAAAGTCAATCTTTAACAACATATATCAACCCTCAGCATAATATCTAATTTCCGAGTTTATTCAGTCATTCAGTTTCACAGTTTTCATGTTAGGAAACCTAGAATCCATTCATCCTCTGAGACCAGGAAATACCACCTCTCTGACATGAATGTCAATGAAGGGGACCTGAAGAATAAAAATAATGTGCTCTATAAGGATGGAGTATGCTGATCCAACAATCCTCCTACCAGGCATATACCCAGAAGAGCCAAGAAACAAGCCACAGACAGACATCTGTGCTCCAATGTTCATTGCAGCACAGTGCACAATTGCGAGGAGTTGGAAACAACCCAAATTTCCATCAACTGAAGAGTGGATTAAAACACTGTGGTACAAACATACAATGGAGTACTATGCATCGCTAAAAAGCAGTGATGAATGTATGAAGCACATCGCCGCATGCTAAGAACTAGAGGAAATCATGCTAAGTGAAGTAAGCTAAGCACAAAAGGACAAGTACAACATGAGTCCGCTGAGGTAAGCTTAAAAATAATGCAAAAGGGGCACAGGGAAAAAGCTACTCTACACAAACATCCCTGGGGTGAGGAGCAGTTAATATGGCAGGAGCCAAACAAAATCCAGGGATATACATGGTAGCCAACTAAAAAGGAGGGGCAGGTGTCCACGGAGTTGGAAAAGGGACCAGTCCCTCAGACTTCTCCACTGGTTCCCTAATCCATGTCAGCATGTTGGATTCACTTCTTGGAGCTCTGGGTTGAAGTCTGGTCTCTCTTTCCCTGTGGAGATATAAACAATACCCAGTCGCTTTTCCAGCTACGTGGACATCTACCCCTCCCCCAAGAAGAATTTATTTCAGAGGACAGCACTGAAACTGCTGCTCAGGGAGAGGCACATGTCTGAACAGAGCACATGGGAGTAAATGGAGAGGGAGAATGAGAGAGTAGAGCACATCCTGGCCCACCCAGCGTTGACGAAGCAGTTCCTGCTCAGAGCAGCCAATCCACAGAGAAGACCATATGAGAGATGACATCCCTCACTGACCCATAGCCCTACATGGACAACACTTGAGACACAGTGTGGGAAATCCACCCAATCTGATCCCACCACAGCAAGGCAAAACACGAAGGGCATGGAAGAGAACAACAAGGGGAACAGAGCAATGAAGTCCCCAGGGAAGACCAAAAACAGACTTTGGGGCCAGGGCTTGGTGCCCCATCAGACTCCTCCAGAAAACACTCCTGAAGGCCACCAAAGAGTCCTTTGAACTAACTGCAAACTTTTCTTTCTCATTGTGTTTTGATTTTTTTTTTTTTTGGCATTGACTTATTGTTGTTGTTTTCTTTTCTTTTCTTGCTTGGTTTTGCTCTGTCTTGTCTTTGTGCATGTTATTATCTCCACAGGTCTATCTAAATAAGATAGGCTGGATGAACAATCTGAGGAGAAAACAACAGGACTGACAGTTCTGGGGAAACATGGGAGATGGGGATGTGAGGGGAAAAGAAGTGATGTTAACAAATGCAGGCACAAAGGAAAAACATGTGATCCAAATTGGTGTTGAGGAGGGTGTAGCAGGCCTGGTAGGGCGTGACCATGGGTAAAGTACCTGAGAGGAATGAATGAAACACAAATGAAAGCTGAACATGGTAGTGGGACAAGAGGAAAGTAAAAGGAAATAGAGGAAAGATCTAGGAGGAAAAGGGCATATATAGAGGTCTAAATAAAGGCATGTACCTATGTAAATATATTTATATATAAGGATGAGGAAACAGATCTATGTGCATATAGATATAGGTTTAGTATTAAGGTAGCAGATGGACATTGGGCCTCCGCTCAAGTACCCACTCAGTGCAAGAACAGTTTGTTCTTTTAAACTGGCATTTTAAGATGCTTACCTTCCCAACACAATCCCTGAAGACAAATGTGTGCATAAGCAAATGTGGTGAGGAAAGCTGATGGTGCCCGGCTATCAAAATATAGAGCATCTGGGGTCATAAAGGTTTTAAGGTAAACAGTGGTCATCTAGCTCGGAGGCAACAAAGCCCACATGGAAGAATCACAGCAGCCAGTGTGACCACGAGCTGTCGAAGGGATGAGATATCAGGCATCAAAGAACAAAAAAATCATAACATTGTGAATGAGGGGGAGTGCGGAGTGGGGACCCAAAGACCATCTGTAGGCAACTGGACATCCCCTTAAGGAAGGGTTGTGTGGAGATGAGCCAATCAGGGTGCAGTGTAGCAATGATGAAACATACAACTCTCCTCTAGTTCCTAAATGCTTCCTCCCCACCCACTATCATGATCTCAATTCTACCTTACAAATCTGCCTAGACCAGAGGATGTACACTGGTACAGATAGGAACTGGTAACACAGGGAATCCAGGATAGATGATCCCTTCAGGACCATTGGTGAGAGTGGCAATACTGGGAGGATGGGGTAGAGAGAGGGAACCTATTACATGGATCTACATATAACCTCCTCCATTGGGGGACAGACAACAGAAAAGTGGGTGAAGGGAGATGCCAGACAGGGTAAGATATGACAAAATAATACTTTATAAATTATCAAGGGGTTTGGGGAGAGCGGGGAGGGGGTGGAAAAATAAGGTGCTGATGCCAGGGGCTTACATGGAGAGCAAATATTATGAGAATGATGAGGGGAGGTAATGTACAAATGTGCTTTATACAATTGATGTATGTATGGATAGTGATGAGAGTTGTATGAGCCCCCAATAAAATGACTTTTAAAAATGTCCCTTTCCCAGGGGACTCTGATCCATCTGAAAGGTGAGCATTTGCAACCAAAGTCAGCCTCTCCATTTTTGCCCTAGATGCAGTCCACTGATAACTGCTAGGTATATGAACCTTGAGTTTATTCCCTAGACTCAAGGATTAACTCATTTAGAGAAATTTTTCATATTGAGTATAGAGCCAGTGGCACCATTGCTGAGCACACAGGTTAAAGACCCATTTCCCTAAACCAGGTCCAATTCAATATTTGCTGTAAATAGGAATGGCTTTATGTCTACTCAAGAGTGATTCTAGTGTGGAAAGAGTACAATTCATCCTGAAGTAATTTACCTTCGACACAAGAATACATTTTTAATTCAGAATGTCATCATTAATAATGTTATATCCACCAAATCATTAATTTTATACCAGATCGTATACTGAAGTATCTGAAATTCCTCACGTAAGATTTTGTGTCTCTAGATACTGTGAATGTTAGTGATATCATACAGTAAATTAGTAAGAAAGCCATCAGAAAAGTAGGTTGATAAGCAGGACAAATGTGGACCCTCTGGGTGTAACCAGATATAGTGGCTGACATTCTATGAGTGTCACAATCCCACATTTTGGGATTGTGTAGATGAAGATATAATATCTGACCTGAAGAAACGATTGATCCTGTTTGCCCCTAGAGATCTCCCTGAATCCTGAATTTGCACAGATAAGTTTTTGTTTGTCTTGGCCATCATGAGCTGAAGGTTCTGGAGGATAGATGGATACAAGATATTAGTACCCAGATAATAAAATATAATTGGTGAGTGTATGTGTTTACAGATGGGATGCCAGAAAAGACACACACACACACACACACACACAAGTATTAGGCCACCATGGTTAGATGTACCCCCTAAAAATAATACTAAATATGGTGTCATTTGTAGAACAATTCAATAAAATATAGGCTTACAGCCTAGATTTTGACTCAATGATTATCAGAATAACTCATAAAGTGTGATGAAAGAATTTCCTGCTGAATTTTCAGCCAAACAGTCAAACACCTAATAGTTACCTTTACCCAGGCCCCCATTTCCCTGTGTCGGATTGGAGAGTATTTATCTGAGAATTATGAGAACCCTCATAGAGGGACACCTGGCAGAGTCATTTCTTATCTTTAAGGGACAGACTGTTTGTTGCTGTAGTACAGAATGTATTTTCCTGTTACAGTACAGATTTTGAATTCACAGATATCTGGTGTAGGCACAGAATCATTATTTTTAAATTAGGGGGAGATTCCCTAGGGAAACAGATTTAGACTAATCCACAGATTACCACAGGAAGCCAGTCTTGAAGCTCCAGCTGTGCCTGCTCCTGAATCCTGTGCTCTGTCATGAGCGCCCCTCTGGAGACCAGTCTCCTCCCTGAAGGGAGGTTTGTCTCTGGGGCCCTCACTGACTTCCCCTCACTGTGTCTCTTGCACAGTCATACACAGCCATGTCCTGAACTTTCAGGCTGTTCATTGGAGGATAGAGTATGTTTTGGGAGTTGTACCTGGAGATGGTGAATCGGCCTTTCTCGGAATCAATGTAGTATTTTTAATTACCATCACCACTAATGGCTGCGATCCACTGCAGGCCCTTCCTTGGAGCCTGGCGGACCCAGTGCATGCTATAGCTACTGAAGCTGAATGCAGAGGCTGCACAGGAGAGTCTCAGAGACCCGCCAGGCTTTCTCAGATAGCCCTCAGACTCCACCAGCTGTACCTCACCGGACACCTGAAAACACAGTGGCACTGTGATTAGACACACACACACACACACACACACACAGCAGGGTCTATAGTGATTACAATGTAAAATGGTGTAAAATTCATGATGTGTCCTGTGTACTAGCTCCTGGGCACAAAATGGAAACAGAGGAGACCCCAGAGACTGGTACTGTCCTCTGAGCCCCCCCTGTCAGGTGCTGTGACTGGTTTATTAGCAGACAGAGTTGCATTTGCATGGCCCCTGATATTTAGAACCTGATGTGTAGTTCTCCCTCAGACTCAGAGAAACACAAGCACTCTCAAGGGAAAACACAGCTCTTAAAAAGTTCTTATCAAGAACCTTTTATGCTTTGATTATTATATATTATCAGTTTTTTAAAAGTAGTTTTCAATTTATAAACTTTATATGACATGCACATCAGTTGTGTTATGAGAGCTCACAGTGCATACTCTCTCATTCCTTTTAAGAGGTGGATGGATACACATCATAATAGTGGTCGACTCTTATCTGTTTCTTGATTGGGAACAGTATTGTATTCTTTTGCCTCCAAGGAACGTCCCCATTTTTGTGATATTTTTAAACTGTGGCCATGAAGTTATTCATAAAACATGTCCATGAAACATGGGGAATGGTGTCACTTTGCTGGTTTCTGATCTTAGAGATTGCATAATCAGGTAAACTGGCGGATATTTATCACGTCCTCTTCTCAAAAGCCAGGTTTGTTTAATCTGCAGATTATCGTGCTCTTTCTATTTCATTTACTTGAGTTTCATATATTTATTAGTTCCTACCCCCACCCCACACCCTCCTAGCTTATGATGTAGCATACTCAACTGTTTTCTAGTTCCATTAGAGGGAAATTGAAGGAATTAATTTCAGAATTTTAATTCTAGATTATACAGGTGTTTGTTGTTACAAATTATCCACTAAGTTTCTTCAGTGGAATCCCATTGATTGTTATGTTGTGCTTTTATTTTTGTTCAATCCAGTACAGCTTTCCAGGTTATAAAAATAGTTAAATACCTGTCATAGCTATCAATGAGACAAACAGCATTTGTATATAAAACATGTATTCATGCACACATACAATTCTGTGTATGCATAAAATCTACAAATGAATGAATATTGTAATAGAAGAAAAATGTGGTCCTTGTATGAAAAACTTACCTCTGAAAATTTATGACCAGATCCTACATTGAATGACACAGGGCCAGAAGATTAAAGCCATTCAATATGAGCCTGTGGGATGACTTCCTTCACAAAGTAGAGTAGACCTTAAAGATGTGGCTCAGAGTAAAATATGTGTGACTCTTATTTGCTGATGTAGCACCACTCAACAGGAAAAGTACAGGGAGGAGTTGGATAAGTAATGTGATAGTGAGAGAATTGCAATTACTGACATGAACTAAAATGTATATGAATTATTGGATGTAACATTGATGATCTACTTTTTAAAAGAACATTTTATTAGGGGCTCATACAACTCTTATCACAATCCATACATATCACTTCATTAGATTCATAATAAAAGACTAATATTTATTAACATGGTATTTGTAATGCAGTCTGTTTGTGTTCCAGATAATCGCGTTAGTAGTAGATAACTTAATGTATCAAGCCTTCCAATCCTTTGCCCTGCCCACACGCTTTTTTTAAAACATTTTATTAGGGGCTCATGCAACTCTTATCACAATCTATACATATACATACATCAATTGTATGAAGCACATCCATACATTCTTTGCCTTAATCATTTTCATAGCATTTGCTCCCCACTTAAGCCCTTTGCATCAGGTCCTCTTTTTTTCCCCTCCATCCCTGCTACCCCTACCTCATGAGCCCTTGATAATTTATAGATTGTTATTTTGTCATATATTGCCCTATCCGGACTCTCCCTCCCCCCATTCTCTTCCGCCCACACGCTTTTTATCTTCTTCTCCCTCATGTAGTTTATCATCCCTTCCTTCACTAAAGACAGCACTTGGCCACCTTCTAACTCATTGTTTCCTTACCCTCTATGTCCTTCCCAGCTCTATAACATCAAACTCTGTTTCAAAAAGAACCAGGAATAAAATATCATAAACTATTATGCTTCTGCTCTCGAACGTACAATTTAGCAATTCTCCAGCTCAAGTGGGAGGAAAACCACAGCGCCTGGCAGGAAATACCTCACAACACCTGTTTGCTCCTGAGAGTGGTCCTTGTGCTTGTGCTAGTGGGGCATGAGCACCCGTCTCCCTATCCCTTAACTGTAAATGAGGTTTGTGTCTGGGCTCATACTAACTAGCCTTCACTGTGTCTTGTACAGTATAACAAAGCTGTGTCCTAAGATTTCAGTGTGTTCATTTGCAAATTATCTCTTCAAATGGAAGATCTACCTTTCATAGATTTAATCATACTCTGTTGTTTGACATTTCAAATAAAACCAACGCCCTCCAGTCTCTGTCCTGGAAACTGTCGGATCTAATATAATGTCCCATGAAGGTGAATCCAGAAGTTTCACAGGGTAGTCTCAGAGAACATCCCCCTTCCACACCTGGCTTTCTTAGGTCGCCTCCAGATTCCACCAGGTGCACTTCACACTGGAAACCTGTAAACACAGAGACACTGTGATAAGATAACACACACAGTAGCATCCAAGTATACAGACAACCACTCAACGAGTCCTCAACTGTTACCATGTAAAATGGTAATATTAAGTCATAGCTCCTCTCTGAATTTTGACATAGGATGTTGATGTGTCCTGTGTCCTGTGCACCCAAGAGTCTGTATAGACCTGCCCTGTTCCTGCACAGTAGTTTGTGTCTGTGATCCCACTGACTTCCCCTTACTGAAACTCCCATAGAGTAAATGTGTCTTGTCTCCGTGGTCACAGAATTGAACTATAGAGAGAAGTATTTTGTGGGTGTGCTTCTGAAGCTCAAGGTCCAATTCTTCAGAGATGAAGCATAGTTTTTGTTTTTTATTCACAACCTAATAATGTTGTTTTTTGTTTTATTTTAATCATTTTATTGCGGGTTCATACAACTCTTATCACAATCCATACATACATTCATTGATTCAAGTACATTTGTATATTTGTTGCCATCATCATTCTCAAAACATTTTCTTTCTACTTGAGCCCTTGGTATGGTATTAACTCCTCATTTCCCCCCACCTCCCTCCTGCACTGTCCCTCCCTCACAAACCCTTGAAAATTTATAAATTATTATTATATTTTCATGTCTTACACTGTCCAGTGTTTCCCTTCACCTTTTCTGTTGTCCTTCCCCCAGGGAGGGGCTTATATGTAGATCATTGTGATTGGTTCCCCCTTTCTCCCCAACCTCCCCTTCCCCTCCTGGTATCACTACTTTCGGTATTGGTACTGAGGGATTTATCTGTCCTGGATTCCCTGTGTTTCCAGCTCTTATCTGTACCTATGTACATGCTTTGGTCTAGTTGGATTTGTAAGGTAGAATTGGGGTCATAATAGTTGGTGGGCAGGTGGGGAACATTAAAGAACTAGAGAAATGTTGCATATTTCATCTGTACTATACTGCACCCTGACTGGCTCGGCTCCTTCCCCATGACCCTTCTGTAAGGGGATGTCCAGTTGCCTATACATGGATTTAGGGTCTCCATTCTGCACTCCCACTCATTTACAATGATATAATTTTTTTTTCTTTCATGCCTGACACCTGATCCTATTGACACCTCATGATCTCTTGTGATGGTGTACTTCTTCCATGTGGGCTTTGTTGCTTCTAACCTAGATGGCCACTTGTTGTTCTTCCAGGTTTGTTGAAAATGATTTTATTGGGGGCTCATACAACTCTTATCACAATCGATCCATAAATCCATTGTATGTCAACCACATTTGTATATTTGTTGCCCTCATCATTCTCAAAACATTTGCTTTCTACTTATGTCCCTGGTATCAGCTCTTGATTTCCCCCCTATCTCTCCAATTCCCCCTCCTAATGACCCTTTGATAATTTATAAATGATTATTATTTTCTCATATCTTACACTATCTGACATCTCCCTTCACCCACTTCGCTGTTGTCCATCCCCAAGGGGGAGGTTATATGTAAATATTTATAATCAGTTCCCTTTTCTACCCCACCTACCCTCCACTCTCCTGTATCACCACTCTCACCACTGGTCCTGAAGGGATTAACTGTCCTAGATTCCCTGTGTTACCAGTTCCTATCTGTACTAGTGTACATCCTCTGCTCTAGCCAGATCTTTAAGGTAGAATTGGGATCAGGATGGGGAGAGGAGCATTTAAGAACTAGAGGAAAGTTGTATGTTACATTGTCATTACACTGCACCTGACTGGATCGTCTCTGCCCTGAGACTCTTCTGTAAGGGATTGGTCTGTTACCTACAGATGGGTTTTGTGTATCCAATCTGCTCTCACCCTCATTCATAATTATATGCTTTTTTTTGTTCTTTGATGCCTTGATACCTGATCCCTTCGACACCTCGTGATCACACAGAGTGGTGTGCTTCTCCCATGTGGGCTTTGTTGCTTCTGAGCTAGATGGCCACTTGTTTACCTTTAGGCCTTTAAGAACCCAGACAGAATCTGTTGATAGCTGGGTACCATCAGTTTTCTTCAGATTTCCTACGCACACATTTGACTTCAGCAGTAATGTCGGGAAGGTGATCATCATGGAATGCCAATTTAATAGAACAAGTGTTCTTGCATTGAGGAAGTACTTAAGCGGAGGCCCAATGTCCATCTGCTGCCTTAATACTAAACCTATAAATATATGCACATAATAGATCTATTTCCCCACCCTCATATATAAATATATTTACATATGTACATGCCTGTATTTAAACCTCTATAAATGCCATTTGCCTCCTAGTTCTTTCCTCTATTTCCTTTTGCTTTCCTCTTGTCCCACTATCATTCTCAGCCCTCATTTGGGTTTCAGTAATTTCTCTCAGTTACATTGCTCTTGATAAATCTCTACCAGGCCTCTCACACCCTCCATGCCACTGATTTTGGATCACTTGTTGTTCCCTTGTCCCTGAGTTGGTCAACACCACCTCCTTTCCCCCACCTCCCCCTCTCCCATGTCTCCCCGGTACCCTCGGTCCTGATGTTTTCTCCGCCAGACTGTTTATCCAGCCTGTCTTATCTAGAAAGACCTGTAGAGGTAATAACATGAACAAAAACAACACAGAGCAAAACAAAGCAACAAAGAAAGTAAAACAACAACAAAAAAACCAATGATCAAAAAATTAATTAAATTGTAAAAAGAAAATCTGTAAATAGTTCAAAATCTGTTTGTTGACTTCTACGAGTGTGTTCCAGTCCAGTTCAGTGAGGTGCCATACTCTGGCCCCAAAATCTGTCCTTTGCACTCCCTCAGGACCTCCCAGCTCTGTTCTCCCCACTGCTATGGCAAACACCCTGAGGGTTTTGCCTTGGTTTGGTGGGGTCAGACCAGGCCAATCCTGACACGGTGGCTCCAGAGTTGTTGCCCATAGTGCCATGGATCGTCGATGAACTCCGTGTCTCATAGTGGAGCCACTCTGCGCATTGGCTGCTCTTAGTGGGGATATCATCCTCCAGGATTGGTGGGCCAGGATGTGCTCCACTCTCTCTTCCTCCATCTTCATTTGCTCCCCTATGTTCTGTTCAGACATTTCCCTCTCCCCGAGCTGCAGCTTTGGTGCTGTCCTCTAAAGTAAATTCTTCTGGGGGAGCGGCAGCTGTCCACATAGCTGGAATGGGGGCCGGACCCTCAGACCCCTACACTGGCTCACTGCTCCATGCCAGCACTCTGCATTCACACACAGGAACACGGGGATGGGAAGAAGTCTGGTCCCTCTCTCACTGTGGAGATATAAACAATACCCTCCCCATGGGTGGGTTAGAGCCCTGTTCTCCCACTTCACATTTCTATCTTTTCCCTCTCCTCCTTTTTAGTTGGCTACCATGTGTACACCTGGATATGGTCTGGCCCCTGGCATACTACCTGCACCTCACCCAAAAAATGTTTGTGTACAGCAGATTTTTCCTATGCCTCTTTTGCATTTTTTTCAAGCTTACCCCAGTGGATCATGTTGTACTTGTCCTTTTGTGCTTGGCTTACATCACTTAGCATAATTTCCTTCAGTTCTTCCCATGGGGTGATATGTTTCATGTGATTATCACTGCTTTTTAGCCATGCGTAGTATTCCATTGTATGTATGTACCAAAGTTTTTTAATCCATTCGTCTACTGATGGATATTTGTGTTGTGTCCAACTTCTTGCCATTGTGAACTCTGCCACGATGAATGTTGGAGCGCAAATGTCTGACCGTGGTTTGTTTCTTGCCTCTTCTGGGTGTATGCCCATAGGGGGATTGCTGGGTCATATGGTAGCTCAATTTCCATCTGTTTTAGAAATCACCAAAGCTATTTCCATAGTGGCTGTGCATACCTACAGGTCCACCAGCAGTGGATGAGAGTTCCTATCTCACTACAACCCCTCCAACATTTGTTGCTTTCTGATTTTTTTGAATTGGGCTATGTTTGAGGGTGTTAGGTTGGTATCTCATTGTAGTTTTAGTTATCATTTCTCTTATAGCTAATGATCAGGAACATTTTCTCATAAGTTTATTGGCCTTTCAGATTTCTGCTGCTGTGAAACTTCTTTTCAGGTCAGTTGCCCACCTCCTCGGTGGACAATTAGTTTGTTGTTTTTTTTTCTTTTTTGAACCTAGCAGAATATTAGAGATTTTAGTAATAACGCCTTTTCTGATCTGTCATTGCCAAGGCTGTTTTCCCAGTCCGTGGACTCTCCTATTACTCTTTTGGTGAGTTTTTTTTATGTACACAGGTGTTTTATCTTCAGTATATTCCATTTGTCAATTTGTTAATCATCTGTATTGTGTCATTCCTTATTTCTGACAGCCTATGTAATCCTTGCGCCAAAGTTCTCAGGTTGGTTCCTATTGCCTCATTGATGGTCCACATAGTTTGGGCTTTTACCTTGAGGTCTATCATCCAGTTTGATTTTATTCTTGTGCAGGGAGTGAGGTAAGGGTCTTGCTTAATTTTTCTGCAAGTAGATATCCATTTTTTCCAGTATGACTTGTTGAAAATGGCATCTGCTTCCCATTTGATGTTTTAGGGCCCTTATCAAAGATCAGTTGTCTGTATGCCGATGATTTTAATTCTGGGTTTTCAGTTCTTTTTCATTGGTCTGAATATCTGTCATTAGAAAAATATCATGCTGTTTTGACCACTGTGGCTGTATAATATGTGCCAAAGTCAAGTAAAATAAGCCTTCCCACTGTGTCCTCCTTCAGAAGTTGTCTGCTAATTCTTGGCTTCTTCCCTCTCCATATGAAGTTGGTAATAAATCTTTCCATTTCTTTTTTTTTTTTAACTTAGGCAATTTATTTATTTATTTGTTTGTTTCATAAATACATACATTTTCTTGAATTTAGCAGACAGTACTCATATTATTTATATTTCATAGTGGCGGCAAAAAGTCGAGCACTGGCCTTGAAAGTGACACTTATGACTTACGTTACGGCAAATTCAGAGAAAAAATAATACAAGTTAGTATTGTTATTATTTAGAAAGAAATATAGGATTTAAATTAAAATAACTTTAAAAATAGTTACTTTATAACAATCAAATTAATTTAATGTATAAACTAACAATAAAATATGTTCATGTAATTATGTGCCTACTTGCTGTGTTTTTAGCAATATGTATATAATAATTTATAATATAATTTTTTTTAACAATTTATTGGGGCTGATACAATTCTTTTCACAGTTCATACATATACATACATCAATTGTATAAAGCACATCTGTACAGTCTTTGCCCTAATCATTTTTTTCTCTTTTCTTCTTTTACATTTTATTAGGGACTCCAACAACTCTTACCACAATCCATACATATACATACATCAATTGTATAAAGCACATCCATACATTCCCTGCCCCAATCATTCTCAAGGCATTTGCTCTCCACTTAAGCCCCTTGCATCAGGTCCTCTTTTTTTTTCCCCCCCTCCCTCCCCTTTCCCCCCTCCCTCATATGCCCTTGGTAATTTGTACCTCGTTATTTTGTCATATCTTGCCCTATTCGGGGTCTCCCTTCCCCCCTTCTCTGCTGTCCCTCTCCCAGGGAAGAGGTCACATGTGGCTCCTTGTAATCAGTTCCCCCTTTCCAACCCACTCACCCTCCACTCTCCCAGCATCGTCCCTCACGCCCTTGGTCCTGAGGGTATCATCCACCCTGGATTCCCTGTACCTCCAACCCTCATATGTACCAGTGTACAGCCTCTGTCCTATCCAGCCCTGCAAGGTAGAATTCGGATCATGGTAGTTGGGGGGAGGAAGCATCCAGGATCTGGGGGAAAGCTGTGTTCTTCATCGATACTACCTCACACCCTAATTAACCCATCTCCTCTCCTAAGCCCCTCTATGAGGGGATCTCCATTGGCCGACACTTGGGCCTTGGGTCTCCACTCTGCACTTCCCCCTTCATTTAATATAATATATATATATACATACATATACACATATATACACATACATACACACACTTATATCTTTTTTTTTTTTTTTGCATGATGCCTTATATCTGGTCCCTTGGGCACCTCGTGATCGCACTGGCCAGTGTGCTTCTTCCATGTGGGCTTATTTGTTTCTGAGCGAGATGGCCGCTTGTTCACCTTCAAGCCTTTAAGACCCCAGACACTATCTCTTTTGATAGCCGGGCACCATCAGCTTTCTTCACCACATTTGCTTATGCACCCATTTGTCTTCAGCGATCCTATCATGGAGGTGTGCAGTCAATGATATGATTTTTTGTTCTTTGATGCCTGGTAACTGATCCCTTTGGGACCACTCGATCACACAGGCTGGTGTGTTCTTCCATGTGGACTTTGTTGCTTCTGAGCTAGATGGCCGCTTGTTTATCTTCAAGCCTTTAAGACCCCAGTCACTATCTCTTTTGATAGCCGGGCACCATCAGCTTTCTTCACCACATTTACTTGTTCACCCACTTTGGCTCCAGCCGTGTGTCGGGAGAGTGAGCATCATAGAGTTCCAATTAAATAAAAGAAGGTATTCATGCATAGAGGGAGTGTTTGAGTAGAGGCCCAAGGTCCTTCCGCCACCTTAATACTTGACCTATAAATATCGACACAAAGATCTATTTCCCCAACCTCCTATATATATTTGCATGTACATGTCTTTGTCTAGACCTCCATGAATGCCCTTTGACTCCTAGCTCTTTCCTCCATCTCCCTTGACCTTCCTCCTGCCCTACTACCATGCTTCATCGCCACCTGGGCTAGAGTATACCTCTTCTCTAAGCAACCTTACCCTTGATCATTTCCCATCAGGCCTGCCACTCCCCCTTCTCTACCATTTGGGGTCCCATGTTTTTCCCTTGTCCCTGGGTTTGTTAACACCACTTCCTTCCCCCCCCCTACCCCCCACCCCAAGTCCCCCCGGAACTGTCGGTCCCGTTGTTTTTCATCCAGATAGTTCGTCCAGCCTGTCCTATTCAGACAGACCTGTGGAGTCACTAACATGCACGAAAACTAGACAGAGGAACACAAAGCAACAGTATACAACCAGACAACAAAACAACCAAAACAAACCACTGAAAAAGAACAGAACAAAACAGTTCACAAGAGAAAAGCTTGTAGTTAGTTCAGGGATCTTTGCTGGCCCTTAGGAGCGTTTTCCAGTCCAGTCTGTTGGGGCACCACGCCCTGGCCCCAAAGTCCACTTTCAGCATTCCCTGGGGACCTTGCCACTCCATTCCCTTGCTGTTCCGCTGCACTCCCCCAGTGATTTGCCTCGGTGTGTTGGGATCAGGTCAGGTGCAATTCCCACACTGTGTCTCCGGTACTGTCCCCTGTATCGCCCTTAGTCACTGAGGGGCATCATGTCTCATAGTAGGGCCAGCCATGTTGTTCTCGCTGTGGACTGGCTGCTCTACTCAGGAACATCATCATCACGGCCTGGTGGGCCAGGCTGTGCTCCACTCTCTCCTCCTGCCCCTTCATCTGCTCCCGTGTGCTCTGATCAAATATGTCCATCTCCCATAGCTGCAGAGTCAATGTCGTCCTTTGGAACAAATTCTTTTCAGGGGAGGGGCAGGAATCCACTTAATTTATGGTGCTGGGGCCAGCCTCCCAGACCTCTCCACCGGTTCCGTCCTCCACGCCGGGATATTGCATTCACACCTTGCGACACTGGGTTGAAGTCTGGTCCCACTTTCCCTGTGGAGATATAAACCATACCCTCCCCTTGGGTGGATTAATGCCCCATTTCTGTCATGCTGATTGTACTTACCTCAGGGGACTCATATTGTACCTGTCCCTTTGGGTCTGGCTTATCTCGCTTAACATAATTCCTTCCAGCTCTTCCCATGAAATAACGTGTTTCATGTGCTCATCGGTGCTTTTTAGTGCTGCACAATACTCCATTGTGTGTATGTGCCAAAGTTTGCTAATCCACTCGTCTATCGATGGAAACTTAGGCTGTTTCCAAGTCTTTGCTATTGTGAATTGTGCCGCAATAAACATTGGAGCGCATATGACTGGTCGTGTTTTATTTGCTGCTTCAACCGGGTATATGCCCAGTAGAGGGATGGCTGGGTCGTAAGGTAGATCAATTTCCATTTTCTTTAGGTATCGCCAGATTGCTTTCCACAGTGTCTGTACAAATCTGCACGACCACCAGCAGTGGAGGAGGGTTCCTATTTCACCACAGCCCCTCCAACACTTGTTGCTCTCTGATTTACTGATCTGAGCTAGCCTGAGGGGTGTTAGGTGGTATCTCATGGTTGTTTTGATTTGCATTTCTCTTATGGCAAGGGACTTCGAGCACTTTCTCATATATTTATTGGCCATATTGATCTCCTCTCTAGTGAAAGTTCTTCTCATTTCTTTTGCCCACTTCCTTAGGGGGTTAACTGTTTTCCTCTTTTTGCAGGTCATGATGGTGTTGTAGATTTTAGTAATGAGCCCTTTGTCTGACGTGTCATTACTAAAAATCTTCTCCCAGTCTGTGGGTTGCCTTGTCACCCTCTTGGCAAAGTCTTTCGAGGTGCACAGGTGTTTTATTCTTATTAGATCCCATTTGTCGATTTCCAGATCACCTGTGTGTGTCCCCTTCCCTGTTGCAGTGAGCCTATGTGCTCCCTGGGCCAGTGCTCTGAGATTAGTCCCGATTCCCTCCTTAATGGTCCTGATGGTTTGGGGTTTGACTTCTAGATCTGTGATCCACCTTGAGTGTATTCTTGTGCATGGGGTGAGGTAGACGTCTTGTTTCAACTTTCTACATGTGGATATCCATTGTTTCCAGCACCACTTATTAAAGAGGGCATCTGCTTCCCACTTGACGTTTTTGGGGCCCTTGTCGAAGATCAGTTGTCTATATGCTGATGGTTTTACTCCTGGGCTTTCTATTCTTTTCCACTGGTCTGAGTGTCTATCATTGTGCCAGTACCATGCTGTTTTGACCACTGTAGGTGTGTAGTAGGCATTAAAATCAGGTAGGGCGAGTCCTCCAATTGTGTCTTTCTTCTTGAGGAGTTCTCTGCTAATTCTGGGTTTCTTCCCTCTCCATATGAAGTTGGTGGTCAGTTTTTCCAATTCTTTGAAGAAGGTTGATGGTAATTGGATTGGTATAGCATTGAACTTGTAGAGTGCTTTAGGAAGAACTGTCATCTTTACTATGTTCAGCCTACCTAACCATGAGCAGGGGAGCTTCATCCATTTGTGAAGGTCACTTTTGGTTTCCTGTAATAGGGTTTTATAATTATGCTTATATAGGTCTTTAGTATTTTTTGTTAAGTATATTCCTAGGTATTTCAGTTTGTTCTTGGCTACTGTGAAGGGTACTTCCCTCTTAATCGCCTCTTCCATGGCCCTGTCCGATGTGTATAGAAACCCTACCGACTTCTGTTTATTGATCTTGTATCCTGCTACTCTTTCGTATTCCTCTATTGCTGTAAGTATTCCAACTGTGGAGTTTTGGGGGTCTTCAATGTATAGGATCATGTCATCTGCAAATAACGATAGTTTCACCTCCTCCTCTCCCAACTGGATCCCTTTGATGTCCTTCCGCTGTCTTATGTTGTTAGCCAGAACCTCCAAAACGATATTGAATAGAAGAGGGGACAGGGGGCATCCTTGTCTTGTACCCTTTTTCAGTGGTATTGTTCTTGTCTTTTCTCCATTGACTATGATGTTGGCTGTTGGTCTTTCATAGATAGCTTGTATGAGCTTGAGGAACTTACCTTCCAATCCTATCTTCATGAGTGTCTTGATTAGGAATGGATGCTGGATGTTGTCAAATGCTTTTTCTGCATCTATGGATATTATCATATGGTTTTTATCCTTTTTCTTCTCGATGTGGTGTATGATATTGATGGATTTTCGGATGTTAAACCATCCCTGCATCGCTGGGATGAATCCTACTTGGTCGTGGTGAATGATATGTTTGATGTTCCTTTGTATTCTATTGGCCAATATTTTGTTAAGGATTTTTGCATCTATGTTCATTAGAGATAATGGTCTGTAATTCTCTACACTTGTGGGGTCTTTTCCCTGTTTGGGTATCAAAGTAATGCTGGCTTCGTAAAATGAGTTTGGGAGCTTGCCGTTCTTTTCTATGTTATGGAATACTTTGTGGAGGATCGGTGTCAGCTCTTCCCTGAATGTTTGGTAAAATTCTGCTGTGTAGCCATCTGGCCCTGGGGCCTTTTTCCTTGGTAGGTTTTTGATGACACTCTCTATTTCTTCCTTCGCTATGGGTTTGTTGAGGTTCTTGATCTCTGTCTCAGATAATCTAGGGATAGATTGTTTTTCTAAATATTTATCCATGTCTTCCAGGTTTCTGAATTCATTAGAATACAAACCTTCATAGTACTTTGTGATTATCCTTTTTATCTCATTGGGGTCTGTTGTTATTGCCCCCGATTCATCCCTCATCCTGGCTATTGATGATTGTTCCTTTCTATCTTTGGTAAGCTTTGCCAGGGGAGTGTCAATTTTATTAATTCGTTCATAAAACCAGCTTCTAGTTGCGTTAATCCTTTGCATTGTTCTTTTGTCTTCCCACTGGTTTAACTCTGCCCTGATTTTTATTATTTCTTTTCTCTTGCTATTGGAGGGGTAGTTCTGTTGACTCTGTTCTAGTTGTTGGAGGTTTTGTGTTAACATATCTGTCATACGCCTTTCTTCTTTTTTCATGTATGCATTCAGTGATATCACGCTACCTCTGATAACTGCCTTTGCAGTGTCCCATAAGTTTTGATATGTTGTATGCTCGTTCTCATTAGTTTCTAGAAATTTCCTGATATCCTCTCTGATCTGGACCTTAACCCATTCATGTCGCAGGATATCGTTGTTTATTCTCCAATTGGTGGCCCTTGCTTTTCTGGGTGCCCTTCTATTAATCTCCAGCTTTATGGCATGGTGGTCTGAGAAAGACGTCTGGATAATATCTATGTGTTTGAATTTACTCAGGCTGGCCTTGTGCCCCAGCATGTGATCTATTCTTGAGAAAGATCCGTGTGGATTGGAGAAGAATGTGAAACCTTTTGCTTTTGGATGAAAGGCTCTATAGATGTCTATCAGGCCCTGTTGCCTAATTACATTGTTTAGCTCTCTGGCCTCTTTGCTGAGCTTCTTTCCCTGTGACCTGTCTTTCTCTGATAGTGGAGTGTTGAAGTCCCCCACTATTATTGTTGTTTCCGTGATTTCTTCTGTCATTTTTTTAATAGTTTGTTTGACGAAATTTGCAGCACCATTATTAGGTGCGTAAATATTCAGTATGCTTATTGCTTCCTGGTCCCTCTTTGTATCTTTTTATGTTTTGGATCTTGAGATCCATTTTGTCGGAGATTAAGATAGCCACTCCTGCCTTCTTGGAGTTACCATTTGCTTGGTAAACTTTCTGCCAGCCCTTTATTCTCAGCATATGCTTGTCTGCTTGCTTAAGGTGTGTCTCTTGCAGGCAGCAGATTGATGGGTTATGTTTTCTAATCCAATCCTCCAGCCTCTTTCTTTTAACATATGAATTGAGCCCATTTGTATTCAGAGTGATTATTACAATCTCTGGCTTCATGGTTGCCATATTCTGTTTTGTGTTTTGGGTCTTTGCCTATCTTCCTTCATATCAGTGTACTGCGTTTGAGTGGAGGGTTTCTATTCCTGTCCTCTTTTCCATCTGAGACCGTGTTGTCCTGCTACGTGTTGCTGGCATGTTGGCTTCTAGATGGAGATGGGCTATATGGTGGTCTCCTGGTGGTTCTAGTTGGAGCTTGATCTTCTGGCCATAGTGAGTCAGCCAGTATGTTCTGCAGGGTCGGGTGACTTGCTGTATATTTTTTGAGTTCTTCCTTGTCCTGGAAGACCCTTATCTTACCCTCTATCTTAATGGATAACTTGGCAGGGTATAGGATTCTGGGGGAGGCATTTTCATCTTTCAGTTTTTGGAAGATGTTGCTCCATTCTCTCCTCCTCTTCATGGTTTCAGCTGATAAGTCTGAGCATATCCTTACCTGCGCTCCTTTGTATGTGACTGTCTTCCTTTCTCTTGATGCTCGTAGAATTTTCTCTTTTTCCTCTAAGTTGGATAATTTTACAATTATATGCCTTGGCGTGTTCTTCTTGGTGTTTAGCTTAGCCGGCGTCCTCTCTGCTTCCTGTATGAGAGTCGGATTCTCCTTTGTTAGGTTGGGGAAATTTTCTTCCAGGAATTCCTTTGCTATCTTGGCGGTTGATTTGTGTGTTATGTTATGTTCCGGTAGACCGATTATTCGAATATTATTCCTCTTCATAGCATCTGTCATTGATCTCAGGCTGTCTTCTGTTTCTTTAATTTTCCTATCTGATTGTTTTTCTCGCTTGCTTCGTTTGGTTTGAGCGTCCTCGAGTTCACTGATACGGTTCTCAGCCTCCTCAAGCCTAGATATAGCTTCTGTGACCTTTTGTGTGGCCTCTACTACCTCCTCTGTTAGCTTCTGCAGTTCCTTTTGGTGGATAGTATTCATCCCCTCTATTGTGGACTTCATCCCCTCTATTGTGCATTTCATCCCTTCTATCGTTGCATCCTTATTTTGGTTTGCTTCTCTTAGCTCCTGTATTACTGCAAGCAGAGTTCTGAAGATTTCCTTTTGTGGCTGATCTATATCTGTTTCTTCTATGAGTGACGTTAGGTCTGTTAAAGTGCCTCGTTTTTCTGATTTTTTTGTTGGGAGTGATGTGGTCTGTTGATTTTTCCTTGATCCTTTAATAGACCCCATGCTTCTGGGAGACAGGAGTAACTTTATTGTGTGGAGGCTCAGGCCACTGTGCCGTCTCCTGGGGTGGCTGGGGCGGGCTGCGGCAGGCTTAGGGCTGGCACTGGGGACACAACAGGGCCCCAGGTGGTGAGAGCTGGCTGGAGCTCACTGACGGCTCCTCAGGGACTGCAAAGCCGAGACCCAGGCTCCACTGCAGGTGGAGTGTTTGATCTGCCCGGGCTGTGAGCGGGCGCGGGGAGGCCCCTTGGATAGCTGTGCAGGCAGCTGCGGGACACTGCAGGGAACAATGGTGTTCGCTCTCCGCCCTTTTGGCGCGAAACCGCAGGGGGTAATGGCGCTGGCAAAGGAGGCTTGGCGTGAAACCGCAGGGGGCAATGGCGCCCTTCCTCTGCTCAGGCTCAGAGTCCCGGCCGCCGGGGTCCCCGCAGCACCCTGGGGAGGGCACCTACTCTTGTGCCTTGCGCAGGGGGGGGCCCTTGGTGGGCAGACTCAGCAGCGCGGGGCGCGGCGCTCCGCGGAAGCTCAGGGTCCGGGACAGGCGCGGGTTGGGCAATGGCTCCTGTTGGCGGGAAGTGCTCAGCGCAGGGTCCCCGCCAGGAGTGGAGCTGGCGCTAGGCTGCCAGGGGCTGGCGGGGGCGGGCGGGGGTGGGAGGCTGGCGCACGGAGGGCAGGTGGAGAGGTCCGCGGCAGCGGTGCGGGTGGATGGTCCCCCGTGGGGGTCGCCAGACAATCCGCGGGTACGCTCCCCTGAGCTTGGATGAATGGAGGGAGGGACGTGGGCCCGAGGGCAGATCGCTGCCCTGTGGGGAGAGGGGAACTGCGGGAGAGGAAAGCTTCTCTCCCAGTGGGGATCCGCGATAGGGAGTGGGGAGTGGGCCACTGGAGTAGGCAGGGCAGGCAAGCGGCTCTGGGCTGGCGTCGGGTTTGGGGATGGAGCCTGAGCCGGTCACCAGTGAGCTCACGGCAGCTTAGTGGCCAGAGATGTCCCACTAGTCTGGTCCTCTTTCACCTAGACCCCTGCTCCGGACAAATACGTGGGATAGGACTGGGGTGCTGACCCAGGGGGATATTTCACTCACCAGACTCTTACTATTCAGCTACCTGGTCGCCAATCCCGCTTTGTTTGGAGGAGCTCTCAGAGTATGCGGGTGTCCCTGTCGGCCATCTTCCCCCGTCCCTCCATTTCTTTGGGAAAAGATGATGGTAATTTTATTGGGATTGCATTAAACTTATATAGTGTCTTGGGCAGAACCAACATCTTTACTATATTGACTCTTCTAATCCACAAGCATGGGATATTCTTCCATTTGTTGAGGTCATTTTTGGTTCCTTTTAATAGTGTTCTATAGTTTTCCTCATAGAAATCTTCTGATATATATTTTTAAGTCAGGTATATCCCTAGATATTTAGATTTGTGGTTCGCCATTGTGAAAGGTACGACCTTTTTGATCTCCTCCTGTGTGGTATTGCCTGATATGTATAGCAGTCCAACAGATTTCTGTTGGTTGATTTTGTATGCTGCCACTCTGCCATATTTTTCTATTCCTTCCAGTACTCCTCTTGTGAAGCTTTTCGGATTTTTTTATATACAAAATTCATATCATCTGTGAATAGCAATTGTTTCACCTCTTCTTTAACCCAGACAAATATCTGTGATGACTTTTCTTTGCCTTATGCTGTTTGCTAAGAGCTCCAGTAATGTTCAATAATATTGGGGACAAAGGGCACCCCTTTTTCAGTGGGATTACTTTCGTCTTCTCTCCATTGACTACCATATTGGTTGTTGGTTTTTCATATATAGCTTGTATTATATTTCCTTCCATTCCCTATCTTCTCAAGCGTCTTACACAGGAATTGGTGTTGGATGTAGTCAGATGCTTTTTCCACATCTATTGATATTATTATGTGGGTCTTATAGTTTTTCATATTCAATGTGGTGGACGATACTAATGGTCTTTCATATGTTGAACCATCCCTGCATCCCTTGTATGAATCCCACATGGTCATGGTGAATTATTTGTTTTATATACTTTTGTATTCTACTCGTCTGTATTTTGTTAACGATTTTTGCATCGATGTTCATTAGGGATATTGGTCGGCAGTTGTTGATTCTTGTGGGATCCTTGCCTGGTTTCTGCATTAGAGTTATACTAGCTTCATAGAAGGAGTTTGGGAGTTGACTGTCTTTTTCTATGTTCTGGAAGAGTTTGTGTAGGAATGGTATCAGTTCTTTCCTGAATGCTTGGTAGAATTCTCCAGGGAACCCATCTGGTCCAGGGGATTTTTTGTTAGTAATCCCTTGATAACCTTATCTATTTCTTCTATTGCAATAGGTGTGGTGAGATTCTTGACATCTATCTGTGATAGTCTAGGGAAGGATTGTTTTCCCATGAATCTGTCCATTTCTTCCAAGTTGTTGAATTCATTAGAATACAGTCCTTTGTAGTACTGTGTAATTATTCTTTGGATTTCATTAGGGTCTGTTGTAATGTCCTCTCATCCTTGGTATTGAAATTTGTTCCTTCCTTTCTTTGGTTAGGTTTTCCAGTGGTCTGTCCAATCTCTTTGTCCTTTCAAATAATTGAATTTTAGCAGCACTAATTTTTTCCATGTTTTTTCCATTTTCCCTCTCCTGAGTCTCAGCTCTGATTTTTATAATTTCTTTTCTTTTGCTATTAGTAGGATTGTCCTGTTGACTCTGCTCTAGTTGCTGTAAATTTTGTGACAGTATATCAATAAGTCTCTCTTCCTATTTCATGTGTGTACTTAGTACAATGAAACTTCCTCTGATAAATGTCTTTTCTGTGTCACATAAATTGTGTTACGTCATGTTCTAAATCTCTTTGGTTTCTAGAAAGGTCCTAATTTCATCTCTGTCTGAGGAAATACACACACCTTTTGCAATAGAGAGTTATTCATCCTCCAATTGTTTGCCCTTGTTTTCTTCACCTTCATTTTGTTGATTTCCAGCCTTATGGTACAGTGGTCAGAGAGAGAGTTCTGTATGATATCAATATGCTTAAATTTATTCAGATTCATGTTATGTCCCATCATCTGGTCTATCTTCTAGTCTGTTTCATATGAGTTTGAAAATAATGTGATTTTTTTTGTATTTGGGTGAAGAAATCTGTATATATCTATTAGATTAAATTGTCTAATTATAGTCTTTAGATCTTTAAGCTCCCTGTTGCATTCCTTTCCCTGTGATCTATCTTTCTCAGAAAGTGGTGTATTGAACTCCCCTACTATAATTGTTGAGCCTGTGATTTCTTTTTTCATCTTTTGGAGCGTTTGATTGATGTATTCAGAGGGTCCCTTGTTGGGGGAATATATGTCTAAAATACTTAATGTTTTTTTGTCTCCCATTCCTTTGAGAATTATGTAGTGTCCCTCCTTATCTCTTTTTATGGTTTCACTTTGATGTCAATTTTATCCAAAATTAGGATTGCAACCTCTGATTTTTTAATTGCTGTTTGCTTGGTATCATTTTATCCAGCCTTTGATTCTCAGCCTATTTTTGTGTCTAGACTTGAGATGTGTCTCCTGTAGGCAGCAGATTGATGGGTTGTATTTTCTAAGCCAGTCTGCTAGCCTCAGTCTTTTAATGCCTGAGTGTAATCTATTGATATTGAGGGTTATTATCTCCATCTGTGGACTCTGTGATGTCATCTTGTACCTGTTGTGTTGGGTGTTTTCCTACCTCCTTTTATTATCAGTGTGTTGTGCATGTGTGTGTGTGTGGGGGGGATCATTCTTGACTTCTTTCCATGCTTAATCCAATGCTACCTTGGGGTCTGCTTTCTCTTTGTTGCCCTCTGGGTGGGGTTGTTCTGTGTGGTGGTCTCTTATTTGTGCTCGGTGAGTGCTGTTCTTCTGCCTATGCTGGGTCAGAAAAGATATTTTGTAGGACTGGGTTTCTTTTAACATATTCTTTGAGTTTTTATTTGTCTGGGAAGACTTATTCTCCATCTACTTGATAGATAATTTGGCTGGATAGAGTATTCTTGTGTTTGGATTATTTTTCCTTCAAATTTTGGAATATGTTACTGTACTCTTTCCTTTTCTTCATAGTTCCTGCTGATTGGTCTAAGAATATTCTTATTTGGGAACCTTTATATGTGATTGTTGTGTTTCCCTAGCTGGTCTCATAATTGTCTCCTTTCTCTAAAAGTTGAATAATTTGACTATTATGTGCCTTGATGATTTCTTCTTGGTAATCAGTATAGCTGGTGTTCTTTCAGCCTCCTGAATGGTTGCCTGCTTTTCATTCATTAACCTGGAGCAGTTTTCCTCTAAGAATTCTCTTTATATTTTCCCTGATGATTTCTTTGTTGTGTCTTCCTCTGGTAATCCAATTACTTTTATGCTGTTCCTATTCATAGCACCAGATACAGCCCTTTTCTTCAGCTTCTCTGATGATTTTATTAGATTTTTTAACGTTTGTTAAAGTTTGCTTGGCTGTCCCCTACATCACTGGTGTGGCTATCTGCCTCCTTCAGTCAGTTAGTGAAGTCCATGAGTATGATATTGGCTTTTGTTATATCATCTCTAAACTCTTATATTTCCTTTTGGTGTATGGCATTTCCTCCTTTTTCTGTATTGTTTCCCTTATGTCCTGTATGACTCCAAGCAGCTTTCTGAAAATTTCTTTCTGTGGCAGATCAGTGTCTCTTTCTATGCATGTCGTTACATTCAGAACATCTTCTGACATCTTCTTTTGTCTCTCTTGTTTTTTCATTGAGGTCATTGAGACTAGTTGCTGTTTGAATTGCATTGTTTTAGATGAGCCATTTTCCAGAGAGTCAAAGAGCACTGGCCTCTTTCTGGTAGACTTTTAGGAATACTTCTTCAAACTGCTTGCTGCTAATTGCATTATGGAATTGGCCTATCTCTTTTATCCTCCCGTGGCTTTACTCTTTCCCTGATCAAACAGTATTCTGTTATTTGGAGGGCAAGTTGGATGGTCCTCTCAGGGGACACTAGATGGGTGGTTGTGGATTCATGAGGATGGTGTTGCATTGGGTGAGGTCATAAGAAGCCGTGATGGTGTGGGCATAGCAGCTTCGGGCACTACAGAGGGTGTGTGTGGATGCCACGTGCCACAAAGTGTCACAGAAGGCAGGAAGAAGGTGAGTGAAATCTCCCCAGCCACATATTAAGCGCTACAGAAGGAAGGCATGCAAAATTTCCCCCAG
Organism: Tenrec ecaudatus; assembly: GCF_050624435.1. Taxonomy (NCBI): domain Eukaryota; kingdom Metazoa; phylum Chordata; class Mammalia; order Afrosoricida; family Tenrecidae; genus Tenrec; species Tenrec ecaudatus. Next base: position 13,960,842 of record NC_134532.1, read on the forward strand.
AGAAGGTGCGTGTGATTTCCCCTGGAGGAAGGTGGACAGGATTTCCCCCAGAAGAAGATGGACAGGATTTCCTCTGGAAGAAGGTAGGCAGAATTTCCCTGGAGGAAGGTGGGCTTCCTTTCCCCAGCCTTGGGTCATGGTGCAGATGGTGGAGGTCTCCCAATTAGTTAGAATGTGGGCATAAATGCTCTAGGCTAAGGGGAGTTGCCTGGAATTCAGCAGTGGCATGTGAAAGGGAAGAGAAAAAGAAAAAAAAGTCCACTGAAACTGTGGTGGGAAAGAAACAAGAGAGAGAAACAAATGAAACAAGTTTGCTGAGCCCAGATCCCTGACAGTGGGGCTGGAGGAGTTTAACCCTGCCCTAAGGCATCAGCAAGTTGTGGCTGTTAAGATGAAGCCCCTGCATTGGCTCCAAAAGATCCTGGCTCCAGCTGAGGCAATGGCGGGGCTAAGGTCAAACCCTAGTCAGCCTCCACTGTGGTAAGCCAAATGCCCCCAGCTCCTGAAAACCTAGTGGATTTGTGTCTACTTATCTTTCCGATGCTCCTGTGACCAAGCGGCGTGGAATTTCACTCTTAGTAACTCTCCTGGGATGATTTCTGCAGAGTCCCTTTGGTATGTGTTACTCAGTCACCATTTCCTGGAAGTTGACTGTGAATTTTTATGAGACCAAATTGTTTCTATCTCCCACAGAGGGGCTGGTGTGTTTGAACCACCAACATTTTACTTAGCTGCACAACACTTAGCTGTCAGCATTGCCAAGGTTTTTTAAAATTTATTTTTACACGGGGTGCTGTGACTAGTTGCTGTTGACTCCACTCTGACTCATGATGACCCATTGTGTTAAGCCGGGTTGACTAAAAAAAACAAATCAAGTGATGCGCAAATATGTGTAAGAAGGAGCTTAGTATCAAAAAGCTTTATATATCAAGAAACTATCAGCCAGTGGTTGAAAATCATGTGGACCCAATGACAGTGTCTGGTTGCCATCATGGTTAGCCAGGAGGAATATGAAGACCAAGAGAGAGGGGAAGGTTCTCAGAGCCCTCCTGATGATGACACATCTACAAGGAGGCTATATCAGGTGGTGACCTAGTTGACAGGTTGAATACCACCCATAAACTTTCATATATCTTCAAGTTGACATGAAATTATGTAACTCCCCCATCCATGTACAACACATCTTCATAATTTGGGGGATAAATGATTCTGTGTTTCACCCTATATATTTTGAGGGTGTAACTATCTAAGAGGGATATTGTCCATCCCTTTTTTGGACAATATTGTATTCTGACCTACAGGTTTGACCATGATAATATTTAAAATTCTTGTAATGGAGTGTCAACATCATAGCCATGTGTAAGCAAACACAGCATAACTGAATATCAGAAGGGGGTGGTTTTAATATGCTTATTTTCTTTGTATATACCTAAGAACTAGAACAAAAGGAAGGTAAATAAATGTTTGAAGTGATAATGTGTATCTTTCTCCTGTTTGAACTTTTCTACTTTCTATTCATTGTGTTGCTTCCTCCATTTACCTCAGGACTCCATTCATGTGTTCTCTTATTTGCTCACCAAGAAAATGTAATAAGTATGTGTATTAAATGTTTAGAAACTTCCTATCAAAACATACATTTTCTGTTTCTTAACATTATAAATTTAACCTTCATCGGAAACAAGCTCAGATTCTTATATTAGTAATTTATTGGAATTATTTTCATCCTATACTCTGAACAGATTTAAATAGTGGAAGTTTGAGCAATAAGATCATTAGAGTTTGAAATGCTCCGTGACTACCATAGACATTGGGAAATTTCTGTTCTATTTCATAGCAATCCCTTAATATTGGGAGAACTACAAAATCTAATCCGCTTCACTTCCATTATGGTGCAGAGGAATAGAATTCACCATCAAAATACATTCAGGCCTACTGTTCCTCAACACCGAGGAGATAACAGTAAAAATCAATATCATACAGGCACAGGTGGCATCCCATCAAAAATGTGAACTGGGGACCAGGCATGGAACAAAACAACCCCCCACCTTTCTTCTCTAAACTATAAGACATTCATACTGAAGGGGACGGATACTAAAAATAAAAGCTAAGGCTCCTTCTCTAAATCTTTACAGCTATGGAGGGAACAACTTGGAATTAAAAACACTGCTTCATGGGAGGAAAAGGAACAGCTACTAGGTTAGCATTGTCTCCAGAGGCGAAGCATAAACATTGGTAGATCCTATCTCAGATCCAGTTTCACAACGCCTACCTAAGAATGAGGCTCAGATGAAAGATCATATAACTGCTCCTTAGCCAAAACTTCACTACAACACTAACCACAAGTAAAAATAAGAATTGGGTGCATAGGGGACATAACACACAATCTCTGTGGAAAGCATGTTAAATAGAACCTCTAGTGCAAGTATCAAAGCAAAGTTTAACTCTGTTACCCAGAAAGAAGGAAATGATTTCAAATTCATCACCGACAAGATTTGCTCACACCTGTATTATAAATTTATAGCTAGAGGTACACCGTGATCACATCAAATGGAAAATGAAAATATGTAAAACAATATGCTGATATCTACAGTCTGTCAAATATGCCCAACTTTTAACAAAATAAACAAAAACTCCCAAATCACTGCCATTCAGTCAATGCTGACTCACATAAGCCACTTATGGATTCCCAAGACAGAGACTGTTTTCAGGAGTTAAAAACTTGAGTCATTCTCCCAAGGAGCTGATAAATATGTACCTCATGCCATTCTAACCACAGGTTCTAGGAAAAATAAATCCCCAAATTCCCTGATCAAACAATTTTCATCTTTCTCTAGGCCCCCATTCTCAATAGCCTCAAGAGCACACTGAAGTTCAAAACTCTCTTTTCAGTTGACATTTTGTGTTAGGGTAAAGCTTCCTTCACTGCCTCCATGCACAGAAATTAACACTCATGTCATCAGCCATCAGAGTGCTCAGTTTTAAATAAAAATATGAGTATTAAAGGGGCACTCAAGAAATCAGAGAGGAGTAATTTGTACTCAAGAAATCAGAGAGGAGTTATAACTCCAACCTCTCCATATAGTAATGACATATTTTCATCTCTTTAATGCATCCTGAGTGGCCCAGCTTTCAGAAATGCTGATTGAGGAGCACCTTGAGAAATCACAAGTAAAGGAAAAGATCTTTGAATCTCACTAGACCTGGTCCAACTCCTGCATCTGCAGCTGGGACAGGAGACCTCTGAACGAGGAAGAATCCAGTGAACCACTGGGTAGAATGAAACATTTCCAGACTTTCGTGTCTGAATCCCTGAGCTATTGCATCAGTGAGCTGCCACCAAGAAGAAAATGACACAAACACATTCCAAACTCTTGTGAATAAAGTCCAACATTTCCATAAATAGTACATGGACTTATAAAGAGCATAAATATAAAGAAATGTATTATGAAGTTTCATCTGATGAACTAAGTGGAGATTTGCATGTGAGTAGGATCTTTGTAATAGACTCTTCTGGGACTGGAATGTTGACTGCCCCTCAGGAGAACACAGTCCTCCACCTTTATTTTCCATTCACCAAGCCCAGAGTCCTCTTCATGTAGAACAAGGGTGATGCTAGAATAACTGGTCAAAGAGGTAGAAAACTCCAAGGGAGAAGATAGCTTTAGAAAGAAGGTCAATGATTTTCAAGTCCCAGGGATTTACAGATTATAAAATACCCATCATTTTTCTTTCTCCATAATTTCATGGTAAATTGGCTATACTTTCCTACGTTTATGAATCATTGAGATCTAGAAATCACACTCAATGGAAACCAGGCCATAGGCATTATTTTCTATATTCAGAATCACTCTGAGTGAGTAACTAACATGGAAAACCATTAGTTCAAGTAAAACAAATTTACAGCTATAGATATTTAAAACTTACTGTGGAGTGCAAATTATTCATTCAATCCAAAGCAATTTTATTACTTTAGAAGGTTGCCTTTATTAAGTTATGGGCTAGTTCTCACCCCATTTCCTTCTTTTTCTCTGCACACTGTTGGGTATCTACAAAACATCTTGGGCCTGAACACTCTCTCATTGAAGGAAATATATGAGGAAAATAAACTACTCCGCACATAAATGATAACAACTTGTAGATGTAATTTAGTAAACCATATTCATAAAATTGATTTCATGTAAATAGTGTGGTTTTTCTGCCTTGCTGGGTCTCTTCAGTGGATTGTGGACAGTTAGAAGTAAAATAAACATGACTACATTAAGGGGAATTGTATGAACAATTTGGGGCAGTAGAACTCCCTTCTGAATGATGTCAGAAGGGACAAGATAACTGCTCAGAGGTGAAGACTGCACCAGGAGGCAGAAGAAGCTATGGTGGCTGTCTGCTCCTCTGTAGATGTAAGTCCTTGGAAAGGGAAAGGCCATTTCAACTCTGCTTTACAGGGACACTATGAATTCAAATTAACTGTGTGGCAGGGTGTTTTTAGGAGCTTAACCAGGAGGCTTATTATACTGAAAAATCATCTGAACATATCCCATTGAAGGTTATGTGTCACTGAGTCCTGAGATTATGGATGAGATCATACCAAAATTTAAAAAAATTAATAAAATACTCCTCTGTCCTTACGGTCAGGGAAATCTTGAAGATTTGAGTCACTCCTCTAAACTTTAGCCTGAAAAAAACATGCATTGGGAAAAACAGAAGTAACACAATGCATTAAGTTTACTGGCATTATCCTCACTTTAATTAATTGTATAACAACCATCTGAGAACCAGAAATAACTTTCTGTGACAACCAAGATTTGCAAGGAACACCAGTGCTAGCTGGGCTCATGCTTGGAGCCAAATCTAGGTTCATCACATGATGATATATTGAATATAGAGTGTTTTAGGCAGTTCAACTTGACTCCCACACACCTATATGAGGCAAAGGGTCAGGTATTAATCCCATCATGCTATTAGATGTTACTCTCCTGGAACAACCCAGCCTCTTCATTCAAATTAAATCCTAGAGAGTATCATATTGAAGAAATTACACTCTCTTGTAATCCCTGAGATTAATACTTCCCAAGTAGATCATGCTTCCTGCATGCATTAATGAATGACATAGCATCATGAAAAAATGGAAAGAATACACAGAGTAACTATACCAAAAAAAAACTAGTCTACTTTCTACTATTTCAGGAGGTAGCATATGAACCAGAACCAGTGGTGCTGCAGGAAGAAATTTAAAGTGTACTGAATGCATTGGCCAGGAATTGGTGGAATACCTATTGAAATGTTTCAGAAACCTGAAGAAGCACTAGAAGCCCTCACTCATATATGTCAGGAAATTTAGAAGACAAATACTTGGCCAATGGACTGGAAGAGACACATATTTGTGTCCTTTTCGAAGACTGGTGGTACAAAAAATTTTCAAACCATAGAATGATATCATTGATACCACACACAAGTAAAATTTTGCTTAAGATCAACCAACACGGTTTGAAGCAGTACTTGGACACGGATCTTCCAGAAGTTCATGCCAGATTCAGAAATGGATGTGGAACAAGGGATATCATTGCTGAAACCAGGTTGTTCTTGGCTCACAGTTGAGAATAACTGAAAGATATTTATTTATGCTTCATTGACTGGCATTCAACTGTGTTGACCATGATAAACTGTGGATAACCTTGAGAAGAAAGTGAACTCCAGAGCACTTCATTATGCTCATGAGGAAATTTCACATGAATTAAGAGGCATTTGTATGAATTGAATAAGGGAATATGCACAGTTTAAAATCAAGAAAGGTGTGCATCAGGGTTGTATCCTCTCACCATAGTTGTTTATGCTATATGCTGAGCAAATCAGCAGAGTAGCTGACTTGTGTGAATAAGTCTAGCAAGATTGGATGAAGGTTTATTAATACCCTGTGGTATGCAGATGAGACAACCATTCTTAATGAAAGTGAGGAGGGATTGAAGGGCTTGCTGATGAAGACCAGGGATTTTAGCCTTGGGTATAGATTACAACTCATTGTAGGGAAGGCCAAAATGTTCACCACGGGACCAATAGGAACATCACACTAAATGGAGAAAAGGTTGAGGTTGTCATGGATTTTGTCTTACTTGGATCCATAATCAATGCTAATGGAAGCAATAGTCAAAGATCAAAACATAGATTTCATTGTATAAATCTGGTGCAGAAGGCCTCTTGTGCACCAGAAGAGCAAGGATGTTGCTTTGAGGAATAAGGTGTTCCTGACCCAAGCCATGATATTCTCCATTGCATCATGTGCCTGTGAAAGTTGGACATTGAATAAGGAAGAAGGAAGCATCAATGCATTTGGATTGTGGTGGAGAATATTATTGAAAGTACCGGGGACTGCTAAAAGGACTCACAGATCTGCATTTTTAGAAGTAAGGCCAGAGTGCTCCGTAGAAGCAAGGATGACAAGACTTCATCTTACATACTTTGGACATATTATCAGGAGAGATCAGGACCTGGAGAAGGACATCATGTTTGATAAAGTTGAGGGGTGGTGAAAAAGAAGAAGGCGCTTAACGAGATTGATTGACACACTGGCTTCATCAATGGGCTCGGCCATGGGAACAATTGTGAGGATGGTGCAGCACATGCAGTATTTGGTTCAGTTGTGCACAGGATCGCTATGGGCTGGAAGCAATTCAATTACACCAAACAGCAACAAGAATCAGATCATAAGTCCTGTGTCCTATGGCATCCATGGGTGGGCTCAAACTAACCGTTCAGACATGAGTGCACACTTCACAATTAGCACTAGCTAGGGACTGCGTTTTCCCTGCATCTGATTGTAAAATCAATTCTTGAGCTTTAGCAGATATCTGACGCTGGGGGCGCCTGTCAAGGTCTTTCCCCCTCCATAAGGGACAGCTGCTCTTTCTGCATGTGAGAATGTTTCCTACTTTTAAAATACCGTTTTTGAATTAGGATATATCATGGGTGGGTATATAATCACGAAATAAAAAGAGAGAGATTCCCTGGGGAACAGTGAGATGGGGCAGAATCCCCAAGTTGAAACCATCTGCACCTGCTGCTGGGCCTGATCCTGTGCTCTGTGGGGCCTGTGCTCCCCCTGGAGACATGCTTCCTCCCTGCAGGGGAGGTTTGTGTCTGGGCTCTCACTGACTTCCCCTCACTGTGTCTCTTGCACAGTAATACGTGGCCGTATCCTCAGTTTTCAGGCTGTTCATCTGCAGATACAGCGTGTTCTTGGCGTTTTCTCTGGAGATGGTGAATCGGCCCTTTACTGAGTCTGTGTAGTATGTACCACCACCAGTAGTAATGCATGCAACCCACTGCAGGCCCTTCCCTGGCCCCTGGCGGACCCAGTTCATGCCATAGCTACTGAAGGTGAATCCAGAGGCAGCACATGAGAGTCTCAGAGACCCCCCAGGCTTTCTTAGATCGCCCCCAGACTCCAACAGCTGCACCTCACACTGGACACCTGCAAATACAGAGGCACCGTGATTAGATCACACACATACAAACTAATGTATGCACAATTATACTTACAATAATATCAAATCAGACCATTTTACATGGTCTGCAATGATTACTATGTAAAATGGCCACAGTGAAAGCCAAGGTTGGTGAAAAACGCATGTTGTATCCTGTGGACTAGCTCCTGAGCACAAATGGAAATAGCAGAGACCTCAGAGACTGGGACTGTCCTCTGAGATCTCCCACATCAGGGACTGTGGCTGATTTATCTGCAGGCAGAGAGCTGCATTTGCATGTCCCCTGATATTTAGAAGCAGAGGAATCGAGAATATGAACCAGAGTTCTCCCTCAGACTCAGAAACACAAGCACTCTCAAAGGACAACAGAGCTCTTAATCTGTTTATCAGGCATTGCTTTAGTTGTTAGATATTATCAATATTTTTAAAGTAGTTGTAAGTTTATGAACTTTATATCACATACACAATACCCATTGTGGCATGAGAGGTAACAGTACATTCTGACTTGTTCCCTTTAAGATGTGGATGCAGGTGCATATACTGGATGGCTCTATTATCTCTTTCTTGTTGGAAACATTATTGGTTTCCTTATGTTCCAAGAATTTTCACATTTCAGTGATATTTTTAAACAGCAGACATCTAGTTGTTCATAAAACATGTCCACAAACCATGCACAATGATGTTTCCTCTCTGCTTTCTTATCTTGGAGATTCCAGTCCTCTTCCTTTTGTCATGATCAGGAAAACTGGATATTTATCACTTTACTTCATCTTTTCAAATAGTTTTTGTTTAATTAGCTTATTTATTGTGTTCCTGCTATTTCATTTATTTGACTTCCTTTATTTATTATTTTCTCCATACTAATCTGTGATATGGCATATTGCAACTTTTTCTAGTTTCATTAGATAGAAACTGAGGTAATTAATTTTATAATTTTGTTTCTATAATTTACATAGGGTTGTTTCTATAATTTACATAGGGTTGAAGTCCAAACTAAGTTCTCTTACATTGAGTCCCATAATTTTTGTGTGTGTGTGAAGATATGATTCCTATTTTTCGATTCTTAGCACATATTCTGGCCTCAGATTTTTCAGAAAAGGGAATTATAGCAGAGAAGGATTAGGGATGATACATTAGTTTTCCTATAGCCATGTGAAGGGAAGTTTATCCCCTTTATATTCTCCTTAATTATTTCTCAACATTGGAAAGTTCTCTGGAAATCAATTCATTATGGATCGCTCCTTCAGAAGTAGGATGAAACTCAAATGTGGTCAGGGACATTGAACTATTCCAGCCTTGATCTTCACTTTATCACAGTTAATACCATTTGAAAAGAGGATAAACTTAACCGCCCCACAAATGTACACAAAATCAAATACATAATCCTTAATGGAAAGTACATAATACACTCTTCAACTTATTTTGTTCCTTAGCTGTAGCTTTTCCTTTTAGAAATTGGACACTTCTTTTTCCATTCCTTAAGCTGCAATGATTCCATTCCCCTTCACTAGTTTAGGGATGGTGTGAAGAAGGCTTCATTTGTATAAATTAATGAAATTAGATTTTCATTTATATATAACTCAATTGTTTATAAAATACTCCAAATTATAGCTTATGATTTATAACTTTTGAAAATAAAACAATATATTTAGCATGAGGATTTTGTTCTGTAAAAACAGTCTACATACATGCATCTCATTAGAACATATCCATTTGGGAACTTTCCTATGCACACGACTTTAAAAAAAAGTCAAAATTACTCAGTATTTCCAATGTTAAAATAATTTAGTGCCACCTAGTTTTCAATTTCTGTAACTACTAGCTTTAAAAATTAAAAATTGCCACTGAAACTGAAGTTCTGAAAAGCGAATTTTGCAAATACCTTTTCACATGTCTTAATGCTGACAACACAAGATCAGAAACCGAACTATGTGATATCAAAATCAGTATAAAATGCCATATGCTATTCAAATATGAAAAAAAAATAGACCCAATTATTTTGACTATAGATGCAGACTTCTGTCACTCTTAAAACAGTATCAAAATCTCCAGGGACTAATAGGTATTTGGAGCAGACAGAAAGACTTTGTATAGTCAATAGACCTGTCAAAACCCATAATAAGTAGTGGACAATGAATTAATTTGAATATCTAGTTCCTGGAAGTAAAGTGAGCAACCTGGGAAAGGCAAAATTACTTTAAAATATTTTTTTAATAATAGCTTTTATGGTTGGTCTTTTACCCAGAAACTCTTATTACTTCAACAGAATAAAGTGGGCCTAAGATTTTACTTAAGATATTTCAACATTCTCGGCTTTAAAGGAAACACCAACCCCTTAAAAACAAATCAACCTGCCTGAATAAATAGTACTCATGCTGATGAAATTGCAATCTTCTACAATGGGAGAGCACAAAATTGTAGGCCAATCCTCATTCTAATGGAATGTAAAGCATGCGGTTCTACTTAGATATTATCAATGTCCTCATCATCATCTCCTATGTCGTCAAACTGGATTTCATCATTATCTCCAGAGCCAAAGGTATCCGTTTCATTGATTTTGACATGCGCTGGAAGCTTGCCATAGGCCTTCAGACTTCTAGCTTCATCTGCGTTGTCTTTTAAAATGACGTCCACTTTGTTATCCTGATAGTCTCGTAGACTGGCCAATGTGATGTCCAAGGTATTTAGCCAAACCTTTCCCCTCAATTTTCCCCTGATGTGACATATCTCTTTACACCATCAAACCACATGGCTTCTAATCATCCATCTCCCAACATTTTGAAGACCTGTGCATATTCTTGCCCATCTTCTTTGAACGCCAGTTCTCTTTTTTTCAGACTCGTTTTCATTCTTACCTCTACGTCTATATTTACCTCCTTTACCTTTATTCTTAGGCAGGACCATGGCCTTGTGGTGTTTCCGACTCTCTTTGGGCAACTACGGCAGCAGCAATTCCTTTGAGGGGAGCGAAGACTAACGAAGGGGAGAGAGCAGGATGGAGCAGGCGCTAAGGATCAAGTGGAGCGTGAAATAGTAAATCCCACACTTTTTTTTTCGTGTATGAAGAGAATTTTAATTAAATGTTCAATTCGCATCAAGAAAACATACCACTCCAGAGCTGCCAATGCTCACAGCTCCAACATACTATGTGCACCAACAATCCAAAAAAAATCTTCCACCATCTCACAAAAGAGATTAAATGAGACCCAAAGTAGGGCAAAAGCCAAGTCAGTGAAGGGGAAATCATCTCAAGAATGGTGGGGGTATCCACATGGCTTCCGGCAAAAAAGTGCTGAATCATGATTAGGTCCAGACTCTAACCGGAACTTACCAGTGGAACAGGAGGATGTCTCCCACCCTAAACCCAACCAGTGACAGCTCTGGCGCTTTCGCATTGGTTGTATTCTGGTCCCAATTAACAGCGCCACCCATACATGTGTCTGGACAGAATTTTAGAGGAAAAAAAAACCCTCCTATCCCAAGGTCAGTCAGTTTGTCCTTGGCAGGGCTCAGGCTGTCTTTTACCAATCCTGGACGAGCTCCCAAATATGAGATTTGAGGAAGGAAGGCAAACTTACCTTGGGTGCACACAATAATCATCACAACCAGTTGAGATGCAAAAGTGGAACAAGGAGTTTATTAGCTAGCTCAAGCTAGGGCTTCCTCCCTCCGCTGCCTGGCTTAGCGAATCCCACACTTTTTAATATTGCACTTTAATTTTCATTCAGTACAGCCATCCAAGATACGAAAACCATTAAACGTATGTTAATTATTCAAACAGGATTTGTATTTATTAATGTATTTATCACTCTCACTCATTGCATTGAGTCAATGCAGACACATTGCGACCCTATAGGAAAGGGTAGATTTGAGCGTTTCTGAAACTGTAACTCTTTATGGGAGCAGAAAACACCATTTTTCTCCTGTGGAACAGCTGGTGGTTTTGAACCCCTGGGCTTTAAGCTCATACCCTATCAACTAACCACTACACCACCAGAGTTCATGTATGCACACATACATATATTTAATTGTGTTTACTTATATCACATATGAGTGAATATTGAAACTGATGTGTTTTGTAATAAACATTATGGAAGAGAGAATTCTTGGAGAAAATGATTTGGTAGGAAAGGAAACCCTAGATGCCAACAAGGAGCTCCTTGCCCCCATGCTTTTTCCCATTGCCCGGGAGCCTGGCTCCTGTACTGTGTGCAGCCTACGTGTTCCTATACACCAATGTCATTATTGTAGTGAAGCTTGTGCATGGGATGGCACTGAGTCCTCTCACAGTTCCTCTCAGAGTAATGGACAGCGGTGCCCTCAGTGGTCGTTGAGCTCAGCTGCAGGGAGAACTTCTTCGTGGACATGCTTTTTGAGCTTGAGAGTCAACTCAATTGTGATGGGTAATTGTTTTCTTCTACTAAAACATATTGATAACAACGACTCCAATCTCTTCTGCAGGTTTTGGTAGATCCAGCGCCAGAAATACGTAGTTATAAGAGGCAGCAAATTTTAAGTGATGAGTCTCTGTGAAGGATTCATCACTCCTGGGTCCAAATAATGATGCTGAAGCTGTCACAGGACATCCAAGATAATCAATGATGGTAACTAATGCACACTTCTTTTATTCCTACACATTTTTAGAATTTCATGATACTACTAGAAATTAATTATGAGGCCAAAGAATAGCCAAAAGAAAATCTATACTAGGGACAAGTTATGTAGTTCTTAAAAAAAAACTCTTCCCCAAATGTGATGTTTTTCACCAAGTTTTGAAATTTAATCTGGAAATTGAAGGGGTGATCTGCATGTTAGAAATCCCAGAAGAAAAAAGGAAAAAGGCAGATAAACCTCCAGTCTTTTCTCAGAAACTGAAAAGAGAAAGTCTAATGTCCTCCATTCTCTTGAGGTTTGTTTGCCTCTATCTATTGAGAAATCAAGCTCCTTAGGCTGAAGATCAGAGAAACTATGGACACAGAAATCATAGAGTGTTAAGAAATTCTAATTTTATTAATACCCCTAATTATTAGTGAACATTTATTCTACTATGTTTTCTCATTTCTCTGCATATTTCCTGGAGAGTTAATTCCTATTTCTTTATCATGTCATCTCACTTAATACCAGTCATGACAGTGGAACATGTACAGAGTTTGGATAATCAAAATAGGCAAAGGGCATGAAATGGTACTTGAATGAAGGAGACATTTAAGTTGAAAAGATACAAATATAGTAACACATTATTCATTGGTGCTATTATTGTGTATTAGATTGGCATTGTTTCATTTGGAGATATTTTCTTGTAATGGGTGGTTATAGAATGGCCATATTTTCTGGAAAGCATTTTAGGTACTTTCATAAAGTCATTTTTCATATCTCTGCTCAATGCAGTCCATGGTGTGATTTCTTGTTTGTTTCTTCCATGGGTATTCATTGTGCATCACAGAAATACAGAATTGCTGGAAATGTCAGCCGTTTCTCTGTGCACCATGCTAAACAGAACAAATAACTCAAGAAGCTGTACTAAATGGAAAACACAACATCAGGATGTAGTAAACCCAGCTAATAATCTGTGATATGCAGGTGAAATAAAACTACATGTTCCAATATAGCATGACTTGAAAACTTACAGATGAAGTTCAGAAATTGCTGCCTTCACTCTACATTACAAATCAATGCAAAGAAAATGAAACTTCTCACTATGGGACCAATTGAAAATATGATAAGTGGAGATAAGATCGAAGCTGTGATGGAGTTCATCTTGCTTAGATTTACAATCAGTGTTCAGGAAGCCGCCGTCAATCAAATGATGCATTTCAGTGAATCTGCAGCACAAGACCTCTTTAAAGATTGAAGAGCAAGAATGTCTCTTTGAGGACTAAAATACACCTGGCCAAAGCTATGAAATTTCAGTGGTCTCATATGCATGTCAAAGTTGGACAATGAATGAGAAAGATCAAAGATGAAACAATGTATTTGAATCATGATACTGGTGAATAATTTGATGGTGTGGTGGACTGTCAGAGGAACAAGCGTATATTGGATGATGTACACTTGTGATGCTTAATAGAAAGAAGTGAGCATAGTATTACTTCATCTCAAGTACTTTGAACATGTGTCAAGGAAATCAGAACTTGGAAAAAGACATCATGCTTGATAAAGCATAAGGTCATTTTTAAAAGGATGAACTTTAAGAACATAGTTGGCACAGTAACTGCAAAAAGGGCCTCATACATGACAATTGTAAGGATGATTCTGTTTCATTCTGTTTTCTCTAGTGTTGCTATGAATCCAAACTGATTTGATAGGACTTAAAACAGCAACATACAATGCCAGTTGCAAATATTGCACTCCATGGAGAGGAAGCACAAGCATTTACCTGTCAAATTGGAACCAGATAAGGATACCATTAAATATAAATCTTATTTCATATCATGCTTCAAATTTAACTATAACTATAAATCAACAAATGATAGATGAATGCATCCAAAATGGTAATAAAGAAATAAAACTCTCTATAATTGCTGAGGATGTCACTCTAAACATAGAAAACCCAAAAGCTCTAGAAGAAAATTATTGAAACCGGTTTTGAAGGTTAAGCAATTTCACAGGTTATAAGGGGAACACAGATAATCAGTTTGATTCCCACGTACCATTAGAGAAAGCTCTGAAAAGAAAATCAGAAAATAATACAATTTACAATAACCACTTAAAATATAAAGTAAATTGGAGTAAGCCCAAGCAGAGAAACAAAAGTCTTATATAATGAAAATGATAAGAAAACATTTTTCCAAGATACCAAAAGACACACCCATAATTAGAATAACGGGTCATGTTCACGAAGAGGAAGTCTTAACTTTGTAAAAGTAAAACACTCTAAACAATCTATAACTTTAATGTAATCCTGAAGAAGATCCCAGGGTCTATGTTTAAGAACATGGCGACTACTTACCAAATTTTAAAAGAAATTACTCATCAGGTTAAAAAGAAAAGAAAAATTCAGCATACAATGTCAAAACTACCCCCACCCCCATACTCTCCTCGGGCAGTTTCTACTGGAGTTTCCTCTCAATCTGCTCCTAAGCAGTGGGAACAAAGCGAACCCAAGACACAGCAGAAGATCTCATCTGCGCTCACACACCCACCTGCTTCTGGTTCCTGGGCCTGTGCTACCCCTGCTGTTATAAGAGCTCTCTTAGTTCAGCCCCCAGCTCTCCTGCATGGTGGGTTGTGTGGGGCCTCACATTGACTTTCCCTCTCCTTATCTCCTTGCAAAGTGCTTGTCAGTGGTAAAAGAGCTCAGCTGCAGGAAGAACTGATTCATGGATGTGACTAGATGGTCTCTGAGAAATGATGTGTATTTGCTAAACCACTCTGATTCAGAGAAGGTCCTTCCCATCCACTTAAGGCTTGTCCTAGGGCTCTGTCTGATCCAGTCCCAAGTAGCACTGGTGTTGGAGATAGACTCCCTAGCGATGGTAGAGGTGAGAGTGAGGGTCTGAGAAGCTTAACCATCTGATCACCTGACTCCTGTAGCTGCATGTGGGACAGGGCCCCTGGAGTCTTCAGAAACAAGTATTAAAGGCCCCATATGTCTTTGAATGTGCTGTGATCCACTGCATCTCCCTGCCAGTGACCTGATGGGAGACCCAGCACCATCAGGAGGAGGAAGAGAAAGGAGGCAGACATTTCTCTATCAAAGGCTCCCCGACTCAGAAGGCTCTGGAATACCCTGGTTGCAGGGCATTGATGGTGGTGGTCTTATTAAGTAAGAAACCACAACAGGTATTTGCCTATGAGTGTTCCTGACTGTTAAAAGAGGTAGGGACTATGAACAATGTGCAAATGCACAGGCACCACAGCTCCACAAGAAAGTATCTCCAGAGCTGATTCTTGAATCAAGTTGGATGACAGAGATAGGAGTGATGTGACCCGCAAGCATACATTGAATTAGCTGGCTCCCCAGATTCCAACATTTGAAATTACAAAATCAGAGTTCCAGTGTAGCAGTCTTGTTTGATGAATTAATTTTTCTTTGTGAGGTCTGAGAGCTAGGAACACACCAGACATTCTTCTGACTGAGGGAAAATCAGAAACCCAAGCAATTGAGCTAAAAAATGAACAATCTCTTCTTTCAAAAGCAAATGTACTCTGGCTCATAGGAACCCTAGAAGACTGATGAGAACTGCTTATTAGGCTTTTGCTGAGTATAATTATGTACAGGAATAGACAATGTCATCTTACTCAGGAGGAACCGTTGGCTGATTTGAATCCCTGACCTTATTTGTGGTGAGCAAATTTTATCCCACAGCACCACCATAGCCCTTTACATCTCTGTACCGACAGGCCCACATTACAGGGTTTCAAAAATGTCACTTTCAAAAGCCAAGTCATAATATTTTCATTATTAGTATATGCATATGAACTCTGGACTATAAAAAAAGAAGGCCATGGAAAAAATGATGGCCTGAGGAAAGTACTGTGGGGCGGGCTGGCAATAAAACAAACAGATCTGTTTTGAAAGGAGGACAGCCAGAGAGTTGCTTAGAATCAAGGATGGGGAGACTCTTGATACCAGTCCCTTGAGGAAAACATCAACCATGATAAAGTAGGGGATCAGTGAAGAACAGGCACATCATGAGATGGTTTGACACATTGGCTGTAATAATGACCTCAAAAATATTCATTGTTATTGTGATGTTGAACTAGGCATTATTTCCTTCTGTTGTACATTGAATCACTTAGAATTTGGAACTGACTCTGGCACTTTGCACCATCAAAAAGAAAATATAACAGAACACACAACATTCTTCCTGGTTTGAATAACAGTGCTGGGGGAAAGGTACATGTTTTATGCAGAGAAGCACGTCTAGCAAAGGGAAATATGTAACACAATACAATGTCTTTATAAGTGCTCTTATGTTGACGTTCACTGTACTTTGGCTAATTATTGGTAGCCATTGTCTTGTCCACATATTTAAAGAACTTTAAGCATCCAAGGTTGTTTGGGCGCAGAGACTCATAGACTCAGAGAGCCTGCATGAAAGAGAACTATCTGAAGAGGATTTTCTTTTCTTTAGTACTGATGGGAGAAAGTTATCAGATCTTTATCCAAATGAGTGGAACTGCCAACCTGTTGCCTAAAAGTTGATTACTTAATCATTGTGCCACATGGTTTTGTGATCCAGGTTCCTCTAAGTATAACTTACATACATCATGACCCTTACATTCTGCTGATGAACATTTCTCTTCATGTTGACTGGTGTTAAGACATTATATAGATTTCTTCAATGCTGGCACTACTGCTATTTTATTGCTCCTTGAGTATTTATTGTAGGATGCTTTCCTATACATTGTGTGATTTTAGTAGCAACCCTGGTCTCTATTTGTAATGCCAGAAACAGCTGCCGTAGTGGTGATACCTAAGAGTGACTCTAATAAAGGCCAAATAAGAATTTTTTTTAATGAGGAGCTGATACCAAGGGCTCAAGTAGGAAGAAAATGTTTTTAAAATGATGATGACAACATAAGTACAAATATGCTCAACACAATGGATAGATGGATTGTGATAAGAGCCATATGAGCCCCCAATAAACTGATAAAAATAAAATAATAAAAAATATCCAACCCGCATGCAAAGAAGAAGAAAAAAAGAGAAATACCAAAGAAGAATTGATGCATTTGAGTTATGGTGTTAGAGAATAATATTAAATATACCACGGGCTGCCTGCCGGACAAGTGGGTCTCTTTCAGAATTAACACATCTGGAATGGTTCTTGGAAGCATTCAAGTAAGACTTCATCTCACTTATTTGGGTATGGCATCATGCAGAACCAGAACCCAGAGAATGGTCTTGTGTTTGTTAAATTGGAATGCCATTGAAAAAGAGAGACTTTCAAGGAGGTGGATTGTCACAAAGGCTGCAATGATGAGTCCAAACGGGAATGACTGAGGAGAGTGCACTTCAGGGCAGCAGTTCATCCTTGTACATAGGATCTCTGGGAGTTGAAGCCAACTCAAGGGTACCTAACAATATCAACAATATTATCAAGGTCATTCTAAGTTAAAATTATTACATAAGCATACATTTGTCAGCATTCACTGGAATGAAAACTTTGGACACCCATCTGATGGCTTGGAGAAAATTTGGGGCTCACATGAGAATATTTTGTTGCATTCATGTTTTTATAATGAGGCTGGTGGCGTACTGGTTATGTGTTGTGCTGAGATGTGTATGTCCACAGTTTGAAACCCTCAGCCTCTCAAGGAAGAAAGATGGGGCTTTCTACTCCCACAACAGTTGCAATCCTGGAAACCTACAGGGGCATCATCAAATTGTCATCAACTCGATGGCAGTGAGTTTGCTTTCTTGGAATATTTCTAACTTTTGCAAAAAACAGCAGTGGTTAATGCCCTAAATGGTAAATGGAGATGTGATCAATACACACTAGTATTTCTGAGAATTCTATCTTTGGATAGATGGTAAAATACAGACAAAGCCCACTCCAATGAACAGAAGCCAGGTTCAGATACATGAAGGCTCCCTAGAGTCTGTGTTTGGTGGTCCCTAGAGAGGTGCTGACAAGGTGGGGAAAGCACAGCTTCTGAGAGGAAAACATCACTGACTTCTCTCTCTCTTTTGCATCTGCCAAAATCATGGCCTGTTGCCGGGAGGCTTGTGTCTGGGCTCACACTGACTTCCCATCACTGTGTCTCTAGCACAGTAATACATGGCGGTGTCCTCAGGATCCAAAGAGCTCAATTTTAAATAAAAGTTGCATTTGGAGGTGTCCCAGGTGATACTGACCCGGTATGAGAGAGCTGCATTATATCTTGTGCTCCCACCAATGCATATTGGACCAAACCACTCCAGTCACTTTCCTGGAGCCTGGCGGATCCAGTGCACAATATAGCTTGTTAAAGAGAATCCAGAGCCGGCACAGGTGAGAGGCAGGGTCTGTGATGGCTTCACCTGTCCAGGGCCTGACTCTTGTAGCTGCTCCTTGGCTAGGTCACCTGGGGATAAAGAGAAACACAGTGAGTTGTGTGCTCAGATACTGCATCCGCAGACTTCATGTGTGAATCCCTGAAGCATTTACCTCCCAGAGTTGCCACCAGAAAGAGGAAAATTCACACCCAATTCATGTTCATGTGGATAAGATTCATGACACCCAGAAAATGCTCTCTTGGGTGTGAAGGAATACAAATTTAAGTACAAGTACGCTGTGGTTTCATGGGACTGGTGTTTGCATGTGACTGGGAGTTGCACTTGTATGTAAAGGTGGAGAGGGCTAAATGGAGACCGTAGCTCTGGGACTCAGACTAGAAAAGCGATGCTGGTAGAGTCCTTGGGAGAACACAGTCCTCTCTCTGAGGTCTTCACTCTACCAATCATATGAACATCTGTGCAGATTTCATATTCAATGTAACTTTATGTTCATTACCATCAAATGTATCCAGATGATCAATTGAAATTAATGACAAACTCTATCCTCACCCTATTTTGGAATAAATACAAGGTCAACCTGCATCTTTTCATACATATGAATACATATGGAAACAAGTGTACGTCATCCCAAATTCTTTCACCTATTACATTTCACAATATTGGGAAAGAAGTAAGTTACTTCAATATTATCGTCTGTATTTAGAGTTGGAATGAAAAGTTTCCTAAGAGCAGGGTTATTTGTGAGGATAAAAGAAACCACAGAAATAAGAAGAAGCTCGGTTTTCCTCCATGAATCAGTACTGGGGGTGGGTGTTGGGCTCAGTATCTTCAGAGAGCCCCCTGGTGACAGCATCCCATCACATACAGGAGATGTGTTTCCTGGGCTCACACTGTCTTCCACCTTCTGTCGGTCCCACAGCAACATTTTCTCTGGCCCTAAGTGTTCAGACTATTGTCAGGAGTGTTACCTGGAGTTGTCTCAGCAGGTTTCCTGCCATGGACAGTACAGGTACGGTAGTGGTCAGTGCAGCAGTTCTAGCTGGCCAGGCACTGCAGTCCTCATCCAGCCTCCTGTCCTCACTTCTTTCTTCTCTTGGTCCAGAGCTGGAGGGTCCTTAGCATCCCTTCAGGTCAGCTTTCTCCATGAGGTTATTTTTATGTCTGGACTCACAATGACTCTCCCTCACCATGGTAGTATGCTTTCCTAAGCTCAGCTTGGTGGTCCACTTGGAGAGAGGTGGAAGGGAAGGAGGACAAGGGGAAAGGGAACAGGGGAGCGAGCATGTGAGAGGAGAGGAGAAGCTGGTGAGAGATCAAGGGAGGAGCCAAGAGAGAGGGCACTCTTTATTAACCCTGTGCATATACCTCTGAGGGGAGTGTGCAAGCCCACTAATTATAGGTAAAGACATATGTCACAGGAAGGGTTTGCAATATAAGTTATACAGCAATGAGAGGGGGACAATCTAGGGGTATAAACACAATAGGAAGGGGAGGAATTGGGTTATCCATGTGACAAGACAGGTGGATCCTATATTCAAGATGGTAGCCTAACTTGATGTCACTGAGAGGGTTTGATCTGTTCTCTGGATCTCCATAGGAACCATTATTAGTAGGTGTAAACCCCAACTAAAGGAACCAAGCCAATGGGCACAAACCTAAGAGAGAAATAACCCATTGTCCCTGGCAGCAGGGAGCAGGCCCACCTGTGGTGGGAGGAGACAGCAGTCTGGCAGCTGATTGTCTCACGGGAAGTAACTTTTATGATTACCTGCAAGCAGTTTAACATATTTGGGGGAGACGATTTGTGAGAAATCTTTCTGTTTCCCATATAGTTTTAAGGTAGCAGATGGATATTGTGACTGTACTCAAGTACTCCCTCAATGTAAGAATACTTTGTTCTATTGAACTGGCATTCCATGATGCTCACCTTCCTGATATAATCGCTGAAGACAAATGTGTGCATAATAAAATATGTGAAGTAAGCTGATGGAGCCCAGCTATGAAATTATATAGCACCTAGGATCTTAAAGACTTGAAGGTAAGCAAGCAGCCACCTAGCTCAGAAGCAACAAAGCCCACATGGAAGAAGCACACCAGCCTGTGTGGTCACGAGGTGCCGGATGGGATCAGTTATCAAGCATCAAAGAACAAAAACTCTTATCATCGTGTGCTCACTTCCCTGATACATTTGCTGAAGACAAATGGGTGCATACGCTAATGTGAAGAAAGCTGATGGTGCCTGGCTATCAAAAGATATAGCATCTGGGGTCTTAAAGACTTGAAGGTAAACAAGCGGCCATCTAGCTCAGCAGCAACATTGCCCACATGGAAGAAGCACACCAGCCTGTGTGATCACAAGCTGTTGAAGGGATCAGGTATCAGGCATCAAAGAACAAGCAAGTCATATAATTGTAAATGAAGGGAAGTGTGGAGTGGGGACCCAAAGCTCATCTGTAGGCAGCTGGACATCCCCTTACAGAAGGGTCGTGGGGAGGAGATGAGCCAATTAGGGTGCAGTGTAGCAATGATGAAACACACAACTTTCCTCTGGCTCTTAAATGCTTTCCCCCACCCCACTATCATGATCCCAATTCTACCTTACAAATCCAGCTGTAACAGAGGATGTATACTGGTACAGATAGGAACTGGAAACACAGGGAATCCAGGACAGATGATCCCTTCAGGAACAGTGCTGAGAGTGGAGGGTGGAGGGAGGGTAGGTGGGTTGGAAAGAGGGAACCGATTACAAGGATCTACATATAACCTCCTCCCTGGGGGATGAACAACAGAAAAGTGGGTGAAAGGAGTAGGTAAGTTATGACAAAATAAGAATAATTTATAAATCATCAAGGGTTCATGAAGGTG
Source organism: Tenrec ecaudatus (assembly GCF_050624435.1). Taxonomy (NCBI): domain Eukaryota; kingdom Metazoa; phylum Chordata; class Mammalia; order Afrosoricida; family Tenrecidae; genus Tenrec; species Tenrec ecaudatus. The sequence continues at coordinate 13,982,130 of NC_134532.1, forward strand.
GGGGGAGCGGGGAGTGAGGAGATGATCCCAAGGGCTCAAGTGGAAAGCAAATATTTTGAGAATGAGGAGGGCAACAAATGGACAAATGTGCTTGATACAATGGAAATATGTATGGATTGTGATAAGATGTGTAAAGGCCCCAATAAAATGATTGAAGTAAAATACTGATTAAGAAAGAAATCTGCCTGAAAGACAATGAAGGTATTGAACAGAGTGTAGGGTTCATTCTTTGCACAGGAAGAGAAAGGTACTTAAAGCAGACTTCGATTCAAAATAATTAGAGCAAGAAAGTAATAGAGTTATTTATTCCATGTTAAGGAGGAAATTTTCAAGTCAGAATTATTTTTTAAGGGTTTCTGTGATGTGTATGATAGGAAATTTTGCAGATGTTGGCAATTGTTGAACATGATGATAATCTAATGCCATTGCATTATGCACGAGAAGAATGTTGAAAATATTTTTTGCCTATGCATGAAAAAATACTATGAGAAAAATAATTTTTAAAGTGGAAGATAGTTTCTTCATGCATAATCAGAAACTTATGGAAAGTCTTGCTGGTACAACACTTCAAAAAACTAGCTAATATATTGAACTTGAATAGAGATTATTAAATAAACCAGAAATTTGAAATTAAAAAGTGTTATCAATGGCATAGCCTTTATTTAATATTTAATTTATTTTCTCATTTTCCCTCCAAAACCATTGTATTTGGTCATAATAATCATATCAATTCATCATTCAAGTGCATCAAGCAGTATTGTACAATTGCCACCAAAATTAATTTCAAAACACCCTCTTCCTTATTGAACTCTTTGGCATCAGCTCCCTTTTATCCCACCCCACCACTGTAAGCTCCAGAATCCCTTATTCTCTTTGCTATCTCTATATATTCATCAATCCCCGGTTTCATCTAATGTAAAACAGAAAAATAAAGAACAAAAATTCAAGAATGTTACCACCAATGACAAAATATACCTGAGATAAACCAAAATAGGAACTGGAAATTGAGAAAGCAGGAAGTTCAAGTACAGTCTGTTGTCCTTCCCCAGAGTCCATAACAGACACAGGAGTGCTTAGGTCAAATATGTTAGTCTGGCTGCTGTAAAGTGATGACCTTGCTGTTTGACTGCCTTTCCCATGACTTCTGGATCCCAAAACACTCTTTAGTCACTGGCGTCCTACAACATCCTTCTTCTACTTTCATCTGAACACATTCGAACATTCCCCAAACTGATTGTTACGTACATTTCATTGAATATACAAAACAACAACAACAATAAAACCAACTCACTGTCTTCCAGGAGATTCCATCTCCTAGCACAACCCTATTTCTCTATCTTTGCTGTTGAGGAGGGAACACTGTTCTTCAACTACAGCACAAACAAGGGATGCTTTCAAACCTCCATCTCTGCACTGGCTGCAGAGTGAAACCGCTGAGAACATTTTAGCAGCCAGTCTGTCCATGCATCTGATTATTTTCCTCTATTTTGGTGACACTCTGCCAAACACGACGTCCTTTCTCTAGGAAATGGTTCCCCTGATCACCTGATGCAAATATGTGAGAAGTCTCGCTGCTCTCAATGAGAATAAAGTGCATTCTGAAATATTAGTCTGCAAATGTCCTCCTCTTGTGACTCATTTGCTATCTTTTGGAATCAAAGTTGTTCTTCCAATGAGTGGTCTGTTCATTGTGACTCCAATAAATGACTTTATTTATGACTCTGCCCACCAGACAGGTCATTTCAGTTCACCCCTTGTCAGTGTCAGGGGTCTCCCTATGCCTGGATCCCTTGCTTCAGCATAAACAGAGACAATGGGTAGCAAGCATCACTAAGGACAGGTCACACGTTTAGACCCAGATGTCTCCACAATTATTTTCTCAGACACAGAACATTATTCAATCACTACCCACAGTACACAGGGAGTAATGCAGAGAGACACTTCCAGAGACCTGATTGTGTGCTGTAATACAGCAATGAACTCAGGACACTTAAAATCATGCACTGCACTCATGAATCTGCACATGCCTGTATTTCGTTGTCAACAGATTTTGAGTCACAGATAGTGTGAGGAAAAGGGTGTAATGGGGCATAGAGGATGATAATGAAGGTCAGCGTCACCTTTAATATTAGTACTGCAAACAGAGAATGCTAGTTCTTCCTTTTAAGGAGAAAATTTAGAGAAAGAAAAAAGAAAAAGGCAAAATTGTCTCTGGGGATGCTGAGAGCAAAGAGAAAAGGTCCTAATTCCAACAGGAAATCCTCCCTGTCATACATCTGTGCCTGTCTGGTGCTGGGTGTCTGTGCTCAGTGGGTCCTGCGCGCCCCCTGCTGCCCAGTGTCTTCCCTGCAGGGGAGGTTTGTTTCTGGGCTCACACAGACTTCCCCTCACTGTGTCCCTTGCACAATAATACACGGCCGTGTCCTCAGCAGTCATGGAGTTCAGCTGCAGGGAGAACTGGTTCTTTGATGTGTCTCTGGTGATGGAGAGTCGGCTTTGAAAGGACGGGTTATAATTTGTACTGCCACTATAGCATATGCGTCCCATCCACTGCAGCCACTTCCCTGAGGGCTGGCGGATCCAGTGCCAGCAGTAACCACTGGTGATGGTGTAACCAGAGACAGTGCAGGTGAGGGACAGCTCCTGGGAGGGCTTCACCAGCCCTGGACCCGACTCCTGAAGCTGCACCTGGGACAGGACGCCTGGATAAAAAAAAAAAAAAAACAGATGGTCCCTCTCAGATACTTGAAGTCACAAATATCCCTATAGACCCAGGTTGGATATCTGAACCTCCCACCTTGGGGAACTGTCATCAGGCACAGGAGAACACACAGCAATAGCATCCTGAGACCACAGCTCTGTTTCCCAAGAGACCTACAGCCCTGTCTGAAGAGAACTGATAGGTTTCCCAGCCAAGGGTGAAATTGTACCCTAGTGCCCGAGAATAATTTGCATGTGAGGGAGCACTGGCCTTATAAACAGAAAGTGATAGAGACGAGACTCCCCTCTTCCTTCTGAGCCCATTGTAGGTGACCATTGTTTGAAATCATAATCGTGTTTGTCGATAGTGAGAGAAGGTTTTCCCCAAGAGGTGTGTGGTAAATGTCAAAGACAATCCAAGGATTTCTGAGTTCAGGGTTCTCTCCCTCCAGCCCCTCATAGCCCTGGCCTGCCTTGGGCTCCTCTCTGTCCTGTGCCCTAGAGAGTGGGCAGGATAGAGTCTGATGAAACCATCAATTGGAAATTGGACCCCAAGATACCTTCAAAACTCACACTCTTCAAGATCCCTTATTTTTTCCCGGTATACCCTGATACCTCCCAATTAACCTCCTCATAGTACTTAGTAGTTTTCCTTGTGTGGAAGCAACATCTTTGAGAAGCATGAACACCAGATTAGTCCTAAGGAGTTAGGGTTGATAATTCCTCAAATGTCCAACTCTTCTACGAAGCCATTCAGTTCCAATTCCCACTCCCTCCTCCCTTGAGGAGATCTCCTCATCCTTCTGGATTCCGGAGTACACTGCAACGTCCAACAGAAATTCATGGACATTTGAGGAAATGGGTGGAACGTCCAACAGAAATTCATGGACATTTGAGGAAATGAATGACGTTGTGATGCGTTCTATTCTGTCCAAATTGCAAAGGTCAGGAAAGAGTAAACCAGGTGTTGGGTCCAAGGACACACTCCCCTCCTAGCGTTTCATTGTATTTATGCATATCTAACCCAAAGCCTCTGGCAGAATGTTTCCAGCAGGCAATTTCCCTTTGCTAATCTTATATAACCAGGATTTCCCGACCTTGGGCCATGGTCATCACCAACCCCACCGCTCTTACATGCAATACACAGACTATATCCCAGAGCCTGATGACTGAGGTCAACCTCAGTGTAAGTAAAGAGATTCAAGTGTCAGAGGGTCTCAGGGAAGAGCGTGCAACCTAGAAAAGTTGTGCCCCAGACAAGACAATATTGTAACTGTAGCCTCTAAAAATGCAAGATTCTGAAGAGACACTCCCTGCCCCTTTGTTTGCTGGAATATCCACAACAGTGCAAATTCAGTGGAGCCATGATTTCAAATGCAAAAATTCAGGAGAGCAGTAAATAGAACATAATCATTTTAAAAAAAAAGGATCCGAATACGAATTAGAGCCAAGCACAGTGTTTTACATATTGAAGCAAAAGACATTTTCTTGAAACCCAACAGGCACTCTCCATTAGAATTAGGTCCATCCATGCAACTGATCCTCAACCTTTAGAGTATGAGCGCAGACACTCTTTAAAATGTCCCTTATGCAGGGGGCTCTGGTTCATTTGAGGTGTTAGCATTTCCAACCAAAAATAGCCTCTCCATTTGTGTTCTGGGCACAGCCCCATCACAACTGCTTATGGATCTCACCTTAAATTTATTTCCTAAACTCAAGTATTGTCTAGTTTTGAAAAAAATGTTCATATTATTGACTATAGAAGCTCTGACATTCTCTCTAAACATGCAGTTTTAAAGCTCAATCTCCATTCAGTTTCCTTCCTCCTAACAAAGTTAAAACATTTTCCCCAGACTTAGGGTTGACACCACTCATTTCCTGGTGAATTAGAATCTGTATATCTCCAAATTAATATATCTTTTTACAATGGAGAAACCCAAGCACAAGGTGTTCGTCACCTGGACTTCTTTGAGTCAGAATTTTCTGAAGGAAATAAGCAATTGCTTTGAAATGAACATGCATTGATTTCACTAAAATCCAGGTGTTCAATAACAGGACAGTCTAGCATTTTTCAATTGGAGATCAGTGAGTCAGTTCCCTTTTCATATGCACACTCGCATAGCATCACTTTATCCTGTTCATTTCACCAAACCGCCATCGCACCGTCTGTCTTGGTGCTTGTCTGACCAATTTAAGCTTGAGACCGTGGTGTAGCTGCACATGAGTTCAGCTCACCTCCATCTCTGAGTTTGACTGCAAGGATCATCTCAGATAATTTCATAGCAGTGGGTTAGTAGGAGCCTTCTTAATTGTCAACCTCATGACATTATCCATCTGCATATAATTTTCCTAACAGGGTTGGTACACATGTTCTCAATGAGCTCCTGAGTGCTCCCTGAACTTGAAGAAGCAACACATTGTGCTCTAGGCACAGATGTTCTGGGTTTGTTTTGCATTCCCCTATCTCCTGGGGTTGGGCTTGGTTGGTCACTTAATCAAGGTCTCTCAAAATTCTGAAAGGTAGAAATGATGGAAACTAATACTCCAAGGAAAATGCAGTCATATTTGCTCCAGTTGTCTATTGTTGTAAATGGAATAGGCATGCAAAGTTGCAGCTTAAAATTACCAGAAATTTTTGATTTTTTATTTTTGGCTTGGCTTCCCTTTTGAGTCTTTTAATTAACAAATGTCTGATGTTTAGTATGTCACTTTCATCTCTGTTGTCCACTTTGTGTGTAATTCCTTTGCTGTGTTTTATAGTGTATGCGTGTCCTGTGGGGCATATAAGTATGTCCCTAATTCCTTATATATGGTCTCTATAGTTCTGGGATTTACATTTAGGCCTTTGATCATCTTGTGCTCATTTTTTTACATGAGCTGAGGTTTGGTTGTCTTTTATTCTTCTAAGGTTAGCGATTCAATTGTGTCGGCCTCATTGTTGAAAAGAATGTCTCTCTCTCTTATAAAGTCCCTTGGGTCTTTGTTGAAGATCAGTTTCCTGTATGTGGTTGGATTATTTATTAGTTTTCTATTCTGTTCCATTGGTCAACATACCTATCATTGTATGAGTACCAGGCTGTTTTGAATACTGTGGCGGTACAATAGTTTTCAGGTTAGTTTGTGTGAGAGCCCCTAACTTTATCTCAATCTTTTTGGGTCCCTTGATTATCCTAGGATTCTCCATATAAAGTGAGTAATTATTTTTTCCATTTCTTTAAAGGGTTAAGTTGGCATTTGAATCACAATTAAATTGTATTTAGAAACAGTATTGTGTAGCTTTGACATTTCCTTGGTATTGAGGGTACTTGTCCATGAACATGGCATATTGAGAATGTGAGCAGACTTGCATTGGGAAGGATAGATATTCCAGAATCATGTCATCTTGCTGAAAAAGAAAGACTGAAAATAGATAAAGACACTAAGAGACTTTGGATCAGTGCTAAGTCTGACCTGCACATTTCCCACTGAAGATGAGAGCCATATGGGGTCCACATTCTGCTTTGATGTGCCTGATCCCCTAACTAACCACCTGCATAATTCTAACCTGGAACCCATTGTCATAATCCGGGAATCTGTGGAAGCCTCTGCTCTCAGTCTGTCCTTTCAGAAGTAACATCACCAAGTCTTTCTCTTCAGGCATCCTTGGTAAGTTTGAATAACCAGTCTTTCTGATTCAATTCAAACATCTCACTCAGCGATAGGTACAACTGGCAGTATACAAATAGAGAGATTCTCTGAGGGAAACTGCGATATGGAGAAGAATGCCAATACCACAGCAGGAAAGCAGCTATGAATCTCTGTCAGCACCTGCTTCTGGACCTGAGGTCTGTGTTCTGTGGGTCCTCAGCGCCCCCTGGGCACCGGTTTCCTCCCTGCAGGGGAGGTTTGTGTCCTGGTTCAATATGAATTCTCCTCACCATGATGGTCGCAGCACAGAAATACAAAGGTGTTTCCTTGAATTGCAGGCTGTTCTTATGCAGATACAGCATGTTCTCTGAGATACAAAGACACCTTGGAGAAGTCTTTGTAGTATGCACCGTCACCACTGTTACTAATACTTGAGACCCACTGCAGGTCCTTCCCTGGAGCCTGGTGGACAGAGATCATGCATAGCTACTGAAAGGCAATCTAAAGGCTGCACTGGAGAATCTCAGAGACCCCCCAAGGGACCCCCATACTCCACTAGCTACACCTCACTCTGGACTTCTGCAAGCACAGACATCCTTGGCAGGAAAACTGTCACTCACCTTCACTGTGTCTCTCACTCATGCCCAAGCACACAAACTGGTTCTTGACAAGATCAACTGTTAAAATCGCAACAAGGACAAGCCCCTTTCAGCACAGACTCCATGCTGTCTGTGTTGTGCTTGGCCCTGATCACTGAGTGGGGACTCCTGAGAATCCTGAAGCACTTCCAGAGCTGCAGGGTTGGGGCTGCATTGGCTTTCATCAGCAGAGGGAGGGGTGGATTTGCATGCCCTTCTACTACATAGAAATAAATTAAGTTGCATGACTTCTGAGATCTGAGGGTTCTGTCCGTAGAACAGATCTGAGTGTTTTAGTTGTGTTGGGAAGGGCACGATGACAATATCCTTGGTAACATGTATGTGACTGTGCTATGCTCAATTGTTATCATATATTAATTCATTTTATTGTTCTATTAACACACAATACATGAGATTATAGTTATATATTTCTGTTTTATAGGAATAATACTACATATAGAAATGTAAAAATTGTTTTTATATCTATAAGGAATTCACAGCATTTTCTTCTCATTATCCTTTGAGATTTTGGAAGAGGTAAGCTCAGTGTTGTCCTTAGGACTAATTTTGAGAGTAGCCATACCAGGAGGGCAAGGAGAAAGTGGGGGAGAAAGGAGAACCAGTCACAATGATCTACATATAACCCTCCCACCCTGGGTGATGGACAACAGAAAAGTGGGTGAAGGGAGACATCGGACAGTGTAAGATATAACAAAATAATAATTTATAAATTATCAAAAGTATGTGAGAGAGGGGATAGTGGGAATAGAGGGGGGAAATGAGGAGCTGATACAAGGGCTCAAGTAGAAAGAAAATGTTCTGAGAATGATGATGGCAACGAAGGTACAAATGTACTTGACACAATGAATGTATGTATAGATTGTGATAAGAATTGTACAAGCTCACAATAAAGTGATTTTAAAAAGATCAGTGTTGTAGGATGGATGAGCAAATGTTTACAAATTAAATTCTCAGGACAGCTCTTGCTACCCTTGAAGAATAAGCAGGTAAAAATCATAAAGAGTGTAAAAACAGAACAAAGAAACGTGGTACAAATTCTTTGCTCTTTTTTTTCACCTGTATAGTTTTCCATTTTCTTTAAACATTTTCATATGAGTCCTGGTCATCACTCTGAAACCTTTAAAATTTTCTACAGGATAGGGGTTCTGACAGGAAGTAGACCAGTTATTGGGCAGTTAGAATGTCTTCTTCCCATTAAAGCATCATGACCTGAATGAATTCAGGTTGGAGTTCTGGGTCAAGTAGTTTTTTGGATAGGTGTTATTGAGTCAGTTCTGACCCACAGGGATCCTGTGCACAGCAGAACAAAACAATGTCTGGTATTACACTATCCAAGCTCAAGATCCTATGCTTGATCTGTCTGGGGGACAGATAATTCAGGACAAATGAGGAAGAAATTTCTTCATAAGTTCTGAGGGGAAAACCTGGCATTTTAAAATTTATTATCTAGGAGAAATGGCAGAAAAAGTGCAAACAATATAATGAAGCATTTCAAAATATGTTTATTTGTTCTTTGTTTGTTTCTTTGATTGTTTGCTTTTTAATTGTTAGGAACTCAGACTTTGCTTCTGATAATTTGCAAAGGAATACTTGTGTAAAAGAGAACTTTATATCAAGAAGATACTATTCATGAATAAAACATCCCAGCCAGTCCATATTGTCTATCAGTTCAATATTAGCTCATTCGTCTGATATTAGTCCATGAATTCCTCTTCAGATTTACACAACACGCACAATGATGCTGAATGCCAGATGATCATAGGCGGTTGCGTGGAAAGTCGTGTGGATCCAATGACAGTGGACGCATCTCCAGAGTTTTGGCTGCCATTACTGTGGCTCCATGTGGCTGGCTTGTCCACAGGATGGTGAGACAGAGTGAGAGAGCGAGAGAGAGAGAGCAGTCTCTTCTAATGGCAGAATCAAGAAACAGTCCTGAAAAACCTTATAAGAAGGCCACACCCACAAGGAGGGATCACCAGGCTGTTACCTGATTGATAGGCTAGACTCCACCCTTTAGGCTTTTATCAGGTTAACATGAGATCTTATATCTACCACAGCATAAAATCTACAAATGTATGAACAGTGACATATCTGTGTGGTTTTGTAATAAACTTTTAGGGAGAGAGCATTTTGGAGGGAAATGAAACCCTAGATGCTAATAGGATGGTTCTTGCTCTCATGCCTCCCCCATTGCTACGTCCCCAGAATTCTTGTCCCTGTCCTTTCCACAACCCGTTATCTTCATAGACCAATGGCATCATCGCAGGGACATTTGTGTTTGAGATGGTAGTGAGTCCTCTGTTTCTCTCACACATTAATGGACAGCCATTAATTGACAGCCATGTCCTCAGTGTCACTGAGCTCAGATGCAGGGAGAACAGCCTTTTGTTCTGGATATTTTTCTGGAGCTTGAGCATCAGCTCCTTAGAGATGGGAGGCTGTTTTCTGCTACTGAAATACATTGTTCACAGCTGCTCCAACCTCTTGGGAAGGTTTTGGCAGCTCCAGCTCCGGCAGCATGAAGTCATCAGAGACAGCAAAACCTACGGAGAGGATCTGTGATGATTCCTCCCTCTTGGACCCAAATCTCGGACAATGAGGAACAGGGAAAATAATCACTGACGACAAGTAATGGAAGCCCCAGTATGCCAACCCGTTTTTGTAATCTTGGCACTGCTAGAAAGGAGTAATCATTAGGTAGAGGAATCTCCAAAGGACATTGATGACTTATGGAAAAGGTCTATGGATCCTAGAAAATCCTGTCTATGGAGAAATGTTTTTCACTAGGTTTGAGACTGTACCTGGAAATTGATGAAGTGCCCTGCATATTAGAAGCCCAGGAATAAAGAAGAGAAGTTCCCAGTCTTCGCAGAAACTGAAAGTCTGACTCAATCATCTTCTTTGTGCTAACACCAACACCAAACTCACTGCCATCAGTGGATTCCGACTCATAGAGACTCTATAAGACAGAGTATAATATTGTGTTGAAAAGCACACTCAGCGAAAGGAACTGTGTTACCAACATGACTCCTGCTAGCAACAAACACACGGCTGCATCTCAGTGAAAGGGGCCGCTTCCCTTGGATCAAGCAAGCACTGAGTCAGAAGATTCCCTAAGGAAAGCTTCTGAAAAAAATGGTGACCACGGTTATATACTAATAAGTAAATGTATAGGATTATGGATGTAAAACATATGTCACAGGGATGGTCAAGAATATGCATTAGGGTGAGGTTAAGTTTCTTAACAAGCTACAGATCTTGGTCCTTCTTGGTTCCGAATGTCTTCTTATTTGGCCTTTATTGTCACTTTTGGTTCCGTGACCAAAGTTCTTCTGTTCCATGTGACCTGTTGACCTGAAGGTTGGGAATGTCTTTGTGGACACGTTTGCCCGGCCAGTTTGGGTCAGAATGGGTACTCATTTGGAGTAGTGGGATATTTTTTGTGAGGAAAGTGCTCAACAGAGACAGGATATCAGAAAGGGAATTACAGAATAACTATGGGCAATGAATGAGGCACTCCAACATCCAGTGGCAACATCTCATATCCTAAGGAAAGGTTCCATGGACCAGCTGTGGAATTTACACTGTGACACAACCGTAAGCAGGTTGGGGAATAATCTCAAACAGAATGCCCAATGTTCATCTTATACAGTACTCAGAGTCCCCTTAGCTACTTATTGACAACAAATATAATCTTTCCACAAGAGATGTTATTGAACATAACTTGTTCCCAGAAATGGTTAGTCCACTGTCATTTATTGTTTGTTTTATTTCTTTTTTAGGAATTTGGCAGTGATTGGTAGACATAGTTTGGCAAAAAATGTATATATCATTTCCTTTTTCGTTCCTCCTTCCAAAGATCAAACTGGAGCTTCAGTTAAGAATTGAAGAGTTTATTAAGGAACAACACAATCTAGGAGTGGACAATAATAATTTTAAGGATTCACAAAGTCCCACAGTAAAAGTAAATTTTTAGAGTTGAAATGCAGAAGGATCCCGGATCTTAAAAGAATGTTCCAATCCCTCGATCTGTACTATGTTTGGCTCAAATGGACAAGGTTATATCAAGGACACTATACAAAGATCGAGTCATGTAACAATTTTTATTTGTTTTTCTTTGACTTTAGATATTGGGAGAGTGAATGCTCCTCCTGGCAGCTTGTTGTGGGAGGAGCTATGCTGACTTTTGAAAGTCAGTTCAAAATAAATAGTAATCATAAACAACAGAATTGGAATCTGGCTGCATCGTTTGGTCGTCTTTACATTGACTCATATCCATAATGAGCTCTTCAATCCTTGATCATCAGCAGCATGTATTTCAAGTCCTCGTCACTTTCAGCAAGCAAGATTGCATCACCTTCATATCACAGGTGGTTAATAAGCCTTTCTCCAGGCCTGATGCCATATTCTTCTTCATATGAACCAGCTTCTCTGTTTATTTGCTCATCATGCAGCTTGGACAAGTATGATGAGACAGTACAACCTGACACGCACTTTTTTTGATTTGAAGTATTCCCTTGTTCTGTTCACACAACTACTTCTTGATCCGTTTACAAGTTTCTCACGAGCAATAAGAAGTGTTCTGGAATTCCAAGGTTATACGTAGTTTATTAAGAATATTTAGCTTTAATTGACACTTACAATAGCAAACGTCCAAATTCTATAGAACTTATTGTTTTTCTTTAGTGAAAGTTTTATGTTTGTATCTAAAAATTTCACATTCATACAGCATACACACAAACACTAATAAAATGTCCATTATTTTATTTTAGAATATTTTTGACTTTGCATTTTGTTTTTACATCTAAACACTTTTATATATAATTTTTCTTAATAGGAATAAATTTTCTTTGTTTTACACTTTTTATACTATTGATTGAATAGATTGTCATTCATCAAATTAATTTTTAAACAAAGAACTTTCCCTTAGAGCTGGCCTTGAATTTGGACTTCTAGTCTCTACATATTCAGTAAAACATGTTTCTATTCTTAAACACTCTCTACTTGTGATATCAAGTTGCAGTAACTTTCAGAAACATAGCATTTATTAAAAAATTCACTATATGAAAGAGTCAAAGTTCTCTAATTAAATGTCAAAATAAAAGTAAACTAAATTGGTTTTAACTTCATCATAACAGTAACAGTTTAGAAAGTTACCAATTTTTAGGCTGTGAGGATATAATATTGTTAATAGACACACCCATGCACAGTGAATAAGCATACAATCAATCTAGTGAGAGCAAGGACCAAGTGGGGCTGCCTGACAACCCTACACCCTCAGCCCACTGGACTCACAAATTTTCCACCATTGACAGGGAATAAGTTTACCACTTTTCGATCTCTTATTTTGTGGGTGATATTTATATTTTACTTTTGTGACAAGTTTTCACCTTAATAAGGTACCAACTTATAGTGGTTTTACTGTCTTCCTTCCCTTTGTTAAGGGACATTCTTTTTGTTAGAATTTAAGAGATGATAGTAAAGTACCTGAGGGGAGGATGTTGGATTTCAACCAAGTGACCTTGTGGTTAGAACCCCAATACTTAGCTTTCAACATCACCACCCCTCTTTGTATCTCTGCCCCATGGGGCCTATTTCACTGGCTATCATGCTGGTGCTTTCATGCGAACTCCAGGTTTGTTTACATAAATCACTCGTAATTTCTATACTTTCAACTAACTAAGTTGAAACCAAGAAGTAAAATCGCAGATCACGTTGCAGAATTTTCCAAGACCAACCACTTCTATACAAATACCTTTTACAGGGCTAGTTCAAACCTTTGGTTTGCAATCAATTATATGACAGTGAGAGTTTCTTTTCTACTATTAAGGAGACGCTAGTACACTCCCTACAATTGTAAAGAGTTTCCACTGAACCAGTTTGAGAGCTGTGGGAACAAAACCAACTGAAGACCCTGCAGAAAGCCCCACCTGTGCTCATCTCTGAACCTGCTCCTGGATCCTGGGCCTGTGCTGTTTCTCCTGAGCGCCACCTGCTGGTCTGAATGATCCATGCAGTTCAGCCCGAGCGGTCCTGCAGATTGTTTATGTGAGGGCCCCACTGACTGCCCTGTCTGTGTCCACATGCACAGTAATACACAGATGTGTCCTCAGTGCTCACAGAGGTCAGGGGTAGGGAGAACTGTTTTAGGTAAGCGTCAAGGTCAGCATTGCAGTGACTTATAGTAGGAGATCCCTGTACACCATGGCCTCTCCCTGTGTGCTGCCTGACTCTAATCAATCCAAAATACCCTTCCCTGACACTGACCTCATGGTAGAATCAGGATCTTCAAGAGAAATAGGGGGAGGAAGGAGGTACATATTTCTGAACCAAGGTCGTCCTGGCTCAGGAGGGTCCGAAGTCTCCTCGGGGAGAGACCACTTTTAACGAGGAAACTATACCAACAATTTTCCCGAGTGTAACTGACTGGCTGGCACAAGGTCTGGGATCCATGAGACTTTTCTAATGCCACAGCGACACCACTGTACCAGGAGTTTCTACAAAACTGTTTCTGAATCAAGTTGAATGCAGGCAACTGAATCCAGTTAGAAATCAACAACAATCATTTGGAATACTTATTAAGAAGTTCTAGTAATACTGGGAATGGTCTTGGTGAGGGAAAAAATGAGCTGAGGAACTTCTTTCCTATTATGACAATGCACCTGCTCATTGTTCAAGGGAAGCAAGGGCTGAGTTCTGAGGATTTAACGAAGAAACCTTATATCATCTGCTCTATAGCCCTGCGGTTATTCAGAAGTCATAGAGTGAGCCTCTCCAGAGAACCCCGATCCAGTAAGAGGCATGAGTGCCCCCACGCGGGGAGATGTCTCCCTGTCATGTCAGTGGCCTGTGTTCTTGTTCTCACTTTCTATGAAACAGCAGACGGTGTCCTCTGGTGCTGGACTGAGAGACGCCTCCAAGACTCCTGCTGTGCAGCTGCATCAGGCTGAGGGCGTCTGCCCCTCTCAGGAAGGGATTTCTCTCACTGTGTCCCTTGCACAGTAATACATGGCCATGTCTGAGTCCTTCAGGCTGCTCCACTGCAGGGGCATGGTGTTGATGGAGTTGTCTGTGGAGATGGTGACTTTTCCTTGGAAGGATGTACCTGGTATCAGCATCACTAGGATCAATCAATCCTATCCATTCCAAGCCCCTTTCAGGTGTCTGCCTAATGCAGCCAATCCAGCTTCCAGTAAAGCTGTACCCATATGTCTTACAGGAGATCCTCAAAGATTCTCCGGGTCTCTTCACCTCTGCCCCAGACTGCACCAGCCTCACCTGAGCACAGACACCTGTGGAGGTAGGATTCAGAGATCAGAGATTTCCTACACACACACACACCCCTCCATTCACCTCAAACCCTGTGGCGATCCTGACCTGGGAGAAGAGCAATGAGGAGAGCTAGGGGGCAGACCCTTCTTGCAAGCAGGATGGAATGGAATGACACTGGGGTCCCCAGCTGTGTGATGAAGGTGCTTCCCCTGTGGAGGTGACCTGTGGGTCTAAAATGGATGTCTTCCACTTTGCATATTTCTGCCCTGCCCTCCATGTCAGACTCCTCCAGCCTCATAACCCTGGACACCCAAAGCAGGGGGAGGTGCGGGTCTTGAGACTGCTGGGAGGGACAGAACCTGATCCTAGTAACATCCTTCAACACACACACACACACACACACACACACACACACACACAAGTACTGGCACCTTGATCATGGAGCATACTGAACGGTGGCTCTCCACTCAGTGCATCTCTCAGTCCACACCCAGGAGGAGTAGTTTCAAACCCAGTGTGAATCTGCAGCTCACGAAGCCTGGGTCCCTCACAGATGGTACCTTGTTAATGTCTCTGGGGAATTATCCACAAGAAAAAAATCACCTCTGTTTACTTAGTGAAGACTTTGAAGTATCTGATCTCCTGAATGGCCCCTTCTCAACAGACTCTCAGGTGTATCCTAGCGCCCAGGTCTGCCCTGTGCTTCCTGCTGCCTGCGGAGAGGAAACAAAACTCAGGGAATGTAAGTTTTACTCAAAGTTGTCAGACAAATCTGTGCAGATTAAAGCCAAAGATGAGTGTATTACCCTCTCAATACTCATGGTCAACCAGTCCCTTGTCACCATCTCTCTGACAGTGGAGCTCTGTTCAGAAGAGAAGTTAAAAGTCCAATATGGAGAACATTTCACCTCCATCAATTTCATAATCTGTCCTGAAACATTTCCCTGGCCTACTGTGATCTAAACTAAAGAAAACCATCAGTGTGTTAACCCTTTCTCTCTGAGGAGGCCTTGGGTTCAGGGAACACCAAGAACCACTGACATAATAGCCCACAAAGACAATGTCCTACATCTGGCTTCTGAGAGTAGTGACTGGGGACATTAAACCACATGAAGTGCCGCTAATTGTCTCTCCCTTTCCAGAGTGATGATCATTGGAGACACATGGAAACCATTCATCCAATGCTGTAATGAATCATGGATATGAGTCTTCTGAACTCTATGACCAGAAGATGTAGGTGGTGCCGTGATAAAAGTACTCACTTCTTTGGAAAAGAAAGCGTTAGAAGGTCTTGGGTAGAGTGGGATAAAAAGTGAAATAATACACCCACACACACAGAAAATAAAAATACAAAGACTAGGCTTACTGGTTCGGTAGACTTGTGGAAGTCCTGAAACTATGGCTGTCAGCGTCCCTTCAGGTGTAGGACTGAACTCACCCCTTGGAAAAACTTCCACCAAATAATCGACAAGCCTACCAGGGAGCAATAGTCCTGGGGAGATACAATTCCCTTAGAATGATCAAACTTTTGCATTTCAAAGGACATCATTTATCCAGGGAAAAATTCAGAATGTTTGGAAAGAAAATGTAATTGTAAAAGGAGTTTGTGTATTGCAGTCAATGAAATGAAACAAAAGTGTATGAATTGTTGAATGAATATTAATCTTCTTGGTATACCTTCATGCAATCCACAAGGAAAAGTAAAGAGAAAATAACATTAGAACACTTTCCCCTCAGGTCTCCTCTAGTGGGCAGAGAGCACCTCGGATTGTGGTGTGTGCACTCAGGGTCTCCCAAACAGCAAGCCAAGACCCAGAGAAGATGCCCTACTTCCATGCCTCATTCCCCTCCCTCTGTTCTCTGGGGTTGACAGTTATGCTAAAAACATCTAAGTCTTGGTTCTCAGAAGCAGGACGAGGACTAAAAACCATGACACAGGGGGAAATGGGGTAGGGGAGGCTCCAAATGCTGCTAGGAAACCTGTATCTTGCTCCCCATGCATTGAGTCTTGAATGAGGTCATGTGCCTATTTGGCTGGAGACCCTGTGCCATAGATCCAACCTTCCCTTCATGGTGGTTACAATCTGATCTCACATCACTTCACTTACCTCCTTTTATCTGCATCACCACATGTATCAAATATGTGATATATCCCTGCTGTGGGGACTCAAGTACTTGAGATAATCTCTTGAAGAGTGTGTCATTGTTTTATAAAAGCCATGTACAACACCTTACTCCCGATGAAACACCTCATGTTGTAGTTCATGCATTTATTCTCCAATTTATGTCAGGATAGACAAGAGTGTTGTCTGAACACCATCTTCCTGGACTCAGCCCAAAGTCTTGAACCTGAATATACAATGACACTGGAGTCTGTTTAACAAGTTTTTCTTTCTCTCTCTCATCTATAAATATATTTTCCTCACTCTGCTATATATATATCATAAATCTATTAATTGGTCTGCCAATCTACTGAACTATCGATGTAGCTATCATCTATTTTCTCTATATATCCTGTCCATATCTTGTAGCTGACGTCTATCTGTATCTATCTATCTATCTATCTATCTATCTATCTATCTATCTATCTATTTTTCTGTTTCTATTTCCATCTATTTCATGCTTAACTTTATTTCTGAAATAAATCCCATCTTAATGGGTGCAAATATGTTTTGCTCTTGGTGGAGTAGGCTATATATTGGTCACTGATTCTAGTTTGCTAGACTCATTTATTTATTTATTTATTTATTTATTTAATTCTTGATGTCCTTATGGATTGTCTATTTCAATGTTAAGTCCATAACTGAAAAATGTTGAATTGAAATACTCCACTATTTGGTGGCATTATGCTGTTACTTATTTATTGTATTTAAAATATTAGCTAGAACTTTTTAATATATTTTGAAGAAATAATGTTATACTCTCACCACCTGTCCAGTAGCTCAGCATACTGTGGTGGCCTGTGTTTTGCTGGCATGCTGGAAGATATGTCAGTGTTATATGTATTACCAGCAGGGTCACCCAAAGGGAGATTTCAGAAAAACTTCCAGAGTAGGAACAGGCAATACAGAATGACCCCTCTCCCCTCTTCAGAGGAAAAAACTTCTAAAACCTTATGCATAACTTTGAAGCATTGTTGAATACTGAAAGCCTAAGCAAAGGAAGTAGGAAATTGTTGGAGCTACTGCCAGAGGATGGGCCCCTCGAGTTCGAGGGCACTCAAAATGTGATTGAAGAGAGGCTGATTTCTTGGAGGGGAGACGGCCATGAGGACGTGTCTTGGGTAAAGCCTCTGGGAGTGGAGCCCTCAGCTTCTTCATTTACTGATGGGGCATGACTCAAGGTAGAGAGAAACAGCTGAGAAAGTCTTCTAAGGACCAGAACTTGGAATTTGCATACTACAAATTTAGGGAACTTGGAGTGGTCAAAAATAAATGAGATGCGTGAATATTGATTGGTCTCCTAGGCATTAGTGAGCATAAATGGAATGACTGGTATTGGCCAATGTGAATCATAAAATCATAGGATTTACTATGCCGGGAACAGCACAGTCAAGGGAACGGCATGTCATCCATGGTCAGAAAGCATCTTCCAAAACCCATCATAAAACACAGTACAGTCTGTGATAGGATTATATCTGCCTTCATGGAAATCGAATCCATACAACTATTATCAAACATTACTTGAACAATGCAATTGCTACCAAGTTTAGCATATCAATTAGTAATGTATAATACTAATAAATAAAAATTATATTTTAATTTTCTCCTTCCTCCCCACTTTCTGCTGTTGAGACTTCAATTCCATTATTATACATCCCACATGCAATAGGTTTGATTTTACATATTTCTTATATTGTATTCCTATGTCATAAAAATAGAGAAATCCCTTGGGGGAAGCAGCAAGATGGAGAAGCATCTCCAGAACCACAACAGGAAACCAGTCCTGAAACTGTCACGCTACACATGCTCCTGAGTGTGTCCTGTGATCTGTGGGTCATGAACGGCCCCTGCAACCCAGCTCTCTCCCGGCAGGGAATCTGTGTCTGGGATCATACTGACTTCCTCTCATGTTCTCACAGAGTAACAGAAGGTCTTGTCTTCTATTTTCTAACCATCCTTTTACTAATAAACTATGTTCTTGTCATTGTCGCTGGGTATGAGGAATCAGCCCTTCATAGAGTCTGCATTGTTCTTAGTGCCATAATGGAAATATTTATACAGAGAGATGAACAAAGGCTACATACCAAGGCATTTTTATCCTCCTCTCCTGAGGGGTGATTTGATGTCACAGGCATGTGAGGCCAATCTCAGGAAGTAATTTTCTTAGTCTGTCATTTTTAAGTGCATTACTGGTAAATAAAGGATTCAGCGAAATATTCCGAGTCATGGCCTCAGTGAACACAGCTGCCATTCCCCCAGGTTTGCTGACGCTCCCAGGATGTGGGTTTCACAGCGTGTCTCACAGGAATAGGTGGCAGTGTCCTCACACTTCAGGCTGATAATCTGTAGATGAGCTGTGCTGACTGAGGCATTCAAGGAGAAAACATAGCCCTGTGTGTCCAGTATAGGTGTTGATCCAACCCTTCCACGGAAGGCGTTTTCTGGGTACTTGCCAAACCCTATTCATACTGTAACAGGTGAAGGTGTTTCCAGAAGTCTTACAGCACACCTTCACCAATCTCCAAACTTTTTCACCTACGCCCTAGACTGCACTAACTTAATCTGGGCATGCACACCTGTGGGGAAGTAAACCAGGTGAGGGCTCTGGAGATGCCATAGTAGTCTCTTCATCCCCATGTGTTATCTTACCTAAGGTGACTGTCAATAGGAAAATGAAACTCCACAGTTACTCCTTCATGAGTGCACTCTGTTATTAGTGGTTTAGGAGCAACCTAGATGGTAATGTCCTTGCTTAATGCTTCCTCAGGGGAGATGGCTTCAGCTTTCAACTCTATAGGGCACTTGGATGTGGTTATAATTCAAATTCATGAATGTATTTCTGGCCTACATCAATGATAAATAATAGAAAGCCTTTATAATGCTAGAGCTGTGGTTCTCAACCTGAGGTTCACGACCCTTTGGGGGACAAACGACATTTTCACAGGTGAGGTCTAAGATCAACGGAAAACACATATTTCCAATGTTCTTAGGAACCAAGATACAGTTCCTCTATCTGTCTCCAGGCAGGGCTGTCCACATGCAGATACACCCACATACTAGTACCCAGCATGATGACATTATCTTGCCAACCCCATTTTATACACCCCGTACAAATACAGGTGTATATGACAGGGTTGGCGCCATAATGTACTTATGTGCACTAGTCACACATGTGTAGAAAGCACCTACTGTGTAGAGAGCAGTTACTGTGTAGAAAGCAGCTGCTGTGTTGAAAGCAGCTACTCTGTTAAAAGCATCTCCTGTGTTGAAAGCAGCAGTTTTGAAGGTAAAACATTTCAAGAATTATAATTATTGGGTAAATGTAAAATCATCAACAACTACAAAATTATATACATCTGTAGTATGGGAACTTAATCTAGATGCTGACCGGTCTTTTTATATTCAAATGTGGTTGATGTGAATACTGCCCCCTTGTGATCGTAACAGGTATGTAAAGAAAACAACACAGAACCGTGAACCATAGGAAACTTTAATGAACTGTATTGACTGAACTATGCCATGTATCATTTTTTGTATGATTGAAACTATTGTTATATATTACTTACATTAGCAAACCATTACATGATAATGAATTGTGTAGAGAAGAACGTTAAGAAAATATAGTAAGGATATTTTACAGTATGGTTTTACCTCAATCATTGCAGCAGGAATTGAGAAACTGGAATATGATATTTGTTGTGAAATTCTATCAGCTGAATCCATGAAGCCAAACAAATTAAAATACCATTTTGATAATAAGCATCTGAGCTTTGCCTGCAAGGATGCCAACTATTTTAGAAGGAAAGATGATGGACTCAAGAAAACCAGACTTGATATTGGTAGCAAGTACCACAAAGAAAATGTAGGAGCCATTGAATCTTCATATTTGGTGGCACTCAGAATAGCCAGAGCTATGAAACCTCACACCATTGCTGAGAATATACTATTGCCAGTGGCCAAAGTCATTGTTGGGTTCTGATTGGAAATGAATTTGTTACAAAATTGAGTGTAATTTCCTTATCTAATGACACTGTCCCCAGAGAATAGCTGACATGTCTGCTGATATTCTTGATCAGATAATCCAAAAAATTAAATCTGCTCCACTTCCAATATTTAGTATCCAGTTTGATGAATCTACAGACATTGCAAACTGTTCAGTTACTGTTTTATGTGAGGTATATGAATGACGACAACTTTAAAGATGAGTTTCTTTTTTGTAAACCTCTTGAAGCGACAACTGCTGCACTTGAAGTATTTGATACATTTGGTTCATTTCTGAAAGAGCATAAGATCTCTTGGGGGAAAGGTTTGTGGTGTTTGCACAAATGGGGATCCAGTTATGCTAGTATGTCGATCTGGATTTCAACGTTTGGTACTGAATGAGTCACCAGAATTCATCAGAACTCACTGTATGATTCATTGGCAAATATTAGCAATGAAGATGCTGCCACAAGAGTTACAAGAAGTAATGAAAAGCGTCATACGTTCTGTCAATTTTGTAATGAAGAGCACTTTAAACAGTCGACCGTTTTCCCAACTGTGCAATTAATTGGATACGCCAAATAATGCTCTGCTATTTCACACTGAAGTTAGATGGTTGTCGAGAGGAAGAGTTGTAAAACATATTTCTGAGCTTTGTGATGAACTCAAAGCGTTTTTCAGTCAGACATGTCTGATGGGAGCACATGGGAGCAGATGAAGGGGGAGGAGGAGAGAGTGGAGCACAGCCTGGCCCACCAGGCTGTGAGGATTATATTACTGATTGGAGCAGCCAGGCCACGGAGAGGACAACATGGCTGGCCCCACTATGGGACATGATGCCCCTCACTGACCCATGGCGCTACAGGGGACAGCACCAGAGACACAGTGTGGGAATTTCACCTGACCTGATCCCACCACACCAAGGCGAAGCGCTGGGGGAGTGCAGCAGAACAGTGGGGGAATGGGGTGGCAGGGTCCCCAGGGAGTGTTGGGGGTGGACTTTGGGGCCAGGGTGTGGTGGACAACAGACTGGACTGGAAAACACTCCTAAGGGCCAACAAACAATCCTTGAACTGACAACAAGCTTTTCTTTCTTGAAGAAAAAAAAGGCAGTACAAATGGCTCAGTGCAACTCACTCCCATGAGACAGCTGTGAAACACTGGGAATCCTTCAAATCTTGAGGGGCACCAGGTAGTCCTCTGTAGAGAAATTCAGGCTATCCAGTCACAGGAATCAAACAGCAAGTCAGGTAGGTCACCAACAGTCAGCCAGATGACAGTGGCTGACAGTCCCCAGCTCAAGAAATGTATATTCGAAGAGTGTGGCAAAGCAGGTCTTGAAGGAACCTCAAATTACAGCGACACAGTCCACGGGTTAGTTGTCCCACAGATAGTGTAGCTTGCAAATCGATGCACAGATCAAGGCAGGCAGCCACACACTGGTCTGATGAACAAAGAGCAAGAGACTAGAAAGGCGAGGCTCGCTGAGCCATTTATCTCTCCGCCCTTCAATTAATCTGATGTGTATATTGGCCAGGTTGGCACAGTAAACTAACAACATCAAGAGTGTAGGCCGATGGAACTATGATTATTTACTATCATGTGAAGAAATCAGGTACAGTATCTAAAATTGAACATATGCAAACATGTTTTCATAAATGAGACATTCAATTTCATAAACTTGATAATGTATCACTGAAGAAAGTCATTGTGGTGGTTTAACCTGGTTAAAGTTGTTGACAGGGATGCTAGAAGGGCTTTCCTCAGTTGAACATTATTTTACTCATTGTAATATAGTATTCATTGTATGTGCAAAAATATACTCATATTTTATAGCCAAATAAAGTGAAGATAAAAAGTTACCCACAGATTTTCTTTTCCTTTTTAAAAAAATAATTTTATTGGGGGCTCATACAATTCTTATAACAATCCATACATACATCCATTATGTCAAGCACATATGTACATTTGTTGCCATCATCATTCTCAAAACATTTGCTTTGTCCTTGAGCCCTTAATATCAGCTGCTCATTTCCCCCCTCCTTCCCTACTTCCCCTTCCCTCATAAACCCTTCATAATTCATAAATTATTATTTTGTCATGTGTTACACTGTCTGACGTCTCCCCACACCCTCTTCTCTGCTGTCAATCCCCCAGTGAGGAGGCTTTATGTAGATTCTTGTAATCGATTCCCCTTTCTACCCCACATTCCCTCCACACTCCAGGCATCGACATTCTCACCACTGGTCCTGAGGGAGCCATCTGTCCTGGATTTCCTGTGTTTCCAGTTGCTATCTGTACCAATGTACATCCTCTGGTCTAGCCAGATTTGTAAGGTAGAATTGGATTCATGATAGTGGGGGGAGGAAGCATTTAAGAACTGGAGGAAAGATTTAAGTTTTGTCATTGCTACCCTGCACCCTGACTGGCACATCTTGTCCCCACAATCCTTCAGCAAGGGAGTTACCAGTTGCCTACCTATGGGCTTTGAGTCTCCCACAGATTTTCTTAATTCCAGTAAATGTTAACTTGAAAAATATACATGAATCAATCTTCTTAAAATTTTTAAAACTGAGCATTGGTGTGCATTGACTCAAAACTTTCTTTGAACATATCAATAATATTGATACAACTAAAATATTTTATCTCTAATTTGGAAAGTCTTGTTTCAATGTGGAAACTGTACAGATGAAATGTGTGTTTTATTGAAAAAGTGCAATTCGCTGTACTTTTTAGGGGAAAAGCCCACAATATTTACACATTACTTATTTATTTTATACCTTATAATTAAATATACTTATTTTTCCCAGCAAACTATACCAGATGACTCCTAGACACTGTCAACCAGGGTTTTTTTTTGTGCCAATAACTGTGAATTCCAAATAACTTACCATCCGTTGTGAATTCGCTGCATTAAAATATCCTCAAATGAAAAACACACTAAAAAGATATAATTAAGCCAATACAACCTTTATAATTAGTCAATTGGTTTTCTTTTTCTTTTTAAATCATTTTACGGGGGGCTAATACAACTCTTATCACAATCCATACATACATCAATTGTGCAAAGCACATTTGTACATTCCTTGCCCTCATCATTCTTAAAACATTTGCTCTCCATTTAAGACCCTGGCATCAGCTCCTCATTTTCCCACATCCCTACCCACTCTCCCCCTCAGTCAAGAACCCTTGATAATTTATAAATTTTTGTCATATCTTACACTGTTCGACGTCTCCCTTCACGCACCTTTTTTTGTTGTTGGTCATCCCCCAGGGAGGAGGTTATATGGAGATCCCTTTCCACCCCACCCTTCCTTCACCCTCCCAGTATTGCCATGCTCACCACTGGTCCTGAGGGGATCATCCATCCTTGATTCCCCGTGTTTCTAGTTCCTGTCTATACCAAAGTACATCCTCTGGTCTAGCCAGATTTGTAAGATAGAATTGGGATCATGATAGTGTGTGTGTGTGTGTGTGTGTGTGTGTGTGTGTGTGTGTGTGTGGTGGGGGGGGGAGGTGAGGTAGGGAGAGAAGCGTTTTGGAACTAGACAGAAAAGTTGTGTTTCATGGTTGCTACACTGCACCCTCACTGGCTCATCTCCTCCCTGAGACCCTTCCATAAGTGGATGGCAAGTTGCCTACATTTGGGCTTAAGCTCCTGACCACTCCTCACTCCCCCTCATTCACAATGACACAGTGTTTTTTTCTTGGATACCTGAGACCTCATCCCTTTGACAACTCGGGATCACACAAGCTGTTGTGCTTCTCCCATGTGGGTTTTGTTACTTCTGAACTAGATGGCTGCTTGTTTACCTTCATGCCTTTAAGACCCCAGATGCTATCTCTTTCGATAGCTGGGCACCACCAGCTTTCTTCACCACATGTGCTTATGCACCCATTTGTCTTCAGTGATCCTATCGGGGAGATGAGAATGCAATGATATGATTTTTTGTTCTCTGATGCCTGATAATTGATTCTTTGGGCACCTTATGATCACACAGGCTGGTGCGCTTCTTCCATTTAGGCTTTGTTGCTTCCAAGCTAGATGCCCACTTGTTTACCTTCAAGTTTTTAAGACCCAAGACTGTCAATTGGTTTCCATTGGTTATTAGGCTCTGCCACAATGTTAGAGTGCCCTCTGAGTACTCATAAATAAAAAATGTGAAGTTTTAAGCAGTTCAAATCTGAAGAGTGAGAAAACATATTTAAAACATAAAGGATGATCATGGTTGATCACTGAAGAATGAAGTTAGCCAAAGAGGTAATTTACCAATGAACAAACCTAGTCCGATAATAGAGATTAACAGAAAAAGCATCAGCAAATATTACATTTTCTAATGGAGCAAACATAGAGCACACAGTGGTAGTTTGTGAGCTTTAGGTGTGCCCTGATTTGATGTTAAATATTATCCATTGTCTGTTATTTTCCTTTAGGCTCCCTATTCTCTTTAGGATACGTTATTGCCTGCTACCATTTAAATGAATGTTTGCCGGTGTGTGTGTGTGTGTGTGTGTGTGTGTGTGTGTGTATGCAAAGATGCTCCCGGGGCTCCCAAGGATTAGCTAAGAATGCCTCACTACAGCAATGTAGACCAATCTACCTAGGGTCTAATCTGTTTTCAGTTGTTGATTTACTAATCATGCTGAAGTAATTACAGGTGATTGTGATTTAACTTGTCTCTACCTTCCCTGCTTTATTTCCCAGCTCACTCTCAGGACCCAGGTGAGGCAGATAATTCAAGGTACTGAATTCGGGGTGGATCTGGATCTCAGATCAGGGTATGCTGTGTGGAAAGACAGTGGATCATTCGTGTTTGGATGTTTTGTGTGTCCTAAAGGTAAGAGACCCTGGAACCTGGGGAGGGGGACCTATCTTAAGAAAGGTACTCTCAGCCAGTAGATATGTAAGCCAGGCTCAGGAAGGAACATTCCGGTTTGCCTGTGGGAGTCCCTGGGGTTGAACTCAAAGGTATTAATTTCCAGGCCAGCATCAGAGAGAGCTTGGTCCGCTGTTGTTCTCCTGAGAACTCTTCGAGGACTTATGTCTTCATGAGAGGAGACTCCCAGTGTTTTGTGAGTGGGAGTTCCTGGCACAGGACACACAGGGTGTCCCTGGAATTGACACCTTTCCCGCTTGGGGTGAAAATAGAGCTCTTACTTGCAGTATGTCTTGTGAGCTTAAGACGTTAACTCACGAGAATCTCCAAGAGACATGGACACAAATATTTTAGGGTTGCCAGGTCTCTCTATTAAATGGGGGTGTGCAAATTCTTCCTCTGAGTCTTTTTTCCTAGGTCTGAGATAAAGGCCAAGATCAATTTTGAAAATTGGAGTCATGGATTCCAACGTAAACACCTTTAATTTGCTAATGCCTCCACCTCTGGTGATGTGAGTGCCCCCTGGGAATGAGGAGAACAAGGGGGTCGATGACAGCATAACCAGTAATTTGTTTTATTTAACATGCTTTCACCCTATCCTCCAGGGATAAACCAGGTTAAATAGTGATCTACAAATTAGTGCATAACTACTATTCAACCCTCAGGCATCTTGCTTACTGGGTAACATTCCTGCATATGTCTAACAGCAGAAAAGACTCCTTGAGGTCAGCAAACAGTAGATCAAAGATCAGCAAGGGACCTGTGATAGCCCTTGACCATGATGCTATTTGTCATATTTAAACATTGTATAACACTTCTTTGTTTTCCTAAGTTCCTTGAACCAGATGCAAATGACTTAAAATTAACTGAACATGTGTTTGTGATTCTTAGTTTGCCTGCCAACCTACCCAAGTTCTTCTCGTTTGTGTAAAATCTGAGACAGAAGACAGCTCCATACACATAATTAGCAACATGAGTTTTTTGATGGATTAGGTTTGGGGTTCTGTTTAGGCTTGTAGTGTGTTTGAATGAGAGTCTGTACTTAAAGATTAGCATCTAAATCCTGGGATTAATCAGTGTTCCATGTTCAAGAACAATTGCCAAGAAATAGAAATAGGAATCAAGTTTCATGAGTCAGATGTTAGTGGACATGTTTATGTTTTGAAGGTTATGTTTGGAGTTCAGTAGGGGCTCACAGATTGTGTTTGGAGTTTATTAGGGGCTTATGTGTTAAGGTATAAAGATGTAGATTTAAGGATTCTTGTTTTCTGGTTGGATTTCTGAATTTGAGGTTTATGGTCATGAAGTTAGGTTTCAGGTTGTAAAATATATTCAAACCTTTGACCTGGTTTTAAACATTGGGATAAATGCATTACATTAGCCTAGGTTAAGAGTGTATTGTGGTAGGATTTGTTAAGCATGTCAAGTTTGTTGTGGGTGTCAGGGGATGCTCAGGGTGTCAATTGTTCTGGGTGGTAAGGGGCTTTTTCATGTACTTAGGGGGTCAGTGCATTAGGAGATTATTAGTGTGTTGTAAGCACGCTTAGCATATTAAGGTGTAAGAGTTAATGGTTTCAGAGTTGGAGATTAGTAGTTAATGGTTAGAGAGTTCAATGCCAAAAATTATTTTTGTGTGTTGAAATGTAGCCTACAACTTTTAAACTACAACTTTTATACCTGTAGTATTTATGGTATATTTGAAATCTGTTATGTAAAATATCATTAATTTGTGATGATTAGAGGAATTAGTATTTCTTCTCTTTGGAAGCCTCTTTTCTTCCTTTAAAAAAGTATTTCATGATGATTGGGAGGGGAGGAAGCGTTCAGGAACTAGAGGAAGGTTTTGAGTTTCATTGTTGCTACACTGAACCCTGAGTGGCCCATCTCCTCCTCACTACCCCTCTGGAAGGGGTGTCCAGCTGTCTACAGGTGGGCATTGGGTCCCCATCATGCACTCCCCCTCTTTCACGGTGATGTGATTCTCACCACTACCCCACCTTTGTTGTTGGAGACCTGGTCTCCTCTGTCCTTCACGGTCACCTATGTTGGTGTGCTGCTTCCGTGTGGGCTCGGTTCCTCCCCTCCCAATCATCATGACCCCAATTCTACCTTGCCTTGCGGACCTGGTTATACCAGAGGATGTACAGCGGTGCAGTGGGGATCTGGAGGCACAGGGAATCTAGTACAGACGAACCCCTCAACACCAGCGGTGGGAGTGGCGACACCAGGAGGGAAGGGCGTGTAGCAAGGGAGAACCGGAGAACCGATCTCGGAGATCTATGTGTAACCTCCTATCTGGGAGATGGGCAATGGGGAGGCGGGTGAGGGGAGATGCCGGGGAGTGTAAGATAAGATATAATAATTATTTATAAACTATCAAGGGACCAGGGGTGGGATCGGGGAGGGAGGGAGATGGGGGGAAAAAAGGGAAACCGAGCTGATTCCAGGAACCCAAGTGGAAGGTGAATTATGAGAATGACGAGTGCAACGAATGTATAAGGGTGCTTTGCTCAATTGATGTATGTACAGATTGTGATAAGAGCCTTATGAGCCCCAATAAAAAGATTTTAAAAAAGAATCTAAAAAAAATAGATAAAAAAGTATTTCATTTATGATTGGTCTATCTAGAGAATACTATAGAATTTTTAATACAGTATTGAAAATGAAAATGTATGTTTGTCCTATTTCTTAAGTGGGGTGGGCTATTTTCTCTTTCCTCTAAGAATGATATTTGCTGGTGTTTTTTTTAGCTGAATATATTAGCATATTGAACTATACCTGCTCCATGTTACAGTTGTAGTTTTTTTTCAAACTTTAAAAGCCTTTGATTTTAAAAAATAAATTATTTTATTGGAGGCTCTTATAGCTGTTATTATAATCCACACATCAATTTTATCTAGCACATTTGTACATACATTGCCATCATCATTTTTAAAATATTTTATTTTTTCTACTTGAGCCCTTGGTATCAGCTCATCTTTTTTTCCCTCCCTCCACCACTTTCCCATTCTTGTGACCCCTTGATCAATTTTAAATTATTATTGCTTTCATATCTTACACAATCTGCTATTTTCCTTCACCCACTTCCTGTTGTTCATTCCCCTGGGGGAGTGTTATATGATGATCTTTACAATCTGTTCCCCTTTCTCCCCCTTGTGGCCCCACCTTTCCCCTACCTTCATGGTATCATTAGTCCCATTATTTTTATGAGGGGTTTATATCTCCTGGATTCCATGTGTTATGTTGAGGACTCTTATCTGTACTAGTGTACATGCTCTGGTGTAGCCAAATTTTAAAAGTAGAACTGGGGTCATGATAGTAGGGTGAAGCAAGCTTTAAAGAACTATACGAATGTTATGTGTTCTGTTGGTGCTTTATTGTACACTGGGTGGCTCATTCTTTCCTTGTGACCCCTCTGTGAGGGGATGTCCAATGTCTAAAGACATGCTCTGGGTCCCCAATCAAACACCCTTTGTTCCCATCTATATGATTGTTTGGGGTCTTCTAATTCCTCATACCTGATCCCATAGACACCTAGTGATCACACAGGCTGGTGCGCTTCTTCCATGTGGGCATTGTTGCTTCTCAGATAGATGACCGACTGTTTAACTTCAAGCCTTTAAGACTCCAGATGCTATATCTTATAATAGCCAGGCACTATCAGCTTTCTTCACTATATTTGCCTATACACCCCTTTTGCCTTAAGCAATCCTGTTGAGAAGGTGAGAATCACAGAATGCCAGATTATGAAAACAAAGTATTCTTGCATTGAGGGAAGACTTGAGTAGAGGCCCAATACCTTTGACTTTTTAAATGCTCCTACTTTGTTTTCTGTGCCTACTTAGACAATTGACCCTCTTTTCTGTCAATGGGTTTATTACAGTGCTTATTTTCTTATGTAAAATATGATCTGGGACAAATTTTCATGAATCATGGTACATAATCCTTGTAATATGTTGTCTGAATCTGTTCCAAATATTTTAAAGAATTTTTCATGTAGATCCATTATCAGTATTGTGCTACAGTTTTCTTGTAGTGTCATTATCTGACATTGGTGTCAAGGGTATTTACTGGTTTGATAGAAAGTATTGAGAACCAAGGGATTAATCAGAAAGAAAATATTTTGAGAATGATGATGACAATGGATGTACTAATGTGCTTGACACAATGTATGTATGTTTTGGATTGTGTTAAGAGCTGTATGAGCCCCCAATAAAATGATTTTAAAAAAAGAGAAAGTATTGAAGTATTGGTAAGTGTTCTCTCACAACCATTGTTATATTTACACTCAATAACTTGAACGTAAACTACCATACAGTAAAGTGGTGTTTATTCGTACCATCTCAGTACTCTGTATTAAGCTTTAATCTATGGTCTCATTATACTAGAAGTTTCTCCTGGAATTTTATTTTGATTCAATTGATTATAGCCCTTGTAAGCAACCTAAAATGCATTCAACTACCATTGATCCCATGCACTGGCTGGACCCTCTGATCTTCCAGCTGACTCAGTTTGGAAGACTACATGATTTACACTCCCCTTGCCAGACAGATAGTCACTAACACCTACGTCATTGTGTGATGCCCTCCCAATAGATCCTCAATTTGGAAAATACTCTGTCATATGACATGCTGTATGGATCTTAGAAAATGTCCTTTAGCTAACCTCCAGAAGAATGGTATAAATCAAGGAGGGGCAACAATTTCTCAGTGATTTTTGCATCACCTTGGTTTTGCATCACCTTTATTTTATTATGTTTTTTAACAAAAGAAACCCATTCCTTATTTTTAATAAGCTTATATTCCAGTGAATGTCTCTTGAGCTTTCAGGCATTTGTAACATGGAACTAACTTTTGTAAACATAGCTAAATATTTAGTATTTTGTGCATTGCTTGGGTATTGATTAGTAATTTCTGAGGTTCTTCTTGTTGATAGTTCTGATTGAGTCCATTCCATTGCACAGGGACTCTGTGCACAAAGGAATGAAACACTGCCAAGCCCTGCAGCATCCTCACAATTTAGAATGAACCTATTGCCTAAGTTACTGTATCAATCCTTTCAGTTGAAGGGTTCCTATTTTTCACTACCCCTTACTTTACCAAACAAAATATCCTTCTCCAAGGACTGGTCACTTCTTACATGTCCAAAGAATTTCATGTGAACTCTCATCTCCTTACCTCTATCTAGCACCCTGAACTTACTTCTGCCAAGACATATTTGTTTGTCCATTTGAAGGCCCCTGCACTACAATTCAAATACACTGATTCTTCTTAATTCTTTCTTATTCAATGTCCAACTTTTAAATGCATATGAGGTAATTGGCAATGCCATGGTTTGGGTAAGATGAACCTAGTCCTAAAAGTAACATCATTGTTTTTCAACACTCTTCAGGGGCCTTGTTTGGCAGATTTATCCAGTATAATGCATCTATTGATCTATTGAATTTATTATCACCTTTTAGTTGTTTTGTAATTTTCCATAACCTAACAATCTTTCCAGAAGAAGTTAATACTTAGTCGAGCTTAGATTAAGAATATTGATCAAGGAGGGACCTGGAAGCTCACCTTCCTCTGAAACCAATCTGTCTCAGAACCCTGAGCTGGAAGGCTGTCCTTAAGACCTAGAGGAATGATGACAGATCCCGAAATGCATGATGAGTGGGCACAAGATTGTCTAAAACAAATTGTGCCTTTGTCTACTAGCATGACTTGCAGATCAGTTTTAGAGGGGCCCAAACCCTCACCCTTTATCCTATAACTGCAACCTCACACCCCTCTGCCTTCAGAAACACCCTGGGGGTGTTGCAAAAGGGCTGTGCCAATGATGCCCAACTAGTCATTCAGACTAATGCTGCCCTCCTTTATCGAAGCACAGCCTCTCGCCACCACACTCATTTTGTTTCCCTCCCTCCAAGTTCCTGGTTAAGCATGATTCTCAAGCTCCAGGCCGGACACTAGCTAATCCAGTCTCCCTAGAAGACCAAGACTATGGATGGGATATCCTAGAATCCAAGGCAATAAGCCCTCTTCCAGTTTGTGTTGTTTGTCATCTGTCAACATTACTTAGAGAGCTTGAAACCCATGCTCTAGCCCAAGATGACAGAATGGATGATAAGTCATCTCTTTCCTTAATCCATCTCATGTACTTTTTTAAAAGATAATTTTATTGGGGCACATAACAATCTATACTTCAATTGTATCAAGAATATTTGTACATATATTTCCATCATTCATTTCTAAACATTTACCTTCCATTGAGACCTTGGTATCAGCTCCTTTTATCCCCTCTCTTCCTCTCTCCCCACCCCTTGATAAATATTAAATTATTGTTATTTTCGTATCTTGCACTGACTGCTATCTCTCTTCCCCCATGGTTTCTGTGTTTCTCCCCGGGGTGTGTGTGTGTGATTATGAGTCTATCATTGTGATTGGCTCCCCCTTCCTCCCCTCCCCTCCCTGCCTTTCACTTCCCCGACTGGTATTAATACTCCTATTCCTGTTCCTGGATTCGGTATATTGTGAACTCTTATCTCTTTTGTGTACCTGTGCACATGCTCCAGTCTAGCCCGCAGGGAAAGGCAGAATTGGAGTCATGATAGTGGAATATGAGGAAGCCTCAAGGAACCTAATAATATTTGTGTTTCATCAGTACTATCCTACGTCTGGTTGACTCATCCTTTCAGTGTGACCCTTCTGTAAGGGAATGTCCCATTGTTTACAGATAGATGTGGGGTCTCTACTACAACCCTCCTCATACTCAGCAATATGTTGGGGTTTTTTTGCTTGCTTGTTTGGGGTCTTATGAAGCCTATTACCCTACCTCTTTGACACCTCATGATCACACAGGATGGTGTGCTTCTTCCATGTGGGCCCATTGCTTCTCTACTAGATACCCACTTTTAAACTTCAAGCCTTTAAGGCCTCAGGTAGTATATATGTTGATAGCCAGGCACTTTTCTCCTTCTTCACCACATTTGCTTATGCACCCATTTTGTCTTCAGTGATCATGCTGGTATGGTGAGCATCAAAGAAGGTCAGGTTGTTAGAACAAAGTGTTCTTGCATTCAGGGAGGGCTTGGTCAGAGTCCCAAAGTCCATCTACTATCTTATTGTATTGCCTTATAAATATATGCATGTAGGTCAAGATCTCTATTTTCAGAATTAATGTATTTACATATGCACAGACCTATGCTTATACCACTATCCATAGCTTTGCTTCCTAGATCTTTCTTCTGTTTCCTTTTACCTTCCTCCTTACCCTACCATCATGCTTGTCCTTCTTCCACCTATTAGTAACTCCTCTCAACTAGATAGCTGTTGCTCCATCTGCTGTCTAAAAGTGGTCATAACCCCAGGCTTGCAGAGACCCTCTGAGAGCTAGTCACAAGACCTCACCCTGGGGTTTCCCCATGCTGCTATCCACCTGTGCCTACAGTCTAGGGCATCTGCTCCACAGCCAGGAGGAGAGTGACTTCATCAGCCAATACCTTCCTTCATCTCATATACTTTTAAGCTTCTTCCTTCATTCACCTTTACTCTTAGCATCATCTGTCTATCTACACCTTGTCATTCCTTATTGGTAATGTGCTATCTTTCACAAAAGCTTTAACATTGGGCATCCTTAAACACAAGAGCTATAGAGACCAGGAAATACACCTCCCTCTGGGCTTGAGTTCTTGTTAAGGTTGTCTCTGCCTTAGCCAAATCCCCTCTAGTATGTCCTGCTTATTTCCTTTTATCTCTTGTTATCCACCTCTAAAACAATTTTCACTTGTTGTCACCCTCTACTGTGGTGCCACACTCTATTACTATGGGCTTCTAAATGTGCTCCACCTACCATACACATTTGTTCACACACTGTCAATATTATACAGTTTC
Source organism: Tenrec ecaudatus (assembly GCF_050624435.1). Lineage (NCBI taxonomy): Eukaryota > Metazoa > Chordata > Mammalia > Afrosoricida > Tenrecidae > Tenrec > Tenrec ecaudatus. The sequence continues at coordinate 14,015,285 of NC_134532.1, forward strand.
CATGGGATACAAGGAGCTAGAAGCAGGATGAACTTTGATGAAAAACTCAGAATCTGTAGGAATGTCACCATAAGATGAACATTTACATTGGAATCAACAAATAAAAGTATAGGAATTAGTTGGATGAGATAGTGGAAAAGAAACATGAACAAGTGTGTGACTACTACTTAAAATACATATAAATAATTTCTGATTCTTTAGTTAAATGATCATTAAAATATTGGGGGGATTTTCTTTAAAAATCTTTCCAAGTTCTGGAATGCAAGGGGTTATTTGTGTTATATTCAGAAAATGAAGTATAAAGATAAACTAAAACATAAATGAAAAGAAATAATTCTAGAAGGGCAACTTGTTATAAGGATCTACATATAACTTCCTCCCTGCGGGATGGACAACAGAAAAGTGGGAGAAGGGAGACATCCGACAATGTAAGATATGACAAAATAATAGTAATTTATAAATTATCAAGAGTTCTTTAGGGAGGGAGGAGCCAGGAAGGAGGGGGAAAACTGAAGAACTGATGCTCAGGGCTCAAGTAGAAAGCAAATGTTTTGAGAATTATGATGGCAACACATGTACAAATGTGCTTGACAAATGGATGTAGGTATGGATTTTGAGAATTGTATAAGCCCCCAATAAAATGATTTTTAAAAAGAGAAATAATTGTTACTAGAAACAATGCCCAATAAATGACAACAGCAACAAAACCATTGATCACATATACTTTTCTAAATTGCTTTTTAAGTACAATAGTAGTGTTTTAATGGCACAAAGACAATTGATACAGTGAGTTGATTGACTTGGACTGAAATAATATGCTGTGCCTGAAAAATCACCTAAGGTGATATCAAATTCATCTGTGTGGTTTAATGCTGTAGGTCAACCTTTAACAATATAGATCAATCCTCAACATAAGCATTTAACTCCCAAGTCTATATAGGACTTCAGATTCACTGTTTTCATTTTGGGAAGACCTGGAATCAATTCATCCTCTGAGATGAAGAAATATCTCCTGTCTGACATGAATGTCAACTAAGGAGGCTGAAGAAAACAGAGTACCCTGAATTTAGAATGGGTCCTGTATTTAATGCAAACACTCAAATTGGAGCATGGTTTTGAGGCCACAAGGAACCACTTAGGATAAGAAGTGCAGGCCAAGAAACTGACATGCCCTAATCAACATTATCTACTGCTAAGTTTCAGGTCACAGATTTGCCAGAGACAAATACCATCCAATTGAGGGAGCTAAAACCTGGGAATACTATCTTTCACGTTTATGCACGACAAGGAAAGATTTCAACATTTGGCTGGTGTGTGAACCAAATTCATTCAACCAACTCCAAACTTCCTAGATTTCTGCTTCTTGTATGTAAAGAATGCATTAATTTGACTTCAAGAAGCTTGAGCTACAAAATGCTATTAAAGATCCTTAGGGTATTTTCATTATCCAGATAAAGGTTAGATAGGACTTGTGGGGAACCCTATGTCCAATAGCTGAGGGTTGTCTATAATGTAAGAGCATGACAGGGGAGGGGAACAAAGACGAGACTTCATAAAGCTTCGTGATAGCTATTGCTATCAAATGTATATATGGTATAATCCACTGGATTACTGGGATGATCTTCCTTATGTGACTTGGGGCTGGTTATATAAGGCGTCCACCTCCTAGTTTAGGACTTGGTCCATTCGGTGGGCAACAGAACTTCCTGAGTAGCGTCTAGATATAAAGCTCTACCAGAGGACATGGATGATCTGTTTGTCTAGTGTCAGCATTTCTTCAGCCCTACAGTTTTCTTTATTCACTTCATGCAGTGAAACATTTTCTATAGATTTCTGAAAATGAGAGCTTGAGCTCTTTCATGGTTTAGAAATGTAATCGTCTCAGGGCTTCATTAACAGAATGAAACTGATGGCAATGTATACAGTTGGTCAATATGTGGGAATTATTTTTTTATGGATGGTGATACTTAGACTGGTTGACGCACTCCTCATTCATAATGACCCTTTGCACAACAGAAGGAAATCCTGCCTAGTCTTTCACTATCTCCACAATGCCTGACATAATTATCCCCTGTATTGTTAAACTACACCCTATTGGTAAAACACAGCCATTGAACGTGGTTCTATTTTTTGTTAAACTTAAAAAATAAAAACATGTTCTTTTCTCTGGACTATTCCATTCCTGTAATATGTCCCATGTATGAGGGAATAATACCTCAACATCTTTGATTTTAATGACATTTTTCCTGAACTTCTTCTAAGAGACAAAAAATCAAAAAATACAAACTCACTGCGATAGAAAGGACTGAAACTCATTACAGCCTAAAAGGAGAGGGTAGAGCTGTCCTCATGGGTTTCTTACACTGGAACTATGTGTGGGAACAGAAAGCCTTATTTTTCTCCAGTGAAGTGGCTGGAAGTTTCAAACTACTGACTGAGCAGTTAGCAGCCAAATGTTTCATTAGTGCTCCATCCAAGATATATTTGTTTATTCTTCTTCCTGTCTGTGGTGTATTCAATATTCTGCACAAAAAACACAACAATTAAAATTAATTAATTTTTAGCTTTACTCATTGTCCACTTTAAAAATATTGAATATGTTGTAATGAATATACCATGGTCTGGCTTGAGCCAAGCTCCCCGTGTTGATTTCAACACTTTAAGTGGATCCTTTGCAGAAGATTTTCTCCAATAAAATATGTTTTGGGATTTATTGACAGTTTTTGCCACGGATTATGGATCCAAATAAAATAAAACCTTTTTTATTCAGTGTAGCAATAATGAAACTCACAACTTTCTTCTAGTTCTTAAACACTTCCTCCTCCCCGCCCCCCACCCCATTATCATGATCCCAATTCTACCTTGAAAACCTGGTTAGACCACAGGATGCACAGTGGTGCAGATGGGAACTGGAAACACAGAGAATCCAGGACCGATGAACCCCTCAGGACCAGTGGTGAGAGTGGTGATACTGGGAGGGAAGAAGGGGTAGGAAGGGGGAGCCGATAACAAGGATCTACATATAACCTCCTCCCTGGGGGATGGACAACAGAAAAGTGGGTGAAGGAAGACGATGGACAATGTAAGATATAACAAAATAACATTAATTTATAAATTATCAAGGGTGCATAAGGTAGGGGGGAGCAGGGAAGGAGGGGAAAATGAACAGCTGATGCCAAGGGAAAAAATCATATCATTGTGAATGAGGGGGAGTTCGGAGCGGAGACCCAGACCCATATGATTGTGATTGGTTCCCTCTTTCTATCCCAATTTCCCCTTATCCTCATGGTATCGCTACTCTCATTATTTGTCCTGACGGGTTTATCTCTCCTGGATTCCCTGTGATTCCAGTTCTTATCTGTACTAGTGTACATCCTCTGGTCTAGCCAGATTTCAAAGGTAGAATTGGGATCATGGTAGTAGGGGGGAGGAACAATAAAGAGCTAGATGAAAGTTGTATGTTTCTTCAGTGGTATACTGCATACTGACTGGCTGCTTTCCTCCCCACAACCCTCTGTAAGGGGATGTCCAGTTGCCTACAGATGGGTTTTGGGTGTCCACTCCGAACTCCCCCTCATTCACAATGATATGATTTTTCCCCTTTGATTTCTGATGCCTGATTTCATTGACAACTGTGATCACACAGGTTGGTGTGCTTCTTCCATGTGTGCTTTATTGCTTCTGAGCTAGATGGCAGATTGTTTATCTTCAAGCCTTTGAGACGCCAGATGTTATGTCTTCTGATACCAGGTCATCTTAAGCTTTCTTTACCACATTTGCTTATATACCGCTTTGTCTTCAGTGATCCTGTCAGGAACGTGAGCATCATGGAATGCCAGTTTAACAGAACAAAATGTTCTGACACTGAGGGTCTACTTGAGTAGAGGCCCCAATGTCCATCTGCTAACTTAATACTAAACCTATAAATATATGCACATCATCATATATAAACTTATTTACATATATACATGTCTGTATTTAGATGTCTCTAAATTCCCTTTGCCTCCTAGTTCTTTGCTCTCTTTCCTATTCTTTTCCTCATGTCCTACTCTCATTCTCAGCCTTCATTTGGGTTTCAGTAATTCCTCTTAGTTACTTTGCTCTTTGTCAAGCCCTACCTGGTCTCCCACTCCCTCCTTGCCATTGATTTTGGTTCCTTTGCCCCTGCGTTTGTTAACACATATTTCCTTTCCCCCAACTCCCTCTCTCCCAGATACCCCCAGAACTGCCGGTTCCATTGTTTTTTCTTCCAGATTCTTTGTCCCGCCTACCTTATCTAGATAGACCTACAGAGATAATAATATGCACAAAAAATAAGACAGAGAAAAGCAAAGCAACAAAAGAAACAAAACAACAACAAAAAGAAAAACCTGTGAATCAGCATTTCTCAACTTGTGGGTCGTGACCCCTTTGGGGGGGGGCGGGGATCGACCGACACTGCCACAGGAGTCGCCTGATTCATAACATTAGCAAAATTATAGTTCTGAAGTAGCAACAAATATAATTCTATGGCTTGGGGGGGGTCACCACAACATGAAAAACTGTATAAGAGGGTCAAGGCATTAGGAAGTTTGAGAACCACTGGTGTAAATAGTTCAAGGTCTGTTTGTTGACCTTTAGGAGTGTTTTCTGGTGGAGTGTGATGAGGTGCCACTCCTGGCCCCAAAGTTTATTTTTTATATTCCCTTGGGACTCAATGTTCTGCTCCCCTTTTGTTCTGTCACACACCTTTAGTGTTTTGCCTCGGTGTGGTGGGGTCAGATTGGACACAATTCCCAGTGTCTCCAGTGTTGTCCCCCGTAATGCTATGGGTCAGTGAGGGATGTCGTGCCGCATAGTGGGGCCAGCCATATGGGCCTCTCTATGCATTGGCTGCTCTGAGCTGGAATATCGTCCTCAGGGCTTGGTGGCCCAGCATGTGCCCCACTCTCCCTTCCACCTCCTTCCTTTGCACCTATGTGCTCTGATCAGACATGTCCCTTTCCCTGAGCTGTAGTTTCAGTGTGGTCCTCTGAAGTACATTCTTCTGGGCGGAGGGGAGACTGTCCATGGACTTGGGATTGTGGCCGGCCCCTCAAACCTCTTTATTGGTTCCCTTCTTCATGCTAGTATGTTTTATTCATGTCATGGAGCACCGGGCTGAAGTCTGGCCCCTCTTTCCCTGTGGAGATAAACTATACACTCCCATTTGGTGGGTTAGTACCCTGTTGTCCTGCTACCCATGTCGTTTTGTTTTTTTTTTCCTTTTGCCCTCTCATTTTGAATTGGCTTCCATATGTATCCCTAGATTTGGTCTGGCCCCTGCCATACCACCTAGACCTCTCCCCAGGAATGTTTGTATACAGTAGCTTTTCCCCTTTGCCCCTTTTGCATAAAATTAAAATCTTGATTTAAAATTATGCTCAAACTATTAGGAATGCTCTTTATTGGTTCGGATGTAAGAATTTTATTTTCTTTGTTCTGTTTTTGAATCAATACTCAAGGCTATAGTCTGGGATCGTCATTAGTAATCTCTTTACATTCTATTAACTTTAATCAAGAAATATCTCTTTGTCATATGTTATTAATTTGATTTTCTTCCATCTTGATACCATGTTTTTTATTATGCCTAGTTTTTCAGATTTAAAAAAAATAGTATCTTTACTGATTTTAAATTACCCAACAACATCCCATTATTCTGTTTGAATAGCTTGCACTATTTTTCACATTAAGGATGCTTATAAGTGCCAAAAGACAGACCAGCATATTTATGGTATTATCTTACTAGATCTTATATAACAACCATCTGATATCACCACAAATTTCAGAAGTTCTACATCCATCTTGGGTTCCTGGAAGTTCCGTTGATCTAGAATTAAAGGTGTCTCTGAGTTATTTTAGAATCATTTTATGTTTGTGTCATAATGATAATAGTTTTAAAATTGGAGGGTTAATTTAAAGGTCTCTTTTGTAGAATTCAAATTAATATGCACATCGACCAGTCTACAGACAAGTACTTGTTTTCCAAATTTGGGAACATAGACAATTCCCAATGTGTTTGTTTAACCATATTAATTAATATTCATTAATTTATTGAAACATTGTTTATCCATAATACTGTACAGTACATTTGATTTTTATGCAATTTGTTTCTTTCTTTCTATCTTTCTTTTGTTTTTAAAGAACAGTTTCCCTTTTTTTTTCAGGTTTGTTTCCCTTCAGCTTCTAATCTTTGCTTAGGCTTTGGAGATGGTCGTCTGACAGTACCTGTAGCTATAAAATGGGGTAGGAAGGTTTAGACTTCCTATGAAGGTTCTGGGATTCAAGTCACTGGTTCCTGATAACCTTGCTGTGAGTAGCACAACTCACACAATAACGTGACTTCCCATACAGCTTGGGAAGCACACATGCACTAAGGCATTTGCTATGGAAATGTCTCTGAAGGCTGTGGTCTACATTGTTCTCTATTACAAAGTTCTTCATGGCCTTGTCTCTGGGCTCACAGCAGGCACAGTTCATGCAGAGAATAGTGTACCTGCAGCCAGTGGCTTTCTTGGCATGACCATTGTTATGTCTTTCCTTTTGTATCTCTGAAGAGAGGATGTGAGAGAAAGGGCAGTGCCAGCTCCTTCATTTCTTGATGTCATGATAGCTCCTCAAATGGTTGATAAGAGGCCTAAAAGAAACAAACAAGTTTCCAGTCTTCAGTATCTCTTGTTAATATTTCCAAATTAACTTGTTTTTAAAATATATATTCAATTGTTTGCTATGGAAGGTGTTGCTCCACACCCACACACAGAAAAATATAATGCAGATGATGGTGTTTATAGTAGAGAGTTTCTATCATAAACTATTACAATAGGACACAGACTGGCATTGGACAGTCCAAATGGGCAGTGAAGTTTGCTATGTAATCAACTAGTGGAAGTGTCACAAAGTTAGTAGCAAAGAGGATTAAAGGTAATGGAAGTTTTGCGCACAAATTCTGAATGGTGTTCATATTGGTAAGTCTATGAGATGAGTTGAAATCTTTGGAGAAGTGAATGTAGACGGTTCGAGAATGACAATAATGACTAAACCCAAAGGTAGACTTTATGGAACACACATCCATTTGTCAAATCCTTATCAAATGAAAGTTGATCAGAACTTGAAGCCGCATCTTTCTTTTCACACATATCTGAATGCTTAATCCTCAGATGAAACTGAATATGTGGTCTATTTTTGGACTCAGTGATTGGTGAGGGTGAGGCCGTGGATTTTACTGTAGAAGGATGGGAATTGCTGGGTGTTTCTCAGAAGCAAATCAACAGAGATGTGATGGTGGAGACCTTCAAGAACTTAATGATAGTAGGTATGAATAGCTTATTTCAAATTAATGCATTATATACCAAATACAGTTGATTGTTGCCTCAGTCATTGTGATAAGGGATAGGGATACCTAGTTAAATATGACAATAAAGTTAATTTTATCTCAGTTCCAATTATATCAAAAGTTTCCCATGATAACAAATCTCTACATATTACAGTCTGCCACTACTCTGTTTTGCACAATATTAAACTTCCATGATTTTATTATGGAAGCTACGCAAGTATTTCTATTACTAGCAGTATTACCCATGCTGAACAAATATGTGGAACTTCCCAACTGAGCAGACTAGTAGTAAGGAAGAAGTGTTCCACTTCTGGAATATTAGCCACTGATAAACACATGAATCATAATGGAACATTCTCTGATACAGTGACAGAAGAAGAGCCCTATGCAGTTAAAAATATCCAAAGTCTCATTTTTCACCGATAGACCAGGATGTCAATATCAAACTCCTGATGTTCCAGTTACCAGCACAATGTGTACCACCTATGTAACCACAGTATTAGTGCATTTATTAAATGTTTGAAAGGGAAAAAAGTAATTTATTTAGCAAATTATTCACACCTGCATATTTTTTGAAATCTTGAAAAAAAAAGTATTGAAACAACTTCAGGGGAATGTTAATAGGACTTCTTTTTTCTGTCAGGAACAGTATGCTGGCAAAATCTATTTTGTTCTCTCAGAGTAGTAAGAGAAATGCCAGGGGAGAGGGCAGAAAATTCATTCAGGATCATTGTGTCATGAAAGCATGGACCAACTATTTATGGAAGAAATTTTACTTGATAAATTTGTAAGAAAAAGTCTCAATTGCCCAAGAACATTCTGCACAAATGCCTGCCCTTGCGTTTTCATTAATTTTAGACATTACTACAGCACCTGTGTTCATGAAGGAAAAGGAAACCACATTCATCTTTAGTGTTACATCTGCCCTGTGCATCATAGCTTTTTAATTTGCACTTCTAATTATAAACTACATATGTTACTGTTGTTGTTAATCTTCAAGGATGCTTCATTGCCAATTTCTCTTTGAACATGGTTAAAACATCAAAAAATATTTACATGACAAAGTATTTCTTGTCTCATAGCTATTTCTCTTCAGTGTATAATGCTATTCTTTTTGTTTCATATTGTGAACTTCAATATGCATAATTGGTTCTGCTTCTCATATGTTAATGATTAAGAAAAAACGAACCACTGAATATGTAATGGTAAGATTCTTGAAAAATGATACAAGTACCTCAATATTACAAAAAATCTGTAAGTTTCATTGGAGTGTAAAGCAAGATAACAAGAACCCACTTTTGAGTTGAGTGTAATTTATTTGAGAGAGAGCAATGCTCCATATTTGAGTTGGAAGGATGAATTATGTTATTTAAGTACATGTATGAGGAAAGAGACAGAAGCTAGTGTTTTGACATTTTAAGTATATGTAGTGTAGATGACTAAGCACTCATCTAATAACAAAATGTGGCAATTCTGAACCTGCCAGTGACTCTAAAGCCTCTCCCCACTGTGAATCTCCTTCTTTAATAGTTACAGATAAGCCACTCTGAGGCTAAATTGTCTTATCATCTTATAATACCCTGTCTTTACATGTACATGTAGGAATATGTTGTTATATATATTATAAATATGTAAAGATAAGTTATATATGATATCAAATAAATATCTGTGCATAATCATCACACTGTCTACACATGTTCAACCACTGTACTTTTGTCCATTTGAAATTATAGTGACAAAGAATTAGAGTGGAGTGCTACATAAATTTTTTTTGAGGATGCTAAATAATCTTTTTGAGCATAGATCGCCTCATATTAAGTTGGTGATCAACTTTGTTCATTTCAGCAGCACTATGACTTAGTAGCCAACACCTAATTCACCTGGTGTAGTGGTGAAGGAAAGTAAAAAGTCCGCTTTTCATCTTTAGTGTGACATCTGCATTGTGTCCCCTAGTTTTTAATTTGATCTTCTAATTATAAACTGTACACGTTTTTGTTAGTGATAAAATGTGTTTAATTGCCAATTGTTCTTTGAATATTGCCTGCTAACCACAAGTTCGGCAGTTCTAAACCACCACCTGTTCCAAGAGAGAAATCTAAGGCCTTGTACTCCATTGAAAAGCTATCATCTCAGAAAACTACGGGTACATTTTTACATGGACCTAAAGTGTTGAACTGAGTCATAATCCACTCAAAGTGAATTTTGAGACATAGTTGGTACATCAACAAAACAAAATCCATGAAAAAATTGTAATTATTCCAGAAAACATTTAATGCCATCTCATGTTATTATAGATGAATATAAATGTATGTTTGTACATATGTATATGTAGTCACAGAAACATAAGGCTAGCGGTGTATTATATTAAGCATTTGATCGCTAACTGAAAGGAGAGTGGTTCTAACACATTGGCCACACATTATGAGAAATATGATATTATTTTTCTGATAAAAATTAATATTTCTATTCTACCTTATAGAGTCACAATGAGTAGAATCACTAAATTACAGCTTATATCTCTATCCATATATCTATTAGAATATACAATATAAACATATAAATTACAAATATTGTTACATATACATATGTATAACCTATACATATATTAATTCAATTACAACAATTATGACTAAAGAAATGGCACTCAATATAAAGTGTCAACATTTATTTTAATATTACACTTAAAATATTTTGTTGCACATATATAGTTTTAATCCCTGTGAATTACTTTTAAATATTAAAATATATTTCTCATATACCCACTTATATAATTCCTCCATATGTTATTAACTCACCAACCATTATGATTGTATCTGATATTTAAATTTATGATTTGTTAGATAATTGAGGTAAACTGTGTATGTTTACTATCTATGGGCATAATAAAATGGTAAAAACCTTCTTTTTACCTGTTTGTTTTAGTAGAAAGTATTTTCCCTTGATATCCTCCGGAATATATGAAGTAAATACTATTCATGAGCTCTCCAGTCAAATGGCAATTCTTCCTGCATTAAAAAGACCAGGACACTTATATGCCATGAAACGTCTTTGGGATGGAAAATCATTCAAGCATTTACCTTCACTACAGCATAACAAGCAATTTCACACTCAGTTCAATGCTGACAAGTTTAACAAATATGGAAAAAAAACAATATGTACACTACAATAGAATTTCTAAAAGAAAGCAAAGGTGACAATAAAGAATCGGGAAAAATCCATGGAGATCCATCAATACTCATGGATGATACTGGAATTTCCAATGGAGCTCACTCTCATGAATGTAAGCACTGTGGGAAGCCCTCAACCCTGCACACTACCGATATTTGAAGTAATATGCCACAATCATAAATTTCCATACTTAAGTAGCTTTATAAAAAATAATATATATATATATTTATGCACCACATCTGGTATTTATATCTCTGGTTGTTGTCCTACATTTGGCATGAGTGTATTCCTATGTCTATTCAGACTCTGTGAAGATTTGCTCTACTCAGTAGAAATGGGTATCCGGAGAGGATGTACTGGTTACCCTCTTTATATTTCCCATATCACCATGTTTGAAGCTTAGCTTTGCATATATTTCCCACCAGTGGTGCCTTATTGTTGTGTCTCGTTGGTTGGGTAGTGCATCTCAGTGCTTGGCAGCTATATCATGATGCCACTTTGGTAACTCCAGTGGAGTAGGGAATTTAGTCCTAGTGGTGCTGTGACAGAAACGTTTGACAGCTAAGGACATGGTCTGTGTGCTACTCCTACCAGTTACTTCACTGGGAAGGACAATGATACGTTACAGCCTGAGAAACCATGAAAGGGGCAGCTACCTAGGGTGCTGAATGAACTCCATGACAAGGGTCTGTGTGGGGTCGTGTCAACAGTTATATCCTGGGCTCCAAACAAAAAGACAGCGCTTGAACACAGGTCTGCTTTGCATTGTTTGAATGACATTCCAGAGCACATTCACCATGCCTTACTCACCATAATCAGGGTGTCATAATTCTGAGGTCTTCTTCACCCTCTATCTTTTTGCCTTCACTGCCTTTGCAGTTGGTCTCTGGCATGCTTTCCCTTATGCAGATCTCATTTCCCTGAGGTGGGTCTTTTCTGTGTCAGCTTTGTCAGGCCGTGATACTCAGTAGATTGGCAATCATGCCACCTTGTAAATTTGAAGCCCTTTTTGTGTGAAGGCTTATTTGTTGGTCTGTGACCCCAGATTACTGTAGCAAAGAAGATGAGACTGCTACCATTGAGATGTAGCGCATTGGAAGTCCTAGAGAAGAGATCCTTTTAGTCGTACATGGGAGATGTGAGTGAATATAGAGGCAATAGAAGGGTGTTTAGTTTCTTACATATTATGAATATTGTCTTCCCATTTGTATGAGTCCACCAGGGTGAGCTTATGTGATAAACCATGTCACAAATGTAGGTTGGAATACCAACCCTTTATCCAGTGAAGGCTAACACCTCTGGTTGGATGTCACGCTGGTGGACACCCTGCACAGTCTTTTATTTTCTCTGTTAGCTAGGACATGTGTTAGTAAGCATGTGCAATTTCTCAAAGTACACAAGGAATGAGGCAGCAGAATAAGCACTAAGTTCTCGTAACAAATGGCCTTGCCAGGAAACTCAAGGTGTTAGTCCTTGAGAAGGATTTGTTTTCACTTTCAGCAGTCCAGGGTGCTGTCAATGTTTTCTGCCATTACTACATTCTAACACTCTGATTCTTCTTCAGACTTCCTTTCTATGCACTGAAGAATGTACAACTTTCACATTCATTTTTCATAGGCAATTCAAAATACTGTCTGCACACTTGTTTAATTTCCTTTTCTCAATTGTGTTTTAAATATATTACCATGCGCTAAATCAATGACACTATAAACAGAAGAATCATATGCTCCGATGGGATGATTGATAAAGTTCCCTGCATTAATATAACAAAAATATGTGGAAGGTGAACCAGAGGTGAATAGAAAACACAGAGTCAGGGGTGGATGTGGGGTTCACACTTAACCCTAGCTCAATCTAAGAACAATTAGTTCTTATGACGTGGCCCTGATCAGTATGTGCCCTTTTGAAGGAACCACAGAAGGTATGGGTGCTACAGCAAAGTGTGGTGAAGACATGAGATGGTATCTGACTCTCGGAAAGAATGGTGTCGGAGACTGCGCGGCTTCCGAGGGCCTGCAGGCGTGTGCTTGCCGCGCACCGGGCCTTCCATGTCATCTTTCCCCGTTGGAACTGGACGGGCAAGCAGGGCAGGCAGCATGCCTAAAGCACCCAAGGGAAAGAGTGGCGGTCAGGAGAAAAAAGTCACCCATCCGTATAGTAGAAAAGCCGCTCAGATCACCAGCCAGTCCCACAAACAAGAGAAAAAGCAAAAAAATGAAGAATGAGAAGGCCTTGCATCTCAACATTATTGGTGAAAAACTACAGTGGTTTCAAAATCATCTTGATGTCAAAAAAAGTAGAATATTCAAAGAAAGACGCTTGTACATGGATTAAAAGCTATTTAAATCGATTCAGCAGTGAGTTGGAGCAGACTGAGTTACATAACAGCATCAAAGACAGGCAAGGCCGGTGACACGTTTCCCGGGAGATGGTTATGAAGCAGACGATGGAGCGGGAGCGACAGCAATATGAGGACTATGGCCTTGAGGTTCCCGACATTGTAGATGCAGCTAATCTGAAAACACTTAGGGAATGGGATTTTGATCTGAAGAAATTGCCAAACATTAAGATGAGGAAATCTGTAAAAATGATGTAATTCCCAAGAAATGCAAGAAGAAAAACTTTACAACTGTAGACAAAGTCTTAGAGGAATTGGAACTAAAAGATGAATCCAGCAGCTCTGACGAAATTACTCCAGTGACCTAATGGACGGTACTTGAACTGTGAACACATTTGAGAGCATCAAGCTACACTTGTTCATTGTGGTAAATCAACAAGTGGTCATTCTCTTATGTGACCAGTGTTCTATGTGCAGTTTTAAAACAGGTAGAATTTTTATTTAACATTATAAGGAAAAAGGAAGACTGCTTTATAGTTTGTATTAATTTGTTAAAATGTAGTGACCAAAAAATCCTTTTAACCTGAATTTGGAGGGGCAGGAGTTAATTTGAATGAAGACAGAAAACAGTTTCTTTTCCCCTCATGTTTATGTAGGACTGCCTAACTGGGTAACAGTGGGTTTTAACGTCACACAGTGAGCAATCTAAAGCATCTTGTTTCATGATCAGGTCCTCACTGATGCCTTTCACGATTTTGTCTTCTAGCAATACTCTTCACCTACTCCCCTCTTAAAAATTAACCTTAATTTTTTTAACATAAGATAATATGTGTCATGGAATTCATAGTAGACTCATGGACTGTATACTATTCTTATTTAATTTATCATCTGAGGCAGAGATAACTGGTAGCAATGGAACAGTCTCATAGTTAATCTGATTTTTATTTGAAAATGACTTCATGTTAGCACCTTTTATGTTATATAGCTCCTGCTTTCTCATGAAAAATGATGTCTGTTTTGTGTGGAACCATAACTAAGATTATAGTACCAATTGTTTTACTGATGTGATCCCTTTTTCCCTCTTCAAGAAACATGTTAAATTAACATATGTGTATAAGCCGAGTTTTTCAACACATTTTAAATGCAGTTTTTGTGGTAAAATTAGGTGCCTTGGTTGATACTTGGGTCGGCTTATACTCGAGTATATAAGGTAATTGACTTAATATTTCAAGCATTGAAAAACAGTGTGATAAATTGTTATTATTCACAAACCTTGTTACACATAGCATATAATTTAGTCTATTTTGTAAAAAAAAATTTGGAAGTACATTTGAATATTTTCAAGAAAAAATAATACTTGTGTTACATGTTAACTAGATGTCAACCAAGTCTTAACAGGCTATTTAAAATGTTAAAACATTTTCTTATGAAAATTAAAAAGTATATTTCTATTAAAAAAAAAAGAATGATGTCTGGGGTCTTAAGCTTTGTTTTTAAACAAGCAGTCATCTAAGTGTAACGTCAACTAAGCCCACATGGAAGAAGAACACCAACATGCTGGTCCAAGGATTGTCAATAGTAACATTCATATCTGTAGGAGAGAATTGTATCAGAGTTTAATTTTTTTTAACTCTGATTTGCAGAAGGCTATGGATGACAGTTGAAGGCCACATACATTTGCGGGTTCTACACAAGGAATAAGCTTCTGGTGATTTCTCTCTGACCATAGTTAAGGGATGGGAATAACCTGGTTATCAGACAGAGTATTAGAGAGATGATTATAGCAGATTGAAATAAAAAATCTGACTTGAAAGTTAAAAACTTGATATTTGATCGACCTTTTGATACTTTGACCTTAATCTTGTTTTTTAATACTTTCTGGTTTTGGTTTTCAAACTGAGTTTCTTACTTTGTTGTTGGTATTGTTGGTAGCCTTCTTGACTCTGTTCTGGATCTTTCTATATATATTTGGTATATAGAACCCAGTGTGGGTGACTCTGTAGAAACTATAACTACATTATGGGTTCCTGTTGGGAGATAATATGGAGTTGCTATCAAGAAATACAAGCAAGAACAAAAAATAAAACCCAAAAAAGAAATATAAACAAAAGGAAAATGTTTGAAACTGATAGTCATTTACATGACACGATACAACTATTGAGTGATGTGATGTCTGGATTATTTCTCAAAATGGTTTGAGGAAAAAGAAAGAATCAGAACGTTCCAAGACTCCTGCAGGCATATTTTAAAATCCTCAAGGTAACATCTTTGCTTTTCAACACTTTCAAGCGGTCTTTGAAGCAGATTTATCCAATGTCATTGTTCACTTGATCTCTTGACTTCTGCCTCCATGGGCACTTATTGTGCATGCAAGCAAGATGAAATTATTGACAATCCCAATATGTTCTAAAATTCTCATTATGTTATGTATTAGTCCAGTCACCTAAAAATTTCTTTCTACCGACCCAAATGGGAAGAGAATGACTTTCTGTTTTTGAAAGCCTTACATGTGTTGTATTTATTTCTTTCATAATGAGCATGTGTAACAGAAGGCATACGAGTCTACTTTTGGGGTGAACTGGGTGTAATCTATATTGAATATTGAAGATATGGATTTAATTGCTCTAGTCAATATAAACAGGGCAAACAGATTTGGATGAACTGTTCACTCTCTATCTCTTTTACAGCCCAGTATCTATTCAGGGCCCTCATTGTGTTTAAATATCTTACCTATATGCAGAGGTTCATTATCTGTATCAATTGCTGGGGTCATAATTCTCTGTAGTGTAGCAATTATGTAATAATGTCAGTTTTAGAGTCTTGTCGAGTAGTGTGCTCAATGGGTCTATTAATCAAGAGATGGTGGCTTCGAACTCACCAGGTTTCCAATTGAGAAAGATGAGAAGTTTGCTCCCATAAAGACATATTTTAATTTTTACCAAAGTACCTGATACTTCCTTTTGAGTGGAAATGGAATGGTCCACATGTACTTTATAGGAGAAAGGTGTGGTTTTCTAATCCCAGAAAGAATGACAGCCATAGAAACTCACAGGGGCAGTCCTACCTTGTCCTAAATAGTTATTAGTCTGCTCTGATGCAATAGCAGTGAGAGTATTTTTACTGTTATTCTGGATTATGGTATATAACACAAACATTTTCAGTTGCCTGCAGGGATGTGGGTGATTTTTCTGTTTTCCTGATAATAGGGTATGCAATAGGGCCAGTAGTTTGGGGATCCTATTATGGACAGCATTGAGGGAACTAGGGAGCAATTCTAGTCTGTCCAATAATTGGCTATGAGGGGGACAGTACACAGTGTTACTGGGTTTGGTTTATTTTCTGTTTATGATATAAAATGTAACTCTGAAGGATCAGTTGTGATGGTATCATGTGTGAAGACATTCCATGGTAAAGGGATTCAGGCTGTTTGGTAAACCCTTTACTCCATAAGCTTTATGAGATAAAGGTAAAGGGGTTTTCCTGAGGAATAGCTGCACAACCTTTCATCTCTGAAAGCATTATAGAGAATTGAAAAGAGATGTAGGATCTGACTACAGCAAGAAAGGAGACCTGGATCAGAGTTCTTCTGTGGACCAGCAGTCCCTAGACAGTGAACCTCCTAGATCCAAGGTAATGTTGAAGCACACATACACATACTCAGTGCTGTCTAAAGCAAGTTAATCCCACAGATATTCCAAGCAGACAAGGACCTTGCCCCAGAAGCAACAGAATAAGAGAGGCTTAACCTATGGCTGATAGGATATGTAACATAAGCCACACAATTATACCCACCTAATTTATAAGAAAATACACTTTAAACGGAATCCCCCCCACCCTCAATTACTGATGGTTCCTTCAAAACACACTTAAAAACTAAGAAAATGTGCTGGACTCTTCTTCAGAGATCAATACTCTTAACACATCTGGTTGGATGCTATTTCTGGAAGGGTATTGCCCATCCCTCCTTCCCTTTCACATTATTCAATGTTATTGAAATCACTTGGGTTTATGGAACAGTGGGTTTTTTGTAATGGGTTAGGTTCTTTATCAACTTGGCTTGGCCAGGATTCTCAGAAGGTTAGCGATTATGATGTCAGCCTAGGTGACAAGTAATGTCATCACATCTATGAAGAGATTTTCTGTCAGCAGCGAGGAGT
Source organism: Tenrec ecaudatus (assembly GCF_050624435.1). Lineage (NCBI taxonomy): Eukaryota > Metazoa > Chordata > Mammalia > Afrosoricida > Tenrecidae > Tenrec > Tenrec ecaudatus. The sequence goes on from NC_134532.1 coordinate 14,032,299, forward strand.
GGGAGGTGCTATCCTGGTGGGTGTGGTTTCCCCCAGTATAAATGTAAGTGGATTCTCTCTGTAAACTCTGCAGCTTTTGGCCAGGTCCCGGACCTCACCACACTTGTGGATCTCTAGCCTTGAGACAGCATCTTGCCATATTTCCTACATAACTTGGATTCATCCTTCTGCATAGCCTGGGAGGAAGCAGCCTACCATCCCACGTTCCCATCTTGGATTCCTCTGGCACTCCCCTACTTGAGTCAAGAGAGTGGTCCAGACTGAAATCTGAGCCTTGACAGCCCCTACAACTGTGAATTGAAAAGGTGAGAAGTGTGACTAAAATTTTACCTAACATTTCTGACACGGTGTAAGGGTGGCAAGATGGGACTAAAAGTGAGGCTTTCTTCTTTTTTAAAGGGCACAGTCTCTGAAACTCATGGGGAAGCATTGATTCAATAACATTTAGTGACTAAGGGTGCTGGGGCCAAGATTTCAGAGGATGGAGGTCACCCACCCACTTGGCCCTTCCTGAGGTCTGAGCAGATGCAGCTTACCCTTCATGGGTCAGGATTCCTTTTGGAGCAGATTCGTCAGAATGAGCACCGGGACCCACTCAGAATCTTGGAGCTTGCCATCCAGAGTTATGTTGCAGCATGTGGCTTCATCCATTGCCTCTCTGGAGCGGCTGTCCATAGAATTCTCCCACCGTTGTTCATGGCAGCTGTTGCCTGGAGATAGAGGGAGACAGTGAAAGTCATGGTGGAGTCCTGGCCCTTCATCTCGCTGCCCCTGGTTGTTCTAGTGACAATCTCACAGGACATCTTTTGCTTGTGAAAGACAGTTGTCTTCATATTCTAAGTTTCCAGACCTTTTCAAGAACATTTAATAATTGGTTGTTTTTAGTTTACAGTGGCTCATGTTTGTCTGAAAATTGTGCCTCAGTGTTTTCAAAGGTTATTTTTTTCAAAAGTCAGTCACCAGTCCTATCTATTAAAGTGTCTCTGAGGAGAAAGGAACCATCTTCTCAGTTAGCTGCTAAACATTGGAACTCTTTGTGTTATTAGGGGTTCCAAGTTTAATTTCACAATTATTCAAGAGGGAAATTGACACATTGTGATATATTTATTTTGGAGGTTATAAAGAATTTTTTAAATTATGGTAAATTCTTCCTTTTAAGCTTCTTGGGTTTGCATTTGTATTTGTTTTGTTTCACTTTCTAGAAAAAACTCTGACATTTAAGGTAAAGGCATTGCTTTTAGATGCTGCTGTTGGTATTGCTGAGATGACTGCAAGGTGTGACATAAGTTTGGATCAACTACACGTCCGGGGAAATAACATAGAGCTAAATAAGAGACTGTCATAGTATTTTCATATTAGAATAGAGGCGTCTAACCTACTAAGAATTGTGTAGGGAGATTTGCATTCTGGTGGTGAGAATAATTCTTTCATATAATTCATGAATTCTATTTATGAATCATAAAATGTCTGTCATTGACAAGATGTTTTAGGCTGTTCTTGTTGTTAAGGGATATGAAATTGGTCCAGAATCCTACATACCCTCATCACTGACTCATAGTTCGCCTATATGAAAATGGAGGAAATACTGGAAAATCCATGGATATCCTAAAAATTGTAATGTTGAAACGAAATGCTGCAGTTATCATGTCACTCTATCTTAATGAGTTGGTTAGACTAAGAAAGTGTTTATACTACACTGCTTTAAAATCTTAGATGTAATCATTCAAATTGTTAATTTGGTCTTCGAATATCCAATTCTTTATAGGTAATTGTCTTCCTTGCAAAATGCTGACAGAGACCTGCTCTGATCTGCCTTGCAAGATGTTGATCTTCATTACATGATGCAGGGGGAAGACCTGCCCAGATCTTCCTTGAAAGATATCGATTATCTGACAGAAGACCTGCCAAAAGCCTTTCTTGCAAGATGTTACTAAGCTTCCTTGCAAGATGCTGTGAGAACATTCTCTTATCTGTTTTACAGGATGATGCTGATACTCTTCAAAAGGTGCTGATAGAAGACCTGGTCTGAGCTTCACTGATCTTTTTTGGAAGATGATGATAGAAGACTGCTCTGATCTTCCTGGCAAGATGTTGCTGATCTTCCTTCCAAATTGTGAGAGAAGACCTGTTCTGATATGTCTTGCAAGATTTTGCTGAACTTCCTTGCAAGAAATTGATTAAGACCTGCAATGATCTTACTTACAAGATATCGCTGGTCTTCCTTAAAGGGTACTTATAGAAGACCTGCTCTTGTGTTCCTTGTCAAGATGTCGCCGATATGCTTTGCAATATAGAACACCTGCAATGATCTCCTGGCAAGATGCTGCTGATATTTTTCCAAGATGCTGTTAGAAGATCTGCTCTGGTCATTCTTGCAAAGATGTGGAAGATATTCCTTGGAAGATGCTGTGAGGAGACCCGCTCTGATCTTTGTTACAAGATCATTAATTTTAAAATCAGATTTTTATATTGAAGAATGTTATTTAAAAATACTGGCCAATTAACGTGTTATGCAAGTCCAATTGTTAACTCTGTGTGTGTGTGTGTGTGTGTGTGTGTGTGTCTGAGTGTATGGTGTAAACCTGAGTAAGACGGAGGAGTCATGACCAGGCAGAGCATAACCGACAGCAGATACAAACTTAGGCAGTCCAAAGAAAAATAACAAAATCCCATGGTAGGCAACACAGACCAATAATACATGTGTGTGTGTTATTGTATGCTGTAACCTGAGTAAGGCAGATGACGAGGTAGGGCCTAACAGACAGGGAGACACAGAAAGTCAGGTAGTGAAAAAGAAAATACATAGCCAAATCTGATGGTAGGCACAACATGCTGATAATACACACCAAAAAGCAGCTGCTGCATGAGATGACTTGCAAAGCTACTTCACACAGTACCCTTTCTGGAAAATGTTCACAGCACCACTCCCTAAACCACAGATGATAGGATCTTCCTTGTGAGATGGGATCGATCTGATGTGCCCTTCCTTGAAAACGCCACTGATCTTCCCTGAAAAATGCTGATAGACCTTCTCTGATCTGCCTTACAAAATTGCTGATCTATCTATCAAGATCCTGGGAGAAGACCTGCCCAGATTTTCCTTGAAAGATGCCATCAATCTGACATGCAAGTTGGTGACAGATGACCTACTATGGTGTTCCCTGTAAGAGGTCACTAATCTCCCTTGCAAGATGCTGGGAGAATCTGCTCTGAATTCTATTTCAAGATGTCACTGGTATATCTTAATGATGCTGAGAGAAGGCCCACTATGATCTTCCCTGATCTGCCTTGCAAGATGGTGAATGAAGACCTGCCATTATCTTCCCTGCAAGTAGCCAGAGAAGAACTGCTCTTATCTGCCTTGCAAGATATCCCTGGCCGCCCTTCACAGGTGCTGAGAGAAGACCTGCTCTGATCTTCCTTTCAAGATGCTTCCATTAGCCTTGCAAGATGTTGATGGAAGACCTGGTCTGATCTGCCATGACAGATTTTGCGGGTCTTCTTACCAAGAGGCAGATACAATACTTGCTCTGATCTTCCTTGCAAGACATGCCTAGACTTGTGATCTGTCATGCAAGATGTTGCTGACCTTCTTTGCAAGATGCTGATACAAGACCTGCTTTAACCTCCTTGCAAGTAATCCCTGGTCTTCCTTTAGAGATGCTGAGGGAAGTCCCGCTCTGACCTTTCCAGCAAGATTTTGCTGATCTTCCTTACAAGATGCTGACAGAAGACCTGCTCTGACATGCCTTGCAAGATGTCACTGAAATTCCTTGGAAGATGCTGATAGATGATCTGGTCTGATATTCCATACGAAACATCCCCCATTTACTTAAGTCGTGCGGAGATAAGACCTGTTCCGATCTTCTTGCAATATGCTTCTGATGTGCCTTGCAAGATGGTGATGTAAGACGTGCTCTGATCTTTCTTGCAGATGTGGATGATAATGGTTGCAATATAGAAGACCTGCTCTGGTCTTCCTTGAAAACGCGGCTGATCTTGCTTGGAAGATGCTGATAGGAGAGCTTCTCTGGTCTTCCTTGCCACGATGTGGCAGATATTCCTTGCAAGATGCTGTGAGTAGACCTGGTCTAATCTCCCTACCAAGATATTGCAGATTCACCATAGAAGATGCTGATAGAAGACCTGTGCTAATCAACCTTGCAAGACATCACTGATCTGTTTGGCAAGGTAGAAGACATGCTCTGATCTCCCTTGCATGTGACTACTGATCATCCTGGAAAGATGCTGAGGGCAACCAGAGGGAGATGTTCCCACGTGCGATTGCATCTCCGACTTCAACGGTTCTGAGCCGAGTGCGGGCATCAGGAGGCCCACAGGTGGGTGAAATAATTCTCCCTCCTCCTCTCTGAAAAATTTTGGGTAGCTATGCATAGGGTTAACTTCTCCTTACTTGTGTGTGTTTGTGTGTGCGTGTGTTTTATTGTATGCTGTAAACCTGAGTAAGCCAGATGACTGATGACCAGGAAGGGCCTAACAACACGCAGACACAGAAAGTCAGATGGTGAAAAAGAAAAATACATAGCCAAATCTGATGGTAGGCACAACATGCTGATAATACACACCTAGAAGCAACTGCTGCATGAGATGACCTAAAAGCTACTTCACACAGTACCCTTTCTGGAAAATGTTCGCAGGACCACTCCCTAATCTACAGATGATAAGATCTTCCTTGTGAGATGGGATAAATCTGATGTGCCCTTCCATGAAAACGTCACTGATTTTTCCTGCAAAATGTTGAGAGAAGACCTGCTCTGATCTGCCTTGCAAAATTGCTGTTTTTTGTATCAAGGTGCTGGGAGAAGATCTGCACAGATCTTCCTTGAAAGATGCCATCGATCTGCCATTCAAGATGGTGAGAGAAGACCTACTATGGTGTCTCTAGTGAGAGGTCGCTAATCTTCCTTGCAAGATGCTGAGAGAACCTGCTCTGAACTCTCTTTCGAGATGTCACTGGTATTTCTTAATGGTGCTGAGAGAAGGCCCACTCTGGCCTTCCCTGATCTGCCCTGCAAGATGGTGATAGAAGACCTGCCATGATCTTCGTTGCAAGTTGCTGAAGTTCTTCCCTGCATGTTGCCAGAGAAGAACTGCTCTGATCTCCCTTGCAAGATATCCCTGGTGGCCCTTCACAGGTGCTGAGAGAAGACCTGCTCTGATCTTCCTTTCAAGATGCTTCCATTAGCCTTGCAAGATGTTGATGGAAGACCTGGTCTGATCTGCCATGACAGATTTTGCGGGTCTTCTTACCAAGAGGCAGATACAATACTTGCTCTGATCTTCCTTGCAAGACATGCCTAGACTTGTGATCTGTCATGCAAGATGTTGCTGACCTTCTTTGCAAGATGCTGATACAAGACCTGCTTTAACCTCCTTGCAAGTAATCCCTGGTCTTCCTTTAGAGATGCTGAGGGAAGTCCCGCTCTGACCTTTCCAGCAAGATTTTGCTGATCTTCCTTACAAGATGCTGACAGAAGACCTGCTCTGACATGCCTTGCAAGATGTCACTGAAATTCCTTGGAAGATGCTGATAGATGATCTGGTCTGATATTCCATACGAAACATCCCCCATTTACTTAAGTCGTGCGGAGATAAGACCTGTTCCGATCTTCTTGCAATATGCTTCTGATGTGCCTTGCAAGATGGTGATGTAAGACGTGCTCTGATCTTTCTTGCAGATGTGGATGATAATGGTTGCAATATAGAAGACCTGCTCTGGTCTTCCTTGAAAACGCGGCTGATCTTGCTTGGAAGATGCTGATAGGAGAGCTTCTCTGGTCTTCCTTGCCACGATGTGGCAGATATTCCTTGCAAGATGCTGTGAGTAGACCTGGTCTAATCTCCCTACCAAGATATTGCAGATTCACCATAGAAGATGCTGATAGAAGACCTGTGCTAATCAACCTTGCAAGACATCACTGATCTGTTTGGCAAGGTAGAAGACATGCTCTGATCTCCCTTGCATGTGACTACTGATCATCCTGGAAAGATGCTGAGGGCAACCAGAGGGAGATGTTCCCACGTGCGATTGCATCTCCGACTTCAACGGTTCTGAGCCGAGTGCGGGCATCAGGAGGCCCACAGGTGGGTGAAATAATTCTCCCTCCTCCTCTCTGAAAAATTTTGGGTAGCTATGCATAGGGTTAACTTCTCCTTACTTGTGTGTGTTTGTGTGTGCGTGTGTTTTATTGTATGCTGTAAACCTGAGTAAGCCAGATGACTGATGACCAGGAAGGGCCTAACAACACGCAGACACAGAAAGTCAGATGGTGAAAAAGAAAAATACATAGCCAAATCTGATGGTAGGCACAACATGCTGATAATACACACCTAGAAGCAACTGCTGCATGAGATGACCTAAAAGCTACTTCACACAGTACCCTTTCTGGAAAATGTTCGCAGGACCACTCCCTAATCTACAGATGATAAGATCTTCCTTGTGAGATGGGATAAATCTGATGTGCCCTTCCATGAAAACGTCACTGATTTTTCCTGCAAAATGTTGAGAGAAGACCTGCTCTGATCTGCCTTGCAAAATTGCTGTTTTTTGTATCAAGGTGCTGGGAGAAGATCTGCACAGATCTTCCTTGAAAGATGCCATCGATCTGCCATTCAAGATGGTGAGAGAAGACCTACTATGGTGTCTCTAGTGAGAGGTCGCTAATCTTCCTTGCAAGATGCTGAGAGAACCTGCTCTGAACTCTCTTTCGAGATGTCACTGGTATTTCTTAATGGTGCTGAGAGAAGGCCCACTCTGGCCTTCCCTGATCTGCCCTGCAAGATGGTGATAGAAGACCTGCCATGATCTTCGTTGCAAGTTGCTGAAGTTCTTCCCTGCATGTTGCCAGAGAAGAACTGCTCTGATCTCCCTTGCAAGATATCCCTGGTGGCCCTTCACAGGTGCTGAGAGAAGACCTGCTCTGATCTTCCTTTCAAGATGCTTCCGTAAGCCTTGAAAGATGCTGATGGAAGACCTGGTGATCTGCGATGTGAGATTTTGCGGGTCTTCTTACCAAGAGGCTGATACAATACTTGCTCTGATCTTTCTTGCAATATATGCCTGGCCTTCTGATTTGCCATGCAAGATATTGCTGATCTTCCTTGCAAGATGCTGGTAGAAGACCTGCTCTGATCTTCCTTGAAAGTAATCCCTGGTCTTCCATTAGCTGTGCTGAGGGAAGACCCACTCTGATCTTTCTGGCAAAATTTTGCTGATCTGCCTTGAAAGATGCTGACAGAAGACCTGCTCTGACCAGCCTTGCAAGATGTCGCCGATCTAACTTGGAACACACTGATACATGACCTGGTGTGATATTCCATGCAAAATATCCCTCGTCTTTAAATCGTGCTGAGATAGGACCTGTTCCGATCTTCTTGCAACATGCTTCTGATCTGCTTGGCAAGATGGCGCTGGAAGACGTACTCTGATCTTCCTTGCAGATGTGGATGATCATGTTTGCAGTATAAAAGGCCTGCTCTGGTCTTCCCCGCAAGATGCTGCAATTCTTCCATGCAAGTTGTCAGAGAAGCACTGCTCTGAACTGCCTTGCAAGATATCCCCGGTCGCCCTTAGCAGGTGCTGAGAGCAGACCTGCTCTTATCTTCCTTTCAAGATGTTTCCATCAGCTTTGCAAGATGCCGATGGAAGACCTGGTCTGCTCTGCCTTGCCAGATTTTGCGGATCTTCTTACCAAGAGGCTGATACAACAGTTGCTCTGAACTTCCTTGCAAGATATGCCTGGGTTTCTGATCTGCCATGCAAGATATTGCTGATCTTCCTTGCAAGATGCAGGTACAAGACCTGCTCTGATCTTCCTCACAAGTAATGCCTGTTCTTCCTTTCGCGGTGCTGAGGGAAGACCCGCTCTGATCTTTCTGGCAAGATTTTGCTGAACAGCCTTGCAAAATGCTGGCAGAAGACCTGCTCTGACCTGCCTTGCAAGATGTCGCCGATCTTCCTTGGAACACGCTGATATATGACCTGGTGTGATATTCCATGCAAAATATATCTCGTCTTCCTTAAATCGTGCTGAGATAGGAACTGTTCTGATCTTCTTGCAACATGCTTCTGATATACCTTGCAAGATGGTGATGGAAGATGTGCTCTGATCTTCCTTGCAGATGTGGATGATCATGTTTGCAATACACAAGGCCTGCTCTGGTCTTCCTTGCAAAATGCTGCTGATCTTCCTTGGAAAATGCTGATAGGAGTGCTTCTCTGCTCTTCCTTTCCAAGATGTGCCAGATATTCCTTGCAAGATGGAGGGAGGAGACCTGGTGTAATCTCCCTACCAAGATATTGCAGATTCTCCATAGAAGATGCTGATAGAAGACCTGTGCCAATCAACCTTGCAAGACATGACTGATCCGTTTGGTAAGATAGAAGACCTGCTCTGATCTCCCTTGGATGTGACTACTGATCATCATTGCAACATGCTGAGGCCAACCTGAAGGAGTCGTTCAAATGTGCGCATGCATCTCCACCTTGAAAAGGTCTGAACCCAGTTCAGGCATCAGGATTCGCATATGTGGGTGAAATAATTTTATTTCCTCATCTCTGGAAAATTTTGGATAGGTATGCATAGGGATCACAACTCTTTTTTCTCTTCTTATGTTTGCTTCAAAAGATTTGTAGGAAAAAATGGGACTTTTATCTATATTTGATAATTGTACATTAAGACCCTGGCATACGCAGAATGCTACGCCCTGAGAGAGACATGTTTGGGTGGCCGTGAATGTGTTCGTGTGTGTGTGTGTGTCTGTGTGTGCTTGCACATCATATACGGCTGCTTGCGTAGCATTGGTTTTACCAAACAACCCGACAGTCTGTCAACCAATTGTCTAGGCCAGGCAAACACTGTGGTGACTTCTCATGTGCTTACTTACGTATGTATGTCAAACTGACCCTGCTCATAAGGAGGTCTGCATGCGGTCGACCAGCCTTGGCTCCTCTCTGGTTAAAAACTTCAAGTCTTCTTACTGTGGAATAGTATGGGTCCAGCTTTCATTGCTCAAAATGAGTTTTTTTTTTTTTTTTTTGTAAGTGAGAGAGTGAGTGAGAAAGAGAGTGAGTGAGAGTGAGTGAGTGAGATAATGAGTTAGTGAGTGAGAGAGTGAGTGAGAGAGGAAGTGAATTAGTAAGTGAGAGAGTGAGTGAGAGTAAGTGAGAGAGTGAGTGAGAGTGACTGAGAGTAATTGAGTAAGTGAGAGTGAGAGAACTCAAAATGAGTTTCCTGATTTTTTTAAAATTTTAAATTTTAACGTCGGGTTCATATACAGAATAATGTATTTTAACGATTCTGACGGATGTTCTTCTTGGGTGTGCGCAAATGGTGACTCCTATGGGTGTGTGTGTGTGTGTGTGATTGTGTACGTGTGCTTGCACATCATACAAGAGTCTCTGTGTAGCGTAGGATTTACCAAACACCTTGGAGGTCAGTCGACCAGTGGTCTAGGTCAGGCAAACACTTTGGAACCTTCTGATATGCCAATTTACAAATGGTTCTCAAATTGGAGCTGCTCATAGGAGCAGTGCAGGCTGTCAACCAATTCAGGGTACTCAATGGCTAACAAATTCACCTCCTCCTAGGATGCAATTATGCTGGGTCTTCTTTCATTTCTCACGTGTTTCAGGATTCTCTTTAATTATTAATTTTATAATCAGATTTTTATATTGAAGAATGTTAATTAAAGACACTTGTGATTTTCTTGCGGTGCAAGTCCAAATGTTAACTCCTGTGTGTGCGTGTGTGTGTGTGTGTGTGTGTGTGTGTGTGTGTGTGTTTGTAAACCTGAGTAAGACAGATAACTGATGACAGGACAGGTCCCCAACTGGCAGGCAGACACAGAAACTCAGGTATTGCAAAAGACATAGCATAATCCGGTGGTAGGCACAACATGCCAATAATATAGACCTAGAAGCAGCTGCTGCATGAGATGAACCGCAAAGCTATTTCACATCGTACACTCTCTGAAAATTGTTCCCAGAAGCACTCACGAACTCACAGATGATAGGATATTACGTGTGAGATGGGATCACTGTGATGTACCCTTCCTTGAAAACGCCACTGATCTTCCCTGCAAAATGCTGATGAAAGATCTACACTGATCTGCCTACCAAAATTGCTCATGTTTCTATCAAGATGCTGGGAGAAGTCCTGTCCAGATTTTCCTTGAAAGATGCCCTCGATCTCCCATGCAAGATGGTGACAGGAGTACTAATATGGTGTTCCAAGTAAGATGCTGGGAGAAGATGCAAGATGCTGGGAGAACCTCTTCTGAACTCTCTTTCAAGATGTCGTTCATATTTATTCATGGCTCTGAAAGAAGTCCTACTCTGATCTTCCTATCTGCCTTGCAAGATGCTAATAGAAGACCTGCCATTGTCTTTCTCGCAAGATGCTGCAGCTCTTCCCTGCAAGTTGCCAGAGAAGCACTGCTCTGAACTGCCTTGCAAGATATCCCTAGTCGCCCTTAGCAGGTGCTGAAAGCAAACCTGCTCTGATCTTCCTTTCAAGATGCTTCCATCAGCCTTGCAAGATGCTGGTGGAAGACCTGGTCTGATCTGCCATGCCAGATTTTTTGGATCTTCTTACCAAGAGGCTGATACAACAGTTGCTCTGATCTTCCTTGCAAGATGTGCCTGGGGTTCTGATGTGTCATGCAACGCCTTGCTGATCTTCCTTGCAAGATGTGCCTGGCCTTCTGATCTGCCATGCAAGATATTGCTGATCTTCCTTACAAGATGCTCGTACAAGACCTGCTCTGATCTTCCTCGTAAGCAATCCCAGGTAGCCCATTCGCCGTGCTGAGGGAAAACACGCTCTGATCTTTCTGGCAAGATTTTGCTGTTCTGCCTTGAAAGATGCTGACAGAAGACCTGCTCTGATCTGCCTTGCAAGATGTCGCCGATCTTCCTTGGAACACGCTGATACATGACCTGGTGTGATATTCCATGCAAAATATATCTCGTCTTTCTTAAATCCTGCTGAGATAGGACCTGTTCCGATCTTCTTGCAACATGCTTCTGATATGCCTTGCAAGATGGTGATGGAAGACGTGCTCTGATCTTCCTTGTAGATGTGGATGATCATGTTTGCAATATACAAGGCCTGCTCTGGTCTTCCTTGCAAAATGCTGCTGATCTTCCTTGGAAGATGCTGATAGGAGAGCTTCTCTGCTCTTCCTTGCCAAGACGTGCCAGATATTCCTTGCAAGATGCTGGGAGGAGACCTGGTCTAATTTCCCTACCAACATATTGCAGATTCTCCAAAGAAGATGCTGGTAGAAGACCTATGCCAATGAACCTTGCAAGACATCACTGATCTGTTTGGTAAGGTAGAAGACCTGCTGTGATCTCCCTTGGATGTGACTACTGATCATCCTTGCAAGATGCTGAGGCCAACCTGACGGAGACGTTCAAATGTGCGCATGCATCTCCGCCTTGAAAAGTTCTGAACCCAGTTCAGGCATCAGGAGTTGCAAATGTGGGTGAAATAATTCTTTTTCACCCTCTCTGGAAAATTTTGGATAGGTATGCAGAGGGATCACAACTCTTTATTCTCTTCTTATGTTTGCTTCAAGAGATTTGTAGAAAAAATGGGAATTTTATCTATATTTGATAATTGTACATCAAGACCCGGGCATACACAGAATGCTACTCCCTTAGAGAGACATATCTTGGTGGCCCCTGAATGTGTGTGTGTGTCTGTGTGTGTGTGTGTGTGTGTGTCTGTGTGTGCTCACACATCATATACGCCTGCTTGCGTAGCATTGGTTTTACCAAACACCCCGACAGTCTGTCAACCAGTGGTCTAGGCCAGGCAAACACTCTTGTGACTACTCATGTGCTTATTTACGTATGTAAGTCAAAGTCACCATGCTCATAAGGAGGTCTGCATGCGGTCGACCAGCCCTGGCTTCTCTCTGGTTAAAAACTTCACCTCTTCTTACTGCCGAATCGTATGGGTCCAGCTTTCATTGCTCTAAATCAGTTTCCTGATTTTTTTAAATCTTAACATCGGTTTCATATACAGAATAATGTATTTTAAAGATATTGATGGATGTTCTTGTTGTGGGTGCACAAATGGTGACTCCTGTGGGTCTGTGTGTGTGTGAGTGTGTACGTGTGCTTGCATATCACAAGAGTCTCTGTGTAGCGTAGGATTTACCAAACACCTTGGAGGTCAGTCGGCCAGTGGTCTAGGTCAGGAAAACAGTGTGGAAGCTTCTGATATACCAACTTACAAATGTTTCTCAAATTGGAGCTGCTCATAGGAGCTGTGCAGGTTGTCAACCAACTCACGCTATTCATTGGCTAACAAATTCATTTCCGCCGAGGATGCAATAATTCTAGGACTTGTTTCATTTCTCACGTGTTTCAGGATTCTCTTTGATTATTAATATTATAGTCAGATTTTTATATTGAAGAATATTAGTTAAAGACACTTGAGATTTTCTTGCTGTGCAAGCCCAAATGTTAACTCCTGCGTGTGTGTGCGTGCGTGTGTGTGTGTGTGTGTGTGTGTTGTGTAAACCTGAGTAAGGAAGATGACTGATGACCAGGTAGGGCCCTAAGCGGCAGGCAGACACAGAAACTCAGGTGGTGCAAAAGACATAGCAAATACCGGAGGTAGGCACAACATGCCTATAATATAGACCTAGAAGCAGCTGCTGCATGAGATGAACCGCAAAACTATTTCACATCGTACACTCTCTGAAAATTATTCCCAGAACCACTCACGAACTCACAGATGATAGGATCTTACGTGTGAGATGGGATCACTGTGATGTACCCTTCCTTGAAAACGCCACTGATCTTCCCTGCAAAATGCTGATGAAAGATCCGCACTGATGTGCTTTGCAAAATTGCTCATCTGTCTATCAAGATGCTGGGAGAAGTCCTGTCCAGATTATCCTTGAAAGATGCCGTCGATCTGCCATGCAAGATGGTGAAAGAAGTCCTAATATGGTGTTCCAAGTAAGAGGTCTTCCTTGCAAGATGCTGGGAGAACCTCCTCTGAACTCTCTTTTGAGATGTCGTTCATATTTATTCATGGCGCTGAAAGAAGTCCTTTTCTGATCTTACCTATCTGCCTTGCAAGATGCTAATAGAAGACCTGCCATGAACTTTCTCACAAGATGGTGCACCTCTTTCCTGCAAGATGCCAGAGAAGCACTTCTCTGAACTGCCTTGCAAGATAACCCCTATAACACTTAGCTGGTGCTGAGAGCAAACCTGCTCTGATTCCTTTCAAGATGCTTCCATCAACCTTGCAAGATGCTGATGGAAGACCTGGTGTGATCTGCCATGCCAGATTTTGCGGATCTTCTTACCAAGAGGCTGATACAACACTTGCTCTGATCTTCCTTGCAAGATATGACAGGGCTCTGATCTGTCATGCAACATCTTGCTGATCTTCCTTGCAAGATGTGCCTGGCCTTCTGATCTGCCATGCAAGTTATTGCTGATCTTCCCTGCATGATGCTGGTACAAGACCTGCTCTGATCTTCCTCACAAGCAATCCCTGGTCGTCCTTTCGCGGTGCTGAGGGAAGACTCACTCTGATCTTTCTGGCAAGATTTTGCTGATGTGCCTTGAAAGATGCTGACAGAAGACCTGCTCTGACCTGCATTGCAAGATGTCACCGATCTTCCTTGGTACACGCTGATACATGACCTGGTGTGATATTCCATGCCAAATATCCCTCGTCTTCCATAAATCATGCTGAGATAGGACCTGTTCCGATATTCTTGAAACATGCTTGTGATATGCCTTGCAAGATGGTGATGGAAGACGTGATCTGATCTTCCTTGTAGATGTGGATGATCATGTTTGCAATGTACAAGGCCTGCTCTGGTCTTCCTTGCAAAATGCTGCTGATCTTCCTTGGAAGATGCTGATAGGAGGTCTTCCTTGCATGATGCTGGAAGAACATCCTCTGAACTGTTTTTCGCGCTGTCGTTCATATTTATTCATGGCGCTGAAAGAAGTCCTACTCTGATCTTCTCAATCTGCCTTGCAAGATGCTAATAGAAGACCTGCCATTGTCTTTCTCGCAAGATGCTGCAGCTCTTCCCTGCAAGTTGCCAGAGAAGCACTGCTCCTAACTGCCTTGCAAGATATCCCTCATCTCCCGTAGCAGGTGCTGAGAGAAGACCTGCTCTGATCTTCCTTTCAAGATGCTTCCCTCAGCCTTGCAAGATGCTGATGGAAGACCTGGTCTGATCTGCCATGCCATTTATTGCCGACATTCTTACCAAGAGGATGATATAACACTTCTTCTCATGTTCCTTACAAGATATGCCTGGGCTTCTGATGTGTCATGCAATGCCTTGCTGATCTTCCTTGCAAGATGTGCCTGGCCTTCTGATCTGCCATGCAAGGTATTGCTTATCTTCTTTGCAAGATGCTGGTACAAGACCTGCTCTGATCTTCCTCACAAGCAATCCCTGGTCTTCCTTTCGTGGTGCTGAGGGAAGACCCGCTCTGATCTTTCTGCCAAGATTTTCCTGAACCGCCTTGCAACATGCTGACAGAAAACCTCCTCTGACCTGCATTGCAAGATGTCGCCGATCTTCCTTGGAACAAGCTGATACGTGACCTGGTGTGATATTCCATGTAAAATATCCGTTGTCTTCCTTAAATCGTGCTGAGATAGGACCTGTTCTGATCTTCTTGCAACACGCTTCTGATATGCCTTGCAAGATGGTGATGGAAGACGTGCTCTGATTTACTTGTAGATGTGGATGATCATGTTTGCAATATACAAGGCCTGCTCTGGTCTTCCTTGCAAAGTGCTGCTGATCTTCCTTGGAAGATCCTCATAGGAGAGCTTCTCTGCTCTTCCTTGCCAAGACGTGCCAGATATTCCTTGCAAGATGCTGGGGGAGACCTGGTCTAATATCCCTACCAAGATATTGCAGATTCTCCATAGAAGATGCTGATAGAAGACCTGTGCCAATCAACCTTGCACAACATCACTGATCTGTGTGCTAAGATAGAAGACCTGCTCTGATCTTCTTGGATGTGACTACTGATCATCCTTGCAAGATGCTGAGGCGAACCTGACGGAGACGTTCAAATGTGCGCGTGCATCTCCTCCTTGAAAACGTCTGAACCCATGTCAGGCATCAAGAGTCGCATATGTGGGTGACATAATACTTCCTCCTCCTGTCTGGAAATTTTTGGATAGGTATGCATAGGGATCACAAATCTTTTTTCTCTTCTTATGTTTGTTTGCAAAGATTTGTAGGAAAAAAATGGGACTTTTAAGGGCACATGAGGGAGGGGGCTAAGGAGAGGAGGGGGAAAAAAAGAGGACCTGATGCAAGGGGCTTAAGTGGAGAGCAAATGCTTTGAGAATGATTGGGGCAGGGAATGTATGGATGTGCTTTATACAATTGATGTATGTATATGTACGGATTGTGATAAGAGATGTATGAGTCCCTAATAAAATGTAAAAAAAGAAAAGAGGAGAAAAAATGATTAGGCAAAGACTGTACAGATGTGTTTTATACAACTGATGTATGTATATGTATGAACTGTGATAAGAATTTTATGAGCCTCAATAAATTTTTAAGAAAATAAAATTAAATTAAAAAAATGGGACTTTTATCTATATTTGATAATTTTTCATCAAGAGCCAGCCATACACAAAATGCTACTCCCTTAGAAAGACATGTTTGGGTGGCCCTGAATGCATGGGTGTGTGTGTGTGTGTGTATATGTGTTTGTGTGTGTGTTCTGTAAACCTGAGTAAGAAAAATGACTGTTGACCAGTTAGGGCCCTAACCGGCAGGCTGGCAAAGAAATTCAGGTGGTGCAAAAGACATAGCAAATACCGGAAGTAGGCACAACATGCCAAAATATAGACCTAGAAATAGGTGCTGCATGAGAAGGCCCGCAAAGCTATTTCACATAGTAAACTCTCTGAAAATTATTCCCAGAAACACTCACAAACTCACAGATGATAGGATCTTACGTGTGAGATGGGATCACTGTGATGTACCCTTCCTTTAAAACGCTACTGATCTTCCCTGCAAAATAATGATAGAAGATCTGCACTGATCTGCCCTGCAAAATTGCTCATCTGTCTATCAAGATGCTTGGAGAAGTCCTGCCCAGATCTTCCTTGAAAATGCCGTCGATCTGCCATGCAAGATAGTGACAGAAGTCCTAATACAGTGTTCCAAGAAAGAGGTCTTCCTTGCAAGATGCTGGGAGAACCTCCTCTGAACTCTCTTTAGAGATGTCGTTCATATTTCTTCATGGCGCTGAAAGAAGTCTTACTCTGATCTTCCTGATCTGCCTTGCAAGATGCTGATAGAAGACCTGCCATGATCTTCCTCGCGAGATGCTGCAGCTCTTCCCTGCAAGTTGCCAGAGAAGCACTGCTCTGAACTGGCTTGCAATATATCTCCGTTTGCCTTAGCTGGTGCTGAGAGAAAACCTGCTCTGATCATCGTTTCAAGATGCTTCCATCAGCCTCGCAAGATGCTGATGGAAGAACTGGTCTGATCTGCCATGCCAGATTTTGCCGATCTTCTTACCAAGAGGCTGATACAACACTTGCTCTGATCTTCCTTGCAAGATGTGACAGGGCTTCTGATGTGTCATGCAACATCTTGCTGATCTTCCTTGCAAGATGTTCCTGGCCTTCTGATCTGCCATGGAAGATATTGCTGGTCTTCCTAGCAAGATGCTGGTACAAGACCTGCTCTGATTTTCCTCACAAGCAATCCACGGTCTTCCTTTCGCGGTGCTGAGGGAAGACCCGCTCTGATCTTTCTTTGCTGAACCGCCTTGCAACATGCTGACAGAAGACCTGCTCTGACCTGCCTTGCAAGGTGTCGCCAATCTTCCTTGGAACACGCTGATACATGACCTGTTGTGATATTCCATGATATTCCATTCAAAATATAACTCGTCTTCCTTACATCGTGCTGAGATAGGACCTGTTCTGATTTTCTTGCAACATGCTTCTGATCTGCCTTGCAAGATGGTGATGGAAGACATGCTCTGATCTTCCTTGAAGATGTGTATAATCATGTTTGCAATATACAAGGCCTGCTCTGCTCTTCCTTACAAAATGCTGTTCATCTTCCTTTGTTAAATGCTGATAGGAGAGCTTCTCTGCTCTTCCTTGCCAAGACGTGCCAGATATTCCTTGAAAGATGCTTGGAGGAGACCTGGTCTAATCTCCCTACCAAGATATTGCAGATTCTCCATAGAAGAGGCTGATAGAAGACCTATGCCAATCACCCTTGCAAGACATCACTGATCTGTTTGGTAGGATAAAAGACCTGCTGTGATCTCCCTTGGATGTGACTACTGATCATCCTTGCAAGATGCTGAAGCCAACCTGACGGAGATGTTCAAATGTGCGCATGCATCTCCGTCTTGAAAAGGTCTGAACGCAGTTCAGGCATCAGGAGTCGCATATGTCGGTGAAATAATTCTTCCTCCTCCTCCCCGGAAAATTATGGATAGGTATGCATAGGGATCACAACTCTTTTTTCTCTTCTTTTGTTTGCTTCAAAAAATTTGTAGAAAAAAAGTGGAACTTTTATCTATATTTGATAATTGTACATCCAGACACTGGCATACACAGACTGCTACTCCCTTAGAGAGACTTGTTTGCATGGCCCTGAATGCGTGTGTGTGTGTGTGTGTGTGTTGTGTAAAACTGAGTAAGACAGATGACTGATGTCAGGCAGGGCCCTAACCGGCAGGCAGACAGAAACTCAGGTGGTGCAAAAGACATAGCATATACCCGAGGTAGGGACAACATGCGAATAATATAGACTTAGAAGCAGCTGCTGCATGAGATGACCCGCAAAGCTATTTCACATTGTACCCTCTCTGAAAATTATTCCCAGTACCACTCCCGAACTCACAGATGATAGGATCTTACGTGTGAGATGGGATCACTGTGATGTAACCTTCCTTTAAAAAGCCACTGATCTTCCCTGCAAAATGCTGATGAAAGATCTGCACTGATGTGCCTTGCAAAATTCCTCATCTGTCTATCAAGATGCTGGGAGAAGTCCTGGCCAGATCTTCCTTGAAAGATGCCCTCGATCTCCCATTCAAAATGGTGACAGAAGTCCTAATATGGTGTTCCAAGTAAGAGGTCTTCTATGCAAGATACTGGGAGAACCTCCTCTGAACTCTCTTTCAAGATGTCGTTCATATTTCTTCATGGCCCTGAAAGAAGTCCTACTCTGATCTTCCCTATCTGCCTTGCAAGATGCTAATAGAAGACCTGCCATGTTCTTTCTCACAAGATGCTGCAGCTGTTCCCTGCAAGTTGCCAGAGAAGCACTGCTCTGAACTGCCTTGCAAGATATCCCTAGTCGCCCTTAGCAGGTGCTGGGAGCAAACCTGCTCTGATTCCATTCAAGATGCTTCCATCAGCCTCACAAGATGCTGATGGAAGACCTGGTCTGATTTGCCATGCCAGATTTTGCGGATCTTCTAACCAAGATGCTGATACAACACTTGCTCTGATCTTCCTTGCAAGATGTGCCTGGCCTTCTGATCTGCCATGCAAGATATTGCTGATCTTCCTTGCATGATGCTGGTACAGGACCTGCTCTTATCTTCCTCGCAAGCAATCCCTGGTCTTCCTTTCGCCGTGCTGAGGGAAGACCCGCTCTGATCTTTCTGCAAGATTTTGCTGATGTGCCTTGAAAGATGCTGAAAGAAGACCTCCTCTGACCTGCCTTGCAAGATGTCGCCGATCTTCCTTGGAACACGCTGATACATGACCTGGTGTGATATTCGATGTAAAATATCCCTCGTCTTCCTTAAATCATGCTGTGATAGGACGTGTTCCAATCTTCTTGAAACATGCTTCTGATATGCCTTGCAAGATGGTGATGGAAGACGTGCTCTGATTTTCCTTGTAGGTGTGGATGATCGTATTTGCAATATACAAGGCCTGCTCTGGTCTTCCTTGCAAAATGCTGCTGATCTTCCTTGGAAGATGCTGATAGGAGAGCTTCTCTGCTCTTCCTTGCCAAGACGTGCCACATATTCCTTGCAAGATGCTGGGAGGAGACCTGGTCTAATCTCCATACCAAGATATTGCAGATTCTCCATAGACGATGATGGTAGAAGACCTGTGCCAATCAACCTTGCAAGACATCACTAATCTGTTTGCTAAGATAGAAGACCTGCTCTGATCTTCTTGGATGTGAGTACTGATCATCCTTGCAAAATGCTGAGGCTAACCTGACGGAGACGTTCAAATGTGCGCATGCATCTCCGCCTTGAAAAGGCTGAACACAGTTCAGGCATCAGGAGTTGCATATGTTGGTGAAATAATTCTTTCTCCCCCTCTCTGGAAAATTTTGGATAGGTATGCATAGGGATCACAACTCATTTTTTTCTACTAATGTTTGCTTCAAAAGATTTGTAGGAAAAAAATTGGCTTTCATCTATATTAGATAATTGTACATCATGACCCGGGCATACACAGAATGCTACTCCCTTCGAGAGACATATCTTGGTGGCCCCTGAATGTGCGTATTTGTCTCTCTGTGTGTGTCTGTGTATGCTTGTACATCATATACAGCTCCTTGTGTAGCATTGGTTTTACCAAACACCCCGACAATCTGTCATCCAGTGGTCTAGGGAAGGCAAACACTGTAGTGACTTCTCATGTGCTTATTTACATATGTACGTCAAAGTCACCCTGCTCATAAGGAGGTCTGCATGCGGTCGACCAGCGCTGGCTTCTCTCTGGTTAAAAACTTCAACTCTTCTTACTCCTGAATAGTATGGGTCCAGCTTTCATTGCTCTAAATCAGTGTTCTGATTTTTTTAAATTTTAACATTGGTTTCATATACAGAATAATGTATTTTAAAGATACTGATGGATGTTCTTGTTGGGTGTGCACAAATGGTGACTCCTGTGAGTCTGTGTGTGTGTGAGTGTGTACGTGTGCTTGCATATCATACAAGAGTCTCTGTGTAGCGTAGGATTTACCAAACACCTTAGAAGTCAGTCGGCCAGTGGTCTAGGTCAGGAAAACAGTGTGGAACCTTCTGATATGCCAACTTACAAATGTTTCTCAAATTGGAGCTGCTCATAGGAGCTGTGCAGGCTGTCAACCAACTCAGGCTACTCAATGGCTAACAAATTCACCTCCTCCTAGGAAGCAATTATTCTGGGTGTTCTTTCATTTCTCACGTGTTTCAGGATTCTCTTTAATTATTAATTTTATAATCAGATCTTTATATTGAAGATTGTTATTTAAAGACACTTGCGATTTTCTTGCTGTGCAAGTGCAAATGTTAACTCCTGTGTGTGTGCGCGCTCGTGTTTGTGTGTGTGTGTGTGTGTGTGTGTGTGTGCGTGTGCTGTGTAAACCTGAGTAAGACAGATAACTGATGACCCGGCAGGGCCCTAACCGGCAGGCAGACACAGAAACTCAGGTGGTGCAAAAGACATAGCATATACCGGAGGTAGGCACAACATTCCAATAATATAGACCTAGAAGCAGCTGCTGCATGATGTGACCCGCAAAGCTATTTCGCATCATAAACTCTCCAAAAATTATTCCCAGAACCACTCACGAACTCACAGATGATAGAATCTTACGTGTGAGCTGGGATCATTGTGATGTACCCCTCCTTGAAAACGCTACTGATATTCCCTGCAAAATGCTTATAGAAGATCTGCACTGATTTGCCTTGCAAAATTGTTCATCTGTCTATCAAAATGCTGGGAGAAGTCCTGCCCAGATCGTCCTTGAAAGATGCCGTCGATCTGCCATGCAAGATGGTGACAGAAGCCCTAATATGGTGTTCCAAGTAAGAGGTCTTCCTTGCAAGATGCTGGGAGAACCTCCTCTGAACTCTCTTTCAAGATGTCGTTCATTTTTCTTCATGGCGCTGAAAGAAGTCCTACTCTGAACTTCCCTATCTGCCTTGCAAGATGCTGATAGAAGTCCTGCCATGATCTTCCTCGCAAGATGCTGCAGCTCTTCTCTGCAAGTTACCAGAGAAGCACTGCTCTGAACTGCCTTGCAAGATATCCCCAAGCGCCCTTAGCTGGTGGTGAGAGAAAACCTGCTCTGATTCCTTTCAAGATGCTTCCATCAACCTTGCAAGATGCTGATGGAAGACCTGGTCGGATCTGCCTTGCCAGATTTTGCGGATCTTCTTTCCAAGAGGCTGATACAACACTTGCTCTGATCTTCCTTGCAAGGTATGACAGGGCTCTGATCTGTCATGCAACATCTTGCTGATCTTCCTTGCAAGATGTGCCTGGCCTTCTGATATGCCATGCAAGTTATTGCTGATCTTCCTTGCATGTTGCTGGTACAGGACCTGTTCTGATCTTCCTCACAAGCAATCCCTGGTCGTCCTTTCGCGGTGCTGAGGGAAGACACGCTCTGATCTTTCTGCAAGATTTTGCTGATGTGCCTTGAAAGATGCTGACAGAAAACCTGCTCTGACCTGCCTTGCAAGATGTCGCCGATCTTCCTTGGAACACGCTGATACATGACCTGGTGTGATATTCCATGCAAAATATCCCTCGTCTTCCTTAAATCATGCTGTGATAGGACCTGTTCCAATTTTCTTCCAACATGCTTCTGATATGCCTTGCAAGATGGTGATGGAAGACGTGCTCTGATCTTCCTTGTAGATGTGGATGATCATGTTTGCAATATACAAGGCCTGCTCTCATCTTCCTTGCAAAATGCTGCTGATCCTCCTTGGAAGATGCTGATAGGAGAGCTTCTCTGCTCTTCCTTGCCAAGACGTGCCAGATATTCTTTGCAAGATTCTGGGAGGAGACCTGGTACCTAATCTCCCTACCAAGATATTGCAGATTCTCCATAGAAGATGCTGGTAGAAGACCTGTGCCAATCAACCTTGTAAGACATCACTGATCTATTTGGTAAGATAGAAACCTGTTGTGAGCTCCCTTGAATGTGAGTACTGATCATCCTTGCAAGGTGCTGAGGCCAACCTGACGGAGACGTTCAAATGTGCGCTTGCATCTCTGCCTTGAAAAGGTCTGAACCCAGTTCAGGCATCAGGAGTTGCATATGTGGGTGAAATAATTCTTTCTCCCCCTCTCTGGAAAATGTTGGATAGATATGCATAGGGATCACAACTCTTTTTCTCTTCTAATGTTTACTTCAAAAGATTTGTAGGAAAAAAGGTGTTTTATCTATATTTGATCATTGTACAACAAGACCCGGGCATACACAGAATGCTACTCCCTTAGAGAGGCATATCTTGGTGACCCCTGAATGTGCGTGTGTGTCTGTGTGTGTGTGTGTGTGTCTGTGTGTGCTCGCACACATATACGGCTGCTTGCATAGCATTGGTTTTACCAAACACCCCGACAGTCTGTCAACCAGTGGTCTTGGCCAGGCAAACACTCTTGTGACTTTCATGGGCTTATTTACCTATGTACGTCAAAGTCACCCTGCTCATAAGGAGGTCTGCATGCGGTCGACCAGCGCTGGCTTCTCTCTGGCTAAAAACTTCAACTCTTCTTACTGCCGAATAGTATGGGTCCAGCTTTCATTGCTCTAAATCAGTTTCCTGATTTTTTTAAATTTTAACATCGGTTTCATATACAGAATAATGTATTTTAAAGATAATGATGGATGATCTTGTTGGGTGTGCACAAATGGTAACTCCTGTGAGTCTGTGTGTGTGTGAGTGTGTACGTGTGCTTGCATATCATACAAGAGTCTCTGTGTAGCGTAGGATTTACCAAACACCTTAGAAGTCAGTCGGCCAGTGGTCTAGGTCAGGAAAACAGTGTGGAACCTTCTGATATGCCAACTTACAAATGTTTCTCAAATTGGAGCTGCTCATAGGAGCTGTGCAGGCTGTCAACCAACTCAGGCTACTCAATGGCTAACAAATTCACCTCCTCCTAGGAAGCAATTATTCTGGGTGTTCTTTCATTTCTCACGTGTTTCAGGATTCTCTTTAATTATTAATTTTATAATCAGATCTTTATATTGAAGATTGTTATTTAAAGACACTTGCGATTTTCTTGCTGTGCAAGTGCAAATGTTAACTCCTGTGTGTGTGCGCACTCGTGTGTGTGTGTGTTTGTGTGTGTGTGTGTGTGTGTGTGTGTGTGCGTGTGCTGTGTAAACCTGAGTAAGACAGATAACTGATGACCCGGCAGGGCCCTAACCGGCAGGCAGACACAGAAACTCAGGTGGTGCAAAAGACATAGCATATACCGGAAGTAGGCACAACATTCCAATATAGACCTAGAAGCAGCTGCTGCATGATGTGACCCGCAAAGCTATTTCGCATCGTAAACTCTCCGAAAATTATTCCCAGAACCACTCACGAACTCACAGATGATAGAATCTTACGTGTGAGCTGGGATCATTGTGATGTACCCCTCCTTGAAAACGCTACTGATATTCCCTGCAAAATGCTTATAGAAGATCTGCACTGATCTGCCTTGCAAAATTGTTCATCTGTCTATCAAAATGCTGGGAGAAGTCCTGCCCAGATCGTCCTTGAAAGATGCCGTCGATCTGCCATGCAAGATGGTGACAGAAGTCCTAATATGATGTTCCAAGTAAGAGGTCTTCCTTGCAAGATGCTGGGAGAACCTCCTCTGAACTCTCTTTCAAGATGTCGTTCATTTTTCTTCATGGCGCTGAAAGAAGTCCTACTCTGAACTTCCCTATCTGCCTTGCAAGATGCTGATAGAAGTCCTGCCATGATCTTCCTCGCAAGATGCTGCAGCTCTTCTCTGCAAGTTACCAGAGAAGCACTGCTCTGAACTGCCTTGCAAGATATCCCCAAGCGCCCTTAGCTGGTGGTGAGAGAAAACCTGCTCTGATTCCTTTCAAGATGCTTCCATCAACCTTGCAAGATGCTGATGGAAGACCTGGTCGGATCTGCCTTGCCAGATTTTGCGGATCTTCTTTCCAAGAGGCTGATACAACACTTGCTCTGATCTTCCTTGCAAGGTATGACAGGGCTCTGATCTGTCATGCAACATCTTGCTGATCTTCCTTGCAAGATGTGCCTGGCCTTCTGATCTGCCATGCAAGTTATTGCTGATCTTCCTTGCATGTTGCTGGTACAGGACCTGTTCTGATCTTCCTCACAAGCAATCCCTGGTCGTCCTTTCGCGGTGCTGAGGGAAGACACGCTCTGATCTTTCTGCAAGATTTTGCTGATGTGCCTTGAAAGATGCTGACAGAAGACCTGCTCTGACCTGCCTTGCAAGATATCGCCGATCTTCCTTGGAACACGCTGATACATGACCTGGTGTGATATTCCATGCAAAATATCCCTCGTCTTCCTTAAATCATGCTGTGATAGGACCTGTTCCAATTTTCTTCCAACATGCTTCTGATATGCCTTGCAAGATGGTGATGGAAGACGTGCTCTGATCTTCCTTGTAGATGTGGATGATCATGTTTGCAATATACAAGGCCTGCTCTCATCTTCCTTGCAAAATGCTGCTGATCCTCCTTGGAAGATGCTGATAGGAGAGCTTCTCTGCTCTTCCTTGCCAAGACGTGCCAGATATTCTTTGCAAGATTCTTGGAGGAGCCCTGGTACCTAATCTCCCTACCAAGATATTGCAGATTCTCCATAGAAGATGCTGGTAGAAGACCTGTGCCAATCAACCTTGTAAGACATCACTGATCTATTTGGTAAGATAGAAACCTGTTGTGATCTCCCTTGAATGTGAGTACTGATCATCCTTGCAAGGTGCTGAGGCCAACCTGACGGAGACGTTCAAATGTGCGCTTGCATCTCTGCCTTGAAAAGGTCTGAACCCAGTTCAGGCATCAGGAGTTGCATATGTGGGTGAAATAATTCTTTCTCCCCCTCTCTGGAAAATGTTGGATAGATATGCATAGGGATCACAACTCTTTTTCTCTTCTAATGTTTACTTCAAAAGATTTGTAGGAAAAAAGGTCTTTTATCTATATTTGATCATTGTACATCAAGACCCGGGCATACACAGAATGCTACTCCCTTAGAGAGACATATCTTGGTGACCCCTGAATGTGCGTGTGTGTCTGTGTGTGTGTGTGTGTGTCTGTGTGTGCTCGCACACATATACGGCTGCTTGCATAGCATTGGTTTTACCAAACACCCCGACAGTCTGTCAACCAGTGGTCTTGGCCAGGCAAACACTCTTGTGACTTTCATGGGCTTATTTACCTATGTACGTCAAAGTCACCCTGCTCATAAGGAGGTCTGCATGCAGTCGACCAGCGCTGGCTTCTCTCTGGTTAAAAACTTCAACTCTTCTTACTGCCGAATAGTATGGGTCCAGCTTTCATTGCTCTAAATCAGTTTCCTGATTTTTTTTAAATTTTAACATCAGTTTCATATACAGAATAATGTATTTTAAAGATACTGACGGGGGTGACCGAGTGACAGACACCAGAGGGACTCTGCAGAATCCAGCCCAGGAGAGTTGCTCAGAGTGAAATTCAACGCCACTGGACCGCAGGAGGTGGATCATAAAGATAAGTAGGCACAGATCCACGGGGTTTTGAGGGGCTGGGGGCTTTTGGCTTATCTCAGTGGAAGCCGGCTGGGGCTCGACTTTAGTCCAGTTGCCGGATCTTCCCAAGCCAGGACCATTTGGAGCCTGTAGCAGGGCTTGGTCTCAGCACAGCCACAGTTTTTTCCTATCTGCCTCAGGGCAGGAACTGGATTCTTGCGGCTCCACCGGCAGGGATCGGGGTTCATCTACATTGTTGCTTCTGTTTGCATCTCTGCTTTATATTTCCACACAGCCTTGGAGGGCTGCGCAGGGGCTTTTTCAAGGCACAGTCGCAGCCGCAGCCACAGCCGCGCCGCGTGGTCTGAGCAGGGAATAAACCCAAACCCCCACAGCTCCATAGGCAGGGATCAAGCTTCAGCTACATGGCGGCGTCTGTTAACATCTCTGCTCTCTGTCCCCCCATTTCTCTTGGGCCGGCTCAGCAGTTTTCTTGCGACCCTTCTTGGGGCTCAGCTGCGAACTACCGCTGGGGCTTGGGGCAGGGAGTAAGCCCTTGTAGATACACAGGCAGGGAGTGGGACTCAGCTACATAGTTTCTTTTGCTTCCCTCGCTTCCCTGTACCCCTGCACAGTCTAGTCTCACTTTTTGATTTTTCTCACCCCCCTTGTTCCTGCCCTGCTCTCTCACACTCCATTGCGGACTTAGGGGCACTCCCATTGCCCTAGGGCATTTGCACCTGGGTCACACCCAGCTAGGTGAGCTCCACCCTTCATAGATAGCCCAAGGCTAGGGTAAGGCCTGCTTGCTCTCCAGGGGATACTCCTCAGACTTCTCACCAGGGAGTTCCTGCCTGTGTGTACCTGGGGACGTAAGGCAGCTCAGCCAACACTTATCAATATTCAAACCAATAGCGGGAACTTCAGCCCAGCCTCTGCAACACTGGTGCAGGCAGTCTATCTGCAATCTGGGGCACTCCCCTAATAGGGAAGCCACAGGAAGATAAAGTGGTAGGTTAATCCCATAGCAAAATCAGCTGTAGGCAGATCGAAGAAGAATTCCTATAAGTCTTCCAGAGAGAGACTAGAAAATGGCACCTGGTCCCTCAAAAACAACTCAACGCAAACAGCCATCACCCCCAACGACCTCAACGAAAAAACAGGAGAAACAAAAGGCAAAGGAAGATGTCCTGAACGTAACAACATACATAGAAGAAGCAGACATTGAGATGCCATACAAAGAAGCTCTCAGAATGGTGCTTGGAGCAATGCAGAATATGAGGGAAACACTACAGAAAAAGGATGAAATGATAGAGGAGATAAAAGACATATACCAAAGGAAAATACAGGAGCTTGAGGAGCAGGTAACGAAAAACAATAGCAGAATCATGTTCCTTGAGAATCGATTGGAGGAATCAGAGAACCGCATCATTGCATGGAGGACAGCCAAGCAGACTTTAATAAACGTGAACAAAAATCTAATAAGAGCATCAGAGAAGCCGAAGAAAACCTAAGAGCTATGTCTGATGCTATGAAGCGGAACAACATTAGAATTATTGGCCTACCGGAGGAAGACACAACAAAGAGGTCATCTGCAACAATAGCGAGAGAATTCTTGGAGGAAAACTTCTCCAGCCTAATGAATGAAAACCAAGCAACCATCCAGGAGGCTGAAAGAACACCAGCATGACAGGACCCCAAGAAGAAATCACCAAGGCACATAATAGTTAAACTTTCAAACTTTGAGGAAAAGGAGAAAATCATGAGAACAGCTAGGGAAAAGCAAGCAATCACATAGAAAGGTTCCCACATAAGGATATGCTCAGACCTATCAGCAGAAACTATGAAAAAAAGGAGAGAGTGGAGTAACATATTCCAAAAAATTGAAAGAAAACAACGCAAATCCAAGAATACTCTACCCAGCCAAATTATCGATCAAGATCGATGGAGAAGTAAAAGTCTTCCCAGACAAGGAAAAACTCAAAAAATACGTTACAACAAACCCAGCATTACAAAAGATCCTCGCCGACTCAGTATGGGCAGAAGAACCA
The DNA here is from genome assembly GCF_050624435.1 of Tenrec ecaudatus. Taxonomy (NCBI): domain Eukaryota; kingdom Metazoa; phylum Chordata; class Mammalia; order Afrosoricida; family Tenrecidae; genus Tenrec; species Tenrec ecaudatus. The sequence goes on from NC_134532.1 coordinate 14,059,849, forward strand.
CACTCACCAAGCACAAATAAGACACCAGCACATAGAACAACCTCACCCAGAGCGCAACAAAGAGAAAACAGACCCCAAGATAGCAATGGCTTAAGGATGGAAAGAAGTCAAGAATGATACACACACAAAACACACACTAATGAGAAAGGAAAGTAGGAAAACTCCCAACACAACAAGTATAAAATGGCATCACAGAGTCCGCACATGGAGATAATAACCCTGAATATCAATGGCCTGAACTCAGGCATTAAAAGACTGAGGCTAGCAGAATGGCTTAGAAAACACAACCCATCAATTTGCTGCCTACAGGAGACACACCTCAAGGCTACAGACAAAAATAGGCTGAGAATCAAAGGCTGGAGAAGGACCTACCAAGCAAACAGCAACACAAAAAAAGCAGGGGTTGCAATCCTTATCTCGGATAAAATTGACCTCAAAGTGCAAACCATAAAAAGAGATAAGGAGGGACACTGTATAATGCTCAAGGGAATGATAGACAATGAACCAATAAGCATTGTAAACATATATTCCCCGAATGAGAGACCAGCTAAATACGTGAACCAAACACTCCAAAAGATTAAGAAAGAAATCACAGACTCGACAATTATAGTGGGTGACTTCAACACACCACTCACTGAGAAAGATAGATCACAGGGAAAGAAACTCAACAAGGAGACTAGAGAGCTAAACTCCACAATTAGACAATTTGACCTAATAGATATTTACAGAGCTTTTCATCCAAATACAAAAAATTTCACATTCTTTTCAAGTCCTCATGGCACATATTCGAAGATAGACCACATGCTGGGGCATAAGGCAAATCTACATAAATTTAAGCACATTGAAATAATACAGACCTCTCTCTCTGACCACTGTGCCATAAGACTGGAAATCAACAAAAGGAAGACAAAGAAAATAAGAGCAAATAATTGGAGGATGAATAACTCTCTGCTACAAAAGGAGTGCATACTGGTGCAGACCCGAGACGAAATCAGGAAATTTCTCGAAACCAACGAAAATGAGCACACGATGTACCAAAACTTATGGGACACAGCAAAGGCAGTCATCAGAGGAAGGTTCATAGCAATACAAGCACACCTGAGAAAGGAAGAGAGACTCATGACGGATACGCTGACACAAAATTTACAAAGACTAGAGCTGAGTCAGCAGGACAACCCTACTAATAGCAAAAGAAAAGAAATTATAAAAATCAGGGCTGCGATTCAGGAGAGGGAAAATAAAAAAACTATGGAAAAAATTAATATCGCTAAAAGTTGGTTCTTCGAAAAGATAAACAGGATCGATAGACCATTGGCAAACCTAACCAAAGAAAGGAGGGAACATATCTCAATAGCAAGAATAAGGGATGAAAGAGGGGTCATTACAACAGACCCTAATGAAATCAAAAGGATAGTTACACAATACTATGAAGGATTGTACTCCAATGAATTCAACAATTTGGAAGACATGGACAAATTCCTGGAAAAACAATCCCTCCCTAGACTATCCTCGGTGGACATCAAGAATCTCAACAGACCCATCGCAATAGAACAAATAGAAAAGGTTACCAAGGGATTACCAACAAAAAAATCCCCTGGACCAGATGGATACACTGGAGAATTCTACCAAGCATTCAGGGAAGAACTAATACCAATCCTACACAAACTTTTCCAGAACATAGAAAAAGATGGCAAACTCCTTCTATGAAGCTAGTATAACTCTGATACCCAAACCGGGCAAGAATCCCACAAGAAGCGAGAACTACAGACCAATATCCCTAATGAACATTGATGCAAAAATCCTTAACAAAATACTAGCCAACAGAATACAAAAGTATATAAAACAAATAATTCACCATGACCAAGTGGGATTCATACCAGGGATGCAGGGATGGTTCAACATACGAAAGACCATTAGTATTATTCATCACATTTACATGAAAAAGTATAAGAATCACATGATAATATCAATAGACGCAGAAAAAGCATTCGACAACATCCAACACCAATTCCTGTTTAAGACACTAGCGAAAATAGGAATGGAAGGAAAGTTCCTCAAGACAATACAAGCTATATATGAAAAACCAACAGCCAAAGTCATTGTCAATGGAGAAAAGACTAACACAATCCCACTGAAAAAGGGAACCAGACAAGGATGCCCCTTGTGTCCACTCCTATTTAATATCGTGCTGGAGGTTTTAGCTAACAGCATAAGGCAAAGAAGTGACATCAAAGGTATTCGTCTGGGGAAGGAAGAGGTGAAACTATCGTTATTTGCAGATGATATGATTTTATATATGGAAAATCCCAAAAGTTCCACAAGGGGAGTACTGGAAGCAATAGAAGAGTTTGGCAGAGTGGCAGGATACAAGATCAACAAACAGAAGTCCATCGGACTGTTATACACATCAGATAAGATCGAAGAACAAGAGATCAAAAAGGTGGTACCCTTCACAATAGCCAAACACAAACTGAAATATCTAGGGATACACTTGACTGAAAAAACAAAAGATCTATATAGGGAAAACTATAGAACACTATTACAAAAAACCAAGAGCGACCTCAACAAATGGAAGAATATTCCATGTTCTTGGATTGGGAGACTTAATATAGTTAAGATGTCAGTTCTGCCAAAGGCACTATATAAGTTTAATGCTATCCCGATACAATTACCATCATCTTTCTTCAAAGAAATGGAAAAACTGATTACCAACTTCATATGGAGAGGGAAAAAGCCCCGAATTAGCAGAGAACTCCTCAAGAAGAAGGACACCGTGGAAGGGCTTGCTTTACCTGACTTTGGCACATACTATACAGCCACAGTTCTCAAAACTGCATGGTATTGGTACAATGACAGATACTCAGACCAATGGAAAAGAACTGAAAACCCAGAAATAAAAGCATTAGCATACACACAGCTGATATTTGACAAGGGCCCCAAAAAGATCAAATGGGAAGCAGATGCCCTCTTTAACAAGTGGTGCTGGAAAAAATGGATATCAACATGCAGAAAAATGAAGCAAGACCCTTATCTCACTCCATGCACAAGAATAAACTCAAGGTGGATCACAGACCTTGAAGTTAAACCCCAAATTATTAGGGCCATCAATGAGGGAATTGGGACCAACTTGAGAACTTTGGCGCAGGGAATACACAGGCTATCAGAAATAGGGAAGGTCACAAACACAGAGGAGGCACAAATCGACAAATGGGATATACTGAACATAAAACACTTGTGTACATCTAAAGAATTCACCAAGAGAGTAATAAGAGAGTCCACAGACTGGGAAAACATCTTCAGCAATGACACATCAGACAAAGACCTTATTACTAAAATCTACAGTACTCTGCTAGCTTCCAAAAAGAAAAAAACCAATAGCCCACTTGAAAGGTGGGTAAATGACTTGAACAGAAGTTTCACAGGGGCAGAAATCCGAATGGCCAACAAACATATGAGAAAATGTTCCCGATCTTTAGCCATAAGAGAAATGCAAATTAAAACAACAATGAGGTACCACCTGACACCCTCAAAGGTAGCCCAATTCAAAAAATCAGAAAGCAACAAGTGTTGGAGGGGCTGTGGGGAGACAGGAACTCTCATCCACTGCTGGTGGGACTGTAAGTATGTACAGCCACTATGGAAATCAATCTGGCGATACCTAAAACAGATGGAAATAGAGTTACCATATGACCCAGCAATCCCCCTACTGGGCATATACTCAGAAGAGGCAAAAAACAACCCAAGGCCAGACATCTGTGCTCCAATGTTCACTGTGGCACAGTTCACAATTGCAAGGAGTTGGAAGCAACCCAAATTTCCATCAACTGACGATTGGATTAAAAAACTGTGGTATATACATACAATGGAATACTACGCATCACTAAAAAGCAGTGATGAACGTATGAGGCACATAGCAGCATGGGAAGAACTGGAGGAAATCATGCTAAGCGAAGTAAGTCAGGCACAAAAGGACAAGTACAACATGAGTCCGCTGAGGTAAGAATTTTAAAAAAATTTTTTTTAAAAAGCAAAAGTGGCATAGGGAAAAAACCTACTGTATACAAACATTTTAGGGGTGAAGACGGTGTAGTATGGAAGAGAGAAGACCAAAACCAGGGATGTACATGGTAGACAATGGTGGAGGAGGTGGGGAAAGGAAAACAAAAGGATGAATACAAGGAAGAAAAGGGTAGTGGGGTCATGGGGCATTAATCCACCCAAGGGGAGGGTATTGTTTATATCTCCACAGGGAAAGTGGGACCAGACTTCAACCCAGTGTCGCAAGGTGTGAATGCAATATCCCGGCGTGGAGGAGGGAACCGGTGGAGAGGTCTGGGAGGCTGGCCCCAGCACCATAAATTAAGTGGATTCCTGCCCCTCCCCCGAAAAGAATTTGTTCCAAAGGACGACATTGACTCTGCAGCTATGGGAGATGGACATATTTGATCAGAGCACACGGGAGAAGATGAAGGGGCAGGAGGAGAGAGTGGAGCACAGCCTGGCCCACCAGGCCGTGATGATGATGTTCCTGAGTAGAGCAGCCAGTCCACAGAGAGAACAACATGGCTGGTCCTACCATGAGACATGATGCCCCTCAGTGACTAAGGGTGATACAGGGGACAGCACCGGAGACACAGTGTGGGAATTGCACCTGACCTGATCCCACCACACCGAGGCAAATCACTGGGGGAGTACAGCGGAACAGCAAGGGAATGGAGTGGCAAGGTCCCCAGGGAATGCTGAAAGTGGACTTTGGGGCCAGGGCGTGGTGCCCCAACAGACTGGACTGGAAAACGCTCCTAAGGGCCAGCAAACGATCCCTGAACTAACTACAAGCTTTTCTCTTGTGAACTGTTTTGTTCTGTTCTTTGTCAGTGCTTTGTTTTTCTTGTTTTGTTGTCTGGTTGTATACTGTTGCTTTGTTTTCCTCTGTCTTGTTTTTGTGCATGTTAGTGACTCCACAGGTCTGTCTGAATAGGACAGGCTGGATGAACTATCTGGAGGAAAAACAACGGGACCGACAGTTCTGGGGGGACTTGGGGTGGGGGGGTAGAGGGGGTAAGGAAGTGGTGTTAACAAACCCAGGGACAAGGGAAAAACATGGGACCCCAAATGGTAGAGAAGGGGGAGAGGCAGGCATGGTGGGAAATGATCATGGGTAAGGTTGCTTAGAGAAGAGGTATACTCTAGCCCAGGTGGCGATGAAGCATGGTAGTAGGGCAGGAGGAAAGTCAAGGGAGATGGAGGAAAGAGCTAGGAGTCAAAGGGCATTCATGGAGGTCTAGACAAAGACATGTACATGCTAATATATATAGGAGGATGGGGAAATAGATCTATGTGTCTATATTTATAGGTCAAGTATTAAGGTGGCGGAAGGACCTTGGGCCTCTACTCAAACACTCCCTCAATGCATGAATACCTTCTTTTATTAAATTGGAACTCTATGATGCTCACTCTCCCGACACAACGGCTGGAGCCAAAGTGTGTGAACAAGTAAATGTGGTGAAGAAAGCTGATGGTGCCCGGCTATCAAAAGAGATAGTGACTGGGGTCTTAAAGGCTTGAAGATAAACAAGCGGCCATCTAGCTCAGAAGCAACAAAGTCCAAATGGAAGAACACACCAGCCTGTGTGATGGAGCGGTCCCAAAGGGATCAGTTACCAGGCATCAAAGAACAAAAAATCATATCATTGACTGCACACCTCCATGATAGGATCGCTAAAGACAAATGGGTGCATAAGCAAATGTGGTGAAGAAAGCTGATGGTGCCCGGCTATCAAAAGAGATAGTGTCTGGGGTCTTAAAGGCTTGAAGGTGAACAAGCAGCCATCTAGCTCAGAAGCAAAAAAGCCCACATGGAAGAAGCACACCGGCCAGTGCGATCACGAGGTGCCAAGGGACCAGGTATAAGGCATCATGCAAAAAAAAAGATATAAGTGTGTGTATGTATGTGTATATATGTGTATATGTATATATGTATGTGTATATATGTATATATATATCATATTAAATGAAGGGAGAAGTGCAGAGTGGAGACCCAAGGCCCAAGTGTCGGCCAATGGAGATCCCCTCATAGAGGGGTTTAGGAGAGGAGATGGGTTAATTAGGGTGTGAAGTAGTACCGATGAAGAACACAGCTTTCCCCCTGATCCTGGATGCTTCCTCCCCCCAACTACCATGATCCGAATTCTACCTTGCAGGGCTGGATAGGACAGAGGCTGTACACTGGTACATATGAGGGTTGGAGGTACAGGGAATCCAGGGTGGATGATACCTTCAGGACCAAGGGTGTGAGGGACGATGCTGGGAGAGTGGAGGGTGAGTGGGTTGGAAAGGGGGAACTGATTACAAGGATCCACATGTGACCTCTTCCCTGGGAGAGGGACAGCAGAGAAGGGGGGAAGGGAGACTCCGGAAAGGGCAAGATATGACAAAATAACGATGTATAAATTACCAAGGGCATATGAGGAAGGGGGGAATGGGGAGGGAGTGGGGGAAAAAAAAGAGGACCTGATGCAAGGGGCTTAAGTGGAGAGCAAATGCCTTGAGAATGATTGGGGCAGGGAATGTCTGGATATGCTTTATACAATTGATGTATGTATATGTATGGATTGTGGTAAGAGTTATTTGAGTCCCAAATAAAATGTAAAAGAAGAAAAGAGAAAAAAATGATTAGGGCAAAGACTGTACAGGTGTGCTTTATACAATTGATGTATATATATGTATGAACTGTGAAAAGAATTGTATCAGCCCCAATAAATTGTTAAAATAATAAATAAATAAATAAATAAATTTTAAAAAAAAAAGATACTGATGGATGTTCTTGTTGGGTGTGCACAAATGGTGACTCCTGTGGGTCTGTGTGTGTGTGAGTGTGTACGTGTGCTTGCATATCATACAAGAGTCTCTGTGTAGCGTAGGATTTACCAAACACCTTAGAAGTCAGTCGGCCAGTGGTCTAGGTCAGGAAAACAGTGTGGAACCTTCTGATATGCCAACTTACAAATGTTTCTCAAATTGGAGCTGCTCATAGGAGCTGTGCAGGCTGTCAACCAACTCAGGCTACTCAATGGCTAACAAATTCACCTCCTCCTAGGAAGCAATTATTCTGGGTGTTCTTTCATTTCTCACGTGTTTCAGGATTCTCTTTAATTATTAATTTTATAATCAGATCTTTATATTGAAGATTGTTATTTAAAGACACTTGCGATTTTCTTGCTGTGCAAGTGCAAATGTTAACTCCTGTGTGTGTGCGCACGCTCATGTGTGTGTGTGTGTGTGTGTGTGTGTGCTGTGTAAACCTGAGTAAGACAGATGACTGATGACCGTGCAGCGCCCTTACCGGCGGGCAGACACAGAAACTCAGGTGGTGAAAAAGACATAGCAAAAACCTGAGATAGGCACAACATGCCAATAATATAGACCTAGAAGGAGCTGCTGCATAAGATGACCCGCAAAGCTATTTCGCATCGTAAACTCTCCGAAAATTATTCCCAGAACCACTCACGAACTCACAATGATGGGATCTTACGTGTGAGATTGGATCATTGTGATGTACCCCTCCTTGAAAACGCTACTGATATTCCCTGCAAAATGCTTATAGAAGATCTACACTGATCTGCCTTGCAAAATTGCTCATCTTTCTATCAAAATGCTGGGAGAAGTCCTGCCCAGATCTTCCTTGAAAGATGCCGTCGATCTGCCATGCAAGATGGTGACAGAAGTCCTAATATGGTGTTCCAAGTAAGAGATCTTCCTTGCAAGATGCTGGGAGAACCTCCCCTGAACTCTCTTTCAAGATGTCGTTCATATTTCTTCATGGCACTGAAAGAAGTCCTACTCTGAACTTCCCTATCTGCCTTGCAAGATGCTGATAGAAGACCTGCCATGATCTTCCTCAAAAGATGCTGCAGCTCTCCTCTGCAAGTTGCCAGAGAAGCCCTGCTCTGAACTGCCTTGCAAGATATCCCCGATCGCCCTTAGCAGGTGGTGAGAGAAAACCTAATCTGATCCCTTTCAAGATGCTTCCATCAGCCTTGCAAGATGCTGATGGAAGACCTGGTCTGATTTGCCATGCCAGATTTTTCGGATCTTCTTACCAAGAGGCTGATTCAACACTTGCTCTGATCTTCCTTGCAAGATATGACTGGGCTTCTGATCTTTCGTGCAACATCTTGCTGATCTTCCTTGCAAGAGGTGCATGGCCTTCTGAACTGCCATGCAAGATATTGCTGATATTCCTTGCATGATGTTGGTACACTACCTGCTCTGATCTTCCTCACAAGCAATCCCTGGTCGTCCTTTCGCGGTGCTGAGGGAAGACTCACTCTGATCTTTCTTGCAAGATTTTGCTGAGATGCCTTGAAAGATGCTGACAGAAGACCTGTTCTGACCTGCCTTGCAAGATGTCGCCGATCTTCCTGAAACATGCTGATACATGACCTGGTGTGATATTCCACGCAAAATATCCCTCGTCTTCCTTAAATCATGCTGTGATAGGACCTGTTCCAATTTTCTTCCAACATGCTTCTGATATGCCTTGCAAGATGGTGATGGAAGAAGTGCTCTGATCTTCCTTTTAGATGATCATGTTTGCAAAATACAGGGCCTGCTCTGGTCTTCTTTGCAAAATGCTGCTGATCCTCCTTGGAAGATGCTGATAGGAGAGCTTCTCTGCTCTTCCTTGCCAAGACGTGCCAGATATCCCTTGCAAGATGCTGGGAGGAGACCAGGTACCTTATCTCCCAACCAAGATATTACAGGTTCTCCATAGAAGATGCTGGTAGAAGACCTGTGCCAATCAACCTTGCAAGACATCACTGATCTGTTTGGTAAGATAGAAACCTGTTGTGATCTCCCTTGGATGTGAGTACTGATCATCCTTGCAAGATGCTGAGGCCAACCTGACAGAGACGTTCAAATGTGCTCTTGCATCTCTGCCTTGAAAAGGTCTGAACCCAGTTCAGGCATCAGGAGTTGCATATGTGGGTGAAATAATTCTTTCTCCCCCTCTCTGGAAAATGTTGGATAGATATGCATAGGGATCACAACACTTTTTCTCTTGTAATGTTTGCTTCAAAAGTTTTGTATGAAAAAAGGGCTTTTATCTATATTAGATAATTGTACATCAAGACCCGGGCATACACAGAATGCTACTACCTTAGAGAGACAAATCTTGGTGGCCCCTGAATGTGCATGTGTGTCTGTGTGTGTGTGTGTCTGTGTGTGCTCGCACACATATACGGCTGCTTGCGTAGCATTGGTTTTACCAAACACCCCGACAGTCTGTCAATCAGTGGTCTAGGCCAGGCAAACACTCTTGTGATTTCTCATGGGCTTATTTACGTATGTACGTCAAAGTCACCCTGCTCATAAGGAGGTCTGCATGCGGTCGACCAGCGCTGGCTTCTCTCTGGTTAAAAACTTCAACTCTTCTTACTGCCGAATAGTATGGGTCCAGCTTTCATTGCTCTAAATCAGTTTCCTGATTTTTTTTTTAAATTTTAACATCGGTTTCATATGCAGAATAATGTATTTTAAAGATACTGACAGATGTTCTTTTTGGGTGTGCGCAAATGGTGGCTCCTGTGGGTCTGTGTGTGTGTGAGTTTGTACGTGTGCTTGCATATCATACAAGAGTCTCTGTGTAGCGTAGGATTTACCAAACACCTTAGAAGTCAGTTGGCCAGTGGTCTAGGTCAGGAAAACTGTGTGGAACCTTCTGATACACCAACTTACAAATGTTTCTCAAATTGGAGCTGCTCATAGGAGCTGTGCAGGCTGTCAACCAACTCAGGCTACTCAATGGCTAACAAATTCACCTCCTCCTAGGAAGCAATTATTCTGGGTGTTCTTTCATTTCTCACGTGTTTCAGGATTCTCTTTAATTATTAATTTTATAATTAGATTTTTATATTGAAGAATGTTATTTTAAAACACTTGCTATTTTCTTGCGGTGCATGTCCAAATGTTAATTCCTGTGTGTGTGCGTGCGTGTGTGTGCGTGTGTGTGCTTTGTAAACCTAAGTAAGACAGATGACTGATGATCATGCAGCGCCCTTACCGGTGGGCAGACACAGAAACTCAGGTGGTGCAAAAGACATAGCATAATCCGGTGGTAGGCACAACATGCCAATAATATAAACCTAGAAGCAGCTGCTGCATGAGATGACCCGCAAAGCTATTTCCCATTGTTCCCTCTCTGAAATTTTTTCCCATTACCACTCCCGAAATCACAGATTATAGGATCTTACGTGTTAGATGGGATCACTGTTATGTGCCTTTCCTTGAAAACACCACTGATCTTCCCTTCAAAATGCTGATAGAAGGTCTGCTCTGATTTGCCTTGCAAAATTGCTCATCTGTCTATCAAGATGCTGGGAGAAGTCCTGCCCAGATATTCCATGAAAGATGCCATCGATATCCCATGCAAGATGGTGACAGAAGTCCTAATATGGTGTTCAAAGTCAGAGATCTTACTTGCAAGATGCTGAGAGAACCTCCTCTGAACTCGCTTTAGAGATGTCGTTCATATTTCTTCATGGTGGTGAAATAAATCCTACACTGATATCCCCTGATCTTCCTTTCAAGATGCTGATAGAAGATCTGCCATGATCTTTCTCGCAAGATGCTGCAGCTCTTCCCCGCATGTTGCCAGAGAAGCACTGCTCTGAACTGCCTTGCAAGATATCCCCAGTCGCCCTAGCAGGTGTTGAGAGCAAACTGCTCTGACTTCCTTTCAAGATGCTTCCATCAGCCTTGCAAGATGCTGATGGAAGACCTGGTCTGATCTGCCATGCCAGATTTTGCGGATCTTCTTACCAAGAGGCTGATACAACACTTGCTCTGATCTTCTTTACATGATATGCCTGTGCTCTTGATCTGTCATGCAACATCTTGTTGATATTCCTTGCAAGATGTGCCTGGCCTTCTGATCTGCCATACAAGATATTGCTGATCTTCCTTGCAAGATGCTGGTACAAGACCTGCTCTGATCTTCGCAAGCAATCCCTGTTCTTCCTTTCGCGGTGCTGAAGGAAGACCCGCTCTGATTTTTCTGGCAAGATTTTGGTGAACCGCCTTGCAACATGTTGGCAGAAGACCTGCTCTGACCTGCCTTGCAAGATGTCGCGATCTGCCTTGGAACACGCTGATACCTGGTGTGATATTCCATGTAAAATATCCGTCGACTTCATTAAATCGTGCTGAGATAGGACCTGTTCCGATCTTCTTGCAACATGCTTCTGATCTGCCTTGCACGATGGTAATGGAAGACGTGCTCTGATCTTCCTTGCAGATGTGGATGATCATATTTGCAATACACAAGGCCTCCTCTGCTCTTTCTTGCAAAATGCTGCTGATCTTCCTTGGAAGGTGCTGATAGGAGAGCTTCTCTGCTATTCAATGCCAAGACGTGCCAGATATTCCTTGCAAGATGCTGGGAGGAGACCTGGTCTAATATCCCTACCTAGATATTGCAGATTCTCCATAGAAGATGCTGATAGAAAACCTGTGCCAATCAACCTTGCAAGACATGACTAATCTGTTTGGTAAGATAGAATACCTGCTCTTATCTACCTTGGATGTGACTACAGACCATCCTTGTAAAATGCAGAAGCCAACCTGACGGAGACGTTAAAATGTGCGCATGCATCTCCAACTTGAAACGGTCAGAACCCAATTCAGGCATAAGGAGTCGCATATGGGGGTTAAATAATTCCTTCTCCTTCTCTCTGGAAAATTTTGGATAGATATGCATAGGGATCACAACTCTTTTTTCTCTTCTTACGTTTGCTTCAAAAGATTTGTAGGAAAAAATTGGACTTTTATCTATATTTGATAATTTTGCATCAAGACCCTGGCATACCCAGAGTGCTATTCCCTTAGAGAGACATTTTTGGGTGGCCCTGAATGCGTGTGTGTGTGTATGTGTGTGTGTGTGTGTGTGTGTGTGTGTGTGTGTGTGTTGTGAAAACCTGAGTAAGAGAGATGACTGGTGACCAGGCAGGGCCCTAACCGGCAGGCAGACACAGAAACTCAGCTGGTGCAAAAGACATAGCATAATCCGGTGGAAGGCACAGCATACCAAAAATATAGACCTCGAAGCAGCTGCTCCATGAGGTGACCCGCAAAGCTATTTCGCATAGTACCCTCTCCGGAAATTATTCCCAGTTCCACTCCAGAAATCACAGATGATAGAATCTTACGTGTGAGATGGGATCACTGTGATGTACCCTTCCTTGAAAATGCCACTGATCTTCCCTGCAAAATGCTGATAGAAGGTCTGCTCTGATCTGCCTTGCAAAATTGTTCATCTGTCTATCAAGATGTTGGGAGAAGTCCTGTCCAGATCTTTCTTGAAAGATGCAATCAATTTCCCATGCAATATGGTGACAGAAGTCCTAATATGGTGTTCAAAGTAAGAGGTCTTCCTTGCAAGATTCTGGGAGAACCTCCTCTGAACTGTCTTTTGCGATGTCATTCATATTTATTCAAGGCGCTGAAAGAAGTCCTACTCTGATCTTCCCTATATGCCTTGCAAGATGCTGATAGAGGTCCTGCCGTGGTCTTTCTCACAAGATGCTGCAGCTCTTCCCTGCACGTTGCCAGAGAAGCACTGCTCTGAACTGCCTTGCAAGATATCCCTACTCGCCCTAGCAAGTGCTGAGAGCAAACCTGCTCTGATCTCCCTTTCAAGATGCTTCCATCAGCCTTGCAAGATGCTGATGGAAGACCTGGTCTGACCTGCCATGCCAGATATTTTGGATCGTCTTACCAAGGTGCTAATACAACACTTGCTCTGATCTTCCTTGCAAGATATGACTGGGCTTCTGATGTGTCATGCAACATCTTCTTGATCTTCCTTGCAAGATGTGCCTGGCCTTCTGATCTGCCATGCAAGATATTGCTGATCTTCCTTGCAAGATGCTGGTACAAGACCTGCTCTAGTCTTCCTCACAAGCAATCCCTGGTCTTCCTTTCACGGTGCTGAGGGGAGACCCGCCCTGATCTTTCTTGCAAGGTTTTGCTGAACCGCACTGCAATATGCTGACAGAAAACCTCCTCTGAACTGCCTTGCATGATGTCGCCGATCTTCCTTGGAACACGCTGATACATGACCTGGTGTGATATTCCATGCAAAATATCCCTCGTCTTCCTTAAATCGTGCTGAGATAGGTCCTGTTCCGATCTTCCTGCAATATGCTTCTGATCTGCCTTGCACGATGGTGATGGAAGACGTGCTCTGATCTTCCTTGCAGATGTGGATGATCATGTTTGCAATATACAAGTCCTGCTCTGGTCTTCCATGCAAAATGCTACTGATCTTCCGTAGAAGATGCTGATAGGATAGCTTCTCTGCTCTTCCTTGCCAAGACGTGCCTGATTCCTTGCAAGATGCTTGGAGGAGACCTGGTCTAATCTTCCTACCAAGATATTGCAGATTCTCCATAGAAGATGCTGATAGAAGACCTGTGCCAATCAACCTTGCAAGACATCACTGATCTGTTAGGTAAGGTAGAAGACGTGCTTTGATCTCCATTGCATGTGACTACAATCATCCTTGCAAGATGCTGAGGCCAACCTGACGGAGATGTTCAAATGTTCGCATGCATCTCCGCTTTGAAAAGGTCTGAACCCAGTTCAGGCATAAGGAGTCAGATATGGGGGTGAAATAATTCTTCCTCCTTATCTCAGGAAAATTTTGGATAGATATGCATAGGGATCACAACTCTTTTTTTCTCTTCTTATGTTTGCCTCAAAAGATTTGTAGAAAAAATGGGACTTTTATCTATATTTGATACTTTTACATGAAGAACCTGGCATAAACAGAATGCTATTCCCTTAGAGAGACATGTTTGTGTGACCCGGAATATGTGTGTGTGTGTGTGTGTGTTTGTTGTGAAAACCTGAGTAAGACAGATGACTGATGACCAGGTAGGGCCCTAACCGGCCGGCAGACACAGAAATTCAGGTGGTGGAAAAGACATAGCATAATCCGGTGGTAGGCACAACATGCCAATACTATAGACCTAGAAGCAGATGCTCCATGAGATGACCCGCAAAGCTATTTCGCATAGTACCCTCTACGGAAATTATTCCCAGTACCACTAAAGAACACACAGATGATAAGATCTTACATGTGAGATGGGATCACTGTGATGTGCTCTTCCTTGAAAACGCCATTGATCTTCCCTGCAAAATGCTGATAGAAGATCTGCTCTGACCTGCCTTGCAAAAATGCTCATCTGTCTATCAAGATGCTGGGAGAAGTCCTGCCCAGATCTTCCTTGAAAGATGCCCTCGATCACCCATTCAAGATGGTGACAGAAGTCCTAATATGATGTTTAAAGTAAGAATTCTTCCTTGCAAGAGGCAGGGAGAACCTTCTCTGAACTCTCTTTCGAGATGTCGTTCATATTTCTTCATGGCGCTGAAAGAAGTCCTACTCAGATCTTCCCTATATGCCTTGCAAGATGCTAATAGAAGACCTGCCATGACCTTCCTCGCAAGATGCTGCAGCTCTTCCCTGCAAGTTGCCAGAGAAGCACTGTTCTGAACTGCCTTGCAAGATATCCCAGGTCTCTCTAGCAGGTGCTGAGAGCACACCTGCTCTGATCTCCCTTTCAAAATGCTTCCAACAGCTTTGCAAGATTCTGATGGAAGAACTGGTCTAATCTGCCAGGACAGATATTGCGGCTCTTCTTAAAAGGGGCTGATACAACACTTGCTCTGATCTTCCTTGCAAGATATGACTGGGCTTCTGATGTGTCATGCAACATCTTGCTGATCTTCCTTGCTAGATGTGCCTGGCCTTCTGATCTGCCATGCAAGATATTGGTGATCTTCCTTGCAAGATGCTGGTACAAGCCCTGCTCTGATCTTCCTTGCAAGCAATCCCTGGCCTTACTTTCGCCGTGCTGAGGGAATACCCGCTCTGATCTTTCTGCAAGATTTTGCTGAACCGCCTTGCAACATGCTGACAGAAGACCTCCTCTGACCTGCCTTGCAAGATGTCGCCGATCTTCCTTAGAACACGCTGATACATGACATGGTGTGATATTCCATGCAAAATACCCGTCGTCTTCCTTAAATCGTGCTGAGATAGGACCTGTTCCGATCTTCTTGCAACATGCTTCGGATCTGCCTTGCAAGATGGTGATAGAAGACGTGCTCTGATCTTCCTTGAAGATGTAGATGATCATATTTGCAATATACAAGTCCTGCTCTGCTCTTCCTTGCAAAATGCTGCTGATGTTCCTTGGAGGATGCTGATAGGAGAGCTTCTATGCTCTTCCAAGCCAAGACGTGCCACATATTCCTTGCAAGATGCTGAGAGGAGACCTGGTCTAATCTCCCTACCAAGATATTGCAAATTCTCCATAAAAGATGCTGATAGAAGACCTGTGCCTATCAACCTTGCAAGATATCACTGATCTGTTTGGTAAGATAGAAGACCTGCTCTGATCCCCTTGGATGTGACGACTGATCATCCTTACAAGATGCTGAGGACAACCGGATGGAGACGTTCAAATGTGCGCATGCATCTCCACCTTGAAAAGGTCTGAACCCAGTTCAGGCATAAGGAGTTGCATATGGAGGTGAAATAATTCTTCCTCCTTCTCTCTGGAAAATTTTGGATAGGCATGCACAGGGATCACAACTCATTTTTCTCTTCTTATGTTTGCTTCAAAATATTTGTAGGAAATAATGAGATATTTATCTATATTTTAAAGTTATACATCAAGACCCTGGCATACACAAAATGCTGCTCCCTTAGAGAGACAAGTTTGGATGGCCCTGAATGTGTGTGTGTGTGTGTGTGTGTGTGTGTGTGTGTGTGTGTGTGTGTGTGTGTGTGTGTGGTTTGTGTAAACTTGAGTAAGACAGATGACTGGTGACCAGGCAGGGCGCTAACCGGCCGGCAGACGCAGAAACTCAGGTGGTGCAAAAGACATAGTATAATCCGGTTGTAGGCACAACATGCCAATAATATAGACCTAGAAGCAGCTTCTCCATGAGATGACCCCCAAAGCTATTTCGCATACTATCCTCACTAAAAATTATTCCCAGTACCACTCTGGAACTCACAGATGATAGGATCTAACGTGTGAGATGGGATCACTGTGATGTGCCCTTCCTTGAAAACGCTACTGATCTTCCCTGCAAAATGCTGATAGAAGATCTGCTCTGATCTGCCTTGCAAAATGGCTCATCTGTCTATCAAGATGCTGGGAGAAGTCCTGCCCAGATCTTCCTTGAAAGATGCCGTCAATCTGCCATGCAAGATGTTGACAGAAGACCTAATATGGTGTTGAAAGTCAGACGTCTTCCTTGCATGATGCTGGGAGAACCTCCTCTGAACTGTCTTTCGCGATGTCGTTCATATTTCTTCATGGCGCTGAAAGAAGTCCTACTCTGATATACCTTATCTGCCTTTCGAGATGCTAATAGAAACCTTCCATGGTCTTTCTTGCAAGATGCTGCAGGTATTCCCTGACGTTGCCAGAGAAACACTGCTCTGAACTGCCTTGCAAGATATTCCCGGTCGCCCTTAGCAGGTGCTGAGAGCAAACCTACTCTGATCTCCCTTTCAAGATGCTTCCATCAACCTTGCAAGATGCTGATGGAAGACCTGGTCTGATTTGCCATGCCAGATTTTGCGGATATTCTTACCAAGAGGCTCATACAACACTTTCTTTGATCTTCCTTGCAAGATGTGCCTGACCTTCTGATCTGCCATGCAAGATATTGCTGATCTTCCATTGAAAGATGCAGGTAGAAGACCTGCTCTGATCTTCCTCGCAATCAATCCTTGGTCTTCCTTTTGCGGTGCTGATGGGAGACCCGCCCTGATCTTTCTGCAAGATTTTGCTGAACCGCCTTGCAACATGCTGACCGAAGACCTCCTCTGACCTGTGCTGCAAGATGTCGCCGATCTTCCTTGGAACACGCTGATACATGACCTGGTGTGATATTCCATGCAAAATATCCCTCGTCATCCTTAAATCGTGCTGAGATAGGTCCTGTTCCGATCTTCCTCCAATATTTTCTGATCTGCCTTGCAAAATGGTGATGGAAGGCGTGCTCTGATCTTCCTTGCAGATGTGGATGATCATGTTTGCAATACACAAGACCTACTCTGGTCTTCCATGCAAAATGCTACTGATATTCCTTGGAAAATGCGAATAGGAGAGCTTCTCTGCTCTTTCTTGCCAAGACGTGCATGATGTTCCTTGCAAGATGCTGGGAGGAGACCTGGTCTAATCTCCCTACCAAGATATTGCAGATTCTCCATAGAAGATGCTGATAGAAGACCTGTGCCAATCAACCTTGCAAGACATCACTGATCTGTTTGGTAAGTTAGAAGACCTGCTCTGATCTCCCTTGCATGTGACTATTGATCATCCTTGCAAGATTCTGAGGCCAACCTGACAGAGATGTTCAAATGTGCGTATGCATCTCCGCCTTGAAAAGGTCTGAACCCACTTCAGGCATCAGGAGTCGCATATGTGGGTGAAATAATTCTTCCTCCTCCTCTCTGGAAAATTTTGGATAGGTATGCATAGGGATCACAACTCTTTTTTCTCTTCTTATGTTTGCATCAAAAGATTTGTAGGAAAAAATAGGACTTTTATCTATATTTGATAATTGTACATCCAGACACTGGCATACACAGAATGCTTCTCCCTTAGTGTATCATGTTTGCGTGGCCCTGTATGCGTGTGTGTGTGTCTGTGTGTGCTTGCACATCATATATGACTGCTTGCGTAGCATGGGTTTTACCAAACACCCCGACAGTCTGTCAACCAGTGGTCTAGGCCAGGCAAACACTGTGGTGACTTTTCTTGTGCTTATTTACGTATGTATGTCAAACTCACCCTGCTCATAAGAAGGTCTTCATGCGGTCGACCAGCCCTGGCTCCTCTCTGGTTAAAAACTTCAACTTTTCTTACAGCCGAATAGTATGGGTCCAGCATTCATTGCTCAAAATGAGTTTCCTGATTTTTTTAAATTTTAAATTTTGACATCGGGTTCATATCCAGAATAATGTATTTTAAAGATACTGATGGATATTCTTGTTGGGTGTGAGCATATGGTGACTCCTGTGAGTGTATGTGTGTTTGAGTGTATGCATGTGCTTGCACATCATACAAGAATCTCAGTGTAGCGTAGAATTTACCAAACACCATGGAAGTCAGTCGGCCAGTGATTTAGGTCAGGCAAACACTGTGGAACCTTCTGATATGCCAATTTACAAATGATTCTCAAATTGGAGCTGATCTTAGGAGATGTGCAGGCTGTCAACCACATGAGGCCACACAATGACTAACAAATTCACCTCTTCCTAGGCAGCAATAATTGTGGGTCTTCTTTCATTTCTCACGTGTTTCAGGGTTTTCTTTAATTATTAATTTTTATAATCAAATTTTTATATTGAAGAATGTTATTTAAAGACACTTGCGATTTTCTTGCTGTGCAAGTCCAAATGTTAAATCGTGTGTGTGTGTGTGTGTTGTATAAACCTGAGTTAGACAGATGACTGATGCCCAGGCAGGGCCATAACAGGCAGGCAGACACATAAACTCAGGTGGTGCAAAACACATATCATAATCCGGTGGTAGGAACAACATGCCAATAATATAGACCTAGAAGCAGCTGCTGCATGAGATGACCCGCAAAGCTATTTCGCATTGTACCCTCTCTGAAAATTATTCCCAGTACGACTCCTGAACTCATAGATGATAGGATCTTACGTGTGAGATGGGATCACTGTGATGTAACCTTCCTTGAAAATGTCACTGATCTTCCCTGCAAAATGCTGATATAAGATCTGCTCTGATCTGCCTTGCTAAATTGCTCATCTGTCTATCAAGATGCTGGGAGAAGACCTGCCCAGATCTTCCTTGAAAGATGCCGTCGATCTGCCATGGAAGATGGTGACAGAAGGCCTAATATGGTGTTCCTAGTAAGAGGTCTTCCTTGCAAGATGCTGGGAGAACCTCCTCTGAACTCTCTTTCGAGATGTTGTTCATGTTTCTTCATTTTGTGGAAAGAAGTCCTACTCTGATCTTCCCTGATCTGCCTTGCAAGATGCCAATAGAAGACCTGCCATGGACTTTCTCGCAAGATGCTGCAGCTCTTCCCTGCAAGTTGCCAGAGAAGCACTGCTCTGAACTGCCTTGCAAGATATCCCCGGTCGCCCTTAGCAGGTGCTGAGAGCAAACCTACTCTGATCTTCCTTTCAAGATGCTTCCATCTGTTATGCAAGATGCTGATGGAAGACCTTGTCTGATCTGCCATGCCAGATTTTTTGAATGTCTTACCAAGAGGCTGATACAACACTTGCTCTGATCTTCCTTGCAAGATATGCCTGGGCTTCTTATCTGTCATGCAACATCTTGCTGATCTTCCTTTCAGGATGTGCCTGACCTTCTGATCTGCCATGCAAGATATTGCTGATTTTCCTTGCAAGATGCTGGTACAAGAACTGCTCTGATCTTCCTCGCAAGCAATCCCTGGTCTTCCTTTCGCCGTGCAGAGGGAAGACCCGCTCTGATCTTTCTGCAAGATTTTGCTGAACCGCATTGCAACATGCTGACCGAAGACCTCCTCGGAACTGCCTTGCAAGATTTCGCCGATCTTCCTTGGAACACGCTGGTACATGACCTGGTGTGATATTCCATGCAAAAGACCCGTCGTCTTCCTTATATCGTGCTGAGATAGGACCTGTTCCGATCTTCTTGCAACATGCTTCTGATCTGCCTTGCAAGATGGTGATAGAAGACGTGCTCTGATCTTCCTTGCAGATGTGGGTGATCATGTTTGCAATATACAAGGCCTGCTCTGGTCTTCCTTGCAAAATGCTGCTGATGTTCCTTGGAAGATGCTGAAGGAGAGCTTCTCTGTGCTTCCTTGCCAAGACGTGCCAGATATTCCTTGCAAGATGCTGAGAGTAGAACTGGTCTAATCTCCCTACAAAGATATTGCAGATTCTCCATAGAAGATGCTGATAGAAGACCTGTGCCAATTAACCTTGCAAGACATCACTGATCTGTTTGGTAAGAAATAAGACCTGCTGTGATCCCCTTTGATGTGACTACTGATCGTCCTTACAACATGCTGAGGACAACCGGATGGAGAGATTGAAATGTGCGCATGCATCTCCACCTTGAAAAGGTCTGAACCAAGTTCAGGCATAAGGAGTCGCATATGGGGGTGAAATAATTCTTCCGCCTTCTCTCTGGAAAATTTTGGATCGGTATGCATAGGGATCACAATTATTTTTCTCTTCTTATGTTTGCTTACAAAGATTTGTAGGAAAAAATGGGACTTTTATATATATTTGAAAATTATACATCAAGACCCTGGCATACACAGAATGCTGCTCCCTTAGAGAGACATGTTTGGATGGCCCTGAATGTGTGTGTGTATGTGTGTGTGTATGTGAATTTTGTGTAAACTTCAGTAAGAAAGATGACTGGTGACCAGGCAGGGACTTAACCGGCCGGCAGACAGAGAAACTCAGGGGGTGCAAAAGACATAGCATAATCTGCTGGTAGGCACAACACGCCAATAATATAGGCCTAGAAGCAGCTTCTCCATGAGATGACCCGCAAAGCTATTTCGCATAGTACCCTCACTGAAAATTATTCACAGTAGCACTCCCGAACTGACAGATGATAGGATATAATGTGTGAGATGGGATCACTGTGATGTGCCCTTCCTTGAAAACGCCACTGATCTTCCCTGCAAAATGCTGATAGAAGATCTGCTCTGATCTGCCTTGCAAAATTGCTCATCTGTCTATCAAGATGCTCAGCGAAGTCCTGCCCAGATCTTCCTTGAAAGATGCCATCGATATCCCATGCAAGATGGTGACAGAAGTCCTAATATGGTGTTGAAAGTCAAAGGTCTTCCTTGCAACATGCTGGGAGAACCCCCTCTGAACTGTCTTTCACGATGTCAGTCATATTCATTCAAGGCTCTGAAAGAAGTCCTACTCTGATCTTCCCTATCTGCCTTCCGAGATGCTAATAGAAGACCTGCCATGGTCTTTCTCGCAAGATGCTGCAGGTATTCCCTGCACGTTGCCAGAGAAGCACTGCTCTGAACTGCCTTGCAAGATATTCCCGGTTGCCCTTAGCAGGTGCTGAGAGCACAGCTGCTCTGATTTCCCTTTCAAGATGCTTCCCTCAGCCTTGCAAGATGCTGATGGAAGACCTGGTCTGATCTGCCATGTCAGATTTTGCGGATCTTCTTACCAAGAGGCTGATTCAACACTTGTTCTGATCTTCCTTGCAAGACATGACTGTGCTTCTGATCTGTCATGCAACATCGTATTGATTTTCCTTGCAGGATGTGTCTGACCTTCTGATCTGTCAAGCAAGATATTGCTGATCTTCTTTGCAAGATGCTGGTACAAGACCTGCTCTGGTCCTCCTCACAAGCAATCCCTTGTCTTCCTTTCGCGGTGCTGAGGGGAGACTCGCCCTGATCTTTCTTGCAAGATTTTGCTGAACCGCCTTGCAACATGCTGACAGAAGACCTCCTCTGACCTGCCTTGCAAGATGTCGCCGATCTTCCTTGGAACACCCTGATACATGACCTGGTGTGATATTCCATGCAAAATATCCCTCGTCTTCCTTAAATCGTGCTGAGATAGGTCGTGTTCCAATCTTCCTGCAATATGCTTCTGATCTGCCTTGTAAGATGGTGATGGAAGACGTGCTCTGATCTTCCTTGCAGATGTGGATGATCATGTTTGAATATATAAGGCAAACTCTAGTGTTCCATGCAAAATGCTACTGATCTTCCTTGGAAGATGCTGATAGGAGAGCTTCTCTGCCCTTCCTTGCCAAGCGTGCCTGATGTTCCTTGCAAGATGCTGGGAGGAGACCTGGTCTAATCAACCTACCAAGATATTGCAGATACCCCCAAAAAAATGCGGATAGAAGACCTGTGCCAATCAAACTTTGAATACATCACTGATCTGTTTGGTAAGATAGAAGACCTGCTCTGATCTCCCGTGGATGTGACAAGTGGTCATCCTTGCAAGATGCTGAGGACAACCTGACAGAGATGTTCAACTGTGCTCATGCATCTCCGACTTGAAAAAGTCTGAACCCTGTTCAGGCATGAGGAGTCGCATATGGGGGTGAAATAATTCTTCCTCCTTCTCTCTGGAAAATTTTGGATACATATGCATAGGGATCACAACTCATTTTTATCTTCTTATGTTTGCTTCAAAAGATTTGTAGGAAAAAATGGGATTTTTAACTATATTTGATAATTTTACATCAAGACCCTGACATACACAGGATGCTATTCCCTTAGAGAGAAATGTTTTGGTGGCCCTGAATTCATGTGTGTGTGTGTGTGTGTGTATGTGTGTGTGTGTGCGTGTGTTGTGAAAACCTGAGTAAGACAGATGACTGGTGACCAGGCAGCGCCCTAACCGGTGGGCAGACACTGAAAATCAGGTGGTGCAAAAGACATAGCATAATCCGGTGGTAGACACAACATGCCAATAATATAGACCTAGAAGCAGCTGCTCCATGAGATGAACCCAAAAGCTATTTCACATAGTACCCTCTCCGGAAATTATTCCCAGTTCCACTAAAGAACTCACAGATGATAGAATCTTACGTGTGAGATGGGATCACTGTGATGTGCCCTTTCTTGAAAACGCTACTGATCTTCCCTGCAAAATGCTGATAGAAGATCTGCTCTGATCTGCCTTGCAAAATTGCTCATCTGTCTATCAAGATGCTGGGAGAAGTCCTGCCCAGATCTTCCTTGAAAGATGCCATCGATCTCCTATGCAAGATGGTGACATAAGTCCTAATATGGTGTTCAAAGTCAGAGATCTTCCTTGCAAGATGCTGGGAGAACCTCCTCTGAATTGTCTTTCTCGATGTCCTTCTTATTTCTTCATGGTGCTGAAAGAAGTTCTACTCTAAACTTCCCTATCTGCCTTGCAAGATGCTAATAGAAGACCTGCCATGTTCTTTCTCGCATGATGTTGCAGATCTTCCCTGCACGTTGCCAGAGAAGCACTGCTCTGAACTGCCTTGCAAGATATTCCCGGTTGCCCTTAGCAGGTGCTGAGAGCACACCTGCTCTGATCTCCCTTTCAAGATGCTTCCCTCAGCCTTGCAGTATGCTGATGGAAGACCTGGTCTGATCAGCCATGCCAGATTTTGCGGATCTTCTTACCAAGAGGCTGATTCAACACTTGCTCTGATCTTCCTTGCAAGATATGACTGTGCTTTTAATCTGTCATGCAACACCGTGCTGATCTTCCTTGCAAGATGCTGGTACAAGACCTGCTCTGATCTTCCTCACAAGCAATCCCTGGTCTTCCTTTCGCGGTGCTGAGGGGAGACCCACCCTGATCTTTCTTGCAAGATTTTGCTGAACCGCCTTGAAACATGCTGACAGAAGACCTTCTCTGAACTGCCTTGCAAAATGTCGCCGATCTTCCTTGGAACACGCTGATACATGACCTGGTGTGATATTCCATGCAAAATATCCCTCGTCTTCCTTAAATCGTGCTGAGATAGGTTCTGTTCCGATCTTCCTGCAATATGCTTCTGATCTGCCTTGCAAGATGGTGATGGAAGAAGTGCTCTGATCTTCCTTGAAAATGTGGATGATCATGTTTGCAATATACAAGACCTGCTCTAGTCTTCCTTGCAAAATGCTGCTGATCTTCCTTGGAAGATGCTGAGAGGAGAGGTTCTCTGCATTTCCTTGCCAAGACGTGCCCGATATTCCTTGCAAGATGCTGAGAGGAGACCTGGTCTAATCTCCCTACCAAGATATTGCAGATTCTCCATAAAAGATGCTGATAGCAGACCTGTGCCAATCAACCTTTCAAGGTATCACTGACCTGTTTGGTAAGATAGAAGAACTGCTCTGATCCCCTTGGATGTGACGACTGATTATCCTTACAAGATGCTGAGGACAACCTGGTGGAGACTTTCAATAGTGCGCATGCATCTCCACCTTGAAAAGGTCTGAACCAAGTTCAGGCATAAGGAGTCGCATATGGGGGTGAAATAATTCTTCCTCCTTCTCTCTGGAAAATTTTGGATAGATATGCATAGGGATGACAACTCTTTTTTCTCTTCCTATGTTTGCTTCAAAAGATTTGTAGGAAAAAAATGGGACTTTTATCAATATTTGATAATTTTACATCAAGACTCTGGCATACACAGAATGCTGCTCCCTTAGAGAGAAATGTTTTGGTGACCCTGAATGCGTGTGTGTGTGTGTATGTGTGTGCGTGTGCGTGTGTTGTGAAAACCTGAGTAAGACAGATGACTGGTGACCAGGCAGGGCCCTAACCGGCCGGCAGACACAGAAATTCAGGTGGTGCAAAAGACATAGCATAATCCGGTTGTAGGCACAACATGCCAATAATGTAGACCTAGAAGCCGCTGCTCCATGAGATGACCTGCAAAGCTATTTCGCATAGTCCCTCACTGAAAATTATTCCCAGTACCACTCCCGAACTCACAGATGATAGGATCTTACGTGTGAGATGGGATCACTGTGATGTGCCCTTCCTTGAAAACGCCACTGATCTTCCCTGCAAAATGCTGATAGAAGATCTTCTCTGATCTGCCCTGCAAAATTGCTCATCTGTCTATCAGGATGCGGGGAGAAGTCCTGCCCAGATCTTCCTTGAAAGATGCGCCTAATCTCCCATGGAAGATGGTGATAGAAGTTCTAATATGGTGTCCCAAGTAAGAGGTCTGCCTTGCAATGTGCTGGGAGAACCTCCCCTGAACTCTCTTTCAAGATGTCCTTCATATTTCTTCATGACGCTGAAAGAAGTACTTCTCTGATCTTCCCTATCTGCCTTGCGAGATGCTGTTAGAAGACCTGCCATGATCTTTCTCACAAGATACTGCAGCTCTTCCCTGCAAGTTGCCAGAGAAACACTGCGCGGAACTGCCTTGTAAGATAACACCGATCGACCTTAGCAGGGGGTGAGAGCAAACCTGCTCTGGTTCCTTTCTAGATGCTTCCATCAGCCTTGCAAGATGCTGATGGAAGACCTAGTCTGATCTGCCATACCAGATTTTGCGTATCTTCTTACCAAGAGGCTGATACAACACATGCTCTTATCCTCTTTGGAAGATATGACAGGGCTTCTGATCTGTCATGAAACGTCTTGCTGATCTTCCTTGCAAGATGTGCCTGGCCTTCTGAACTGCCATGCAAGATATTGCTGATCTTCCTTGCATGATGCTGGTACAGGACCTGCTAGGATCTTCCTCAAAAGCAATCCCTGTTCATCCTTTCGCGGTGCTGAGGGAAGACTCACTCTGATCTGTCTGGCATTATTTTGCTGATATTCCTTGACAGATGCTGATAGAAACCTGCTCTGACCTGCCTTGCAAGATGTCGCTGAACTTCCTTGGAACACGCTGATACATGACTGAGTGTGATATTCCATGCAAAATATCCCTCATCTTCCTTAAATTATGCTCACATAGGACCTGTTCCGATCTTCTTGCAACATGCTTCTGATCTGCCTTGCAAGATGGTGATGGAAGACGTGTTCTGATCTTCCTTGTAGATTTGGATGACCATGTTTGCAATATACAAGGCCTGCTCTGGTCTTCCAGGCAAAATGCTGCTGATTTCCCTGGAAGATGCTGATAGGAGAGCTTCTCTGCTCTTCCTGGACAAGACGTGCTAGATATTCCTTGCAAGATGCTGGGAGGAGACCTGGACTTATGTCCCTACCAAGATATTGCAGATTCTCCATAAAAGATGCTGATAGAAGACCTGTGCCAATCAACCTTGCAAGACATCACTGATCTGTTTGGTAAGATAGAAGACCTGCTCTGATCCCCTTCGATGTGACTACTGATGATCCTTACAAGATGCTGAGGACAACTTGATGGAGACATTCAAATGTGCGCATGCATCTCCAACTTGAAAAGATCTGAACCCAGTTCAGGCATAAGGAGTCGCATATGGGGGTGAAATAATTCTTCCTCCTCCTCTCTGGAAAATTTTGGATAGGTATGCATAGGGATCACAACTCTTTTTTTCTCTTCCTAGGTTTGCTTCAAGAGATTTGTAGTAAAAAAATGGGACTTTTACCTATATGTGAAAATTATACATCAAGACGCTGGCATACACAGAATGCTGCTCCCTTACAGAGACATGTTTGGATGGCCCTTAATGTGTGTGTGTGTGTGTGTGTGTGTGTGTTTTGTGTAAACATGAATAATAAGAGAGATGACTGGTGACCAGGCATGGCCCTAACCGGCCAGCAGACACAGAAACTCAGGTGGTGCAAAAGACATAGCATATTCCGATGCTAGGCACAACATGCCAATAATGTAGACCTAGAAGCAGATTCTCAATGAGATGACCCGCAAAGCTATTCCACATAGTACCCTCACTGAAAATTATTCCCAGTACCACTCCTGAAATCACAGATGATAGGATCTTACGTGAGAGATGGGATCACTGTGATGTGCCCTTCCTTGAAAACGCCACTGATCTTCCCTGCAAAATGCTGATAGGAGATCTGCTCTGATCTGCCTACCTAAATTGCTCATCTGTCTATCAAGATGCTGGGAGAAGTCCTGCCCAGATCTTCCTTGAAAGATGCCATCGATCTCCCATGCAAGATGGTGACAGAAGTCTTAATATGGTGTTGAAAGTCAGAGGTCTTCCTTGCAAGATGCTGGGAGAACCTCCTCTGAACTCTCTTTCGCAATGTCGTTCATATTTATTGATGGCGCTGAAAGAAGTCCTACTCTGATTTCCCTATCTGCCTTACGAGATGCTAATAGAAGACCTACCATGGTCTTTCTTGCAAGATGCTGCAGGAATTCCCTGCACGATGCCAGAGAAGCACTGCTCTGAACGCTCTGAACTGCCTTGCAAGATATCGCCGGTCGCCCTTAGCAGGGGCTGAGATCACACCTGCTCTGATCTCCCTTTCAATATGCTTCCATCAGCCTTGCAAGATGCAGATGGGAGACCTGGTCTCATCTGCAATGCCATATTTTGCGGCTCTTCTTACCAAGAGGCTGATACAACACTTGCTCTGATCTTCCTTGAAAGATATGCCTGGGCTTCTGATCTGTCATGCAAGATATGGCTGATCTTCCTTGCAAGATGCTGGTACAAGACCTGCTCTGATTTTCCTCACAAGCAATCCCTGGTCTTCCTTTCGCAGTGCTGAGGGAAGACAAGCTCTGATCTTTCTTTCAAGATTTTGCTGAACCGCCTTGCAAGATGCTGGCCGAAGACCTCCTCTGAACTGCCTTGCAAGATGTCGCCGATCTTCCTTGGAACACACTGATACATGACCTGGTGTGATATTCCATGCAAAATATCCCTTGTCTTCCTTAAATCGTGCTGAGATAGGTCGTGTTCCAATCTTGCTGCAATATGCTTCTGATCTGCGTTGCATGATGGTGATGGAAGACGTGATCTGATCTTCCTTGCAGATGTGGATGATCATGTTTACAATATACAAGGCCTGCTCTGGTCTTCCATGCAAAATGCTACTGATCTTCATGGGAAGATGCTGATAGTAGAGTTTCTCTGCTCTTCCATGCCAAGACGTGCCCGATGTTCCTTGCAAGATTCGGGGAGGAGAACTGGTCTTATCTCCCTACCCAGATATTGCAGATTCTCCATAGAAAATACTGATAGAAGACCTGTGCCAATAAACCTTGCAAGACAACACTGATCTGTTTGGTAAGATAGAAAACCTACTCTGATCTCCCTTGGATGTGACTATTGATTATCTTTGCAAGATGCTGAGGCCAACCTGACAGAGATGGTCAAATGTGCGCATGCATCTCCGCCTTGAAAAGGTCTGAACCCAGTTCAGGCATAAGGAGTCGCATATGGCGGTGAAATAATTCTTCCTCCTTCTCTCTGGAAAATTTTGGATAGATATGCATAGGGATCACAACTCTTTTTCCCTTCTTATGTTTGCTTCAAAAGATTGGTAGGAAAAAATGGGACTTTTATCTATATTTGATAATTTTAATCAAGACTCTGGCATACACAGAATGCTATTCCCTTAGAGAGACATTTTTGGGTGACCCTGAATGTGTGCGTGTGTGTGTATGTGTGAGTGTGTGAGTGTGTGCTGTGAAAACCTGAATAAGACAGATGACTGGTGACCAGGCAGGGCCCTAACCAGTGTGCAGACACAGAAACTCAGGTGGTGCAAAAGACATAGCATAATCCGGTGGTAGGCACGACATACCAATAATATAGACCTAGAAGCAGAGGCTCCATGAGATGATCCGCAAAGCTATTTCGCATACGACCCTCACTGAAAATTATTCCCAGTAACACTCCTGAAATCACATATGATAGGATCTTGCATGTGAGAGGGGATCACTGTGATGTGCGCTTTCTTGAAAACGTCACTGATCTTCATTGCAAAATGCTGACAGATCTGGTCTGATCTGCATGCAAAATTTCTCATCTGTCTATCAAGATGCTGGGAGAAGTCCTGCCCAGATCTTCCTGAAAGATACCGTCGATCTGCCATGCAAATGGTGACAGAAGTTCTAATATGGTGTTCCAAGTAAGAGGTCTTCCTTGCAAGTTGCTGGGAGAACCTCCTCTGAACTGTCTTTCGCGATGTCGTTCATATTTCTTCATGGCGCTGAAAGAAGTCCTACTCTGATCTTCCCTATCTGCTTTGCAAGATGCTAATAGAAGACCTTCCATTGTCTTTCTCGCAAGATGCTGCAGGTATTCCCTGCAATTTGCCAGAGAAGCACTGCTCTGAACTGCCTTGCAAGATATCTCCCGTCGCCCTTAGTAGGTGCTGAGAGCACACCTGCTCTGATCTCCCTTTCAAAATGCTTCCATCAGTCTTGCAAGATGCTGATGGAAGACCTGGTCTGATCAGCCATGCCAGATTTTGCGGATCTTCTTATCAAGAGGCTCATTCAATACTTTCTCTGATCTTCTTGCAAGATATGCCTGGGCTTCTAATCTGTCATGCAACATCTTGCTGATCTTCCTTGCAAGATGCTGGTACAAGACCTGCTCTGATCTTCCTCGCAAGCAATCCCTGGTCTTCCTTTTCGCGGTGCTGAGGGAAGACGTGCTCTAATCTTTCTGGAAGATTTTGCAGAACCGCCTTGCAACACGCTGACAGAAGACCTCCACTGAACTGCCTTGCAAGATGTCGCCGATCTTCCTTGGATCATGCTGATACATGACCTGGTGTGATGTTCCATGCAAAATATCCCTCGTCTTCCTTAAATCGTGCTGAGATAGGTCGTGTTCCGATCTTCCTGCAATATGCTTCTGATCTGATCTGCCTTGCATGATGGTGATGGAAGACGTGATCTGATCTTCCTTGCAGATGTGGATGATCATGTTTGCAATATACAAGGCCTGCTCTGGTCTTCCATGCAAAATGCTACTGATCTTCTTTGGAAGATGCTGATAGCAGAGTTTCTCTGCTCTTCCATGCCAAGACGTGCCTGACGTTCCTTGAAAGATTCGGGGAGGAGACCTGGTCTTATCTCCCTACCCACATATTGCAGATTCTCAATAGAAAATGCTGATAGAAGACCTGTGCCAAAAACCTTGCAAGACATCACTGATCTGTTTGGTAAGATAGAAGAACTACTCTGATCTCCCTTGGATGTGACTACTGATTATCCTTGCAAGATGCTGAGGCCAACCTGACAGAGATGGTCAAATGTGCGCATGCATATCCGCCTTGAAAAGGTCTGAACCCAGTTGAGGCTTAAGGAGTCGCATATGGCGGTGAAATAATTCTTCCTCCTTCACTCTGGAACATTTTGAATAGATATGCATAAGGATCACAACACTTTTTCCCTTCTTATGTTTGCTTCAAAAGATTGGTAGGAAAAAATGGGACTTTTATCTATATTTGATAATTTTACATCAAGACTCTGGAATACACAGAATGTTATTCCCTTAGAGAGACATTTTTGGGTGGCCCAGAATGCCTGTGTGTGTGTGTGTGTGTGTGTATGTGTGTATGTGTCTGTGTTGTGAATACCTGAGTAAGACAGATGACTGGTGAACAGGCAGGGCCTTAACCAGCGTGCAGACACAGAAACTCAGGTGGTGCAAATGACATAGCATAAAGCGGTGGTAGGCACAACATACCAATGATATAGACCTAGAAGCAGATGCTCCATGAAATGACCCGCAAAACTATTTCGCATACTACCCTCACTGAAAATTATTCCCAGTACCACTCCTGAAATCACATATGATAGCATCTTGCATGTGAGAGGGGATCACTGTGATGTGCCCTTCCTTGAAAATATCACTGATCTTCCCTGCAAAATGCTGACAGAAGATGTGCTGTGATCTGCCATGCAAAATTGCTCATCTGTCTATCAAGATGCTGGGAGAAGTTCTGCCCAGATCTTCCTGAAAGATACCGTCGATCTGCCATGCAAATGGTGACAGAAGTTCTAATATGGTGTTCCAAGTAAGAGGTCTTCCTTGCAAGTTGCTGGGAGAACCTCCTCTGAACTGTCTTTCGCGATGTCGTTCATATTTCTTCATGGCGCTGAAAGAAGTCCTACTCTGATCTTCCCTATCTGCTTTGCAAGATGCTAATAGAAGCCCTTCCATGGTCTTTCTCGCAAGATGCTGCAGGTATTCCCTGCACGTTGCCAGAGAAGCACTGCTCTGAACTGCCTTGCAAGATATCCCCGTTCACCCTTAGCAGGTCTGAGAGCAAACCTGTTCTGATCTTCCTTTCAAGATGCTTCCATCAGCCTTGCAAGATGCTGATGGAAGATCTGGTCTGATCTGCCATGCCAGATTTTGCGAATCTTTTTACCAAGAGGCTGATACAACTTGCTCTGATCTTCCTTGCAAGAAATGACAGAGCTTCTGATCTATCATGCAACATCTTGTTAATCTTCGTTGCAAGGTGTGCCTGGCCTACTGATCTGCCATGCAAGATATTGCTGATCTTCCCTGCATGATGCTGGTACAAGAACTGCTCTGATCTTCCTCATAAGCAATCCCTGGTCGTCCTTTCGCGGTGCTGAGGGAAGACTCACTCTGATCTTTCTGGCAAGATTTTGCTGATCTGCCTTGACAGATGCTGACAGAAGACCTGCTGTGACCTGCCTTGCAAGATGTCGCTGATCTTCCTTGGAACACGCTGATACATGACCTATTGTGATAATCCATGCAAAATATCCCTCTTCTTCCTTAAATCATGCTGAGATGGAACCTCTTCGGATCTTCTTGCAACATGCTTCTGATATGCCTTGCAAGATGGTGATGGAAGACGTGTTCTGATCTTCCTTGTAGATTTGGATGACCATGTTTGCAATATACAAGGTCTGCTCAGGTCTATCTTGCAAAATGCTACTGATCTTCCCTGGAAGGTGCTGATAGGTGATCTTCTCTGCTCTTCCTTGCCGAGACGTGCCAGATATTCCTTGCAAGATGCTGGGAGGAGACCTGGTCTTATCTCCCTACCCAGATATTGCAGATTCTCCATAGAAAATGCTGATAGAAGACCTGTGCCAATCAACCTTGCAAGACATCACTGATCTGTTTGGTAAGATAGAAGACCTACTCTGATCTCCCTTGGATGTGACTACTGATCATCCTTGCAAGATGCTGAGGCCAACCTGACAGAGATGGTCAAATGTGCGCATGCATCTCCACCTTGAAAAGGTCTGAACCCAGTTCAGGCAAAAGGAGTCGCATATGGGGGTGAAATAATTCTTCCTCCTTCGCTCTGGAAAATTTTGGATAGATATGCATAGGGATCACAACTCTTTTTCCCTTCTTATGTTTGCTTCAAAAGATTTGTAGGAAAAAATGGGACTTTTATCTATATTTGATAATTTTACATCAAGACTCTGGCATACACAGAATGCTATTCCCTTGGAGAGACATGTTTGGGTGCCCCTGAATGCGTGTGTGTGTGTATGTGTTTGTGTGTGTGTGTGTGAATGTGTGTTGTGAAAACCAGAGTAAGACAGATGACTGGTGACCAGATAGGGCCTTAAACAGCATGCAGACACAGAAACTCAGGTGGTGCAAAAGACATAGCATTATCCGGTGGTAGGCACAACATACCAATAATATAGACCTAGAAGCAGATGCTCCCTGAGATGACCCGCAATGCTATTTCGCATACTACGCTCACTGAAAATAATTGCCAGGCCCACTCCCGAAATCACAGATGATAGGATCTTATGTGATATGGGATCACTGTGATGTGCCCTTCATTGAAAACGCCACTGATCTTCCCTGCAAAATGCTGATTGAAGATGTGCTCTGATCTGCCTTGCAAAATTGCTCATCTGTCTATCAAGATGCTGGGAGAAGTCCTGACGAGATCTTCCTGAAACATACCGTCAATCTGCCATGCAAATGGTGACAGAAGTCCTAATATGGTGTTGCAAGTAAGAGGTCTTCCTTGCAAGTTGCTGGGAGAACCTTCTCTGAACTGTCTTTCGCGATGTTGTTCATATTTCTTCATGGCGCTGAAAGAAGTCCTACTCTGACCTTCCCTATCTGCTTTGCAAGATGCTGATAGAAGACCTTCCATGGTCTTTCTCGCAAGATGCTGAAGGTATTCCCTGCACGTTGCCAGAGAAGTACTGCTCTGAACTGCCTTGCAAGATTATCCTGGTCGCCCTTAGCAGGTGCTGAGAGCACACCTGCTCTGATCTCCCTTTCAAAATGCTTCCATCAGCCTTGCAAGATGCTGATGGAAGACCTGGTCTGATCAGCCATACCAGATTTTGCGGATCTTCTTATCAAAAGGCTCATTCAACACTTTCTCTCATCTTCTTGCAAGATATGCCTGGGCTTCTGATATGTCATGCAACATCTTGCTGACCTTCCTTGCAAGATGCTGGTACAAGACCTGCTCTGATCTTCCTCGCAAGCAATCCCTGGTCTTCCTTTTCTCGGTGCTGAGGGAAGACACGCTCTAATCTTTCTTGCAAGATTTTGCTGAACCGCCTTGCAACATGCTGACAGAAGACCTCCTCTGAACTGCCTTGCAAGATGTCGCCGATCTTCCTTGGAACACGCTGATACATGACCTGCTGTGATATTCCATGCAAAATATCCCTCGTCTTCCTTAAATCGTGCTGAGATAGGTCGTGTTCCGATCTTCCTGCAATATGCTTCTGATCTGCCTTGCATGATGGTGATGGAAGACGTGATCTGATCTTCCTTGCAGATGTGGATGATCATGTTTGCAATATACAAGGCCTGCTCAGGTCTTCCATTCAAAATGCTACTGATCTTCATGGGAAGATGCTGATAGCAGAGTTTCTCTGCTCTTCCATGCCAAGACGTGCCTGATGTTCCTTGCAAGATTCGGGGAGGAGACCTGGTCTTATCTCCCTACCCAGATATTGCAGATTCTCAATAGAAAATGCTGATAGAAGACCTGTGCCAAAAACCTTGCAAGACATCACTGATCTGTTTGGTAAGATAGAAAACCTACTCTGATCTCCCTTGGATGTGACTACTGATCATCCTTGCAAGATGCTGAGGCCAACCTGACAGAGGTGGTCAAATGTGCGCATGCATCTACGCCTTGAAAAGGTCTGAACCCAGTTCAGGCATAAGGAGTCGCATATGGCGGTGAAATAATTCTTCCTCCTTCACTCTGGAACATTTTGAATAGATATGCATAAGGATCACAACTCTTTTTCCCTTCTTATGTTTGCTTCAAAAGATTGGTAGGAATAAATGGGACTTTTATCTATATTTGATAATTTTACATCAAGACTCTGGCATACACAGAATGCTATTCCCTGAGAGAGATATTTTTGGGTGGCCCAGAATGCCTGTGTGTGTGTGGGTGTATGTGTGTATGCGTGTGTGTTGTGAAAACCTGAGTAAGACAGATGACTGGTGACCAGGCAGGGCCCTAACCAGCGTGCAGACACAGAAACTCAGGTGGTGCAAAAGACATAGCGTAAAGCGGTGGTAGGCACAACATACCAATGATATAGACCTAGAAGCAGATGCTCCATGAAATGACCCGCAAAGCTATTTCACATACTACCCTCACTGAAAATTATTCCCAGTACCACTCCTGAAATCACATATGATAGCATCTTGCATGTGAGAGGGGATCACTGTGATGTGCCCTTCCTCGAAAACGTCACTGATCTTGCCTGCAAAATGCTGACAGAAGATCTGCTCTGATCTGCCATGCAAAATTGCTCATCTGTCTATCAAGATGCTGGGAGAAGTTCTGCCCAGATCTTCCTGAAAGATACCGTCGATCTACCATGCAAATAGTGACAGAAGTCCTAATATGGTGTTCCAAGTAAGAGATCTTCCTTGCAAGTTGCTGGGAAAACCTCCTCTGAACTGTCTTTCGCGATGTCGTTCATATTCCTTCATGGCGCTGAAAGAAGTCCTACTCTGATCTTCCCTATCTGCTTTGAAAGATGCTACTAGAAGACCTTCCATGGTCTTTCTCGCAAGATGCTGCAGCTCTTCCCTGCACGTGTCCAGAGAAGCACTGCTCTGAACTGCCTTGCAAGATATCCCCGTTCACCCTTAGCAGGTCTGAGAGCAAACCTGTTCTGATCTTCCTTTCAAGATGCTTCCATCAGCCTTGCAAAATGCTGATGGAAGATCTGGTCTGATCTGCCATGCAAAATTTCTCATCTGTCTATCAAGATACTGGGAGAAGTCCTGCCGAGATCTTCCTTAAAGATACAGTCGATCTGCCATGCAAATGGTGACAGAAGTCCTAATATGGTGTTTCAAGTAAGAGGTCTTCCTTGCAAGTTGCTGGGAGAACCTCCTCTGAACTGTCTTTCGCGATGTCGTTCATATTTCTTCATGGCGCTGAAAGAAGTCCTACTCTGATCTTCCCTATCTGCTTTGCAAGATGCTAATAGAAGACCTTCCATGGTCTTTCTCACAAGATGCTGCAGGTATTCCCTGCACGTTGCCAGAGAAGCACTGCTCTCAACTGCCTTGCAAGATAATCCTGGTCACCCTTAGCAGGTGCTGAGAGCACACCTGCTCTGATCTCCCTTTCAAAATGCTTCCATCAGCCTTGCAAGATGCTGATGGAAGACCTGGTCTGATCAGCCATGCCAGATTTTGCGGAACTTCTTATCAAGAGGCTCATTCAACACTTTCTCTCATCTTCTTGCAAGATATGCCTGGGCTTCTGATCTGTCATGCAACATCTTGCTGATCTTCCTTGCAAGATGCTAATACAAAACCTGCTCTGATCTTCCTCGCAAGCAATCCCTGGTCTTCCTTTTCGCGGTGCTGAGGGAAGACACCCTCTAATCTTTTGCAATATTTTGCTGAACCGCCTTGCAACATGCTGACAGAAAACCTCCTCTGAACTGCCTTGCAAGTTGTCGCCGATCTTCCTTGGAACACGCTGATACATGACCTGGTGTGATATTCCATGCAAAATATCCCGCGTCTTCCTTAAATCGTGCTGAGATAGGTCGTGTTCCGATCTTCCTGCAATATGCTTCTGATCTGCATTGCATGATGGTGATGGAAGACGTGATCTGATCTTCCTTGCAGATGTGGATGATCATGTTTGCAATATACAAGGCCTGCTCTGGTCTTCCATGCAAAATGCTACTGATCTTCTTTGGAAGATGCTGATAGCACAGTTTTTCTGATCTTCCATGCCAAGACGTGCCTGATGTTCCTTGCAAGATTTGGGGAGGAGACCTGGTCTTATCTCCCCACCCACATGTTGCAGATTCTCAATAGAAAATGCTGATAGAAGACCTGTGCCAAAAACCTTGAAAGACATCACTGATCTGTTTGGTAAGATAGAAGACCTACTCTGATCTCCCTTGGATGTGACTACTGATCATCCTTGCAAGATGCTGAGGCCAACCTGACAGAGATGGTCAAATGTGCGCATGCATCTCCGCCTTGAAAAGGTCTGAACCCAGTTCAGGCATAAGGAGTCGCATATGGCGGTGAAATAATTCTTCCTCCTTCACTCTGGAACATTTTGAATAGATATGCATAAGGATCACAACTCTTTTTCCCTTCTTATGTTTGCTTCAAAAGGTTGGTAGGAATAAATGGGACTTTTATCTATATTTGATAATTTTACATCAAGACTCTGGCATACACAGAATGCTATTCCCTTAGAGAGACATTTTTGGGTGGCCCAGAAACCTGTGTGTGAGTGTGTGTGTTTGTGTGTGTGTGTATGTGTGTGTGTGTTGTGAAAACCTGAGTAAGACAGATGACTGGTGACCAGGCAGGGCCTTAACCAGCGTGCAGACACAGAAACTCAGGTGGTGCAAAAGACATAGCATAAAGCGGTGGTAGGCACAACATACCAATGATGTAGACCTAGAAGCACATTCTCCATGAGATGGCCCGCAAAACTATTTCGCATACTACCCTCACTGAAAATTATTCCCAGTACCACTCCTGAAATCACATATGATAGCATCTTGCATGTGAGAGGGGATCACTGTGATGTGCCCTTCCATGGAAACGTCACTGATCTTCCCTGCAAAATGCTGACAGAAGATCTGCTCTAATCTGCCATGCAAAATTGCTCCTCTGTCTATCAAGATGCTGGGAGAAGTTCTGCCCAGATCTTCCTGAAAGATACCGTCGATCTGCCA
This sequence comes from Tenrec ecaudatus, assembly GCF_050624435.1. NCBI lineage: Eukaryota > Metazoa > Chordata > Mammalia > Afrosoricida > Tenrecidae > Tenrec > Tenrec ecaudatus. Next base: position 14,096,490 of record NC_134532.1, read on the forward strand.
TGCAAATGGTGACAGAAGTCTAATATGGTGTTCTAAGTAAGAGGTCTTCCTTGCAAGTTGCTGGGTGAACCTCCTCTGAACAGTCTTTCGCGATGTCGTTCATATTTCTTCATGGCACTGAAAGAAGTCCTACTCTGATCTTCCTATCTGCTTTGCAAGATGCTAATAGAAGACCTTCCATGGTCTTTCTCGCAAGATGCTGCAGGTATTCCCTGCACGTTGCCAGAGAAGCACTGCTCTCAACTGCCTTGCAAGATATCTCCCGTCGACCTTAGCAGGTGCTGAGAGCACACCTTCTCTGATCTCCCTTTCAAAATGCTTCCATCAGTCTTGCAAGATGCTGATGGAAGACCTGGTCTGATCAGCCATGCCATATTTTGCGGATCTTCTTATCAAGAGGCTCATTCAACACTTTCTCTGATCTTTTTGCAAGATATGCCTGGGCTTCTAATCTGTCATGCAACATCTTGCTGATCTTCCTTGCAAGATGCTGGTACAAGACCTGCTCTGATCTTCCTCGCAAGCAATCCCTGGATTTCCTTTTCGCGGTGCTGAGGGAAGACACGCTCTAATCTTTCTTGCAAGATTTTGCTGAACCGCCTTGCAACATGCTGACAGAAGACCTCCTCTGAACTGCCTTGCAAGATGTCGCCGATCTTCCTTGGAACACGCTGATACATGACCTGGTGTGATATTCCATGCAAAATATCCCTCTTCTTCCTTAAATCGTGCTGAGATAGGTCGTGTTCCGATCTTCCTGCAATATGCTTCTGATCTGCCTTGCATGATGGTGATGGAAGACCTGATCTGATCTTCCTTGCAGATGTGGATGATCATGTTTGCAATATACAAGGCCTGCTCTGGTCTTCCTTGCAAAATGCTACTGATCTTCTTTGGAAGATGCTGATAGCAGAGTTTCTCTGCTCTTCCATGCCAAGACGTGCCTGATGTTCCTTGCAAGATTCGGGGAGGAGACCTGGTCTTATCTCCCTACCCAGATATTGCAGATTCTCAATAGAAAATGCTGATAGAAAACCTGTGCCAAAAACCTTGCAAGACATCACTGATCTGTTTGGTAAGATAGAAAACCTACTCTGATCTCCCTTGGTTGTGACTACTGATCATCCTTGCAAGATGCTGAGGCCAACCTGACAGAGATGGTCAAATGTGCGCATGCATCTCCGCCTTGAAAAGGTCTGAACCCAGTTCAGGCATAAGGAGTCGCATATGGCGGTGAAATAATTATTCCTCCTTCACTCTGGAACATTTTGAATAGATATGCATAAGGATCACAACTCTTTTTCCCTTCTTATGTTTGCTTCAAAAGATTGGTAGGAATAAATGGGACTTTTATCTATATTTGATAATTTTACATCAAGACTCTGGCATACACAGAATGCTATTCCCTGAGAGAGATATTTTTGGGTGGCCCAGAATGCCTGTGTGTGTGTGTGTATGTGTGTATGTGTCTGTGTTGTGAAAACCTGAGTAAGACAGATGACTGGTGACCAGGCAGGGCCTTAACCAGCGTGCAGACACAAAAACTCAGGTGGTGCAAAAGACATAGCATAAAGCGGTGGTAGGCACAACATACCAATAATATAGACCTAGAAGCAGATGCTCCATGAGATGACCCGCAAAACTATTTCGCATACTACCCTCACTGAAAATTATTCCCAGTACCACTCCTGAAATCACATATGATAGCATCTTGCATGTGAGAGGGGATCACTGTGATGTGCCCTTCCTTGAAAACATCACTGATCTTCCCTGCAAAATGCTGACAGAAGATGTGCTGTGATCTGCCATGCAAAATTGCTCATCTGTCTATCAAAATGCTGGGAGAAGTTCTGCCCAGATCTTCCTGAAAGATGCCATCGATCTGCCATGCAAATGGTGACAGAAGTTCTAATATGGTTTTCCAAGTAAGAGGTCTTCCTTGCAAGTTGTTGGGAGAACCTCCTCTGAACACTCTTTCGCGATGTCATTCATATTTCTTCATGGCGCTGAAAGAAGTCCTACTCTGATCTTCCCTATCTGCTTTGCAAGATGCTAATAGAAGACCTTCCATGGTCTTTCTCGCAAGATGCTGCAGGTATTCCCTGCACGTTGCCAGAGAAGCACTGCTCTGAACTGCCTTGCAAGATATTCCTGGTTGCCCTTAGCAGGTGCTGAGAGCACACCTTCTCTGATCTCCCTTTCAAGATGCTTCCATCAGCCTTGCAAGATGCTGATGGAAGACCTGGTCTGATCAGCCATGCCAAATTTTGTGGATCTTCTTACCAAGAGGCTCATTCAACACTTTCTCTGATCTTCCTTGCAAGATATGCCTGGGCTTCTTATCTGTCATGCAACATCTTGCTGATCTTCCTTGCATGATGTGCCTGGCCTTCTGATCTGCCATGCCACATCTTGATGATCTTCCTTGCAAGATGCTAGTACAAGACCTGCTCTGATCTTCCTCGCAAGCAATCCCTGGTCTTCCTTTTCGCGGTGCTGAGGGAAGACACGCTCTAATCTTTCTTGCAAGATTTTGCTGAACCGCCTTGCAACATGCTGACAGAAGACCTCCTCTGAACTGCTTTGCAAGATGTCGCCGATCTTCCTTGGAACACGCTGATACATGACCTGCTGTGATATTCCATGCAAAATATCCCTCGTCTTCCTTAAATTGTGCTGAGATAGGTCGTGTTCTGATCTTCCTGCAATATGCTTCTGATCTGCCTTGCATGATGGTGATGGAAGACGTGATCTGATCTTCCTTGTAGATTTGGATGACCATGTTTGCAATATACAAGGCCTGCTCTGGTCTTCCTTGCAAAATGCTACTGATCTTCCCTGGAAGATGCTGATAGGAGATCTTCTCTGCTCTTCCTGGCCGAGACGTGCCAGATATTCCTTGCAAGATGCTGGGAGGAGACCTGGTCTTATCTCCCTACCCAGATATTGCAGATTCTCCATAGAAAATGCTGATAGAAGACCTGTGCCAATCAACCTTGCAAGACATCACTGTTCTGTTTGGTAAGATAGAAGACCTACTCTGATCTCCCTTGGTTGTGACTACTGATCATCCTTGCAAGATGCTGAGGACAACCTGACAGAGATGGTCAAATGTGCGCATGCATCTCCGCCTTGAAAAGTCTGAACCCAGTTCAGGCATAAGGAGTCGCATATGGGGGTGAAATAATTCTTCCTCCTTCTCTCTGGATAATTTTGGATAGATATGCATAGGGATCACAACTTTTTTCCCTTCTTATGTTTGCTTCAAAAGATTTGTAGGAAAAAATGGGACTTTTATCTATATTTGATAATTTTACATCAAGACTCTGGCATACACAGAATGCTATTCCCTTAGAGAGACATGTTTGGGGGCCCCTGAATGCGTGTGTGTGTGTATGTGTTTGTGTGTGTGTGTGAGAGTGTGTGTTGTGAAAACCTGAGTAAGACAGATGACTGGTGACCAGGTAGGGCCCTAACCAGCATGCAGACACAGAAACTCAGGTGGTGCAAAAAACATAGCATTATCCGGTGGTAGGCACAACATACCAATAATATAGACCTAGAAGCAGATGCTGCATGAGATGACCCGCAAAGCTATTTCGCATACTACCCTCACTGAAAATTATTCCCAGTACCACTCCTGAAATCACATATGATAGGATCTTGCATGTGAGAGGGGATCGCTGTGATGTGCCCTTCCTTGAAAACGCCACTGATCTTCCCTGCAAAATGCTGATAGAAATGTGCTCTGATCTGCCTTGCAAAATTGCTCATCTGTCTATCAAGATGGTGGAGAAGTATGCCCAGATATTCCTTGAAAGATGCCATCGATCTCCCATGCAAGATGGTGACAGAAGTCCTAATATAGTGTTCCAAATAAGAGGTCTTCCTTGCAAGTTGTTGGGAGAACCTCCTCTGAACACTCTTTCGCGATGTCGTTCATATTTCTTCATGGCGCTGAAAGAAGTCCTACTCTGATCTTCCCTATCTGCTTTGCAAGATGCTAATAGAATACCTTCCATGGTCTTTCTCGCAAGATGCTGCAGGTATTCCCTGCACGTTGCCAGAGAAGCACTGCTCTGAACTGCCTTGCAAGATATTCCCGGTTGCCCTTAGCAGGTGCTGAGAGCACACCTTCTCTGATCTCCCTTTCAAGATGCTTCCATCAGCCTTGCAAGATGCTGATGGAAGACCTGGTCTGATCAGCCATGCCAGATTTTGCGGATCTTCTTACCAAGAGGCTCATTCAACACTTTCTCTGATCTTCCTTGCAAGATATGCCTGGGCTTCTTATCTGTCATGCAACATCTTGCTGATCTTCCTTGCATGATGTGCCTGGCCTTCTGATCTGCCATGCAACATCTTGCTGATCTTCCTTGCAAGATGCTGGTACAAGACCTGCTCTGATCTTCCTCGCAAGCAATCCCTGGTCTTCCTTTTCGCGGTGCTGAGGGAAGACACGCTCTAATCTTTCTTGCAAGATTTTGCTGAACCGCCTTGCAACATGCTGACAGAAGACCTCCTCTGAACTGCCTTGCAAGATGTCGCCGATCTTCCTTGGAACACGCTGATACATGACCTGCTGTGATATTCCATGCAAAATATCCCTCGTCTTCCTTAAATCGTGCTGAGATAGGTCGTGTTCTGATCTTCCTGCAATATGCTTCTGATCTGCCTTGCATGATGGTGATGGAAGACGTGATCTGATCTTCCTTGTAGATTTGGATGACCATGTTTGCAATATACAAGGCCTGCTCTGGTCTTCCTTGCAAAATGCTACTGATCTTCCCTGGAAGATGCTGATAGGAGATCTTCTCTGCTCTTCCTGGCCGAGACGTGCCAGATATTCCTTGCAAGATGCTGGGAGGAGACCTGGTCTTATCTCCCTACCCAGATATTGCAGATTCTCCATAGAAAATGCTGATAGAAGACCTGTGCCAATCAACCTTGCAAGACATCACTGTTCTGTTTGGTAAGATAGAAGACCTACTCTGATCTCCCTTGGTTGTGACTACTGATCATCCTTGCAAGATGCTGAGGACAACCTGACAGAGATGGTCAAATGTGCGCATGCATCTCCGCTTTGAAAAGTCTGAACCCAGTTCAGGCATAAGGAGTCGCATATGGGGGTGAAATAATTCTTCCTCCTTCTCTCTGGATAATTTTGGATAGATATGCATAGGGATCACAACTTTTTTCCCTTCTTATGTTTGCTTCAAAAGATTTGTAGGAAAAAATGGGACTTTTATCTATATTTGATAATTTTACATCAAGACTCTGGCATACACAGAATGCTATTCCCTTAGAGAGACATGTTTGGGGGCCCCTGAATGCGTGTGTGTGTGTATGTGTTTGTGTGTGTGTGTGAGAGTGTGTGTTGTGAAAACCTGAGTAAGACAGATGACTGGTGACCAGGTAGGGCCCTAACCAGCATGCAGACACAGAAACTCAGGTGGTGCAAAAAACATAGCATTATCCGGTGGTAGGCACAACATACCAATAATATAGACCTAGAAGCAGATGCTGCATGAGATGACCCACAAAGCTATTTCGCATACTACCCTCACTGAAAATTATTCCCAGTACCACTCCTGAAATCACATATGATAGGATCTTGCATGTGAGAGGGGATCGCTGTGATGTGCCCTTCCTTGAAAACGCCACTGATCTTCCCTGCAAAATGCTGATAGAAATGTGCTCTGATCTGCCTTGCAAAATTGCTCATCTGTCTATCAAGATGGTGGAGAAGTATGCCCAGATATTCCTTGAAAGATGCCATCGATCTCCCATGCAAGATGGTGACAGAAGTCCTAATATAGTGTTCCAAATAAGAGGTCTTCCTTGCAAGTTGTTGGGAGAACTTCCTCTGAACACTCTTTCGCGATGTCGTTCATATTTCTTCATGGCGCTGAAAGAAGTCCTACTCTGATCTTCCCTATCTGCTTTGCAAGATGCTAATAGAAGACCTTCCATGGTCTTTCTCACAAGATGCTGCAGGTATTCCCTGCATGTTGCCAGAGAAGCACTGCTCTGAACTGCCTTGCAAGATATTCCCGTTTGCCCTTAGCAGGTGCTGAGAGCACACCTGCTCTGATCTCCCTTTCAAGATGCTTCCATCAGCCTTGCAAGATGCTGATGGAAGACCTGGTCTGATCAGCCATGCCAGATTTTGCGGATCTTCTTACCAAGAGGCTCATTCAACACTTTCTCTGATCTTCCTTGCAAGATATGCCTGGGCTTCTTATCTGTCATGCAACATCTTGCTGATCTTCCTTGCATGATGTGCCTGGCCTTCTGATCTGCCATGCAACATCTTGCTGATCTTCCTTGCAAGATGCTGGTACAAGACCTGCTCTGATCTTCCTCGCAAGCAATCCCTGGTCTTCCTTTTCGCGGTGCTGAGGGAAGACACGCTCTAATCTTTCTTGCAAGATTTTGCTGAACCGCCTTGCAACATGCTGACAGAAGACCTCCTCTGAACTGCCTTGCAAGATGTCGCCGATCTTCCTTGGAACACGCTGATACATGACCTGCTTTGATATTCCATGCAAAATATCCCTCGTCTTCCTTAAATCGTGCTGAGATAGGTCGTGTTCTGATCTTCCTGCAATATGCTTCTGATCTGCCTTGCATGATGGTGATGGAAGACGTGATCTGATCTTCCTTGTAGATTTGGATGACCATGTTTGCAATATACAAGGCCTGCTCTGGTCTTCCTTGCAAAATGCTACTGATCTTCCCTGGAAGATGCTGATAGGAGATCTTCTCTGCTCTTCCTGGCCGAGACGTGCCAGATATTCCTTGCAAGATGCTGGGAGGAGACCTGGTCTTATCTCCCTACCCAGATATTGCAGATTCTCCATAGAAAATGCTGATAGAAGACCTGTGCCAATCAACCTTGCAAGACATCACTGTTCTGTTTGGTAAGATAGAAGACCTACTCTGATCTCCCTTGGTTGTGACTACTGATCATCCTTGCAAGATGCTGAGGACAACCTGACAGAGATGGTCAAATGTGCGCATGCATCTCCGCCTTGAAAAGTCTGAACCCAGTTCAGGCATAAGGAGTCGCATATGGGGGTGAAATAATTCTTCCTCCTTCTCTCTGGATAATTTTGGATAGATATGCATAGGGATCACAACTCTTTTTCCCTTCTTATGTTTGTTTCACAAGATTTGTAGGAAAAAATGGGACTTTTATCTATATTTGATAATTTTTCATCAAGACTCTGGCATACACAGAATGCTATTCCCTTAGTGAGACATGTTTGGGTGCCCCTGAATGCGTGTGTGTGTGTATGTGTTTGTGTGTGTGTGTGTGAGTGTGTGTTGTGAAAACCTGAGTAAGACAGATGACTGGTGACCAGGTAGGGCCCTAACCAGCATGCAGACACAGAAACTCAGGTGGTGCAAAAAACATAGCATTATCCGGTGGTAGGCACAACATACCAATAATATAGACCTAGAAGCAGATGCTGCATGAGATGACCCGCAAAGCTATTTCGCATAATACCCTCACTGAAAATTATTCCCAGTACCACTCCTGAAATTGCATATGATAGGATCTTGCATGTGAGAGGGGATCACTGTGATGTGCCCTTCCTTGAAAACGCCACTGATCTTCCCTGCAAAATGCTGATAGAAATGTGCTCTGATCTGCCTTGCAAAATTGCTCATCTGTCTATCAAGATGGTGGAAAAATATGCCCAGATATTCCTTGAAAGATGCCATCGATCTCCCATGCAAGATGGTGACAGAAGTCCTAATATAGTGTTCCAAATAAGAGGTCTTCCTTGCAAGTTGTTGGGAGAACCTCCTCTGAACACTCTTTCGCGATGTCGTTCATATTTCTTCATGGCGCTGAAAGAAGTCCTACTCTGATCTTCCCTATCTGCTTTGCAAGATGCTAATAGAAGACCTTCCATGGTCTTTCTCGCAAGATGCTGCAGGTATTCCCTGCACGTTGCCAGAGAAGCACTGCTCTGAACTGCCTTGCAAGATATTCCCGGTTGCCCTTAGCAGGTGCTGAGAGCACACCTTCTCTGATCTCCCTTTCAAGATGCTTCCATCAGCCTTGCAAGATGCTGATGGAAGACCTGGTCTGATCAGCCATGCCAGATTTTGCGGATCTTCTTACCAAGAGGCTCATTCAACACTTTCTCTGATCTTCCTTGCAAGATATGCCTGGGCTTCTTATCTGTCATGCAACATCTTGCTGATCTTCCTTGCATGATGTGCCTGGCCTTCTGATCTGCCATGCAACATCTTGCTGATCTTCCTTGCAAGATGCTGGTACAAGACCTGCTCTGATCTTCCTCGCAAGCAATCCCTGGTCTTCCTTTTCGCGGTGCTGAGGGAAGACACGCTCTAATCTTTCTTGCAAGATTTTGCTGAACCGCCTTGCAACATGCTGACAGAAGACCTCCTCTGAACTGCCTTGCGAGATGTCGCCGATCTTCCTTGGAACACGCTGATACATGACCTGCTTTGATATTCCATGCAAAATATCCCTCGTCTTCCTTAAATTGTGCTGAGATAGGTCGTGTTCTGATCTTCCTGCAATATGCTTCTGATCTGCCTTGCATGATGGTGATGGAAGACGTGATCTGATCTTCCTTGTAGATTTGGATGACCATGTTTGCAATATACAAGGCCTGCTCTGGTCTTCCTTGCAAAATGCTACTGATCTTCCCTGGAAGATGCTGATAGGAGATCTTCTTTGCTCTTCCTGGCCGAGACGTGCCAGATATTCCTTGCAAGATGCTGGGAGGAGACCTGGTCTTATCTCCCTACCCAGATATTGCAGATTCTCCATAGAAAATGCTGATAGAAGACCTGTGCCAATCAACCTTGCAAGACATCACTGTTCTGTTTGGTAAGATAGAAGACCTACTCTGATCTCCCTTGGTTGTGATTACTGAACATCCTTGCAAGATGCTGAGGCCAACCTGACAGAGATGGTCAAATGTGCGCATGCATCTCCGCTTTGAAAAGTCTGAACCCAGTTCAGGCATAAGGAGTCGCATATGGGGGTGAAATAATTCTTCCTCCTTCTCTCTGGATAATTTTGGATAGATATGCATAGGGATCACAACTCTTTTTCACTTCTTATGTTTGCTTCACAAAATTTGTAGGAAAAAATGGGACTTTTATCTATATTTGATAATTTTACATCAAGACTCTGGCATACACAGAATGCTATTCCCTTAGTGAGACATGTTTGGGTGCCCCTGAATGCGTGTGTGTGTGTATGTGTTTGTGTGTGTGTGTGTGAGTGTGTGTTGTGAAAACCTGAGTAAGACAGATGACTGGTGACCAGGTAGGGCCCTAACCAGCATGCAGACACAGAAACTCAGGTGGTGCAAAAAACATAGCATTATCCGGTGGTAGGCACAACATACCAATAATATAGACCTAGAAGCAGATGCTGCATGAGATGACCCGCAAAGCTATTTCGCATACTACCCTCACTGAAAATTATTCCCACTACCACTCCTGAAATCACATATGATAGGATCTTGCATGTGAGAGGGGATCGCTGTGATGTGCCCTTCCTTGAAAACGCCACTGATCTTCCCTGCAAAATGCTGATAGAAATGTGCTCTGATCTGCCTTGCAAAATTGCTCATCTGTCTATCAAGATGGTGGAGAAGTATGCCCAGATATTCCTTGAAAGATGCCATCGATCTCCCATGCAAGATGGTGACAGAAGTCCTAATATAGTGTTCCAAATAAGAGGTCTTCCTTGCAAGTTGTTGGGAGAACTTCCTCTGAACACTCTTTCGCGATGTCGTTCATATTTCTTCATGGCGCTGAAAGAAGTCCTACTCTGATCTTCCCTATCTGCTTTGCAAGATGCTAATAGAAGACCTTCCATGGTCTTTCTCACAAGATGCTGCAGGTATTCCCTGCACGTTGCCAGAGAAGCACTGCTCTGAACTGCCTTGCAAGATATTCCCGTTTGCCCTTAGCAGGTGCTGAGAGCACACCTGCTCTGATCTCCCTTTCAAGATGCTTCCATCAGCCTTGCAAGATGCTGATGGAAGACCTGGTCTGATCAGCCATGCCAGATTTTGCGGATCTTCTTACCAAGAGGCTCATTCAACACTTTCTCTGATCTTCCTTGCAAGATATGCCTGGGCTTCTTATCTGTCATGCAACATCTTGCTGATCTTCCTTGCATGATGTGCCTGGCCTTCTGATCTGCCATGCAACATCTTGCTGATCTTCCTTGCAAGATGCTGGTACAAGACCTGCTCTGATCTTCCTCGCAAGCAATCCCTGGTCTTCCTTTTCGCGGTGCTGAGGGAAGACACGCTCTAATCTTTCTTGCAAGATTTTGCTGAACCGCCTTGCAACATGCTGACAGAAGACCTCCTCTGAACTGCCTTGCAAGATGTCGCCGATCTTCCTTGGAACACGCTGATACATGACCTGCTTTGATATTCCATGCAAAATATCCCTCGTCTTCCTTAAATCGTGCTGAGATAGGTCGTATTCTGATCTTCCTGCAATATGCTTCTGATCTGCCTTGCATGATGGTGATGGAAGACGTGATCTGATCTTCCTTGTAGATTTGGATGACCATGTTTGCAATATACAAGGCCTGCTCTGGTCTTCCTTGCAAAATGCTACTGATCTTCCCTGGAAGATGCTGATAGGAGATCTTCTCTGCTCTTCCTGGCCGAGACGTGCCAGATATTCCTTGCAAGATGCTGGGAGGAGACCTGGTCTTATCTCCCTACCCAGATATTGCAGATTCTCCATAGAAAATGCTGATAGAAGACCTGTGCCAATCAACCTTGCAAGACATCACTGTTCTGTTTGGTAAGATAGAAGACCTACTCTGATCTCCCTTGGTTGTGACTACTGATCATCCTTGCAAGATGCTGAGGACAACCTGACAGAGATGGTCAAATGTGCGCATGCATCTCCGCCTTGAAAAGTCTGAACCCAGTTCAGGCATAAGGAGTCGCATATGGGGGTGAAATAATTCTTCCTCCTTCTCTCTGGATAATTTTGGATAGATATGCATAGGGATCACAACTCTTTTTCCCTTCTTATGTTTGTTTCACAAGATTTGTAGGAAAAAATGGGACTTTTATCTATATTTGATAATTTTACATCAAGACTCTGGCATACACAGAATGCTATTCCCTTAGTGAGACATGTTTGGGTGCCCCTGAATGCGTGTGTGTGTGTATGTGTTTGTGTGTGTGTGTGTGAGTGTGTGTTGTGAAAACCTGAGTAAGACAGATGACTGGTGACCAGGTAGGGCCCTAACCAGCATGCAGACACAGAAACTCAGGTGGTGCAAAAAACATAGCATTATCCGGTGGTAGGCACAACATACCAATAATATAGACCTAGAAGCAGATGCTGCATGAGATGACCCGCAAAGCTATTTCGCATACTACCCTCACTGAAAATTATTCCCAGTACCACTCCTGAAATCACATATGATAGGATCTTGCATGTGAGAGGGGATCACTGTGATGTGCCCTTCCTTGAAAACGCCACTGATCTTCCCTGCAAAATGCTGATAGAAATGTGCTCTGATCTGCCTTGCAAAATTGCTCATCTGTCTATCAAGATGGTGGAAAAGTATGCCCAGATATTCCTTGAAAGATGCCATCGATCTCCCATGCAAGATGGTGACAGAAGTCCTAATATAGTGTTCCAAATAAGAGGTCTTCCTTGCAAGTTGTTGGGAGAACCTCCTCTGAACACTCTTTCGCGATGTCGTTCATATTTCTTCATGGCGCTGAAAGAAGTCCTACTCTGATCTTCCCTATCTGCTTTGCAAGATGCTAATAGAAGACCTTCCATGGTCTTTCTCGCAAGATGCTGCAGGTATTCCCTGCACGTTGCCAGAGAAGCAGTGCTCTGAACTGCCTTGCAAGATATTCCCGGTTGCCCTTAGCAGGTGCTGAGAGCACACCTTCTCTGATCTCCCTTTCAAGATGCTTCCATCAGCCTTGCAAGATGCTGATGGAAGACCTGGTCTGATCAGCCATGCCAGATTTTGCGGATCTTCTTACCAAGAGGCTCATTCAACACTTTCTCTGATCTTCCTTGCAAGATATGCCTGGGCTTCTTATCTGTCATGCAACATCTTGCTGATCTTCCTTGCATGATGTGCCTGGCCTTCTGATCTGCCATGCAACATCTTGCTGATCTTCCTTGCAAGATGCTGGTACAAGACCTGCTCTGATCTTCCTCGCAAGCAATCCCTGGTCTTCCTTTTCGCGGTGCTGAGGGAAGACACGCTCTAATCTTTCTTGCAAGATTTTGCTGAACCGCCTTGCAACATGCTGACAGAAGACCTCCTCTGAACTGCCTTGCAAGATGTCGCCGATCTTCCTTGGAACACGCTGATACATGACCTGCTTTGATATTCCATGCAAAATATCCCTCGTCTTCCTTAAATTGTGCTGAGATAGGTCGTGTTCTGATCTTCCTGCAATATGCTTCTGATCTGCCTTGCATGATGGTGATGGAAGACGTGATCTGATCTTCCTTGTAGATTTGGATGACCATGTTTGCAATATACAAGGCCTGCTCTGGTCTTCCTTGCAAAATGCTACTGATCTTCCCTGGAAGATGCTGATAGGAGATCTTCTCTGCTCTTCCTGGCCGAGACGTGCCAGATATTCCTTGCAAGATGCTGGGAGGAGACCTGGTCTTATCTCCCTACCCAGATATTGCAGATTCTCCATAGAAAATGCTGATAGAAGACCTGTGCCAATCAACCTTGCAAGACATCACTGTTCTGTTTGGTAAGATAGAAGACATACTCTGATCTCCCTTGGTTGTGATTACTGAACATCCTTGCAAGATGCTGAGGCCAACCTGACAGAGATGGTCAAATGTGCGCATGCATCTCCGCCTTGAAAAGTCTGAACCCAGTTCAGGCATAAGGAGTCGCATAAGGGGGTGAAATAATTCTTCCTCCTTCTCTCTGGATAATTTTGGATAGATATGCATAGGGATCACAACTCTTTTTCCCTTCTTATGTTTGCTTCACAAGATTTGTAGGAAAAAATGGGACTTTTATCTATATTTGATAATTTTACATCAAGACTCTGGCATACACAGAATGCTATTCCCTTAGTGAGACATGTTTGGGTGCCCCTGAATGCGTGTGTGTGTGTATGTGTTTGTGTGTGTGTGTGTGAGTGTGTGTTGTGAAAACCTGAGTAAGACAGATGACTGGTGACCAGGTAGGGCCCTAACCAGCATGCAGACACAGAAACTCAGGTGGTGCAAAAAACATAGCATTATCCGGTGGTAGGCACAACATACCAATAATATAGACCTAGAAGCAGATGCTGCATGAGATGACCCGCAAAGCTATTTCGCATACTACCCTCACTGAAAATTATTCCCAGTACCACTCCTGAAATCACATATGATAGGATCTTGCATGTGAGAGGGGATCACTGTGATGTGCCCTTCCTTGAAAACGCCACTGATCTTCCCTGCAAAATGCTGATAGAAATGTGCTCTGATCTGCCTTGCAAAATTGCTCATCTGTCTATCAAGATGGTGGAGAAGTATGCCCAGATATTCCTTGAAAGATGCCATCGATCTCCCATGCAAGATGGTGACAGAAGTCCTAATATAGTGTTCCAAATAAGAGGTCTTACTTGCAAGTTGTTGGGAGAACCTCCTCTGAACACTCTTTCGCGATGTCGTTCATATTTCTTCATGGCGCTGAAAGAAGTCCTACTCTGATCTTCCCTATCTGCTTTGCAAGATGCTAATAGAAGACCTTCCATGGTCTTTCTCGCAAGATGCTGCAGGTATTCCCTGCACGTTGCCAGAGAAGCACTGCTCTGAACTGCCTTGCAAGATATTCCCGGTTGCCCTTAGCAGGTGCTGAGAGCACACCTGCTCTGATCTCCCTTTCAAGATGCTTCCATCAGCCTTGCAAGATGCTGATGGAAGACCTGGTCTGATCAGCCATGCCAGATTTTGCGGATCTTCTTACCAAGAGGCTCATTCAACACTTTCTCTGATCTTCCTTGCAAGATATGCCTGGGCTTCTTATCTGTCATGCAACATCTTGCTGATCTTCCATGCATGATGTGCCTGGCCTTCTGATCTGCCATGCAACATCTTGCTGATCTTCCTTGCAAGATGCTGGTACAAGACCTGCTCTGATCTTCCTCGCAAGCAATCCCTGGTCTTCCTTTTCGCGGTGCTGAGGGAAGACACGCTCTAATCTTTCTTGCAAGATTTTGCTGAACCGCCTTGCAACATGCTGACAGAAGACCTCCTCTGAACTGCCTTGCAAGATGTCGCCGATCTTCCTTGGAACACGCTGATACATGACCTGCTGTGATATTCCATGCAAAATATCCCTCGTCTTCCTTAAATCGTGCTGAGATAGGTCGTGTTCTGATCTTCCTGCAATATGCTTCTGATCTGCCTTGCATGATGGTGATGGAAGACGTGATCTGATCTTCCTTGTAGATTTGGATGACCATGTTTGCAATATACAAGGCCTGCTCTGGTCTTCCTTGCAAAATGCTACTGATCTTCCCTGGAAGATGCTGATAGGAGATCTTCTCTGCTCTTCCTGGCCGAGACGTGCCAGATATTCCTTGCAAGATGCTGGGAGGAGACCTGGTCTTATCTCCCTACCCAGATATTGCAGATTCTCCATAGAAAATGCTGATAGAAGACCTGTGCCAATCAACCTTGCAAGACATCACTGTTCTGTTTGGTAAGATAGAAGACCTACTCTGATCTCCCTTGGTTGTGATTACTGAACATCCTTGCAAGATGCTGAGTCCACCCTGACAGAGATGGTCAAATGTGCGCATGCATCTCCGCCTTGAAAAGTCTGAACCCAGTTCAGGCATAAGGAGTCGCATATGGGGGTGAAATAATTCTTCCTCCTTCTCTCTGGATAATTTTGGATAGATATGCATAGGGATCACAACTCTTTTTCCCTTCTTATGTTTGCTTCAAAAGATTTGTAGGAAAAAATGGGACTTTTATCTATATTTGATAATTTTACATCAAGACTCTGGCATACACAGAATGCTATTCCCTTAAAGAGACATGTTTGGGGGCCCCTGAATGCGTGTGTGTGTGTATGTGTTTGTGTGTGTGTGTGAGAGTGTGTGTTGTGAAAACCTGAGTAAGACAGATGACTGGTGACCAGGTAGGGCCCTAACCAGCATGCAGACACAGAAACTCAGGTGGTGCAAAAAACATAGCATTATCCGGTGGTAGGCACAACATACCAATAATATAGACCTAGAAGCAGATGCTGCATGAGATGACCCGCAAAGGTATTTCGCATACTACCCTCACTGAAAATTATTCCCAGTACCACTCCTGAAATCACATATGATAGGATCTTGCATGTGAGAGGGGATCGCTGTGATGTGCCCTTCCTTGAAAACGCCACTGATCTTCCCTGCAAAATGCTGATAGAAATGTGCTCTGATCTGCCTTGCAAAATTGCTCATCTGTCTATCAAGATGGTGGAGAAGTATGCCCAGATATTCCTTGAAAGATGCCATCGATCTCCCATGCAAGATGGTGACAGAAGTCCTAATATAGTGTTCCAAATAAGAGGTCTTTCTTGCAAGTTGTTGGGAGAACCTCCTCTGAACACTCTTTCGCGATGTCGTTCATATTTCTTCATGGCGCTGAAAGAAGTCCTACTCTGATCTTCCCTATCTGCTTTGCAAGATGCTAATAGAAGACCTTCCATGGTCTTTCTCACAAGATGCTGCAGGTATTCCCTGCACGTTGCCAGAGAAGCACTGCTCTGAACTGCCTTGCAAGATATTCCCGGTTGCCCTTAGCAGGTGCTGAGAGCACACCTGCTCTGATCTCCCTTTCAAGATGCTTCCATCAGCCTTGCAAGATGCTGATGGAAGACCTGGTCTGATCAGCCATGCCAGATTTTGCGGATCTTCTTACCAAGAGGCTCATTCAACACTTTCTCTGATCTTCCTTGCAAGATATGCCTGGGCTTCTTATCTGTCATGCAACATCTTGCTGATCTTCCTTGCATGATGTGCCTGGCCTTCTGATCTGCCATGCAACATCTTGCTGATCTTCCTTGCAAGATGCTGGTACAAGACCTGCTCTGATCTTCCTCGCAAGCAATCCCTGGTCTTCCTTTTCGCGGTGCTGAGGGAAGACACGCTCTAATCTTTCTTGCAAGATTTTGCTGAACCGCCTTGCAACATGCTGACAGAAGACCTCCTCTGAACTGCCTAGCAAGATGTCGCCGATCTTCCTTGGAACACGCTGATACATGACCTGCTGTGATATTCCATGCAAAATATCCCTCGTCTTCCTTAAATCGTGCTGAGATAGGTCGTGTTCTGATCTTCCTGCAATATGCTTCTGATCTGCCTTGCATGATGGTGATGGAAGACGTGATCTGATCTTCCTTGTAGATTTGGATGACCATGTTTGCAATATACAAGGCCTGCTCTGGTCTTCCTTGCAAAATGCTACTGATCTTCCCTGGAAGATGCTGATAGGAGATCTTCTCTGCTCTTCCTGGCCGAGACGTGCCAGATATTCCTTGCAAGATGCTGGGAGGAGACCTGGTCTTATCTCCCTACCCAGATATTGCAGATTCTCCATAGAAAATGCTGATAGAAGACCTGTGCCAATCAACCTTGCAAGACATCACTGTTCTGTTTGGTAAGATAGAAGACCTACTCTGATCTCCCTTGGTTGTGACTACTGATCATCCTTGCAAGATGCTGAGGCCAACCTGACAGAGATGGTCAAATGTGCGCATGCATCTCCGCCTTGAAAAGTCTGAACCCAGTTCAGGCATAAGGAGTCGCATATGGGGGTGAAATAATTCTTCCTCCTTCTCTCTGGATAATTTTGGATAGATATGCATAGGGATCACAACTCTTTTTCCCTTCTTATGTTTGCTTCAAAAGATTTGTAGGAAAAAATGGGACTTTTATCTATATTTGATAATTTTACATCAAGACTCTGGCATACACAGAATGCTATTCCCTTAAAGAGACATGTTTGGGGGCCCCTGAATGCGTGTGTGTGTGTATGTGTTTGTGTGTGTGTGTGAGAGTGTGTGTTGTGAAAACCTGAGTAAGACAGATGACTGGTGACCAGGTAGGGCCCTAACCAGCATGCAGACACAGAAACTCAGGTGGTGCAAAAAACATAGCATTATCCGGTGGTAGGCACAACATACCAATAATATAGACCTAGAAGCAGATGCTGCCTGAGATGACCCGCAAAGCTATTTCGCATACTACCCTCACTGAAAATTATTCCCAGTACCACTCCTGAAATCACATATGATAGGATCTTGCATGTGAGAGGGGATCACTGTGATGTGCCCTTCCTTGAAAACGCCACTGATCTTCCCTGCAAAATGCTGATAGAAATGTGCTCTGATCTGCCTTGCAAAATTGCTCATCTGTCTATCAAGATGGTGGAGAAGTATGCCCAGATATTCCTTGAAAGATGCCATCGATCTCCCATGCAAGATGGTGACAGAAGTCCTAATATAGTGTTCCAAATAAGAGGTCTTCCTTGCAAGTTGTTGGGAGAACCTCCTCTGAACACTCTTTCGCGATGTCGTTCATATTTCTTCATGGCGCTGAAAGAAGTCCTACTCTGATCTTCCCTATCTGCTTTGCAAGATGCTAATAGAAACCTTCCATGGTCTTTCTCACAAGATGCTGCAGGTATTCCCTGCACGTTGCCAGAGAAGCACTGCTCTGAACTGGCTTGCAAGATATCTCCCGTCGACCTTAGCAGGTGCTGACAGCACACCTGCTCTGATCTCCCTTTCAAAATGCTTCCATCAGTCTTGCAAGATGCTGATGGAAGACCTGGTCTGATCAGCCATGCCAGATTTTGCGGATCTTCTTATCAAGAGGCTCATTCAACACTTTCTCTGATCTTCTTGCAAGATATGCCTGGGCTTCTTATCTGTCATGCAACATCTTGCTGATCTTCCTTGCAAGATGCTGGTACAAGACCTGCTCTGATCTTCCTCGCAAGCAATCCCTGGTCTTCCTTTTCGCGGTGCTGAGGGAAGACACGCTCTAATCTTTCTTGCAAGATTTTGCTGAACCGCCTTGCAACATGCTGACAGAAGACCTCCTCTGTACTGCCTTGCAAGATGTCGCCGATCTTCCTTGGAACACGCTGATACATGACCTCCTGTGACATTCCATGCAAAATATCCCTCGTCTTCCTTAAATCGTGCTGAGATAGGTCGTTTCCCGATCTTCCTGCAATATGCTTCTGATCTGCCTTGCATGATGGTGATAGAAGACGTGATCTGATCTTCCTTGCAGATGTGGATGATCATGTTTGCAATATACAAGGCCTGCTCTGGTCTTCCATGCAAAATGCTACTGATCTTCATGGGACGATGCTGATAGCAGAGTTTCTCTGCTCTTCCATGCAAAGACGTGCCTGATGTTCCTTGCAAGATTCGCGAGGAGACCTGGTCTTATCTCCCTACCCAGATATTGCAGATTCTCCATAGAAAATGCTGATAGAAGACCTGTGCCAAAAACCTTGCAAGACATCACTGATCTGTTTGGTAAGATAGAAAACCTACTCTGATCTCCCTTGGATGTGACTACTGATCATCCTTGCAAGATGCTGAGGCCAACCTGACAGAGATGGTCAAATGTGCGCATGCATCTCCGCCTTGAAAAGGTCTGAACCCAGTTCAGGCATAAGGAGTCGCATATGGCGGTGAAATAATTCTTCCTCCTTCACTCTGGAACATTTTGAATAGATATGCATAAGGATCACAACTCTTTTTCCCTTCTTATGTTTGCTTCAAAAGATTGCTAGGAAAAAATGGGACTTTTATCTATATTTGATAATTTTACATCAAGACTCTGGCATACACAGAATGCTATTCCCTTAGAGAGTCATTTTTGGGTGGCCCAGAATGCCTGTGTGTGTGTGTGTGTGTGTATGTGTGTATATGTCTGTGTTGTGAAAACCTGAGTAAGACAGATGACTGGTGACCAGGCAGGGCCTTATCCAGCGTGCAGACACAGAAACTCAGGTGGTGCAAAAAACATAGCATTTTCCGGTGGTAGGCACAACATACCAATAATATAGACCTAGAAGCAGATGCTCCATGAGATGACCCGCAAAACTATTTCGCATACTACCCTCACTGAAAATTATTCCCAGTACCACTCCTGAAATCACATATGATAGGATCTTGCATGTGAGAGGGGATCACTGTGATGTGCCCTTCCTTGAAAACGCCACTGATCTTCCCTGCAAAATGCTGATAGAAATGTGCTCTGATCTGCCTTGCAAAATTGCTCATCTGTCTATCAAGATGGTGGAGAAGTATGCCCAGATATTCCTTGAAAGATGCCATCGATCTCCCATGCAAGATGGTGACAGAAGTCCTAATATAGTGTTCCAAATAAGAGGTCTTACTTGCAAGTTGTTGGGAGAACCTCCTCTGAACACTCTTTCGCGATGTCGTTCATATTTCTTCATGGCGCTGAAAGAAGTCCTACTCTGATCTTCCCTATCTGCTTTGCAAGATGCTAATAGAAGACCTTCCATGGTCTTTCTCGCAAGATGCTGCAGGTATTCCCTGCACGTTGCCAGAGAAGCACTGCTCTGAACTGCCTTGCAAGATATTCCCGGTTGCCCTTAGCAGGTGCTGAGAGCACACCTGCTCTGATCTCCCTTTCAAGATGCTTCCATCAGCCTTGCAAGATGCTGATGGAAGACCTGGTCTGATCAGCCATGCCAGATTTTGCGGATCTTCTTACCAAGAGGCTCATTCAACACTTTCTCTGATCTTCCTTGCAAGATATGCCTGGGCTTCTTATCTGTCATGCAACATCTTGCTGATCTTCCATGCATGATGTGCCTGGCCTTCTGATCTGCCATGCAACATCTTGCTGATCTTCCTTGCAAGATGCTGGTACAAGACCTGCTCTGATCTTCCTCGCAAGCAATCCCTGGTCTTCCTTTTCGCGGTGCTGAGGGAAGACACGCTCTAATCTTTCTTGCAAGATTTTGCTGAACCGCCTTGCAACATGCTGACAGAAGACCTCCTCTGAACTGCCTTGCAAGATGTCGCCGATCTTCCTTGGAACACGCTGATACATGACCTGCTGTGATATTCCATGCAAAATATCCCTCGTCTTCCTTAAATCGTGCTGAGATAGGTCGTGTTCTGATCTTCCTGCAATATGCTTCTGATCTGCCTTGCATGATGGTGATGGAAGACGTGATCTGATCTTCCTTGTAGATTTGGATGACCATGTTTGCAATATACAAGGCCTGCTCTGGTCTTCCTTGCAAAATGCTACTGATCTTCCCTGGAAGATGCTGATAGGAGATCTTCTCTGCTCTTCCTGGCCGAGACGTGCCAGATATTCCTTGCAAGATGCTGGGAGGAGACCTGGTCTTATCTCCCTACCCAGATATTGCAGATTCTCCATAGAAAATGCTGATAGAAGACCTGTGCCAATCAACCTTGCAAGACATCACTGTTCTGTTTGGTAAGATAGAAGACCTACTCTGATCTCCCTTGGTTGTGATTACTGAACATCCTTGCAAGATGCTGAGTCCAACCTGACAGAGATGGTCAAATGTGCGCATGCATCTCCGCCTTGAAAAGTCTGAACCCAGTTCAGGCATAAGGAGTCGCATATGGGGGTGAAATAATTCTTCCTCCTTCTCTCTGGATAATTTTGGATAGATATGCATAGGGATCACAACTCTTTTTCCCTTCTTATGTTTGCTTCAAAAGATTTGTAGGAAAAAATGGGACTTTTATCTATATTTGATAATTTTACATCAAGACTCTGGCATACACAGAATGCTATTCCCTTAAAGAGACATGTTTGGGGGCCCCTGAATGCGTGTGTGTGTGTATGTGTTTGTGTGTGTGTGTGAGAGTGTGTGTTGTGAAAACCTGAGTAAGACAGATGACTGGTGACCAGGTAGGGCCCTAACCAGCATGCAGACACAGAAACTCAGGTGGTGCAAAAAACATAGCATTATCCGGTGGTAGGCACAACATACCAATAATATAGACCTAGAAGCAGATGCTGCCTGAGATGACCCGCAAAGGTATTTCGCATACTACCCTCACTGAAAATTATTCCCAGTACCACTCCTGAAATCACATATGATAGGATCTTGCATGTGAGAGGGGATCACTGTGATGTGCCCTTCCTTGAAAACGCCACTGATCTTCCCTGCAAAATGCTGATAGAAATGTGCTCTGATCTGCCTTGCAAAATTGCTCATCTGTCTATCAAGATGGTGGAGAAGTATGCCCAGATATTCCTTGAAAGATGCCATCGATCTCCCATGCAAGATGGTGACAGAAGTCCTAATATAGTGTTCCAAATAAGAGGTCTTCCTTGCAAGTTGTTGGGAGAACCTCCTCTGAACACTCTTTCGCGATGTCGTTCATATTTCTTCATGGCGCTGAAAGAAGTCCTACTCTGATCTTCCCTATCTGCTTTGCAAGATGCTAATAGAAGACCTTCCATGGTCTTTCTCACAAGATGCTGCAGGTATTCCCTGCACGTTGCCAGAGAAGCACTGCTCTGAACTGCCTTGCAAGATATTCCCGGTTGCCCTTAGCAGGTGCTGAGAGCACACCTGGTCTGATCTCCCTTTCAAGATGCTTCCATCAGCCTTGCAAGATGCTGATGGAAGACCTGGTCTGATCAGCCATGCCAGATTTTGCGGATCTTCTTACCAAGAGGCTCATTCAACACTTTCTCTGATCTTCCTTGCAAGATATGCCTGGGCTTCTTATCTGTCATGCAACATCTTGCTGATCTTCCTTGCATGATGTGCCTGGCCTTCTGATCTGCCATGCAACATCTTGCTGATCTTCCTTGCAAGATGCTGGTACAAGACCTGCTCTGATCTTCCTCGCAAGCAATCCCTGGTCTTCCTTTTCGCGGTGCTGAGGGAAGACACGCTCTAATCTTTCTTGCAAGATTTTGCTGAACCGCCTTGCAACATGCTGACAGAAGACCTCCTCTGAACTGCCTAGCAAGATGTCGCCGATCTTCCTTGGAACACGCTGATACATGACCTGCTGTGATATTCCATGCAAAATATCCCTCGTCTTCCTTAAATCGTGCTGAGATAGGTCGTGTTCTGATCTTCCTGCAATATGCTTCTGATCTGCCTTGCATGATGGTGATGGAAGACGTGATCTGATCTTCCTTGTAGATTTGGATGACCATGTTTGCAATATACAAGGCCTGCTCTGGTCTTCCTTGCAAAATGCTACTGATCTTCCCTGGAAGATGCTGATAGGAGATCTTCTCTGCTCTTCCTGGCCGAGACGTGCCAGATATTCCTTGCAAGATGCTGGGAGGAGACCTGGTCTTATCTCCCTACCCAGATATTGCAGATTCTCCATAGAAAATGCTGATAGAAGACCTGTGCCAATCAACCTTGCAAGACATCACTGTTCTGTTTGGTAAGATAGAAGACCTACTCTGATCTCCCTTGGTTGTGACTACTGATCATCCTTGCAAGATGCTGAGGCCAACCTGACAGAGATGGTCAAATGTGCGCATGCATCTCCGCCTTGAAAAGTCTGAATCCAGTTCAGGCATAAGGAGTCGCATATGGGGGTGAAATAATTCTTCCTCCTTCTCTCTGGATAATTTTGGATAGATATGCATAGGGATCACAACTCTTTTTCCCTTCTTATGTTTGCTTCAAAAGATTTGTAGGAAAAAATGGGACTTTTATCTATATTTGATAATTTTAATCAAGACTCTGGCATACACAGAATGCTATTCCCTTAGAGAGACATGTTTGGGTGCCCCTGAATGCGCGTGTGTGTGTATGTGTTTGTGTGTGTGTGTGTGTGTGAGTGTGTGTTGTGAAAACCTGAGTAAGACAGATGACTGGTGACCAGGTAGGGCCCTAACCAGCATGCAGACACAGAAACTCAGGTGGTGCAAAAAACATAGCATTATCCGGTGGTAGGCACAACATACCAATAATATAGACCTAGAAGCAGATGCTGCCTGAGATGACCCGCAAAGCTATTTCGCATACTACCCTCACTGAAAATTATTCCCAGTACCACTCCTGAAATCACATATGATAGGATCTTGCATGTGAGAGGGGATCACTGTGATGTGCCCTTCCTTGAAAACGCCACTGATCTTCCCTGCAAAATGCTGATAGAAATGTGCTCTGATCTGCCTTGCAAAATTGCTCATCTGTCTATCAAGATGGTGGAGAAGTATGCCCAGATATTCCTTGAAAGATGCCATCGATCTCCCATGCAAGATGGTGACAGAAGTCCTAATATAGTGTTCCAAATAAGAGGTCTTCCTTGCAAGTTGTTGGGAGAACCTCCTCTGAACACTCTTTCGCGATGTCGTTCATATTTCTTCATGGCGCTGAAAGAAGTCCTACTCTGATCTTCCCTATCTGCTTTGCAAGATGCTAATAGAAACCTTCCATGGTCTTTCTCACAAGATGCTGCAGGTATTCCCTGCACGTTGCCAGAGAAGCACTGCTCTGAACTGGCTTGCAAGATATCTCCCGTCGACCTTAGCAGGTGCTGACAGCACACCTGCTCTGATCTCCCTTTCAAAATGCTTCCATCAGTCTTGCAAGATGCTGATGGAAGACCTGGTCTGATCAGCCATGCCAGATTTTGCGGATCTTCTTATCAAGAGGCTCATTCAACACTTTCTCTGATCTTCTTGCAAGATATGCCTGGGCTTCTTATCTGTCATGCAACATCTTGCTGATCTTCCTTGCAAGATGCTGGTACAAGACCTGCTCTGATCTTCCTCGCAAGCAATCCCTGGTCTTCCTTTTCGCGGTGCTGAGGGAAGACACGCTCTAATCTTTCTTGCAAGATTTTGCTGAACCGCCTTGCAACATGCTGACAGAAGACCTCCTCTGTACTGCCTTGCAAGATGTCGCCGATCTTCCTTGGAACACGCTGATACATGACCTCCTGTGACATTCCATGCAAAATATCCCTCGTCTTCCTTAAATCGTGCTGAGATAGGTCGTTTCCCGATCTTCCTGCAATATGCTTCTGATCTGCCTTGCATGATGGTGATAGAAGACGTGATCTGATCTTCCTTGCAGATGTGGATGATCATGTTTGCAATATACAAGGCCTGCTCTGGTCTTCCATGCAAAATGCTACTGATCTTCATGGGACGATGCTGATAGCAGAGTTTCTCTGCTCTTCCATGCAAAGACGTGCCTGATGTTCCTTGCAAGATTCGCGAGGAGACCTGGTCTTATCTCCCTATCCAGATATTGCAGATTCTCCATAGAAAATGCTGATAGAAGACCTGTGCCAAAAACCTTGCAAGACATCACTGATCTGTTTGGTAAGATAGAAAACCTACTCTGATCTCCCTTGGATGTGACTACTGATCATCCTTGCAAGATGCTGAGGCCAACCTGACAGAGATGGTCAAATGTGCGCATGCATCTCCGCCTTGAAAAGGTCTGAACCCAGTTCAGGCATAAGGAGTCGCATATGGCGGTGAAATAATTCTTCCTCCTTCACTCTGGAACATTTTGAATAGATATGCATAAGGATCACAACTCTTTTTCCCTTCTTATGTTTGCTTCAAAAGATTGCTAGGAAAAAATGGGACTTTTATCTATATTTGATAATTTTACATCAAGACTCTGGCATACACAGAATGCTATTCCCTTAGAGAGTCATTTTTGGGTGGCCCAGAATGCCTGTGTGTGTGTGTGTGTGTGTATGTGTGTATATGTCTGTGTTGTGAAAACCTGAGTAAGACAGATGACTGGTGACCAGGCAGGGCCTTATCCAGCGTGCAGACACAGAAACTCAGGTGGTGCAAAAAACATAGCATTTTCCGGTGGTAGGCACAACATACCAATAATATAGACCTAGAAGCAGATGCTCCATGAGATGACCCGCAAAACTATTTCGCATACTACCCTCACTGAAAATTATTCCCAGTACCACTCCTGAAATCACATATGATAGCATCTTGCATGTGAGAGGGGATCACTGTGATGTGCCCTTCCTTGAAAACATCACTGATCTTCCCTGCAAAATGCTGACAGAAGATCTGCTCTGATCTGCCATGCAAAATTGCTCATCTGTCTATCAAAATGCTGGGAGAAGTTCTGCCCAGATCTTCCTGAAAGATACCGTCGATCTGCCATGCAAATGGTGACAGAAGTTCTAATATGGTTTTCCAAGTAAGAGGTCTTCCTTGCAAGTTGCTGGGAGAACCTGCTCTGAACTGTCTTTCGCGATGTCGTTCATATTTCTTCATGGCGCTGAAAGAAGTCCTACTCTGATCTTCCCTATCTGCCTTCCAAGATGCTGATAGAAGACCTGCCATGATCTTCCTCGCAAGATGCTGCAGGTATTCCCTGCAGGTTGCCAGAGAAGCACTGTTCTGAACTGCCTTGCAAGATATCCCCGTTCACCCTTAGCAGGTCTGAGAGCAAACCTGTTCTGATCTTCCTTTCAAGATGCTTCCATCAGCCATGCAAGATGCTGATGGAAGATCTGGTCTGATCTGCATTGCCAGATTTTGCGGATCTTTTTACCAAGAGGCTGATACAACTTGCTCTGATCTTCCTTGCAAGATATGACAGAGCTTCTGATCTGTCATGCAACATCTTGTTGATCTTCGTTGCAAGGTGTGCCTGGCCTACTGATCTGCCATGCAAGATATTGCTGATCTTCCTTGCATTATGCTAGTACAAGAACTGCTCTGATCTTCCTCATAAGCAATCCCTGGTCGTCCTTTCGCGGTGCTGAGGGAAGACTCTCTCTGATCTTTCTGGCAAGATTTTGCTGATCTGCCTTGACAGATGCTAACAGAAGACCTGCTGTGACCTGCCTTGCAAGATGTCGCTGATCTTCCTTGGAAAACGCTGATACATGAACTAGTGTGATAATCCATGCAAAATATCCCTCGTCTTCCTTAAATCATGCTGAGATAGAGCCTCTTCCGATCTTCTTTTAACATGCTTCTGATATGCCTTGCAAGATGGTGATGGAAGACGTGTTCTGATCTTCCTTGTAGAATTGGATGACCATGTTTGCAATATACAAGGCCTGCTCTGGTCTTCCTTGCAAAATGCTACTGATCTTCCCTGGAAGATGCTGATAGGAGATCTTCTCTGCTCTTCCTGGCCGAGACGTGCCAGATATTCCTTGCAAGATGCTGGGAGGAGACCTGGTCTTATCTCCCTACCCAGATATTGCAGATTCTCTATAGAAAATGCTGATAGAAGACCTGTGCCAATCAACCTTGCAAGACATCACTGATCTGTTTGGTAAGATAGAAGACCTACGCTGATCTCCCTTGGTTGTGACTACTGATCATCCTTGCAAGATGCTGAGGCCAACCTGACAGAGATGGTCAAATGTGCGCATGCATCTCCGCCTTGAAAAGTCTGAACCCAGTTCAGGCATAAGGAGTCGCATATGGGGGTGAAATAATTCTTCCTCCTTCTCTCTGGATAATTTTGGATAGATATGCATAGGGATCACAACTCTTTTTCCCTTCTCATGTTTGCTTCAAAAGATTTGTAGGAAAAAATGGGACTTTTATCTATATTTGATAATTTTACATCAAGACTCTGGCATACACAGAATGCTATTCCCTTAGAGAGACATGTTTGGGTGCCCGTGAATGCGTGTGTGTGTGTATGTGTTTGTGTGTGTGTGTGTGAGTGTGTGTTGTGAAAACCTGAGTAAGACAGATGACTGGTGACCAGGTAAGGCCCTAACCAGCATGCAGACACAGAAACTCAGGTGGTGCAAAAAACATAGCATTATCCGGTGGTAAGCACAACATACCAATAATATAGACTTAGAAGCAGATGCTGCATGAGATGACCCGCAAAGCTATTTCGCATACTACCCTCACTGAAAATTATTCCCACTACCACTCCTGAAATCACATATGATAGGATCTTGCATGTGAGAGGGGATCACTGTGATGTGCCCTTCCTTGAAAACGCCACTGATCTTCCCTGCAAAATGCTGATAGAAATGTGCTCTGATCTGCCTTGCAAAATTGCTCATCTGTCTATCAAGATGGTGGAGAAGTATGCCCAGATATTCCTTGAAAGATGCCATCGATCTCCCATGCAAGATGGTGACAGAAGTCCTAATATAGTGTTCCAAATAAGAGGTCTTACTTGCAAGTTGTTGGGACAACCTCCTCTGAACACTCTTTCGCGATGTCGTTCATATTTCTTCATGGCGCTGAAAGAAGTCCTACTCTGATCTTCCTTATCTGCTTTGCAAGATGCTAATAGAAGACCTTCCATGGTCTTTCTCGCAAGATGCTGCAGGTATTCCCTGCACGTTGCCAGAGAAGCACTGCTCTGAACTGCCTTGCAAGATATTCCCGGTTGCCCTTAGCAGGTGCTGAGAGCACACCTTCTCTGATCTCCCTTTCAAGATGCTTCCATCAGCCTTGCAAGATGCTGATGGAAGACCTGGTCTGATCAGCCATGCCAGATTTTGCGGATCTTCTTACCAAGAGGCTCATTCAACACTTTCTCTGATCTTCCTTGCAAGATATGCCTGGGCTTCTTATCTGTCATGCAACATCTTGCTGATCTTCCTTGCATGATGTGCCTGGCCTTCTGATCTGCCATGCAACATCTTGCTGATCTTCCTTACAAGATGCTGGTACAAGACCTGCTCTGATCTTCCTCGCAAGCAATCCCTGGTCTTCCTTTTCGCGGTGCTGAGGGAAGACATGCTCTAATCTTTCTTGCAAGATTTTGCTGAACCGCCTTGCAACATGCTGACAGAAGACCTCCTCTGAACTGCCTTGCAAGATGTCGCCGATCTTCCTTGGAACACGCTGATACATGACCTGCTGTGATATTCCATGCAAAATATCCCTCGTCTTCCTTAAATCGTGCTGAGATAGGTCGTGTTCTGATCTTCCTGCAATATGCTTCTGATCTGCCTTGCAGGATGGTGATGGAAGACGTGATCTGATCTTCCTTGTAGATTTGGATGACCATGTTTGAAATATACAAGGCCTGCTCTGGTCTTCCTTGCAAAATGCTACTGATCTTCCCTGGAAGATGCTGATAGGAGATCTTCTCTGCTCTTCCTGGCCGAGACGTGCCAGATATACCTTGCAAGATGCTGGGAGGAGACCTGGTCTTATCTCCCTACCCAGATATTGCAGATTCTCCATAGAAAATGCTGATAGAAGACCTGTGCCAATCAACCTTGCAAGACATCACTGTTCTGTTTGGTAAGATAGAAGACCTACTCTGATCTCCCTTGGTTGTGACTACTGATCATCCTTGCAAGATGCTGAGGCCAACCTGACAGAGATGGTCAAATGTGCGCATGCATCTCCGCCTTGAAAAGTCTGAACCCAGTTCAGGCATAAGGAGTCGCATATGGGGGTGAAATAATTCTTCCTCCTTCTCTCTGGATAATTTTGGATAGATATGCATAGGGATCACAACTCTTTTTCCCTTCTTATGTTTGCTTCAAAAGATTTGTAGGAAAAAATGGGACTTTTATCTATATTTGATAATTTTACATCAAGACTCTGGCATACACAGAATGCTATTCCCTTAGAGAGACATGTTTGGGTGCCCCTGAATGCGTGTGTGTGTGTATGTGTTTGTGTGTGTGTGTGTGAGTGTGTGTTGTGAAAACCTGAGTAAGACAGATGACTGGTGACCAGGTAGGGCCCTAACCAGTATGCAGACACAGAAACTCAGGTGGTGCAAAAAACATAGCATTATCCGGTGGTAGGCACAACATACCAATAATATAGACCTAGAAGCAGATGCTGCATGAGATGACCCGCAAAGCTATTTCGCATACTACCCTCACTGAAAATTATTCCCAGTACCACTCCTGAAATCACATATGATAGGATCTTGCATGTGAGAGGGGATCGCTGTGATGTGCCCTTCCTTGAAAATGCCACTGATCTTCCCTGCAAAATGCTGATAGAAATGTGCTCTGATCTGCCTTGCAAAATTGCTCATCTGTCTATCAAGATGGTGGAGAAGTATGCCCAGATATTCCTTGAAAGATGCCATCGATCTCCCATGCAAGATGGTGACAGAAGTCCTAATATAGTGTTCCAAATAAGAGGTCTTACTTGCAAGTTGTTGGGAGAACCTCCTCTGAACACTCTTTCGCGATGTCGTTCATATTTCTTCATGGCGCTGAAAGAAGTCCTACTCTGATCTTCCCTATCTGCTTTGCAAGATGCTAATAGAAGACCTTCCATGGTCTTTCTCACAAGATGCTGCAGGTATTCCCTGCACGTTGCCAGAGAAGCACTGCTCTGAACTGCCTTGCAAGATATTCCCGGTTGCCCTTAGCAGGTGCTGAGAGCACACCTGCTCTGATCTCCCTTTCAAGATGCTTCCATCAGCCTTGCAAGATGCTGATGGAAGAGCTGGTCTGATCAGCCATGCCAGATTTTGCGGATCTTCTTACCAAGAGGCTCATTCAACACTTTCTCTGATCTTCCTTGCATGATGTGCCTGGCCTTCTGATCTGCCATGCAACATCTTGCTGATCTTCCTTGCAAGATGCTGGTACAAGACCTGCTCTGATCTTCCTCGCAAGCAATCCCTGGTCTTCCTTTTCGCGGTGCTGAGGGAAGACACGCTCTAATCTTTCTTGCAAGATTTTGCTGAACCGCCTTGCAACATGCTGACAGAAGACCTCCTCTGAACTGCCTTGCAAGTTGTCGCCGATCTTCCTTGGAACACGCTGATACATGACCTGGTGTGATATTCCATCCAAAATATCCCTCGTCTTCCTTAAATCGTGCTGAGATAGGTCGTGTTCCGAACTTCCTGCAATATGCTTCTGATCTGCCTTGCATGATGGTGATGGAAGACGTGATCTGATCTTCCTTGCAGATGTGGATGATCATGTTTGCAATATACAAGGCCTGCTCTGGTCTTCCATGCAAAATGCTACTGATCTTCTTTGGAAGATGCTGATAGCAGAGTTTTTCTGCTCTTCCATGCCAAGACGTGCCTGATGTTCCTTGCATGATTCGGGGAGGAGACCTGGTCTTATCTCCCTACCCACATATTGCAGATTCTCCATAGAAAATGCTGATAGAAGACCTGTGCCAATCAACCTTGCAAGACATCACTGATCTGTTTGGTAAGATAGAAGACCTACTCTGATCTCCCTTGGATGTGACTACTGAGCATCCTTGCAAGATGCTAAGGCCAACCTGACAGAGATGGTCAAATTTGCTCACGCATCTCCGCCTTGAAAAGGTCTGAACCCAGTTCAGGCATAAGGAGTCGCATATGGCGGTGAAATAATTCTTCCTCCTTCTCTCTGGAACATTTTGAATAGATATGCATAAGGATCACAACTCTTTTTCCCTTCTTATGTTTGCTTCAAAAGATTGGTAGGAATAAATAGGACTTTTATCTATATTTGATAATTTTACATCAAGACTTTGGCATACACAGAATGCTATTCCCTTAGAGAGACTTTTTTGGGTGGCCCAGAATGCCTGTGTTTGTGTGTGTGTGTGTGTGTGTTTGTGTGTGTGTGTTGTGAAAACCTGAGTAAGACAGATGACTGGTGAGCAGGCAGGGCCCTAACCAGCGTGCAGACACAGAAACTCAGGTGGTGCAAAAGACATAGCATAAAGCGGTGGTAGGCACAACATACCAATAATATAGACCTAGAAGCAGATGCTCCATGAGATGACCCGCAAAACTATTTCGCATACTACCCTCACTGAAAATTATTCCCAGTACCACTCCTGAAATCACATCTGATAGCATTTTGCATGTGAGAGCGGATCACTGTTATGTGCCCTTCCTTGGAAACGTCACTGATCTTCCCTGCAAAATGCTGACAGAAGATGTGCTCTGATCTGCCATGCATAATTGCTCATCTGTCTATCAAGATGCTGGGAGAAGTTCTGCCCAGATCTTCCTGAAAGATACCGTTGATCTGCCATGCCAATGGTGACAGAATTCCTAATATGGTGTTCCAAGTAAGAGGTCTTCCTTGCAAGTTGCTGGGAGAACCTCCTCTGAACTGTCTTTCGCGATGTCGTTCATATTTCTTCATAGCGCTGAAAGAAGTCCTACTCTGATCTTCCCTATCTGCTTTGCAAGATGCTGATAGAAGACCTTCCATGGTCTTTCTCACAAGATGCTGCAGGTATTCCCTGCAGGTTGCCAGAGAAGCACTGCTCTGAACTGCCTTGCAAGATATCTCCCGTCGCCCTTAGCAGGTGCTGAGAGCACACCTGCTCTGATCTCCCTTTCAAGATGCTTCCATCAGCCTTGCAAGATGCTGATGGAAGACCTGGTCTGATCAGCCATGCCAGATTTTGCGGATCTTCTTACCAAGAGGCTCATTCAACACTTTCTCTGATCTTCCTTGCAAGATATGCCTGGGCTTCTTATCTGTCATGCAACATCTTGCTGATCTTCCTTGCATGATGTGCCTGGCCTTCTGATCTGCCATGCAACATCTTGCTGATCTTCCTTGCAAGATGTTGGTACAAGACCTGCTCTGATCTTCCTCGCAAGCAATCCCTGGTCTTCCTTTCGGGGTGCTGAGGGGAGACACGCCCTGATCTTTCTTGCAAGATTTTGCTGAACCGCCTTGCAACATGCTGACAGAAGACCTCCTTTGACCTGCCTTGCAAGATGTCGCCAATCTTCCTTAAAACACGCTGATACATGTCCTGGTGTGATATTCCATGCAAAATATCCCTCGTCTTCCTTATATCGTGCTGAGATAGGACTGTTCCGATCTTCTTGCAACATGCTTCTGATCTGCCTTGCAAGATGGTGTTGGAAGACGTGCTCTGATCTTCCTTGTAGATGTGGATGATCATATTTGTAATATACAAGGCCTGCTCTGGTCTTCCTTGCAAAATGCTGCTGAATCTTTCTTCTAAGATGATGATAGGAGAGCTCTCTGCTCTTCCTTGCCAAGACGTGCCACATATTCCTTGCAAGATGCTGAGAGGAGACCTGGTCTAATCTTCCTACCAAGGTATGGCAGATTCTCCATAGAAGATGCTGATAGAAGACCTGTGCCTATCAACCTTGCAAGATATCACTGATCTGTTTGGTAAGTTAGAAGACCTGCTCTGATACCCTTTCATGTGACTACTGATCATCCTTACAAGAGGCTGAGGACAACCGGATGGAGACGTTCAAATGTGCGCATGCATCTCCACCTTGAAAAGGTCTGAACCCAGTTCAGGCATAAGGAGTTGCATATGGATGTGAAATAATTCTTCCTCCTTCTCTTTGGAAAATTTTGGATAGGTATGCATAGGGATCACAACTCATTTTTCTCTTCTTATGTTTGCCTCAAAAGATTTGTAGGAAATAATGAGATTTTTATCTATATTTGAAAGTTACACATCAAGACCCTGGCATACACAGAATGCTGCTCCCTTAGAGAGACATGTTTGGATGGCCCTGAATGTGTGTCTGTATCTGTGTGTGTGTGTGTGTGTGTGTGTGTGTGTGTGTGTGTTTTGTGTAAACTTGAGTAAGACAGATGACTGGTGACCAGGCAGGGTGCTAACCGGCCGGCAGATGCAGAAACTCAGGTAGTGCAAAAGACATTGCATAATCCGGTTGTAGGCACAACATGCCAATAATATAGACCTAGAAGCAGCTGCTCCATGAGATGACCCCCAAAGCTATTTCGCATAGTACCCTCACTAAAAATTATTCCCAGTACCACTCTGAAACTCACAAATGATAGGGTCTTACGTGTGAGATGGGATCACTGTGATGTGCCCTTCCTTGAAAATGCCACTGATCTTCCCTGCAAAATGCTGATAGAAGATGTGCTCTGATCTGCCTTGCAAAATTGCTCATCTGTCTATCAAGATGCTGAGCGAAGTCCTGCCCAGATCTTCGTTGAAAGATGCCGTCGATCTGCCATGCAAGATGGTGGCAGAAGACCTAATATGGTGTTGAAAGTCAGACGTCTTCCTTGCAAGTTGCTGGGAGAACCTCCTCTGAACTGTCTTTCGCGATGTCGTTCATATTTCTTCATGGCACTGAATGAAGTCCTACTCTGATCTTCCGTATCTGCCTTGCAAGATGCTAATAGAAGACCTGCCATGGTCTTTCTTGCAAGAGCTGCAGGTATTCCCTGACGTTGCCAGAGAAACACTGCTCTGAACTGCCTTGCAAGATATTCCCGATCGCCCTTAGCAGGTGCTGAGAGCACACCTGCTCTGATTTCCCTTTCAAGATGATTCCGTCAGCCTTGCAAGTTGCTGATGGAAGACCTGGTCTGATTTGCCATGCCAGATTTTTCGGATATTCTTACCAAGAGGCTGATACAACACTTCCTTTGATCTTCCTTGCAAGATATGACTGGCCTTCTGATCTGTCATGCAAGATATTGCTGATCTTCCATTGCAAGATGCAGGTACAAGACCTGCTCTGATCTTCCTCACAATCAATCCCTGGTCTTCCTTTCGCGGTGCTGAGGGGAGCCCCGCCTGATCTTTCTTGCAATATTTTGCTGAACCGCCTTGCAACATGCTGACCGAAGACCTCCTCTGACCTGCCCTGCAAGATGTCACCGATCTTCCTTGGAACACGCTGATACATGACCTGGTGGGATATTCCATGCAAAATATCCCTCGTCTTCCTTAAATCGTGCTGAGGTAGGTCCTGTTCAGATCTTCCTGCAATATTCTTCTGATCTGCCTTGCAAGATGGTGATGGAAGGCGTGCTCTGATCTTCCTTGCAGATGTGGATGATCATGTTTGCAATATACAAGGCCTGCTCTGGTCTTCCATGCAAAATGCTACTGATATTCCTTGGAAAATGCGGATAGGAGAGCTTCTCTGCTCTTCGTTGCCAAGACTTGCCTGATGTTCCTTGCAAGATTCGGGGAGGAGACCTGGTCTAATCTCCCTTCCAAGATATTGCAGATTCTCCATAGAAGACTCTGATAGAAGACCTGTGCCAATCAACCTTGCAAGACATCACTGATCTGTTTGGTAAGATGTAAAACCTGTTCTGATCTCCCTTGGATGTGACTACTGATCATCCTTGCAAGATGCTGAGGCCAACCTGACAGAGATGTTCAAATGTGCGTATGCATCTCCACCTTGAAAAGGTCTGAACCCACTTCAGGCATCAGGAGTCGCATATGTGGGTGAAATAATTCTTCCTCCTCCTCTCTGGAAAATTTTGGATAGGTATGCATAGGGATCACAACTCTTTTTTCTCTTCCTATGTTTGCTTCAAAGGATTTGTAGGAAAAAAATGGGACTTTTATCTATATTTGATAATTGTACATCCAGAAACTGGCATACACAGAATGCTACTCCCTTAGTGTAACATGTTTGCGTGGCCCTGTATGCGTGTGTGTGTGTGTCTGTGTGTGCTTGCACATCATATATGGCCGCTTGCATAGCATGGGTTTTACCAAACACCCCGACAGTCTGTCAACCAGAGGTCTAGGCCAGGCAAACACTGTGGTGACTTTTCTTGTGCTTATTTACGTATGTATGTCAAACTCACCCTGCTCATAAGGAAGTCTTCATGCGGTCTACCAGCCCTGGCTCCTCTCTCCTTAAAAACTTCAACTTTTCTTACTGCCGAATAGTATGGGTCCAGCATCTATTGCTCAAAATGAGTTTCCTGACTTTTTAAAATTTAAAATTTTGACATCGGGTTCATATCCAGAATAATGTATTTTAAAGATACTGATGGATGTTCTTGTTGGGTGTGAGCATATGGTGACTCCTGTGAGTGTATGTGTGTGTGAGTGTATGCGTGTGCTTGCACATCATACAAGAGTCTCAGTGTAGCGTAGAATTTACCAAACACCATGGAAGTCAATCTGCCAGTGGTTTAGGTCAGGCAAACACTGTGGAACCTTCTGATATGCCAATTTACAAATGATTCTCAAATTGGAGCTGATCTTAGGAGATGTGCAGGCTGTCAACCACCTCAGGCTGTACAATGACTAACAAATTCACCTCTTCCTAGGCAGCAATAATTCTGGGTCTTCTTTCATTTCTCATGTATTTCAGGGTTTTCTTTAATTATTAATTTTATATTCAGATTTTTATATTGAAGAATGTTATTTAAAGACACTTGCGATTTTCTTGCTGTGAAAGTCCAAATGTTAAAATCGTGTGTGTGTGTGTGTGTGTGTGTGTGTGTGTGTATGTTGTATAAACCTGAGTTAGACAGATGACTGATGACCAGGCAGGGCCATAACTGGCAGGCAGACACATAAACTCAGGTGGTGCAAAACACATATCATAATCCAGTGGTAGGAACAACATGCCAATAATATAGACCTAGAAGCAGCTGCTGCATGAGATGACCCACAAAGCTATTTCGCATTGTACCCTCTCTGAAAATTATTCCCAGTACGACTCCTGAACTCATAGATGATAGGATCTTACGTGTGAGATGGGATCACTGTGATGTAACCTTACTTGAAAATGCCACTGATCTTCCCTGCAAAATGCTGGTATAAGATCTGCTCTGATCTGCCTTGCTAAATTGCTCATCTGTCTATCAAGATGCTGGGAGAAGACCTGCCCAGATCTTCCTTAAAAGATGCCGTCGATCTGCCATGGAAGATGGTGACAGAAGGCGTAATATGGTGTTCCTAGTAAGAGGTCTTCCTTGCAAGATGCTGGGAGAACCTCCTCTGAACTCTCTTTCGAGATGTCGTTCATGTTTCTTCATTTTGTGGAAAGAAGTCCTACTCTGATCTTCCCTGATTTGCCTTGCAAGATGCTAATAGAAGACCTGCCATGGACTTTCTCACAAGATGCTGCAGCTCTTCGCTGCAAGTTGCCAGAGAAGCACTGCTCTGAACTGCCTTGCAAGATATCCCCGGTCGCCCTTAGCAGGTGCTGAGAGCAAACCTACTCTGATCTTCCTTTCAAGATGCTTCCATCAGTTTTGCAAGATGCTGATGGAAGACCTGGTCTGATCTGCCATGCCAGATTTTGCGGATGTCTACCAACAGACTGATACAACACTTTCTCTGATCTTCCTTGCAAGATATGCCTGGGTTTATAATCTGTCATGCAACATCTTGCTGATCTTCTTTGCAGGATGTGCCGTGCCTTCTGATCTGCCATGCAAGACATTGCTGGTCTTCTTTGCAAGACGCTGAATCAAGCCTGCTCTGATCTTCCTGGCAAATAATCCTTCGTCTTCATTTCGAGGCGCTCAGGGAACCTGCTCTGATCTTTTTGGCAAAATTTTGCTAATCTGCCTTGCATGATGCTGACAGAAGTCCTGCTCTGATTTGCCTTGCAAGTTGTCGCCGATCTTCCTTCGAACACACTCATACATGACCTGGTGTTATATTCCGTGCAAAATATCCCTCGTGTTCCTTAATTCGTGCTGAGATATGACCTGTTCTGATATTCTTGCAGCATGCTTCTGATCTGCCTTACAAGATGGTAATGGAAGACGTGCTCTGATCTTCCTTGCAGATGTGGATATTCATGTTTGAATTATACAAGACCTGCTTTGGTCTTCCTTGCAAAATGCTGCTGATCTTCCTTGGAAGGATGCTGACAGGAAAGTTTCTCTGCTCTTCCTTCCAATACGTGCCAGATATTCCTTGCACGATGCTGGGAGGAGACTTGGTCTAATCTACCAACCAAGATATTGCAGATTCTCCATAGTATATGCACACAGAAGACCTGTGCCAATCAACCTTACAAGACATCTCTGATCTGCTTGGTAAGATAGGAGACCTGCTCTGATCTCCCTTGGATGTGACTACTGATCATCCTTGCAAGATGCTGAGGCCAACCTGACGGAGACGTTCAAATATGCGCATGCATCTCCTCCTTCAAAAGGTTTGAACCCAGTTCAGTCATCAGGAGTCGCATTTGTGGGTGAAATAAATTTTTCTCCTCCTCTCTGGAAAATTTTGGATGGGTATGTGTAGGGTTCACAACTCTTTTTTCTCTTGTAATGTTTGCTTCAAAAGGTTTTTAGGAAAAAATGGGACTTTTATCTATATTTGATAATTGTACATCAAGACCCTGGCATATGTAGAATGCTACGCCCTTAGAGAGACGTATTTGGGTGGCCCTGAATGTGTGTGTGTGTGTGTCTGTGTGTGCTTGCACATCATATTTGGCTGCTTGCGTAGCATGGGTTTTACCAAACACCCCGATAGTCTGTCAACCTGTGGTCTAGGTCAGGCAAACACCGTGATGACTTCTCATATGCTTATTTACGTACATATGTCCAACTCACCCTGCTCATAAGGAGGTCTCCATGCGGTCAACCAGCCCTGACTCCTCTCTGTTTAAGAGCGTCAACTCTTCTTACTGTGGAATAGTATGGGTCCAGTTTCATTGCTCAAACAGTTTCCTGATTTTTTAAAATTTTAACATCGGGTTCAAATACAGAATAATGTATTTCAAAGATATTGACGGATGTTCTTGTTGGGTGTGCAAATGGTGACTCCTGTGAGTCTGTGTGTGTGTGAGCGTTTGCGTGTACTTGCACATCATACAAGAGTCTCTGTGTACTGTAGGATTTACCAAACACGTTGGAAGTCAGTCCACCAGTGGTCTACATCAGGCAAACACTGTGGAACCTTCTGATATGCCAGTTTACAAATATTTCTCATATTGGAGCTGCTCATAGGATCGGTGCAGATGTCAAACAACTCAGGCTACTCATTGGCTAACAAATTCACCTCCTCCTAGGCTGCAATAATTCTGGGTCTTGTTTCATTTCTCTCGTGTTTCAGGATTTTCTTTAATTATTAATTTTATAATCAGATTTTTATATTGAAGAATGTTATTTAAAGACACTTGCGATTTTCTTGCTGTGCAAGACCAAATGTTAAATCGTGTGTGTGTGTGTGTGTGTGTGTTGTGTAAACCTGAGTAAGACAGATGACTGATGACCAGGCAGGGCCATAACCGGCAGGCAGACACAGAAGCTCAGGTGGTGCAAAAGACAAAGCATAATCCAGTGGTTGGCACAACATGCCAATAATATAGACCTAGAAGCAGCTGCTGCATGAGATGACCCACAAAGCTATTTCACATGGTACCCTCTCTGAAAATTATTCCCAGTACCACTCCCGAACTCACAGATGATAGGATCTTACGTGTGAGATGGGATCACTGTGATGTACCCTTCCTTGAAAACGCCACTGATCTTCCCTGCAAAATGCTGATAGAAGATCTGCGCTGATCTGCCATGCAAAATTGCTCATCTGTCTATCAAGATGCTGGGCGAAGAACTGCGCAGATCTTCCTTGTAAGATACCATCAATCTGCCATGCAAGATGGTGACAGAAGTCCTAATATGGTGTTCCAAGTAAGAGGTCTTCCTTGCAAGGTGCTGGGAGAACCTCCTCTGAACTCTCTTTCGAGATGTCGTTCATATTTCTTCATGGTGCTGAAAGAAGTCCTACTCGGATCTTCCCTGACCTGCCTTGCAAGATATTGATAGAGGACCTCCCATGATCTTCCTCGAAAAATGCTTCAGTTCTTCCCCGCAAGTTGCCAGAGAAGGACTGCTCTGAACTGTATTGCAAGATATCCCCGGTCGCCCTTAGCAGGTGCTGAGAGCAAACCTGCTCTGATCTTCCTTTCAAGATGCTTCCATCAGCCTTGCAAGATGCTGATGGAAGACCTGGTCTGATCTGCCATGCCAGATTTTGCGAATCTTCTTACCACGAGGCTGATACAACACTTGCTCTGATCTCCCTTGCAAGATATGCCTTGGCTTCTGATCTGTCATGCAACATGTTGCTGATCTTCCTTGCAAGATGCTGGTATAAGACCTGCTCTGATCTTCCTTGCTAGCAATCACTGGTCTTCCTTTCGTGGTGCTGAGGAAAGACCCGCTCTGATCTTTCTGGCATGATTTTGCTGATCTGCCTTGCAAGATGCTGACAGAAGTCCTGCTCTTACCTGCCTTGCAAGATGTCAGCAATCTTCCTTGGAACACGCTGATACATGACCTGGTGTGATATTCCATGCAAAATATCCTTCGTCTTACTTAAATCGTGCTGAGATAGGACCTGTTCCGATCTTCTTGCAACATGTTTCTGATCTGCCTTGCAAGATGGCGATGGAAGACGTGCTCTGATCTTCCTTGCAGATGTGGATATTCATGTTTGCAATATACAAGACCTGCTCTGGTCTTCCTTGCAAAATGCTGCTGATCTTCCTTGGAACATGCTGATAGGAGAACTTCTCTGCTCTTCCTTGCCAATACGTGCCAGATATTACTTGCACGATGCTGGGAGGAAACCTGGTCTAATATCCCTACCAAGATATTGCAAATTCTCCATAGAAGATGCTCACAGAAGACCTGTGCCAATCCACCTTGCAAGATATCACTGATCTGCTTGGCAAGATAGGAGACCTGCTCTGATCTCCCTTGTATGTGACTACTGATCATCTTTGCAAGATGCTGAGGGCAACCTGACGGCGACTTTCAAATGTGTGCATGCATCTCCGCCTTGGAAAGGTCTGAATCCTGTTCAGGCATCAGGAGCTGCATATGTGGATGAAATTATTCTTCCTCCTCTCTGGAAAATTTTGAATGGGTATGCATAGGGTTCACAACTCTTTTTTCTCTTCTTATGTTTGCTTCAAAAGATTTGTAGGAAAAATGGGACTTATATCTATATTTGATAATTGTACATCAAGACCCTGGCATACGCAGAATGCTACGCCCTTAGAGAGACATATTTGGGTGGCCCTGAATGTCTGTGTGTTTGTGTGTCTGTGTGTGCTTGCACATCATATATGGCTGCTTGCGTAGTCTGGGTTTTACCAAACCCCCCTACAGTCTGTCAACCAGTGGTCCAAGCCAGGCAAACTGTGGTGACTTCTCATGTGCTTATTTACGTATGTTTTTCAAACTCACCCTGCTCATAAGGAGGTCTGCATGCGGTCGACCAGCTCTGACTCCTCTCTGGTTAAAAACTCCAGCTCTTCTTACTGTGGAATAGTATGGTTCCAGCTTTCATTGTTCAAAATCAGTTTCCTGATTTTTTTTAATTTTAAATTTTAACATCGGGTTCATATACAGAATAATGTATTTTAAAGATACTGACGGATGTTCTTGTTGGGTGTGCGCAAATCATGACTCCTGTGAGTCTGTGTTTGTGTGAGTGTGTGCGTGTGCTTGCACATCATACAAGAGTCTCTGTGTAGCATAGGAATTACCAAACACCTTGGAAGTCAAGCGACCAGGGTCTAGGTCAGGCAAACACTGTGGAACCTTCTGATATACCAATTTACCAATGTTTCCCAACTTGGAGCTGCTCAAAAATGCTGTGCAGGCTGTCTACCAACTCAGGGTGCTCAATGGCTAACAAATTCACTTCCTCCTAAGCTGCAATAATTCTGGGTCTTGTTTCATTTCTCACATGTTTCAGGATTTTCTTTAATTATTAATTTTGTATTCAGATTTTTATATTGAAGTATGCTATTTAAAGACACTTGCGATTATCTTGCTGTCTAAGTCCAAATGTTAACTCCTGTGTGTGTGTGTGTGTGTGTGTGTGTGTGTGTGTGTCTTGTGTAAACCTGAGTAAGACAGGTAAATGACTGATGACCAGGCAGGGCCTTACTGACAGGTAGACACAGAAACTCAGTTGGTGCAAAAAACATAGCATAATTCAGTGGTTGGCACAACATACAAGTAATATAGACCTAGAAGCAGCTGCTGCATGAGATGACCTGCAAAGATATTTTGCATAGTACCCTCTCTCAAAAATGTTCTCAGCACCATTCCCTAACCCCAAATTGATAGAATCTTACTTGTAAGAATGGATCAATCTGATGTGCTCTTCCTTTGAAACACCACGTACTTCCCTGCAAAATGCTCATGGAAGACCTGCTCTGATCTGCTTTGCAAAATTTTGCTTATTTGTCAAGATGCTGGGAGAAGACCTGCCCAGATCTTCCTTGAAATATGTCATGGATCTCCCACGGAAGACAGTGACAGAACACTTCCTATGGTTTTCCTTGTAACGGTCTCTAATCTTCCTGGCAAGATGCTGGGAGAACCTTCTCTGATCTCTCTTTCAAAATGTCGCTGATATTCCTTAATTGTGCTGAGAGAAGGCACACTCTGATCATCCCTGATCTGTCTTGCAGGATGCTGATAGAAGAACTGCCATGATCTTCCTTGTAAGATGCTCCAGCTCTTCCCTGCAAATTGCCAGAGAAGACCTGCTCTGATCTGCCTGGCAAGTTTGTGCTTATCTGCCTTGCAATATATCCCTGGTACTCCTTAACATGTGCTGAAAGAAGACCTGCTCTGATCTTCCTTGCAAGTTATTCCTGGACTTCCTTTAGAGGTGCTGAGGAAAGACCCCCTCTGATCTTTCTGGCAAGATTTTGCTGATCTGCCTTGCAAGATGCTGACAGAAGACCTGCTCTGACCTGCCTTGGGAGATGTCGCTGATCTTCCTTCGAAGATGCTTATTAATGACCTGGTGTGATATTCCATGCAAAATATCCCTCATCTTTCCAAAATAGTGCTGAGATGAGACCTGTTCCGACCTTCTTGCAACATTCTTCTGAACTGCCTTGCAAGATGGTGATGGAAGGCGTGCTCTGATCTTCCTTGCAGATGTGGATGATCATGTTTACAATAGAGAAGACCTGCTCTGGTCTTCCTTGCAAAATGCTGCTTATCTTCCTTGGAAGATGCTGATAGGAGAGCTGCTCTGGTCTTCCTGGCCAAGATGTGGCAGATATTCCTTGCAAGGTGCTGTGATTGGACCTGGTCTAATCTACCTACCAAGATATTGCAGATTCTCCATAGAAGATGCTGATAGAAGACCTGCGCTGATCAACCTTGCAAGACATCACTTATCTGCATGGCAAGATAGAAAACTGCTCTGATCTCCTTTGTATGTGACTACTGATCATCCTTGCAAAATACTGAGGGCAACCTGACGGAGATGTTCTAGTATGCTCATCCATCTCCACCTTCAATGAGTATGAGCCCAGTGTGGGCATCAGCAGGCCCACAGGTGGATCAAATAATTCTCCCTCCTTCTATTTGGCAAATTTTGGTTAGGTATTCATAGGATTCACTTCTCTTTTTCTACTCTTATGTTTGCTTCAAAAGGTTTGTATGAAAAATAGGACTTTTATCTATATTTTATAATTGTACATCAAGACCCTGGCATACCCAGAATACTCTGCCCCAAGAGAGACACGTTTCGGGGGCCCTGAATGTGTTTGTGTCTGTATGTGTCTGTGTGTGCTTGTACATCATGCATGACTGTTTGTGTAGCGTGGGTTTTACCAAACACATCGATAGTCAGTCAACCAGTGGTCTAGGTCAACCAAACACTCTGGTACCTTTCATGTGCTTATTTATGCATGTTTGTTGAACTCACCCTGCTCATAGGAGGTCTGCATATTGTCAACCAGCGCTGGCTCCTCTCTGGCTAAAAATTTCACCTCTTCCTCCTGCGGAATATTATGGGTGCTGCTTTCATTTCTCAAACTTTTCATGATTGTTTTTAAATTTTTAATTTTAACATCTGGGTTATATATAGAATAATGTATTTTAAAGGGACTGGCGGATGATTTTGTCGGGTGTGTGCAAGTGGTGACTCGTGTATGTGTGTATGTGTGTGTGTGTGTGTGTGTGTGTGCTTGCACATCATTCAAGAGTCTTTGTGTAGCGTAGGTTTTATCAAACACTTTGGGGATCAGTCGACGATTGGTCTAGGTCAGGCAACCACTGTAGTACCTTCTGATATCCCAATTTATATATGTTTGTCAAATTGGCCCTGCTCATAGGAGCTGTACATATTGTCAAACAACTGTGGCTACTCAATGGCTAACAAATTCACCTTTTTCTACTCTGGAATAGTTCTGTGTGCTGGTTTCATTTCTTACATGTTTCAGGATTCTTTATAATTATTAATTTTAAAATCCGATTTTTATATTAAAATGTTATTTAAAGATACTGGGCAATTATCTTGACGGGCAAGCCCAAATTTTGACTCATGTGTATGTACATGTGTGTGCGCGCGTGTGTCTGAGTGTATGGTGTGAACCTGAGAAAGACAGATGAGTCAGGACCAGGCAGGGCCTAACCCACAGGCAGAAACACAAACTAAGGTGGTG
Organism: Tenrec ecaudatus; assembly: GCF_050624435.1. NCBI lineage: Eukaryota > Metazoa > Chordata > Mammalia > Afrosoricida > Tenrecidae > Tenrec > Tenrec ecaudatus. Next base: position 14,139,648 of record NC_134532.1, read on the forward strand.
CAAAAAAAAAAAAAGAAAAGAAACAAAATCCAATGGTAGACACAACGTGCTGATAATACACACCTAGAAGTAGCTGTCATAATTCCATTCTCTGGAGCTCGGACCCTCTTGATATGTCCAAAATGCAGTAGATGAAGTCCCATCATGCTCTCTTCTAGAGAGACCTCTGTCTGTATTTGTTCCAACACAGATAAGATCACTTTGTGAGGAATCTGTTATACAGTCCTTGGTCCTCACCATACCATAATTCAAAGATACCAGTAATCATTCTGTTTTTCTACTTTATGGCCACCCTTTTCAGAGTATGATACCATTTAAAATACCATGGCTTGAATCAAGTGCACCTTATTCCTCAAGGTGATAACTTTGTAATTAACATTTAAAAATCTTTACAGCTGATTCACGAAATGCAATATGCCATTTGATTAAATTTTACCGTGGACCCAAGTAAAATGAAAATGAAATCTGGAAGGACTATCTTGAAAGTCTTGAAAGGGTAAAGTTGTGTAGTTGTGTATATGGATGCATACAGAAGTAACTTGAAGTGTTTGAACGAGGTATTTCCTTCCACTGCTTATTTTATTCATTTATATTATGGAAAGGACACAGTGATACTGATTTTATACTTGGCATTATAATCCAAATCTTTGCTGTATTTTTCATTGCTCAAAGTTGATGTCCAATATGGAGTCACATTGGGAACATATTGCTTTTATTTGTCATGCATTACCATTTATATATTTTTATGACATTGGGTATTTGCAATTATTTCATCATTTTGAGCTATATACTCATGAAAATGAATTGATGTAGTAGAAAACTCTGTGCTGTGTGTTTTCTATTTTTCCTTTAGGTTTACAGTGTTTTTCATCTCAAAGTCCCTTATGTTAGCATGTTGCTGTTTCCACTATCAGGAAGTTGTTTCATACATTTAAGTCACATCACTTTTTATACTTTGCTTTCTGTCTTGAAGTCCCTAACCTTTTATTTTTACTTTTGCATAATTATAACTGGCTCCTTGTGTTGCCAGCTTTTCAGTGCTTTTATAAATCTAAAGGTCATCGTTGCACCGTGGCACTTACAAGTAGAACAATTTTACTATTGTTAAAAGTGCTCATGCCTCACCTATTGAACACCATATTCCCAAATTCCTGGCAATCACTGATCTGTTTCTCAGTTCTTTATAGATTTGCTTAAAAAAAAGTTATATTGAAACCATATAGTAAGTACTATTTTCAAAATGCCTACTTCAAATTTAGATGTATCCAAATGTTTCCACTGTGTGATGGGTCTTTAAAAAAAACCCACTAATAATATTCATTGTGTGGTTATACCATTGATTTTAAAATTTATTCATATATTGAGAGCCATGCTGATTACTAAAAGTTTCAGTAATTATGTATAAATCATTATTGTGCAGCGTTTGGCGGCATACGTTTTTAACTGATGGAGGCACACACTTAGGAAAATGTTGCAGGATAAAGTGGCAAAACAATGTTAGGCTTTGTAAGAAACTGTCTGCATATTTCTCAAAGTAACTGAACCATTTTATATTCTAATAATTGATTCAGGAGAATCCCTGTGCTGTGCTCATATGGGACCGAGCTACTTTGTTAACATTTGGGGATGGGAAATATTTACTTTATAAAATCAGTAGTATCATCTCATATTATTTCAATTTGCATTTTCAATAATAAAAATATTTTAATAATCTTTCCATATAGTTATTTGTAATTAAGTGCTCCTTTGTTGACATATTTGATCAGTTATTCTGCTAATTATATTTTTATTTTAAAATCATATTGCTTACAAAAGAGTGGTTTACTTTTTTAGCTAAAATTAATTTATCACATAGATCATTTTTTAAAATTTCCAAATCTATTGCACGGTTTTCATTCCCTTGTTAAAGAATTTTGTCCCCACAGTTAAAGTTTAAAAATTTTGGTCACACCCTGTTAATAAATCTTTAATTTTCTGTACAAATTCTTGTGGTGTTCTATCTAAAATCTTCATTACCAAGTTTAAGCTTTTGCATATATTCTCGTTTTACAGTGTTGTTTACATTTTGATAAATGACCAATACTAATTTATTAGTATTAGTGTTGTAGGATGGGTACAGAGAGGGCCAATATTTCTCAGTTACTATTGTCATATCACAGAAACCAAATGAATTCAAAAGATTCTAAGTTTTATTTTCTCATGTATGGGAAAGGAGAATGGCGGGGTGGGGGCAGGGAGGCAGTGTCCTTCTTCCAAACTCTAGTCTCCCTGTCTCTGTTTTCAAGGCTTAGCGAAACAATTCTTTCAGACACAAATCTTGGAATTACAGGTACATGCTAGGAAAATAAACTTTTGTTTTATTAAAGATCGTATGTCACAGGGCTTCCATTACTTAATTCTCACAACCATCGCGTCAGAGCAACACCCTTCGGGTTCCTGAGTCTGAAACTGATTAGTGAGTAGAAAGCCCAGTCTTTCTCCTGGTGAGCGGTTGGGTGCTTAGAATTACTCCTACCACGGGGATCACAGTCTAACTCGTAACCACTGTACCAACAGGGCTTTCCCATTATTTAGGGACTGTACATCTTGAAGAGACAGACCAGTTGTGCAGTTCTTTGCCCTTGGTGAAGGGAGGAAGGAAGCATGAAAGATTCAAAACATTCAGATAAAAATAGTATCGTTTTCAGCAAACTGTAATACATTTTCAGTGTTGATTAACATCAGGCTACCTCTTCCACCTTCCTATATCAATAGGGATTTAATTCTTCCAACTGTCCCATTCAGTAGAAGGCATTGAGGTTAGTGTATATTTGTGTATAGTAACTCCAACCCATGTATTCTATAAGAACATTAACAAGAATCATTTTCTTTAAAAAAAAGTGTTTAATCAGATCCTGTAATTCTTTGTTTGAGAAACTGATATCATGCCTTTGATCATTCACCTCGATGTCTTTTTATTCCTCTCCTTAGTAATTAACATATCTAAAGTGCACAAGTATATGTATATAGTTCAATAAATGTTAGCTCTGTATACACATAAGTTTTCTACTCCTATGAAGAGTTACCATTTTGGAAATTCACAGGGACAATACAACCTTGTCCCATAGGGCCACTATGAGACAAAATGACTTGATGACAGTCATTCCTTTTTTTTTACACATGTACATATCATACAGTTCAGCACAACAAGTTCCCATGCATGTTTGACCACTCTCCACAACCTCTCCTCATACTGATTATCTTCACTTGATAATGGTGTTATTCTGGGTTGCCTAGAAAAACAAATTCATAGAGACTCATATGTGTATAAGAAAGAGCTTTATATCCAAGAGCATTTGTATATTAAGAAAACATCCCAGCCCAATCCAGATGAAAACCATAAGTCCAATATTAGCCCATATGTCCAGTTCCAGTCTGTAAATTCCTCTTTAGACTCATGCAAAGCATGCAATGATGCCAAGTGCAGGAAGATCACAGGCCAGTGGGTGGAAAGTCTCAATCCATGTCAGTGGAAGCATCTCAACACTGGCAGGGGTCTCCACGTGGCTCCTCCAGCTCCTGGACTTTACAGTAGCTCTATGTGTCTTGTCAGCAGAAATGTCTATCAGGAAGTGAGTGTGTGTCCTACCTCCAATGAGCTATTTATCCCCCTTGTTCCTCCAAATGTGGTCATCAAGCTGTGACCCTTCACTCTTAAGAGTCTCAGGTTGACAGCAGATTAGGTAACAACCACGTGCATATTAATAAAGCTCAAGGTGGAGTTACCTCACCTTATCACCTGTGGCAATGAGCAGGTCACAGTCCATGTGTGGATAGTATATAGAAGCACCTCCAGCGGGCCACACCATTGTATCCCTCTTTTTACTTGTGAACAAAAGACAGAACATTTAGAAAGCTAGAACAACTAACTAACCCAGCAAGTTGAAACATGAGTGCTAATTATTTAAACACCTGTGAGTAGAACTCAGCGTGAGCTCAATACAAACTTCTCATTCAGAAGGGGCAGGTCTGGCAGGGTGCATGGGTGGTTTAAACATAGGAACCCACCCAGTCAAAGTAGCAGAGGGCAAGAACATTCATTGAAACTTGAGGTTATTCTCAGAAATCAAGCATTAACATAGAGCATTGATTTCTTTCCTATTAATTTCTTGAGTTTCTTAACTTTTAACCAATAAACTTTCATTACAGTTTCATTAAGATATCATGGTTCCAGTGTTCTGGGATGTGAATGCAGCATGCCAGCATGAGAAGGGAGTCAGTGGAGGGGCCTGAGGACTCGACACCCATCCAGCTAAGTGGACAACTACTCCCCCTCCAGAATTTACTTTAGAGGACAGCACTAAAACTGCAGCAAGGGCAGAGGGAGATGTCTAATCAGAGCACACGGGAGCAAATGAATGGGGAGGAAGAGAGTCGGACACATCCTGGCCCACCAGGCCTGGAGGATGCTATCCCCACTACAAAGAGCAAAGGGGCAGAGTGGACCATATGGATGATTCCACTATGAGACATGCCATCCCTCACTGACCCAGGGCCCTATGGGGGACAATGCTGGAGACTCAGTGTCGGGACTGGCCCAGACTGACCCCACCACACGGAGGCTTGCGGCAGAGCAACGGGTGAGCAGAGCAAAAAGCCCCCGAGGGAGTACAAAGGATAGACTCTGGAGCCAGAGCATGGCACCCCATCAGACTTAACTGGAGGACACACCTAGAGTTCAAAAACCAGACCTTGATCTATTTACAGGTTTTTCTTTTAAAAAATTTTTTCTTTATTCTTAAATTAATTTATTCTTTTATGGGTTATTGTTTTATTTTTTGGATTGCTTTTGCAGTCATTTATTTTTATTTACAGTTTGTGTTCAATGAAAACAATTCCATAACATGAGGTTACTATGAATCAAAGCATAAATAAACAAACACATTATACAAGTCCAAACAGATGTACAGCATTCAGAGATGAAGCAAAAGAGAGTACATTAGCACACACAGTAGTTTGAGATCGGTGGAATGGGGCTGTTCTTGTCTAGAGGTTTTAAACAATGGGGAAAAATGACTGGTTAACAACACTACTGTGTTCATATTCGATACTGGGGCATCCAAGCATCAGTGCGTGCCTATGCAAACAAAAGACTTCATGGAGTGGGTACATTAAAAGATTTCTGTACTGAGGAGGTTATTAAAGATTTACTTTCCAGAAGTAAGCCTACTTTGGGCTTAGGACCAGTTTCTAACTACCTAAAAATATTGACTGATACAGAAAATTGTTCCAAATGTGACTATTCTGATTCTTAAAGGTAAAAAAAAAAGAAAGGTATTTACAGGAGTATAAAAGTTTTCATGAATTTAATGCAATTAGCTTCCAGTCTTCACTTCCCAAATCCTTGATTTACTTTATTTTTGGCTCCTTCACATGTTTTTATTTCAAGATTTCTTTTGCTCAACTTTCAGAACAAATTTGTGCAGTTTAAAATGTGTAACCAATGCAGAAATTAAAAAGCAGCATTTTAAAATTAGTTGAGGTCACTGTACCTCCTATTCTTTGCAATCAGTTTTAGCTAAATGAAGCGGTGTTCTTGTGGAATGGGAATAGGTGATCCAAAATGACTACCACTTGATATTATAAGTGTATGAGCAAAATTCACTCATTACGCTTGGACGTAGGGCACAGCGCAGCGCAATCCCTCATTCCGGCCATTTGTCAACTACATAAAACACCAAATGCAATGCCAAGTCCAAAGCCTCAAAGTATGAGGTCAGGTCCCAAGAGAACAGTGATAGTTTAATAATGTAAAACTTTCATCTAGAGTCTGTCAGCCTTAGATTAGTACTGCCGAAACAATGCATGGAAGATCTGGAGGGACCTTCTAATATACATGTAAATAAAACCATGGAAGCATTTAATATTACCTAATCACTTCATGGCCTTATAGATTTCAAGAACAAATGAACCTCAATTCCATAGCCCATCGTTTATCTCTAGAAAAGATAAAAACCATTTCCCGCCCCTCCCCCATAAGGTAGCATTTTCACTGTCCATAATTCTTAGTCCACATTTAAAGAACCCGTCTCTTAATTTTTGGATGTTGTCACTCTTCGGCTTGTACATGGAACTCATGACAATGGCTTTCATCATCTCGTCAAACTCTTCGTGCGTTCTTCCAATCAGCAATCGGTGAAATCTGAGATTCTCAACATCTGAGTCGATGAAGCAGGTGCGGAAACAGTTGATTGAAGGAAGATCTGCTTTTCCATGCATACTGGACTTGCAGCCACCATGCGGATTGAGTAGAGAAGATAGGAATGTAGAGGTGTTTCTTGGCCTGAGTCTCTTAACAGAAGAGATGCAGAAGGGAGAGTGCGACCATGAAGAGACTAGATGTACACTGCAGGGAGCCTCCGTTTCCCTTGGTGGTGGCATTAGGTGGACTTGTGGCAGCCGAGGTAAAGTGGGAAGAGTTCGTTACAGGAGCTGTAGTCGTGTTATTTGAATAAATCTGCGTGGGGAGGAGCAGCAGCCCCAGCCCGAGCCTGGCCCACCATCGCTCTGCCCATGTCCGCTCTGTTGGTGCCCTCTGCATCTCCCAAGGTTCTGGCAGCGCAGAGAAGCACCCCTTGGAGTCTGGCGTGGCAAGGTCAGGTCATTGGTTTTTTTGTTGTCATTGCTGTGTTCTCATTTGTCGCCTTGTCTTGCTATGCCTTGATTTTTGGTGCATATTATCTCTACAGACCTATCTAGATAAGATAGGCTGGATGAATAGTCTGGAGGAGAAAACAACAGCACTGATGGTGGGGGGGAAGCATGGAAGAGGGGGAGGCGGGGATAAGGAGGTGGTGGTGACCAACCCAGGGACACGGGAGCAACAAGTAATCCAAAATTAGTAGCAAGGAGAGTGTGAGATGCCTGGTAAGTATTCAGCAAATGCAATGTAATCGAGGGAAATTACTGAAACCCAAAGGAAGGCTGAGCATAATAGTGGGACAAGAGGAAAATAAAAGGAAATAGAGGAAAGAACTAGGAGAAAAAGCATATTTATAGAGGTCTAAATACAGGCATGTACATATTTAAATATATTTATATAAGATTGTGGGGAAACAGATCTATGTGCATATAATAAATTTAGTATTAAGGCAGCAGATGGGCATTGGGCCTCCACTCAAGCACTTACTCAATGCAAGAACACGTTGTTCTATTAAATTGGCATTCCAGAATACACACCTTCCAGGCACGATTGTTGAAGAAAAATGTGTGCATAAGCAAATGTGGTGAAGAAAGCTGACGGTGCCCGGCTATCAAAAAATATAGCGTCTAGGGTCTTAAAGTCTTGAAGATAAACAAGCGGTCATGTAGCTCAGAAGAAACAAAGCCCACATGGAAGTAGCACATCAGCCTGTGTGACCACGAGGTGTCGAAGGGATCAGGTATCAGGCATCAAAGAACAAAAAATCATATCATTGTAAATGAGGGTGGATGCAGAGTGGAGACCCAAAGCCCATCTGTAGGCAACTGGACACTGAAGGGTTGCAGGGAGATGAGCCAGTCAGGGTGCAGGGTAGCAACGATGAAACATAACTTTCCTCTAGTTCTTAAATGCTTCCTCCCTCTACTATCATGATCCCAATTCTACCTTACAAATCTAGCTAGACCAGAGGATGTACACAGGTACAGACAGGGATGTGAACACAGGGAATCCAAGACAGATGAACCCTTCAGAAACAGTGGTGAGAGTTGTGATACCTGGAGCGTGGAGAGAAGGCGGGGTAGAAAGGGAAAACGGATTGCAAGAATCTACATATAACGTCCTCCTTGGGGGATGAACAACAGAAAAGTTGATGAAGGGATTCACCGTCGGACAGTGTAAGATATGACAAAATAATAACATAAATCATGAAGGGTTCAGGAGGGAGGGGGAAAATGAAGAGCTGATACCAAGGGCTCACATAGAAAGCAAATGTTTTGAGAATCACGATGGCAACAAATGTACAAATGTACTCGACACAATGGATGTATGTATGGATTATGATAAGAATTGTACGAGCCCCCAGTAAAATGACCTTTTTAAAGATATCATGGTTCCACCAGTAAAATAATAATATGATTTTTGTTAGCTTTCATTGAATTGCTTGCAAATCACAGAGCCTCAAGTACAATAGAATGAAACAGTGCCTTCTGCACCATCTTCATAGTCTTTCCATGTTTGTTACCTTTGTTATCATCACAGTGTTACTCTATCTTGGGGACCCTGTATTTCAACATATATGCAGTCCTTTTCCAGAGAATAGTCCATCCTGATATGGTGTCCAAAGTCTGTGTATAAAAACCTTGTCTCTGGCGATGCCTAGAGGGTGGAGAGAATGTGGGATGGAAATGCGGAACTGATTACAAGAATCTACGTATAGCCTCCTCCCTGGGGAATGGACAGCAGAGAAGAGGGCGGGGGGAGACGTCAGACAGTGTAACATATGACAAAATAATAATTTATGAATTCTGAAGGGTTTATGAGGGAGGGGTGTGGGGAGGCAGGGGGAAAAGGAGGAGCCGATATTAAGGGCTCAAGTAGAAGGCAAATGTTTTAAGAATGTTGATGGCAACAAATGTACATATGTGCTTGACACAATGGATGGGTGTATGGATTGTGATAAGAATGGCATGAGCCCCCAGTAAAATGATATAAAAAAAACATGTCTCTTAACTTCCAATGAGAATTCTGGATGTCCTGCTTCTTCAACTGGTCTCTTTGAAGATATTATTATTATTTATTTTAAGAGGAACACCACTAACCCATTTCTATCTCTTCATTCAGGAACATATCACTTAACATGCTCATTGTTTTTTATCCATCTTAACATACAGCTTGGTGGTGCTTTTGAAGGCATCCCAGAAGACCACATTTTATTTAGTCTGTTAATCCAGAGACCACAAATCTGGGATGATTTCCAAGCTCAGCCCCTTCAAATGCCTTGTGACTAACTGCCAGCCTGCCTTTAGGAGAACAAAAGTAGGTGATGATCCTGGTAGTATATATACTGAGCTTGTTTTCAGTTAGTAAAATTCAGAACCATGAAAGGAAGATCATCATGTGCTTCAATATTCCCAATCTCTCTTCAATTCTTATTTGTCTCATTCATATGCAATCCTTGTATGAATATCCTGTGTGAGAACTTTGTATGAATTTGTGTAAGCAAAAGTTTTCCAGGATATAAGTATCAATGGATGTTGGTTTCAGCATATTGTATTTGTGTGAAAAAATTTATAAACACTCATATGTGTATAAGAAAAAAGCTTTATTTACAAGAGCAATTGAATATTAAGAAAATATCCCAGCCCAGTCCAGATCAAGTCCATAAGCCCAATATTAGCCCAGATGTGCAATACTAGTCCATAAATTCCTTGTTACACTCACCCAACCAATCAGTGATGGATGCAGGAAGATCACAGGCCAATGGGTGGAAAGTCTTGTGAATCCAGTGGCAGTAGAAGCACCTCAGTGCCAGCAGGGGTCTCCCCATGGCTCCTACATCTCCCAGGGCTCTGGCTCCATCAGCCCACCCCCACTGAACTATTTATCTCCTTAGCGCCTCCAAAGAGGTCATCAAGCTGCTACCTGATTGAAAGGCTAATCTTCACCCCCTTTACTCTTAAGTATGTGCTTTTTGTTTTGTTTTTTTGGGTTAGGTCGGTTCATTCATTTCCAACTCATAACAACTCTATACGAAAAAGAACAAAACAACATACAATATTGAGTCATCTTCATTTTGGTTCATAACTTTGAGCCCATTATTGAAGCAATTGTGTCATTCTGTCTCCTCATGAGCCTTACTCTATTTGACTGTCCTCTACTTTGCCAAGTATGATACCCTTTTCCAAACTGGGCTCTCTTGATATCATGTTCAAAAATGTGAGATGAAGTACCATCATCCTGGTTTCTAAGGAATATTCTGGATATACTACACTGAGAAAGATTTGTTTGTTCCTTTGGCCAAACCAAAAGCACTAGCATTAAGTCAGTGCTGACTCATAGCGACCGCCATGTGGGTTTCCAAGACAGTAATGGTTTACAGGAATAGAAAGTCCAGTTTTTTTTCCTGAGGAGCTTCTGCTGCTGGTGGTTCATCAGTTAACTTTTACTCTGCGATCCACATGGTTGGTTCCCTTGACAGTCCATGGTAATACCAGTATTCCTCAATAGCACCACAATTCACTTGCAATGATTCTTTACTCTTCTTTATTCAGTGCTCAACTTTCACAAGCATATGAAGCAATTGAAAATACCACCACTTGAGTTAAACTTGATATGAAGACATATGGCAGTAAATTTGATTTAAGTAAAGACATGGTTACCAAATTTAGCAATATTTTTGGTGATTTGGATGTTGTCTGATCACACCACAACATTCCATTGTTTAAATATAGACTAACGTAGGTGTCATGAATCAGAAGAGATATGGCCCTGGTGTGTGGTAGATATTTTCATTAGCTATTTACATAGTCATTTATCTTCCTTTCTGTCTGGCTGTTTCTCTCTCTCTCTCTCTCTCTCTCTCTCTCTCTCTCTCTCTCTCTCTCTCTCTCTCTCTCTCTCTCTCTCTCTTTCTCTCTCTGTTGATATCTGTCTCTACCTATCACTTGGAATAAAAATGTCCTCGTTCTGTGGCTGCATACAGCTCCCAGAACAGAATACACTCTTGTGTGGATTAAGAGAACACTGCAGTAGATAAAGTGAACACTTCAGAAGAAATCTGGGTTACCCTAAAGGCACTGCTAGCAGCATTCTTTGAGTGGGAGGAGCAGTCCTGTTCACCTTGATGTACAAATGTACCTCCAACATGCAAATACCTCTTTGGCAGCCACATGAAGTCATGGCACGCATATACTTAAATTTTAAATCCTCGTTACTCTGGAGAGCATTTTTTTGGTGTCCTAAATCTTATCCACATGAACATGAAGCATGTGTGGGTTTTCCTTTCTGGTGGCAACTCTTGGAGGCGAGTGCTTCAGGGACTCCTACATGAAGTCTGGGGATGCTACATGTGAGCACATGACTCTCTGTTTCTCTTCATCCCCAGGTGTCCTGGCTCAGGTGCAGCTACAAGAGTCAGGCCCTGGACTGGTGAAGCCCTCCCAGACCTTGTCTCTCATCTATGCTGTCTCTGGATTCTCTTCAGCTATTATCTGTACTGGATTGGCAGGCTCCAGGAAAGGGCCTGGGGTGAGTTGAGGTAATAACATGATGGGAAAATATACTACAATTCATCTCTCCAGTCATGATCCAGCATCACCAAGGGCATTTCCAAGAGCCAAGTTATTTAAAATTGAGCTCTGTGAATCCTGAGAACACAGCATGTATTGCTGTGCTAGAGACCCAGTGAGGGGAAGTCAGTGTCAGCCCAGACACAAACCTCCCTGCAACAGGCCATGGTTCCAAGACATGCACGGGAGAGGAGTCAGGGATGCTTTCCTCTCAGAAGCTACGGTTTCCCCCACACTTTCAGCACATCTCTAGGGATTATCTTGTATACACTCTGGGGAATCATCATGTATCTGAAAGTGCCTTCTTGTCATTGGAATGGGCTTTGTCTATCTTTGACCATGTATATAACAGAGTTCACACTTATATGTCTTGATGAGATATGTCTGCAATTGACTGTACTAACTAGAATTATTTGTTGTCAAGACAGAGACATTCCAAATCACCATACACCACCAGAGTCTATGGCAACTCACAGTGATGCCATTGTGAGTTTCTGAGACTATACTTGTTTACAGGAGTAAAAAGCCCTTTCTTCCAGAGAACAACTGGTTGTTTTAAACTGTATACATGCAGATCTCAGCCCAACACATAACTACTTTACTCAAGAGGGATCCTTAAAGAAACCTTAATGCAGGAAAAATCTCTCTTGTGAGTCCCAAATTTTCTCTAAGCAATCAGATGTATTGATACATGCTCACACATGTATATTTATGTAATAATTTTAACTTACAGTGACCTGGATAATATTGCATGTGTTGATATTATTAGGTACGCTTGAGTTGGCTTCAACTCAGAGATCCTATGTACAACAGGGTGAAATGCTGCCCGGATGTGCACCATCCTAACAATCATTCCTGTTTGGACTGATCATTGCCGCCTTTGTGATAATTCATCTCATTAAAATTCTCTCTCATTTTAATTGACATTTTACTTTATCAACCACAAGACCATTCTCCGGGGACTAGTTCCTCGTGATGACATGACCAAATAAGTGCAATGAAGTCTTACTCGAATGCTTCAAAGAAATATTCATGATGTTGGACAACAGAAAAATGAGTGAAGGGAGACATCGGACAGTGTAAGATATGACAAAATAATAATTTATAAATCATCAAGGGTTCATGACGGAGGGGGGAGAGGGGACGGAGGGGAAAAAATGAGGAGCTGATACCAAGGGCTCAAGTAGAAAACAAATGTTTTAAGGATGATTTTAACAAATGTACATATGTGCTTCAGCCAACGTATGTATGTATGGATTGTGATAAGAGTTGTACGAGCCTCCAATAAAATGATTTAAAAAAAAGAAATATTCGAGGTGTGCTTATTTCAAAACAGACCTGTCCTTCAGGCCGCTCATGATATATTTATTGGGATTCCCTAACACCATAACCCAAATGCATCAATTCTTCTTTGATATTTCTTACAGGGTTTGGGCCATAATTGGAGTCACTCTTAGTTTTCACAACTGCGGAAGCTGTTTCTGGCACTACAGAAAGTGTCTGGGGTGCTTCTAAAATCATACAATGTGTAAGGCATCACCACGCAATAAACACTCAGGAGCAAAAATTAACAAATTAACAATAGTGCTGACATTGAAGAAATCTATGTAATGTCTAAACATGGGGCAACAAGAAGATAAACAATAATCTACAGAAATAAAGGTCGATGCATGTAAGTTACACTTAGGTGAACCTGGACCACAAAATTATGCGGCACAATGATTAAATGCTCAACTTTTAGCCAAAAGGGTGGCAGTTCAATTTGTTAAAATTGATTCAATTTGTTAAAGATATGATTACTTTCTCCCATGAGTATTAAGGGAAAGAAAATCCTTTTCAGACAGTTCTTCTCTTTCATGGAGCGTCTAACCACCATCCTGCACCCAAACAACCTTAAAATTCTATAAATGTTGACATTTTTAACTACCAATTAGCCAAGACACAGTGAGCTTCAACATAAGGGCAATGATCAAGACAGTGTATTCTGTTACAAATTTCCCTTTGTTAGGTGTGTTTCCCACATAAAACATCTCCCCTTTCCCCGGGCATTGTTATTCAACCTGAGAAGAATCTTGTGTGCTTTGATTTGTTTTTGATGTTGTTAATGCCAAAGTCCATTCCAATTCTAAGTGATTCAATGTGCAACAGAACAAAATAATGCCTCCTGAGCCCATTGTTACACCACCGTGCCAATCCATCTCATGATATAGCTTCTTCATTGATCCCCTACTTTATCATGAGGATGTCTTTCTCAAGGGACTGGGATCATGATAACGTTGCATGAAACAAAGTCTCACTGTCCTTGATTCTAAGGAACCCTGGCTGCATTTCACTCAAACATATTTCTTTTATTGAAAGGTTGTCCCATGGTATTTTCATCATTATTTTTCAAAACCATAAGTCAAAGGTCATTATTTTTATGGCCTTCCTTATTCATATTCATATAATAATATTAAAAAGTATGACTTGGCTTCTATAAGTGACATTTAGGAAACCCTGTAATATGGGCTTGTTGGTGCAGAGATATAAAGGGCTATGGTGGTGCTGTGGGATAAGATTTGGTTGCTCACCACAAGGTCAGGGATTCATACCAGTCAACGGTTCCCCGAGTAAGATGACGTTTATTCCTGTAAATAACTACAGTCAGAGAAAGCCTAATGAGCAGTTCTCATCAGTCTTCTAAGGTTCCAATGACTCAGAAGAGATGCAATCACAGTGGGTTTGCTTTTGGAGGAAGAGCTTGTTTTCTAGCTCTATTGCTTGCTTTATTGGTTTTCCCTCAGTGCAGAAGAATGTTTGGTGTGTTCATAGCTCTCAGATCCCACAAAGAATAAATTAGTGCATGAATTAGTGGATGCATATGTTCAAATCAAACCATAATGCTGCACTGGAACTCATAATTTTCTAATTGCAAATAATGGAATCTAAGGAGCTTACTAATTCAAGGCATGCCTGTGGGTCACATCACTCCCATCTCTGTCATCCAACTTGTTTCAACAACCAGCTCTGGAGACACTTTCTTGTGGAGCTTAGTAATTCAAGGCATACTTGTGGGTCACATCACCCTGTGATCCAACTTAATCCACTCTGTGATTCAACTTGTTTCAACAACCAGCTCTGGAGAGACTTTGTTGTGGAGCTGTGGTGCCTGTGCATTAGCACACTATTCATAGTCCCCACCTCTTATATCAGCCAGGATCACTCCTCGGCAAATCCCTGTTGTGGGTTCTTACTTAATGACACCACCACCATCACGGCCCTGCAATCGGGATTCCAGAGTCTTCTGAGTCAGGGAGCCAATGATACAGAAATATCTGCCTCCCTTCTCTTCCTCCCACTGATGGTGGTGGGTCTCCCATCAGGTCAGTGACAGGGAGATGCAGTGGGTCACAGCAGATTCAAAGGCCCATGGGTCCTTTAATGCTTGTTCCAACCTTGTTTATCCTGGGTCTATTTGATTGTTTTTTAAACTTGATGAGTAATTTCCATGTCCTTAAAGAAAGATGCTGGCATCTTGTTCAGAATTGCATTGTAATTATAGATCACTTAGAGCAGTGGTTCTCAACCTGCCTAATGCCGTGAACCTTTAACACAGTTTATGTTGTCTTTCTTGCTACTTCATGACTGTAATTTTGCTACTGTTATGAATCGGGAGAACCCTGTGAAAGGGTCGTTCAAACCTCAAATGGGTGGTGACCCACAAGTTGAGAACCATTGTTGTAGACCGTATTAGCCTAAATAATTTTATTTCATAATTTTAATTTAAATGAAAATCAATAATTTTTTATATAGCTTTCACTTTCTTTATCTCATGAGCTTCAGGAGACACTCGGGGATCATGTTGGGCAGAATCTCAGTCCAAAAGAGAGATCCAAGTTTTAGGTCAAGGCCCTGGCCCTCAACCCTGTATGTATTCCTAGCTTACAGCCAGGACAGCATGCCAGACTTAAGGCAAAACCATCTTTGAAGAAAGGCTCCATTCATCTGTTGAGCTTTTCAATCACGACTAGATAAGATCTGGAAGGGGATCTTCTCCTCCATGCCATCTCTTAGTCATACAGTCAGAAAAACAAAACAATAACAAAGTATTTAGAATTTTAACCTACAACTTGAACTACATTGGTTAAAATCCTAATGTAGTTTACTGACACGCTGAGAGAAACGAAAGAGGGTATTTGCAAAGTCACTATATTGCCAGAGCTTTCCTTCTGCATGAGATCACTGGTATGTGATGCCACATGACTTCCTGTGGAGTTTCCCATCTTGACTGAATTTAAGGCTTCAATTTTGTGTGTTTATGTCAAGAAAATTTAGAAACACAGGTAAAAGTTTGTTAAACTTTGTTACATTACAGCTACATGGTAACTGTCCTACATGAAATCATTGATGAGGCATGAACTCTTCATTTTTTTATGATTTGAAACATTACAGAGTAAATTGGTTTTAAATTCAACAATTCATACATTGACTGTGTTCCCCGAGATATATCGGCCTTCTTCCCACTTCCGCCCTCCCTTAGTTTTTATATTACTCATCCTTCTTTCCTTTTCCTTCTTATTCCACAGTTTTTATCCATAAGCAACTGCTGTTCCTTTGACTTTGTACAGTTCATTTTCCAGGAAGTGTATGTTATTCTTGGATGTTATTCTTCCCCTCCAAGCCTGTATATTGTTCGGCTGAAAGATGAAGCAGAGGAGTGAGTGCAGGTCCAAGAGCGAATGGCCACTAAAGTCCATAATCTGCGGATTCCAGATCTCCTTCAGACCAGTAAGATTGATATATTTTATCATTTTGATTTTGTTCCACTTTCTTCTCCCACTCGATTCAGGGGCCCTCTTTTGTGATCCCTTTCAGAGTAATTAGTAGTGGAACCTGAAGACCATCTAGTTCTTCTGGTTTCAGGGTTGTGGAGGCTGAGGTTTGTTGTGGTCCATTCATCCTCTGGATTAATTGTTCCCATACATCAAAGAGCATGCAGGTGGGGAAGGTTCAAGTGGAATCAGGGTGGGCATTCTACTGCTTGGTATAGCTGTGATCCGGAAACACCAGGTTCAGCTCTCTTGCCACTGAAAGCTGGAAGAGCAATGAGGTACCCATGTACCCTGTAGAAGTCTGGAAGATCCACTCCCCACAAAGGTGGGTCATGTCAGCAGTGCCGAACATGGGTCCCCATAAGTCACAATTGTCTGTTCCTATGCTTGGCCCAGACCAAACTCTAACACCTCTTCCTTGGTTTTGAAACCTTTGTTATACTAACTCCAATGAAAGTTTTTCTTGTGGGGAATTTTTTCCTGTTTAACAAACTCAGATTTCCACATATAAGATTTTCCACATTAAATTCATGCAAAGGGTTTTTTTCCTTTGTGAAATCTCTGATGTGCTGTACGGCATCACATCTGGCTGAAAGTTTTAACACACTCATCACATACATAGGGTTTTTCTCTTGTGAATTTGTAGATGAGTTTTGAGTTTTCCTTTATGAATGAAGCACTTGCCACATTCACTACATATATGGGGTTTATCGCCCGTATGAGTTCGCTGATGAACAGTAAGAGAAGTCTTCTGGATAAAGCCTTTGCCACATTCACCACATACATGGAGTTTCTCTCCAGTATGAGTTCGCTGGTGAACAGTGAGAGCAGTCTTCTTCAAAAAGGCTTTGCCACATTCACCACATACATGGGGTTTCTCTCCAGTATGAGTTCGCTGATGCACAGTAAGGTTACTCTTGCTGATAAAAGTTTTCCCACAGTCACCACATACGTAGGGTTTCTCTCCAGTATGAGTTCGCTGATGAAGAGTGAAAGCATTCTTCCAGATAAAGGCTTTTCCACATTCACCACATACATGGGGTTTCTCTCCAGTATGAATTCGCTGATGAGCAGTGAGACCATCCTTCCTGAGAAAGGCTTTTCCACATTCACCACATACATGGTGTTTCTCTCCAGTATGAATTCGCTGATGCACAGTAAGGTTACTCTTGCTGAAAAAAGTTTTCCCACAGTCACCACATACATAGGGTTTCTCTCCAGTATGAGTTCGCTGATGAACAGTAAGGTTACTCTTGCTGATAAAAGTTTTTCCACATTCAACACATACATGGGGTTTCTCTCCAGTATGAATTCGCTGATGAGCAGTGAGACCATCCTTCCTGAGAAAGGTTTTTCCACATTGACCACATACATGGGATTTCTCTCCAGTATGAATTCGCTGATGAGCAGTGAGATAATTCTTCCTGGTGAAGCCTTTCCCACATTCACTGCATACAAAGGACAATCCTGTCACATGAGGTTCCTGATGTCCCTTGAGGTATGATACACTGTGAAAACTTTTCCCACATTGCAAGGATTTCCCTAGCTTTTGTCCTTCATGACTTCTTTGATAATGTGCATTGAGTTTGAACGCTTTCTTGAATTTTTGCCCACATTGACTGCATTCATAGTTTTTATCTAATATATCAATAATCTGCTGCTCATAGAGCACAGAGTCTTCAATCAAGGTTATCCCACTTTTATCGCCTGTGTTTGGTTTCTCAGTTTCATCAGACTCCTGATGCTGAATGCATTGTGACTTCATGAGCCTGGGTGGTTCACACTCAGGGAATTTCATTTCAGTACAAAACTGCTCTTGTTCAATGTGGAGAAAAGTTTTCTCATCTTCACTGAGCACACCTGACTTGTGTATTTTGTTGATTCTGTTCTGATTTGATTCCAGAATGATTAAATCTAATTTTCTGATTTTTTCATGTAAGCCAAACATCTCATAATTTTCCTTTGGAAGAAAATTGTGTTTGTGCTGAGAAATAATACTTTCCAAAGTATTACATTGATAGCACCATTCCTTTCTGTCCATGCATCTTTCACATTGCAAGTGATCAAGCAAATGATCCTCATCTTTCTGGATTTCTATAAAAGGAAAGAACATTGACTCTTTTCAACATCTTTGCAATGGACATCTTAAAAGTATGCATTGAAACAAAGTTGATCTTTAGTGATATCCCTGTTATATGAATATAAATAAAACACTATGATTAATGTTTATTGCCCACTGGAAGAAATACAATTTTATAACAATCCAAATGATAAAAAGTTATTGTAGAAATAAGGTTGGATATGAAAGTGATGAATTAACACGGATTTGGCATTTGCTCAAAGAGGTACTTGAAAATGTTCAACAAACATAATACAAGGAAGACACAGAGATCAGTAGACTGCAGGGGTGCTAAGGCTTGATAATTCCAGTTGGTAGAGGTCAGATATATTCACTCCATCAATCTTTACTAAAAGACAACTGAGTACTACATAAAGTTGGGAATGTGAAATATGCAGAATGTTCAATTTGGGAGAAAACAATTTTCACAGGTATAAGTGAAAGGTATTATGGTACAGAAACATTCTTTATGTCTATGGAGTCTGTATTCTCACTTACAGCACTCATCTTTCAGTGTTATCTTGTGGTGGCTTGCATGTATCTGTGATGCCAGAAGCACTGCCATGCAGTATTTCAAATACAAGCAGGATCACCCATGGTGCGCAGGGATTAGTGGAATCTCCAGAAATAGGGGCTGGGAGGAAGACTTGGTGATTTATCTACTTCTGGAACATGAACCCTTCAGATTTAATGGCAATGGGATAACACTGAAGAAGTACTAAATCCTCAAATTACAGTCAACGGTAATGATGTGGATGGAGGGGAGCTCTGGGGACCCTCAGTGGTTGACATGTCATGACAAAAAATGAGAAAAGAAATAGCTACAAACATCCTCTACTAATTGGAAGTTGGAATATATGAAATTGTATCAAGAAAAAAATTTCAAGTTGTCAAAACAAAATGCAGTGTTTGAAAATTGATAATGTATGAGTTATTCTACTAAATAGACTGGAGTTGGCTATTTTTAATCAGATAATCAAATGGTTTATAAGGCTGAGGCTGACAAATTAAAGACTGGCATCATATTCATCATCAAAAAGTACACTGCAAGATCGTCCCTGAAGTACCATTCCATCAGTGGACGCTTAATACTCATATGCCTGCAAGTAAGACCAGCTACTAAAATTGTTATTACATTTGTGCACCAACTGTTTAAGCAAACATAAAGCATGGGATCCATCCCTACAGTCTAAAGGGCTCGTAGGAGTAGCATGTGCAATTAAGGAAGATAAAGCAGACAGCAAAACAGGGTAGAGAGGCTTCATCTCCGGTGATGGAATAAGATAGCGAGGTCATTTAACAGTGAGTTCATATAGGAAGCAAGTGTGCACGCCTCCAAAAGGCACAGGCACAACAGAACGGACAAGTGGAAATGTGGGCATATGTTGAACTCTTTTAAAACACTTCTTGATAAGTATCAGGCTGTGGGAAACTGAAGACCAAGAAGGGAGTGGATGCAGACCGATTCTTTATTCTCAGAATTAAAGAAGATTGCAAGGCCCGATATCTGGTTGGAGGGAGGCATTCACATATGTAAGTTAGAGAAGAGTCCCAGTTATATTCTCCTAATTAAAAATCATCCTCACAATATCCTCTCATTATCATGCTTCCTTAAAGATGCCTCATACAAGCATCATTACTATCTGCCACCAGCTTTAACTACAAGAACAGAAATGTTGTTTTTATTCTCCCTGATCAGAGGCCTGTTTCTCCCCTTCACCTGCCCTCAGCCTCAGCACTGGTCTTAAGCTGCTCACCCAAATTAATTCAGGGACCTGCAGGGTAAAGATATTGCCTACCTTATTATATAGGTAGATGTCTGTAGGTGTAGGGGTGTGTGTGTGTGTGTGCAGGAGGTGGCTGCATGCCCTGAGACTCTATAAATTGATGAAATAATACAAAGCCTTTCTATATCTACCCTTCAATTACACAACCATCCCTTAGAACCCATCCAGAGGGCATTTAAGAGACAAATGGATAGTTGATTCCTTGAGTAATAGCGACAAGGGGAATCTGATTGCTTTTAAAACTAGGCATCTTTTAGCTGAGTAGCAAGAAGAAAGGCGCCTGTGGGTGCTGTATACTAGCA
Source organism: Tenrec ecaudatus (assembly GCF_050624435.1). Taxonomy (NCBI): domain Eukaryota; kingdom Metazoa; phylum Chordata; class Mammalia; order Afrosoricida; family Tenrecidae; genus Tenrec; species Tenrec ecaudatus. The sequence goes on from NC_134532.1 coordinate 14,159,917, forward strand.
TCTTACTGGAGGGCAGTTATAGTGAAAACTCTATCTGGAGATTGTGCATTATCAGCTCTAGCTTTATCCTTGGGGCTGTGGAGGTTTTCTTCTAACATTAGTACTGGTTGTCCAAGCCCTGTGGTCAGGAATATAGAGATAAGGCTGTTTACACTTTGATCCAGATTCTGTTTTCCACAATAAATAAATTGAGCGTGGGGGAAAGAGGGGATAAAGCGGATCTAATATCTAAGAATTTAAGAAGAAAATGTTTTGAAACTGTGGTAGCAATTGTACAGCACTGATGGATGTGACTAAACTGTGGAATGTTGTGATATCTTTAAGAGCTCCCAGTAAAATTTAAATATATATACATATATAAATGTATATGTATATATAGAAAATGTCACAGAACTTTTGTAGGCTGGCATTGATCAAACATACCATCATGTACACTGATGATTGTAAAATTTGGAACAGTATTAGTAATTGGAAAATGTGGCCTTAGTGACAGAAATGACACATAAGTTTACTGATAAAATTTTGAGACCATTAGGCAAGCTAGACATGGTGAATGTAATTGATGTCACTGACGTGTGCGTGCAAATATGGCTGAAATGACAACTGATTTACTCTATATTTTTACCACAATTAAAAAATATATTGAAGCAAAAAAAAAAAATTTGAGACCAATGATGAATTCACAGCAAATTCCTTATTAAACAACAGAAATGGAAACTGAACCCATGGATCTTTCTGAATGGAACAAACAAATCAAATCAACCACATCTATTGAATGAAATGATGGAGAAGCTCATTAGTCAAAACAAGGCAAGACTGATGTCTGAAGACTAATGACTGAAACAAGGTGAGTTGTGGGATGACACCAAGGACAGCATTGCACATATGGAAACAGAAAGACTTCTCAAAAGACAGAAAACGAGAGAGCAATGTTGAATAGACAGAAAATGAGAGGACAATATTGAAATATACTGTGCATTATATGAATAACAACAAAAAAATCTGTTGGAACATACAGCCGAACTGCTCTTTAAAAGCACCAAAGGTCATTTTTCAGGCATTGGACCTTTTAAAAAGAAGGGGTGGGCCTAAGGAAGGCATACTGTATAGTGAGGAATATATAGCAGACATACATTTCATAAAAAAAACATGAATGCGGGATATTAAAAATGCCCTTTGCACTTATAAAATTATTGGAGAAACAGACGAATTAAAAAAAAACTTACAAGTAGAAAAAAATTGGAGGTATGATGCGAAAATATATCCTAAGCTGATAAGATTTTTCTTGCTAGAAAGATTATTTTAGATACCTGAAGATAACGGAAGTTATAAATGTGGTTCAGCAAAAGGAGTAAAATATAGAGAAATACTTCCATTAAAGAATTCCAACAGAGAAGGCAATTTGACCATCTCTATTAGAAAACAGAAAGAACTTATTTCACCAGAATGAAGAAAACTTTAAAGGGACAAGAGAACCAATGAGAAAATGGACACCAAAACCTTTAGGGAAAGCTAAGGAAGCACAAAGGAGACCCTTTTATGGTGGGAGTTCAAGATCCAAGATGGTGCTGCATACTGCAAAGGGCAATCCATTCTCACTTAGTAGAGGAGAAATGTGCTATATTCAGAGGACAGTTACAAATTCAGAGTTCTCTGGAGAGAAGCTTGCAAGATGGATTTTCATAGTAAGGTGCAAGATGGATTTTCATAGTAAGGTAGAAGCATATAAAAGAGGGGAAGTTTGAGAATCTTAAAGAAAGAAAATTATGGAAGCAAACATACAATAATATAAATCAAATAACTGGAAATCTAATCTCATGAGAGCTACAGAAGTACTTCTCTCAACTTCTAGGAAAAGTGAGCTCTCACATTCGAAGAAGCACACACTTTTATGCATTTTCCGATACCTACTATGGATGTGAGGCCTTCTGCCAGTTGAATCAACTCAGCCAGCCAATTCCCCTAAAGGTATTTTAACCACACCCCTGAAAAATTGCACTATACCTTGTTTCTAATACCGACCAAAGTTCTCCTTGTTGGAGTTGAGAGAAACCTTCTCAATGTCAACTAGATAATATGTGTATGAGAAATTACAGAATCTTTGACACACCAAAATTAGCCTAAAGTTTGTAAGGCCTGAAGAATGTTGTAGTTCTAGGAAACTCATGTTCAAAGCAACAAAATAAAGGGTGTTCTCTCAAGGATAGAAGAGCTTACCCATTAGCTTAGGGCCAGAGAATGCAATGAGAATCTACCTCCTTGGGAACACCACAGACACTGCAAAGATTTTAACACATAAGATAGGAAAAGCCAGGGACGAGGTCAATGACTTGAGAATTCTCCTCACCAATGAAAACCAGGTTACAATAGTTCTCCGACATCACATCCCGATATAGGGTCTTCTGAGCAGGGTTCAGGAGCTGCCATTCCTCCCGGGTGAACTTTACAGCTACATCATTGAATGTCAGTGATTCCTGTAGTAAGTGGAGTCTATTTAATGATGTATTTTTCATTTGAAAAATTTTTAAAAATATCTTACAGTAAAGAAAGCAAAACAGTAATGGAAACTGTACATTCCATAATGTGTAGAAAACTGAGAACTTGGTAGAAAGTATTTGACCTTATTTCGACATTGGCAACCATGGGGATGGAAAACTAGCCCTATTTTCAGAAAGCTCTCCATTGTTCTGAGAAAGGAATGTTTTCATATACACATTCTCCAGGTCAAATAATGTGCTTCCCCAACAATAGCTCTCCATTAAGGAGCAGTCTTAAAGGAGCTACCATAGTAGATGAATCATTTCAGTGGCTGGTTACTTCACTATGCCTGAAGGTTATCTGTAGATCAATCAGGTTCTGTAGCCGACCCATCATAAATGTAGCAAATGCCTGGGGAGGGTTCAGGGCAGGTTTGAAGTCAACTAGCACTAGGTCAAGATGGTGCCTCACCATCTTGCTTGTTTATTATGTTACCTGCTTATGATATTACTCATTGACTACGTATATGCTAATTGCATGATGTGCATGCCTTATGGAAAGATCTGTAACCTCCATTACATATACTCATTAGAAATTACATTCGCTTTCTCAGTCCTGACATGGGATGCGGAGCTCCTGTTCCCCACTGTCTGCTCTCTCTTCAATATTTGCCCCAATTGCAATGTCACTCCTGAGAATCACCATTTGAGTGCGGGGACCACCATGCTCCAAAATAATGAACCCACTCATAAAATTAGAATGTTGAGTACCAGTGAAATTATCTGAATGAGCTAGATATAGCTCAGATTTATATTCAAACAAAGTAGATAAAAAGAGCTCAGATTTATATTCACATAGAGTAGATTCATATTCACACACACTTGTTTATATTAACAAACAAGTTTACAGTACATTGTGAAATGGAATGAGGAGTTCTAGCAGTATCACCATTATAAGAAGCTCTGTGCCTTCAGTGGCAATAGGTATCAGGAACAGTTCAGATGTGGGGAGGTCAAACATACCTCAGCCCTCCCACATATTTGGTCAATACTCACACAGGTCATTCCTTCCACTCCACTCTTTGTCTGATACTAAATTGCATTCTGTTACCAAATAAAACTTTACAGAATAGATCAAAGTTGTCTATTAATAAACCAGGTACAACTTGGGATCAGGAACAAGAAGCTATAACTCAGAACCATTATCAGAATATTCACAGGCAATATCTGCCTTCCTGAATGCAGAACAACTTTCTATGTTCTTAAAGGGCACCTTAGCAAAATCTACTCTTGACAACATTAGGACAAATTCTTCTCAGCCACTTTTGCCTAAACTTTAATTGCAAGGTCCTCTTGAACCTGCTATCTTTGACCACATACTCTCCAAGGGGCCCATCCTAGCTCTGTTGCCATTGGGTGGACATCTGGAACCCTCCTAATCTTGCCTAGGCAGGGAAGGTGCTGAGTTGGGCCAAGAAGCCATCATATCAAGAGGGAGAGAGAGAACCGCCCGCCTGCAGGCATGGTGTGGTGACAGAGAGTGAGACACATTTGGTTTTGTTAGCCCCTGCAGCCACAGAGTTCAGAATGAACTCATGGGTTAGGGATTTGCCAGCTTCCAAAAAGTCATGAGCCATTTCCTTGAATGGCAACTACGAGCTGCCTGTGTGACCTGACTTGAGAGCTTTCTCTACTCCATGAGGCAACAGTTTTCTGTCTGACCTTCCCATTTGGATCCCTCAGATTCACCAACTTCATTTTGTGAGGAACTGGACTGTTGTCTGACCTGATGATGTTGTTCATTAGTGTTTGCAAACACAGTAATAAGGAAAACCCTCCAGACTGATACCAGACCTCTATATAGATTTGGGACTCACCAGCTTCTACATCTTGAAGAGAGATTTATTTACTTGATGACTATTTAGTTTGTGAGATGCTGCAGAGCAAATCATGGACCATCTTGAACCTCTACCTCATAGGGACTGGTCTCCTGCTGCTCCTGCACAATGCACTGTAATATTCACGGGTCATGAGCTGCACCAATGGAGATTATGACCATGTCAGAAAGGACACAGTGACAGAGCCACTGGTGACAGGTCCAGAAAGGGCTTTTCAGCCAAGATAGTAGGACGGGCAGGCACTATGAAGAAGAGGATATCCCAAAGGTGTTGAGAGGAACCTATAAAGATAGAACTAAGAAATGAGCCTATGTTTAGAAGGAAAAATGTCTGAAAGGGGACAGGTAAAACAGGCCTTCCCTGAAGAAGAGCAAATGTGCCTACATGGTCCTTTAATATGAATGCCAATGTGTAGCCTATTGAGTCTGATACCAAATTACACTGTTACTGAATAAAACTTGTACCTGTGCCTCTGGACTATAATTAGTTCATGGCCACTGCATAAAATTAATGAGCTGAGTAGGAGCAGGCTGTGGCAAAGATACTGGTGTCATAACTGGAAAACTGGAGGGTACAGGTATGTTTAAGCACTGCCTCATACAGGTATGCTTAAGCTCTGCCTCATTGACGGTTAATGCTCTCTCCTGCATCCATAGTTAGAGGAGGTAAGATGCTGTCAACTATTTTTAAACCACTATTGCTACAAGGCCCATTTTAGATGCATTAAGGAGGATGTTGCTCTTTGGGAGAGTATGTAACATATCACCTTCAGAAAGAAGCATTAAAGAAACTTAATCAGACAAAAATCAGATGGAATAGTGAACTCTCCTAAAGAAGTGATTTTATTTCTCCTTAAAAACTATACATAGCATATAATTTCAATGATTCTCAGGAGCTGGCCATAGAATAATTAATTATGAGTTGGAAGATGTCATCCAAAGCATCCTCAGTTACGTATTATATTGAATGTCAACAGTTCAGTGTTAATGCTATGATCAACATATCCTAATCTTCTCCAGCAAAATGTTGAAGTCAGAGTCAAAGTTTATCTCTAACTTCTACTATTTCAAATCTCCACTTTGACAATGAACTGAATCAGTATTATACAGGCTTCTTCAATTCCAATAAGAAAAACAGAAAAGAATAAAACACATCAGAATTACCTGAGCCTTGGTCATTTTCTTTGGTCCTTAGGACACTGATGGCAACTGGGATGTTCTTTTTGTCTTATCTGGATCACTTCTAATGATGCTCACAAATTTCAATCTCTAATGAGGACATTCCAAAAGTAATAAAACCAGGCACTTATTCCACCTTCCTCTAAGCTACTGGTGATGCACCATCTGCAGGCTAATGGGAGAATACAGTGTGAGTAACATAACCTGTAGGTCCAGATGCTGTTACTGTTCTTTCCCTCTTCTTAACACACAAAGTTCTCAATACTGTTAATGGTGCCCTTATTGAGTGATGGGAAGCATGCTTCTACCATGAGTAACAAAATAGAAAACTCATAATTTTTCAGACACATGAATAAAAGATGACTTTACAACAAATAGAGATTGGGTAATCAAATAAAAATGTCAAAAAAAGAAACAAAAATGTTGTATCCCTACCTCACAGCATATAAAAATATCCATTTCTAACTGTGTGACTCTCAAGGAGAATGACAAGTCAATGAAACTTTATGTTAATTAAAGCTTTAATTAACTTTATGTTAATTAAAGCATTTGGAAATGGGCTATATAAAGAGCCATTATAAACTAAAGATTGACCAGAGGGACTCTGCAGAATTCAGCCCAGGAGAGTTGCTTAGAGGGAAATTCAACACTGCTGGAGCACAGGAGGAGCATCATAACAAGTAGGCACAGACTCACAGGGTTTTGAGGGGCTGGGGGCTTTTGACTTACCTCTGTCTAGGCCGGTTGGGGCTTGACTTTGACCCTGCCACTGTCTCTGCTGGAGCCTGGGACCATTTGGATCATGTAGGGCGGATTGGTCTCAACACAGCCACAGTTTGCCACCACCCACCTTGGGGCAGGGACCAGACCCTAGTGGTTCCTCTCTGTCTGCACCTCGGACTTGGAGGTCTGCCCAGGGGCCTTTTCTCAACACAGCCATGGATTGCTGCTGCCTGCTCTGAGCAGGGACTAAACCCATGTAGCTCCACTGGCTGGGACTGCAACTCAGATACATGGTTGCTTTGTTTCCATCTCTTCACTATATCTCCCCTCCCTACCCCCCACAGGCCCAGAGGGCTTGCCTTTTAACTGTTTTTTTCTCCTCTTTGTCGCTTTCTTGATCTCTCACACACTACTACTAACCTCCAGACCACTCACCTTACCCTAGGGCATTTACGCCTGCAAAACTCAAAGTATGAGTTCCACCCTGAGTAGCTAGCACAGGGTGGGGGAAGGCCCTGCACACTGCCACCAGGGGATACTCTGCTCTACTTCTTAATTGGGATTTCCTGCCTGTGTGCCTGGGGTCCTAAGATAGCTCGGCCAACAATCCTCAATGCGCCAAGCTGCTGCAGTAACTTCTGCCCAACCTTCGCAACACCAAAGCAGGCAATCCACGAGCCGTCTGGATCACTCCCCTTATAGGGAAGGCACAGGAGGATAAAGTGGTAGGCTAATTCCATAGTAAAATAAGCTATAGGCAGTTTGAAGAAGCACTCCTACAAGTCTCCCACAAAGAACCAGTGTCCTCCGACTCCCTGGAAAATGGTACCTGGCTCCTCTAAAACAACACAACGCAAACAGCCATCATCCCCAACGACCTCAACAAAAAAATGGGAGAAACAAATGGCAATGGCAGAAGATGTCCTAAACATAATGACATGCAGAGAAGAAGCAGACATGGAGCAGCCACAGAAAGAAATTTTCAGAATGCTACTTGGGTTCATACAGGATATGAGGGAAACAATACAGAAAATGGGTAAAATGATAGAAGAGGTAAAAGCCATAAACCAAAGGGAAATACAGGAGCTTAGGGAGTAGATAACAAAAACCAATAGCAGCCTGACGGACCTTGTTAAGCGACTGGAGGTATCAGAGATCCCCATCAGTGACTTGGAGGACAGCCAAGCAGACTATAACAAACACGAACAAAAATCTAATAAGATCGTCAGAGAAGCTGAAGAAAACTTAAGAGCTTTGTCTAAATGGTATGATGCGGAGCAATATTAGAATTATTGGCTTACCAGAGGAAGACACAACAAAGAAGTCATCTGAAACAATAGTGAGAGAATTCTTGGAGGAAAGCTTCCCCAGCATAATGAGTGAAAACCAGGCAACCATTCTGGAGGCTGAAAGAACACCAGCTAGACGAAATCCCAAAAAGAAGTCACCAAGGCACATAATAGGTAAATTATCCAACTTTGAGGAAAAGTAGAAAATCATGAGAGCAGCTAAGGAAGCAATCACATATAAAGGTTCCCAAATAAAAATATGATCAGACCTATCAGCAGAAACTATGAAGAAAAGGAGAGAGTGGAAAGATATTCCAAAAGTTGAAGGAAAAAAAATGGAAACCCAAAAATATTCTACCCAGCCAAATTATCGATCAAGAGAGATGGACAAGAGTCTTTCCAGACAAGGAAAAACTCAAAGAATATGTTAGAAGAAACCCAGCCCTACAAAAGATCCTTGCCGACCCAGTATGGGCAGAAGAACAACACTCACCAAGCATATATAAGAGACCACCACATAGAACAACCTCACCCAGAGGGCAAAAAAAGAGAAAACAGACCTCAAGATAGCATTGACTTAAAGATAGAGACTTCAAAGGCTGCTGAGGTAAGCTTTAAAAAAAAAACAACGGACAAAAGGGACAAAGGGAAAAGCTACGGTATACAAACATTCCTGGGGTGAGGACAAGGTAATACGGCAGGGACCAGACCAAATACAGGGATACACATGGTAGACAACTAAAAAAGGGGGTGGTGAAAGGAAAAAAATAATTTTAAAAAAGGGTAGTGGGGGCACGGGGCACTAACCCACCCAAGGGGAGGGTATTGTTTGTGTCTCCATAGGGAAGGAGGGACCAGACTTTAACCCGGTGCTCCAAGATGTGAATGCAACATGTCAGCATGGAGTAGGGAACCAGTGGAGATGTCTGTGGGGTCGGTCCCAACACCAACTAATAATTGGACACCTGCCCCTCCCTTCAGAAGCATTTATTTCAAATGACAGCACTGAATCTACAGCTCCAGAAGAGGGACATATTTGATTGGACCACATGGGAGCAAATGAAGGGGAAGGAGGAGAGAGTGGAGCACATTATGGCCCACCAGGCAGGAGGTCGATGTTCCCAATTAGAGCAGCCAGTCGACAGAGAGGTTCACATGGCTGGCCCCACTATGAGACATGAGGTCCCTCACTGACCCATAGCCCTACAGGGGACAACATCGGAGACACAGTGTGGGAATTGCACCTTATCAGATCCCGCCACATCGAGGCAAAACATTAAGGGGGTGCAACACAACAGCAAGGGGATGGAGCAAAAAGGTCCCCAGGGAATGCTGAAAGTGTATTTTGGGGCCAGGACGTGGTGCCACAACAGACTGCACTGCAAAACACTCCTAAAGGCCAACCAATCCTTGAACTAACTAGAAGCTTTTCTTTCTTGTTGTGTTTTTGTCTTGGTTTGTTGTTGTTTTGTTGTATATAGTTGCTTGGTTGTGCTTTGTTTTGTTTTGTGCATGTTATTATCTCCGCAGGTCTGTCTAAATAAGATATGCTGGATGAACAATTGGAGGACAAAACAATGGGACCGACAGTTCTGCAGGAACATGGCAGAGGAGGAGGTGGGGGGAAAGGTAGTAGTGTTAATAAACCCAGGGACAAGGGAACAACAAGCGATCCAATTCGATGGTCAAGAGGGCCTGGTAGGCCATGATCAAGGGTAATGTAACTAAGAGGAATTGCTGAAACCCTAGTGGGGACTGAGCATAATAGTGAGACAGGAGGGAAGTCAAAGGAAATAGAGGAAATAGCAAGAATAAAGGATGAAAGAGGGGTCATTACAACAGACCCTAATGAAATCAAAAGGATAGTTACACAATACTATGAAGGATTGTACTCCAATGAATTCAACAATTTGGAAGACATGGACAAATTCCTGGAAAAACAATCCCTCCCTAGACTATCCTCGGTGGACATCAAGAATCTCAACAGACCCATCGCAATAGAAGAAATAGAAAAGGTTATCAAGGGATTACCAACAAAAAAATCCCCTGGACCAGATGGATACACTGGAGAATTCTATCAAGCATTCAGGGAAGAACTAATACCAATCCTACACAAACTTTTCCAGAACATAGAAAAAGATGGCAAACTCCCAAACTGCTTCCATGAAGCTAGTATAACTCTGATACCCAAACCGGGCAAGGATCCCACAAGAATCGAGAACTACAGACCAATATCCCTAATGAACATTGATGCAAAAATCCTTAACAAAATACTAGCCAACAGAATACAAAAGTATATAAAACAAATAATTCACCATGACCAAGTGGGATTCATACCAGGGATGCAGGGATGGTTCAACATACGAAAGACCATTAGTATTATTCGTCACATTTACATGAAAAAGTATAAGAATCACATGATAATATCAATAGACGCAGAAAAATCATTCGACAACATCCAACACCAATTCCTGTTTAAGACACTAGCGAAAATAGGAATGGAAGGAAAGTTTCTCAAGACAATACAAACTATATATGAAAAACCAACAGCCAAAGTCCTAGTCAATGGAGAAAAGACTAACACAATCCCACTGAAAAAGGGAACCAGACAAGGATGCCCCTTTTCTCCACTCCTATTTAATATCGTGCTGGAGGTTTTAGCTAACAGCATAAGGCAAAGAAGTGACATCAAAGGTATTCGTCTGGGGAAGGAAGAGGTGAAACTATCGTTATTTGCAGATGATATGATTTTATATATGGAAAATCCCAAAAGTTCCACAAGGGGAGTACTGGAAGCAATAGAGGAGTTTGGCAGAGTGGCAGGATACAAGATCAACAAACAGAAGTCCATCGGACTGTTATACACATCAGATAAGACCACAGAAGAAGAGATCAAAAAGGTGGTACCCTTCACAATAGCCAAACACAAACTGAAATATCTAGGGATACACTTGACTGAAAAAACAAAAGATCTATATAGGGAAAACTATAGAACACTATTACAAGAAACCAAGAGCGACCTCAACAAATGGAAGAATATTCCATGCTCTTGGATTGGGAGACTTAATATAGTTAAGATGTCAGTTCTGCCAAAGGCACTATATATGTTTAATGCTATCCCGATACAATTACCATCATCTTTCTTCAAAGAAATGGAAAAACTGATTACCAACTTCATATGGAGAGGGAAGAAGCCCAGAATTAGCAGAGAACTCCTCAAGAAGAAGGACAACGTGGGAGGGCTTGCTTTACCTGCTAAGACGGTGTAGCAAAAAGAATTTATAGAGGTCTGGATAAAGGCATGTACATATGCAAATATATTTATACATTAGGATCAGAAAATAGATCTAGATGCACAAATTTGTATTGTTAGTATTAAGGTAACAGAAGTACATTGAGCCTCCATGCAAGTAATTCCTCAATGCAAGAATACTTTATTCTATTAAATTGGCATTCTATGATGCTCACGTTCCGGACACAACCATTGAAGACAAAGAGGGTGAACAACCAAATGTGTTGAAGAAAGCTAATGGTGCCCGTCTATGAAGAAATATAGCATCTGGGGTCTTAAAGGCTTGAAGGTAAACAAGCAGCTATAGTGCACTTTTGCATCCCAATACAGATAATGTTGTTAATGTAGTATTATTTGCTATTACCTAATGCAGTTAGATCACGGTTCTCAATTTATGGTTCGAGACCCCTTTGGGGGTAGAATGACCCTTTCACAGGGGTTGCCTAATCCATAATAGTAGCAAAATTACTGTTACAAAGTAGCAACGAAAGTAATTTTATGATTGGAGGGTCACCACAACATGAGGAAATTTATTAAAGGCTCGTGGCATTAGGAAGGTTGATTATCACTGAGTTAGACAGTTGGCCTATCCAAGTATACAGTTTTTCTAGCTATGTCCCCTTAACTTCTTCCAAATTACTTGTGTGGGTTAGTCGCCCGCCAATGTGAACGAGGAAAGAAGCCCATCATAGTGGTGACTGCTGGACTGTAACTGCAATGTCAGCAGTTTGAAACCACCAATTTCTCCTTGAAAGCAGGATGGAGCTTCCTTCTCCCATGAGTGACATAGCTTTTTACTCCGCTACAGAGTTACAGTCTTGGAAACCCACATGGGCTATTCTACGCCGTCATACAGGCTCGCTATGGGTCAGTGTTAACTTGATGGCAGTGAGTTTGGTTTTTTGTTGTTTTGTTTGTTTGTTTGTTTAAGAGGATTGGGCAGCTTGCCCAACAATAAATTGGTAACTTTGTGCCTTTTGGTTACGAAAATTTACTGTCTGAAACCGAACCTGAGGATTAGTCAAATTGGAAATCGTGTTAGGACTAATTGAGTCATTTCAGAGAGAGAAATTGGGATCTCATTTCCATCAAAAAAGAAGAGCCAGGAGTAGGGGGCTTTGGATCCTAGATTCTTGCATTGAAACTCTTCAATCCCAAAGACAGAGCTGTGACACAAGAGAGAAAGTGATGGGGAGAAGTAGCAACACAGACATGGTGGCAGCAGAGCCAAGAGACGAGACAGAGCAGTGCAATCCCAGGCCACAGGACAAGAGTTGAGAGCCTTTGGGCAGAAGGTTAGTAGGAAAAGTGAGGTACATATGATTACTTATCTGGGGAACTAGATTTGCCACCCCACAAAGAGCTGAGTGTGTTTGGTGTGAGGCTAAGGTGCAGAGTGAGCATTTATCCGTAGAACTAAGAGACCTTTGTAACGTTTGCACATTTAGGACAGAAGCCAGGGGGTTGCAGGGCCTGACCTCACCTACAGGGATGGCTGTCAAGATGCTGTCCCAAAGAACTGTACCTTGAGTCATTCTGATCCTAAATTGTGTGTTAGAGTAGAAAAGTAACCCCTTTGTCAAATATAAATTAAGGAGAAGATTTATTAAACTTTAAGAGATAATAAAAGACTCACATATCGTATGGATAAGGGAGGCCAGTAGCAGGAGGTAAAAATGCAATTGAGGATTCAGTCGGGACCCTGGATAATAGGGCACAGAACACAGATCACGATTGGTGGCAGATCAATACATCACAGATACAGGTGGGACTGTATCAGCAGGAATGGGGTAATTTGGACCTGCACATTATTAGAAAGAAAAAATTACAATACTGGCCCAGGGCCTTCAAACTGAGGCAGTCAAGGCTAGACTCATGACAATGGCCCCTCTGCTGTCCTCAGTAAGGTGAGCTCCATCAAGGATACATCTATGCAGGCACTTGGAAGGGGCTGCATGGAGAGTAGTGGAGGCAATTTATTTTCTAAGGCATTCTCCCCAAGGGGAAGATGATCTACATTCTGGGTTAATGATCAGCAAGAATTTAATGGAGGCTTAATCAAAGTGGGGATGCAACCAGTGGACAGTTGTCACTGTCATCAGCAACGCAAACCTAAAACCCAGCTCAGTGCCACCAAATGGATTCTGATTTTAGCGACCTTTAAAAGAAGGTGGAACAGCCCTTTGTGCGTTTCCAAGACTGTAACTCTTTATAAGATTAGAAACCCTGTCTTTCTCTCCAGGGGTGACTTGCAATTCTGAACCACTGACCTTGCAGTTAGCTTTCCAATCTGTATCCACTATGACACCAGCCTTTTGAAAATCAGAGTGCTCACAATTTAAGTTCTAATACAATTATTAAACGGTTACGTAACCAGTGCATTCTATCATTCAGCGACATGCACAAAGAACTTGGACCATGACCATTGGGGCAGCCTGGGCCCTTGTACGCTGGCTTTTTCCTGGGTTCAGACCCCAAGAAGCCCAGATCCCTTCTGCTTCCCCTCAATTTCCTCCACCTAGCGACGCCCCTAGGAACTCCAGAGTTGCTCAACCTGTTTGGTGTCAAGTGAATGGTTTTAGTTAACAGCCCAGTCAGATGTTGAAATCCTTCCTTGTGATGCTTCAATGTGCAAGACAGTAGTAACAGATTTCTAGCTCCCTAGACTGGACCATATTTCTCTGTGGCAAATCTTTGTTCTGAAACAGAAGAGGAGGCAATGTTAAGAAAGGCATGTCAGGTTGTTAGCCTGCACTTCTTGTGCTAAATAGTGACCACCCTGAACCTAAGGATCAAAGTCCTGCTCCAATCTGAGGTGTTTGCATTAAACAAGAGCCCACTCTATCTTTACAAGGCAATTTTACTAATTTCTCAAATATCCTTATCAATTTGGATCCACATCCTATATATACAATATTTATTTTTAGAATAAAGTGGAAGTATTTAAGGCCTCAAAATTCTCAAGCTCCATTGAAGGTAAATATCTTCTTTTCACCAGCAATCTAACTGAAGAACAGAATATTTTATGAAGAATGTTCTTTACCAGCCTCTACTGCACCTCAGACCATAACCCTTGACATATTTGGCTAAAGTGATCAAGCTGAATCATGCTCATATATGCCACCCCAACCAAGTGTAATCCCAGTTTAACCTGCTCCAATCCCCTTATACCCTGGGTACTCTTTACAATATATCTATTGTGTGTGAAGAAATCCCTATGATTGGGTAGCCCATTTATGCACAATAGTGAGGTAAGTAGAGAAACATGTTCTAGGTGGACAACAAGAGACAGAGGGACACAAATAGGACATCCTAGAGGTACCTTGACCAAGACAGAGATATTCTAAATAAGAAAACAAGTCAGGGGAATCCTTATTTACTACTCTCTTAAGCACTTGTGTTTACAGATGTCTAATTTTAAAGCCTTTGGGAAAGACTGCAGCCTACTGTCAAGGAATGTCAAGGGGTAGGTAGATAGGTGATGCCAAGAGCAAAGGTGAGGGCAGAAGCTTAAAAGAACAAGATGGATCCAGGAAAGAGATGACTGAGCAACCATTGTGTCATCTTGGCCCAGATTCTGGATTCCAAGCTTTCTTGGTAATGTTGAACGATGGCAAACAACACACACTGTAGGAAAGAGCTTATTAGCTTGGGTTCTAAGATGTCCCATCCATAGTCTCAGGTGTGAGTGACTATTTGTCAAGATTAGTGTAAATCTTTTATCACTCTACAATGAGTAGTCAGCTACAAGACCAGAGGATCTAGTCAGAGCAAGTGATCTGAGAGTTGAGTGGGTTTCAGGATGCTCAAAAGGTCTATAAACAACTGAATCAAAATTAAATTCCAAAGGGTAACTGTAAGACAGATTAAAGTTGAAGACTCTAGCAACTAGACACCAGAGTATTCACATAATATGAATAAACACTTTTATGTTTCTTGTCCAAGTTCAAGTTATTGGGTAAAACATAACAATGGTTATGAGAGTACACTTACTCACATTTTCTGAGACCAGTAATAACCTGTTAACAAGGTGAGATAATGATACTTCAAGAAAACTGTAGAGCAATATTGATAATGGATTTTCAAGAACATGAAAAAGTTCACCAAAAATATTGGTAATTGAGTCAGGCAGCACATTAAAATAATTACATATGATGATTAATTGAAATCTGTCCTACAGTTGACTTACCATAAGAAAATAAGCACTGCAATATACCAATTAATGTAAAAAAAGAATTAATAATCTCAATAGAAGCATAAAACATACTGAGTTAGTTAATTGCACCAACCTGGCCGATAAACACATGTGGGGTTAATTGAAGGGCAGAGGGGATAAATGGCTTGGTGAGCCTCACCTTTCTAGTTCTCGGGTTTCTTGCTTTCTGATGGTGGGACCAGGGTGCAGGTGCCTTAGCCAGTTCCCTGCTTCAGCTAGCAAGGCTCACTTCCTGCAAGTTATCCCTGAGGAGGAGCCAAATGGATTATCCCGAAGCAGCCCTGGGTGCTGGAGCACTAGTGTGGAGACCCCTGATAGCACTGAGATGTTTACACATGCACTGATTCAGCTTTCCTCCTGCACTTGGCATCGCTGTGTCTGTTTTGTGAGATGGTGAAGGAATTTGTGGATTGGTATTGGACACATGGGTTAGTATTGGACTTGTGGGCTTGGGCAGCACTAGGTTTGGATGTTTTCTTGATGGGCACTTACCTTTATATAAAACTCTCTTTTATTCATGAGTTTCTGTGGATTTGTTTCTCTAAAGCACCCAGACTATCACACATACTAAACAAAGTCAAAGGCTTTTAATGCTAAGAAAAAAAATTCTACAAATCTAACATAAAACAGATATAGTTCAGTATGTTAATAAGGTAATATACATTCCTAAAACAGAAAAAGTCAAAATGTCACACTTAGAGGAGAGAGAAAATACATCACCCCACCTCAGAAAAAGGACAAACATAAATGTCCACTTTTACCAATGATATTAAAAACTGACTGTATGTTCTAACTACAGCAATGAGATTAACATTTTTAAAGAGGCTTCCAAAAAGAAATAAAAATTCCTCTAATCATAATATAGTTATCGTATCGATAAAATATTAATGATATGCCATAAATAACTAATAAATATTAAAATACTGTAGGCTACATTTCAACACACAGTAATAACTTTTGGTACAAACTCACTAACCATTAATTGCTAATCAGGAGGGTAAAGGGAAAATGGTGGGAGAAAGGAAACTGATCACAATGATCTACATATAACTCCCTCCCAGAACGATGGAAAACAGAAGTGTGTGAAGGAAGACATCTGTCTGTGTAAGACATGAAAAAATAATAATAATTTACAAATTATCAAGGGTTCATGAGGGATAGAGGGGAATAAAAATGAGAAGCTGATAGCAAGGGCTCAAGTAGAAGGAAAATGTTTTGAGAATGACTATGCCAACAAATGTACAAATGTACTTGACACAATGGATGGATGTGTGGATTGTGATAAGAGTTTTACAAGGCCCCAATGTTTTAATTTAAGAAATACAGCATGCTCAAAATTACAGCATTTATCTTACAGAACAAGAACTGCAAAATTATTCAGATCAGAAACCTGAAAAAGGGAATGTTACCAGCCACTTTGTGATGAAAGTCATGGATTTAGAGTCCTGTAGTTTTCTGTAGTGTTGAAGGTCCTCATATACTGATGAATTAATGAATGAAAACAAGAAAATTCTGTGCACATATTAGTGAATATATATGGATTTAAATATATAGACACACACATATGTATATGATACACACACATATATTAAGCTAGACAGCAAAAAGGATTGATGTTCACCCAAAAACTGAAGTTTGGGGACTTGAACACACTGAGCCATGGATGCACCAGCTAGCATTGGACCCATGGGCTTCAGTTGAGCTGGGCTGGATTCTCTTGATAAAAGTTTACTTCTTGATATAAAACAATTTCTTATGCACATGTCAGTGTCTATAGTTGTATTTTTCTAGACAACCCAGCCTAACACAGTTCTCCACCACATTGGTGTCCTATGAGGGCGAAAAGGTGTATCTGACAAGCTTCTCTTGGAGAAAGGCACATCACTAGGAAGTCTGAAAAGATGATCAACAATTCCCTGACATCGAGCCAATCCTGTTCCTCCAGGGCTGTGGATTTTGGGTGGGTGTAAATCTACTTATAATAAAAGTATCCTGTTAAGCTTGTAAAAAACACAGAGCACTTACAAGGCACAACACACATATTCTCTGTACCAAATGTCAACACTCAAATTTATAACATGTAAAGAAACATAGTAGACTCAAAGTCACACTTGATGTAAGAAGTTAGTATAACACTAAGAGCTTTATATTCATGGGGGAAGCATGACATGCATACTTCTGAAATTACTACACTTGTTTATGTAACAAGTATTCCCATTACTCAGCTGACATACTACAGTAGCATCAATAAATATCCCCCACACACACACATTTTCCTTTTTAATGAAAATATTCACAGCTACTGAGGCCAGGTTTCTAAAGATTCCATCATCACATGTCTATAGAGTTTCCTCTGAAAAGGACCCAGCAATGCCCATTCTTCCTAGAAGTCCACAGCCACCTCTTCAACAGCCACAGTGTCCTAAAACATCCCATAGATTCTGTTTCGGCAAGGTACCATGCATTCCACTATGTGAAAGCATGAAGATAACAGTCTTGGGAAAGAGAGACCTCAAATGGGGATTAGACACAGGGGTCTTGTTCTCCTAAGGTTTACCATCAGGGTCTAGCTACCAGCCTCATCCTTTCACCCACTAGACCAGCAGTTCTCAGCCTGTTGCTTGAGACCCCTTTGGGGGCCCAACGACCCTTTCATAGGGGTCACACAATTCCTAACAGTAGCAAAATAACAGTAATGAAGTAGTAACGAAAATAATTTTTTGGTTGGGGGGTGAGCACACATGAGAACTGTCTGAAAGGGTCGAAGCATTAGGAAGGTTGAGAACCACTGCACTACACATACTTCCTCACTAATTACATGCTATACCAACAACTGCATTCTTCTGGAATTATGTGTCTATCTCTGTACAGTTTGTCTGTGACCAACCGCAAACTTAGTCTTCTCTATGTGGTTCTGAATAGAAAACAGCTAGAACACATAACATAAATCAGACAAATGATAAAAAAAATAAAAGCCTCAATTCCACATCCACATCCTCTTTCCATTGGAGGGAGGACAGAAATTCACCTCCTTGCACAGGACCAACCAGAATATTTATCAAAACATGAAGCACAGAGTGGAAGCAAGATAATAACTAGGAAGCACTGCAGAATTTGTTGTTTTTCCCTTTAGCCCCTCCTTAGCCATTGGAGAGCTGCAGGTATGAACTAGCCAAGTAGCAACCCAAAGCCCTGAATTCATGATATCCTCTTGGAGAATTCTACATGATCAAGAACTGGCATATTAACTACTGAAAGAGATGATTATTTTGGGGATTATGAAATTTTTTGTAGTGTTTCTATGTTACTCGCCTACTATTCAGTCACTCTACGGTTGCCCTCTTGTGTATTTTGTACCTTTGTGGAGATAGGCTAAGCTATTGAAAAGGGAAACAGTGCAAGAGTGAAAGGTAACAATCGAATATAGATATCCTTAAAATCTTCCCACTCTGAGACACAAAGCTACTGTCATGTAATTATTATCGCCAGCTCCCCTCCAAAAATAGTGGATACGCACATCAATACACACTAAGCTCATAGGATATACTGACAAAAGAGCATAATATTGGCAGTATCATAATAGCATGTCCTTTTTGCTGATTAGGAAAATGTATTAGGTTCCAATTTTCTTATAAGTTGACTGAACTTCAATGCATTTGACTGTTAAACTGTGTTAAGATTCAAGGACTTACACACCAGGATTTGAGACGGGCCACTGTAAGATTTTTTTCACATTTGCAGATCATGGAAGGCAGACTAGCTGAACATGATGACCACTAGCATTCTCTTAGCTGTGGGACTGGCCTCTATGACTTGTCATACTTTTGTTTCCACATTTTGTCAGGAGAGACAAGTCCCTGGAGAAGGACATCTGTGGGGAGCAAGGCAAGCCCCCCACAACTAATCACGGGTTCAGTAAGCGCATTGTACAGTTAATATACATAAAGATTATAATAAAGTCATAGAGAGCATGAGAGGTAAGAGATTGACATAATGGCATTAGACACATTTCATAGTAGCATGCTCACCTCATAGACGGCCATGATCTTATTACCAGCCAGGTCCACATACAGCGTGGGCCGAGGGCAGGAGAAGTGCATCAATGTATCGGTCCCAACACGTAGCTAACAGAAGCTTATATCTACTTATTAGGCTTGATTACAGGTAACCACACACATCACAGGAAGGGGTTGAACTATAGGCACTGCAAGCAATAGGAGGGGGGGACATACAATGGGCATAGGTGTAACAGGAAGGGGATGAGCTAGGGGTGAACACATGATGGGAAGGGGAGGGACTAACGGTATACATGTGACAAGGGCAGCTCCCTAAACTCAATATGGCAGCCTAACCTTGATCACCCGTGAGTGAGGTTGACCTCCCTGGGTTCTCCTTCAGAGAAACAATTTACTACTCTCTTTATCAGAAGAGACAGGGCCCTGCTTGTTGTGGAATAAACAGTGGTGTCTGCTTGTTCTGAATGGCTGAAAACCCTTAGGGAGAATATCCCCTGACCTACATCTGTTGACCTTCAAGTGTAGTCATTTGACACATGTAACAAGCAGCTAAGTTTGGCATTTATTTGGGGGAGACAACTTGGGAGAAATCCTCTGTTTCCCCAGACATTGTGCTTGGTAAGTTAGAGAGAGGTAAAGAAGAGAAAGGCCTTCCAACAAAATAGATCGACACAGGGGCTCAAACATGGGAACATTTGTGAGGATGGTGCAGGACAGGGCAGTGTGTCATGCTGTTATATAGACGGTTTTAGGGGATTGGAATGGATACGAAGCTACCTAACAACAACATAGAAGAGGCTGCACTTGGATACTAATATTTCACGGCATCGTCAACTAGCTATAAGTCACATGAACTGCCACAGTCACTCTCCAATTCTGCTACAAAAGTGTTAAGTAATGTCGATCCAAGGGTTGGTGTTGTCCACACATAACTCCCTGCCACCATATCTTGTCCAACTCACAGCAGAGCTACCACACAGAGCAGAACTCCCTATAGGACTCCCACTCCTGCACATCGTTACTGGAGCAGGCAGACTCATCTTCTCCTGCACATTTCTGGTGAGTATGAAGAGCTGCCCTTGCAGTCAGCAGCCCAATTTTTAACCCACTGTGACAAAAGGGCTCCTTTGTTCATATACCCCATGTTCAATAAAGCATCATTATAGGAAGAAATAAAAGAGCAACAGAAAAAGAAAAGCAGCCCCAGAAAGGCCCACCAATTTGTAAGGGAAGCTAATTCCTGACACATCAGGCCACACAGGGCTCTGCCTGCAAGCACTCACACTTCAAGATGCAGGTCCTTAAATGGAGTCCCTGAGTAGTGTGAGCAACTGAGTGCTCAGCTCCCAAACAAAAGATTAGAGACTGAAGGCAACCTTAGAAGAAATCAACCAACTTCTGATGTTAGCCAATGAAAATCTTACGAAGCATAGTTTTACTCTGAAACCACATACGGTCACCATCTAGAATCATATGGTAGGCAAAATGATTGATATTTACCAATTGTCTAATTGAGATAGAAGGAGCTCATTGGTAGCCAGTCATTCATGCCATGAATGCACAAGGGGCTTTCATAAAGGTCATGAAAAATGGAATAAAGATAATGGAATTTATCCATGAAACTTTTGAAGCCACTGCATAGCTGTTCCTAATAGATTATGCTAAACAGAATAAAGTGATACATTTTATTAATTCCTCAAATATTATAAATCTTTAGGATACTTGTTTATCTTCCATGAAAATTCAGGAAGAATATTAAGCTACTTCCATATAACATCTCTTGAGGATCTATTAAAGTTGATACTAATTTTATTCTCTAGCTATGGTAAAGAGACCAGTTAGGTTACAGTATATATATATGTACGATTCACATACAAACTTGATAACTGAAAATTAACAGAATTACTTTATTTTTCTGGGTCCTGCAAATTTTACAAATTCAACTGTATGGTTTCTCATGTTACAGTTAGAAACTCAACCTCGTTTTTTACTGTAGAGTTTTCCTTCTCTGAAAAATTTCCAACTTACATAGGTTCTGGCTTTCCTAAATATGTGTACATGCACACATGTGTGCTTTGCTTCGTTTTTGATATCTCTGAGCATTACAGACGGTTAACACGGATAGGTGTTCATGGAGAGATTGGAAGTTGGTGTCTCCTCAGAGTCTCCAGGGAAAAAAGCCTGGGTGATGCACTTTGAGACCCAGTCACTGAAACACCTCTGCAACATCCATGTGCTCTGACACACATGGAGCCTCCAAGAGTTGGTGTGAATCTGGTGG
The DNA here is from genome assembly GCF_050624435.1 of Tenrec ecaudatus. NCBI lineage: Eukaryota > Metazoa > Chordata > Mammalia > Afrosoricida > Tenrecidae > Tenrec > Tenrec ecaudatus. Next base: position 14,181,287 of record NC_134532.1, read on the forward strand.
CATCTGCTTGATTTGGTTCATTTCCAGGGGGAAAATGAATTCTGGCCTCATTTGCTACCCTCAAGGCTGGCAGTTCAACCCCACCAGCAGATCTAAAAGAGGAATATGAGGCTGATTGCTCCTGTATAGATCTCAGACACCTATAGAGGAACACTGAGTCAGAATTGACTTAGTGGCAATGAGTTAGTTTTGGGGGGTTAGGGACAATGAATATTTCTAGGTGGCACAAACAGATTGGACTGTTCCCCCGAGGATTGATAAGGTAAACTCAGCCTACATTACTGTGAAAGAATAGATCTGGTTCCACAATCATGATGCTCCAGAAACAATATGGAGCTGTTCTCCTTTATAACCCATGACATAGACACAAGATGGGACTAACTCCATGACACCTAAGCAAAGGGGAAATTGAACATGATGAGCGCATATCATATCTATGTATACACATGGATATTGTGTTGAAAATATAACTAAATCAGAAATAAACATAATTCCCATTAAGAATCACCATGTCTATAATGAACAAGATGTCAGCGTGGCCTATCTAAATTAGTCTGTGAAGAAGCCCTACTGCTCCAGTAGTTAAAGGACTGGCAGCTCCATGAAATGAAAGCAGTTGTGTTCTATGAGGTGGCCATCTGGTAACACACTATTAAAGCCCAGAAACCCCAAGGAGGAGTTTAAGGTGCTGCAGCATCGCTCACAGAATCCACCGTAGTGCAGTGGACAAAACAAGCCTCTTATCAAGAACACGTGGATAAAAGGCTAGAACATTCAAACGTTACCATGCACTGGGGCACAGAGAAAATGGTATCTTATTTCAAATAAGAGCCTATCTTATTACATATGAGAGTTATATATCTGGATGTTGCGTTGTATTAGAAATAATATGACACAATTTTTAAAATGAGGAGCTATTAGTAGGACACATTTCTTGTACAGCAAATGCAAACAAATTGAAGAGACAGCTAACTTATGAAAAAATAAATCAAAAGGATAAAAATAATTTACATACTTAGAATTTGGTTACAAGAAGCTGTTATATCCAGGTCTGAAGACTAATCAGGGCCACACCGAAAAGGACCAAATGAAAAGCTTTACTGGAGCTGGCCGCCAGGAAACGGCTAGGGTTCCATACATCCGGGCCCCAAGCACACTACTTGAACTCTGGTTTATAAAGCAACAAACCCTGGGCAGGTGGGAACACTTTCCGCCTCCAATCACAACTACATCTGCTGATGCGGGGGGATGGAGCAGCTAGTAAACTTCCTGCTGGTATCCAATATGGGCATGGGCAGCAGCCCACTAACATTTTGAATCTGGTGGGTCTGTGGACCAATGCAGAAATAGCAAGCTTAAGCAATGGAAAAGTAGAGAGGCGAGTGTCAGCAGGTTAGCAAATGAGACTCAAGGTCCTTCAGTCAAAGTGTGCAGCCCTTAGAATGTGGATGTATGTCCACCATTAATGATTTTAAAATCAGTCAGGTGGGGAGAGGGGTGGGGTGTGGGATGGAGACCAAGTCAATTAAACATAAGCAACAAAATACAGAAGCTACATTCAGCTGGTTAATTAATAAACATCAGGATATTTCAAAGCATTTTCTGTATCCACTAGGATAAATTATAAATGACATTTAAATTCTCTGTCACTGTGAAAATAACTCATATTTGAAAAAGAGTGCTGACCTTGATGGCATGTGCCACTAAAATATACCAATTCTGACTCATAGTGACCCTACAGGATAGTGTAGAACTGCCCTGTGGATTTTCAACACTGAAACACTACAGGTGAAGAAAATCTATTCTGTCTCCAGATTAATACATAGAAAGACCTGAAAATAAATAAAATAATTGCTGGATTCTATAAATCAAAAGGATGACAAAGGAAACCAAAATTCCCTATTAAAAATTAGTGGAGGCGGGCGGTGGGCGGGGTGAGAAAAAAATTATTAGATATTAAATCTGGGCCAGAAATACTCTAAGAGCCAAGAGGGATGATAAGGGGGTGGTGTCAGGGGTGGAAGAGCGCAGTGTTAGAGAGATGAGCCATTAACGCAACCAATCTCTGAGGTGAGGCTTATTAGGGGAAACATCCCCACATGGGATTCTTCACACTCCAAGTAGAAAGGGAGAGCAGCAGCAGACAAATCTCAGGTGCTCTATTAGAGATTAAAGTCTTAGCACCCTGAGAGGTGAAAACTGAGACACAGAGCAGAGATAGAATTCAGCCAGGAATGTGAAGTTAAGAAAGGCTTTTAGGCGGAGAAAGAAATTGCAGGAAGATTCCACAACCCAAGGAGCTAGGTCAAGGAAGTCACGCCTGGCAGTGGGGCAGTGGGACTTGAACAGGGTCCGAGACAAGGAGACATAAGGGGAAGGAGGCTTTTAGTGTGCAGCTGCAAGGCCTTGAGTCAGGATGTGTCTGTGAATAAATCATGTTGGTTTTTTGCAGACCTGCTTCCCAGAATGCTGGGGGAAGAGGCTGTGTGGACCCTGCCAGGAGAGAGAAGCTCCTCGGAATGCTGGAGGCAGGGAGTGCAAAGTCCAGCAGATCATCCTTCTGAAAAGCTGGGGCAAGGGGACTGCAAAGTCCAGCAGGTCATCCTCTTTCTGAGAGGCTGGGGAGGGGGCTGCATGGTCAGGACCCATCCCAAACACTAACTGGGGTCAGTAAAGGGCTATGGATGGCAGTGTAGACTAAGCCCCCATTGAATTCTTTCTGATCAGTAAGCAAAGAGGTGGATTAAATTTGCCCGGGGGCAGAGGAACTTGGAAAGTGGACACCATCCACCTTTCTCCAGCCAATGGGGGGTTCTATAGTCATGAGCCATGCCTTAGCAGTTGAGCCCTGACTGCCTGGCTCAGATGACCCTGGAACAATCTTGTAAAATGCTCTATCTGGCAATGAAGGTGGCTCAGTTGTGGTCCTGTCCCTGCTTCTGTAGTCCCATTGATAACAATGCTGTACTGATGCTCCATCAATCAGAAACGTGTGACCATTTCCTCTGTTGCAATCTTATTTCATTAGATTCCCGACTTGACTCTTTCCCTGAACTGCACTATGATCTCCTGTGTCTGTGTATTCTCTTTTAAGACTTAATAAATGTTCTCCGTAAATTATATTTGAGATTGGAATTCCATTTTACAGTCTAAATCAGAGCACAAGCTAGTCTCCGATGGGCAGAAATGGTTGAGGGACATGCAGTCAAGATCGGGGTAAAAAGGAGATCCTCTCTAAATAGAGCTTAAAGAGAACAAATCTATGAGACAAAGACAACGCAAAGACACAGACACATCATCTGGATGAGGGAAGCCACCACCAACAGGAGGTGGAAATGGCTTCCTTGGTTCCCAATTGAGATGTGAGAGGAAGGTGTCGGGAGGGGCAGGGCAAAGGAAACTGTCACAAAGGCATGATTGGTGGCCAGTCCATCACACTGACAGACATTCCATCCTTAGATAGAGGGCTTACAAGATGGGTCCAGGGCCTTCTGACTAATGCAGTCAGGGAAAGGCTGATAGCATGTGGCTCCTGTCTAGGAGTCCCCTGGACTGTCTCCAGTTTGGTGACCTCTATCAAGGACACACAGACACAGGTAAACCTCCAAGAGAGACTGCCCCTCCCTGGGCTGCCTGGGGAGGTGTAGGTCAGCCACACCCCAAAGCCCTCTGCCTGAGGGCCAGACTACCTACTACCTTGGTTCCTGGGCAGAAAGCATTCAGTGGAGGCTCACTCTATGTGGGGCTCTGCAATCTACATGAGGACTTAATCTATGCAGGGATTTGGAGCAGTCAATTCTCTGGTACCCTTTTGCAAAGCAAGGTGCTCAGAAGTTAAGCTCTAATGCAGACCTCGGTCATCAGTGGGGTGGCCTGATGACTGCAAGGCTGGCCTCTCCTTTTTTTTTTTTTTCTTTAGGTCTTTGTACTTTTAGATATATTTGGTGATTTTTGTGGGATTCACTTTTTTAAATTAATAAATATTTTTATTGGGGCTCATACAACTCTTATCACAATCCATACATACATCAATTGAGCAAAGCAACCATATACGTTTGTTGCCCTCGTCATTCTTTGTTTTCTTTTTTTACATTTTATTAGGGACTCATACAACTCTTATTACAATCCATACATATACATACATCAATTGTATAAAGCACATCCATACATTCCCCGCCCCAATCATTCTCAAAGCATTCGCTCTCCACTTAAGCCCTTTGCATCAAGTCCTTTTTTTTCCCCCTTCCTCCCCGCTCCCCCCTCCCAATGTGCCCTTGGTAATTTATACATCGTTATTTTGTCATATCTTGCCCTATCCGGAGTCTCCCTCCCACACCCCTTCTCTGCCGTCCCTCTTCCAGGGAGGTCACATGTGGACCCCTGTAATCAGCTCCCCCTTTCCAACCCACTGGCCCTCCACTCTCCCAGCATAGCCCCTCACACCCCTGGTCCTGAAGGTATCATCCACCCTGGATTCCCTGTGCCTCCAGCCCCCATATGCACCACTGTACAACCTCTGCCCTATCCAGTCCTGCAAGGTAGAATTCGGATGATGGTAGTTGGTGGGAGGAAGCATCCAGGACCCGGGGGAAAGCTGTGTTCTTCATCGGTACTACCTCGCACCTTCATTGACCCATCTCCTCTCCTGAACCCCTCTGTGAGGGGATCTCCATTGGCCGACACTTGGGCCTTGGGTCTCCACTCTGCACTTCCCCCTTCATTCAATATGATATATATAGAGAGAGACACACACATATATACATATACACACATATATCTTTTTTTTTTTGCATGATGCCTTTATACCTGGTCCCTTTGTCACCTCATGATAGCACTGGCCGGTGTGCTTCTTCCATGTGGGCTTTTTTGCTTCTGAGCTAGATTACCGCTTGGCTGGCCTCTCCTTTCAGTAAAAGCCACTCTGGGATTCCCATGCTCTCATGCCCGCAACCTGACATGGAATGGAGCGGTCCCCAGGCAAGACCCCACCCCCAATCACGTCTTTCTGGGGTGAGAGCTGAGGGTGCAGGAAGAGATCTGAGCAAAAAAAGACACCCGAGTATTCCCAGCCCCAAAGGCTGAGGCCTGTAGCCAGCTCAGAAAGGATTTAACAGGAATTGTCCCAGGGGTCGCAGTGACCTGGAACACTGGCGGACAGGGTGCGGGGAACTGTAATTTCCCCAGGAACCCAGACACGGTTGGGGACGCCAGGCCTGCGGGGGATTCCATGCCTGGGATCAGCCCAGAAACACAGAATCTCACTTACCCTTAGAAACTCATGGATGCTCACTCAGATCCTTCTCACTCAGAGGAAGTGGAGTCAGCAGGAAATTGTTATCACCTGGGGAGGGGGTGGGAAGCGAAGGGGCGGGGCCTGGAGAAAATGAAGGCCACCTGGCGGGAGGGGCCTGACGGTAAGGCTCAGCACTAAGGATCCATTCATAGTAGTTTCTTCTTAGTCTGGAAACCCTGAAGAAACCTGTGCCCTTTGGGTGTCCCTGCTTGCATTTGAAACGCGTTTGCATTTGAATCCCAGCAACACACAAGCCCAGTCAGAAAGACAAACTGTAAAAAAAGTGGTGGGTGGAAGGCATGTTTCCCATGTGGGAATTTCCCCTGAGAGACACTCCAGCGGCTAGGGCCACAGAGACACACACATGACAGAATCTGATGCCATCTGCTCCACTTGACCACCTCTCTCCTGGCTTCCACCTGAACGCCTCTCAACAACCCAACTCAAAGAACAGGCCTAAGCCCTGTAGAATCAAGAGCCACAACGGGGAGACCCTGCACAACCTGCTTCATCCTCAGACAAGGATGTCAGGCTCTGCTCCCTATGCTACAGCACCCAGACCCGAGACTCCTGTCCCTTGATGCATGCCCAGTGAGCAGCAAGATGGGAATTCCTGAAAATGCCACAGTTGTCCAGTTGTCATCTCCTCTTCCTCTCCTTCTCCTCCTCTGCTCTCTCCCTCTCCTCACTGCTAAAGATTTATTTCCCCATAATCTGTGGGTTCTGTATGACTCTTTTGATGAAACTTTCCGTGTGAATTAGTGTCTTATTTTCAGCAAGTTCCAGTCAACTAATTGTCCTTCACGGACTGTGTTTCCTTTAATACATTTCATGTGTTGAGGTCTCTCCTAGCTACTTCTGTGTCATTGAGTGTTTTTATCAAGAATGGGTGTTAAATATTGTCAAATGCCTTTTCTGCACCTATTAATATGATCGTATGGTTCTTATCCTTAGTCTGTTTATGTAGTTGGTTACATAATAGTTTTTCTAATACTGAATCATATTTGCGTCCCTGGTAATAATCCCACTGAGTCAAGGTGAAATATGAATTCAAAGTCAAGGATAGGCGCTCTCAAACTCAATCCATCCCAAACTACTCTGATGGATGATCCAATCACTTTTCTAATCCAATAAAGTTATGTAATCATCAAATATGCTACTTTATTGTTAAACACCAGTATAATATATCCTGTTGTATTATATTTTATAAATAATTTTACCCCATATACTCTGTATTCTTAAAATTTTCTTTTAAATTTTCTCAGGCATTAAAGTAATAAATAAATAAATAAATTTCCTCATTCCAATCTACTACCCTCGTTTAATTTGTCCTTGATTATTTCATCTTGCAGGTATATATATTAAAACCATGATTTTATATTTTCAATAATTATTCTGGAATGATTATTACTTTACTGCTTATTTAAAGAAAAAGCACTCTAACATTTCAGTACTTATACAAGGGAGGTGGTCATTAGGGGTCACTCAGTGAGTTCCAAATCATAGTGACCCCATGTACCACAGGGAGAAACACTGTCCTGTCCTGGATCATCCTCGGAATTGTTCTTATATTTGAGCCCGTTGTTTTAGCCTTTGTCAATCTAAAAAGTTTTCCTCTTGTTTGCTTCCCCTCTACCAAGCACCACGGTTGCAGTGATTTATCTCTTGTATTTGCCTCTGGTTTGCAAATACACAAACACTCTAAGGTTTTATTTATATGGCATAAGAGAATGCATTTAAAAGAACAATAAAGTCAGAGCTGTCATGTGAATTCTGACTCATAGAACCATAGGGAGCAGAGTAAAAGTTCTGTAGGCTTTTGCTTTTGTATTTTATAAACCATAATGTTTCATCTTTACCACAGCAGGTAGTGTCCTTATAAAAATAGTCCAAAACTAGACAGGCGCTGTAGTGGTTAATTTTTGTGGTCTCACACATGGATAAGCTCCACATGGAAATTAAAGTGTACTTGAGTATCCAAGAGATGAAGAAAATATTCCGTTGGTTTTGTACAAGATTAAAATTGTGTTGTGTGGTATGAGTTGGGGGTGCCAGCCCCCCACAGTAATCACGGGTTAGTAAGCACAATTGTAAGTTTGAGATATAATTCTTATATATCTCTTATATTAAAGTCATCAAGAACCAGAGAGATAGAAGAGTCAAATAATGGAGTCAGACGCATTTCATGGTAGCATTGCTCACCTCAGCCCTCCTTGGTGGTCCAGGTGAAGAGGGGGAAGGGAAGGAGGACTAGGGTAAGGGAAATGGGAGGAGAGGGACTGGAGTAGAGAGGCAGAGGGAGACCAGCAAGAGAGACCCATTGCTAACCCAGGCTTATATACCTCCGGCGGGTGTGCAAGCTTACTCATTAGAGTTAAAGGCATGCGTCACTGAGAGGGGCTGCACTATGTTATACAGCAGTGAGGGGAGGTGGTCTAGGGACATACATGCAATAGGAAGAGGAGGGATTGGGGGGAAACATGTGCCAAGATGGGCGGATCCTACATTTAGGATGGTAGCTTAAGTTTGACCTGTTCTCTGGATCTCCATAGGAACCATTATCAGTATGGTGTGAACTCCACCTACAGGAACCAAATAGATGACTGCAGGTGTCCATTGCCCTTAACAGCAGGGAGTGGGGCCCTCTGCAGTCTGGCAACTGATCACTCTCAGGGAGGATGCCTGTGAGCATCTGACTTCCCTCCACATAAACCCCCTCCATTATTTCCTCCCTAAGACTCTCGCTTCAGCTCAAAGGTAAGCCCCAGGGTCTGTTGCTTCTCTAGCCAGGAAGAAGTGAATGTTATTCAGGAAGCAAGTGGCTGAAGCTAGCACACAAAACATTAGGGCTTCCTCCTGGGTTTGCCCAGTCTTGTCACCTGTGCTTAAGGTGACCAGAAGCCCCGCTTTTGGCGGGCAGTCCCAATTTTTAACATTTTTTCCGTGGCACTTTAAAAAAGTCCTGATTTTTGGAAAGAATGCACAACAAACTAGGGCAGGTGCGGGGGAGAACGGGAAGGGAATATACATAATACATAATGCCATTCAAACAGCTGCTGATTTGTTGCCCGTAGATGTGGAAAATATTATTATTAAAATATATTCTTATTGCTATATATACACTGTGCACGTTGAAATGCTTAAAGAATTTTGTGAAACTGCAGAAATCGAATATCAGAAAATACTTGGATACAGTAGAACGTGTTGTTTAGCTCTTTTGCCATCTGTCAAAAGAATTTTGAAAATATACGATCCATCCTTTGAAATCCTACTTTCTATCACAGGATAAATATCATAGAATTTTAGAAGAGTTTTTTTTTAAAAGAATCCTCAAAATTTTGGCTAGAGTTTGCACACAACCAAGCAGCTCTTTTTCAAAATGCTATAAAATTTACTGAAGGTGACCAAATTTTGGTAATTGAAGTAGCAAATGGAGTTAATAATTTAAAATTTCAGTGTCAAGAGCAGTTAGAAAATAAATTTCTTCTGTTAACTATCCATAATAGTATAAGCCATTTAGAAGAACAAGGTGCAATAAATCGTGCAGATATCATGAATCACGTTAAAAAGTTCTATAGTTACTGCATAGATTATTTAGAAGAGTGGACGGTACATTACAATGACATTTAACATTTTCATTGGGTTTCATTAAAACAATAATTGGAATGTGCAAAAATCATTCAATCATATTACTCAAAATTTCCCATATAGTAATATTTCTGAAAGCGATCTTTTTAATGAGGTATTATTAAAAATATATTGATAAGGAAAAGGTTAAATATTGGGCATCAGCAAAAATCACAATAGAGAACAAATGGTTAGAAATATTTCCTCATTTTGAAACAAAACATGTTCCATACAATAATGCACTAAAAATTGTGGAATACGTGCTGTCCTTACCAGGAACTAATGCTGCGACTGAATGCATTTTTTCTATGTTAAATAAAGTGTGGACATCAGAAAAATCATAATTAAGTGTTGAGACTTTGAAAGCAATTTCATGTCTGAAATATAATTTTACAAAATCTTGTGAAAAAGTTAATGACTTTTCAAACAAAAACAGCAATTGTGGGGTCCTGGTTTACAACTGCCAGCACCAGCACCATGACAGGCTGTATAAAACCAAAGTCTGGGGCAGGCTTAAGCTCTAATTTCAGATTCCTGGACACTGAGGTAATTCAGTCAGAGAAGGCATCATCTGTCCCATACTGACCAGTAGGGTGCAGCGACCACCACCCCAATTGACCAGTCAAGAAAATACAAGCAAAACTGCTTGCAAACCACCACTGGACAACGCTGATGCCAGAAGTTTTCTCCAATAAATTTAAAGAACAGCAACAGTGGACTGCCACCCATCCTGGCCCCATAAAAGCCCAGGGAACAAAGAACTCAGGGCTGATTCCCTTTTGGATGCTGGGTCCCCACTGCGCTGGGCAGTGGAGGGAGGGAAGCCCTAGTTTGAGCTAGCAAATAAACTCCTTTTTCCACTTTTGCATCTCAACCTGTCTTAATTCTTCCATGGGCCCAAGGTGAGCTTGCGTTCCCTTCCCCAATCCAAAACAATCTACTAAAAAAAATTCACTCAAATGAGAAATATGCCAAAGAACAAAATAATACTATACATAATTTTAATGTATTATATATTTGTAAATTGTACTTATGTTGAAATTTAAAAAAATATTACAATAATATTTTTGCATTCTATGCAAATTTTTGTTGCTCCATATAGACCAAATTTTTAATCAAGAGCCCAAAAATACCTCCCCCATTGGTCATCTTATCCATTATTCTGCAAACTGAAAGCAGCACAGCAAAATGCTTAGACAAATAGACCTAAGTTAAGAAGCAGACTAAGACTTAGGACAACAGAGAAGAGGGAAGAACTGTTGATGCTGGTTTTTAACTTGAAATATGCTTTCTTCCAGAGTTGATAATGAACACATTGCCATGGCAGAGAAATTCATACTATTTCAGTGTCCAATAGAAATTCTCCTCTGTCAAAAGTCTTTTAAGTCCATTTTTTTCCGTGGATGCCTGATGATCCCTGACCATTTTTCTTTGTGAGCACAACTTCTGCTTTTTATTTTTTTTAAAGCATTTTATTAGGGGCTCATACAACTCTTATCACAATCCATGCATATACATACATCAAATGTATAAAGCACATCTGTACATTCTTTTCCCTAATCACTCTCAAAGCATTTGCTCTCCACTTAAGCCCTCTGCATAAGGTCCTCCTTTTTTTCCCCTCCCTTCCCACTTGCCCCTCCCTCATGAGCCCTTGATAATCCACAGATTGTTATTTTGTTATATCTTGCCCTATCCGGAGTCTCCCTTCTCCCCCTTCTCTGCCGTCCATCTCCCAGGGATGAGGTCACATGTGGATCCTTTTAATCAGTTCCCCCTTTCCAACCAACTCACTCTCCACTCTCCCAGCCTCACTCCTCACACCCCTGGTCCTGAAGGTATCGTCCACCCTGGATTCCCTGTGCCTCCAGCTCCCATATGCACCAGTGTACAACCTCTGCCCTATCCAGTCCTGCAAGGTAGAATTCAGATCATGGTTGTTGGAGGAGGAAGCATCCAGGATCTGGGGGAAAGCTGTGTTCTTCATCGTTACTACATTGCACCCTGACTGACCTGTCTCCTCTCCTAAACCCCTCTGTGAGGGGATCTCCAGTGGTCGACACTTGGGCCTCAGGTCTCCACTCTGCACTTCCCCCTTCATTCACTATGGTATATATATACACACACACACACATACATATATACACACACATACATATACATATATATGTGTGTATATGTACATATATATATATATATATATATATATATACAATTTTTTTTGCATGATGCCTTATACCTGGTCCCTTTGGCACCTCGTGATCGCAAAATTCTGCTTTTTCACTGACTGTTTCAATAGCAATGATAAACAATCCTGGCCACAGTAGAGTTTGGGGAGGTAAAAATCTTGTGGGTCATTGACTAACAAGGACAAACCAATGTACATAAGGTATTGAATGGGACATTAGATGAATTCAGATGAAGAAAAAAAAAAGACAGTCCATGTGATTACAGGTGAAACAATGAAATAGATCAGAAACCTCCTCAGCTAATTTAATAAGGTGTTCTTTCTCTCTGAATTGCTAATTTTTAACCACTCAATGATGTGTTCAATTGTCACTAAGACAAGGCCCATTTTTATCAGGTGTGTGCCCATTTTTACCTCTGTCTACTTACAACTGTTCTTAAAGGAAAGACAGCCCATTCAATTTTTGTTTGTTTTTAATATGATGTACTTTCTTCCTGAATTGCTAATTAACAAAAGTCTAAGAAGTTCGGAAGCATGCCCTCCACTCACAACTTTTCTGTCAGTTTTTCTTTCTCTCCAGGCTTGTGTGTTGTTGTGATTCAAATGCAAAGGTGTTTCAAATGTAAGCAGGGTCACCCAGAGTGAAGAACTTTTAGCAGAACTTCCAGACTAAGAAGAAACTACTAAGAACGGATCCCTTGCCACTCCAGGCCCTGAGCTTCACTTCCAGGCCCCTCCCTACAGGAGTCTTTCATTACCTCCAGACCCCGCCCCTTGGGAAAGACTCCACCCCTACCCAGGTGAAGCAATTTCCTGCGGAACTCACTTCCTCTGACTGAGGAGTTGCAGCCTGATCGTCCCACGAGGGTGAGTCCCTATGTTTCTATGCTGAACTTAGGCTCGGAGTCCCCTACAGGCCTGGCATCGCCGGCTGTGCCCCAATCCCCACGGATATTACAGTTCCTGCATCCTGTCTGCCCGCTTTCCAGGTCGCCACGACCCGCTGGGATATTTCCAGTTAAATCCTTTCTGAGCTGGTTACAAGCCTTTCTGCCTTCAGTCTTGGGAATATGCAGGTCCCCTTTTCCTGCCCAGAGACCCTCATTCACCCTCACCCCTCACGCAAGAAAGGCGCGATTGAGGGTGGGTTCTTGCCTGGGGGCCGTTCCCTCCTTGTCAATTATCGGGCAGGAGAGCAGGGGACCCCAGAGTGGCCTTTACTGAAAGGAGAGGCCAGCCTTGCAGTCATCAGGCCACTCCCCTATGGCCGAGGTCTGCATTAGAGCTTAACTTCTCAGCACCTTGCTTTGCAAAAGGGCACAGTAGCAGTGACAGCCCTAGATCCCCGCATAGATTTAGTCCTCACATAGATTGCAGAGCCCACACAGAGTAAGCTTCCATTGAGTGCTTTCTATCTAGGAAGCAAGGTTGTAGGTAACATGGTTCTCAGGCAGAGGGCTTTGGAATCCAGGCTGCCAGGGAGGGGCGGTGTTTCTTGTAAGCTTACAGGCCTGTGTGTCCTTGATGGAGATCATCAAACTGGAGACAGTACAGGGGGTCTCCTAGATAGGAGCCACTTCCTATCAGTCTTGCCCTGACTGCAGGGTCAGAAGGCCCTGGACCAATATCAAAGAAGTCTATGTCATTGTGATGTATTGATTGGCCACCAATCATGCTTTTGTGTCAGTTTCCTTTGCCCCGCCCCCCACACCCCCTTTAGCTCACATCTCAATTGTGAACCTGGAAAGCCATTTCTACCTCCTGTTGGTGACTTCCCTCATCCAGATGACATGTTTGTGTCTTTGTGCTGTCTGTATTTCTTAAGATTTAACAAATGTTCCCTTTAAACTATATTTAAAATGGGGTCTCCTTTGTACTCTCAAACATCTGTGTGTGCCTCCTCACTCATATCTACCCATCAGAAACTAGCTTGTGCTCTGTTTTAAACTGCAAAAGGGACTCCAATCTCAAATATAATTTAAGGAGAACATTTATTAAGTCATAATAGATACAAAGAGAATACAAAGGAGATGATTAGTGTAGGTCAAGGAAATATTCAAGTCGAGAATCTAATTGGATAATATTGGAACAAAGGAAACTCACAAGTTCATGATTGGTGGACCATCAATACATCATTGTTATAAGTGGGACTACAGAAGCAGGGACAGGACCATAATTGGGGCATATACACTGTCAGATAAACCACTTTAAAAGACTGGTCCAGGGCCATCAGATGTAGAGAGTTAGGGGTACATTTAAGGAATATAGGACACCTTGGATTGGCTGGAGAATGGTGGAAAAGTTGTCCACTTTCCAAGTTCCTCTGCCTCTGGGCAAATTCAAACTATATCCTTGGTTAATAATCAGAAAGAATTCAATGGAGGCTTAATCTACAGGGAGACCCTTCAATTAGACTTTATGCAGTCACTCCCATCCACAGATCTTCACTAACTGGGGTGCTAAGACTTTCATCTCTAAGACAGCCCCTGAGACTTGTTTCCTAATCTCTGGTGATGCTGCAACTTTCCACTTAGTGTGTGAAGGGTCCCACTTGGGGATCTCTCCCCAAATAAGCGCCACCCAGAGATTGATCCTATTATTGGCTCAATTCTCTTTAACACTGCACTCTTCAATCCTACTGTTGTTCTCATGAGTAACTCTTAGAGGACTTACTTCTTCATGAGCAGAGAACCCCAGTGTGCTCTGACAGGGAGTTCCTGGCACTGGACACACAGGGTGTCCATAGGATTGACATGTTTCCAGTTTGTGGTAAAGATACAGCTCCACTTAAAGTGTGTATTCTGAGGTTAATTTGTTGGCTCACACCAAAATATTTTTTTTCTTTTTTATAATTTTTTTATAAATCATTTTATTGGGGCTCATACAACTCTTACTACAATCCATGCATATATCAATTGAGTAAAGCACCGTTATACATTTGTTGCCCTCATCATTCTCAAAATTCGCCTTCCATTTGGATTCCTGGAATCAGCTCATTTTCCCTTTTTCGCCCTCACCTCCCTCCCCGCTCCCCTCTCCCTAATGAACCCTTAATAACTTATAAATTATTATTCTATCCTATATTATACTGTCCGGCATCTCCCCTCACCCACTTTACTGTTGCTCATTCCCCAGAGAGGAGGTTACATGTAGATCCCTGAGATCAGTTCCCCCTTTCTATACCCCCTTCCCTCCCAATGTCGCCACTACCACCGCTGGTCCTGAGGGGTTCATCTGTCCTAGATTTCCTGTGTTTCCAGATCCCTACTGCACAGCTGTGCATCCTCTGGTCTAACTGGGTTTGCAAGGTAAATTTGGGATCATGGTAATTAGAGGGGAGGAAGCATTCAAGAACTAGAGGAAGGTTTTGAATTTCATTGTTTCTACACTTGACCCTGAGTGACTCATCTCCTCCCCACTACCCCTCTGCAAGGGATGTCTAGTTATCTACAGATGGACATTGAGTCCCCATCACACACTCCCCTCATTCACGATATGATTTCCCCTGCCTTTTTTGTTTGAAACCTAGTCCCCCTGGCCCTTCATAATCACATATGTTGGTGTGCTGCTTCCATGTGGGCTTTGCTGTTTCTGGGCTAGATGGCTGCTTTTTTTATTTTAATTTTTATTTTTCAACATTTTATTAGGGGCTCATACAACTCTTATCACAATCCATATATATACATACATCAATTGTATAAAGCACATCCGTACATTCTTTGTCCTAATCCCTCTCAAAGCACTTGCTTTCCACTTAAGCCCTCTGCATCAGGTCCTCGATGGCTGCTTTTTTACTTTCAAGCCTTTAAGTCCCCAGTCGCTATATCTCTCAATAGCCATTGCACCATCAGCCTTTTTCACCAGACTTTCTTATGCACACATTCGTTTTCAGCGTTTATGTGGGGAAGGTGATCACACAATGATGGTTTTTGTTCTTTGGTGTCTGCTACCTGGTCCCTTCAACAACTCGTATTCACTTAGGCTTGTGTGCTTCTTCTTCTCTGTGGGCTTTGTTGCTTCCGAGCTAGATAGCTGCTTGTTTGCCTTCAAGCCTTTAAGACTCCAGATGCTATATCATTTTGATAGCTGGGCACCATCAGCTTTCTTTACCACATTTACTTATGCACACTTCTGTCTTCAGCGATCATGTCGGGAAGTCATATCAAAATATTTTAGAGTTCTCAGCGCACACTGGTTGAGGGGTACAGAAAATCATTCTCTGACCCTAGGTCTGAGTAAAAGGCCAATGTTAGTTTTGAAAAAAATGATACAATGGTTCCAATGTATGTACCTTTAATTTTCTGCCTCCTGCATCTCTCGTGACCTGAGTGTCCCTTGGAAATGAGGGGAGGGAAAGGGTCGATGACAGAATAACCAGTAATTAATATGCCTTATTTAACATGTGTTTCACTACATCTTTGAGGAAGAAACCAGATGAAATTGGAATTTACAAATTAGTAAATCAGAACAACTGAACCCGCAGGCACCTTGCTTATTGGTTAACACATCCCTGCATATGTCTAATAGCAGAGAAGTCTCCTTGAAGCTAGGACACAGTAAAAGGAAGATCCACAGGAGACCTGTGATATGGACATGATGTTGTTTATCACATGAACATTTATGAACCACTTTATTTTGTCAACTACCATGAATCAGATGCTGCTAATCAGAAACTATTCATGATTGAATAGTTTACTGAAAATGTGTCTGTGGTTCCTGGTTTTGTCTGTCTACCTACCTTAGTTCCTTACATTTAAGTAAAGACACAGAGACGACAGCACCGCATACGTAATTAGCAATGTGAGTTTCTTTTTTTTAAAATCATTTTATTGGGGCTCATACAACACTTATCACAATCCATACATACATCAATTGTGTAAAGCACTCTATACATTCGTTGCCCTCATCATTCTCAAAATTTGCCTTCCGCTTGGGTTCCTGGAATCAGCTCCTCATTGTGCTCCTTTCCCTCCCCCTCCCTCCCCCCTTCTTCATGAACCCTTAATAATTTAAATTATTATTTTATCTTATCTTACACTGCCTGGCGTCTCCCTTCCCCCGCTTTTCTGTTGCCTATCCCCCAGAGCGGAGATTATATGTATATCCCTTCCCTCCCGGTATCGCCGCTCTCACCGTTGGTCCTGAGGGGTTCATCTGTCCTAGATTCCCTGTGTTTCCAGATACCATCTGTACCGCTGTGCATCCTCTGGTCTAACCAGGTTTGTAAGGTAGAATTGGGATCATGCTAGTTGGGGGAAGGAAGCATTTAAAAAATAGAGGAAGGTTGGGAGCTTTATTATTGCTACACTGAACCCTGAGTGACTCATCTCCTCCCTACTACCCCTCTGCAAGGGATGTCCAGTTATCCATAGATGGGCATTGCATTGGCTCACCATCATGCCCTCCCCTCATTCACGATATGATTTTTTTTTTCATCCGCCTTTGGTGCTTGAAACCTGGTCTCCTCGGCCCTTCATGATCACACATGTTGGTGTGCTGCTTCCATGTGGGACAATGTGAGTTTCTTGATGGGTTAGATTTGGGTTCAGTTTAGGGTTGCAGAGTGCTAGAGTCAGAGTCTGTACTTATGATGGGAAACTAGGTCCTGGGATTAATGTTCCTGGATCAAGAATAAGAGCCAATGGACAGAAATGGAACCTAAGTGTCAGGAGTTAGATGTTAGTGAACAGATGAAAGGACTTTATGTTTACAATGTGTTCTGCCTAAACTCTTACGTTTTGAGTTACTTAGGGTTTATGTATTACGATATAAAGATGTATAGTTATGGTTTGAATAGTACAGTTTTGGAAGTTGGTTTCTCAATTTGAGACTTCGGGTTATAAATTTAGGATTAAGGTTATAGAATATAGTCTAAGCTGTTTTCCTGAGTTTAAAAATTGGGATAAATGAATTAGGCTAATTTTTTAAAATAAATTGATGGTCACTATCAGGGAATGCTCAGGGTGTTGATAGCTATTCTGGATGGTGAGGGGCTTTTCAGGTAGTTAGAGTTTCAGTGTTTGAGGAGATTATCAGTGTATTGTACGGATGCTTAGCATGTTAAGGTATAAGGGTTAATAGTTTGACAGCTGTTGTTTAGCAGTTAATGATTTGTGAATTAAGTACCAAAAGTTATTTTTGCGCATTGAAATGTAGCCTACAGCGTTTTTATATTTGTTACCTATTTATGGCATATTTTGAATATTTCATGCATACAATCATTAATTTATGATTAGAGAAATTTTTATTAATCTTTGGCAGCCGCATCCCTAAAAATTATAAATCTTATTCTGATTGTTGTAATCTTACTGTACAGTCAATTTTTAACATCAGTGGTGAAAGTGGATATTTTTGTAATTTTTCTGAGGTAGGGTGATGTTTTTCTCTTTCCTCTAAGTCTGACATTTTGACCTTTTTAAAAAAAGAATGTTTATTAGTATATTAACATATTGAACTATATTTATTATTTTTTAAATTTATTTTTATTTTAACAATTTATTGGGGCTCATACAATTCTTTTCACAGTTCATACATATACATACATCAGTTGTATAAAGCACATCTGTACAGTCTTTGCCCTAATCATTTTTTTCTCTTTTCTTCTTTTACATTTTATTAGGGACTCATACAACTCTTACCACAATCCATACATATACATACATCAATTGTATAAAGCACATCCATACATTCCCTGCCCCAATCATTCTCAAGGCATTTGCTCTCCACTTAAGCCCTTTGCATCAGGTCCTCTTTTTTTTTCCCCCCTCCCTCCCCATTCCCCCCTCCCTCATATGCCCTTGGTAATTTATACATCGTTATTTTGTCATATCTTGCCCTATCCGGAGTCTCCCTTCCCCCCTTCTCTGCTGTCCCTCTCCCAGGGAAGAGGTCACATGTGGATCCTTGTAATCAGTTCCCCCTTTCCAACCCACTCACCCTCCACTCTCCCAGCATCGTCCCTCACACCCTTGGTCCTGAAGGTATCATCCACCCTGGATTCCCTGTACCTCCAACCCTCATATGCACCAGTGTACAGCCTCTGTCTTATCCAGCCCTGCAAGGTAGAATTCGGATCATGGTAGTTGGGAGGAGGAAGCATCCAGGATCTGGGGGAAAGCTGTGTTCTTCATCGATACTACCTCACACCCTAATTAACCCATCTCCTCTCCTAAACCCCTCTATGAGGGGATCTCCATTGGCCGACACTTTGGCCTTGGGTCTCCACTCTGCACTTCCCCCTTCATTTAATATGATATATATATATATATATATATATATATATACATACACATATATACATATACACATACATACACACACTTATATCTTTTTTTTTTTGCATGATGCCTTATACCTGGTCCCTTGGGCACCTCGTGATCGCACTGGCCGGTGTGCTTCTTCCATGTGGGCTTATTTGCTTCTGAGCTAGATGGCCGCTTGTTCACCTTCAAGCCTTTAAGACCCCAGACACTATCTCTTTTGATAGCCGGGCACCATCAGCTTTCTTCACCACATTTGCTTATGCACCCATTTGTCTTCAGCGATCCTATCATGGAGGTGTGCAGTCAATGATATGATTTTTTGTTCTTTGATGCCTGGTAACTGATCCCTTTGGGACCACTCGATCACACAGGCTGGTGTGTTCTTCCATGTGGACTTTGTTGCTTCTGAGCTAGATGGCCGCTTGTTTATCTTCAAGCCTTTAAGACCCCAGTCACTATCTCTTTTGATAGCCGGGCACCATCAGCTTTCTTCACCACATTTACTTGTTCACCCGAACTATATTTATTTTATGTTAGATTTGTAAAGGTTTCTTTTCCTGACCATTAAAAGTGTTTGACTTTGTTTAGTATGTTTTGTGTCTATTTAAATAATTGATAATTATCCATTTTTTTGTAATGTAAAAATATTTCTTTACATTAATTGGTATATTACAGTGCTTATTTTATGTTAAATCAACACTAGGACAGCTTTCAATTAATCATGGTATATATTTATTTTAAAGTGTTGTCTGACTCAGTTCCCAATCATTTTAGAACTTTTTCATGTAGATCCATTTCCAATATTGGTCTACAGTTTTCTTGAAGTATCATCCTACCTTGGTATCAGGTTATTACTTTTCTCATCGAAAATGTTAGTACCAACAAAAGATCCTTGAACTAACTACAAGCTGTTCTTTCTTGTTGTATTTTATTTTGTTCTTTTTCAGTGGTTTGTTGTTTTTGTGTTGTTGTATATTGTTGCTTGGTTTTGCTGTGTCTTGTTTTTGCATGTTATTATCTCCACAGGTCTGTCTAAATGAGATAGGTTGGATGAACAAGCTGGAGGAAAAACAACGGGACTGACAGTTCTGGGGAAAATGGGATAGGGGGAGGTGGGGGGTAAGGAAGTGGAGTTAACAAACCCAGGGACAAGGGAACGAGTGATCCAATTTGGTAGTAAGGTGGTTGTGGCAGGCCTGGTAGGGCATGATCAAGCGTAATGTAGCAAAGAGGTATTGCTGAAACCCAGGTAGGTACTGACCATGATAGTGGGATGGGAGGAAAGTCAAGGGAAATAGAGGAAAGAGCTGGGAGGCAAAGGGTATTTATAGAGGTCAAGACAAAGACATGTACATATGCAAATATATATGAGGGTGGGGAAATAGATCTATGTGCCTATATTTATAGGTTTAGGATTAAAGTGGCGGAAGGACATTGGGCCTCTACTCAAGTACTCCCTCAATGTAAGAATGCTTCTATTAAATTGACATTCTATTATGCTCACCCTCCTGACACAACCACTGCAGACAAAGCGGGTGAACAAGCAAATGTGGTAAAGAAAGCTTAGGTGCCGGCTATCAAAAGAGGTAGCATCTGGAGTCTTAAAGGCTTGACGATAAACAAGTGGCTATCTAGCTCAGGAGCGACAAAGCCCACATGGAAGAAGCACACCAGGCTGTGCGATCACGAGGTGTCGAAAGATCAGGTTTAAAGCATCATCAGAACAAAAAATCTTACCATAGTGAATGAAGGGGGGAAGTGCAGAGTGGATATCCCCTTGCAGAGGAGCCTAGGGGAAGAGATGAGTCACTCAGGGTGCGATGTAGTATCCATGAAGAATAGAGCTTTCCTCTCGTTCCTAAATGCTTCCCCCCCACCCCCACTATCATGATCTGAATTCTACCTTGCAAGTCTGGATAGAGCAGAGAATGTACACTGGTGCAGATAGGAGCTGGAGGCACAGGGAATCCAGGGTGGATGATACGTTCAGGACCAGGGGTGTGAGTGGCGATACTGGGAGGGTAGAGGGAGAGTGGGTTAGAAAGAGGGAACCAATTACAAGGATCTACATGTGACCTCCTCCCTGGCAGATGGACAACAGAAAAGGGGAGATGTCTGACAGGACAAGATATGACAAAATAATCATTTATAAATTATCAAGGGCTCATGAGGGAGGGGGGAGTGGGGAGGGAGGGGGAAAAAGGACCTGATGCAAAGGGCTTAAGTGGAGAGCAAATGCTTTGAAAATGATGCGGGCAATGAATGTACAGATGTGCTCTACACAAATAATGTATGTATAGATTGTGATCAGAGTTGTATGAGCCCCTAATAAAACGTTTAAATAAAATGTTAGTAATGTACTCTCACAACCATTGTTATGTTTGTACCCAATAACTTGAACTTAAGTAACAAAACATAAAGTGTTTATTCATATTGTTTGAATACTCTGATATCTAGCTACCAGAATTTTCAACTTTAATCTATCTTACAGTTAGCCTTGAAATTTCTCATGGAATTTAATTTTGATTCAGTGACCTTTTGAGTATCCTGAATCCCATGCAACTCTCATAGATAACTTGCTCTGGCTGGATCTTCTGGACTTGTAGCTGACTCCTCAGTGTAGAGGGATAAATGATTTACACTACTCTTGATAGAAAAATAGGCACTCACACCTGAGTGACTTTATACTGCCCTCACACTGGAGCCCAAGTTTGGGAAATACTCTGTCATAAGACATGCTGGGTGGATCTTAGAGAATTTCCCTCAGTTCACCTCCAGGAGAATTGTGTAAATCAAAAAGGCGCAGGAATTTCTCAGTGATTTTGTCATGGCTTTGTTATACACTCACACACAGGAAACCCATTCCTTCTTTTTTTTTTAAACATTTTATTAGGGGCTCATACAACTCTTATCACAATCCATACATATACATACATCAATTGTATAAAGCACATCTGTACATTCTTTGCCCTAATCCCTCTCAAAGCATTTGCTTTCGACTTAAGCCCTCTGCATCAGGTCCTCTTTTTGTTTTTCCCCTCCCTCCCCACTCCCCTTCCCTCATGAGCCCTTAATAATTTTTTTAACATTTTATTAGGTACTCATACAACTCTTTTTTTTTTTTTAATGACGGTAGGAAGTTTATTTGCTGGTCACTGTTTGAATATAAGTTACAGAGAACTCTGAAATATCAAGCCCACAAAATCAGCGGGCTGAAGAGGCAGCATGAGCAAGCCATGGCCAGAGCCCTGTATTTCAGCAAAGGGAGGTGAACAGTTACCTGCTGTTTACTTGGACAGTCCTTGTCCTTAAAAAATTGTGCCAATGTCTGCATCTTATTGCACCCAGACCTAATACCAAAACTGCCCGTTTTTCAAAAGCTACAGAATGCATTCAGAGTCACTGTTTGCTTTTCCGTTTTCTCTTTCTCCCTGACTTTGCAGGTGGGGGGTGCGTCTCTTGAATTTCTTCCTTGACATCAACTGCAGGCTGTTTGAGAATGATTTCATGATCTTCGTCGTCATTCAATTCAGCCACTTCAGACTTTCGCCTTTCCAAATATGATGGTGTACAAACTGGCATGGAGTCCTGGCTATTCATAGAATTCTGAAGGTCACTGTTTGAAACATTTTGGTTTTTCTTTTTCGGTAAAACCAATAGAGGAAAACTATAAACTATCCCTTTTTTAGCTAACTTCTTCCTGAGCAATTTTTCTTTGTTCTTAAATCGCTCTCCATGCGTAGCTTTTCCGGAAGTGTTCGTTTCTTATTGTACCGTTTTACTGCTGGATGGGATGGCTTTGAAAATGGAATATCCCAGTCTTTGAAAAGCTCTTCATGGACTTTTTCAGGTGGCATAAAATCACACTTCAAGAGTCTTTCACCAAAAATGTAGTTGTTCATTGTCTCAGCAACTATCTTGGCAACATCATCTGACTCAAACTCCACAAAGGCATAGCCTTTGCTATTTCCAGTCTTTTTACTTCTGGACAACTTGAGTCTTGAAACAGCACCAAACTGGGAGAAATAAGCCTTGAGCTGGGGTTCAAAAAGGCCTCGCGGTATGTGACCCACATACACAACTCCAGGTGTGAGTTTCTCTTGCTGGGCCGCGCGCTGGCGGACCTGCACCACCTGCTTCTGGAACTTGGCCTGTTCCTGCGGGTTCAGCGACAGCAGAGGCTTAGCGGGGCCATCAAAAGCCGCCATGTCCCAGTCGGCCCTAGTTGTAACGCTCCACCGACTCATACAACTCTTATCACAATCCATACATACATCAATTGTATAAAGCACATCTGTACATTCTTTGCCCTAATCATTTTCTTTTTGTTTCTTTTCTTTTTTTTTACATTTCCTTCTTTTTAATAAGAGAGCGTATGTTCCAGCAAATGTTGCATGAAAGGTTTGGCATCCGTTACCATGGAAATAACTTTTTTTTTTATTTTAACAATTTATTGGGGCTGATACAATTCTTTTCACAGTTCATACATATACATACATCAATTGTATAAAGCACATCTGTACAGTCTTTGCCCTAATCATTTTTTTCTCTTTTCTTCTTTTAGGAAATAACTTTTGTAAACATAACACACTGGTATTTTGTGCATGTCTTGGGTACTGATTAGTGGATTCTGAGGTTGTTGTGTTAGATGTCATTGAGTTGATTCCACATCATAGGGACCCAGTAGACAACAGAAGGAAACACTGCCCTCTCTGCTGCCATACTCACAATTTAGGATGAACCCATTGTTGCCATCATGATGTCAGTCCATTTATTTGGGGATTCCTATTTTTCCCTGCCCTTCTACTTTACCACATACACTATCCTTCTCCAGAGACTGCTCCCTTCTGACAACATTGTCTAGAGTATGTAATATGAACTTTCGCTATCTTTACCTTTAACTAGCTCTCTGAGCTTCCTTCTTCTAAGACAGACTTGTTTGTGCTTTGGAGACCAATGTTATTTCAGTATTCTTTGCCAGCATTATAATTCAGACAAATCGATTCTTCTTCGATCTTTCTTATACAGTGTTCAACTTCCAATACATACGAGGCTATTGACAATACCATGATTTGGGTGAGGTGAACCTAGTCCTCAACATAAGTCCTCTTGTATCTTTTGATCTCTTCACGGTTACTATCACCATTCAGGTTTTTTTGTGTGTCTTTTGCATAAGCTATCAGTATTTCTGAAAGGAATTAAAATTTAGTCAAGTTTAGATTAAGAATGTTGCTAAAGGAGGGGCATGGAAGCCAACCTTACTCTGCAGCCAACCAATTTAAGAACCCTGAGTTGAAGCCTGTCCTTAAGACCTGGTGGAATGGAGAGCCTTATATTCAAGGTATGCTTGATGACTGATATACATGAGAGAGCCTAAAACAACTGTGCTTTTCTCTAGTCGCTTGACTTGCTGATTCATTTCAGAGGAGCACTAGTCTGTACCCTTTATCCTATAACTGCAACCTCACACATCTCTCCTTCAGAAACACCCTGTGGGCTGCAAAAGGGCAGTACCAGTGATGTCCAACTAGCCACTCAGGCTACTGCCTCCCTATTTTATCACACCGTAGCCTCTTCTCAGTACATTCATTTTGTTTTCCTGCCAAACTAGTTTCGCTTGGAGCATGTTTCACAAGCTGAAGCCTATGCACTAGCTTTCCCCCTTCTTCCTTGGAGAATAAGACTATAGATGGGACAGCCAAAATCCAAGCCAATATGCCCTCTCCTACAGTTTGTTTTGTTTGACATCTGTCAGCATTACCTAGAGCTTGGAATCCAGCATCTAGGCAAAGATGACAAAATAGTTGACCAGTCATCTCTTTTCTGGATCCGTCTTATTCTTTTAAGCTTCTGCCTTTACCTTGGATCTTGGCAACCATCTACCTACCCTTTGCCATTCCTTGACTGTAGGCTGCAGTCTTTCTAAAAGGCTTTAAAATTGGACAACCATAATCACAAGAGCTTAAAAGAGTAGCAAATAAGGTTTCCCCTGGCTTATTTTCTTGTTTAGGATATCTCTGTGTTGGCCAAGGTACCTCTGGGTTGTCCTATTGGTGTCCCTCTGTTTCTTGTAGGCCACTTCTACAGCAAGTTTCTCTACTTACCTCACTATTGTGCATAAATGGGTTACCCAATGGTATACATTTCTTCACACACAGTAGATATTGTAAAGAATACACAGGATGCAAGGGGATTGGGGCGGGTTAAACTTGATGAAAAGCTCAGCATGGATTTGAGTGGCATATGTGAGCACGATTCACCTGGATCACTTTAGCCAAATACATCAAGGGCTGTGGTCTGAGGTGCAGTACAGGTTAGTAAAGAGTGTTCTTCATAAAATACTAATTTCTTCAGTTAGATTGCTGGTGAAATGAAGATATTTAGCTTCAATGGAGCTTGAGAATTTTGAGGTTTTTAATACTTCCATTTAATTCTGAAAATAAATATTGTATATATAGAATGTGGATCCAAAGTTTAAAAGAATATTTGAGAAATTAGTAAAATTGCTCTGTAAAGATAGAGTGGACTCTGTTTAATGCAAACACCCTCAGATTGGAACATGGTTTGATCCCAGGGTGTGGGGGTGGTCACTACTTAGTACGCGGAGTACAGGCTAAGAATCTGCCATGTCTTTCTCAACATTGACTCCTCTTCTGTTTCAGATCAATGATTTGCCACAGAGAAATATGAGCCAATCTAGGGAGCTAGAAATCTGTTACTACTGTCTTGCACATTGAAGTATCACCAGAGAGGATTTCAACTTCTGACTGGTTTGTGAACCAAATCCATTCACTGGACTCCAAACAGGGTGAGCAAATAGCAGTTCATCTTCTCCTCAAGGGCTGCTATAATTAGAATCCACTCGATGGCAGCGAGTTGGGTTTTAGGTTTGGGTTGCTGATGACAGTGACAACTCAATGTCTATTTGCTGTGTCCCTAATTTGATTAAGCCTCCATTAAATTCTATCTGATCATTAACCAAGCAGCTAGGTCATCTTCCCCTGGGGGAAATGCCTTTGAAGTAGATTGCCTGCATTCCTTTCCAGCCAGACCCTCTCCACTTGCCTACCTAGGTGTATCCTTGATGGAGATCAGCTTCCTGAGGACAAACCGGAGGCCATTTTCATGAGTCTTGCCTTGACTTGCTTTGTGTAAAAGCCCTGGACCTATCTTGTAAGTCCCTTTAATAATGTGCATGTCCTAATCATGGTCCCATTCCTGTTGCTCTAGTCCCATCTGTACATGTGATTTATTAATCTGCCGCCAATCATGATCCGTACAATGTCTTTTGTTCTATGTCCTGTTTATTCAGGGTCCCGACTGAATCCTTGTTGTTGTTATCAGTTGTTATTTTGACTTCATGCTATTGGCCTCCCTTAAATATATGGTGTGTGTGCGTGTGTGTGCACATGCGTGCACGTGCCTTTTGTTATCTTCTAAGTATAATAAATGATCTCCTTAAATTATATTTGACATAGGGTTTACTTTTTCTACCCTAGCACACAATTTAGAGTCATACTTGACTCAAGGTACAGTTCTCCTTTCAGACAGAATCTTGACAGACATACCTGCAGGTAAGGTCAGACTCTGCAGCCTCCTGGTCTCTGTCCTGAATGAGCAAATATTACAAAGTTCTTTTAGCACTGCAGATAAATGGTCGCTCCGCCCCTTAGCCTCAGACCAAATGCACTCAGCTCTGTGTGGGTTGGGCAGTCTAGTTACCATGAGAGGTACTCAGATGTACACTACTTCACCTACTAACTTCCTGCCCAAAGGCACTGAGCTCTTTTGTTGTGTGACCTCTAATCTCATTGTTCTCTCTCAGTCTCTTTGTTTTGCTACCACCATGTCTCTGTTGCTGTTCCTTCCCATCGCTTTCTCTCTTGTATCATAGCTCTCTGTCTTTTGGATTGAAGAGTTTCAATAAAAGAATTGTGTCCCCCCATCCCTGCAAGCCGCCATGTTTTCTCACTTAGTCTTTCCCCATAAGGAAATGGCCGGGGAGCTCCAAGAAACACAGACGAACTCGGGCTGAGGAGTAAAGGCAATGGGGTAAACCAGAACAGCTCTGTGTAGGGTGGGAAGGCCATGGCGTCCAGTAGTGACTGGCTGTCCAGGGTGAATATCGTGCTGGCGATGGCCTACGGGAACCTGCTGTTTGTACTGCTATTTATTTTTGTGAAAAGGCAAATCATGCATTTTGCAATGAAATCTCGGAGGGGCCCTCATGTCCCTGTGGGACACAATGCCCCCAAGGATCTGAAAGAAGAGATTGATATTCAACTATTCAGAGTTCCAGATTGCAAGTAGGAACCCTGGCTCCTTGCAGATGATGATGCCAGGCTACCACAGCTGGAAACCCAGGGAAATAAAAAGTGCTGCAACTGTCTGTCCAAGAGATAACTCTGGACGCCATTCCTGCCTCTGACATCCCATTTCACAGGGAAGGTCAGCATCCCCATTCCCTAAAGGGCAGAAATTTCCATTCCTACCTGCTTGATCTTTGTAACAAGACTACTCCTTTCAAGGATATGCGCAAGGCCCCCATTGATACCCTGCTGCATGACTATGTGGCAGTCAGCTGTGGGACAGGGGTCTTTTGTCCAGAGTGAGTCCCTGCACTATCAGGAGGCCCTGACTGAGCTGGCCACTGTGGTCCAAGCAGGAAGTGTGAGCTCTCAGTGACCCCACCAGTCAGCAGCCAGAGACCTTACCCAATCTCCTGAAGTCTCCCCACCTACCTTCCAGTCAGAAGAGTAAACCTGCCAAGCATTTCCTCGAATTGAAGAGCTTTAAGGACAGCTATAATACCCTGGGGAGTACTCTGATGGACCTGACAGACTCGCTGGAGATGAGCCAGGACTGGAGTGTGCTTGCCAGGCAATCCTCAGGTTAGCTGGCTGGTGGGCCTGCACCCTTGCCCGACACTCCCGATGTGTGCAGAGATCATGCCTGGAAGACCTTGGGGGATATTTCTGAACAACAATTAAAACTGTTTCCCCCCAACCCCCCCAAAAAGAATCTTGGATCCAGGCTCTTCTTCTTTGATGATAGTGAGATCCCAGTTTCTGTTTCTGAAATGGCTCAATAAAACCGAATGTGATGCCCAGTGTGACTAATTCCCATGTTCGGTTTTCAGACATCTTATTTGTGTAGCTACAAGGGTACCAATCTATTGTTGGGCAAGCTGCCCAATCCTCTTAAACCAAAAACCCAAACTCAGTGCTATCGAGTTAACACTGACTCATAGAGAGCTTATAGGGTAGAACTGCCCTGTGAGTTTCAGTCTGTATCTTTTTAGCAGATTAGAGAGCCGTGTTACTCTTGGGAGAAGAAAGCACCATCTTTCTTTCGAGTTTCCAACTGCTGACTTTGGGGTTAGTAGCCCAACAGTAACCACTATGCCACCAGGGCTCCTTTGCTTCATTCACATTGGCGGGCGACAAACCCACGTAAATATTTGAAAGGAGTTAAGGGGCCATAGCTAGAAAGACTGTATGCTTGTATAGGCCAACTAGCAAACTACATTAGGTACTACAAATAATGCTACAGTAAAAGCATTGTTTACCTTGGAATTGAAAATTGCACTCACTGGGGTGGGGGGATGCATACTTCTTACTTCATTTCCCTCTGAATAAAGTTTCAATCTAATATGATACATAAGTGTTTATTTTGGAGCCCTGGTTTTGACATGTATTAAGAGTTGGACTGCTAACCTCATGGTCAGAGGTACCAACCCACTACCTGCTTGTCATGGCTTTAGACTCTCAGAAACTCTGTGCAGCAGTTTTATTGTGACCTATTGGGTTCTTATACATCTAACTCTACATGATGGTGAGTTTTAATGTGTTTCTAAAGTGATTATACAATACTATACAATGTATAGTTCCTCTAGAAATTCACTTTCAGTTTATAATAGCTTCTTATATAGGCCATTTAAAATGTTTCCAGATGCTTTAATTAACATAATCATCTTCGAAGTTCACTGATTTTTCATTCACCTTGAGAGTCACGCAATAAGGAATTGATAGTTCTATATGCTGTCAGGTAGGGATCCAGCTTCCCCCCCCCCTTCTTTTGGCATGTATATTTGATTGTCCAATCTCTTTCTTATAAAGTCATCTTTTACTCACATGTCTGAAAATTAAGAGTTTTTGATTTATTGGGCATGGTATAAGCATGTTTTCCATCACTCAGTAAGGGCACTGTTAACAGGATTGGGGACTTTGTATTAAGAAGAGGGACAGAACAGTAACAGCATCTGGACCTACAGGTTCTGTATTACTCACATTTTATTCTCTCATCAGCCTGCAAATTGGGTGTCAATAGCAGCACAGAATAAAGAGGAAGAAGTGCCTGGTTTGGGCATTATTATATCTGGGATGTCCCCATGAGAGATTGAAATTTGTGAGCATCGTTAGAGCTGATCCACATAAGACAAACATAGAGCATCCCAGTTGCTGGCAGTGTTATAAGGACCAAAGAAAATGATCAAGGCTCAGGTGCTTCTGATGTGTTTTATCCTTTTCTGTATTTCCTACTGGAATTGTAGAAGCCTGTATAATACTGATTCCGTTCATTGGAAAAGTGGAAATTTGAAATCATAGAAGTTATAGATAAACTCTGATTCTGATTTCAACATTAGGCAGGAGATTAGGAATATGTATATTGATCATATACATATTGACTATATATTGACATTGAACTAAACTATTGACATTGAACATAATACATCACTGAGAATTGTTTGGATGACATTCTTTCAATTCATTATTATATGGCCAACCCATGAGAATCAATCAAATGACATGCCCTGCCTAGTTTTGTTTTTTTTTAATCATTTTTTGGGGGATCATACAACTCATCAAAATCCATACATACATCTATGTGTCAAGCACATTTGTACATTTGTTGCCATCATCATTCTCAAAACATTTTCTTTCCAATTGAGCCCTGGATATTAGATCCTCAATATTTTCCTCCACCTTCACACTTCCTCCGTCACTAACCCTTGATAATATTTAAGTTATTATTATTTTTTCATGTCTTACACTGTCCCATGTTTCCCTTCACCCATTTTTCTGTTGTACATCCCCCAGGGAGGGGCTTATATGTATTTCATTGTGATAGGTTCCCCTTTTTTCCCCTACCTTCCCCTGCCCCTCCTGGTATCTCTACTCTCATTATTGGTCCTGAGGATTTTATCTATCCTTGATTCCCTGTGTTTCCAGCTCCTATCTGTACCAGTGTACATCTTCTGGTCTATCTGAATTTGTAAGGTAGAACTGGCATCATGATAGTGGGGGGGGGGAGGAAAGAGGAAAGAACTCAAAGAAAGTTAGATGTTTCATTGGTGCTATACTGCACCCTGACTGGCTGTTCTCCTTCCCATGACCCTTCTGTAAGGGGATGTCCAGTTGCCTATAGATGGGCTTTGGGTCTCCACTCCACCCTCTCCCTCATTCACAATGATATGATTTTTTTGATCATTTATGCCTGACATCTGATCCCTTCGACACCTCGTGATCAAACAGGTTGATGAGCTTCTTCCATGTAGGCTTTGTTGCTTCTCAGCTACATGTCTGCTTGTTTGTCTTCAAGCCTTTAAGACCCCAGATGCTATATCTTTTTATACCCAGGCACCATCAGCTTTCTTCACCGCATTTGCTTTTGCACCCGCTTTGCCTTCAGTGGTTGTGTCGGGAAGGTGAGCATCATGGAATGCCTGGTTAATAGAACAAAGTGTTCTTGCATTGAGGGAGTACTTGAGTGGAGGCTCAATGTCCATTTGCTACCTTAATACGAAAACCTGTAAATAATGCCCATAGATCTATTTCCCCACCATCATATATATATATATATATATATATTTGTACATGCCTGTATTAGGCGTCTATCAATGTCCTTTGCCTCCTTTTTCCTTTTTTTATTTTCTTTTACTTTCTTCTTGTTCAACTATCACATTCAGCCTTCATTTGGGTTTTAGTAATTCCTCTCAGTTACATTACCCTTGATCAAGCCCTACTAGGTCTCCTACACCCTCCTCGCATCCATTTTGAATCACTTGTTGTTTCCTTGTCCTTGGATTTGTTAACACCACTTCTTTTCCCTCTGCCTTCCCTTCATCCATGTTCCCCGCCCCCTGGAACAGTTGATCCCTTTGTTTTCTCCTCCAGATTGTTTATCCTACCTATCTTTTCTAGAGAGAACTGCAGGGATAATAATATGCACAGAAAACAACATAGCAAAACAAAGCAACAAATGACAATAAAACTATAACAATAAAACCAACAACAACACAAAGAAAAGCTTGTAAATAGTTCAAGGTCTGTTTGTTGACCATTAGGAGTGCTTTCCAGTTGAGTCTGATGGGGTTCCATAGCCTGGACCTAAAGTCCACTTTTGGTATTTCCTGGGGACTTCATTGCTCTGTTGCACTTGCTGTCCTGTTGCACGCCCTTAGTGTTTCACCTCAGTGTGGTGGGGTCAGATTGGGTGCAATTCCTGCACTCTTTCCACTATTATTCCCCATAATGCTATGGGTCTGTGAGGGATGGCGTGTCTCCTATTTGGGCTGGCCCTATGGTTCTCTCTGTGCTTTGGCTGCTCTGAGAGGGAATATCACCCTCCAGACTTTGTGAGCCAGCATGTATTCCACTCTCTCTTCCTCTCCCTTCATTTACTTCTGTGTCCCCTGGTCTGATATGTCCCTCCCCCTGAGCTGTAGCATCAGTGCTGTCCTCTGAAGTGAATTCTTCTGCGGGAGGTGAACTGTCCACATAGTTGGGATTGGCGCTGGCCCCTCAGACCTCTATTGGCTCCCTGCTTCATGCTCGTATGTTGCATTCACATCTTGGTACACTGGGTTGAAGTCTGGTCCCTCTTTCTCTGTGGAGATATAAACAATACCCTCCCCTTGGGTGGGTTAGTGCCCTATTCCCCTGCTACCAATGTCTTTTTCATTCTCCCCACCCCCCTTTTTAGTTGGCTTCCATATGTATCCCTGGATGATTTGATCTGGCCCGTGCCATACTCCCTGGACCTCATGCCAGGAATGTTTGTATATAGTAGCTTTTTCCTATGACCCTTTTGCACCTTTAAGCTTACCTCAGCAGACGTATGTTGTACTTGTCCTTTTGTGCTTGGCTTTCTCTGCTCAGCATAATTTCCTCCTGTTCTTCCCATGCAGCAATGTCCTTCACGTGTTTATCACTGCTTTTAGGGATGCGTAGTACTCCATTGTATGTATGTACCATAGTGTTTTAATCTATTCATCTGTTGATGGAAATTTGGGTTGTTTCCAACTCCTTGATTATGCCTAGTTTTTAAGGAGAAATAAAATCACCTCTTTAGGACCGTTCAGTATTCCATGGGATTTTTCTCTGATTAAGTCTCCTTAATGCTTCTTTCTGAAGGTGATATGTTACATATTCTCCCAAACGGCCCCATTATCATTAATGCATCTAAGTATAGAAGTAGGAGGGAGAATCACCCATCAACATCAGCCCTGATTCATCTGAGGCAGAGTTTAAACAGACCTGTACCTGCCAGTAGTTTTCCAGTTTTGACACCAGTATCTTTCCCACAGTCTTCTGTTACTCAGCTCATTAATTTTTGCAGTGGCCATGTGAAAATTACAGTCCAGAGTCACAGGTACAAATCTTATTCAGTAACAGTTTGTAATTTGTTATCAGAATTAATAGGCTACACATTGGCATTCATATTAAAGAACCATGTAGGCAAATTTGCTCTTCTTCAGGGCAGGCCTGTTCTCTCTGTCCCTTTCAGACATTTAGCCCTTGAAGGTAGGCTCATTTCATCGTTTCTTCTCTCTAGGCTCCTCTCAGCTCCTTAAGGGATATCATCTTCTTGATCTTGCCTGCCTGTCCCATATCTTGGCTGAAAAGCCCTTTCTGGACCTGTTACAATTGGCTCTGTCATGTGTCCCTTCTGCCCTCGGAATTATCTCCATTGGTACTCATGAATATTACAGTGCATTGTGCAGGAGCAGCAGTAGACCAGTCCCTATGAGGTAGAGGTTCAAGGTGTTCCTTGATTTGCTCTGCAGTATCTCACAAAACTAAATAGCCATCAGGTAAATAACTCTTCAGGATGTGGAAGCCTGTGAATCTCAAATGTCAGGCAGCAAACTCTTGGCTCATGGAGTGGAGGAAGCTCCCACATCAGGTCACACAGGCAGCTTACAGTTGCAGGGGTGTCATGGAAATGGCTCCTGAATGTCTGCAAACTGGCAAATCCCTAATCCCTGGGTTCATTCTGAACTATGTGGCTGCAGGGGCTAACAAAACCAAATCAACTGTTCAGATAACAGGCCAGTGTCCCACTGTCTCATCTCAACAATACCTCCAGGCAGTTCTCTCTTTCTTGATATGATGGCTTCTTGGTTCAAACTAGCACCTTCCCTGCTTAGGCCAGATTAGGAGGGTCCCCTTAGAGAGCATGTGATGAAAGAAGGCAGGTGCAAGAGGACCTTTTAGTTAAAGTTAAGTCAATACTGCTCGAAGGTGGCTGAGAAGAATTTGTCCTAAAACTGACAAGAAATGCTTGTCCTAAGGCGGTTTCTAAGAGTTTCCCACACTCAGGAAGGGACATAAACCCTATGAATTTTTTGTTTAGGGATCTGAGTTATAGCTTCTTATTCCTGATCCCAAGTTTTACCTTGTTCATTAATAGTCCACTTTGATCTATGAGTTTTGTGTGGCCATCACAATGGATTATCAAACCCACAAGTGAGACAAAGAGTGGTGTGGGAGGAATGACTTGTGTAAGAATTGACCAAAAATGTTGGAGAGCTGAGCTCTGTTTGACCTCCCCCATCTGTACTGTTCCTGATAGCGGGTGCCACTGAAGGTGCAGAGCCTCGTACGCTGGTGATGCTGCTAGGACTCCACATTCCATTGCACAGTGCACTGTAAACTTGTTTGTTAATATAAACAGGTGTTTATCTACTTTGTGTGACTATAAATCAGCTACTTCTAGCTCATTCGGCTCATTTCACTGGTACTCAAAATTCTAATTTTATGAGTGGGTGGATTACTTTGGTGGTACAGAGAGCCCCAACACCCGAACCTTAGGAGTGGCATTGCAATTGTGGCAAATATTAAAAGACAGAGAGAAGACAGCCGGACACAGGGGCTCTCTTCCCATGCCAGGCCTGAGAGAGTGAATGTATTTTCCAGTGGGCATTCATTCATAGGCACACACCTCATGCAGTTAGCATATACATAGTCAATGTTATATAAGTGAGTGAGTATAATATAAGTGAGTAACTTGACAAGCAAGAAGGTGAGTTACCATTTTGACCTAATGCTGCTTGACTTCAAACTTGCCCTGAGCCCTCCCCAGACATTTGCTACATTTTATGGCTGACTGGCTACAGAACCTGATTATTCTAATTTACAAATAACCTTCAAGCACAGTGAAGCAGCTAGGCAGAGAAATGATTCTTCTACTACTGTGTTTCAACCAAAATAAGACACTGTTTTCTATTTATTTTTCCTCAAGAAGACACACTATGGCTGATTTCCAGGGGATGTCTTATTTTTATTAAGTATGGCACAACAATCTACATTTATTCAAATTTAGTTAAGTTACCTTATTGTGGAACATCAACCCTCAGTGCTGAGTAAAATGGCAGCCACAGCTTTACTTCTTCCCCCTGAAGACACACCATACCTAAAGCAGAGCGCCCTGCTCCTCACTTCACTAAGGAGACTTTTACATTCACTGTCTATGTCTCCCTCTCTGCCTCAGCTTGCAGCACGCACAGAACAACCGGGACCTGACATGGGTGCGATCAGGTTGATGGGACTGCCCACACCCCTCCCATCATCTCCGAGATAGCAGCTGTCACGATGGGGCAGGTGAGAAGGGCTGTCCATCTTCATTAACTCTCTTTGGCGGTATGCTGCATAGCCACGCCTTTCACTATGTCTTATTTTCGGAATATGGCTTATATTGCACAATTACTTAGATATTCTGCTATGGCTTATTTTATGGGTCTGTCTTATTTTTGGAGAAACACAGTATGATAGCTCCTTTAAGACTGCTCCTTCATGGAGGTCTATTGTTGGTTGCACAGTATTTGGCCTGGAAAACGTGTATTTGAAAACATTTCTTTATTAGAACAATGGAGATCTTTCGGAAAATAAGGCTAGTTTTCCATGCCCATGGTTGCAAGTGTAGAAAACAAGGTCAAATGCTTTCTACCAAGTCCTTAGTTTACCACACACTATGGAATGCACTAGCACAGAATAGCTTTTATTGCTGTTTTGCTCTCTTTACTGTAAGATATATATATATATATATTAAATCTGTAGCTTTTTTTAATCTTCAAATGGAAAATATGTCATTCAATAGACTCATCTTACTACAGGAATCACTGACATTCAATGACGTGGCTGTAAAATTCACCCGGGAGGAATGGCAGCTCCTGAACCCTGCTCAGAAGAAGACCCTATATCAGGATGTGATGTCGGAGAACTATTGCAATCTGGTTTCCATTGGTGAGGAGAATTCTCGAGTCATTGGCCTCCTCACTGGCTTTTCCTATCTTAGGTGTTAAATTCTTTGCAGTGTCTGTGGTTTTCTTGAAGAGGTAGATTCTCATTGCATTCTCTGGTACTAAGTTAGTGAGTAAGGTCTTCTACTCTTGCGAGAACACCTTTTACTGTGTTCCTTTGAACATAATTTTCCTAGAAGCACAACAGTCTGCAGGCTTTACAAACCGTAGGTTAAATTTGGTATGTCTAAGATTCTGTAATTTCTTATGAACCGGTAATCTAGTTGTTACCTCAGAAGCTTCCTCTCAATAGGAACAAGGAGAAATGTGGTCGTTTTTAGAGAAAAGCTATAGTGGAAATTTTTCAGGTGCGTGGTCAAAATGCCTTAAGGGGAATTGGCCGGGGAGGTTGATTCAACAGGTAGAAGGCCTCACATCCATCATAGGTGTCGGATAATACATAAAAGTGTGTGCTCCTTCGAATGTGAGACCTCACTTTTCCTACCAGTTGCAAAAAGTATTCCTGTAGCTCTTCTGAAATTAGATTTTTAGATTTCCATTTATTTGATTTAAATTATTATATGTCTGTGTCCATAATTTTCTTTAAGGTTGTCAAACTTTCCCTTTTATA
The DNA here is from genome assembly GCF_050624435.1 of Tenrec ecaudatus. Taxonomy (NCBI): domain Eukaryota; kingdom Metazoa; phylum Chordata; class Mammalia; order Afrosoricida; family Tenrecidae; genus Tenrec; species Tenrec ecaudatus. The sequence continues at coordinate 14,216,810 of NC_134532.1, forward strand.
TGCTTCTACCTTACTAGGAAAGTCCATCTTGCAAGCCTCTCTCCAAACAGAGAACTTGGAGTACATAATTGTCCCCAGAATACAACACATTCCTCCACTACTGAGCAAGCATGGATCTTGAAATCCCACCATAAATAGGTCTCCATTTGTGTTTCCTTAGCTTTCCCCCTTGGAGTTTCTCTATTTTTGTTATTACTTCATAACTAATTTTGCTACTGTTATGAATTGGGTGACCCCTGTGAAAGGGTCCTTTGATCCCCAAAGGGGTCATAACCCACAGGTTGAGAACCACTACTCGAAAGGTTTTGGTTTCCATTTTCTCATTTTTTTCTCCTCTCCCTTTAAAGTTTGCTTCATTCTAGTGACATAAGTTATTTCTGTTTTCTAATGGAGATGGTCATATTGCCGTCTCTGTTGGAATTGTTTAACAGACATATTTTCCCATAGTTTATTCTTTTTGGTGAAATACATGTGTGACTTCTGTTATTTTAGGTATCTAAGATCATCTTCCCAGCAAGAAAATTGTTATCAACTTAGGATATCCTTTAGCACTGTACCTTCAATTTTTTCTACCTGTAAGATTTTTAAAAATATCATTTAACTGGGGACTCATACAGCTCCTTTCACAAGCCATCCATACATTAATTGTGTAAAGCATATTTGTACATTTTTCACCCTCATCATTCTCAATGCATTTGCTCTCCCCTTAAGCCCTTGGCATCAGCTTCTCATAATTTCCCCTACCTCCCCACTCCTTCCTCCCTCATGAACACTTGATAATTTATAAACTATTATTTTGTCATATTTTACACTGTTTAATGTCTCCCTTCACCCAGTTTTCTGTTGTCCATACCCATATGTAGATCCTTGTAATAGGTTCCCCCTCTCTACTCCACCCTTCCTCTGCCTTCCTGGTATTGACACACTGTGGTCCTAAAGGGATCATCCAACCTGGATTCCCTGTGTTTCCAGTTCCTATCTGTACCAGTGTACATCCTCTGATCTAGCTGGATTTGTAAGGTAGAATAGGGATCATGATGGGGGCAGAGGGGGTGGTGGTAGGGAACATTTAGGAACTAGAGGAAAGTTGTATGTTTTGTCTTTGCTACACTGCACCCTGACTGGCTTCTCTCTTCACCACGACCCTTCCTTAAAGGGATGCCCAATTGCCTACAGATGGGCTTTGGGTCTCCACTCTGCACTCCCCCTCATTCACAATGATACGATTTTTTTTTGTTCTGATGATGTCTGATACCTGATCCCTCTGATAACTCGTGATCACACTGGTTGGTGTGCTTCATCCATGTGGGCATTGTTGCTTCTTAGCAAGATGGCTCAGTTTTTTTTTTAATTGCCAGTTCCTCCAATAATTTTGTAAGTGCAATGGACATTATTAACATCCTGCTTTCTTATTTTCTTTTCATTAAATGCATGTCTGATGCATATTCCTTACTATGCAGTATGCCTTCTTAAGCCCACACCTTCTTAACAGGTCTAAAACCTAAAAGATGCGTTGCTGCTTCTAAAGAACATTTTGGCTCTATATTCCACCACTGATTTTGTTGTTGTTGTTATTGAAACAGTGCAGAGTATATTCAATATTGCTGTCTTTTTAGTATTCTTTTGGTTTCCAGGTGTATGATGTCCATGGTGTCATCCGACAACTTATCTGGTCTTCGGTCATTAGTGTTCAGTCATCAGTGTTCAAATCCTCAAGTTTATTCTTCAGATAGTCTCTACGCTCTGTGATCTAAATCCTTTGGCCAGCTTCAACTTGCATTTGAGGAAATTTTATCAGTCAACTTGTGTGTCATTTCTTTCACTAAAGCCACATTTTCCAATTACTCATATTGTTCCCAAATTTTACATTCATCGCTGCACATGATTGTATCGTTGATCAGTGTCAGGTTGCAAAAGTTATGCAAAATTTTCAATATATATATTTTTAATTATTTTATTTGGAGGTTTTACAGATATCATAAGATTTCATAATTCAGTCACATGGAGCAGTACTGTACAATTGCCACCACAGTTGCAAAACATTTTCTTCTTGAACTCCTTGATATCAGCTCCCCTTTGTTCTGGCCCTCCACCACCCTCAATTTTTTATTGTGGAAAACAGAACCTGGATGAAAGTATAAGGCAGCCTTATCGCTATACTCCTGACCACAGGGCTTGAAAGACTAGTACTAGTGTTAGAAGAAAACCTCCACAAGCCCCAAGGATAAAGCTAGAGCTGATAACGCAAAATCCCCAGATAGAGTTTTCTTCCCAACTACCCTCCCTCCATTAAAGATGTTAGTATACAGCTCCTACAGGTGGCTGACTTCTTGCTTCTCAGCTAAAGATGCCTGGCTTGAAAAGCAATTAGCTTCCTTTTGTTGCTATCACTCAAGGAACCAACTATCCTTTTGTCTCTTAAATGCCTTCTGGAAGGGTCCTAAGGGATGGTTGTGTAATTGAAGGGAAGAAATAAAAAGGCACTCACCTCTTCCAGGATGTCAAGTCTGAGCAGGAGAGAGAATGTTCTTTCACCAATTTACCATATGTACTCATGTATATGCCTAGTTTTTCAGCACTTTTTAATGTAGATGTATGGTAAAATGCAGTTTTTATGATATTTGGATTGGCTTATACTCTAGTATATGTGGTATAATGTCTCGAGCATGCAGCCACACACACACACACACACACACACCACAACCACACAAACAGAAACACAGACACCTATGTACCTAACAAGGTAGGCAGTGCCTTTAACCTGGAGGTCCCTGAACTATTTGGGTGAGCAACTTAAGAGCAGTGCTGAGGGCAGATGGGGGGGGGCACGGCGGGGAATAACTGTCCCCTGAGCAGAGGCCAATAACAACAGGTCTGCTCTTATAGTTAAAGCTGGTGGCAGCTAGTAACTAGCCATGTGCTTGTATGAGGCATCATTAAAGTCATACTATAATAAGGGGATATTGTGGGGATGATTTTTAATCCAGAGAATGTGACTGGGACTCTTTTCCAACTTACAAATGTGAATGCCTCCCTCTTCCCAGATACTAGGCCTTGCAATCTTCCTTAATTCTGAGAATAAAGAATTTGTCTCCATCCACCCTCTTCTTGGTCCTCAGTTTCCTACAGCCTGATATTTATCATAAAGTGTTCTAAAAGTAATCAGGATATTCCCACATTCATATTTGTCCATTCTGTTGTGTTTGTGCTGTCTGGAGGCTGCCACCCCTTGCGACTATATAAATTCACTATTAAATGAGCTCGCTATCTTATTCTGGCATCGGAGATGAGGTCGCTCTACCCCATTTTGCTGTCTCCTTCATCTTCCTTAATTGCACATCTTCCTTAATTGCTATTTCTAAGGGCTTGTTTGGTTGTGGGGCTAAATCCCACACTTTATGTTTGCTTTAACAGTTGGTGCACAGATTTAAATAACACTTGTGACTTGTCTTACCTGCATGCATGTGAATATTAACCTACCACTGACAGAACTATACTTCAGAGAAGATCTTGCTATGTACTGTTTGATGATGAATATGACACCAGTATTTTGGATTTGTCAATCAATATCAGCCTTATAAACTACTTGATTATCTAATTAAAAATAGCCAGTACGAGTCTATTAAAGTTTAATAAGCCATATACCATCAATATTTAAAGATTCCATTTTGTTTTGACAACTTGCAATTGTTCTTGATAATACTTCATATATCCCGTCTTCCAATTATTAGAGGATATATGCAGCGATTTTTTTCTCATTTTCAGTCATGACCTGTTAACCACTTAAGGTCCCCAAAGCTCTCCTCCATCACATCATTACTGTTGATTGTACTTTGAGGATTTAGTACTTGTTCAGTGTTATTTCATTGCCATTAAACCTGAGGGGTTCATGTTACAGAAGTAGATCACCAGGTCTTCCTCCCAGTTCCTATTTCTGGAGATTCCACTAAGACCTGTGCACCATGGATGGTCCTGGTTGTATTTGAAACACTGGGTGGCAGTGCTTCTGGCATCATAGCCACCTGCACGCCCCCACAGGACAGCACTGTAAGAGGATTGCTGTAAGCTAGAATACAGGCTCCACAAACATAAAGAATATGTAGCTGTACCATAGTACCTTTCATATTTACCTGTAAAAATGGTTTTCTCCCAAGTAGAACATTCTGCATTTTTCACATTCCCAGCTTTATCTAGTACTTAGTTGTCTCTCAGTAAAGATTGATGGAATGAATACATCTGTCATCTACCAACTGAAATTAGCAAGCCTTACCACTACTTTGGCCTATTGGTCTCAATGTCTTGTTTGTATTACATTTGTTGTATATTTTCATGGCCTTATTTTTAAAAATACCAAATCTGTGTTCATTCATTAATTTCATATCCAACCTTGTTTCTATAATAACTATTTTTATCATTTGGAATGCTTACATGATTGTATTTCTTCCAGTGGACAATAAACTTTAAGCATAGTGTTTTATTTACATTCATATAAGAGGGTTGCCACTAAAGATTTACCTTGTATCAATGCTTATTTTAAGAGGTCGATTGTAAATCAAGATGATGGAAAGATTCATTGTTCTCTTTTTTTATAGAACTCCAGAAAGATGGTGATCATATGCTCGAATACTTGCAACATGAAAGATATGTGAACAGAAAGGAACAGTGCTATAAATGTAATATATTGGAAAGTATGGTTTCTCAGCACAAAACTAATTTTCCTCTCAAGGAAAATTATGAGATGTTTGGCTTATATGAAGAAATTATAAAATCAGATTTAATCATTCTGGAATTAAATCACAACAGGAGCAACAAAGTACAGAAGTCAGCTGTGCTCAGTGGAGATGAGAAAACTTTTCTCCATGTTGAACAGGAGCAATTTTATAGTGAAATGAGATTCTCTGAGTGTGAACAATCCAGGCTCATGAAGTCCCAGTGGATTCAGCATCAGGAATCGTATGAAATTGGCAAACCACACCCAGGTGATAAACGTGGGACGGCCTTCATTGAAGAGTCTTTGCTCTATGAGCACCAGATCATTGATACACTAGATAAGACCTACAGATGCAGATATTGTGGGCAAAAATTCAATAAAATGTTCAAACTTAATGAACATTATCAGAAAGCTCACGAATTGCAAAAGCTATATAAATGCTTAGATTGTGGCAAATGTTATCACAGTAAATCATACCTCAAGAAACATCAGAAAACTCATGCGGCACAGACTCTCTGTGTGTGCAATGAATGTGGGAAAGGCTTCACCAGGAAGAGTCTTCTCACTGCTCATCAGCGAATTCATACTGGGGAGAAACCCCATGTATGTGGTGAATGTGGCAAAGGCTTTATCATGAAGACTACTCTCACTGTTCATCAGCAAACTCATAATGGGGAGAAACCCCATGTATGTGGTGAATGTGGCAAAGGCTTCATTCAGAAAAACCTTCTCAAAATGCATCTACGAACTCATACAGGAGAAAAACCCTATGTATGTCGTGAGTGTGGTAAAGCTTTCAGCTGGAAGAAATCCCTTTTAGGACATCAGGCATTTCACACAGGAGAAAAACCCCATGTATGTGGTGAATGTTGAAAAGCTTTTATCTGGAAGAATGATCTCACTGATCATCAGCGAACTCATACTGGAGAGAAACCCCATGTATGTGGTGAATGTGGAAAAGCTTTTATTGGGAAGAAGAACCTCACTGATCATCGGCGAACTCATACTGGAAAGAGACCTCATCTATGTGGTGAATGTGGCAAAGCCTTTCTCAGGAAGGCTGCTCTCACTGTTCACCAGCTAATTCATACTGGAGAGAAACCTCATGTATGTAGTGAATGTGGAAAAGGCTTCACTCAGAAAGCAAATCTCAAAGCTCATCTACAAACTCATACTGGAGAGAAACCCCATGTATGTGGTGAATGTGGAAAAGGCTTTCTCCGGAAGAAGGACCTCAGTGTTCATCAGGGAATTCATACTGGAGAGAAACCCCATGTACATAGTGAATGTGGCAAAAGCTTCATTCAGAAAGGAGATCTCAAAACTCATCTATGAATTCACACAGGAACCAAAACCCATGTATGTGGTGAATGTGGCAAAGACTTTCTTAGGAAGAATAAGCCCATTGTTCATCAGCAAACATCCTGGAGAGAGAGAAATCCCATGTATGTAGTGAATGTGGCAAAGGCTTCATTCAAAAAGCACATCTCAAAACTCATCTATGAATTCAAACCGGAGAAAAACCTTTCATGTGGTGAATGTGATGCCTTAGTAGGTACATCAGAGATTTCACCAAGGAAAGAAGCCCTTTCCATGAATTATTTGTGGGAAATCTTATATGTGGAAGTTAGGTCTTGTTAAACATGAGAAAAATTCACAAGAAAACCTTTCATTGGAGTTAGTGTGACAAAGCTTTCAAAACAAAGGTAGAGGTTAGGTGGTAGAGTTTGGCCTGGGCCAAGCATGGGAACAGACAATTGTGACTTAGCATATCAAGACCCATGTTCTGCATTGCTGTCTCTCTACTGACATGGCTCACTGTTTCAGAGAGAGGGCCTTCCAGACATCCACAGGGTGCATGGATATCTCATTGTTCTTCTCTTTCAAAGAGATGAACCTGGTGTTTCTGGATCAGAGGTGTACCAACTAGTAGAGTATCCACACAGATGACAGTTTTTTGTGCACCACCTGCATGCTCTTTGTTACCCAGCCCCACCCACCAGAGACAGCACAGAAGTACAGTAAAATAAGAAGAAAGAAAATAGAAGATGTATGGGAACACTTAGTCCAGAGGATGAATTGACCACAGCGACTCTCATCCTCCACAACCCTGAGACCAGAAAAACTAGATGGATCACAAAAGGGTTCTAAGTCGAGTGGGAGATGAAAGTGGAACAAAACACAAAATCATAAAATAGTTCAGGCTTACTGGTCTGATGGAGACTTGGGATCCGCAAATTATGGGCTTTAGTGACTCTTCACTCCGGGACCTGTACTCACTCCTCTGCTTCAGCTTTCAGCCAAACAATATACTGGCTTGGAGGGGAAGGATAACATCTGAGAATAACATACATTCCCTAGAATAATCAACTCTGCACAGCCAAATGGACAGCATTTGCTTAGGGATCAAACTCTTAAAAGCAAGAAGGAACAGGAAAGAAGGATGAAGAGTATAAAAACATAAGGAGGGTGGAAGTGGGAAGAAGGCTGGTATATCTTGGAATACAATCAATGTATGAATTGTTGAATGGAAAACCATTTTACTCTGTAATGTTTTAAATCATAAAAAGTTAAAAAAAAATGAAGAACTCATGTCTCATCAACTATTTCATGTAGGATAGTTACCATGTAGCTGTAATGAATGTGGATAGCAAACTTTTACTTGTGTTTCTAAGTTTTCTTTATATAAAGACACAAAATTGAAAAGTGTTAAGTTCAGTTAAGATGGGAAACTCCACAGGGAGCCATGTGACATCACATACCTGTGATCTCTTGCATAAGGAGAGATCTGGCCATGTAGTTACTTTGCAAATACTCTTTTGGTTTCTCTCAATGTATCAGTAAACTGCATTGGGATTTTAACCGATGTAGTTCTGATTGGCCTTTGTCTCGAAAGGATTCATCTGCCAAAAGAGGATTTGTAAAGCAGAGAAACCATATGAATACAGGGAATGTGGCAGTGTATATGCATTTAGTGACTGGAAGTGTCTCCAGCATCCAATTACATTTTCTTTGATGTTCCTCAAAGTCCATAAGATAAACTCTGATGCACTAATTGGACAGAAGGGTTGAACAAAATGTCTGCCACATTGTATGACTGCAAATGTAAATCCTGCAGGAAATCATGAATACAGAGACTAGGAAAGCCTGATAAACATACTGTTTGCTTACGTACATTGATATCAAGACCAATATCTGATTTTACATTTGCTCTCTCTCTTGACCCATGTTAACTACGTTAACTGGAGAAATACTGTGACCATAGAGCAGGAATGTGAATGTTCTCATTCTCACGCAGAATTCTTTGGAAGGTGGATAATCGCAGATGCAGTTAAGTTAAAATATAACCCTTTATCCTTTGAGTTCCTTTTTGACCCATTTAAAATCTATTGTAGTTTTTAATATTCCTCTTGGATTGAGCTTTATCTCTTTTACTTTCTTGTTGTTTTTTTAAAATATATTTCTCTCTATGAATTCCATGATAACTAATTGCTGGATCATATGGGATTTCAAGTTCTGATTGTTTGTAGTGCCTCATTGTGTTCCACAGTGGCTGTATGTGTTTATAAGTCCACCAGTAGTATATATGAATCCCAATCCCTCCAGATCCTCTCCACCATTTGATTTCCTTCTTTGGTTTGGGCTGGCATTGTAGGGGTTAAGCACGATCTCGTGGTTTGAATTTGCATCTTCCTAAAGGCTAGTGATTGTGAACATTTTTTGTTTGTTATTCACAGGTACTTCATTTTTGGTGAACTGTTCGTTCATATATTTTTCCCATTTTTTCATTGGGTCTCTTGTTATTTTCTTGTTGAGATGATATAGAGTTCTGTATATATATGTTTTTAAAGGATATTTTTTTAATTTTATTTTTTAAAATCATTCTATTGAGGCTCATACAACATGTAACACAATCCACGCATACATCCAACTATCATGATCCCAGTTCTACCTTGCAAGTCCTGATGGACTGGAGGATGTATAATGGTACAGATGGGAACCGGAAACACACAGGGAATACAGAGTTCTGTATATTTTTGCAATTAGCCCTTTGTCCGATTTGTCATTGGTTAAAAAAAAACAAAACAATTCCCAATCCATGGGCTCTCATTTCATTTTTTTGTTATTTAAAATCATTTTATTGGGGACTTGGACAACTCATCACAGTCCATATACACATCTATTTTGTCAAATATATTTGTACATTTGTTGCCCTCATTCATTCTCAAAACATTTGCTTTCTACTTAAGCCCTTGGTATCTGGGCCTCATACACCCCTCCTTCCCCACTCCCCCTCCCTCATGAACCCTGGGTAATTTATAAGTTATTAATATTTTATTATATCCTACAATGCCCGATGTCTCCCTTGACCCACTTTTCTGTTGTCCACCCCCCAGAGAGGAGGTTATTTGCATATCCTTGTAATCGGTACCCCCTTTGTATCCCACCTTCCCTCCACCCTCCAGTATCACCACACTCAGCACTGGTCCTGAAGGGTTCATCTGTCCTGGATACCTTGTGTTCCCAGTTCCTATCTGCATCAGTGTACATCCTCTGGTTTAGCCAGGTTTGTAAGTTAGAACTGGGATCATGATAGTGCTTAGGGGTTGGGGTGGGGTGGGGGTGGCGGGGGAGAAGGAAACATTTAAGAATTAGAAAAGAAAGTTGTGTGTTTCTTTGATGCTACACTCTACCCTAATGGCTTATCTCCTCCCCGTGACCCCTCTGCAAAGGGATGTCCAGTTTCCTACAGATGGGCCTTGGGTCCACACTCCCCCTCATTCACAATGATAGGATTTTTTTTGTTCTTTGGTGCTTGATATCTGATCCCTTAAACACCACTTGATCACACAGACTGGTGTGCTTCTTCCATGTAGGCTTTGTTGCTTCTGGGCTAGATGGTCACTTGTTTACCTTCAAGCCTTTAAGACCCCAGATGCTGTATCTTGATAGCTGGGCATCATCAGCTTTCTTCACTACACTTGCTTGTGCACACATTTGTCTTCCACACTTGTGTCATGCAAATGAGAATCACAGTAATAGAACACAGTGTTTTTATGTTGAGGGAATCCTTGAGTGGAGGCCCAATGTCCATCTGCTACCTTAATATTAAAACTATACATATATGCACATGGATCTCTTTCTCCATCATCATATATAAATATATTGACATATATACATGCCTGTGTTTAGGTCTCTATAAATGCCCTTTGCCTCCTTGTTCTTTCCTCTGTTTCTTTTTGCTTTGCTCTTGTCTCACAATCATGCTCAGCCTTCATTTTGGTTTCAGTAATTCCTCTTGGTTACATTGCCCTTGATCACACCCTCCCAGGCTTCCTACAACCTCTGTTGCCACTGATTTTGAATCACTCATTCCCTTGTCCCTGGGTTGGTTAACACCCCCACTTCCTTTCCCCACCTTACCATCTCCCATGTCCTCCCAGAACCATCAGTCCTGTTTTCTTCTCCACATTGTTTATCCAGCCTATCTTATCTTGATAGACCTGCAGAGATAATATGCACATAAAAACAGGACAGCGCCAAACAAAGCAATACAGAACAACAGCAGTAACAAAAAAACCAATGACACAAAGAATCAAAAACCATTAAAAAAAAAAGAAAAGTCTGTAAATGGCCTAAGGTCTGTTTGTTGACCTTTAGGAGTGTGTACCTGTCAGGTCTGATGGGGTGCCACGCCCTGGCCTCAAAGTGTATTCTTTTTATATCCCCTTGGGATAAGTTTGCTCTGTACACCCTTAGTGTTTTGCTTTGGTGGGGTCAGCTCAAGCACAAATCCTACCCTGTGTCTTCAGTGTTGTCCCATGTGGGGCTATGGGTCCACGCGGGTGTCATGTTTCAGGATGGAGCAGGTCATAAGGTCCTCTCTGTGCAATGGCTCCTCTGAGCAGGGCTATTATCCTCAGGGCTTGGTGGTCCAGGTTGTGCTCCACTCCCTCCCCCTTCATTTGCTTCTGCTTCCTTCTGAGCATGGCAGGGCAGTTTATTTCCCCCATCAAAATGTCTATTCATTCTCTGTGGCACACCCTTCCAGGGTGGGGGTCAGGCTGGTTTTGGTTGGGGCAAACCCTATACGTCTTTTTTATGGATTCCCCCACCTGTTACATTGCCCCCCTGGTTGGGCGCATCATCTTGGTTTCCGTATGCACATTACGATTCTGTGGGGACACAACCAATACTCTCCCCTCGGGTGGGTTAGTGCCCTGTTCCGCCCATGTCATCATCTCACTTTCTCCCCACCCATATTCTCCTGCCTCCTTTCCCCTTCTTTATGTTGGACTCACATGTACCTTCCTGGGTTTTGTCTGATCTCCTCCCAACTACCTATAATCCCACCCATGTATTGAGAGATAAGTGTCTATTCTATTCCTGCAGTGCTGATTGTACTTACCTCAGGGGCCTCATACCTGTCTTTTTGAGATTGACTTACCTCACTTAACATGATTCCTTCCAACTCTTCCTATGAAATGCCATGTTTCATGTGATTGTGCTTTTCAGTGCTGTATCATACTCCATAGTTTGTGCCAGAGTTTACTAATCCCCTCGTCTATCAATGGAAACTTAGGCTGTTTCTATGTCTTTGCGATTGTGAATTGTGCTACAATAAACATTGGAGTGCAGATGACTGGTTGTGTTTTCTTTGTTACCTCCTCTGGGTATATGCCCAGTAGAGGGATGACTGGGTCATAAAGTTGATCAATTTCCATTTTCTTTAAGTATCTCCAGATTGCTTTTCACAGAGGCTGTACATATCTACATGACCACCAGCAATGGAAGAGGGTTCCTGTTTCACCACAACCCCTCCAACACTTGTTGCTCTCTGGTTTCGGCTAGGCTTGGGAGTGTCAGGTGCTATCTCATGGTTTTAATTTGCATTTCTCTTACGGCTAATGAATGGGAACACTCTCATATGCTTGTTGGCCCTTATGGATTTCTTCCCTAGTGAAAGTTCTTTTCAGTTATTTTGCCCACTTCCATAGGGGGTTAACTGTTTTCCTCTTTTTGCAGGTCATGAAGGTGTAGATTTTAGTAATGAGCTCTTTGTCCTATATGTCTTTACTAGATTCCTCTCCCAGTCTGTGGGTTGTTTTGTCACCCTCTTGGTGAAGTCTTTTGAGGCACACAGGGTTTTATTTTTATTAAATCCCATTTGTCAATTTCCAGTTCACCTGTGTGTGTGCCCTTCCCTATTGCAGTGAGCCTAAGCATTCCCAGGACCAATGATCTTAGGTTTGCCCCGATTCCCTCTTTGATGGTCCTGATGGTTTGGTGTTTTTCTTCTAGGTCCATGATCTACCTTGAGTTTAGTCTTGTGCAGGAGGTGAGGTAAACATCTTGTTTCATTTTTCTACATGTGGATGTCTATTTTTTCCAGCATCACTTGTTAAAAAGGCATACACTTCCCACTTGCTGGTTTGGGACCCTTGTCGAAGATCAATTTTATATGTGCTGATGGTTTTATTCCTGGGCTTTTTATTCTTTTCGACTGGTCTGAGTAGCTGCCATTGTACCAGTTCCATGCTGTTTTGACCACTGTAGCTGTGTAATACATATTAAAATCAGGTAAGGTGAGTCCTCTAACTTTGTCCTTCTTGAGGAGTTCTCTACTAATTCTGGGCTTCTTCCCTTTCCATATGAACATAGTGATTGGTTTTTCCAATTCATTGAAGAAGGTTGTTGGTATTTGAATCAAAATAATATTGAGCTTGTAAAGTGCCTTGGGTAAGATTGTCTCTTTACTATGTTGAGCCTTCCAATCCATGAGCTTGGGATGTTCTTCTATTTGTGGAGGTCGCTTTTGGTTTCCTGTAGTGGTATTTTGTAATTTTCCATGTATAGTTCTTTAGGATGTTTTGTTACATATAGTCCTAGGTCTTTCAGTTTGTTCTTGGCTATTGTGAAGGGTACTGCCTTCCTGATTTCCTCTTCCATGGCCCTGTCTGATGTGTATAGCAATTCTACCAACTTCTCTTTGTCGATCTTGTATCCTGCCACTTTTCCATATTCTTCTATTGCTGTAAGTACTCCCATTGTGGGACTTTTGGGGTTTCAATACAGGATCATGTCATTTGTAAATAGCGGTGGTTTCACCTCCTCTTCTCACATTTGGATCCCTTCTGCTGTCTTATGTTGTTAGCTAGAACCTCCAGTACGATATTGAATAGAAGTGGGGACAAGGAACATCCTAGTCTTGTACCATTTTTCAGTGGGATTGTTTTTGTCTTTTCTCCATTAACTATGATATTAGCTGTTAGCTTTTCTTAGACAGCTTGTATCAGCTTGAGGAATTTATCTTCCATTTCTATCTTTGTGAGTGTCTTAATTAGGAATGGGTGTTGGATGTTGTCAAATGCTTTTTCTGCATCTATGGATATTATATGTTTTTTTTTACCTTGTTTTTCTTGATGTGGTATATAATATTGATGGTTTTTCACATGTTAAACCATCCCTGCATCCCTGGGATGAATCTTACCTGTTTGTGGTAGATGATATGTTTATATACTTTTGTATTCTATTAGCCAATATTTTGTTAAGGATTTTTCCATCTGTGTTCATTAGAGATATTGGTCTGTAATTCTCTATACCTGTGGGTTCTTTGCCCTGTTTGGGTATCAAAGTTATGCTGGCTTCGTAGAATAAGTTTGGGAGTTTGTCATTCTTTTCTATGCTTTGGAATACTTTATGGGGGATCAGAGTCAACTCTTAGTGGAATTCTTGGTAAAATTCTGTTGTGAAGCCATCTGGCCCAGAGAATTTTTTTGTTGGTAGCTTCTTTTTTTTGTGTTTTTTTTTTTACAGGGTTTGAAGTCCTCTTTAACCATTGGTGGGAACACTTTACAGCATAAGTAAAAACTCGAGGAAAATAAATACATCAGCTCCTAGGAGAGTGGACGCAGTGTGGATGGCGTGGGGTGGGCTGGCAGGTGGGGCGGGTGCAGATGCACGATGCAGAGCAGACACGACAGGAGACTTGGGGGAGGGCAGTGAGAGTCTTAAGTGTCCTAGTGCATGTCCTGGCTGTCGGTCCAGGCGATCTTGCAGGGGGGAGCTGAGCTCTCACCCTCCAGGTCCACTTGCTCCTGATCTCGCTTCTTGGCTGCGTTCTTTTAGTCCCATTGCTGGTGCAGGTAGCGCAGGAGGATATTGGTTTTTTCAGTCACAATGATTTGTTCAGATGGGTACTCCCGAGTAGGCAGGTAGACTGAGGGGCGTCTGTTCTATGGGAGACCAAGAAGAGTCGGATAAGAAGCTGGGTCCCCACACTCTGAAACAAGGTAGGCAGCCCAACATTGCTCTCCAGAGAGGCTGAGCGAGGCTTTGCACTCAGAGTCAGCATGGAATCGGCTAAAATATCTTTTGTTGTAGAAGGGAAATCCTTTCAGAAAATGGGCCATCTTCTGTAGCCGCTGTTGCTGCCACTGCCACCTCCTCTGCTGCTGCCGCCACCGCCGCAGGTGCCACCACAGCCGCCTTCTCAGTCGCCGCCTCGCAGTAACTCGTTGGTAGCTTCTTGATGACCCTTTCTGTTTCTCTTGCTATGGGTTTGTTGAGGTTCTTGATCTCTGTCTGAGATAATCTAGGGAGGGACTCTTTTTTCAAGTAGCTATCCATGTCTTCCACATTTCTGAATTTATTAGAATACAGATCTTCATAGTACTTTGTGATTGTCCTTTTAATCTCATTGGGGTCTGTTGTAATTAATCCTGTTTCATCCCTCATCCTGGCTATTGATGTTTGCTCCTTTCTGTCCTTTGTCCGATTCGCCAGTGGTCTGTCAATTCTGTCGATCCTTTCATAGAATCAGCTTTTAGCTGCATTTATTTTTTACATTGTTCTCTTCTCTTCCCACTGGTTTAACTCTTCCCTGATTTTTATTATTTCTTTTCTTTTGCTATTGGAGGGGTTGTCCTGCTGACTCTGTTTTAGTTGCTGGAGGTTTGGTGATAACATGCCTGTCATAAGTCTCTCTTCTTTTTATCATATATGTGTTGAATGATATCAATCTACCTCAGATAACTGCCTTCGTAGAATCCCATAGGTTTTTATATTCTTGTTCTCATACGTTTCTAGAAACTTCCTAATATCCTCTCTTATCTGGGCCTGTACCCATTCATGTCGCAGTAGATTGTTTTTCATCCTCCATTTGATTGCCCTTGCTTTTCTGGACGTCCTTTTTATTAATCTCCAGCTTTATATCATGGTGACATGAGAAAGATGTCTAAATAATATCTGTGTTTGAATTTACTCAAGATTTACTTGTGTCCCAGTATATGGTCTATTCTTGAAAATTATCCATGTGGGCTTGAGAAGAATCTTTTCTTTCTTTTTTTTTTTTTTGCGTTTGGATGGAAAACTCTATAAATGTCTATCAGGCCCAGTTGCGTAATTACATTTTTTTGGCCTAATTGCATTGTTTAGGTCTATAGCCTCTTTGCTGAGCTTCTTTCCCAGTAATCGGTCTTTCTCTGATAGCGGAGTGTTAAAGTCAACTACTATGATTATTGAATCCGTGATTTAGTTTTATATCTTTTTAGTAGTTTCTTTAAAGCAATTTGCCACTCCACTGTTGGGCGCATAGATATTCAATATGCTAACTCGTTCTTGGTTTAGCATTGTGTGGTGTTCCTTCTTGTCTCTTTTAATGGTTTGAACCTGGAGGTCCATGTTGTCTGAGATTAAGATTGCCACCCCTGCTTTTTTTAAAGTGCCATTATCCTGGTATACATTCCGCAAGCCCTTTGTTCTTAGTTTATTTTGTCTGTGCACTTAAGATGTGTCTGTTGCAGGCAATAGATTTGATAGATTATGTCCTTTGAGCCAGTTCTCCAGTCTTTTTCTTTTAATGTATGAATCGAGTCCATTGGTTTTCAGAGTTATTATCACAATCTGTGGATTCATTGTTGTCATACCCTGTCTTGTGTTTTAAATGTTCTCCTATCTCCCTTCATATTAGTGTGCTGTGTTTGTGTGGGGAGTTTCTAACTTGTCTTCTTTTTCTCTGAAGTCCTGTTGTCTTGGCAATTGTTCCTGGCACATTGGCTTCTGGGTAGAGATGGGCTATATGGTGGTCTCCTGCTTGTTCTTGGTGGAGGTTGATCCTTTGGCCACAGTGAGTCAGTCAGTATCTTCCACAAAGTTGAGTGCCTTGCAGCATATTCTTTCCTTGTCCTGGAAGACCCTTATCTCCCTTTATATCCAATGGATAATTTGACCATGTGGGGAGAGGGGAACTGCAGGAAAGGGAAGTACAGAAACCACAGCCAGTTTGGCAATCAGGAGGGCTTGAGGATAGTACACATCTTTCAGTGGATAAGCAGGGAAGGGTTGGAACTCAACATTCCCTTTCAGAAAGCAGTTTATGGAAGCTAAGATAAGTGTTAATCTTCTTAACTTTGTGAAGTAGGGTGGAATGGAGTATGGGACAAAGGGCACATTCTTAGAACAGGAGGATATTGACATTTGGGTAGTAATACAATGTGAAGGGACAAAACTGGGTGTGGAGGAGAAAGAGGTTACATACTTTAGTGATGAAAGAGGCCTGGACAGCATTTTCAAAATTCTAAAATGGGGGCACATGAGTCAAGCTTCAGAGAAGTTCTTAAGCACTGCACGCGAACCAAATGGCTGGTGATTCACCCAGAAGGCCTTGGAAGTCAGGCTTAGTGAATTAGTTCTCAAAGGTCTCAGCCTTTAAAATAGAAATGCATTTCTGCCCTGGGCACAATGGAACACAGTGAATCAAAATCACCCCCATGGATACTAAAACAGTACTAGATTTGTTTTGTTTAATTGCTATGAGCATATAGAAACCCTGGGTGCACGGTGGGTGGGGCATTGACTACCTGAAATCCAGCTTCTTGGAAGAATAACTAAAGGGTCTGCCGCCAAATAATTTACAATCCAGACCCTACAATGCTCCTATGAGTTAGAATTGACTCAGTGACTGCGCTTATGGCCTAATTGTATGATTTGAGTGAAAGAGAATGCTTCCTCCCATTTTGTGGAGCTGATTAACAGCCCCAAACTGAAAATATTTCACAGGAAATGAAATGTTGTTTTTCCCCCCACAAAACTTTAACCACTGAGTGAAAACAAACAACAAAAAAAGGGACAGCAAACAAATTGTCAAAGTCATTCCCTCTGTCCTGGGTTTCTGGCTTTTTCAGGACGTGATTTTTCACTGTTTCTTCCATAGTCATAGGAGGCAGTGTCCTCATACTACAGTCTGATACTCTGAAGATATGATGTGTTTACTGAAATGACCATGGAGGAGACAGTTCCTTCTGAAAGTCCTCAAGGAGGTGCATTGATACAGCGACAGCAACACTAGCCTCTAATATAGCAGATATTGTTTTCATTATGCTGTATAATTGTGAGGTGACCGGTAGTCAGTTTTGATTCACTGTGAACCTATATACAATAGTTATAAATGATGCTTGGAGTTAGATTTGGTCAGTCATACTCAAGGTGTACTAACCCCCCAATATTCTTAAATGTGGAATGATGGTAGAAAATATGATCCCAAGGAAAATACAATCCAATTTGCTGGTGTTGTGTTCTGTTAATCGGTAAACAAGAATAAAAATGTGCAGGTTAAAATTCTAACTACTTTGTTATTTTTTTGTTTGTTTCCCTGACTCTATGACTAAGAGATGGCATGGAGAAGATCCCATTCCAAATCTTATCTAGTGCCCGATTGAAAAGCTCAACAGATAAATGGAGCCTTTTCTTCCAAGATGGCTTTGTCTTAAGTCTGGCATGCTGTCTTGGCTGTAAGCTAGGAATGCATACAGGGCTGAGGGCCTGGACCTCATTCTAGAACCTGGATCTCTCCTTTGGACTGAGAATCCTTCCATCTTGGTTCCTGAGTGTCTCCTGAAAGTCATGAGATAAAGTGAAAGTTATATTAAAAATTGTTGATTTTCATTTATATTTAAATAAAAATTACGAAATAAAAATTTTTAGATTAGTATGGTCTACAACAGTGGTTCTCAACCTGTGGGTCTCGACCCCTTTGGGCATTGAATTACCCTTTCACAGGGGTCACTTGATTCATAACAGTAGCAAAATTACAGTTAGGAAGTAACAATGAAAATAATTTCATGGTTGGTTGTGTCACCCCAACATCAGGAACCGTATTAAAGGGTTGGAGAATTAGCACAGTGGACAACCACTGGTCTGCAAGATCTGATACCTTATAAATACTTTGGGGCACTATACAATCAATACCACAAGGGAAACTGTAGACAAGAGTTTTAATGGAAAAAAACACCTGTCTTTGCTTCAAGCACTGGAGCACACTACTCCAGGACTCCCAACTGTGTCCTCAGAAGCCCATCACCTCTTCTGTCCAGACTCACAGTGGCTGAGGATGGCAGCAGGACTTCTGCAAGCTAGCTTTGGAGACCCACCTGACAACTGTGATGAGCAGTTGTGACTTGAGGATACAATTGTGCTATTGCTGGTCTATCCAGGACTCAGCAAATTTTAGGGAAATGTTCACCATCCTATATCCTCTCCTCCCAATACCAGTTATTGGGGACAGATTTGCATCAGGGCTGACAGATCCTTCAGCTTCGCCTTGTTCCCGCTGCATGATGTGCCTCCATGTGTGGCCTTCTGCTCTTTGGAAATAGAAGAACGTTTACTTATATTACAATGAAATGTTTCAAATTCACTGTTTGATAAAAACTCACACTTCCTGGAAAGTCCTCAAGGAAAATAGTAAGATAGTGTGGAAGCCCCAGTCACTGACAGAAAGCCAGCTTTTAACTCCTCTCTGATCTGTCTGCTGGAACTGAGGCCTGGGGCTGGGAGTCCTGAGCACACACTGAAGCCCACTATCTCCCTGTAGGAAGGTGTGCATATTGAATGATTCCCTTTACTGTGTCTGTTTCTATGATCCAAGGCTGTGTCCTTAAGTTTGAGCCTGACGATTTGAATATGGGGAATGTTCTTGCCATTGTCTCTGGGGACTGCAATTCAGCCATTCATGGAGTGTATGTAGGATTTAGTATTAACATTAATACCAGTAACTGAGAGGAACTGCAGGCCCTTCCTTGGCACTGGACGATGTAGTCCATGCCATACTTGCTGGTGCTGAATGCAGAGGCAGGTCAAGAGAGTCTGAAATAGGCCCTCTTCTGCCTCAAGCCTTCCCCAGACTCTATCAGCTGCACCTTTCCCTGGACATCTGCAAACAAAGACAATCTTCCCAGGAAACTATAATACATATCCATTGTTTATCTCTCTTTTCATCATCATCTTTTCCTTCTTAAAATTGTAACTGGGAAATCTCAGGCCATCCAACTTCACTGTGACTTGTGTATAATCATACCTGTTTAGTGAATGGGGAGACCTGTGCAGCCCATGGCTGTGACCTCTCCTAGAGTTGAAGGGTTGGCCTAGGCTGGTTTTCATCATCTAAGTAATACATCTTCTTGTCTATCCATGTTATAAGAGAGATAATTGAGGGCCAGATATGACTATTCTGAAGGAAGTAGTAGGCAATTATAATATTTGGAAATATATAAAATTTCCTATTATACAAGCTTACTGGTGAAACCTCATAGAGACTAGGAGAAACATGGGAAACCATAAGGATTTTTACCAGACTATAACCCCTCTCATCCATAAGAAATAAATGCCTATGTGTACAAGCAAATGACACCAAAACAGGAAGTTGTGGTCACATGTGGTAAACTACTGCAGTTGGTGGTGGGGTGGGCAGTGGAGGCTGAGATTAGGGATAAAAAAATAGAAGCTATATCCTAGAAGAGGGTCAGACATGTTTCCTGGGTCCATGATTGCCCCTGAGGGAGAAACATGCATGCTTATAAGACCACACCTCAGAAATAGGTTCAAAATTCCCCCTTAAGAAGAATGCAAAAAATAGAAGGATGCAAATCAGAAGATTAGATTAATTATCCTACCCTCAAGCAAAGCTCCATTACATAACAAACATTAATCAAATATAATAACTCCTGGATTTCACCTGAGAACTGTGCAATGTCAGGTGAAGGGTTTTTGGTTCTTTTATTTTGAGGGATGTGTGTGTGGCGGGGGGGGTACGGGAGAGGCCAAAGTCAAGAACTTCAACATGGATACTCACAGAATTGAACCTCTAATACCATTCTCTCTGATGCTCTTGACTTTACCATTTGAAATCCTTGGGTCATACTCTGAAGTCTGTGACTTTGGGATAGCAGTCACCTACGCCTCCCATACCAAGGAGTTTCAGCTTTAAGTTAAATGAAATAGTTCCATTCCTTTAATAATTGTAGGAGACTATTAAGTAGGGGTAATGCTGAGATGCTTCTGGGTGGCTGAAGCTATTTGGTCTTGCACATTTCCTGTTAAGTGACAAAACGTTCCCATTCAAGGTGGAGTCTCAACTAAAGAAGTATTATTTCTTTTAAGATGTACAACTGAGCAAGTAATAAACAATATATTAGCATTAATAAGTCATGTCACAACAATGCCTCGGGTTTCATAGTAAATAATTACATAATCTGAACAGGTTTCAGGCTCTTCTTTATATTTTTGCTGATAGTGATATAATATACTATTTGCCCTTTTGAGATTGACTAATTTCACTCAGCATAAGGTTCTGTAGGTCTATATCATGATGATTTTAGACATGTATAGCGCACACATAAAAGAATGTCTTAGAAAGATTTGATGGAAATTATTTCTTGTTATGTGATCATGATACACAGATCACAGCCCTGTCCATATATTTCATATACTATAAGGTATTTATTATACAAATGATTTCAGACCATATTTATGCCCATTTACTTAGCTTAGTTCACTTATTTTTTTATGTGGGCATAAACCCATAAGCTTTTATCTAGCCAGCATAAATTGATTTTAATGCTCAACATCTTAGAACATGAACACTTATATACAAACACTTTATTTATTTTTATAAAGAAAGCTATTATTCAGGTTAAAAAACAAAAATAGAGGAGAAAAAAGGCATTCATATCCTTAACATCATGAATCACAATAACAAACATGGCCATTCTGTAAACTTTTCTCCGAAACAATTGTAAACATAGTAACATTAAAAACAGCAACAACAAACATCATATTCTGAGAGAGGGAGAGTTTCCATTAGGAAGAAAAAAGACCAAGGTCTTAATTTCATTGGAGTAGAAGCCTTGGATGACATTTAAACTTTGTAAAGGTTAGCCTGAAACATTTAATAAATAGTTTGACATTTCTTGTGCTAAAGTGAATAGGATCTCCCAGGATTATAGACTTAAGATAATACTTGTTTATAGCAGAACATTCTCTCAAGATGTAGATAATAAATAGAGATTTCCTTCTCTTCCCTGGATGTGGCTAGAGTAGTCACTGCTCAAATGCAGCCTCTCCTAACTCTAAGCAGAACAAAAGAATTGAAAGTCTAGATATAAATTCATAAAATCCCATACCCACCTGATACAAGCCAGAACAAGTCTGAAATTATGATCAGAACCACCTCTCTTGCTTTGATTAAGCATGAAGTCTTCAATCTGGAGAATAACATAAAATGTTTAGCTGAAAGTGCTGGTGAAAACCTTCTGCAGCAAGGGAATGAACAACTTGGAAGAAAAGGTACTTTGTCCCATACATAAGGGCAGGCATAGCTGCTAGCCCAGTACCTTTTGAGGAGGAAAGGAACCATTAGAAAGCCATAGCTCAGATCCAGGTTCAGGATGCCTGCCTGAGAATGAGCTTCAGTCGAAAGACAAGAGAAATGCCGCTTGGTCCAAACCCTGCCACAAACATGACCACCATCAAGTAAAAGTAACAAGAAAGTGCATCGGGGAAGTTAAAATCTAGTTTCTCTCTAGGGAGAGTACAAGTGAAGACAAAACCAAACTTCAAATTAAAAAATGAAATTTTATGGAGGAATCTGATACCTTTGATATTTTTAGTGAAAACTAATTTTAACTCTGATGGACATTGCATGTAGTTAATTACAAATGGAACATTGCCTATATTTTCACAAATCTTGACAATAAAGGTCTAGCAGGAGTTAGGTTATAATCAGTTTGCAAGGGAAAACATACATAACACAATATTCTGATATGTACTGTCTTTGAACGTTCCCCTCTATCCATAAAAAGTAATGGAAAATACAAAAGAATAAGAAAAGGGTCATAATTGATACAACGTCAACATGTTATTCACACTTGGCACAGAGAAGGGTACTATAAAGTTAAATATGAATCTCTAAATCTGGTGATTATGTTAAAAATCTAAATGTGTTATAATTTTCTTAAATCGAAATTTAAGGAAATGTCATTAAATGTGTTATAAATAGTATGATAAATAAGGTCACAAAGAAGATGCTCTAATAAAAGAAAATCATAAAGCAAGAATTAATTTTTGGAGACAATTATATTACAAAATAAGGAGCACTTCTAAACAATAATGTAAAATATGTTTAAGGAAAACAAAGAATACACAGACAAGAGTGTAATGGAGCAGAGTGCAGCTCAGACCGCTTTCTTCCCCTGGAGTTCTGGAGTCACACTGCCGTCTCCCAGCCTCCTTTCACAGGATTCACAGCAATGACCTGCGCAGCAATGGAGCTCAGTGTTCAATGAATGTGACGATGAAAGAGGTCACTGGGGACGTGCACTCAGGACATCAGAGTGGGAATATAGTCTGCACTCTCACCACTCCATAGCATACCGACCCACAGCTGGTTATAGAGAATCTAGAGACAGAACTAGTGAGCACAATATCTATGAGTTTTACAAGTCCTGGTCCAACCCCTGCAGCTGTACCTGGAGAGAGTGGGGCATGTGCTCAGATAAAGCATCCCCAAAACTTCAGGTTTCAATCCCTGAGCTACTCACCTGAAATCTACCTCCAAGGAGAGAAAGAAAGTGACATATTTTTAGGAATGAGTATCATGATTCCCAGGAGCTTTATCCAAAGAGAGTAAGACCTAAATTTAAATAAATATGTCATGAGACTCTATCTGGTGGACTAGGTGGAGATTGGCTGTGAGAGGTACCTTTGTAATGCAGTTAGGGGTTCATCTGGAATGAGAATGTTGACTGTTTCCACAAAGAAAATAATGCTGTCCATGATTTCTCCATTCACCCTGACCAAAGTCCTGTTCTTCCAGGCCACGAAAAGTGATGAGGAAGATGGTTGAGGAGGGACACATGGCTTAGCATTGACGACTTCAGGAATCAAAGCAGTGGTCCTCTAGTCTCAAGGACTTTGATATTTATAAGAAACTCACATGAAATCCAAGGACATTTAACTTGTAAGATACACACTTTCTCTTCTGTATTAGATTATAGTAACATTATTAGATATTCACAAGTATGAAGATCGGCTGACTCTAGTGATTTCAGTAAATTCAGCCAAAATTGGCCCCAATTCAATGATTACTATAAATAGGAGTGGCTTTTGCGAGTCACTAAAAAGGAAGATATTTTCTTCAACAACTACACTCCTATGTGTACTCAAGAGTCATCCCAGTGGGGAAAGAGTACTTGTAACACTAAATCAATTTATTTATGATCTAGGAAGACATTTCTTTTTTTTTTCTTATTCTTTTATTTACTTTTCATAAATCATTTTATGGGCTCTTAGAGTTCTCATAACAATCCATGCATCAGTTATATCAAGCACATTGGTGCATATGCTGCCATCATCCTTTTCTTTCCTTTCTTTCTTTTTCCATTTATTTATTTATTTTGGCCATCATTCCTTTTCAAAACGTTTTCTTTCTACTTTTTTTTAAACAATTTATTGGCGCTCATACAATTCTTATCACAGTTCATACATATACATACATCAATTGTATAAAGCACATCTGTACAGTCTTTGCCCTAATGATTTTTTTCTCCTCTTTTCTTTTTTTACATTTTATTAGGGACTCATACAACTCTTATCACAATCCATACATATACATACATCAATTGTATAAAGCACATCCATACATTCCCTGCCCCAATCATTCTCAAGGCATTTGCTCTCCACTTAAGCCCCTTGCATCAGGTCCTCTTTTTTTTCCCCTCCCTCCCCTTTCCCCCCTCCCTCATGTGCCCTTGGTAATTTATACATCGTTATTTTGTCATATCTTGCCCTATCTGGAATCTCCCTTCCCCCCTTCTCTGCTGTCCCTCTCCCAGGGAAGAGGTCACATGTGGATCCTTGTAATCAGTTCCCCCTTTCCAACCCACTCACCCTCCACTCTCCCAGCATCGTCCCTCACACCCTTGGTCCTGAAGGTATCATCCACCCTGGATTCCCTGTACCTCCAGCCCTCATATGTACCAGTGTACAGCCTCTGTCCTATCCAGCCCTGCAAGGTAGAATTCGGATCATGGTAGTTGGTGGGAGGAAGCATCCAGGATCTGGGGGAAAGCTGTGTTCTTCATCGGTACTACCTCACACCCTAATTAACCCATCTCCTCTCCTAAACCCCTCTATGAGGGGATCTCCATTGGCCGACACTTGGGCCTTGGGTCTCCACTCTGCACTTCCCCCTTCATTTAATATGGTGTGTATATATATATATATATATATATATACATATACACGCATATACACATACATACACACATATCTTTTTTGTTGTTGCATGATGCCTTATACCTGGTCCCTTGGCACCTTGTGATCGCACTGGCCGGTGTGCTTCCATGTGGGCTTTTTTGCTTCTGAGCTAGATGGCCGCTTGTTCACCTTCAAGCCTTTAAGACCCCAGACACTGTCTCTTTTGATAGTCGGGCACCATCAGCTTTCTTCACCACATTTGCTTATGCACCCATTTGTCTTCAGCGATCCTATCATGGAGGTGTGCAGTCAATGATATGATTTTTTGTTCTTTGATGCCTGGTAACTGATCCCTTCGGGACCACTCGATCACACAGGCTGGTGTGTTCTTCCATGTGGACTTTGTTGCTTCTGATCTAGATGGCCGCTTGTTTATCTTCAAGCCTTTAAGACCCCAGTCACTATCTCTTTTGATAGCCGGGCACCATCAGCTTTCTTCACCACATTTACTTGTTCACCCACTTTGGCTCCAGCCGTTGTGTCGGGAGAGTGAGCATCATAGAGTTCCAATTTACTAAAAGAAGGTATTCATGCATTGAGGGAGTGTTTGAGTAGAGGCCCAAGGTCTAGGAAGACATTTCTTATCCACAAAGTCATCAATAATGTTATTTACACCTGAGCTCACATTTTATACCAAATCTTTACTGAAATATCTGACATTCCTCACCGAAGGTTGTGTGTCACTAGATAGTGGGAAAGTTACTGATATCATACAACAAATCAGTAACAAACTCACCAGAATTGGGGTTTTAACAGGAGAAATGTGGATCCTCTGTGTGAAACCAAAACAGTGTGCTGATAGTCTGTGGGACTGTGAAAGTTAAGATACAACATCTGACATTAAGAACTGAATAATCCCATTTGACCCTAGAGATCTCCCTGTATCCTGAATTTTCACAAATAAGTTAGTGTGTTTCTGGACCACCATGGGCTACAGGTTCTGTAGGACAGACCGATACAGATACAAGATATTAGCACACAGATAATAAAATACAATTGGTGAGTTTATGTATTTTTAGATGGGATTCCAGAACACACACACACACACACACACACATACACACACATGCGTGCAAGTAATAGACCACCAAGGTTAGGGAAAAACAGCAAATGCAAAAATCAGCAATAAGAACAAAAATTGTTTCATTTGAAGAAATAACTCAATATAAAATAAACTGACTGCCTAGCTTTTAACTAAATCATTAGCTAGATGATTGCCAGTTACCTCACAAATTGTGAGGGGAAAACATACTGTTAGATTTTCAGACAATAGTCAAGCACTTAAGAGATACCTTTACTCAGGCACCATTTTTCCCGTAGTCTGATTGGCCAGCATTTTTTCAGCATAATGAGAACTCTGATTAGGGACCCCTGGCAGAGTCATTTCTTCTCCATAGTAGGACAGAATGTATTATTCTGATACAATATAGCTTTTGAATTTACAGATATCAGGAGTAGACACAGAAGTAATATTTTTAAATTAGAGAAAGATTTAGAAGAATCCATATATAACCACAGGAAACCAACCCTGAAGCTCCTGCTGCACCTGCTTCTGGATCTGAGTCCTGTGCTCTGTGGGTCCTGAGCGCCCCCTGGAGACCAGTCTCCTCCCACCAGAGGAGGTTTGTGTCTGGGCTCTCACTGACTTCCCCTCACAGTGTCTCTTGCACAGTAATACGTGGCCTTGTCCTCGGATTTCAGACTGTCCATTTGGAGATTGAGTGTTGTGGTAGTCACCTAATCTCGTGTCAATTTAAAGATTAAGAATGTAGGGTTGGAGTCTAGGCTGTCAATCTGGAGATAACCAATGAGACTTCTATGGGCATGGCCTTACCCTGAGAATTCTGGGAAATCTGATACTTCCTCCTTGAGATGGAAGACACTCTCTCTGCCACTCCCTGGGAGACATTGCAGAAGACAAGCCACATGGACGCAATCAGACCTTGGAATCTGGAGAGGCTACAGAGAGACCCCTGTCAGCACTGAGATGCTTACCAGGCCACTGGTCCCAAAGACTTTCTACCCACTGGCTTGTGACCGTCCTGCATTTGGCTTCATTGCATGAATTAGTACCCAGGGTGGGTGTTGGGTCAATGTATTCTGAGAGTCCCCTGATGACAGCATCCCATCACATACAGGAGAGGTGTTTCCTGGGCTTACACTGTCTTCCAACTTCTGTGGGTCACACATCAACATTTTCTCTGGCCCTAAGCATTCAGACTATTGTCAGGAGTGTTACCTGGAGTTGTCTCTGCAGGTTTCCTGCCATGGGCAGTAGAGCTACCATAGTGGTCAGTGCAGCAGTTCTAGCTGACCAGGCACTGCAGTCCTTATCCAGGCTCATGTCCTCACTTCTTTCTTCACTTGGTCCAGCGCTGATGGGTCCTTAGCATGCCTGCAGGTCAGCTTTCTCCCTGAGGTTCATTTTATGTTTGACCTCACACTGACTCTCCCTCGCTGTGAACAGCTTTGGATGTAGAGAGTGCTACAAGTTTCAAGCACTATGAATTGGTTCCAGTGTCAGGAAATGTGATCTATATATATATATATATATATATATATACATACATACTGAGATTGAGAGATATTCCACAATAAAATACTGATTTTCAAAAATCTGGCTGAAAGACAAAGGGGCATTGAACAGAGTTTAGACTGTTTTCTTTCCAGAGGAAGGGGAAAAGTACTTAAATCAGAATTCTATTCAAAAAAATTGAAACAAGAAATCGATAGAGTAATTTATTCCATGATAAAGTGTGGAAGGGTTAAGTCGGAGTTCTTTCATCAATTTCTGTTAAGTGTGACAGGAAATTAACAGATGTTGTTAATCGTTGAAACAATGATAAATCTCATGCCACTGAATTATGCATGAAAAGAATGTTGAAAATATTTTTGAATATATATGTACCATGAGAAAAACAAATTTAAAATAAATGACAGATATATTTGTTCACACAGTCAGAAACTGATGGGAATCTTGTGGGTACAACAACATTTCAAAATGCACTTTAAAATATTGAAAAGGAAAGGGGCTTTTGATATAAGTCAGAACCTTGAAATATGAAAAGTATTATCAATGGAATAAGTAAAGTCTATATTCAATATATTATTTGTTTCAGTGCACTAAAATCACTCTTAAAACACGAGCACTAGCCATACATTATTGTATAATTGTAGCACATGAAAAAGTGAAGAGATTCACCAAAGGACAAGGGATAGGAAAGTAAAATTGGAAACTGAGGAAGCAGGTAGTCTAAGTTCTGCACTGTTTTTATCAGAGTTTATAAGAGACCCAGATGTTTTTAGGCCCAGATGTGGGAGCCTGGCTTCTTCAACGTGAGGACCTTGCAGGTTGGCTATTTTTCCCAGGGCTTCTGGACACAAAACCATCCTTTAGCAGCTGGTGACCTACAACACACTCTGCTTCTGCTGAACACACGCTAACATTCCCCAAACAGATTGTCATGCACATTACATGGAATATACAAAACAACAACAAAACTGACTCACTTCCTTCCAGGAGATTTCAGTTCATAGAACAGCCCTGTTTCCTTACGTTTGCTGGTGAGGAGAGTACAGTGTTCCTCAACTGCAGTGCAAAGAAGGGATGTGTGCAAACCACCATCCCTGCCCTGGTCCCAGAGTGAAACCGCTGACTGTGGGGACGGTGCCCACTCCTGATGATGAGCTGGCTCTGTCTCTCCTCTGTGTGAGCAAACTGCTGCTGCATCCAATGCCTGTGTGTAAGCTTTGCTTTTGCTGGTGACCTCCGACACTGGTTTAACGGAAATATGCTGTTGGGATGACCTTACACTACAAAAGAAGGGAAAAATACAACTGGAAGGAATAATAAGTTTATTTTCATAAATCTATTAAATTGAAACATAAACAATAAATATATGTATATGAAATGAACTGAAATGAAAACCATTAACATGTTAATAAGGATATTATAAATAATATAATAAATTATTCCACAGAATATATGGCATTGTTAAAATAAAAACACCAAATAGGAAATTCTATGGAGATCAGGTTAATAGAAAAAATCGAGCAGTTCCTGATAATAATATTAAAAATGATAAAGCAAAACACAGACTATGCAGAAAACAAAGAATGGAGGTAACAACCAAAATAAGATATATTAAGAAATTTGATAGTCATAATCCACAAAAGCCAAATGAATTCTGAGTCATAGTAACCCTCTGTAACAAAGTATAACTGCTCCTAAGAGTTTGAGACACTGTAAATCTTTTTAAATAAAAAAATTAGCAAATTTTATTATGAAATATATTTAAGATAATATTATTTAATATTAGATCTCTTTTTCATGTGCAACATTATTTCATAAAAAGTATTTTTTTAAATATTCAAAATAAAAAAAATATTTTAAAACATTTGGTCAAGAACTAAGATCCTTTAACATTTTTCCAACATTTTATTAGGACCTAGCCCATTCATCATACTATTCTATAGTTCATTCATATCAAACAGTTTTGTACAATTGCTACCACAATCAACTTCAAAACACTGCCTTCTTTCTTGAACTCCTTTATATCAACTTCCCTTTACTCCCCACTACCTTGCCATAGCCCCTAGGAAACCTTATTCTAGTAATTGCCTCCGGAGATTCACCCATCCTGGGTTTCACAAATTGAAAAACAGAAAGAGACATAACAAGGAGTCAAAAAATGCTACCAACAATGACAAAATGAAACAGAAACCCCTATATAAAAAAAGCACAACACAGAAAATATTCAAAACCAGACAAGCACAAAGTGTATCAAAAGGGAGATCAAATGATAAGTTTTAACCATTTAAGTCAGATTTATCATTTTATTCTTCTATAGATGTCTCTCCAATACTCTGTTCACCAGGTTATTTCCATTCCTCAATTACGGTAAGAGGGGAATCACAGGAGGCTTATTCCCTGTGTAGCTCCTGTAAGGGAGTTTTGAGCTTCCACTGTCGTCTGCAGCCTTCTGCACACCAGAATCTCACAATTGAAGCTCTGATACTTCCCTCTCCATGGATTTGATTGTATAATTTACAGTTCTTGTAAATCTTTTTAGAGCCTCAACTTTCTTCCTTGGACTGGCTAGTGGTTTTCAACTGCTAACCTAGCCATTAGCATTCCAAATGTAAAATCCACTACACTACCAGGGAAAGTGGATATGTACATGATCTTTATTTGTATATCTCATTTATTACTTATTTATTACATTTTCTCCCCTGATTTTTAATAACCATATAATTGTAAATTAATTAGGAATTATATATTTATTGAATTTTAAATGTTAAAATTTTAACCGTTTCTGAATTTTAAAAAATAGCATAATATATATTTCTTTCATAATTACACCTGGTTGACCAAAATTAAACTCAATTTTCTGCACCTCACTTCATCAGACATGTTGTTAAGTGCTTTTGAGTCGGTTTTGCTCATAATGGCTCTGTGTACTATAGAACAAATACATAAACTTGCAAGTTTGAACCATCCCCTCTTGATCCGAACTTTGAGACCTCTTTGGCAGCCACTCTGGGTGCGCATCTGATTCAGGATATTTCTCTATCTTGCTGACACTCTACACAGAGTGGTCCTCCTGAACACATGTGCAAAATGTGCGTGAAATCCTCCCTGTTCTCAATTCTAAAGAGCATTCTGAGCTATTAGTCTGTGATTTCGTCCACTTGGAACACAATTGCTGTTTTTTGGAATCAAAGCTGTCCTTCAACTGTGAGTTCCCGTCATCGTGACTCCGGTGAATGACCTGACTAATGACTCCACCGACCAGGCAGGTCATTCAATTCATCTGTCCCAGTGTCGGACACTTCTGCGCCTGGAACCCTTGTTTCTGCATCAAGGGAGCCAATGGGCAGCAAGCATCACTAAGGACATATCACAAGTTTAGGCCCCAGAGTCACCGAAATTATTTTCTCAGAGAAGAATAGTCAATCACGAACCACAGTGCAGAGGGAGCGATGCAGAGAGACACCTTGTGAGACACCTGACCCTGGGCTGTAATAGAGCAATGAGCTCAGGACTGTTAAAACCATGCATTACACGCATGAATCTGTACCTGCCTGTATTTCGTTGTCAACAGATTTTGAGTGACAGAATGAGAATGCCGTGATAATGTGTCTCTCAAGAAGGAAACAGGTCAGATAGGATGATCATGAAGGGTAAGAATCTCTTTAATATTGTTCTGCAAACAGAGAATGATAGTCCCTCCTTTAAAGTCTGCAGCTAGGAGAAAATTTAGAGGAAGAAGAAGTAAAAAAAAACTGTCCCTGGGGCGACAGACAGGAAAGGAAGCCTTAATTCCAACAGGAAAAGCAGGAAATCCTCCCTATCATCCATCTCTGCCTGTCTAGGGCTGTGTGTCTGTGCTTAGTGGGTCCTGCGCGCCCCCTGCTGCCCAATGTGTTCCCTGCAGGGGAGGTTTATGTCTGGGCTCACACTGACTTCCCCTGACTGTGCTCCTTGCACAGTAATACATGGCCATGTCCTCCGCAGTCACTGAGCTCAGCTGCAGGGAGAACTGATTCTTCGATGTGTCTCTGGTGATGGAGAGTCGGCTTTGGAAGGACGGGTTATAATATGTACCACCATTGGAATATATCCGTCCCATCCACTGCAGCCCCTTCCCCGAGGTCTGACGGATCCAGCTCGAGTAGTAACCACTGCTGCTGATGGAGAAACCAGAGACAGTGCAGGTGAGGGACAGCTTCTGGGAGGGTTTCACCAGTCCTGGACCCGACTCCTCAAGCTGCACCTAGGACAGGACACCTGTAAATGAAAATAATTGCTCTCTTTTAGTCATTTGCAGTCACAATCATCCCCATAGATATCCCCATTGATGTCTCAGACCCTCACCTTGGGGAACTGTCACCAGGCACAGGAGAATCCATAGCAATAGCATCTTTAGACCGCAGCTGTGCTTTCCCAAGAGACCCACAGCCCTATCAAAAGAGAACTGATAGTCTTCAGTGCTCAGGGGGCGATTTTAACCTAGTGCCTGGTGATTGATTTGCATATCAGGGAGCCCTGTCCTTATAAAAAGAGAATGATGGTGAACAAACTCCCATTTTCCTCAGACCCAATTGAAGGTAACTCTGTTGGAATCTTATGCATGTTAGTCTATAATTAGAGATCATTTGGCCTAAGAGGTGTGTGGGAAAAGTCAAAGGAAAGCCCAGGATTTCTGAGCTCACTGTTTCTCCTTCCAGCCCCTCATAGCCCCTGGCCTGCCTTGGGCTCCTATAGGTCCTGTGCCCCAGAGAGTAGACAAGATATAGTGTGTTGAAAGCATCAGGTGGACACCAGAGTATCTTCATTACCCCACCTTCTGCCAACACCTTTTCTTCTTTACACCCTAGCAGTTTCTTATCAACCTCCCCAATGTCTTCGGGGGTTTTCTTTGGTCCACTGTCATCACCAACTCCAGCACTCCTACAAATAACACAGACACCACCTCCAAGCTCCTGATAGCTGAGGTCAATCTTGATATAAATAAAGAGATTCAAGGGTCCATGGAGTCAGTGAGGAGGTTTCCAACTTGAGAATTGGGGCTCTATGAAAGAAAAGTTTCAACTCTGTGACTAAAAAGTCTGGGTTTTACTTTAACTCTGGGTTAAAATAAGATCCATCTAGGCAACCAGTCCTCAAAAGTTAGTGGACCCCACAGACACTGTTTTCAATGTCCCTTTCTCAGGGGACTCTGGTGCATCTAAAATGTGAGCATTGCCAACCCAATTCAGCCTCTTCACTTTTAACCTGGGTCCAGACTTCTGATAACTGCTCCAGGATCTAAACCTCGAATTGATTCTCTAGATTCTAAGATTCACTCATTTTATAACCTGTTATAAAATTGAC
The DNA here is from genome assembly GCF_050624435.1 of Tenrec ecaudatus. Classification (NCBI taxonomy): domain Eukaryota; kingdom Metazoa; phylum Chordata; class Mammalia; order Afrosoricida; family Tenrecidae; genus Tenrec; species Tenrec ecaudatus. The sequence goes on from NC_134532.1 coordinate 14,248,990, forward strand.
TCGGGAAGCAGTAGCACTCTTTGTAAACACGCAGTTAAAACACTCGAATCCCATTCAGAGTCCTTCCTCATTTCTCTCCCTCAAAGAAAAATTTATTGCCCCCTAGATTAGGGTTGACCACACTCATTTTTTTCTGATTTGTTATAATATCTTTAATTTATACATAGATATATATATTTAAGCAGCATGAAAATTCAAGAATAAGGTTGCGACCCAGAATTTGCAGAGGGGACTCAGTCACCGCTTTCCAACAAAGAATCATAGGTTTCACCAAAATCCAAGGATACAATCACAGGACACTCACATTGATCACTTAGAGATCATTGAGCTAGTTTCATTCTCCAATGCAGACTGATATGGTATCACTTAATCATGGTCATTTCAGCCAACTCCACACTCACAGCCTCTGTTGCTACTTGTTAGCTGAGCAGTGTAAGTTTCACACTCTGACGTAGCTGCACACGAGTCCAAGTCACCGTCCTGTCTGAATGTGACTGCCATGGTCATTTCATGACGGTGGTTTCTCTGGGACTTATTCTGTGCCATTTGATGGCATTATCCCTTTGTATATAACGTCCCTATCAGGTCTACTAAACTTATCCTGAATGAATTCATGAGTACTCACTGAACTGTGAAGGACCAACATTTTGAACTCTAAACTCAGTTGAACTGGAATTGTTTTCCAGTGTCCCAACCATGGGATGAGATTTGTCAGTCATTTAATCAAGGTGAATTAAGTACCTCAATGTTCTAAATGTGGAAATGATAGAAAATATGACTCCAGGGAAAAACCAATCCAATTTGCTCAAGTTGTGCTATGTTAATTGGTAAACAAGAATAAAACATTGTTGGTTAAAATTATATGTAGTTTATTATTGTTTGCTTTCTTTTTAAATTTCTGACTCTATGACTAAAAGATGGCATAGAGAAGAAGGTCGCATTCCAGATCTTATCTAGTGCCCGACTGAAAATCTCACCAGATGGATGAAGTCTCTTCTTCCAACATGGCTTTGTCTTAAGTCTGACTAGCTTCCCTGGCTTAAACTAGGAATGCATACAGGACTGAGGGCCAGGACCTTGTTCTAGAACCTGGAGCTATCTTTTGGATGGAATTTCCTCACAACATGGTGCCTGAGTGTCTCCTGAAAATCAATAAAGTTAAAGTTGCATTGAATTTTATTGATTTTCATTTCTATTTAAATTAAAATTAGGAAATAAAGTTATTTCAATGAACATACTATATAAAACCTGACCTATTATAAATACTTTGGTGGGCTATACCATCAACACCACAAGGGAAACCGTACAGACGAGTTTTACTCAAGAGAAAACATCTATCCTTGCTTCAAACACAGGAGCACACTACTCCAGGAGCCCCAAATGTGTCCTCTGAAGCCCATCCCCTCTTCTGTCCTGACTCTCAGTCAGTGGCTGAGGATGGCAACAGGACTTAGGCTGGTTAGTTTTTAGACGCACATGACAACTGTGATGAACAATTGTGGCTTGAGGATAACAATATGCTTTTGCTGGTATACCCTAGACTGAGTAAATTTTAGAGAAATCTTAACCGTCTGTATCCTCTCCTCCCAATACCAGTTACTTGGGACAGGTTTGCATCAGGGCTGACAGGTTCTTCAGCTTTGCCTTGTTCCCGCTGCATGATGTGCTTTCATGTGTGGCCTTCTTCTCTTTGTAAAGTAAAGGACATTTCCTCATGTTACAATGACATATTTCAAACTCAATGTTTGATACAAGCCCACACTTGCAAAGAAGTCCTCAAGGGAAATGGTAAGATAGAGAGGAAGCCCCAGACACTGCAGGAAGCCAGCTTTTAACTCCTCTCTGCTCTGTCTGCTGGAACTGAGCCCTGGGGCTGAGGGTCCTGAGCACTCACTGAAGTCCAGTCTCTCCCTGTAGGGAGGTTTGCATACAGATGCTTAATGATGCCCTTTACTGCGTCTTTGTTACTCTGATCCAAGGGTGTATGCTTAACTTTGAGCCTGACCATTTGAATATGGGGAATGTACTTGTCATTGTCTCTGGGGACTGCAGTTCAGCTATGCATCGAGTGTATGTAGGATTTAGTACCAGCATTAGTACCAGAAACTGAGAAGTAATGCAAGCCCTTCCCTGGCACTGGATGATGCAATTCATGTTGGAATTGTTGGTGTTGACTTCAGAGACAGGTCAACAGAGTCTGAGCGAGGCCCTTATCTGCCTCAAGTCTCTCCCAGGTTCTACCAGCTGCACTTTGCCCTGGACATCTGTAAACACAAAGACATCCTCCCCAGGAAACCATCCACATATCCATTGTTTATTTCTCTTGTTCATCATATTCTTTTCATTTCTAAAATTGAAACTAGGGAATCTGGCCAGCAAACTCCACTGTTAGTTGAGTATAATCATAGCTGTTTGGTGAATGAAGAGACCTGGGCAACCCATGGCTATGACCTCTCTCCTAGAGTTGAGGGTTGGCCTAGGCTGGTTTTCATCAGCAGAGTACTGCACCCTCTTGTGTATCCATCTATTAGAATGATAACTGAGGGGCAGATATTCTGTCGTGAGAAAAGTAGTGGGCATTTATAATATTTGGAAATATAAATGATTTCCTATTATACAAGTTTACTGGTGAAACCTCATAGAGACTAAGAGGAACATGGGGAACCATAAGGATTTTATCAGAATATAATCCCTCTCATCCATAAGATATAGATGCCTAAGTATACAAGCAAATGATGCCAAAACAGGAAGTTATGGTCACAGGTGGTAGACTACTGCAGCTGGGGGTGGGTGGTGGAGTACAGGGAGACAGAGAGAGACAGAGACAGAAGGAGAAATAGAGAGAGGGAGAGAGAAAGAGAGAGACAGAGACAGAAGGAGAAATAGAGAGATGGAGAGAGAGGGAGAGAGAAAAAGAGAGACAGAGACAGAAGGAGAAATAGAGAAAGGGAGAGAAAGAGGGAGAGAGAGACAGAGACAGAAGGAGAAATAGAGAGGGAGAGAGAAAGAGAGAGACAGAGACAGAAGGAGAAATAGAAAGAGGGAGAGAGAGAGAAAGTGAGAGAGAGAGAGAGAGAGAAGCTATTTCCTAGAAGGGGGTCAGCCATTTTTCCTGGGTCCATGATTGCCCCTGAGGACATACTTGCAAGACCACACCTCAGAAATAGGTTCAAAACGCCCCCCTTAAGAAGGATGCCAGTTCCCCCTCAGATCAGCTAATCCACACAGAAGACCTTATGGCTGCCCCCCCTATGATATACGACATTCCTCACTGACTCAGAGACCTACAGGGGACAACACTGGAGACACAGTGTGGAAATTCCACCCGATCTGATCCCACCACACTGAGGCAAAACACTAAGGGAATTCAACAGAACAGTAAGGGGAACAGAGCAACAAAGTCCCTAGGGAATACCAACTATAGACTTCGGGGACAGGGCTTGGCGCCCCATCAGACTCATCCAGAAAACACTCCTAAAGGCCAACAAACAGTCCTTGAACTAAGTAAAAGTTTTTCTTTCTTGTAGTTGTGTTTTGTTTTTGTCATTGGCTTGTTGTTGTTGTTTTGTTTTGTTGCTTGCTTTTGCTCTGTCTTGTTTTTGTGCATGTTATTATCTCCGCAGGTCTGTCTAAATAAAATAGGCTGGATAAACAATCTGGAGGAAAAAAACAATGGGACCAACAGATCTGGGGGACATGGGAGAGGAGGAGGTGGGGGGAAAGGTAGGAGTGTTAACAAACTCAGAGACAAGGGAACAACAAGTGATCCAAATCGGTGGTGAGGAGGGTGTAGGGGCCCTGGGGGTGGGGGGCGGGGGGCACAATCAAGGATAATGTAACAAAGAGGAATTACTGAAACCCAAATGAAGAACGAGCATGACACTGGAACAAGAAGAAAGTCAAAAGAAAAAAAGGAAAGAGCTAAGAGGCAAAGGGCATTTATAGAGGTCTAAATAAAGGCATGTACATATGTAAATATATTTATATATGAGGATGGGGAAATGGATCTATGTGCATATATTTATGGGTTTAGTATTAAGGTAGCAGATGGACATTGGGTCTCCATTCAAGTAGTCCCTCAATGGAAGAATACTTTGTTCTATAAAACTGGCATTCTATGATGCTCACCTTCCCAACACAATCACTGAAGACAAAGCTGGTGAATAAGCAAATGTAGTGAAGAAAGCTGATGGTGCCCGGCTATTGAAAGATATAGCATTTATGGTCTTAAAGGCTTGAAAGTAAACAAGTGGCCATCTAGCTCGAAAGCAACAAAGACCATGTGGGAGAAGAACACTAGCCTGTGCAATCAGAGGTTTTGAAGGGATCAGTTAACAGGTTTCAAAGAAAAAAACCCAACATATCAATGTGTGCCAACCTACCTGCTAGGATCACTGAAGACGAATGGGTGCATAAGGAAATGTGGTGAAGAAAGTTGATGGTGCCGTTATCAAAAGATATAGAGTCAGAGGTCTTAAATTCTTAAAGGTAAACAAGTGACCATCTGTCTCAGAAGCAGCAAATCCCACATGGAAGAAGCGCACACCAGCCTGTGTGATCATGAGGTGTCAAAGGGATCAGTTATCAGGCATCATAAGAACAAAAAAAATCATATCATTGTGAATGAGGGGGTGTTCAGAGCGGAGACCCAAAGCCCATCTCTGGTAATTGGACATCCCCTTACAGAAGGGTTGCGGGGAGGAGACAAGCCAGTCAGGGTGCAGTGTAGCAAAGATGAAACATACAACTTTCCTCTAGTTCCTAAATGCTTCTTTTCCCCACCACTATCATGATCCCAATTCTACCTTACAAATCTGGCTAGACCAGAGGATGTACACTGGTACAGATAGGAACTGAAACACAGGGGATCCAAGGCTGATGATCCCTTTAGGACCAGTAGTGATAGTGGCAATACCAGGAGGGTGGAGAGAGGGTGTGGTGGAAAGGGGGAACTGATTACAAGGATATACATATAACCTCCTCCCTGGGGGACGACAACCCAAAAGTGGGTGAAGGGAGACGTTGGACAGTGTAATAATAATAATTTATAATTTATCAAGGGTTTATGAGGGAGCGGGGAGCGGTGAGGGAGGGGGAAAATGAGGAGCTGATGCCAAGGGCTTAAGTGGAGAGCAAATGTTTTAAGAATTTTGAGGGCAATGAATGTACAATTGTGCTTTAGATAATTGATATATGTATGGATTGTGATAAAAGTTGCAGGAGCCCCTAAAAATGATTTTTTAAAAGATGGAAAAAAAAAGAGTTGTATGAGCCCCTAATAAAGTGATTTAAAAACAAACAAGCAAAAAAACACACTCGGCACAAGGAAAGATACAACATGTTACCAAAAGGGCTCTTGCTGAGAAAAAGACAGGGGCTGCATGAAAGTGAAAGGGGTCTGCTTTCCTTGTATCAAGCAAGGACTGAGCCAGAAGATTCCCCAAGGAAAGCTTCTGAAAAATAATGATGAGTCAAGTTTACAGTTTTAGACAAGTATACCAATAAGTAAATGTGCAGCATATGGATATGAAACATTTCACAGGGATTAGCATGCATCTGGATTAGGATAGGGCTATAATTCTTGACAAGTTATGGCTCCTTGTACTTCTTGATTCCACACATCTACTTATTTAGTCTGGTGATATATCTATGGTGGCTTTTGATTCCTTGACGAAGTCCTTTTGTTCCATGTGACCTGTGACTTGAAGGTTGGGGATGTCTTTTGTGGACATGTTTGCCTGGCCAGATTTAGTCAAAACTGATACTCATTCGGTATAATGGAATATTTTTCTGGTACAAAATCACTTAACAGAAACAGGTTATCAGAAAGGAAAATGCGGAAGTATTATGGGCAATAAATGAGGCACTACAACATCTGTAGTGACATCTCATATCCAAGGGGAATTTCCTTGGACAGGATGTGTAATTTACATTGTGACACAACATTAAGCAGGTTTGGCAATAATCTCAAACAGATTGTCCAATGCTCATAATTGTTCTTATACTGTAGTCAGAGTCACCTTAGCTACTATGCTATATTTACAACAAATACAACCTTGCCACAGAAGATATCAAAGATAACTTTTTCCCAGAAATGGTCAATTTATTCTCCTTTATTGTTTGTTTTCTTTCTGTCTGTCTTTTTAAAAAGGAATTTAGAAGTAATTGGTTGACGTCAGTGGTCAAGAAATATACATATGATTTCCTTTTCTGTTCCTCCTTCTAAAGACCAAATTAGAGCTTCAGTGAAAAATTAAAGAGTTTACTGAAGGGGAAATAAAACAATGCAGAAATGGACAATAATAATTGAAATGATTCACAAAGAATATTTTGAGAGTTTAAATGCAGAAGGATCATGGAAATTAAAAGAAAATTCCAGTCCCTTGATCTTTAATATATTTGGCTGAAGCAGCCAAGGCAATATCAAGGCCACTATAAAAGACTCAGTCATGTAACATTTTTAGAATGTGTTTTGCTTTGACTTTAGCTATTGGGAGAGAGAGTGAATGATTTTCCTTGCTGTTTGTTGTGAGAGGAGCTGGGAGGAAGGAGGGTGCTTAGAGTCTTCATGAAGTATGCTGACTTTTACGAGTCAGTAAAATAAAGAGTAGAATTTGAACATACATACATACATACAACACATACATACATACAACACATACATACATACATATATATTTATCATATTATTGGAGGCTCATACAACTCTTCTCAAAATCCATACAACCATCCATTGTGTTGAGCGCATTTGTACATTTGTTACCATGATCATTCTCAACATATTTTCTTTCTACTGAAGCCCTTGGTATCAGCTCCTCATTCTTCCCCACCCTCCCTGCTCTCCCCTCCCTCATGAACCCTTGATAATTCATAAATTATTATTATTATTATTTTGTCATATCTTACACTGTCTGACATTTCCCTTCACCCATTTTTCAGTTGTCCATCCCCAGGGAGGAGGTTATATGTAGATCCTTGTAATCAGTTCCCCCTTTCCACCACACCCTCCCTCAACCCTCCCGGTATTGCCACTTTCAGCAATTATCCTGAAGCAATCATCTGTCCTGGATTCCCTGTGTTTCTAGTTCCTATCCGTACCAGCGTACATCCTCTGGCCTAGCCAGATTTGTAAGGTAGCATTGGTATCATGATACTGGGGGAGGGGAGGAAGCATTTAGGAACTAGTGGAAAGTTGTATGTTTTATCATTGCTACACTGTACCCTGACTGACTCGTCTCCTCCCAGAGACCCTTCTATAAGGGTATGTCCAGTCACCGAGATGGGTCTTGGGTCCCCAATCTGCATTCCCCTCATTCAAAATGATTTGATATTTTGTTCTTTGATGCCTGATACCTGATCCCTTTGACACCTCCTGATCCCACAGGCTGGTGTGCGTATTCCATGTGGGCTTTGTTGCTTCTTAGCCAGATGACTGCCTGTTTACCTTCAAGCCTTTAAGACCCCAAACATTATATCTTTTGTTAGCCAGGCACCATCATCTTTCTTCACCAATTTTGCTTATGCATCCATTTGTCTTCAGTGATAGTATCACGAAGGTGAGCACATAATGGTATGATTTTTTGTTCTTTGATGTCCGACACTTTATCCCTTCAACATCTGATGATCACACAGGCTGGTGTGTTTCTTTATTTTGGGCTTTGTTGCTTCTGAGCTAGATAGCTGCTTCTTTATCTTCAAGCCTTTAAGACCCGAAATGCTATAGCTTTTGTTACCCAGGCACCATCAGCTTTCTTCACCACATTTGCTTACATGCCCAATTGCCTTCAGTGATCGTATCAGGAAGGTGTGCAACAATAATAAGATTTTTTGTTGTTGTTCTTTGATGCCTGACAACTTATCCCTTCGGCACCTCACTATCACACAAGCTGGTGTGTTACTTCCATGTGGGCTTTGTTACTTCTGAGCTAAACAGTCGCTTGTTTACCTTCAAGTCTTTAAGGCCCTAAAAGTTTTATTTTTTGAAAGCCATTAACTTTTTTCTCCACATTTGTTTATGCACCTGCGTTGTCTTCAGCAACCGTTCGGGAAGGTGAGCATCATGGAATGCCAGTTTAACAGAACAAAGTATTCTTGCATTGAGAGTGTATTTGAGTGGAGACCCAATGTCCATCTGCTACCTTAATACTAAACCTATAAATATATACAGATAGATCTATTTCCCCATCATCCTATATAAATATATTTATTTATGTGTATGCCTTTATTTAGACCCCTATATATGTCCTTTGCCTCCTATTTCTTTCTTCTATTTCCTTTTACTTTCCTCTTGTCCCACTATCATACTCAGCCTTCATTTGGGTTTCAGTAATTCCTATAGGTTTTACATTACCCGTGATCAAACCCTACCTAGCCTTCTACACCCTCCTCACCACCAATTTTGATCACTTGTTGTTCCCTTGAAAAAAAATTTATTCTTAAATATTCTCTACTTGTGATATAAATTTGCACTAACTTTTAGTTAGCATTTGTACGAAAATTCACTTTCTGAGAAATAGTCACACTTCTTGAATTAAATGTCAAGTTAAAAACAAAATAAATTTGTTTTACCTTCATCATAATACTAGCAATTTAGAAAGTCATTCATTTTCAGACTGCAGAGGATGGAAAGTTGCTAATAGACACCATGCTGTGCAGTGAATAACATACAATGACTCTGGTGACAGCAGGAACCCAGTGGGACTGCCTGATCACCCCACACACTCAGCCTCTGGACTCACACATTTTCCACTATCAACTGGGGATAAGCCTGCCCCTTTCATATCACTTATTTTGCGGACTATATTTGTATTTTCCTTTGTGGAAAGTTGTATGTTTCATCATTGCTGCCCTGCAACCTGACCGACTCATCTCCTCCCCGCTACCATTCAGTAAGGGAATGTCCAGTTCCTTACAGATAGGCTTTGGCTCTCCAATTCTGCACTCATCCTCATTTTAAATGATATAATTTTTTTGTTCTTTGATGCCTGGTACCTGATCCTTTCAACAGCTCGTGGTCACGCGGGATGGTGTGCTTCTTCCATGTAGGCTTTGTGCTTCTGAGCTCGGTGGCTTCTTATTTATCTTCAAACCTTTAAGAGCCCAGATGCTTTATATTTTGATAGCTGGGCATCGTCAGCTTTCTTCACCACATTTGCATATGCACACATTTGTCTTAAGTGATCGTGTCTGGAAGGTGAGCAGCATGGAATGCCAATTTAGTAGAACAATGTGCTCTTGCATTGAGTAAGTACTTGAGTGGAGGTTCAATGTCCATCTGCTACCTTAAATATATGTACATGCCTGTATGTAGATCTTTAAGAATACCCCTTGCCTCCTAGTTCTTTCCTCTATTTCCTTTTCCTTTCCTCTTGTCCCACTATCATGCTCAGCCTTCATTCGGGTTTCAGTAATTTCTCTTGGTTACATTCCCCTTACCAGGCCTCTCACACCCTCCTTGCTACTAATTTTGGATCACTTGTTGCTCCCTTGTCCCTGGGTTGGTCAACACTACCTTCTTACCCCCAACCTACCCCTCTCCTATGTCCCCTCGGAAACATAGGTCCCATTGTTTTCTCCTCCAGACTGTTCATCCAGCCTATCTTTTCTAGATAGATCTGCAGGAATAATAATAATATGCACCCAAAAAACAAGGCAAGACAAAGCGACAAAAGAGAACACAATGATGACAACAAAAAAAGAAAACCAATGACTCCTAAAAGAGTAAATTAATTTAAAAAAGAAATAGAAAAATTTTTAAAGAAAGAAAAACCTGTAAATAGATCAAGGTCTGGTTTTTGACCTGTAGGCGTTTCCTGCAACCAAGTCCAATGGGGCGCCACGCTCTGGCCCCAAGCCTATCCTTTGCACCCCTTGGGAGCTCCCTGCTCTGCTCCCTGCATTGCTCTGTCGCATGCCTTTAGTCTTTGGCTTCGGTGTCATGGGGTCAGTCCGGGCCAATCTCAACACTGAGTCTCCAGTGTTGTTCCCCGTAGGTCCATGGATCCATGAGGGATGTCGTGTCTCATACTGGGGCCAGCTATATGGTTCACTCTGTGCATTGGCTGTTCAGAGCAGGGGTATTGTCCTCCAGGCCTGGTGTGCCAGGTTGTGCTCCACTCTCCCTTCCTCCCCTTTCATTTGCTCCCGTGTGCTCTGATCAGACATGTCCCTCTCCCCTAGTTGCAGCTTTAGTGCCATCCTCTAAAGTAATTTCTTCTGGGAAGGAGAGGCAGTTGTCCATGTAGGTGGTATTGGGACGGAGCCCTCAGGCCCCTTCACTGGCCCCCCAGTCCATGCCATCAGGGTGCATTCGCATCCCAGAACACTGAATTTGAGTCTGGTCCCTCTTTCCCTGTGGAAACAGAAACAATATTCTCCCCTGGGTGGCGCTGTGCCCTATTGCCCCGCCACACATCTCTTTTTTTTCCCCTTTCCTCACCACCCCTCCTTTTCAGTTTACTACCTTATGTACCCTTGGATGTGAAGACCAGCCACTTCTATGCAAATACCTTTTACAGAGGTATTTCGAGCCTGTCCTATAAGGTCACTTTGGGTAGAAAGTCAACTTGATATCAGCGAGAGGTTCTTGTTACAATTTAGGAGACATTAGTACACTTCTGCAATTGTAAATAGGGTTTCCCCTGGATCTCTTTGTGAGCTGTGGGAACAAAACCAACTCAAGACACAGCAGAAAACCTCACCTGTGCTCAGCAATGTGCCTGCTCCTGCATCCTGGGCTCATTTGTCTTGAACTTCCCTTGCTGGTCAGAATGCCACATGCAGTCCATCCCCAGAGCTGTCCTGTGAGGGCCACACTGACTCCCCTGTCTGTGTCCACCTGCAATGTAATACACAGATATGTCCTTGGTGCTCACAGAGGTCATGGGTAGTTAGAACTGTTTCTTGGCAGGGTCAAGGTCAGCACTGCAGTGACGACAAGTAGGAGATACCTGTACACAATGGCCTCTTTCTGGGTGCTGCCTGAATCTAATCAATCCAAAATATTCTCCCTGACACTGACTGCATGGTAGGTCCAGCATCTTCAGGAGAAAGAGGAGCAGGAAGGAGGTAAACATTTCTGAACCAAGTACATCCTGGCTCAGCAGGCTCAAGTCTCCTCCTGGGGGTGTCATTTTTAACCAGGAAACTACACCAAGTATGTCCCTATGAGTGTAACTGACTGGTGTAAGGTCTGGGATCCATGAGCAGTTTGCTAATGCCACAGCACCACCGCTCCACCAGGAGAGTTTCCTAAAGCTGTCTCCAAATCAATTTGAATGCAGGCAGATGAATCAAGTTAGAAGGCAAACAAATGAACACACGATTGTGATTGTGATTGTGGCTCCTTATCAGGAAGAAGTTCTAATAATACTGAGAATGGCATTCGTGAGAAAAGGGCCAGGAAATTTGAGCTGAGGTTTTTCTGTCCTATAAGACAATGCACCTGCTCATTCTTCCAGGGCAGCAAGGGCTGAACTCTGAGAATGTCATTATAAAACCATACTTCATCTGCTCTACAACACTGCTGTTATTCAGCTGTCACAGACTGGGCTACTCCAGGGGAGTCAAATCCATAAAAGGCATCAGTGACCTGACGTGGGGAGATGCTTCCCTGTCATATCAGTGACCGGTGACATGATCTCATGTTCTCACTCTCTAGGAGACAGCAGACAGCTTTTCTCTCTGCTCAGCCTCTGCATTGCCTCAGAGACTCCTGTGCTGCAGCTGCATCAGGCTGAGGATTTCTGCCCCTCTCAGGAAGGGGTTTCTCTCACTGTGTGTCTTGCACAGTAATACATGGCTGTGTCTGAGTCCTTCAGAGTGCTCCACTGCAGGGACATGGTGCTGATGGAGTTGTCTGTGGAGATGGTGACTTTTCCTAGGAAGGATGGGTTGTATGTGGTTTCAGAGTCTCTAGGATAAATACTTCCTGTCCATTCCATGCCTTTTTACAGGTGTCTGCCTAATCCAGTGCAAATAGTAGCTAGTAAAGCTGTACCCAGATGTCTTATGGGAGGTCCTCAAAGATTCTCCAAGTCTCTTCACCTCTGCCCCAGACTGCACCAGCTGCACCTGAGCACACACACCTGTGGAGATAGGATTCAGAGATCAGAGATTCTCTCTCTACACACACACACACACACACACACACACACACACACACACATCTCCATTCATCTCAAACCCTGTGGCAAACCTGACGTGGGAGAAAAGAAATGAGGAGATCTAGGATAGCAGACCCCATCTTGCAAGGAGGATGGAGTGTAATCACACTGAGGATCCCACCTGGGTAAGGAGAGTGCTTCCGTGTGGAGGTAGCCTGTGGGTCTAAAATGGACGTCACCCACTTTGCATATTTCTGCCCTGCCCTATATGTCACACTCCTCCAACTTTATAACCCTGGAAAGCCAAGGCAGGGGGAGGTGCGGGTCTTGGGACTGCTGGGAGGGACAGAACCTGATCCTAATAACATCACACAATACACACACACACACACACACACACACACACACACACACACACACACACAGGCATTGGCACCTTAACCCCGGACAGTATTGAACTGTGGCTCTCCACTCAGTGCATCTCTCAGTCCACACTCAGGGGAGAGTGGTTTGACACCTGGTGTGAGGCTGCAGCCCGAGGAGCCTGGGCCCTCACATACAGTCCCTCCTTACTGTCTGTGGGGAATTATGTCCAGGATAGAACATACCTCTCTCTCCTTCGTGAAGACTTTGAAGAATCCCATCAACCTAGTGGCCCCTTCTCAGTAGACTCTCAGGTGTGTCCTAGCACCCAGGTCTCCCCTGTGCTTCCTGCTGCCTGAGGAGAGGAAACAACTCTCAGAGACTGTCAGCTTTTCTCAGAGTGTCAGACAAATCCGTGCAGATTAAAGCCAAAGATGAGTGTGTCACTCTGAATGCTCATGGTCAACCTGGCCCTTGTCACCATCTCTCTGACAGTGGAGCTCTGTTCACAAGAGAAGTTAAAAGTCCAACATGGGGAACATTTCACCTTCATCAGTTTCATAATCTGCCTAAACATTTCTCTGACCTACTCTGATCTGAACTAAAGAAAACCATCAGTGGGTTAACTTTTCTCTCTCTGAGGAGGAGGCCTTGGGATTCAGAGGACACCAAGACCCGCTGACATAACTGCCCAAAAAGACAATGTCCTACATCTGGGTTTTGAGGGTAGTGACTGGGGACTTTAAAACACATGATGTGCAGCTAAATGTCTCTCTCTTTCCAGAGTGGTGATCATTGTAGACACGTGGAAACCATTCGTCCCATGCTGTAATAAATCATGGATAGAGTCTCCTGAACTCTAAGACCAGAGAAATAAATGGTGCCTTGCTATCAGTGCCTACTTTTTTGGATAAGGTAGCATTAGAAGGTCTTGGGTAGAATGAGACAAAAAGTGAAACAATACACATGCGCGCGCGCACACACACACACACACAAAAGAAAAGAAAAATAAAAAGCCTAGGCTTACTGGTTGGGTAGACTTGTGCAAGTCCTGAGACTATGGCTGTCAGCATTCCTTCAGGTGTGGGACTGAACTCACCCCTTCAAATAATCCAGTCAAATAATTGGCAAGCCTACCAGGGAGCAATAGTCCTGAGGAGATACAATTACCTTAGAATAATCAAACTTCTGTGATTAAAAGGACAACATTTATCCAAGGGAAAATTAAGAATGTTTGGAAAGAAAAGGTAATTGTAACAGGAGTTAGTGTGTATTACAGTCAATGAAATGAAACAAGAGTGTATGAATAGTTGAATGAGCATTAATCTTCTCGGTAAATTTTCACGCAATCCACAAGAAAGAGTAAAGATAAAAATAGAAAATAATATTAAAATGTTTCCCTTCAGGTCTCCTCTGATGGGGAGAGAGCACCTCAGGTTGTGGTTTGTGCACTCGGGATCTCCCAAGAAAAGAACAAGGACCCAGAGAAGATGTCCTAATTCCATGCTTAGTTCTCCTCCCTCTGTTCTCTGGAGTTGACGGTTATGCTAAAAACATCTAAATCTCAATGCTCAGGGACAGGAAGAGGACTAAAAACCTTGACCCAGGGGAAAATGGAATAGAGGAGCCCCAAATGCTGCTAAGAAACCTGTATCTTGCTCCCCATGCACTGAGTCTTGAATCTGGATCATGTGCCTGTTTTTCCTGAGACCCTGCGCAATACATCCTACTCTGCCCTTCTTGGTGCTTGCAATCTGGTCTCACATAGCTTTCCTGACATGCTTTTATCAGCATCACCACACGCATCAAATAAGTGATATGGTCCTGTTGTGGGGACCCAGTTACTTGCTATAATCTCTTAAAGAGTGAGTCATTGTTTTATAACATCCTTACTCCTTATGACACACCTCACAGAGTAGTCTGTGCATTTAGTCTTCAATTTATCTCAGGATAGACAAGAGTGTTCTCTGAACACCATCTGCCTGGACTCAGCCCAAATCCCTGAACCTGAATGCACAATGACACTGGTGTCTGTTGAATGAGTTTCTCTTTCTCTATGTCATCCATCTATACATATTCCTACCTCTGCTATCTATCTATCTATCTATCTATCCATCTATCTATCTATCTATCTATCTATCTATCCATCTATCATAAATCCATTAATTGGTCTATCAATCTGCTGAACTATCTATTTAGCTGTCAATTTTCTCTATATAGCCTGTCTATATCTTGTATCTCTCATATATCTGTACTTCTATTTTCTATCTATGTTTGTTTCTATTCATTTCATGCTTACCTTTATTTCTGAAATAAAGCCCTGCTTAACGGGAGCACTATGTTTTGTTTTTGGTTCCATATGCTATGTATTGGTCATTGATTCTAGTTTGCTAGACCCATTTGTTTGTTTGTTTACTTATTAAATTCTTGATGTCCTCATGGCTTTTTATTTAAATGTTAAGACCATAATTGAAAATATTGAATTGAATCACTCCACTATTTGGTGGAGTTCTGCTGTTACTTATTTATTGCATTTAAAATATTAGCCAAAATTTGTGTGATATATTTTGAAGAAATAATGTTATATTCTCACCACCTGTCTGTTCGTTCATCATACTGTGGTGGCTTGTGTGTTGCTGTGATGCTGGAAGATATGTCACTGTTATATCAAATGCCAGCAGGGTCACCCAAAGTGAACAGATTTCATCAAAGCTTCCTGTCTAAGACTAGACAATGCAGAAGGACCCCACTACCTTCTTCAGTGAAAGAAGCATTGAAAATCGTATGCATAACTTTGAAGCATTGTTGAATACTGACAGCCTAAGGAAAGGAATTAGGAAATTGTTGAAGCTACTGCCAGAGGATGGGGTCCTCAGGTTTGAGGGCACTCAAAATGTCACTGAAGAGGAGCTGGTTTCTTGGAGGGGAGTCGGCCATGAAGACCTAATTTAGGTAAAGGCTCTGGGAGTGGAGCTGTCAGGATCTTCATTTGCTGACGGGGCATGTCTCAAGGTAAAGAGAAAGCGCTGCAAAAGTCTTCTAATGATCAAAACTTATCATTTGCATACTACAAATTTAGGAAAATTGGAAGGGGCCAAGGATGAAATGGGATGCTTGAAGTTTGCTTGTTATCCTAGCCATTAGTGAGCTTAAATGTACTTAAATGGTATTGCAAGTCGATCAGGAAATCATAAGATTTACTATGACGGGAACAACAAAATGAAGAGAGGGGGATGGCATTGTCAGAAAGGATCTTGCTAAACCCATCATGAAATACAGTACTGTCTGTGATAAGATCATATCTGCCTTCAAAGAAATCCAACCCTTCAGGACCAGGGGTGTGAGGGGCGATGCTGGGAGAGTGGAGGGTCAGTGGGTTGAAAAGGGGGAACTGATTACAAGGATCCTTATGTGACCTCCTCCCTGGGAGATGGACGACAGAGAAGGGGGGGGGGGCGGAGGGAGACTCCGGATAGGGCAAGATATGACAAAATAACAATCTGTGGATTATCAAGGGCTCATGAGGGAGGGGGGAGCGGCAAGGGAGGGGAAAAAAAAGAGGACCTGATGCAGAGGGCTTAAATGGAGAGCAAATGCTTTGAGAGTGATTAGGGTAAAGAATGTATGGGTGTGCTTTGTACAATTGATGTATGTATATGTGTGGATTGTGATAAGAGTTGTATGAGCACCTAATAAAATGTAAAAAAAAGAAAAGAAAAAAAAGAAAATGATTAGGGCAAAGAATATACAGATGTGCTTTATACAATTGATGTATGTATATGTATGGATTGTGATAAGAGTTGTATAAGCCCCTAATAAAATGTTTTTTTTTAAAAATAGGAAATCCAACCAATACAACTATTATCAAACAGTACTTGAAAAATGCATTTGCTGTAAACTTTAACATAAAAATAAGTGAGGTATAACACTAATAAATAAAATTTATATTTTATGTGCTCCTTCCTCCCCACTTTCTACTGTTGAGTTTTCAATTCCATTATAATACATCCTACATGCAATAGGTCTGATTTTACATATTTCTTATACATTGATCTTGCATTCCTTTGTCATAAAAATAGATAAATTCATTGGAGGAAACAGTGTAATGGAGAAGCATCCCCAGACCACAACAAGAATCCATCCCTGAAACCGTGCATCAACACCTGCCCCTGGGGTGTGTCCTGTGATCTGTGGAATCTGAGTGCCCCCTGCAGCACAGGTCTCTCCCAGCAGGGAGTCTGTGTCTGGGATCACACTGACTCCCTCTCCCTCTTTTCTCACAGAGTACTACATGGCCTTGCCTTCCATTTTCTAAGTTTCTATTTGCCAATCAACTGTGTTTTTGTCATTGTGTCTGGAGGTGGTAAATCGAACCTTCATGGAGTCTGCATAGTTCTCAGTACGGAGATGGAAGTATTTACACAGAGAGCTAAGGAAAGGCTACATACCAAGGTATTTCTTATCCTCCCCCCTCGAGGGGCTGATTTAATTTCACGGTATTTTAATGCTAATTTCACAGGAAGTAATGTTCTGTGTTTCTCATCTCTAAATTCATAACTGGGAAATAAAGAGAAGATTCAACTGAATATTCTGAGTCACTGCCTCAGCGAGTACAGCTGCCCTGCCCTCAGGTGTCCTGACGCTCTTGGGATGTGGATTTCTACAGCGTGTGTCTCACACAGGAAGAGGTGGCAGTGTCCTCGGAGTTCAGGCTGCCAATCTGTAGATAAGCTGTGCTGAATGACGCATCCCAGGAGATGTCTTCCTGCCTTGTGTGAAGCCCTGGGCATATGGTGACTTCCCAGCGTGGTTGTTGATCCAACCCATCCACTAACGGCCTCTTCCTGGTGTTTGTCAGACCCAATCCGTACTGTAGCTGGAGAAGGTGTATCTGGAAGTCCTGCAGGACACCTTCACCTACTCTCCTGGCTTCTGTACCTCGGCTTCAGACTGCACTAACTGCATCTGGGCATGCACACCTGTGAGGAACTAAACCAGAAGGTGAGGGCTCTGGAGCTGCCAGTCTTCTCTCCAGCCCCATGTCTTATCTTACCGAGGGCGGCTGCCAATAGGAAAATAACGCTCCACAGTCACTCCTTGATGGGTGTACTTTGCTGTCAGAGGTTTAGGTGCAATCTATGCAGCAATGTCCTTGCTTAATATTGTATCAAAGAGATGGCTTCAGCTTTTAACTCTATAGGGCACTTGTACATACAATTAATTCACATTCATGAATGCATTTCTGGTCTACATCAGGAATAAATAAGAGGAAACTTGGAGAACTTGACAGAGTCACACACCAGGATAGCTCCGCTGCTCATCTCAAATGTGGTCTGAAATCCTGATGGCTAGTGGGGGGTGTATCTCATGATCTCATGATGTGGTTTGACAGCTTTTCATGACTTATACTCAACCCCTATAATTTCACTGACTTCATAGATGAGAGCTGACAAAATCAGCTTCTCATGGACTAATACTGACCAATCAAGAAGGCCATTCCTCTGTGTCTGTGCTGAGGTATAGTGATTTTTCACTGATTCACTGGGGTGGGTGTGGGGTAAGTCTTACTCATTTTACTATATTATCCTCAATATTACTATATTTGTAATGAGTGTGTTTTCATAAATAGTCATCTGTATCTTCCATGAACTTTTATTTTTTCTTGTTTAAAATAATGTATACCAAAATGTTATTTTAATAGGCATAAAGTTTTCTTATTTCCTCTCCTCACATAAAAACCAGCCCACAAAATATTGTATAAGAAAATTGAAAAGCAACCAATTAAATAATATAAAATATGCAAAGTGTTCAGAAAACATACAAAGCCAAGCAATACAATCTTTAAAATATAAGGAAATATTGCTCTGTCACCATAAGTCTGATAGAATCCCCCAAATAAATTTAATAATTTTGCAAGATTTATTAAAGGTACATTAACAAAATTAACATAAGTTGTACATTTTAATTTAAAAATGATATCAGTGTGGTGAAAAAGATTAGCAAGAGCCCATAAGATTAGGACATATATCTACAAACTCACATATTTTTCTAGTGTACAGTACCTATTTTCTGGGGGGAAAAAAACCTTCCTTGCCTGAATGGTCCTAAAACAATTCAAGTGCTTAGGGCTCGAGGAAACTCAGTAACCATTGGATGCTCTTCAATTCAAGGGCAGGGGACTGGTTTCTCAGTTTTCAGCTCGAAGAACCGAGGGACAAAGCATAAGGATTGATCAAATGTAGATCAGTTTCCTGATGCTGGGAGATGAAACACCCTATACTATCTGTCTACTCGTTCCTCTATAATGTATAGTCGTGTGGAGATGACCACTTAACTCTCTGCCCACGTACAAGCTCTAGGCCCTCTTTGGACACCTGCCACTCCATTTCCACTCTGGACCCCTGCTCTGTCTCTCTTCAGCTGTTTCCTCCTCTCCTGAGTCAGGCACCTGCTCCTTATTCTGCAACATGAGCCGTGGGTGCACTGATGCTGGGCGTCCTGGCATGCACCATCAGAGAACTGAAATGAATTGACATATCAAATGCCATCTGAAATCTAGAGGAGGTCTATTCAGATGGGAACAGCTGTGTTCTGCTTACCTGAATCAGAAGCTACCAAACACATGTAATTGAAAAAAAGAAAGCAAAATACAGCAAAAATGTAAATTAAAATTTTATAAATTTCTAGAGACTGAGTACTGTTTACTGTGACAGGGAAAAACTGGGGCCAGTCATTAGTGGAACCCTGCATTTTGTGGGCTTTGACTATAAAACCCCGCCAGATTTTCGCATGAACATTCAAAATAAGCCATGTTTCAGACACTGGAGGGGAAGACTTTTATCAACTCAAAAGATTATTCACCAGAGAAAAGTCAATTCCATTGACATTTCATAGCTGGAGGTGAAATATTTCCCCTATCAACCACATACCCCATATCCTACCCATGAGACCTAACTGGGAGGGTATAGTGAATAGGTATTAAATATTCAAAGATAAAGAAAGGATATACTGAAATGAGGAGAAGGAACATGGACAGGCCAAACTGTAAACTACAACACAGGCATGAAGGTCAGAGCCTTACTGCCCAGGTGCTATAAAAAATTCAGCCTCAATCAGAAGAACACACAGAAAACTCCCTGTTCTCCCACTTCATCACCATGTAGATTCCCAGCATAACAATCCTGCATTACAATTAAGAATGGGAAGAATCTGCTCCTCTGAGGAGAAAAAAACAAAACAAAGCAAATGACATATAGCAAACATTACTATGGTCTAACTCTTGCCAGATTTGCATGAATCCCCACAAAACTTAATTCTGAGAACAGGGTGAAAAATGTTTCTATCTCAAAGAAACACAAAATACTAAGATAAATTTTCATTTATCTGAATACACCCATCTCATTTGTAGACTGGTTTTCTGTGTTGCCATACCACAAATTTAACTCATTATTTGTATTGAAGGTTTTTAAATTTTATGTTTATTTTACGTTGAAAACTGAACTGAGTATTTTTTCAATTTCTCAACCTATTAATATTCTTTGTTAAATCGCTGTAGCTTGTCCAGTAGAAGTGCGCAGGACACACGGGTCTGGAAATGGAGTGCTGTGTGAAACAGAGCCCTTCTTCCTAGAAGAGGAGACCGTGGGACAAAATGCTCTGCAGAGCACATTGAAATCTGCAAACTAAGAGTGAGAAGACGACCATGGATGGATGCATGGACTGTGATAACAGTTTTACGAGCCCCCAATAAATTGATTTTTAAAAAGAAGAAAAGAAATGTCTAGGGAATAATGATGGGGACATATGTACAAAAGTTCTTGATACAATTGATGTGTGGGTAAAAGAATTGTAAGAGCCTCAATAAAATGTTTGTTTTGTTTTTTTAAATAGTGAGGAGACTTAAGAGATGATCACATTCTCATAGAGCGTAAGTGAGGTGTACCAGTGAATAAAGAAAACATAAATAACAATTAATTTCAAAATATAATGAAAGTAATACATAAAGCCAGAGGCTTCAGGAAAATCTTCCAAGTTTAAAAGACAAAATGAAAATTATTTATGATACCACTAAGTAGTATCATAAAGAGCAAATTGCCATTATCCAAAACGGTTGACTAGGACTAGAATTCAGATTAGGAGCCCCAGGACGAAACATGTGTTTAATATCTTTTAGGGAGAATCCAGACTGCATCATATTTGAGAATGACGTGTTGTTTTGTATATGTACCGTCCATTTTGACTAAAGGTCACCCTTTATAGAGACTGGAACTGCCCCATAGGGATCTCTAAACGGTAATCTTTTTGGACACAGATTGTCAGTTTAATTGTGCAAGGGACCAGCTGGTGGGTGGTACCTGCTCACCTTTCAAATAGCATCCACGATCTTGAACTTTGTGTCACCAGGGATTGCTACATCATCACTTACAAATATATAGAGAAATATAGTTTACAAAAACGTTTAATTGACATGTATAATGTTTAACTGTAAGCAAGGGTTTTTCCATCTCAGTCCTATCCTCCACCTAATCTGGGCTAAGAAGCAGAAACCTCTGTTAACAGTTTCTGAGCTACGAGTCAGAAATAAAGGGAGAACAAATTTTCTGTGACCTTCATAAAGATGATTTCATTATTTTCATTTCTTTTTCAGTACTGTTACACCTGTCTTACATTTATTATCACGCTTATGCAAAATGAACCACATAGTAGATTTCAACAGATGAAAATGATTTTTGTCTATCATACTACTAATTATGAAAGTGTTTATTAAGAGAACATGTGTTCACAATGTATTGAAAAAACAGAGTTGTTGGTTCTAGTTTGAATACAAAAAAGAAATTACCTTTGCCATGTTCACACTCAAAATCCAACATACATTACAAAATATGTAATAAATAGAAAATGTAGACAAGAGTCTTGAATGACTACTGGCTATGTAATAAAATCCCCAGAAAAGGATAGAGGCAATGGTCTTAAACAGAATTTGAAGTTGTCTCACATGTGAATGTCGGTAGGTTGAGAAATACCCAACTCCATATAATCAATAGAAGAGATATATCTGAAACATCTATACGTATGGTAAGAGGGAAAATGAAATAAAAAACTAGGGTTTCTACATAAAAATTTATCAAGAGTGTGCAAGGCCTAAGAATGGCTTGCCATTTTCTCAATCTACAGTGCACACAAAGGACCACGGAACCTATCGCCTATATTGTGCAGAGATATCAAGCCCGAAGAGGAGCCCCACTTAAAATGAGGAGCACAAGAAATAGTCTGTCATCTCTAGAGGAGAATTTTCCAATTAGAACACCCAATGGCAATGCTGAACCTTCCTTGAAATGAACAAGGTTAGTATAATTTCTGCCCATCAACCCCCCCCCCCCACTCTCCTTCCCTCAGGATCATAGTCTTCCAAAAGTTGTGGGGGGAAAAAGAAAATTTGTTACTTTTTAATTACATTTCTCAGTGAACGATTTGAAACTCAATTATCTTCTTTTAATAGATTAAAAGTTCTTCTCACTTCCCTGGCATCCTCAGAATGGTATGATTTACCTTTAAAATAGAGAGCCAAGAGGTCATTTCCTCACGGTATTCAGGAAAAAGATTAAGACTTTCTTTTCTATCATTTTCAGCCAGAATTTAATACACATTTTCCTCATGTCATCATTTAAATTCAAGGAATATATAGAGATAATAGTATATAAGTTTATTAGCTCAAAAAAAGTATATTGGCTTAATTCTGGACAATTACATGTTACTACTGAAAATATTCTCTGAAGGAGATCAATTTAATAATAATAAGTCACCATTCCTGGCAGGTATAGGATACCTACGGGTGGGTCTCATTGAATAATAGCTAATATAATTCCAACATTTCTGAAAAATGACAAGTATAAGAATTTAAAAATAATTACTAAACAATCCTGTTTAATAAGTGGTCTACTTACATCACACTATAAACTAATGTTCACTTTGGATGAGGCAAGGTAAATGATCTCTCACAAAAGCTTTCTCTGCAGTTATTATATTAGAAATAATTAATATGAAAATTATAATATATACCTAGGTCCTAGTAAATGGCAAAATATTTCCAAGACAAAGTTTTATAACAAAAATAAGGGAGGGGTGGGCACATTGTACATAAATACTGAATACATATTGTGATGGAATTCTAATAGTGCTGGCTTCAGGGAATAACATATTTTATTAAATGAGACTTTATGGAAAATCAGGGGTCAATTCTTCAGTTATTTAAACTGTTCAGTTATTTAAACTTGAAGACCAAAAACGTGTGGTTGAATATACAAAATCGTTATCAACGCAGCTCATTTTAAAGAGCAAAACATGCATCAATGAGATTTCTGTAGTTACATTCTCACTTCAGGATCGTGTGCAATATGCACCTTTTTCCAACTTTGGGTTACATATCTACAAGACTGTGGTCTTCGAGGCCTTCTTCCATCTGCCAGTTCTTTCTGATCCACAGGAGACAGCAGATGATACTGCATTCCACTCATCACCATCTTAAGGCGCTCAGGGTTGTGTTGAATGAGTGGCTCAGCTGGGACAGTTTTACATAAGAAATGCTGTGCGATGAGAGGAAATCTGAAGTGAGTGAAGACATCCACCATAAAAGGCTGGTGATGAGGCAAATCGTGTCTCAGCCTCCTGATAGCAGCATCATAAACCTGCTCCTCTGCGCTCAAGGTCCTGGTTGAGGAGACTTGTTACTCGCTGAGCATCAAGTTGGAGAAACTCCTCAGTTTTGGAAACGTCAGTGAAATGCTGGTGAATAAAGGCGTCTGCAGTGGCTTTCAACTCAGGACGGTCTAGATGTGCTGCTAGAATGCTTAGACCAAGACAGTTTGAAGCATCCACTTGCTCGTTCAAAAAATCAACACACATGTTCTTCACAGGTTCCATCTGGCACTGATTTGCGGCATCCAACAGAGACTGCACGTTGTTGCTATTCACAGAGATCCTAGCAGCGGAAGCAAATTCCACCAGGTGTTCAATAATGTCAGGTTGGCGTCCTTGAGTTCTACATCAAAGGACTTTGAATCGAGCGTGTCAGTTGTGGACATGACGTTAAAAAATGGGCTGGCCGCAGCCAGGACCACACGATGAACATGGATCTCTCTTTCCTGGACCACGAGAATCACATCACACAAAGTTCTCCATCTTCACATGTCATTCCTGACCGCCATGGATCCCACCAACAATTTTGCTTCTTCCCATTGGGCAGGTTTCTTCTCGGTCTTTCTCTTGCTTCTGCGTGCCACCTTGAAGGCTGACATCCGCCCAGAGCTCGCCTCGCTTGTGTCCGTGGCTCGCTGGACCTGGTGAGGGCTGAAGGCTGCGGTTGCTTCTGTTGGCGAACGCTGAGGACCGGCTGACTGCTGCTGAAATACCAGGTCTGCCTGTGTGGCCCTGGCAGCAGCTCCAGGGCAGCTCCGCTGCGTCCTGGGCAGAGCAGGAGCTATGCGGCAGACGAGCCTGGGTATCTCAAAACAAGACAATTTTTTTTGGTAAGGAAGAAAAAGGCTTCCAAAGAGAAGAAATAAAAATTCCTCTATCCATAAAAAAGATGCTTTTATGCATAAATGATTCTAAATATATCATAAATACTATAGCTGATAAACAGAAAAATGTTGTTGGCTACATTTCAGCAGACGATATTAACTTGGTACTTCAATCCCTACGCATTCGCTGCTTATTACCATCTCCCAAACCATTAACCCTTATACGTAACCTGCTGAGTATCCTTACAACACACTGATAACTAGCTGAAAAGCCACTCATCCTCCAGAACTTTTACTAACACCCTGAGCATCGCCTGATGCCACAACAAAGTTAACATGTGCTTAACAAATCCAATGATCATGCACCCTAATCTAACCTAATGCATTCATTCCAATTATTTGAATCAGTGTCTATCAACCTAATCCTAACCTTATGACCCTAAATCTCAAATTCAGAAACTACCCTGAAAACTCTAATCCTTAAACAGTAACTCTACATCATTATACCTTAACATGTACGTTCCTAATCAACTCAAAACATAATCTGTTAGGCAGAAATGTTCTAAACATAATGACCTTCAATCTGTCCACTAACACCTGAATCTCAATTCATCACAATGAACTCCTAATTCCATCCCTTGATTCTTATTTTTGAACCAGGAACATTGATTGATCTCAGGAACTTGATTCCGATCTTAAGTACCGACTCTGCCTCTAGCACACTAAAACCCTAAGCTAAGCACCAAACCTAACACACTGAAAAACTCATGCTGCTGATTATGTGTGTGGATCTGTCTCCTCTCCCAGATTTTACCTCAATGTAAGAGACTGTGAGAGGTAGACATGCACAATTAGGAAACACCAACACATCCTCTGTTTTCAGTTAAATTTTACAAATGGTTCATGAAATTTGGCAAATTTCAGGGATATATAAATGTTTAAATATGACAAAAACATTATGACCAAGATCTATCACAGGACTCTTGTGGTCCTCAGCTCTACTGTGTCCTGCACTCAAGGAGTCTTCTCTGTTATTAGACATATGCAGGGATGTGTTACCCAATAACCAAGGTGACCAAGAGCTCAATTGTACTTACTCACGAATTTGTAGGTCACTATGTATCCTGGTTTCACCCTCAAGGATGTAGTGAAACCGTGTTTAATGAAACAAATAAATGACTGGTTATTCTACCTTTGATCCCCTCCATTCCCTCTTTCCCAGGGACCCTCATGTCACTAGAGATGGAGGTGGTATCAAATTAAAAGTACTTATATTGGAACCATGATATCCATTTTTCACAACATTGGACTTTTTCCTCAGACTTAAGGGCTCTGAGGAAGATGTAGTACACCCTTCTAACCCTAAAATATTTGGGTCTGTGACTGCTTGATTTTCCAGTAAACCAACCACTTAACCTCACAAGACATCCTTCAAGTAGGAGCTGCAGCTTCACCCTTAAGTGTAAAGAATTTATTCCCAGGGACATACTGAGGGTCCAGTGCCAGGAACTCCCTCTCAGCACACACTGGGCTCTCCACTCATGGAGAAGTACGTACTCAAAGAGTCACTCGTGATAACAACAGTAGGCCAACCCCATGCTGACTACATCGGTTAAATCCTGACCAGACACCCTGGGCGTGTGGATATCTAAATATACCCTGGAATGAAAGTGAGACCTGGATGTGGACAAATCAGCTACTAAGAAGCCATTAGTGGAGGTTTCAGAGTCAGCGTGTTAGCACAGGCTGAAAATCTTTGAGCTCAAACCCAGGGACTTCCTCCCTGAACCTGTCTTACATACCTACTAGCTGAGGGTACCTGGTGTGGAATAGGTCCCCATGCCCAGGTTCCAGTTACTTTTACCTTCCAGGAAGCACAAAACACCCAAGCAAGGATGATCCACTGTCTTTCCACATGGCACAGCCTAATCTGAATTCCAAATCTGCCCCAATTTCAGCACCTTGAATTATCTGCGTCCAGGCTCACCTGGATCCTGAGCAGGAGCTGGAAATAAAGGAGGGAAGGTGAGAGACTGATTAAAGGGTAATCACCTGTAATTACTTCAGCATCATTATTAAATCGACGTAATTTATACTCCAGGAGCCTTCCTTATTGGAATCTCCATCCTTTGGTGAGTCCAGAAAATCAGGGGTTCTCAACCTTCCTACGGCCACGACCCTTTAATACAGTGTCTCATATTGTGGTGATGCCCAAACATAAAATTATTTTCATTGCTACTTCATAACTATCATTTTGCTACTGTTACGAATCAGGTGAACCCTGTAAAAGGGTCGGTCGACCCCTAAAGGGGTCGCGACCCACAGGTTGAGAACCACTGGTCCAGCTAAAGGCAGAATAAATCTGGGGTGGATTGGGTGAAGTTGCTGTGGGAGGTGTTTTTAGGAAATACTTGGCAGCTCTAGGAACACCTTGCACACACACACACACACACACACACACGCACACAGGGGAACACATGAAAATACTAGCAAACAAGAACCTAAAATGTACACAGAGAGAATTCAAAAGCCAAGTGAGGTAAGAGACCATGTATAATATTTAACAAACAATAAAGGCTCACCCAAAACCCAGAGCTTAGCATCGTGATCTGCGTGTTTGTTGCATTTATAAAATGTAATACTTGGTGGCACGTTTTTTTCTGTTAATCTCATTTGTCAAACAAGGTTTTTTTTTTCATCAGTAAATGAACTCTTGTCAAACTTCATTGTGCATCGTTCAACCGGAACCACCCCTTAAATTTTATAAATTCTCTCTCTCTTTCTCCTTTCAGTGTGGACTGCTTAAATTTTTCACGTATGTAATTTTTGAATACTAAGAGGGCACTACACCATCGTCACAGGGCATAATTACCAATGAAAGCAAATTAATTAATTATAAAGATTGTTTAGCTTAATTATGTCTCCTTATTTATGTGTGTGTTATTGGGAGATAAATAGAATGAATGGGATTAACCATGAATGGTAATTTTTTTAATCACCATTATTTGCAAAAATCTGTCCTGGCACACAGACAAGACATTAAGACCAACATCAGCTTGAGAAATGATGTCCACTCGCTGGAGAGTACATCGTCAGAGGACCATACTTGGGATACATGGTGTGGAGTGAGCCTGGTCTGACGCCCACCTCCCTCCACAGTGGGGTGAACCAATAAGGGAACAGAACAGATCAGCAACTGGAGCCAATCCAAGCCACAAACCCCTGAGGAGCCTGAAAGATAGACTTCAGGCTAGGAGGGGAAATTTCCCAAACCCCCCAGGACCACTGGGGAGAGAGTCATAAAGGTCAGTGGACAGACCTGGGATTATGTATGTTTTTATGTTTGGGTTTTTTTTGGGGGGGGGTTGCTGCAAAAGGAAGCTTTACTGTTTCCATGTGGTCCCCTGCTTGGGGGAGGGGCTCCAGGGCGGTGGCGTTGCATTGCAGCTGACTGGCGCACACGCGCGGACAGGTTCAGGAAGAGGGGCTAGGGCCGGCAGTGGGGAGGCAGAGGGCCCCTGGCAGGTTGGCGCCACAGGTTCCTAGTCTTTGAGAGTGAGCCTCTCGGGCTGGGCCTTGCCCAGCCCGGTCTGGGGGCTGGCCAGCCTGCGGAGGTTGTTCAGGTGGTCACCCATCTTCTTGAGGAGTTTCACCTCCTTGTCTAGGAAGTGGTTCTCCAGAAAGTGACAGAGATGAGGGTCGGTGTGAGTGGACCCCACGGCATGCAGGTCCAGAAGAGTCTGGTTGAGTTTTTTCTCCAGGGCTAGGGCAGCTTCCATGGCATCCAGGGTTCGACCCTACTCATCTTGAGACGGCTTCTGCACATCCTGGAAGAGGGCGCGGCCACCGCGCTGGTTCTGCAGCTTCAAGAGACGCTCGGCCCCCTCGCGCTGCTCCTTCGCCAGCTCGCGGAAGAAGTACCCCGCGCCTTCCAAGGCCACATCGTTGAGATCGAAAAAGAAGCCCAGAGAGAAGTAGGTGTAAGAGGCCTGCAGGTGCAGGTTGACCAGACGGTTGACGTCGGCCTCCATGTCGGCGGAATAATTCTGACGGATCTGAGAGCTCATGATGAGTCAGTTTGGAGGTCACCACACACCAAATAAAAGTGTTCGCTGGTCCCAAGAGGAGGGGCTGGCCGAGACGAAGGTCCCCAAGTTACTTCCGGAAAGAAACCTGTTGCGTGGCGGAAGGTTGGAGGCAGGGAGTCCCCGGATCTGTTCCGTTCAAACACTGTTGAAACAAGACACAGATCCACGGGACCACGGGGCGAGCTTAGCCTTGGGGTTTTTTTTTTTCGCTAGTTTTTTCCCCCCTTTTTAATTCAATCTTTTCTTTTTGTTTTATTTCAGCTTTTGTTGTTTTGCCTACCCATATAGGCATGGGAAGCAACTGGACCAATGGTTCTGGAGGGCCTTGGGGGAAGAGGGGGTCGGGGGAGCGAGTGGTGATCAAACAATACAATAGGTAGGGGAACAAGTAGGGAATTAAATCAATAATGAGGAGGACTTAGAGATCCTGGGGGTGTTGGAACAATAGCAATTTAGCTGAGAGGCATTACTAAGAGGCAGCAAAGGGGTGAGTGTGATGGTAGGACAGGGGGAATGTTAAATGAAATAGAGAAAAGATCTAGGAAGTAAAGCTATGGATACACATATAAACATAAGGGTGTACATATATAAATACATTAATTCATAAAATAGAGGTATTGACTTATTTACATAGAATTGTATGGTCATACATTGAGGAAGTGGATGGACTTTGGGCTTTTTCTCCAGCCCTCCCTCAACACGAGAACACTTTGTTCTAACAACATGGCATTTTACTGTATTATTATTTAAGTTCAAGTTAATTGGGTACAAACATAACGATGGTTGAGAGAGAACAATTAATAACATTCTATGAGTCCAGTAATATTCTGATACCAGTGTCAGATAATGCTACTTCAAGAAAACTGTAGACCAATATTGATAATGGAGCTAAATGAAAAAGTTTTTAAAAAAAATATTAGGAACATGTTGTCTGA
This sequence comes from Tenrec ecaudatus, assembly GCF_050624435.1. NCBI lineage: Eukaryota > Metazoa > Chordata > Mammalia > Afrosoricida > Tenrecidae > Tenrec > Tenrec ecaudatus. The sequence goes on from NC_134532.1 coordinate 14,277,999, forward strand.
CTCAGTTCCCAAAAAACTTGAACTTAAATGACAATACAATAAAAATGGTATTTATTCATAACTCCCAGAATCTGCACCTTTAAAAGTCTTACGATTAAGCTAGAAGTGTCTCATGAAATTTTATTTTATTTTTTTAAATATTTTATTGGGGGCCCTGACATCTCTTATCACAGTTCATATATTCATCCATTCTTTCAAGCAGATTTGCACAGGAATTAATAAGAGTAACAATAGCATTGACTGCACATGCTAATACTCCTGAGAAGTGAGGATGGTGACATGTTGTCTCATATACTTTGAATATGTTATCAGGAGAGATCCATCTTGGGAAAATGATATCATGCCTGGTAAAGTAAAAGGGCAATTGAAAAGAGGAAAACCCTTGTGAAGGACTGGATCATTGGCTGTAGCAATGGGCTCAAACATAAAATCCACCCCGAGATGGAGCAGGACTTGGGAGTGTTTCATCTGATTGTACCTAGGTTCTCTGTGAGCTGGAACCTACTTGAGGGCAACTAACAACACACTATCCACTTTGTCCAAGACTCTCCTGTTTCACATCTTCCCCATCAGCTAAATCCTGTCCTTGATCTTACTTACATGACTGGTTAGCCTAGCAGGGGGTTAGTTCAGTTCTGGCCATGAAAGTGACCAAAGGCCATTTCCTGGAGGGTCTCTTTTGTGAGTCTGAGTTTGGGTCCACATTTTTCTCCCAATCTCTCCAGGACTTTCTAATGGGATTCCTTTTGGAGCACTTGGTAGTGGTGGCTGGGCATATCTTGTTCTGCTGATCAATCACTAATTTTAGGTGAACAACCCAATGGAAGTGGTTTGTACAACGTAGGGAACCTTTTGGACTCTAGTTGCATGCTATTGTGGGTGGATCTACAATGAACGAACAAACCCTTGTTTGTGAAGAGGGTATAAGTTGGGCTGCTAACTTTAAGACTAGCACTTTGGAAGCACCTATAACACCACAGGAGAACGAATGAGCGTTCTACTCCAGCAAAGATTTTCATTCTTGGAAACTCACCAGGGAAGTTCTCCCCTGTCCTATAGTATCTATGTGAGTCTGCATTGACTCGATGACAATGAGGTTTTTATGGTGGAGGTTGGGGAAAGGGAAATTAATGATTTATCCACAGAAACGGGAAACCTCACATGAAAGCAGGTGTAGTAGCTACATAGTTTCATTTCAACTTGGGAAATAAGTCTAGGGGTAGAGGTTAGCCTGTCAATCAGGTCACAACCTGATGATGCCTCCTGGTGGGCATGACCTTTTCATGTAGATTCTTGGAACTTCCACTCTTTTTCCCTGGAGCTGGGCTCCCTCTCTTTATGCTTCACCTTCATGCTCTTGAGTCACTGGAGAGCTGGAAGAGCCACACGGAGACCCACGCCAGCACTAAATGCTTCTACCACCATTGGATACACAAGACTTTTCACCCACTGGCCTGTGGTCTTCCTGCACTCGTCATCATTGCATGTGCCGTGTGAATCTGAAGAGGAAATTGTGGACTACTATCAGATATATGGGCTAGTATCGGACTTTTAGAGTTGATCTGGATTGGGATGAAATGTTTTCTTGTTATCTATTAGTCATTGATGTAAATCTCTTTTTTACACATATTTGAATGACCGTGAATTTGTTTCTCTAGTCTACCCAGTATAACACAGCAAGTATTTCCAGAGAAGTCACCCGTTAGTTGCAAAACCTAGGCTAAGTTTCCCCAGATCTAAGGATAAGGTGGCTCCAGCAGAACTGGGAACATAAATCAGTTTAATTCAGAAAATATTGGCTGATAAGTGATGTTTGTGGATTTCTGATAAAGTCAGGTGACAGTTTTCTGTACAATCTGGGTAACTATCTGACCATATTGGGAAACGTAACCGAGTGTTACAAATCACCTTTCTCTGTTTTCAGCCAGGAACTTTGGAATCTGACTTGAACTTTCATAAAGGAATTCCCAAGTATAACTGGCATGAAAGAAGCACAATCTTTATGGATGCAAGTTAATGAAGAAATAGTTCACTTTGATCTTTCCCAAAAACACTTATTCTGAGTGTCTGGCAGCCAAGAGTTACCTGCAGGAAGTAAATTTAAATTTCAGATCACTCAACTTGGAAAAGTCTTCCCCACTGTCCATAACGACCTCTTGGACCGATAGAAACTTGAATGAGTGATACATTAAATTAGCAGAGTGCATGAATCATAAGCATCGTAGAAGAACATAACTCTCATGTTTAGCTGTCCCCAAGCTTCCCGGTGAAATCAAACAAGAAGATAGTATAAATTCCAGCTCTAAGGACAGGCAAGTTTAACAATCATTCTCCCAGCCACGTTCCTCCATTCCCTTTTCACTGCTCCTGCTTGAGGTTTATTTTTAAATTTTGTTAAACCGACATATAAGTTACCTAGACGTGCATGCCAGTAGGTACTTCTCTTTTCCCCAAAATCAGTCATACACGACAGTGCTTTAGGTCAAAGAATGGCCCATCACTGTAAAGGTTAAGCAAGGACCCTAAGTTCTTGCTTCAGACCCATTAACACCTTGGCAGGATTGGATGGTTGGGTGTTTGGAGTTAGTTAAGAGGATGCACATCCGGGGGATCTGATCACAGGCTTACACCCCCAACGTACATTGTTCTATTTCACCCATGTCACCCATACACGCTCTCTGCTATGGGGGAGAGTACTGGAGCCTCCGCCATTGTTAGCTGAGTCTCAGCCACAGCTGTGGGCCCTCTGGCGCGGACCGCCTCTCCCTGGCTCCTCCCTGAGCCCCGCCCCAGGCACGCCAGGCCCCGCCCACCCTCACCAGGCACCTGTATTGGTGCAGCAGCAGAAATGGGCGTGGCAAGAGCTGCCTTGAGAGGCGTGAAGGCAGAGACCCTACTCCCCCCTGACCCCGCTAGCTCCTCCCCCTCCGGGTCACGCCCAGAAAGGGCCGGAAGTGGCGGTGTCTTAGCCAGAACTGCCACTCCCAGCAAGGTTGCCGCTGTCCCTTGCTCAGCTTGCGGTGCCAGAGAAGCGCCCACAGCCTGAGCCCCCTGTTGCCGGCGCTCGCAGGTGGGCGGCTCTGGGCTCCGGGACATGTATGTGGGCGGAGGCTGTTTTAGTCCACCTGGCTTGGGTGAAAGCGCCCTTTCTCCCCCCCCCCCGGGAACCCTGCCAGCGCTTCTCTTGGTGAGAGGTGGGCGGGTTTCCCCGAGGCCATCCTATTTCCCCGCTTTCGGATTGGTTGGGGTTCATAGTGGGCGTCCCTGTGGGGAAAGGGGATCCCGGCTGGGGTTTGGGGCTTTGTAGTTCCACGATTCTCTCTTTGCGGGTTTCCTAATCCCCCTCGTTTCCTTCCACACAGCGGCGCCTCCTCCGGAGACTCCTTGCGCCTCCTCAGCTCAAAGGTGAGTCCCAGCGTCTTGTTCTGCTGACCTCCCTCTGGACCCGACCAGAGTCTGTTCTAGGCGCAAGATCTCTTGCTGGTCCGTGACAGAAACGTCTTCTCTGGCTTTAAAATATTGGTGGCGGCCCTTTCTTCTTACTCCTTGTTTTGATTTCTATCTATATATTACTAAGGTTTTAAAAATCATTCCCATTTCATTTCCTTTCTATTCTTTATTTTTTCTCTTGGGTTCCGTTTGTGAAGCACAGAAGGAGTGAATGCCTAGAGATGAAATACCATGCAAGAGTCTGCAAGCATTATCTGGGTGGGGTCGGGGTGGGTGGCTGGCGGAGTTGGGGAGGGTGAGGGGACTTGGGGAGTAAGAATGAAGGATTGAGGGGACTGAAGACTAGAACTGAAGGTGACTAAAAAGTCTTTTTAAAGGCGATTTAATCATAGTGGGAAAATAGACAGTGTGAAATCGATTGTGGTAATGATTGTGGAATGCTTAAAATGGCTGAATTATGGAATTGTGGGATATGTGGACTAAGTGCTCCCCAAAAGTGTTAAAAACAAAAGAAAGAGGATCTCCATCACAAAAGCAATCTAACTAAACTATGCACAGAAGAATAAAAAAAATGAAACAAAGAAGCCAAAAACAAGGTAATGCCTAAGTGTTTAACCTCTATTTGGGGGATGAAACTGGAAGTGACCCTGAAGTGGTCCCTTGGGTTTTGAACGTTGTGAGGTTGAAGGACAATTTATTTGGGGCTGGTGTAGTGAGCATTGACCCTGGGGCCCTCGGCCAAGGCGCCTCTGCCAGCTGTCCAGGCAGCAGCAGGTACATGGTCGCTAGGATGTCCCAGACTGTGATGGTGGAGCAGTTTTGAATGTGCCAGTTGAGATGGCTGGTAGGCGATGCGCCCAAAGGTGTCTTTGATCAACGAGTGCACAATGCTCATGGCCCTGAACGATATGCTAGAGTCCGAGTGGACCTACTGGAGCACCTTGCTGCTGCACTGGCATTTCTTGGTGTGCTCCCTCTGAGCCTTAGCTGCAGCCTCTTTATGGCCCCTCCCCGGAGCAGGCAGGGGCTTAGCAGGGTCAGGTGGGTTGTTTGACTGGGACGGTACACCTGGTAAAGGTAATGTAGGTGTCCTAAGGCGAGCTGAGGGAGGACAGAAACCTCCCCTGGAGCAGAAATTGTTAAAGCTCACTGGATCTTGATTTTCAGTAGGAATACAGACCATGAAAGCAGGACGTCTAGATCCCTCTGACCTTTTGGGTTTTCAGCAGGAAGTGTTGGAAAAGTTACCACAGGGATAACTGGCTTGTGGTGACCAAGTGTTCATAGTGATGTCACTTTTTAATCCTTCAGTGTCGGGATGATTTGATCTAATCTTCCTTGTAAGATGGGGGTGGAGGGGTGAGGGGCAGGGGTAGAGGAGAGAGGAGGGAGGACAGAGGAGAGGAAGGAGGAGAGAGGGAGAGATTGGAGCTGCCTCCACACTCCCTGATGGCCCCTAGCCTGGAACCCCGGGCTGCCACCTGCCGGACAAGGTGGGTAGGCCAGCCACTGAGTGGGGACTTGTTTTTCTCGACACTATGTAGGTGGTCAACTAGGAGATCCTGTTACGGAAACGGGTTGGAGATGCTCACATTGTGCACTTGTGTGTCAACTTGCCGGTTGGATCCCTGGCCCGCTGTCGGCGCTCTCCCACCCTGGGGTCCCCAGGCTCTCCCTCCTGTTCTCACAAACTTTTAAATAGTTGAGTTGGATTCCATTTTACTTTCGTAGATCTTATCATTGTTTCAAACTGTTTCACACACAAAAAATCTATTTTCAATTTCATTATTTTATTTATGTGATTTTAGTGTGTACATAAGTGCATGTGTGTGTACCACACACGTTTTTGTAGTATCCTTTTGGATCACCACTAAGGAGGTTGACCAGTAGTTTTGTTCGGGCAAAATGTATGCTACCTGCCAAGTGCATATATCAATCTCCTAGTACTGCTTCTGCCCGTTTTAGCCCCGCAGGCAGGCTGGCCGGCTCTCTCTGCTCTCTGGAAAACAGCATCAACTCCTCCTCCTCTTGTGTTTTAGAAGGGTATAGGTGGGTTTGAAAGATGGTCCGCATCTTAATATGTAAGGGTTAATGGTTTGGGAGTTGGAGATTAGCAGTTTATCATTAGGGATTTAAGTACCAAGTATTTTTGTGTGTTGAAATGTTGCCTACAACATTTTTACATTTACTAGCTATAGTATTTATGACGTATTTGGCAACTTTTTGAAAACATAATAAATCTTTTTATTGGGGCTCATACAACTCTTATCACAATCCATAAATACATCAATTGAGTAAAGCACCCTTATACATTCGTTGTCTTCGTCATTCTCAAAATTCTCCTTCCACTTGGGTTCCTGGAATCAGCTCATTTTCCTTTTTATCTATTCCCTTCCCTCCCCACTCTCCCCTCCGCCATGAACCCTTAATAGTTTATAATTGATTATTTTATCTTATACTTCCGGCCTCTCCCCTCACCCACCTTCCCATTGCCCATTCCCCAGAGATGTGAGGAAGTTGATCACACAATGATGGTTTTTGTTCTTTGTGTCTGCCACCTGGTCTGTTCAACACCTTGTATTCGCTTAAGCTGCACACTTCTCTGTGGGCTTTGTTGCTTCCGAGCTTGATGGCCGCTTGTTTGCCTTCAATTGGCAACTTATTTACATGACATCTTCAATTTATGATAAGGAATTTTCATTTCTTCTTTTTGGAAGTCATTTTTCTTCTTTTTATTAATTCTTTTTTTCTGATAAATCTAGCTAGTACAATTTTTAATATGAGTGGTGAAAATGGACATCTATGTTTATCCTGATTCTGAGATGGGCTGAACTTTTTTCTCTTACATGTGACATTTGCAATGCTTTTTTTTCCAAGAATATATATTAGCATATTGGATTTGACCTATTTCATGTTAGATTTGTAGTTGTTTTTAACATGAAAAGCTTTTTACTTTATTATTCATTCTTTGTCTTATTTAGATAATTGACTTTTTTTCCCCATCACTAGGCATATTTGAGTGTTTATGTTCTTGTGTTAAATTAATTCTGGGATGAATTAGAACTAATCTTGATACATACTTATTTTAATAAATTGTCTGACTCCGTTTCCTATTTTAAAAATAACTATTTCATTCAGATCCATTATCAACACTGGTCTACAGTTTTCTTAAAGTATCATCATCTGACATTGGTATCAGGTTATTTCTTGTCTCATCAAAAGTGTTACTAAGTGCTCTCTAAAAACTATTGTTATGTTGGAACCCAATAAGTTGAACTTAAGCAACAAAACAGTAAAAAAGTGCTTATTAATCTTATGTGAATACTCTAGCTGCCAGAATGTTTAGTTTTCATCTATCTTACAGTTAGGCTGGAAGTTTCTCATGAAATTTTATTTTGATTCAATTGATTACAGACCTTCTAAGCATCCTGAAATCCAGTGAGTCCCTTGCTCTGCTGGATCCTCTGAATTTCCAGCTGAACCCTCAGTGTACAGGACTGCATGATTTACAGTTTCCTAGAAAGACAAATAGCTGCTCACCACTTAGTGAGTGTGCTGCCCTTAGACTAGAGCCCATGTTCCTGAAAGTACTCTGCCATCTGGCATGCTGTGAGGCCCTTAGAGAACTGCCTTCAGCTCACCAAAAGAATGGATAATGAGGGGTAGGAATGCCTCCGTGATTTTGTTGTCACCTTGTTTGTTCCAATTTTTTTAACTGAAGAAACCTCTTCCCTTTTTTAATGAGAGAAATAATATCTTTTGTAAACATAACACTAATGTCTTTGTGTTTGTGCTGGGTGTATATTTGTGGTTTCTGAGACTGTTGTCATTTCAGCTGTCATTGAGTCAGTGCCATCTCACTGGGACCCATTGCACAACAGAACAAAACACTGCACTCTCCTGTGCCATCCTCACAATTGAGGATGAACGCATGTTTTTAATAAAGTAATTAATTTATTTATTTTAACTCATTTTATTTGGGGCTTGTATAGCTTGTATTACAATGCATGCATACATCCATTGTGTTAAGCACATTTGTACATATGTTGCTGTCATCATTTTCAAAACATTTTCTTTCTACTTGAGCACTGTATCAGCTCATTTTATTCTTCCCTCATGAAGCCCTGATAATTCATAATTTTTTATTGCTTTTTCATGTCTTATACTATCTGATGTCTCCCTTCACCCACTTTTCTGTTGTCCATCCCCCTGAGAAAGGGTTATATGTAGATCATTGTGTTCATTTCACCCCTCACCTACCCCTTACTCTCCTGGTATTGCTACTCAGATTATTGGTCCTGATAGGTTTATCTGCCCTTGATTCCCTGTGTTTTTAGCTCTTTTCGGTACTCGTGTGCATTCTCTGGTCTAGCCAGTTTCGTACAGTAGATTTGGGGTCATGATACTGGGGTTGGGAAGCACTGAAGAACTAGACAAAAGTTGTATGTTTCATAGGTGTTATACTGCACCCTGACTGGCTCGTCTCATCCTTGTGACCCATTCTGATAGGTTGGTTTATTGTGCCAACCTGGCCAATAGGAACATGGTATTAATAATGTTGCAGTTTGATTGGAGGGCAAAGAGATAAATGACTAGGCAAACCCTGCCTCTCTCTCTCTTGCTTTCTTCTCATCAGATCAGGGTGCGCCTGCTAGTTCTCTGCCACAATTTGTGGGCTACATAACTGTTGGACTGCCAACCTGTGGATCATGTCGCTAGAGCTTGAGGTTCCTTTGAGAACTGCTTCATCATGTTGCTAGTGTATGCATCATTTGAGCTTAGGACTGTTGGATCCTATCGTCTAGTTCTCTGTTGATGATCTGCCCTTCTGTTTGCTGCCTGTGTCCAGACTGCCTGCATTGCCGTACATAAGACTCACCGGTCTGCTTCCTTGACCTTGGACCCAGTGGCCCTCATGAGTTGAAGGACTTCCAGTATATTAAATATTTCACGGAAGTGAGTTGAACTGAGCACTCTGTACAGCTGTGCGAACAAATTAGCTGCTATATTTTTTGTGCTTTATATGTCTATTATATATAATATATAATGATTATATATTGTACATGTAATAGATATATATGCACATATCTATATATATTCACAAGTGTCCTGGTTTTGTTTCCATATAACACACTCTTCTGTAAGGGAGTGTCCAATTGCCTACAGATGGGCTTTGGGTCTCATTCCACACTACCCCTCTTTCACATTGATAGGATTTTTTGTTCCGTGTCTCTGATGCCAGATACCTGATCCTATTGACACCTCATGATCACACGGACCTGTGTGGTTCTTCCATGTGGGCTTTGTAGCTTCTCAACTAGATGGCTTTTAGGACCCCAGATGCTGTATCTTTTGATAGCCAGGCAGCATCAACTTTCTGCACCATATTTGCTTCTGCACCATTTTTTCTTAATTCATTGTGTCAGGAAGCTGAGCATCACGGAATGCCAGGTTATAAGAACAAAGTCTTCTTTCATTGAGAGAGTACTGGAGTAGAGGTCCAATGTCTATCTGCTACTTTAATACTTAAAATTTAAATATATGTACATAGATCTATTACCCTTTTGTCATATATATGTGTACATACGTAAATGACTGTATTTAGAACTCTATAAATGCCCTTTGTCTCCTAGTTCTTTCCTCTATTTCCTTTTACTTTGCTCTTGTTCCATTATCATGTTTGGCACTCATCAGTTTTCAGTAATTCCTCTCATTACATTGCCCTTGATCACGCCCTAGCAGGCATCCTACACTCTCCTCAACATCGATTTTAGATCACTTGTTGTGCCCTTGACCCCAGGCTAACACCCACTTCCTTCCCCCCACTTCCCTGTTTCCTTTATCCTCCCAGAACCATCAGCCCCATTGTTGTCTCCTCTGGTGTGTTTATCCTGCCTATCTTATCTAGATAGACATGCAGAGACAAAAATAAGCACAGAAACAAGACAGAGCAAAACAACAACAACAAAAGGAAACAACCACTGGAAATAAAGAGAAAAGACTAGGAATCACTCCAGGTTTGTTAGTTGATCATTAGGAGTATTTTACTGTTGGTTGGGTCCGATGTGGTACCATGCCTTGGCCACACAGTCTATTTTTTTGTATTTCCAAGGCACTTCATTGCTTTGCACCTCTTGCTGCTCTGTTACATGCCCTTAGAGTTTTGCCCCAGTGTGGTGGAGTCAGATCGAGCACATTTCCCACACTGTGCCACTAGTGTTGTCCCTTATAGCGCGATGGGTCATTGAGGGATGCCGTGTCTTGTGATTGGGATGGCCCTATGGTCCTCTCTGTGCATTGGCCAATTTGAGCAGGAATATCATTCTTGGGGTTTGGTGGGCCATGATGTGAGGGTGAACAATTTGTCACAGTCAATTTGTTAATCCATTTGGTAGAGGGATTCATGTTTTTCACTGCCCTTCATCTTTACCAAACAAAATATCCTTTTCAATGAATGATTTTTAAGATATATGTCCAAAGTATGTAATATGAACTCTCACCATCCTTACCTCTAAGTTGCACTCTGACATTACTTCTTCCAAAACAGACTTGTTTGTCCTTTGCATGTCCATGGTATGTGGGATATTCTTGTCCAGAACTACAAGTCTAATACATTCATTCTTCTTCAGCTTTCCTTTGTCCATCTTTCAAATGCACATGAATCAATTGACAATAGCATGCTTTGGTCAGGTGAACCCAGTCCTCAAAGTAATATCTTTTCCTTTTAGTACTCTAAAGAGGCATTGTTCAGCAGATTTATCTGATGCAATGATTGATCTCTTGACTGTTATACTTTCAGTATTCAGGGTTTTTGTTTGTTTGATCTTTTTTCTATAAGCCAACCATTTTTTTCTGGAAGGCGTTAAAATTTACTCAAGCTTTAGATTAAGAATTTTGATCAAGGAGGGGCTGTCGGAGCCAGCTCAAGAGTCAAACAGTCCTGAAAGAGGGGAAATGATTATTAGCGTAAAAAGGAGAGACTAAAAGTGTTGGGAGGGCAACAGTGAATACTGAAGCCTCGAGTTTGTTTACATACTCCTTTTATCCATGCAGAAACAACCCGGGGTTTATTATCTCATTGTTAAGCAAGCACATTTGATACACATAGCAATTCTATCTTCTGCCAAGCCAGACATCCCTGAGAAAATTAAACAACCTATCTTCCCAGACTTTGCATACTTTCTTGTTCTTTTTTTTTTTGTTCTTGTTCTTAACAGTATGTTCAAAATGTAAAGTCACAGAAGAAATCAGCAAACACTGACACATAGGTCATGAGACTTCTCAGCCATTTCAAAGCTGAGTCTTAATGGCCTTCAACATCCTCCCTTTTTTTTATTTACTGAAGACATCTTTACTCAAAACGTCTGTCTTAGGTTGTCAAGTCCTGAAATCACCCTTACCCATCATCAGTCACACTCTGCAGGAGACTATGACCTGTCTTAGGGTCGGAGACTCAGACTCGATCTTACCCGTCTGACTAACCAGTCTCTGCCTTATACTCCCGTTTGGGGAGGGGGTGAAGTACGCAGGTGTACTTAATGTAACTTTGTTCCTAAGGCCAATAATTCAACCATAACCTTGTGCAGTATCATAGGGAGTATGCATAAGATAAACAATGCACACACTCCCGCTGTGACTAGAGACAAAAGCATGTGAGGTAGGCCCCTGAGATTTCCTAATGAAGGGCAAGAATCTCAAAAATGCTGGAGCCAATCCTCAGCAACCTTGTGGACATCAAAATCAAGAGACTTAGCATCTTTTATGGCTAATATTTCTTGATGGAGTTGTAATCAATCTAAAGACTCATTAGCATTGTGCCAAGTACCTTGAAGATGATTCTACACTTTAATCCAGCTATACTGACTGTTAGTGTACTATTTAGGTGTAACACAGATCCATGTATGTACAGCATGGCACTGTAGACTAGACCTGGCCTTAAGCCCCTGCACCTCGTCTCCTAAATACATGACCATGTCATAAAGAGCATTTACTTTTTGTTCTAACTTCCTGTCTATATCTTCTTGAGTACCCAACACATTAGTCACATCTTTGGATAATTCATTTACACAGTGGGCAGTTTGCATGATTTGTGAAAGTACAATTGCTGCAGTAGTAGCAGTAGCAACTAAACTTAATATAGCTAAAATATTTGTTATAAGCGAACCTGCAAAACGCTTAAATCTGGTTAATGCTTTTTCAATCTCTTCTAATACCTGTAACCCTCTTTCTGAATACCAAGGCCCAGTAATATTCACTGGCAGCATAACAAAAGGTTGATACAAAATGGCGATGACAATAACATCAGGGGACCAGGTAATACAATTATACAAATTGCATTTATTACAAGACCTGTTAAACTTAGAATCCTCATGATCTACAGTAATATTCCCTGCCAAAAGTACATAAGGCGAAGATACGCAGGCAGTAACATTTCCCTGTGGTCTGGAGGAAGGGCCCATAAGCTTCATGTCCCCCAAAGCAGCCCCTATTTTCCACCACTGAGTTTGTGGAAAGCCGAGTCTGACCAACAAAGTCCTGGAGACAGCCCCTTTTCCCATTTGGCAGTATTTTTTTTTTGAGTATTGTCCTGGTTGCCAGAACAATCGATGATACATCTCTCTTTTGTGATGTCATACCAGATGGGCTTGTCCTTGAGACACGATCTCTACAATACGGTTTTATTATTCCTTTGAATCTCTATTCTACATGAGGAAAAAGACTGCAGAGTGGTTGAAATAACATTTCCTTCACTTTGTACAGGGAGGGTGTGAGTCATTAACCCACATCTTGATTTCTGGACCTTCCTAGACAGCAGGAAGTAAGAGTGGTGGATCAGAAACTTAACCCTAGTACTGCTTACTGCGCCATGTCCCCAGAAGCACTCTGAGGCAAATTAGCATCTGCATGGTTTGCAAACTGCACCAACCATTCAGGCAGCCCCCATGCTCCATCAGCATCCTGCTTAAAAACCCAAACATGCCCTCCTCCCCATATTAATAGCAGGTTGGGGCCATTCCTCCAGGCAAAACAAGCCAATGATATCTCTTCATAGGCTCTTTGAAGTTGGTGGAAGGGACACTAAAAGCAAATCTTTTACAATCATTTCGATCCAAGGGCATGGTATAAAAACAATCTTTTAAAGCCTGCAGGGCTCCCATAAGTTCCATAGTATCATTAACCCTCCTTTATTGTTTTTCCTTACAAAGCAGCTGCTATCGCAAGCCCCTGAGTAAAGAAAGGTCCAATGTCCAAGCATAGTCTGATACAATTGGACAGGTTGCCCTTTTTTTCTAAAAGGTCTCAGCTCTCCCTGGCAGGCAGTATTTGCATTTCCAAAAGCCAATTGTTTCCATTATGCAGGGGGAAGTACCGCGATGGAAAGTGTATCTAATAAAGATTGAGTAAAAGGGGCAGTTGGGCCATATTGGGCACAAGCAACCTTGAGTTCTTTTAGCTGTTTGAAAGGAATAGGAGTAAGCCCTCTCCAATAGTTTGTGTTGTTTTTCCTCAGTTAACATTATTTAGAGAGCTTGAACCCCATTCTCTGGGAAAAGATGATGGAAGATAAGTCATCCCTTTCCTTGATCCATCTCATTTACCTTTAAACTTCTGCATTCACGTTGGCTCTTGGTATCACCCATGTACCTACAACTAGGCATTCTTTGAATGTAGCATGCATTCTTTTACAAAGGCTTTATCATTGCCATTCGTAAACACAAGAGCTGCAGAGAGGAGAAAATAAACATCCCTCTGGGCCTCCTTCCTAGTTAAGGATGTCTCTGCATTGACTAGTTCACCTCTAGGATTTGCTATTCATGTCCCTCTGTTTCTTATTGTCCACTTCAAAAAGAAGTTTCACTGATTAGCGTACTCTGCTGTGCATATTACTATGGGCCTATAATGGATTCCCCCTAGCTTAGTAATTTCTTAACACTCAATAAATTATTTTATTCAAGGAGATATGAGCTCATAAAGTTTGATGAAGAGCTCACATGGGTTGGAGTGAACACACGCAAGCAGGAATCTCACATAATGACATATGTATTTTAACAGTCATATTAACATACACATGCCTACTATGAACAAATAGGCACATATACTAGAACTAACAAATCTTCATACAGTACCCGCAGGTTAATAAATACACATGCATTTACTTAAGAAAAAACCACAAAGACACACTAAAATATACTAGAATTATAATAATAAAATCAATGCAGAACAGACTACAAATTCTGTCACATAGTATAACATCTTAAGGCAAAGAGTAGTTCATGTGTACTAGCACTCACAAAAACACAGACAAAGTGCATACAAGAGTGTACACACACTGAGCTACAAGAATATGGAGGTGTGTGGAAGAGACATTTTCTCTGCTGGTAGAGGAAATAGGTACTTTATTTAACTAATCCTTCTTAGGCTCCTCTACATTTCTCCCCTGAGGGTCCCTGTTACCTGTGGGCTTGAGTGACCCCTGAGCCCTGCCCTCTCCCTGTATGGGTGTTTGTGTCTGGGTTCCTATAGCTTTTCCCCCTGTGTGTGTGTCTGACTCAGAAATATGTGATCATAACTGCAGCAGTCACAGTACTAATTGACAGAAAATCAGTCCCTGGGCATGTCGCTAGAGAAGGATATTCTGATCACAATAATATGTGGAGGCCTAGCCACTCACAGAACTTGAAGGGAACCTGTGGGTGCCCTTTACAGAATAGGAAGCGTATAGCCCATGCACAAAGAGATATAGCGCACGAAGCAAGGTGAGGGCTGTGGAGGCATGTTGAGACTAAGCATAAAATGTGTCTTGTCTCCCTGTTCCCACTCTTGTGTCAGTATGCACAACTGCTAAATTCAACAGCCTTTGGAGAAAAAAACCTGACACTCAAATTAGTCTGTGGTGGACAAGGACAGACAGGAGCTGTGAATTAATAAAATGAATGAACTCAGAGAAGAAAGTCTCTGATTGGATGAATGGAGAGAAGTGACTTGATCGAGGATTGGGCTACTGGTGATAATTTCATGTAGTATGTTGTCTGGAAATAAATAAATATATATACACACACACACACACACACACACAAAGATAATAAAGTGAGATCCTTTGCACAGCAGGGACTGTTGTCCCGAGGAAGGAGGGAATAAAGGAGGGGTATTGAAAGCACGGGATAAAGTTTTTGATGAAGCCTTTGATTTGAACAGAATTCATCCTAGATGCAGGAATGACCAATTACATGGGAAATTTGAGGCGATTCAAGGGGAAAATGAAACAGAAGCTAAGTTCAAAATCATCCTATCATCAGAGGGAGACTGGGTGAGTGTTTTAGAAAGACGTGAGGAGATGCACCGATTCCCTGAGGGATACTGAGAAGGAGAAGAATCCCCAGACACAACAGGAAGCCAGTAGTGAAGCTCCATTTGGACCTACTCCTGGGTCTGAGTCCTGTGCTCTGCAGATCCTGAGGGGTCCCTGCAGCCTAACCTCTTTCACTAGGGTACATTCATGTCTGGGTTAACTCTGACTTCCACTCACTGTGTGCGTGAATCTGGGTAGACTGGAGAAACAAATCCATAGACACACGTATATTGTGTATAAGAGATATTTTTATATAAAGGGCAATTGTACATTAAGAAAGCATCTTACTCCAGTCAGGTCCAAGCCCATAAGTCCAGTATTAGCCCATATGTCCGATACCAATGTATAAAGTCCTCTTCAGACTCATGTAATACATGCAATGATCCTGAATGCAAGATGATCACAGGCCAGTGGGCAGACAGTCTTTGGATCCTTTGGCATTGTAAGCTTTTCAGCGGTGACGGGTCTCTACATGGCTTCTCCAGCACCCAGGGTTGCATTGGGTAGGTCCATGTGGCTTCTACTCAGGGATGTCTCACAGGGAGTCACCCTTGTCAGTAGGGTGTCTCCCAGGGATTAGAGAGAGTGTCTTCCACCTCCAAGATGGAATATGGGATTTCCCAGAATTCTCAGGAAGGCCATGCCCACACAGAGGCATCATTGGCTATGATCCAAGTGGCAGACTCCAACACTTCCCTCTTTATCCTCTCAAGTCCAACATTTACACCAGATTATATAACTACCATACTGTGCATCTTTTGCACAGAAATACAAAGCTGTGTCCTTGAAGTTCAGGTTGTCCATTTGAAGTTATAGTATGTCCTTACCATTGTCTTTGGAGATGGTGAATTGGCCCTTTGGAGAGTCCTACCAACACTATTAATGTATGAAACCCACTGCCGCCCCTTCTGTGGGACTAAGCAGACCCATTGTATATTATAAATACAGGCAATGAATGCAGAGTCTGCAGGAGAGAGTCTCAGAGAAGCCTCAGGCTGCCTCAAGTCTCCCTCAGATGCCATAGCTCCACTCACACTGGACACCTGCAAACACACAGACATCCTGATCATGAAAATCATAACAATTTACTGCCTCTCACTCATGCCCCCTCATACACAATTTCTCTCCATCAAAGCACCTTTTGAAATTCCAAAAAGGAAAATTGAGCTCAATAGAGATTCCATTGTGACTTGATTTGTTCAGTCTTGAATGGGGGTAGCTTGGAATTCCAGAGGTGGAGCAACTGTCCAAGAGCTTCAGAGTTGGGACTTGGATGGTTTTCCTCAGCAGAGAGGGGTCTATTTGCATACCTTCTGCCTATATAGTCATAAGTAATGTTGAATGACTTCTAAGAGAGTCACTCCCAGAGTAGATAAGGATGTTCTGAACATCTTGGAAAGCCCTGCGTGTGGGGTTCATTATGCAGTGTGCTGGTAAACGCAAGGTCAGTCATTCTAAATCACCAATGTCTCTGCAGGGGAAAGAATGCTCTCCTCACCCATGAAGGTTTACAGACTCAGAAGCCTACAAGGGCAGTCCCATTCTGTACGGTTGTTATGAGAAAGGATTGACTTAATGGAATGTCATCCTACAGTTAGAGACACTGCCTTGAAATGTGCACCCCTCCAAGTGTGGTGTTTATTATATACTTTTCTTGATGCAGTTAAATATTCCCCGTAGAAATATGCATTTAATCTGAAACAAGCTTCCCTTGTCTAATTCTGTTTTACATTATCTTTTGGAAAAGGAAATTTCACATGCTAAAAGGAAAACCCTCCCAAGCCCCTTCTGGACCTGCCCTTATTTGTCCCCTAGAGCTGGATATGACAGTGGCTCCTGAGTCTCGCTCATTCCCTGCAGGTTTGTCCTGTCTTGAATCAAACTTGCTGTCTCCTCGCAAGGCTTTTGCACACCAAGAATTTTAAGGTACTGAGTTAAACTTAGAAGTTCGGTAGATGCTGCAGGTCTCTACTTCTCCCAGAGAAACCAGTGCTGTTTGTGAATTTTGATAACACATCGGGACGTTTCCAGGGCATCTTCCAAAAACTCGAGGAAGTCTCCCATGCTCAGGGAGTTGATTGTGCTCTCCAAATCTAGGTATTACGCTTTACAATACCAATGCTTTCTCTTTTATTGGGGGCTCTTATCACAATCCATGCATTCATCCATTGTCAAGCACATTTGTACCTATGCTGCCATCATCATTTTCAAAGTGTTTGCTTTGTACTTGAGCCCTGATATCAGCTCCTCATTTTTCCCCTCCCTCTCCCACTCTCCCTCTTTCATGAACTTTGATAAATTATAAATGATTATTTTAATATTTTGCATTGCCCACTGTCTCACTTCACCCACTTTCTGTTTGTCCCACTGGGAGGGAGTTATATGTCAATCCTTGTGATCGATTTCCCCTTTCTACTCCCACTTCCCATTACCTTCTTGCTATCCCTATTCTCATTATTGGCCCTAAGGGGTCCTGGATTTCCTGTGTTGTGAGATCTTATCTGTAGCAATGTACATGTTCTGGTCTACTCAGATTAGTAAGCTAGAATTGAGATCATGATAGTGGGGGGAGAAGCATTAAAGAACTAGAGGAAAGTTGTTTGCTTCATCAGTGCTGTAGTGCACCATGACTGTCTCTTCTCTTTCTCGTGACCTTTCTGTAAGGGGATGTCCAATTGTCTATAGATGGGCTTTGGGTCTCCACTGCACACTCTTCTTCATTCACAAAGATAAGATTTTTTTTGTTCTGGGTCTTGGATGCCTGATACATGATCACATGTACACCTCATGATCACGCAGGCTGGTCTGCTTCTTCCATGTGGGCTTTTTTGCTTCTCAGCTAGATGTCTGTTTATCTTCAAGTCTTTAAGACCGCAGACACTATATCTTTTGATAGACATGAACCATCAGCTTTCTTCACCACATTTGCTTCTGCACCCATTTTGTCTACCACCATCGTGTTGGGAAAGTGAGCATCACAGAATGCAGGGTTTTAGAACAAAGTATTCTTGCATTTGGGGAGTGCTTGAGTTGAGGCCCACTTTGCATCTTTAACCTTACTACCTAACATAAATATAAGTGCACACATCTATTTCCCTACCATTATATATAAATATATTGACATAGGTACATGCCTATATTTAGACCTCTATAAATGCCCTTTGCCTCCTAGTTTGTTTCTCTATTTCTTTTTACTTTCCTCTTGTCCCACTACCATGTTTGGCCTTCATTTGGGTTTCAGTAATTCCTCGCTCTTACTTTGCCTTTGATTAATCCCCACTAGGCATCCTATGCCTTCTCTTCATCGATTTTAGTTCATTTGTTGTTAACTTGTCCTTGGGTTGGTTGACACCCCCTTCTTTTCTTCCACCTCTCCTTCTCCCATGTCCCCCCCCCCGAAACCACTGGTCCTATTTTTTCCTTCTCTGAATTGTTTATCCCGTCTTTTATCTAGAAGGTGAAGCAGAGACAGTAATAAGCACAAAAACAAGGCAAAGCCAAAGAAAACAACAAAGGAAGACAAAACCAACCAAACAAACATCATTAACAACAAAAAGTTAGCCAATGACAAAACAAGAAAAGGCTATGAATCGTTCCAGGTCTATTTTTAGACTTTCAGGAATGTTTTCCAGTCGACTCTGAAGGGGTGGTATGCCACACTCTGTTCCAAAGTCTAATTTTTGTATTCCCCAGGGTTTTTATTGCTTTGCTTCCCTTGCTGTTGCATGCCCTTAGTGTTTTGCCCCAATGTGATGGGGTCAGATCTGACAGAAGTCCCACCCTGAGTCTCCAGTGTTGTCCCCCATAGTGATATGGTTCAGTTAGGGACATCATGTCTTGTAGTGGGACCGGCCCTATGATCCTCTGTGCATTGTCTGCTGTGAGCAGGAATATTGTCCTCGGCGATTAGTAGGTCAGGATGTGTTCTTACTCTCCTACCCTCTTCGTTTCTCTGTGTGCTCTAATCAGACATGCCCCTGTCCCCAAGCTTCAGATTCAGTGCTGTCCTCTGAAGTGCCTTCTGTGCGTGGGGGTGGGGGGAAGGGAAGGGGGTGAGTCCACATAGTTGGGATTGGGGCCAGCCCCATTATATGATTTGTAATGACTATGAGACACTTTGATGCTTTATTAAGAATCTCAAAATACCAGTTTCTCCCAAGTTTCAAAAATACATACAACTGTCAATTATTTCACAAATGGTAAAATCAGGTTTGGTTTGGTTTTCTCTTCACAGGAGATACTTGGGCTGGGATTTACACACATACAGTTTCAGCCTACAGTAATTTGGAAAAAAGAATTAGGATGGACAGAAACTGATTGTGTTGAGTGAAGCACATGGAGGTCAGAATTTAACGACATAGTGAGACTACCGGTCCTTCTGGGATTGATTTCAACTTGTCCCAAGTGTGATTTCTTTCTCCCCTGTTTTCTCAGGAAGAACATGGGCTTTTAATTTTTAGGATCTGCCCTCTAGTAAAATAAGAGGTATACGACCTAGTCGCTGAAGTGTCCTTAAAGTGGTTCTCTACATGGGTGAATTGGGAAACTCCAGACGCAGGAGCAAACACTTGGCACCCCCTGCACCTGCTCCTGTGGAAAAGACTGTGTCCCATGTACCCTGAGCTCCCTCTGCTGCCCAATTAGTGTTGTGATGCTTGAGATGTTTGACCATTAAGCCTTCATTGTGTCTCCTGGTACGTTTCCTACATTTTACATGTCAGTGTCCTCAGGTTTCAGATTGTGAAAACACATGCAGCTGGTTGAGCTATAGTGGTTTCATTGCATCAATATGTGAAAACTTAGTTGTTGCTAAGACTCATCACAAGGCTTCTGTGCCATCTAACACAGGTTGTATTTCTCAGAGCCTTTTAGATCTAGAAACTTGATAACTTCAGACCTGGAAGCTAGACATAGCACTTTGAGACATAGCACATAGCTTTCCCAACTCATGACTGGTCTGTAGCAGCTCTACCTGCACGATCACACCTAGAAATAAGGGGGGAAATATAATTTAAAACCATTCTAAGATGAAAAGCACTGCTTTTGACATGAAGGTGCTTACAGGGTAGGACATTCATGTCACCAAGAAGAATCCAGAAGGGTGTCACCTCCACAGGCATCTATGATCAATATGGTAAGGATGAAGGCCTAAGAAGCCTGACTTTCATGTGTGACTTAGAGCTCTGTTACCATATTTTACTGTAGGTGATTCACATGTGCTGTGCTTATGGAAGCAGAAAGAGGATGGCTCTGAGTAGGAGCAGTAATGGCCTCTAGAGGGGATTTTCCAGACCACTGTTATGCAAGGTCAATCTCTACCCTTCATCGTTTGCACTGACTGTGGACAAACAAGTCCTTCCTGAAAACCATGTGTAGATTTGTAGAAATGCAGGCAGTTGGCCTGAGGTGTGAGCCATAATGAAGGGAATTCCTGGGGATACTATTGTCCTAGGAATGTGCCACTTTCTCTCTGGGCAGCCCAGTTCTACCCTTAGGACAGGGTAGCCCATGAGATATGCAGGCTGTTGAGTTAAAGTGGAAGGTAAAATGTTGAACATTTTTGAGTGTCCACTTCTCTTAAAAATAAAACAAAACACTTTATTTGCACTTTTCCACTTATCATATAATTCAATACTTCAACCATATCAAGAAGAGTTGTATAATCTTTACCACAGTCAATTATAGAACAATTTCTCCCCCTCCGTAATCAGTATTCATGTAACATATTTCACATACTTGCAAAAATGTATACAACAAAACTTTCACCAGTTCAACAACTCCTACATGTGTAATTCACTGCCATTGAGTATTCTTTTCATGCTTTACAACCATTACTATCCCCCTTCATATTGTTCTACCGTCATTAACGTTAATTCACTGCCCCCTAAGCAAAAACTCTTCCCCTTCACACATGCTTGCTTTCTTTCTTTTCTTTCTTTAGTAATGTTCCTGATATAATGTTCACATTTTCAGACCTAAAACACTTCTAAAAAAGAGTTGTAAGTCCATCATCAAAATAAGCTTAATGCTCCCTCCTGCCTCACAGGTCCACTGATTACTCCCCAATTCCCCTCCCCCTTCCATATAAACCATTGCCTCAGTTATTGTCTCTATGTAGCCACTTCTTTGCTTCCAAACAGGGAGAAAATAACAAAAACAATTAAAAACAAAGATAAAATGAAACAAAGAAAAAATAATAGCATAAAGATAAAAATAAGGTACAAAACAAATAGAAAAGGTTCCTACTTCTCTTTTCCTGTCTTCCTCTTCATCTGCCTCCATGGTTGTTGTGGTAGTTGCATAATCTGTTGTCAATTTGAGAGTTAAGGGTGAAGGGGTGGAGTTTAGTCTGTCAGTCCGGGTGCAGTTTGATGACATCATTTGGAGGTGCTGAGGAGATAAACAGCTCACTGGAGGCAGGACACAGGTTCAGGCCCTGTGAGACATTCCTGTGAATAAGACACATGGAGCTACACTAGAGCCTTGGAGCTGAAATAGCCACGTGGAGACCCCTGACAGGGTTGAGATGTTTCCATTTCCACTGGATCCAAAAGACTTTCCACCCTCTGGCATGTGGTCTTCCTGTGGTCGGCATCATTTTACATGTTGCATGAGTGTGAAGAGAAATTTATAGTCTGGCATCGGATATATGGGCTAATATCAGACTTAGGGAGTTGAACTGGACTGGGCTGGTATGCTTTCTTAATGCACAATTGCTCTTTGATATAAAGTTTTATCTTATACACATGAATGTCTATAAATTTGTTTTTCTAGTCCTCCCAGACTAATACAATTGTAGAGTTTCACATGTTCACTTTCCAGGAACTCGGTAAAGGTGCCCATGGTTTATGACAAGGTTTAGCTAGATCTCTCCTCTAGTTGATCATATTCTGTGTACACTATCTTAACATGGCTCTGCTCAATACTTCATTGAAAAATCAATGAAGATAAGGGCATTACAGCAAAGTGTGGTGAAAAAAGCAGATGGTGCCAGGCTATCAATTATCTGGGGTCTTAAAGAATTGTCTTCAAACAAGCAGCCATCTAAGTGAGGTTTCAAGTAAGTCCCAAATGAAGAAGCACACCAGCATGTGTGATCCAAAAATAGTGACACTTAAATTCAAATATGATGAAAGAAAAAGATTCGCAGCTCAAATTATGAACATCCAATTTGTCGAAGGGTAGGTGAACAGTGAGAACGCAAAAAAATCCATCTGAAGAATATCTAGTCATAGTAAACCTCTGGCAGATCCCCTTGAAAAACTTTAGTGTCAGAGGTGATTGTTACCTTCATCATGGTGGATTGGACCATGGCATAACATGATAATTTGTCAGTTGACCCATCTCTTGATCCAACCTGATTTTGCTCCAAGGTGAATTATTTCTCACTTATTCCATGACGAATTTTTTTTGACTGAACTTTAAAATATTGATGGTAGTCTTTCCTTTCTTACTCTTTATTTTCATTTTTATCTTAATATTATTATTATTTTCTTCTTGCTGTTTTATTTTGGTTTTGTTTTTTGTTGTTATTGGGTTTCCAAATTTGTAAAGCACAGAAGGTGCAGATCCATAGAGACAATAACTGATGCAATGGTCTGTTGGGCGCTTTGGAAGCAGAGGAGTAGGAAGGGTGAGGACATTTTGGGAGCAAACAATGACTGTGGGAGGGGGAGGGAACATAAGAATTCGTTATGATATATATGCATATGTTATATTTTATAACACTTTAAAAATATTTAACTATGTAAGTGTATGATATGTGAATATTATGTACATCTATTTTTAAAACAGAAAGCTTGACCAGTGCTTGCCATGGGTGAAGGAGATAGGGTAGTTGCTTAGGGGGAAGTCAGTTTACATGAATGGTGGCGGGATAATTTTGAAAAGGATATCAATAATGGTTGTAAACATGAAGAGTATAATCAAAGACACTCAATTGTACGTATAATAGTGGTTGAATTGGAGAATGTTATGCTGTGTACGTTTTGCCAAAATAAAAATGTAATGATATGAACAACGAAGAAGAAAAATTTTAATCGATAGTGATGATGATTATATGCCCCCACTTTTTTTTTAAAAAAGAATCATCTTTATTAATACAGTATTTATTTGTCTTCTCTCTGTCAAACTCTGAGCCAATTATTTTCCCCAGGCCGCCCGGGGAGGTGCAGGGAAAGGAACATATTGGGCAGACAGACGTGGGACAGAGAAATGTGGGGGGTGGAGACAGCTCCTTCACATGGCAAAAAGCATGAGGAAGGCCACCATCAGGCAGAAAAGCCTGAGGGCCTTCGAGAAGGCAAAGCCCAGTTTGGCGTAGAAGAGTGGCTGCTTCAGAGAAGGGTTCTTGGCATAACCAAGGATGAGGCTCACAAACCCAGTCCCAATGCCGGCTCCAGAGATACCACTCCAGCTCTTCTAGTCCCGGTCCCAATAAGCTTGGCTGCTGTGTCAATGTCCCTTGAGATTGTGCTGGTTTGGAAGCTGTGACTAGGGATCAGTGAGGAGGGAATGTGGGGCTGCCAAGATGCACTCCTCTGTCAGTGTCTGTGCTGTTTGTGCACCACAGACCAGGGTCACCTCATCAGCTGGGAGGCGCTTCTCACCAGGGGATGGGTGGAGAAGAATTCGGCGCTCGCGAAAATTTTTAGGGGATGAGGTGTAGTGGCAGGCTAGCTGCTCCTACTGCAGAGAAGTCTGACATGTATGCCTCTTCTTGATAGGATTGAATTGTTGAATTGTATCATATGTGCTTGAAATTCCAATAACTGTTTTTAGAAAAGAAACAGACCACCATCTGTTACATACACAGACCCTCAGTGTAGGGCTTTGGTTAACAGGCTCATGGCCCATTTCCTGTCTTTGTGAATAGCATTCTATTAGCACACATTCTATTAACATTCTATGTCCTTCTCTACTGCTTGCTGTAGTTTTCACAATCAGTAAGGTTGAATAATTGTCTCCAAGACTATATGACCAATGGAATCATAAATTATGGTTTTCAGCGATCTTTTTCAAAAAATAAATTTGTTGACCCCTGATCTAGGGGAAGAGTCTGGAAGAAAAACAGCAAGGCGTCATGAAATACATTATTCTAAACTATGATGATTGTTCGACAGAATATAACATTTTTTTTAATCACTGATAAATAGGTTAGGACTACCAATCCTAGTAGGACAGTGGTGACTTGCCTATCTGTTAAATGAAAATTCAATCATTCAGACCCACCAACTTCTCTGTGGGAGAATTTGTGGTAGAATAATCCCATAAGGAAATTCAGGCTAGGAAATCTCATAGGAGCAGTTCTAGTCTGCCCTCTAGGATTACTATGAGTTGGAACTGATCAGTGTCAACAGAATTTTAGTTTGGGTGAAAAGCAACATTTTACACTATATTGTACTTGAATCAATGACACCAAGTTTCAAACCATCAACTTTACAGCCATTAGTTGAGTCCTTAACAGTTAGCACTACCCAGGCAATCCACTGAGTCTGCCTGAAAGATACTTCGACTGGCAGTTACATGATCTCTTGTCAACTTGCAAGGGGTGGAGTTTAGCTTGTCAATCAGGTCCCACCTTAATGACTTCATTTGGAGGTGCGAAGGAGATAAAAAACTCATTGAAGGCTAGATACACTCTCCCTGTGAGGCATTGCTGTTGACAAGCCACATGGAGTTATGCTAATGGCAGCCAGAATCTTGGAGCTGGAGGAGCCACGTAAAGGCCCACGCCAGCACTAAGATGCTTCTAATACCACTGGATCCACAAGACTTTCCACCCACTAGCCTGTGATCTTCTTGCACTCAGTGTTGTATCATCTGTTGCATGAGTTTGAAGAGAAATTTACAGAATGGTATCAGACATATGGGCTAATATTGGACTTATAGGCTTGATCTGGACTGGACTGGTATGTTTCCTCACTGTACCATTGCTTTTTATGTAAAGCTTTTTCCTATACACGTAGGAGTGTCTATGAATTTGTTTCTCCAGTCCACCAGGACTAATACACTGACCTTTTCAAAATACATGCTGATCACGCCTGGAAAATTTCTACTCCCTATGGAACAAGCTCATTTTTGTTGGCTGTTTTTCTCTCTATGAGAATGTTTTCTTACAATACAACTTTGAATTCACAGATATTAAGCGTAGGCACTGAATCATTAAAAAAAAAAAAACCACATAAATTCCTAGTGGGAAACTGAGATGAAGAACCCTGAATCACAATAGAAACCCAGACTAGAAACTCCCTCTCCAGATGCTCATGAGTCACAATCCTTCCTTCTGTTCATGCCCTTACAGAGCCCTGCAACACTGCTCCCTCCCTGCATAGGAGGTCTGTATCTGTACTCACTCTGACTAATCTCTGTGTGTCTTCCCCACCATTATATATGGATATGTGATTGACTTTTAGACTGTCCTTTCACTGATACAGTGTGTTCTTGGCAATGTCTCTGGAGATGGTAAACCAGCTTTCATGGAATCTGTATACCATGGGATATCAACAGTACTAATAAGACCCACTGCAGGCCTGGAACTTGGCTGACACAGGTCATGGAAGAGCTAAGAAAAGTGAATCCAGAGTTTGCACAGCAGAATCTCAAAGATGTCTTATGCTCCCTCAGGTCTCCTTCAGACTCAACCAGTTGTACATAACAGTTGACATTTGCAAACACTGTATATGACAGGCATGAAAACCATCACACATCTCAAATGCCTGCCACTCATACCCACTCACACACACTTGCTTTCAATAAAATTACTTATTAAAATAGCTGCCTGAAAAAACCAGCTTAGTACAGACTCCATGATGATTCTGTGTTCATACAAATTGCAGAATAGGGACTCTTGTAGATTATGGTACTGAGAATCTTCTCCAAGAACTGTATTGTTGGGATTGGGGTGCTTTTTATAAGCAGAAGGGGGGCCTCTTTGCAAATACTGCTCCTGGAGAGAATGAGCCATGTGCACAGATAAAGCAGTTGCAAAAACCTCTTGTTTCAATCCCTGAGTGTTTTACCTCTAAGAGTTGTTCCCAAGAAGAGGAAGAAACTGACATATTGGCAGCGAGGCCTATTATCCCAGGTATATTAATCAGAGTGTGTAAGACAAATTTGAATAAATACATCATGAGACTATATGCGATGGACTATGTGGAGATTTGCATGTGAGTGGTAACTTTGTAATAAAGCTTAAAAGGAGTCAATCTGGGGTGAGAAAGTTGGCTTCTCCCTCAGAGAACAAATTCCCTTCCATGATTTTTCCATTCTTCAAGACCAAGCTCCTGTTCTTTCAGGCCACAGAAAGTGATGAAGAAGATGGTTGAGGAAGGAGACATGAGAAGATTGAGGATGACTTTAGGAATAAAGGCAGTGGTCCTCTACTCTCAGGGACTTACATCTTTCTAAGACACTCAGATCAAAACCAAGAATACTTAAATTGTCAGATACACATTTTTCTCTTCTGCAATAGATTATGGAAAATTATTAGACATTTAAAAAGTTTGAAGGCCAGTTGAATCCAGCAATCTCATTGAATTCAGCCAAAAGTGACTCCCATTCAATGTGCGCTCTAAATAGGAATGGCTTTTGTGAGTCACTAAGAAGGAAGAGATTGTCTCCTATCTGCACCAGTGAACAACCTCTGCTCTATCCAGACTTGCAAGGTAGAATTCGGATCTTAGTAGTGGGTTGGGGGGTGGGGGGTGGGGTCGTGGGAGGAGGAAGCATTTAGGAACTGGAGGAAAGCTGTATTCTTCATCGGTGCTACATTGCACTCTGACTGACTCATCTCCTCCTGTAGACCCGTCTGGGAGGGGATCTCCATTTGCCGACAAATGGGCTTTTGGCCTCCACTCTGTACTTCCCTCTTCATTCACTGTGATAATATTTTTTTTGGATGATGTCTTATACCTGATCCCTTCAACACCTCATGATCGTACAGGCTGGTGTGCTTCTTCCATGTGGGCTTTGTTGCTTCTGAGCTAGATGGCCGCTTGTTCACCTTCAAGCCTTTAAGACCCCAGACACTATCTCTTTTGATACTCGGGCACCATCAGTAGCTTCGCCACACTTGCTTATGCACCCGTTTGTGAATAAAGAGATTTTCATTGACAACTACACTCCTACATCTACTCCAGAGTCATTCTAGTGAAGAAAGAGTACATGCAACACTGAAAAAAAGTTACCTTTGACACAGGAAGACATGTATTATCCACAAAGTCATCATTTTGAAGTTATTCACACCTAAACTTGCATTTTATACAGGATCTTATCCCAAACTATCTGAAATTCCACAACTAAGCTTGTGTGTCAATGGAAACTGGTAATGTCTATGGGTTTTGCTACATTTATAATTGAATTATTAATTTTTATTGTGGTATTACAGAATTCTCTAGATTTTAGATTTAAGTTGTCCATTGTGTCCGTTGCTTAGGATTGTTTTCTAGTCTATGGATAGCATTTTGTTCTCTTATTGGATATTTTGATTCAAAAATTGTTCTTATTCTTAGTAAGACTGGCCATTTATTTTGTCTTCTATTGTGTGTATTTTCTCTAATATGTGTTATAATATGTGTATACCTCCAACTAGGTCCTTCTGTTTTTACCTATTGATGATTTTTATAGCTCTGGATTTATGTTCAGGTTTTTTAAAAATAATTTTACTGGTGGCTCTTGCATCTCTTATAACAATCCATACATCCTTTATGTCAAGCACATTTTTACATGTCGCCATCATCCTTTCAAAACATTTTCTTTCTATTTGAACTCTTGGTATCAGCTCCTCATTTTATTCCTCCCTGCCCCATCCTCCCACTCTCAGAACTCTTGATAAGTGATGGTTATTATTTTCATATCTTACACTGTCCACAGCTTTCTTTAATCCATGTTCTTCTTGTTCATCACCCTGGGTGGGGGGTGTTGTACCTCCATCTTTGCGATAGGTTTCCCATTTCGCCCCCGGCCTTCCCCCCACCATCATGGTAGAGTTACTCCCATTATGGTACCTGAGGGGCTTATCTGTCCTGAATTCCATGTGTCGAGAGCTATTAGAGATCACTGGTACAGATCTCTGTGTCTAGCCGGTACATGCTGTGGTCTAGCCGGATTTGTAACGTAGAACTGGGGTCAGGAAAATGTGTGTGTGCATGCAAAGCATCAAAGAACTAGAGGAATGAACTGGGAGGGAAAGGACATTTATAGAGTTATAAATACAGGTGCATATATAAAAATATATTTATATATAATGATATGGACATAGATCTATGTGCATATATTTATATTATTAAGGTAGCAGATAGATATTGGTTCTCTACTGAAGTATCCCCTCAATAAAATAGCACTTTGTTATAAAAACATGGCATTTTGTGATGCTCACTTTCCTGACACGATCGCTGAAGACAAAATAAGTGCAAAAACAGTGTGATGAATAAAGCAGAGGGTGCCCGGATATTCAAAGATAGAGCATCTGGGGTTTTAAAGGCTTAAAGCCCACATGGAAGAAGCACACCAGCCTGTGTGATCATAAATTGTTGAGAGGATCAGGTATCAGGGATATTTAGACCAAAAACCAACATTAATGGGAATGAGGGAGGTTGGAGTGGAGACTCAAAGCCCATCTGTAGACAATTGGACATTTCCTCACAGAAGGGTCACAAGGAAGAAATGAACCATCCAGTGTACAGTATAGCACCGGTGAAACATACAATATTCTTCTGGTTCTTTAATGTTTTCTCCCACCCACTATGTGTAAGTTGTTTTTGTCTGGTGTTTTTTTTTTATTAAAAAACATTTTATTAGGGGCTCATACAACTCTTATCACAATCCATACATATACATACATCAATTGTATAAAACACATCTGTACATTCTTTGCCCTAATCATTTTTTTATCTTTTTTTAGAATTTTTTTTTTAATTTTAACAAT
Source organism: Tenrec ecaudatus (assembly GCF_050624435.1). Taxonomy (NCBI): domain Eukaryota; kingdom Metazoa; phylum Chordata; class Mammalia; order Afrosoricida; family Tenrecidae; genus Tenrec; species Tenrec ecaudatus. Next base: position 14,306,726 of record NC_134532.1, read on the forward strand.
TTATTAGGGGCTCATACAATCCTTATCACAGTTCATACATATACATACATCAATTGTATAAAGCACATCTGTACAGTCCCTGCCCTAATCATTTTTTTCTCCTCTTTTCTTTTTTTACATTTTATTAGGGACCCATACAACTCTTATCACCATCCATACATATACATACATCAATTGTATAAAGCACATCCATACATTCCCTGCCCCAATCATTCTCAAAGCATTTGCTCTCCACTTAAGCCCCTTGCATCAGGTCCTCTTTTTTTTCCCCTCCCTTCCCTTTCCCCCCTCCCTCATGTGCCCTTGGTAATTTATACCTCGTTATTTTGTCATATCTTGCCCTATCCGGAGTCTCCCTTCCCCCCTTCTCTGCTGTCCCTCTCCCAGGGAAGAGTACACATGTGGATCCTTGTAATCAGTTCCCCCCTTCCAACCCACTCACCCTCCACTCTCCCAGCATCGCCCCTCACACCCTTGGTCCTGAAGGTATCATCCACCCTGGATTCCCTGTACCTCCAGCCCTCATATGTACCAGTGTACAGCCCCTGCCCTATCCAGTCCTGCAAGGTAGAATTCGGATCATGGTAGTTGGGGGGAGGAAGCATCCAGGATCTGGGGGAAAGCTGTGTTCTTCATCGGTACTACCTCGCACCCTAATTAACCCATCTCCTCTCCTAAACCCCTCTATGAGGGGATCTCCATTGGCCGACACTTGGGCCTTGGGTCTCCACTCTGCACTTCCCCCTTCATTTAACATGGTATATATATACATATACACATATATACACACACTTATATCGTTGTTGTTTTTTTTGCATGATGCCTTATACCTGGTCTCTTGGCACCTCGTGATCGCACTGGTCGGTGTGCTTCTTCCATGTGGGCTTTTTTGCTTCTGAGCTAGATGGCCGCTTGTTCACCTTCAAGCCTTTAAGACCCCAGTCACTATCTCTTTTGATAGCCGGGCGCCATCAGCTTTCTTCACCACATTTGCTTATGCACCCATTTGTCTTCAGCGATCCTATCATGGAGGTGTGCAGTCAATGATAGATTTTTTGTTCTTTGATGCCTGGTAACTGATCCCTTTGGGACCACTCGATCACACAGGCTGGTGTGTTCTTCCATGTGGACTTTGTTGCTTCTGAGCTAGATGGCCGCTTGTTTATCTTCAAGCCTTTAAGACCCCAGTCACTATCTCTTTTGATAGCCGGGCACCATCAGCTTTCTTCACCACATTTACTTGTTCACCCTGGTGTTTTTTTTTTTTAATCAATCTTGAGTTTGTTGTTGTTTGTGGGATGAGGTATGCGTCCTGTGTGATTCTTCTGCAGATGGTGGAGATGAAATTTGCAATCACCATTTGTTGAATCGAGAAATTCTTTCCCATTCAATATTTTTTGGCCCTTTGTTCAATGTTTTTATATGTTTTCCAAAGTACCATGCAGTTTTGACTACTGTGGCTGTTTTTGAGGCTGGGTAGTTGGAGGCCTCTTACTTCATTCTTCATTTTTTGCAGTTTATTGCTTATCCTGCATATTTCCCTGTTCATATGATGGTGATAATTACTTTTAACATTTCTGTATAGACTAAAGTTGCTACTTGGTCATTATTTTGTTGTAATTAGAGATTGTTTTCAGTGACATTTATATTTATATGATACTGATCCTTCTTATCCATGAACATGAGCTATTCTTCTATTTGTGTAGGTCTCTTTTGGTTTCTTGTTGTTCTTAGGTGCCATGGAATAGGTTTCTGACTTATAGCAACCCCATGCACAACACAAGGAAACACTATGTAGTCCTGCGCTACCCTCATAATTGTTCTATTGTTTGAGCCCATGCATGCAGCTACTGTGTCTCCATTGTGTTGAAGGTATTCCACTTTTTCACTGACCTTCTTATTTACCAAGCATGATGTTCTGCTTCAGCAACTGTTCTCTGCTGACAACATTTCTTATATGTGTCAGATAAAGTCTTGTCATCCTTCACTCTAAGGAGCATTCTGGCTGCATTGTTCTATAGTTTTGTTTGTACACATATTTTATTTCTCTGGATTGTTTTTATCCTGGGTATTTCATTTTTTGTGTGGCTATTGTAAATGACCATTTTCTTTGTTGCTTTTTTTTCCCCAGTGCTCTCTTCATTGGTTTACAGTAATATTACTATTTTTGTGTTAATCTTATGTTTTGACATATTGTCACACAAACTGTCTCATCTTTGTTCATTTATGCATTGAATATTATGTCTGTGAATAATGAAAAATTTACCTTTTGTTTGCCCAGTTGTATTGTTATGTAATATTTCTCAATAATATTTCCAGCACAAAGGTGAATGAGAGTGGTGATAGGGGACATATTTGTCTGACTCTTGTTTGCAAGGAGAATGCTATTAGTTTTTCCACAATTGAACTCAATGTTTGCAGTAAACCAATGGTACATAACAACGATGAAAATGTTCACAACCAAATGTATATATTAATATTATATATATATATATATATATATATACACTGGTATATATGTGAACATAAATTTCTACAAGGTTACAGAAAACTTTATTAAATAAATGTTTTTAATCTTATCCTTATTCAAGGCCAATATATATGTGAACTAAGGGTCTCTGTCTTTTAATGTACTGTCACAAAACACAGATTTTAAAGATTAAAGAGCAATATGGTCAAATCCAGGACTAACGTGAACCTGATCCAAGCAACCAGTACTACATGGAAAATCTCATATGCGTGGGAAATCTGTACAATGATTAAAGAAGACTGATACAGAGTTTATCCTTATAATTAGGTGTTGGGGGAATATTGAGGATATCAGTGACTACCAGGATAGTGATAAATTTCTGTGTTGGAAGAAGTACCATAAGAACATTTCTTAGAAATTTGAATGTTGACAGTCAGATCAGAAACTGCTCAAGAGAGGAGATGGGTTAATTAGGGAGTGAGGTAGTATCGATGAAGAACACAGCTTTCCCCCGGATCCTGGTTGCTTCCTCCCACCAACTACCATGATCCGAATTCTACCTTGCAGGGCTGGATAGGACAGAGGCTGTACACTGGTGCATATGAGGGTTGGAGGTACAGGGAATCCAGGGTGGATGATACCTTCAGGACCAAGGGTGTGAGGGATGATGCTGGGAGAGTGGAGGGTGAGTGGTTTGGAAAGGGGGAACTGATTACAAGGATCCACATGTGACCTCTTCCCTGGGAGAGGGACAGCAGAGAAGGGGGGAAGGGAGACTCCGGATAGGGCAAGATATGACAAAACAACGATGTATAAATTACCAAGGGCATATGAGGGAGGGGAGAATGGGGAGGGAAGAGGGGAAAAAAAAAGAGGACCTGATGCAAGGGTTTTAAGTGGAGAGCAAATGCCTTGAGAATGATTGGGGCAGGGAATGTATGGATGTGCTTTATACAATTGATGTATGTATATGTATGGATTGTGGTAAGAGTTGTATGAGTCCCTAATAAAATGTAAAAGAAGAAAAAAAAAAAAAGAAACTGCTCAAGATTTCAGGAGGGGCCAGTCCCTGGAGAATGACATTTTGCTTTCTTATTAGAGGATAAACAAGATGGATTGACACTGTAACAATGTGATAAGACATGCCAAATATGATGAAGATTTAGGATCAGGCAGTGTTTTATTCTGATATACATAGAAACACTATAATTAAGAACAAATTCAATGACACATAACTATTTGGTTTGGATTGAAGAAATGTGATTTCCTAACCAGTATAATGTTACCCAAAAAATTATTGCTAGAAAAAGTATGAAAAATGAAGGTTTAAATAATGAACTGAATCACTGTCCTATGATAACTCTCTTTGTCTGAGAATAATCAGGATTTACAAAAGACAAGCACTAATGTTCATGTCTAAGGTTGTTGCTGAGTGTGAACAGTGAAGAGTGAGATAAAAAGGAAAGCTTGGACTTCCTCTGCAGCTGCTCCCTGCAGGCTTCCTTTACTACATGCAAGCTGAGCACCAGCTGCAGGTCCACCCCATTCCTGCTGGGGAGGTTTGTGTCTGGACTCCCTGTGACTTCCACACACTGTGTCCCTTGTACAGTAATACATGGCTGTATCCTCTGCTTTCAGGTCTGTCATTTTTAGAGTGATTGTGTTTGTTGGGTTGTCCCTGGAAATTGTAACTGTTCTTCAACCTGATGGATAGTACCACTGAGTACTCTCCACAGATCATATGCAGAGAGGTAGTTAAAGAATATGGAGGTCAGTGGCTGTGTTAGTCTGGGTACATGTGAGAAACAAATGCACAGAGACTCATGAATAAGAAAACATTCCAACCCAATGCTGCCCAAGCCCACAAGTCCAACATTAGTCCATATGTCTGACACCAATCCACTAAGTCCTCATGATGCCAACTGAATCAGTGAGCGTGTAAGCATCTCAGAGCTGGCAGGGGTCTCCATGTGGCTGCTCCAGCACTCCTCCTTGATGTCTTGCAGGAAGTGAGCCTTGCCAGTTGAAGCAAGGAACTCGCTAAGGCGCTGCTGGTCCAACCATCAGAAAGCAAGAGACCCGAGAACTGGAAAGGCGAGGCTCACAGAGCCATTTACCTCTCCGCCTTTCAATTAAGCTCACATGTGTTTATCAGCCAGGTTGGTGCAATAATTGTTAACTGTCCCAGTGGTAGAGACATTTTCTCTGCAGAAAAAGAAGTAGGTTTTGTTTACAAAAACAAATTCCTCTTAATGCTCCTATGTATTTTCTTCCCTGTGGGTCCCTATTGTCTTTGGATCTTGGGTGATCCCTCAAGCCCAGCCCTCTCCCTCCATTGGGGTTTGTGTCTAGGCTCCGACTGTCTTTCCTTCTGTCTGTGTCTGATTCAGAAATATGTGATCATAACTATAGCTGTCGTAGAGCTAGCAGAGGGAATTTCAGTCCCTGGCATGTCTCTAGAGAAGGATAGTCTGATCTGGAGTGATGTTGGAGGTCCTGCCATCCACTGAACATGTAGGGCACCACTGGATGCCCTGAACTGAATAGGACTTGTATAGTCCATGGGAAGGGGACACAGGACTGGAAGGGAGGTGAGTTCTGTGGATGCAAATTGAGATTCAGAATAAAAGTGTCTGTCTTTCCCTTCCCACACCTGTATCAACATTTACAATTACTAAATGAAAAACAAAAACAAATTTTAATTCAGAGAAATGATTGACTCTCAAATGAGTCTGTGGTGAACAGGGACAAACAGGTGTTGTGAATTATTATAATGAATGAACTTAGGAAAACTCCTGATTGCATGGATGGAGACAGGATGACATGACTTTGGATAGGTGTACTGGTCTTAAGCTCTTTTAGTGTTCTTTGTCTGAAAATATATAACAATAATAATAAAGTTAGATCCTGCGCAGCACAGGTACAGGAGCAGAATTGATTGTAAGGCATAAAGTGATTGAGGAAGCAGATGAGATGAAGAGAATTCAACCTAGACATAGGAATTACCAATGAATATGGGAAGTTTAGGGGATTAAAGGTGAAAAAAGAACAGAAACTAAGTTGAAAATCATCATATTATTACAGGGAGGTTGGCTCATAGTGCTGACAGAAGTGAGGAGATCCACAATTTCCCTGAGGGATACTGATATGGACAAGAACCCCTAGACAAAACAGGAAGCCAGTAGTGATGCTCCACCACTGAGTCTTGTGCTGTGTGGGTCCTGAGAGCCCCCTGCAGCCCAGCCCCTCCCGCTAGGGGACATTCGTGCCTGGGTTAACCTCTAGTTCCACTCACTGTGCGTCTTTTGCAGTCAGACATGGCTGTATCCTCGAATTTCAGGTTGTCCATTTCATATTGCATGTTCTTGCTGTTGTATCGGGAGATGGTGGATTGGCCCTTGAGTCTGTCTGGGATGTCCTACCAACAGTATAAATATATGAAACCCACAGCAGCCCCTTCTCTGGAGGTACGCAGACCCAGTGCATATGACAGTTATAGATAGTGAATACAGAGACTTCAGAGAGGAATCTCAGAGAAACCTCAGTCTCCCTCAGATTCCACCAGCTACGCCTCTCCCTGGACACCTGCAAACGCATCCTGGTAATGGAAACCGTAACCCATATTCCGTCTCTCACTCGTGCCCACTTAAACACACACTTGTTATCCATCAAATCATCTTTTAAAATTCCAATAAGTAATGGTGAGCTCAGTGGAAACTCCATGGTTACTTAATGTGCTAAGTCCTGAATGGGGACAACCGGAAATTCCAGTGCTTGGACACCTCTGGAAGACTTTCAGAGTTGGGGCTGGGTGGTTCTCATCAGCAGGAGGGGCTCTATTTGCATACCCTCTCACAATATATCCATAAGTGAAGTTGAATGACTTCTAAGAGGGTCATTCCAAGTGTATATAAGTATATTCTAGATATCTTGCAGGTCCTATGTGTGTGGTTCATTACACTGAGGCTGCTAAGCTCAAGGTCACTAGTAAGTTTTTTTTCCAATCATTTTATTGGGGGCTCATGCAATTCTTATCACAATCCATACATCCATTCATTGTATCATGCACATTTGTACATTTGTTGCCATCATCATTCTCAAAACATTTGTTTTCTACTTGAGCCCTTAATATCAGCTCCTCATTCCCCCCTCCCTCCCCACCTTCCTCTTGCTCATGAACTCTTTGTAGTTCAGAAATTATTATGTCATACCTTACACTGTTCAACTTCTCCCTTCATCCCCTTTTCTTTTGTCCATCCCCCAGGGAGGAGGTTATATGTAGATCCTTGTGCTCAGTTCCCCCTTTTTGCCCCACCTCCCCATCAATGTCCAGGTATCAACACTCTTAACACTGGTCCTGAAGGGGTCATCTATCTATCCTGGTTTCCCTGTGTTTCCATTTCCTATTTTTACCAATGTACATCCTCTGTTCTTGTCAGATTTGTAAGGTAGAATTGGGATCATGATAGTGGGGGGAGGAAACATTTAAGAACTAGAGGAAAGTTGTATGTTTCATCTTTTCTCCACTGCACCCTGACTGGCTCATCCCCTCCCAACAACCCTTCAGTAAGGGTGTGTCCAATTGCCTAGAGATGGGCTTTGGGTCTCCATTCTGCACTCCCCATCATTTACAATGATAAGAATTTTTTTTCTTTGATGCCTGATAATTGATCCCTTCGAGACCTCGGGGTGACACAGGCTGCTGTGCTTCTTCCATGTCAGCTTTGTTGGTTGTAAGATAGATGGCTGTTTGCTTACCTTCAAGTCTTTAAGACCCAAGATGCTATATCTTCTGATAGCTTGGCACCATCAACTTTCTTCACCACATTTGCTTATGCACACAATTGTCTTAATTGATCGTGTCGGGAAGGTGACCATCATGGAATGCCAGTTTAATATAGCAAAGTGTTTTTTTTTTTTTTTTTGCATTGAGGGTGTACTTGAGTGGAGAGTCTCTGTCTTTTGATGCACTGCTACAAAAGACAGATTTTAAGGATTAAAGCAGATGTCAAATCCAGGACTAAGGTGAATCTGATGCAAGCAATATTAAAGCTACAAATGCTATGAAATAGCTATTCCGGAATAACTTAGGGAAGCAAAAAATCCACATCTGGGCTCACTCCTAACCTGCTCTAGGATCCTGGGCTTGTGCTGTTTATGCTTGATTTCCCTCTTCTGGTCTGAACACCCCCTGCATCTCAGTTCCATCACCTGTTCTTCAGGGAGGTTTGTGTGAGGGCCCACACTGATGTACCCTCACTGTGTCTCTTGCACAGATATACACTACCGCGTCCTCTGTGGTCACAGAGCTCAGTTGCAGGGAGAACGGGTTCTCCGATGTGTCTGGGTTGATGACTAGATGATCATTTAGAGATGGTGCATAATCTGTTTCACTTTGTTCTGTACTAAGTCCTTCCCAGCCACTCAAGGCCTCTTCCAGGGTGCTGCCTGATCGAATCCCAAGTAGCACTGGTGCTGGAAACAGAGTCCCCCATGGTGGTTCAGGTGAGAGTGAGGGTCTGTGAAGGCCTCACTATCTGAGGACCAGACTCCTGTAGCTGCACCAGGGCCAGGTCCCCTGAAGACATAAGAAATAAATATTAAACACCCATCTGTCAGTTAATCTGCTGGGAAGGATTCCATATCCCCCTGACACTGACCCAATGGGAGACTCAGCACCATGAGGATAAAGAGGAAGGAAGCAGACATTTCAGGAGCAAAGTCACCCTGATTCAGCAGTTGCGTGTGTCCCCTGAGGGAGAGGCAGCATTTAAACAGGAAATCACGTGAGCAATTTGCCTATGAGTGTCAATGGCTGGATAAGGTCTGGAGACTGTGAACAGCTCATGGGAACATAGGTCCTACCACTCCAAAAGCTATTTTCTCCAAGACTCGCGCCTGTGCATGTGGGACCAAGACAGTGAGCAGAGATGGAGGTATTTGGACGCCTACACATAGGCTCAGTTTAGTGTCTTCCCAGATGGAAGTGTTTGCTATCTTAAGTTAGCCAGGGTCCAGGTTTATCTGTATTGTTTGATGTGAACATATCCAATTTTCATTCACATTTCTTCTTTCATTTTTTTATTGTGAGATCTGAGAGCTCTTCACACACCAGGAATCCTCTCCACTGAGGACAAATCTTTGAATCAAGCAAGCAAATCAACAAGCCAGCAAATAATATTTGCTCCCAAACCAAACTCAATGTCATCGAGTCTTTTCTGAATCACAGAGACCCTGTATGGTTAATAGAACTGTTCTGTAGGATTTTTGATAGAGTATCACTTTGTATAAATATTCTCTGGGTCAGATAACCTCCTATTCCTGACAAGGACTAACTAGTTATTTTAAATCCATGAAGTTTAATTCAATAACCAGATACTTAATTCAATGTGTCACTCAGGTATGCATACCTCTTTCCTAGGGGTCTGTATTACATGGGACTATGCTGTCATGTTGAGGATTAAGGAGGCCATGAAAATAACCATGGGTCAGGGCTTTCAATCACATTATATGCATGTCAATGCTAGACCGTTGTGAAGGAGGACTGGAGTAGTGCTTCATGGACCTTGATGATAGTGTGGGTGAAGAATATTGAAAATACCAGGCAATGTCATAAAAATAAGCTGATCTGTCTTAAAGGGAAGCACAACCAGAGAAGTTCTTTGGACCAAGATTGGTGATACTTCACCTCACACACTGTGGTCATGCTATGAGGAGAGAGCAGTACCCGGAAAAGACTCCATGCTCAGTAAAGTCGACGGTCAGTGAAAAAGAGGAAGCTCCTCAGTGGCATGGATTGATACAACAGGTGTAGCCATGAGATCAAGCATAGCAAGTGTGATGATGGCACAACATCAGTCCGTGCTCTGTTCTCTTGGTCACAGTGTTGATATAAATTGGAACAATCCCAAAGGTAACTCAGTAAACAAAAATATGTCAAAACACACAGCAGTACTCCTCACAGGCTCTTGTAGAATAACAGTTCTCAGGGAGTGGGGGAGGCAGGGGTAGATGAATATGTAATGTCATGTTGAATAAACACACAGCAAGAGGAAGTGGGTCCCAAGTTACCAATGGGCTGCATAAAAATGAAATGGGGAAGCTTTACTTGGAATAAGCAAGGAGTGAGCCAGAAGAATCCCAGAAGCAAGCTCCTTAAGGAAAAAAAAAATAAAACAGTGAGGAGTGTGGTTTATAGTTTTAGGTATGTACACAACGAAGGAAATTTAGGGGATCATGGGTATGTACCAGTTTCACAGAAACATTCCTGAGTATGCATCAGGGTGGGGTTGTGACTTTTAAAAAGAGATGGGTTTTTCGTAATTCCTCCTTCTAAATGTCTTATGATTTGATGTGGCGATGTTTTTCTGTTCCATGTTAACCTGAACTTGGGACTGTCCTTTATCTGCATGTTTGCCCAATATATTTAGACATAACTGATAGTAGGTTGGTGGAATGGTATACTTTTCTAGAAAGAAATGTGTCAACAGAGTGTCAGGAAGGAAAATACAGAATAAATATCGGCACCATATGAGGTATATATATTTCATTATCGTGCGTCAATATGTCATATCCCAGGGGAGGCTCTTTGGGCAAGTGTGAAATTTACAGAGTTACACAGGGTTAAGCAGGTTGGGCAGTGGACTCATAGAGATTGTCCAATGACTTCATTGTTCTTATTTTGGGATCTGATTCTTCTTAACTAACTTATTGGTAGTAAATACATCCTTGTCACCAAAGATTAGCTACTAGATAAATAAAAATAAAATTTCCTTAAGATGGCAACTCTATTTCCATGTATTGTTGCTTCTCTATTCCTCTCACTCCGTCCCTTCCTCCATCCTTCCCTCATCCCCTTCTTTCTTTCCTTCCTTTCTAGATGTAGCAGTGATTGATAAAAAGCCTTGAGAAAAATGTACATACTATCTCATCTTCCATCATTCCTGTCAAAGAGCAAAAGGGTTTCTGTTAAAAATTAAAGAGTTTATTTTGGTAACCAAACAATCAAGGATTGGCAATAGTACCTCTAAGGGTTCACAGTGAAGAGCAGAGAGAGATAAATGGCTCCATGAGCCTCCCCTTTTGAGTTCTTGGGTCTCTTGCTCTCTGATGGTTGGACCAGGGTGCAGGTGCCTTAGCCAGTTCCCTGCTTCAGCTGGCAAGATTCACTTCCTGAAAGACATCCCTGAGGAGAAGCCATGTGTACCCACCCTGATGCACCCCTGGGTGCTGAAGCAGCTATGTGGAGACCCGTGCCAGCACTGTGATGCTTACACTCTCTCTGATTCGGCTTTCCTCCTGCAGTCAGCATCATTGCGTGTGCTTTGTGAGATGGAGGAGGACTTTGTGGATTAGTGTCCGACATAGGGACAAATGTTGGACTTGTGGGCTTGGACAGCACTGGGTTGGGAAGCTTTCTTATTGTACACTTACCTTTTATATAAAACTCTCTGTTCATATGAGTTTCTGTGAATTTGTTTCTCTAGTTTACCCAGACTTACACAGTATGCTTCCTATATGTCTATGAGGTCAGTAAATTGTGTTATCCAGATTTATTGTCCAATTGATCTTTTGAGTTGTTCTGTAAAACTCAGTGGGGCATATTTAACTCTATTACTGTAAAATTATGTATTTCTCTCTTTAAGTCTATAAGAGTGTGATTAATATATTTTGAGGGTCTGCCATTGAGTGCATATATTTTTTTTCCCTTTGTGCTCTTTCGTACCTTTTATCATATAATGCCCTTGTTTGTTTCCCATTAAGGATTGGGTCTTGAAGTCTATTTTATTTTTATTGCTAGTACTCCATTTTAAAATTGTCACTGGTTAATATTGCTTTTTATTGCCATTTTCTTGATATATTTTCTTCTATCTTTCATTTTTAGGTTATATTTGTCTTTATGTCTCAAATGTGTTTCTTGTAAGCATAGAATTATGGATCAAGTTTCCTTATCCATTGTGCTTCTCTCTGCCACTTGAGAGGTGCATTGAATCCATTTATATTTCATGTCATTATTGATGTGTCTGCATTTATTGCTGTCATTATGCATTGGGTTATCTTTCTGGTTTTATCCCCCCCTTTGTGGAATTACTGATTTCCCCCTCAATTTTTCTGCCCTCAGTTCATTTTATATGTTTTCTCTTAATTTTTGTTTTTTTATTATTTTGTAAGTCTTTATATTCTGCACTTGTTTTTCTTTTGGATTAACTTTTTTTCATTCTTTCCATTTTCCTTGAGAATCTTAATAATTATATGCTTCCAAACGATAATATTGGCATAGAAAACGTTTTTGAGATCATTCTAAGGGATGTTTATTGAATAAATACACATTTGTGAGTGAGTATTCGTTAGAATGAAAAGCTTCAAGATACATTAGAGTGTGTGGAGAAAATATCCACTCAACATGAGAATACATTTTTGCATGAAATGTTTCTAATTTTGACTACAAATGCCACTAGTTAGTATCCTGGAGTGTAAACTGAGAGCTCATCAATACTTATTACTCTGAAGCCTGCCTTTGGATAGATGTTGAAAGACAGACAAAGCCCATTACAATGAAGAGAAGGCAGGTTCCAATGCAGGACGTTTCCCAAAAGTTATTACACATGGTGTCTCTAGAGAGATGTGACAAGGTGGGGAAACCACAGCTTCTGAGAGGAAAGCATCACTGACTTCATTCCCTGGCATCTGCCGAAAACAGGACCTAAAGAACATTCTGAGAAAGTAGCTTTCAATTTCCTCCTCTTGTGACACATTTACTATCTTTTGGAATCAAACTTGTCCTTCGAATGAGTGCCCCCTTCATTTTGATTCCAATGAATGATCTTACTAATGACTCTGCCCACCAAACAGGTCATTGCAGTTCACCTGTTCCGGGTGTCAGGGGTCTCTCTGTGCCTGGAACACTGTTTCTGCATCTAGGGAGACAATGTGTAGCAAGCATCACTAAGGGCACGTCACAAATTTAGCCCTAGAAATCACCACAACTATTTTCTGAGACATAAAAATCATTAGTCATTCACTGCCAAGAGTGCACAGAGAGCTATTCAGAAAGAAACCTTCACAGACCTGACCCTGGGCAGTAGGAGGTCACTGAGCTCAGTATATTTAAAATCATGCATTGAATGCATGAATCTGGACATGACTGTATTTCATTGTCAACAGGTTTTGAGTAACGGATAGGGTGAGAATTACCATGATAACCTGTTTTGAAGAAGGAAAATGACTTCCCCTGGCTGTGACGCTTGCACAGTAATACATGGCCGTGTCCTCAGCAGTCATGGAGTTCAGCTGCAGGGAGAACTGGTTCTTCGATGTGTCTCTGGTGATTGAGAGTCGGCTTTGGTATGACGGGTTAAAATATGTATTACCATTAAAGCATCTGTGTACCAACCACTGCAGCCCCTTCCCCGAGGTCTGGCAGATCCAGCTCCAGCAGTAACCACTATTTGTGATAGAGAAAGCAGAGACAGAGCAGGTGAGGGACAGCTTCTGGGAGGGCTTCTCCAGTCCTGGACCCAACTCCTGAAGTTGCAACTGGGACAGGACACCTGCAAACAAAAACGATGGTTCCTGTCATTCACTTGAAGTCACAGCCATCCCCATAGATTCAAGTCAGATATCTGAATCTCCCACCTTGGAGAACTGTCACCAGGCAAAGGAGAACACACAGCAGTAGCATCTGTAGACCACAGCTCTACTTTTCCAAAAGACCTACAGCCGTGTCTAAAGAGAACTGATAGCTTTCCCAGCCGAAGGGTGAAATTTACCCTAGTGCCTGAAGAATGATTTGCATGTGACAGAGTCTAGTCTTTATAAACAGAAAGTGATAGAGAACAGACAACCCTCTACCTTCTGAGCCCATCTTAGGGTAACTCTTTGTGCGAACTCATATGCCTGTTAGTCTATAATGAGAGAGCACTTGACCTAAGCGGTGAGCATTAAGGGTCAAAGGAAAACCAAGTATTTCTGAGCTCAGTGTGCTCTCCCTCCAGCCCCTCAAGGTCTCTGCCCTGCCTTGGACTCCTGTATGTCCTGTGTCCCAGAGAGTGGACAGACTATCATTTGTTGAAAACATCAGGTGGACACCAGGGTATCGTCAACACCCACAGTCTCCATACATCTTTTTTTTTCCACACCAACACTTCCTTATCAACCTCCTCAAAGTCTTCAGGGGTTTTCTTTGGTCCACTGCCATCACCAACTCCAACACTCCTACAAACAACATGTCTCAAGTTTTGATAACTAAGGCCAGTCTTAATGTAAATAAAGACATTCGGTGGGGGATAAAAAAAAAAGACATTCAAGTGTCATAAGGTCGCAGGGAGGAGGTTTCCAATTGGAGAATGTTGGCCCCAGAATAGAATAGTTTCAACTCTTTAACTTCTAATTGATACAAGACTGTGAGATGAGAGACCCCTGGTTTGCCAGAGCACATCCAAAATTCGGGCAAAACCAGTCAGGGGATCAAGTAGAAACATACAGCAGAGCAGTGAGTGGAAAGTCAAAGCTAACGGGAGCGGGGCGGGGGGGAGCAGAATAAGAATAACAATATTTCAGGTTTGGAACAAAAAGACATCTGCTTGAGGCCCAGCAGGCACCCTGGATTAAAGTATTGTCTATCTAGGAAACTAATCCCTCAAATTTAGGGGATGACCATAGACACTATTTAAAATGTCCCTTTCCCAGGGGACTCTGCTGCATCTAAAATGTGTGCATTTCCAACCAAAGTCAGCTGTTGGGAACCGGACATAATCAGCCTGACAAAACCAATTCCATATTGCCTGCCCGGCAGCCTCAACCTTATCTTGTCCTGACAAACACCAGATGGCCCACCTTTGTTTATTCCAGCACCAGACATTCCAGCCGTAGATTTGTGTCTGTCTGCCCTGTGTGCTCTACACCCCCCGGTCCTCCCTTTTTTTATCTTCCCTTGGAATTCCTTTGTTTGCCTCACCCTTTAAAAAGCTTGTGTAGCAATAAACTGAGACCTTGACAAGAATCTGCTTGGTCTCGCTCCTCTCTCGCCCGTTTCTCTTTCAGGCTGGGTCCCCCTCGGAACTCCTCAAATAACTGAGTCCCGCCAGTCGGGGCAAGTGGCGCCCAACGTGGGGCCCGAGGTGTGGACCCTTGCCGGTTGGACCCCCAGCTCCAGAAGAGCTCCCAGAAGAAGACGCCCGGCCGGGCCCCGATGAAGAGATGAAGAAGAAGTCGTGGACTGTCTTCGCCGCTCACGAAGACTGATCAGCCTCGGTGAGTAGAACTTCGTCCGTCCCATAGAGATGGGCCAAAAACTAACTAAAGAGATGGTCTTTATAAAGGACCTTAAAGTTTCCCTCAGAGAGAGAGGAGTAAGAGTTAAGAAAAAGGATTTGATAAGATTCTTTCTTTTTGTAGACAAAGTCTGTCCATGGTTTATAGTGAATGGGCCTGAAATACATCGTGGGAAATGGCAAAAGGTCGGGAGGGATTTAAATGACAAACTGCATAAAGAAGGACCCGATGCTGTTCCCGCCGCGGTTTTTTCTTATTGGGGATTGATCAGGGACATTGTTGAGGCCGCTTCTAAGGACCCAGATAAGCAACAACTTCTCTCGGTGGCGGAATATTGCCTCCGCCCACTTTCTCGCTCGGCCTCCGTTTCTTCCCTTTGTTCGGATAAAAACCCTTCCAAATCTTCCTCGGTAATCATAGAAGTGCCAGGTTCAGAGAAACCTGACTCAGAAAAGCCCGCTGCGGGGGAGCCTGCCCCCACTACCTCCCATTACCTTCCCCTCCCACAAGAGAAGTTTAGCCTCAAAAATTTGCCTGCTACCTACCCTGTGTTTTCCAAAGCCACTAATGACGAGCCCCTAGACCCAGAGGACGTGGCCACTCTGGAGGAAGAAGCGGCACGTTACCATAACCCTGACTGGCCCCCTGTCCTTTTAGCCAGACCTCCACCTTAAAACAATCAGATGTGCGCCCCCGCTCTCCCAGTCCCCGCCACCTTAATGCCCGCCCTCTCTGAGGCAAAGGCAAAACTTTGCTCCCAAGTCGCTGAATTAAAGGAAGTTTTAAACCTCCAAAAGGATTTCACCCGCCTTTCCGCGGAACTTTCTGTAAGGTTTATTTGGGCGCGAAACAGAACCAGAGATCCAATTAAGAAAGTTTTAGAAGCAGGCTTTATTGAGAAGCTTGCGGGCGGGATCAGCAACTCAGGGCATTGAGTTGAAGCCGCGCAGAGGGAAGTGTGAATGGTGTTTTTATACCCCTTTCTGACAGGCACAGGGGGGAAAAGGGGGATAACTATGCTTACACAAGGGATTGTAAGAAAAGGAAGTAATTGTTAAAATTTTCTGGGAGTTGGGTGGGCGTTGGGCAAACTAGCTGAGCAAGCGTCTAGAAGTTGGGCAAGCTGACTGAGCAAGCGTCCTATTAGTAAAAATATGCTGGTTTTATACAAGGGAGGGGGTGTCGCGCGCTCAGTCTCGCCAGCAAGAAGGACACGCCACAACAGGATTCTTCCACAGGTGTTTAATGCGGGTTCGATTTGCAGATGCGGAAAAAGACCCTGAAGCCCCAAACTACTGCTGCTTATATGCGCTCTATGGGGACGTGCTGTGCATTGATTGGTGCGTTTGCCAGAACCCTTATTAGAATACTCCAGGGTGGAGTTATGACTACGTCATCTAAGCAGTGCGCATGCTCTAAGTGGTTGTTTACCACTTAACTGGGCCACCGCCCTGACTGCCCGGCGCCATCTTGTAATGGCGGCGAGAGCTGCGGCTTCCCACATCTCCTCCTTTCTTATTTATTTTAGGCCTAATCCATCGATCCATCCCGGAGCCTCCAGCAGCCCCAGGAGATCAAGATGGATATAAGAACCCAAATCTGGTCACCCTGATGCGTGCAATGAGCAGAGATCCGCATGGTGCAAGGGCTGGCCAAGATCCAATTTCTGTCACTCTTCCCAGTGCAATGGGGTCTTCCCCTTGGGGTGCGAGAGCTGACAACTTATGGGGGTTAGTTTTCTTTTAACAAAGAAAGCCAAAGATCATGGGAACCACCGCGCTCTATCGCTAAGAGTGCCTGCGCAATGATGACCTTGTCACGCCTTTGCTGAGCTTTAAGTTTGCAGAGCAACCATAGCAACAACACTCCTCCACAGCACATTATTGCAGCAAATGTAAACACCCCCACCCACTCCTTAAAGTAGGAAAATGCAGATGAAAGCCAAGAAGAAAAATTTTCAAGGGTAAGGGGTTCCACACGTGTTCCATTCAATCGGACAACTTGATTCAGGAGGTCTTCTTGCAGCTGGTTCAACTCTTTGGTCCATTGTCCTGTGAGATACTGAGAAATATTAGCACTCAATGCACTAAAATTATCATATAACACTGGAGTGATGCAAAGCGCTGTGGTGGAAGAGACACAGCTTAATTGTACCATAGTGGTAAACTGGTTGATTTGCTGCTGGAGCAAATCTGTTTTTTGATTTAATTAAAAAATGCCAGAGGTTAGATGGGCATCCACACGCTGACATTGCAGTAACGCTTCAGCGGTTTGAGACACAATACTGTTCTTAATCCCCTGTGCTACCGGGGCCCATATCACCATTAGCGTCAATAGTAGCGCTGGATGGATCGCTGTCCTCTTCATTCTTTCTGCTCCCACGATCTTCATCCTCCTTCTTAATTAGTCTCACCAGTCTCTCTGTCACCCAGACGGGGTTTTCTTCTTCCTGTGGAAAAACACAAATTGCTCCCCTGGATCTGATTAATATGGGGTCCGGGCCATACCATTTGTTGTCTAGGACATTTTTCCACCGGGCCATTTCCTTTGGTGGCTTTGGCCATTGCCCGTGTCTGTCTGCAGCTGATTGGCCTTTCTCATCCAAATTTTAAAAAATTAGGGTGAAAAGGCTTAGAGATAAAGCCATTCTAGGGGTAGTGACCGTCACGGTCTCTATTCCTTTTTGCTTTGATATATATTGCTTTAGAGTGCGATGACATCGTTCCACAATTCCTTGCCCTTGGGGATTGTACGGCAAACCCGTGAAGTGCTTCACTTGCATTTGCAAGCAAAACTGTCGGAACTTGGTGGAAGTGTATGCAGGCCCATTATCTGTTTTTAACATGGTGGGCTTGCCCCATGCACTCCAGGCTTCTAAGCAGTGTTGAATTACTTAGCTGGATTTTTCCCCCGTTAGGGGTGTTGCATGTACAATGCCAGAACTGGTGTCCACTGACACATGCACGTACTGCAACTTTCCAAAAGCAGATACGTGGGTAACGTCCATTTGCCAGATGTCGAGAGGACGGATGCCTCGAGGGTTTACCCCGACCGAGGGTTTGGAAATAAATTCTGCACACTTGGCACACTGCAACACAATAGTGCGAGCCTCTGCGCGAGTAATTGGAAACTTAATGCGTAGGGTGGCAGCAGGCACATGATACAGCTCATGAAAGTCTTTAGCAAGTTCAAAGTGGGATTTAGTTATCACAGGGAAAGATCTTGTAGCTTGATCAGCCAAATCATTACCTTTTACCATGGGTCCCGGGAGCAAGCTATGAGCACGTATATGCTGAATATAAAATGGGTGTTTTCGTTGCAAAATACATTTTCTAATTTGAGACAAGATGTCTGCTACCTTGCTGGATTGCTTAATGTAGCCAGCAATTTCCAGCTTAGACACCGCGTTGACTACGTAATGGGAGTCAGGTATGATGGTAATTGGCTCCGTGAATTTCTTAAAAACTTCTAAGACCACCAAACATTCTACTAATTGGGGTGCATCAGCTAAAAATTGTAATGTAGTCACTTGATCGTTTATTACATAACATCCTTTGCCTGTTCTAGAGCCATCTGTATAAATGTCTAAAGCTTCCTTAATGGGGTTATTAACAGTGACACGGGGAAAAATTACTGGATGAGCAGTCATAAATTGCAACAAGGAATGTTTAGGATAATGGTTGTCTATTAGTCCATTAAAACTGCATTTAAAAATTGCCCACTCATCCGTAGTGGCGCACAGTGTAGAAACTTGCTCACTAGTATATGGGACAATGACGCTGCTAGGCTCTCTTCCAAAATGCATAATAGCTGTCTTAACACCCCTTAGGGCCATTGTGGCTACCATAGAAGGGTAGTGTTCAATAGTTTTGGAAGGTGAGGAGTGGGCATGGATCCACAACAAAGGCCCAGTCTGCCACAAGACCGCAGTAGGCGCGCAGGCAGTTTTTAGAATGCACAGCTGAAAAGGAGATTTTATGTCTATTCTATCTAACTGCGCTTCAGAAATGGCCTTTTCAACCTGTTCTAATACTTTCTGGGCTTGAGGAGTGATTTCTCGAGGAGAAGTAATAAGGCTTTCTCCTTCCAAGATATTGAACAATGGCTTAAGGTCAGCAGTGGATACCTTTAAATATGGGCGGAGCCAATTGATATCTCCTAGCAACTTTTGAAAATCATTTAATGTCTTTAACTGATCCTTCCGTATAGTCAATTTTTGAGGCATTATGTGACATGGGCTTATTGTGGCTCCTAAAAACTGTCCAATTGAAGATTGTTGGACCTTATCTGGTGCTATGGCTAACTGATGGGATTCTAATTCCTTAACTACCTCGCTGTATCCCTGCTGCACATCTGGCTCCTCTTCTCCAGTTATTAATATGTCATCCATGTAATGGCAGATTTTTAACTGACCAAATTTTTCTCTGACGGGTGCTAGGGCGTGGTCCACAAATAACTGGCACATAGTAGGACTATTGGCCATTTCTGTGGCAAAACTCGCCACTGAAAGCGTTTGTCAGGTTCTTCATGATTAATGGAGGGTAGGGTAAAGGCAAATCTTTCCTTATCTTTCTTATGCAAAGGGATGGAGAAAAAACAATCCTTAATGTCTATTATAGTGACGGTCCAGCCTTTAGGTATTGCAGATAGCAATGGGAGGCCTTTCTGCACAGGGCCCATGAGTGACATTTGGGCGTTGATGGCTCTTAAATCATGCAACAATCTCCACTTCCCTGATTTTTTCTTAATAACAAATATGGGTGTGTTCCACTGGGACACGGATGGTTCTAAATGTCCTAGTTCTAGCTGTTCCTTAACTAGCCTTTGTGCCGCAATTAATTTTTCTACTGGGAGCGGCCACTGTGGTACCCAAACTGGCTCTGCTGAGAGCCACGGAATGGGTAGCGGCTCCGCAGTGGCCCCTAGGAAAAACCCAGACCTGTGCGATCTTTCTTCACTGCTACCTCTATTGGTCCAGGACGACCCTGCAGGTGTTTCCCAACTCCCTTTCCCGGTACATATCCCATTTTTTTGCATAAGTTCTTGACTTATAGGTGAGTAATCATTGGTTAGTACTAATCCTAGGTCTGTCAACATGTCCCTTCCCCACAAATTTACAGGTAAGGGGAGGACATATGATTGGAACTGGCCTGATTGTCCTTCCTCAGCTTTCCAGTGCAACCGTCTGGTGCTTATCATAGGCATGGATGCATACCCGAGTCCTTGTAGAGACTGTGAAGATTGTGTTACCGGCCAGCAGGAAGGCCACCATTTGGTGGATATAATGCTTTTGTCTGCCCCTGTGTCTAATATACCTTCAAAGGTTTTCCCTTCAATGTCCAATGTCAAAGTTGGGGGTTGATCTAACTGCACTGAGAAAAAGGCCCCAGCTTCTCCTGATGATCCAAAGCTCATTTTTTCTCTACTAACTTTAGTACTTGGGAATAGTGCATGCTTGCTAGACAACACCAAGAGCTGCGCGATACGGTCTCCAGGTGAGATGGCATATATTCCTCGTGGGGAGGAGCACATTGCCTTTACTTGTCCTGTAAAATCCTGATCAATGACTCCTGGGTGCACAATTAAGCCTTTTAAGGTGGTGGAGGACCTACCAAGCAGCAAGCCCACAGTGCCTTCTGGAAGGGGACCATAAAAATCCGTAGGGATGGGCTGGCATCCCTGCTGTGGCGTTAGTACTGCTCTGGTGGTGGCACTGAGGTCCACCCCTGCGGATCCCGCAGTGGCCCTTTTGGGAGTGGCCTCCCCAGTGGGCGGAGGCCGTCCTCCTGGATTGCCCCATACATTTGCGGGCCCTGGGGACGAGGGCCCCGCTTCCCGTGTTTTGGCTCCTAGTCATTTTGCTCTAGGGGGCGCCCCTTGCTATCTTTCACAGATCTGCATTCGTTGGCCCAATGTCTACCCTTACCACACCGAGGGCAAACTCCCGGGGTCCTTTTGGTCCCTATCCTAGTTTGACTCGCGGTGCCAGTAGGGCAATGTTTTTTAATGTGTCCTTCCTTACCAAACTGAAAGCATTTTAGGGGCCTCTTTTTAGGGCCGCCAATACTGCAGCAGCCAATCCTGCATTTGTCAAAGGACCGCCAACTTCCCTGCAAGCCTTCATCCATGCATGCAGTCCTTTGGACTTCCAGGGCGTTATAACTGTTCTACATTCTTTAGTACACTGCTCAAAAACTAACTGCTCAATGAGAGGCATGGCTGTGTCCTGATCTCCAAAGATTTTTCCTGCCGCTTCCAACATACGGGCGACAAAATCTGAGAAAGGCTCAGTAGGTCCCTGTATAATTTTATTTAAGTTACCTCTAACCTCTCCTTTATTAGGCAAGGTCCTCCATGCCTTGCTCGTGGCAGTATTTATTTGTTGATATACCTGTATTGGGAAGGCTGTTTGATTGTTAACCCATCTTCCTTGACCTGTCAGCATTTCAAAATTCCATGCGGGTTGCCCCGCCGTGACTTTCCCTAGCCTGAGCCATTAATAGGTCCTGCCACAAGGATTTCCACTCCAAATACTGTCCTGTTGTCAAGACTGCTTTTGTAACAAAAGTCCAATCAGCAGGTGTCATAGCATTGCCTGTAAGTCTCTCAATCAGGGACTGAGTATAATTTGCATTGACACCATAAGATCTTACTGCTTCAGCTAAGTCCTTCACTTGCCTATGCTCTAAAGGCGTATGATAACGAGCATTATTCTGGTCCTCAAATACTGGGTACATTTGTTGTATTGCTCTGCGGGTACCGGGTGGGCAAAAGGAGTATCCACACCCTTTCGGCCTGTTCTCGCTATAAGGGGGTGGCGCGGACGGGCTCACAGCGGTTACTTGAAAAGCATTATACCGTCCCTCCTCGTAGCGAGCGGCTGCCTCCTCTAACTGTTCCTCTTCTTCCTCTGATAACTCAAGAAGCTCTAGTTCTTGCCACGGGTAGAAGGGCTCCGAATGGCGGGCACGGCTCCTCTTCTGTTGATCAACTTCCTCTTTTAATTTTAACTGCGCAGCCTCCTCATTTTTAACAGCTTTGTGCTGCTTCCTACGAGCTCCTTGTTCTTCCTCCCGCTCTGTTTCTGACATGCTCTCCTGAACATCTTCTAAAGCCTGCTGCCCTTGGCGCAATGACTGCTCACACTCTTTGTCCTCAATGCATGCTTTCACTAGCTTCCAAATGGGTCTAATCCCCGGCTTCAGCCGTCCGGCTTCAGCGGCTCGGTCTATGTCTCGCCCTAGCTTATTCCAGCTCGCGGATGTTAGCGAGCCTGTGGAAACAAACCATGGTGCTATCTCATCTATGTTTTTTACAAATTTACACAGTGTCTGTTCTGAAATTTTTAATCCTCTCTTTCTCAATAGGGCATCGAGAGCCGTAACCATAGTCTTTATTGCCGCGTTCCCCATGTTGCCTGCTTATGTATACAAGGACTTAACACACGGGCACGCACGGGTTTATCTACACCCGATTTATGCGCGATAAAGAAAAGGCGGCTGGCTGTTCGCCGTTAAAACCAAAAGCGGAAGTATTCACACGCCGACACTCAAGCACCAGCAAGCGGCTTAACAATCATTCAGGCTCATGTCTCTCAGAACTTACCGTTTCTTCCCACGCCATGCGGTTCTGAATCCTCCCTGATGACAGGGGGTCTCCGCTCGTGCCGGAGGTGGTCGTTCCGAGTTTCGGCACCACTTGTCGCGCACTCAGTCTCGCCAGCAAGAAGGACGCGCCACAACAGGATTCTTCCACAGGCGGTTAATGCGGGTTCGATTTGCAGATGCGGAAAAAGACCTTGAAGCCCCAAACTACTGCTGCTTATATGCGCTCTATGGGGACGTGCTGTGCATTGATTGGTGCGTTCGCCAAAACCCTTATTAGCATACTCCAGGGTGGAGTTATGACTAAGTCATCTAAGCAGTGCGCATGCTCTAAGTGGTTGTTTACCACTTAACTGGGCCACCGCCCTGACTGCCCGGCGCCATCTTGTAATGGCGGCGAGAGCTGCGGCTTCCCACAAGGGGGGGTAGGTACAGGGTAAGTTTCAAGAACTTAACATAGTTCCAAAATCAAAATGGAGTTACTTGTGCTAAGATCCTTCATCCCAGACTCCACCCTATAGGGAAAATGGACGATGTTGTCTTTCCGTAACTGCTTCATGCTGACCATGGACGACGATTTAAGGGGGAGGGGGGCTTTGTAAGGCGGAGTCCTGGGATTCTAGGGTCGACGCACGATGGGGGAATTCATATCGAGGCTCCCAGAGAGTTTCATATTGGGGTTCATGCGGCTGCAACATCATTTGGTGAACTGCAGCTTGGGTGATGTTGCGGAGCCTGTTTTGGAAAAACTGGATAAAACAAGGAGCAATTAAAAATAAAAGTGTAATTAAAATTATGGGTCCTATTATGGGGGCTAAAAAGGAGTACAGAGAAGTGCTACACCAGGGAATAGTTCCATCTGTTGTTGGCCTGGTGCTCTGTAACTCACGGCTTAGTTTGTTAAGGATCTGGATATTGGTTTTCACAATTCCCGACTCATTGATGTAATAACAGCATTCCTCCTGGAGGAAGAGGCAGGTTCCTCCCTTTTCTGCCGTGATGAGGTCTAGAGCGCGACGGCTCTGTAAGGTAACTTGAGCAATAGAGGTTATTTGTTTTTGTAAGGAGTCTAAAGATTCTGCGGAGATATCGAATGTTGATTGGAAGCGTTCAGCTAACTGATTGGTTGTGGTGATGGCGTGTCCCAAGGTGCCACCACTCAGTCCCACCGCGACTGCTGAGTAAGCTTAGGGAAAGGCCTACAATAACCGGGAGAAAAACTGCTTTTTTACTGCGGTGACTATGTGTCTGGGTGTGTTTGTTCTGGAATTTAGCTGGGGTGTAGACAGTGAGCTGCGGAACTAGAGTGACAGGTAGGCACAAGAAGGCAGACCTGCTACTGATGTTAAGAAGTTTGGTGAGTGTATAATTGCACCAGAAGAAAAATTCTGCTGGTGCTGTTATTGGCTGGGAGGATGGCATTGTGGTGTTGCACAGTTGAGTGGATGCATTTGAGTAGCAAAACGGCACCTGTGCGTACCCTGGTGTGAAGTACAGAGGGACATTGGGGATAATTATGGGTTGCATGGTGGAGACCTTAAGTGCAGATGACCAGCTGGGAACTGGGACTACTGCTAGAGGAGGGCATTCCAGGGCTGCACACATGAGGCAGGTGGAAAGGTTGCCTAATTTAGCAAGGTTGGTGATGGCCAGTCCCTGCTGTAGCAGGGCGATCCAGGAGAAGAGAGACTTGGAAGGTATAGAAATTTGGTTAATGAGTTGATGTTTTGGGATCTGAATATTACGGTGGATGGTGTATTGGACCTGGGCTAACAACCTTTATATGAACAGTTTAGCATTAGGATATGTGCTGTGGGAGTTAAAATACCAGCCTCCTTTGACTGGTTTGGTCTATCTGTTGTTGTACGGGTCAGGGATGGTTAAGGGGAATTGTATTCCTGACCATAAGAACAGGTGGGATTTGGTTACAGGGTAGGGGCGAGCATGGTGAATATTGCAGGACCTTCAGGGGCATCCTGTGTTTTGTTTTATCCATTTTTGTGCACAAGCGGGGTTAGAGGTTTGGTCATATAGAAAACAAACGATGGGGGAAGTTGGTTTTGGGAGAAGGTGCGCATTCAGGGAGTTGGAACTGTGTTTGAACAAGGTGAAATTAAGGTAGACTGGACCAGAATAACTAGTGACCAGGCAATCAGCTGTGGCTAGGAGATAACTTTTTCCTGTTAGTAGGTGATGCTGGTGATATTGGGGGTTAGTTACATTTTCAGTGAGGAAAAAACCTCCAGGCGAAAGGGGAAGTTAATGCTAGGCTTAGCTGGCTGGTTTGGTGAGGCGAGTGAGGTGGAGAGACATAGGACCAGTAGACTGAACAGACCACTGGGGATCATGATTAACTTCGGTTACCGGTTTGACTCTGGAGAGGTATATCCAAGAGTGTAGACCTACTACTTTGACAGCCGAGAGAGTGGTGAGAATGACAGTGTACAGACCTTCCCACTGGGGTGCCAAAGGTTTGGGTGTTAAAGATTTAATACGGTGTCTCCAGGGTGTACTGACTTTGGGAGGTTGGGAGAGGCTGCAGAAGGTTCAGGGATAACGGAGTTAACGTGTTGTCTAAGGAGGTTGCGGAGTAACGAAAAATATGGTAAATATGAGGCTAATGGAGGGCTGTCACTGGGAGGGAAAGGGGAGAAAAGGAAGGGTCGCCTATAAAGTATTTCAAATGGACTGAGGCTGGACAGCTCCGGGGGGAAGGGGGAGGGCGTGCGCAAATGGGTAAGAGCAAAAGGTAATAGCTTGCATAGTGTAATAATAACATCCTGATAAAATTGCTTTACGCACAAACAATTTCTTGGGACTAATCTTTTTTTAACACTTTCCTCCCTTCAAACGTCCCTCCGAGAAACTATTTTTTGTTCACCTTGCCAGGCAGCACACCCTTGCGGGTCCGCTAAAGAGCATGTCCCTAAAACAAAGAAGGCCAAACCTGCCCAGCTCTTGCTCCTCGCTCTCACCCGCTCCACCAGGTCCTCCCCGAGGTCCACTCCTGATAAACCTCAGGCAGAGTCCGTCGGCTCCCCGCCCATGGGCTCTGGTAATGAGAACGGGGAGGCAAAAAACGATAACGCGTTGGGGTCTGAGAACGAAAACGAAAGCGGGAGCGAAGACGAGGAGCCGCCCGTACAGGGGACTGGCTCTAAAACTCGAGAATTCCGTAAGATCTACCTTAAAAACTTAAAGGAACTCAACACCGCAGTCCGAACTTACGGAGCCAATGCCCCTTACACCTTAAGTGTTTTGGACGCCGTCTCCCGCAGGGGCCATATGCTTCCCGCCGAGTGGACGCTAGTAGTGCAGGCTGTTTTGACTCGAGCCCAGTTTTTAACTTGGAAAGCCGATTTTTTTGATAGATGTCAGTCTATTGCCGCCACCAACCTCAAATCCCCTCGATCACCTTCGGCTGCTTGGACCTTTAAAAAACTTAGTGGGCAGGGCAAGTATGCTGCTGAAACACGCCAGCAACGCTTCCCAATCGGTCTCTTAGCCCAAACTGCTAATGCCGCCCTTGGCGCTTGGCAAGCGCTTCCCACTTCTGGTTCGGCCATTATCCCCCTCACTAAAATAACTCAAGGGCTGCAGGAGCCATACAATGAGTTCATTAGCCGCCTTTTGGAAGGGGCCGAACGGACCCTCGGCCATGAGGCTGCTAGTGATAAGCTCATTAAACAGCTGGCCTATGAAAATGCTAATTTCTCCTGCAGGGCGATTATGCGCGGCAAGGCTAGAGATAAGACCCTTGAGGAAATGTTATGCTTGTGCCAGGATGTCGACCCTTTTTCCGCTAAGGTTTCCGGCCATTCATCTTGCAGTGGGCGCCGCCTTGCAGGTCAATAATTCTTCGAAAAATTGTTTTAAGTGCGGCCAACCGGGACACTTCGCCCGGCAGTGCCCTGTCACTGCCCTCTTCTTCACTAAAATTACCTCCCCTGCGGAATCGAGCGCCCGCCCCGCCATCCCCGCTACCCCTCCACAATCCTGAGACAAGAAGAACTAGATGGTGCCCAGCTTCCACTGCTAATTACTCTAAAGGGATCACAAAAGAAGGTCCTGATTCGATTGGGAGAAGAAACTGGAACAAACCAAAATCATAAATTAAATCATGCTTACTGGTCTGATGTAGACTTGGAATCCCGAGATTATGGCTTCTAGTGACTCTTCACTCTTGGACCTGTACTCACTCCTCTGACTCAGATTTCAGCCCAACAATATACAGGCTTGGAGGGTAAGAATTACATCTGAGAGGTATACACTCCTTAGAAAAATCAATGATACTAAATCAAAAGGACAGCATTTGCTTATGGATAAGAACTATTGAAATTAAGAAGGAATAGGAAAGAAGGATGAATAATATAAAAACACAAGGAGGATTGAAGTGGGAAGAATGCTGGTATGTCTTGGGAATTTCAATTAATGTATGAATTGAATGGAATCCAATTTACTCTGTAAAGTTTTAAAATCATAAAAAAGTTTTTAAAAAAAATGAAGAGCTCATGTGTCATCAATGATTTCTTGTAGGATAGTTATCAGTAGCTGTAATGGGTTTGGGTAACAGACTTTTACCTGCGTTTCTAAGCTTTCTTGACATAAATCTACAAAATTTAAAAATAAAAATTCAGTTAAGATGGGAAACTCTCCACAGGAAGTCATGTTACATCACACACCAGTGATCTCACGCAGAAGGAAAGCTCTGGCTGTATAGTGACTTTGCAAATACCCTCCTTGGTTTCTCTCAGTGTCAGTAAACTACATTAGGATTTTAACCACTAAGCCCACTGCACTTGGAAAAAGTAGCAGAAAGGGCACAAGCTCAAGGAAGTATAATCTACAGACATAGTTATTTATATAGATTTTGATATTGAGATATATGCCACAATAAAATACTGGTAAAAAAAATCTGGCTCAAAGACAATAAAGATATTTCACAGGATTTAGGTTGCATTCTTTACAAAGGAAAGGGGAAGTATTTAGATCAGGCTATTTGGAGTGCCTGCTCTACCTGAACTTTGCACATACTTTACGGCCACTGTAGTCAAAAGAGTGGTACTGGCATAATGACAGATAATCAGACCAATGGAAAAGAGCTGAAGAGCCAGAAATAAAAACATCAGCATACAGGCAACTGATCTTTGATAAGGGCCTCCCAAATATTAAATGGGAAGCAGATGCCATCTTCAATAAATGATGTCAGAAAAATAGATATGTACCTGCAGAAAAATGAAGCAAGAACCTTACCTCACTTTGTACTTTTTTCTTTTGAATTCGTTTTTTTGAGAATTTTTTAATAATTATTTGTCTCCTAACAACAGTATTGGCATAGACAATATTTTCTAGGGTGTTCTAAGAGGAAATTATTGCACAATGTGCAGTAGTGAGTATACATTAGAATGAAAAAATTGAAGATATATCTGAGGGTGTGGACAAAATTTGAGACTCAATGTGATCTTTTTTTACTGCATTAAATATTTCTAACTTTGACAACAAATGACAGTAGGTAGTATCTGAATTGTAAACTGAGGTCTGAACAATACATAGTGCTCTGAAATCTGCCTGGTGAAAGATAGACAAAACCTATTCCAATGAAAAGAAGGCATGGTCAGATGCATGAAGTTTCCCTAGAGTCTATGCAAGGTGGTCCCTGGAGAAGTGCTGACAAGGTGGGGAAACCACAATTTCTGAGAGGAAAGCCTCACTGCCTTCATTCCTTGCCTCGGCTGAAATGGAGTTTGTGTCTGTGTTCACACTGACTTCCCAGCACTGTAACTTGCTCAGTAATACATAGCTGTGCCCTCAGGATTCACAGAGCTCAGTTTTAAATAAATGTGGTTCTGGGAGGTGTCCCTGGTGATGCTGACTCAGTACTGGAGAGCTGGATTATATTTTGTGCCCCCATTATCCCATATTACCCCAATCCACTCCTGACCCTTTACTGGAGCCTTTCCAGGTTACATGTTATCTGGTTAAAGAGAATCTAGAGACAGCACAAGTGAGAGACAGGGTCTGTGAGGGCCTCACTAGTCCAGGGCCTGACTCTTGTAGCTGCACCTGGGCCTATACAGCTGGGGATAGAGAGAAACACAGTGAGTCATGTGCGCGGATGCTGCACTCCCAGACTTCATGTCTGACTCCCTGAACCACTCACCACCCTGAGTTACCAGAAAGAGGAAAACCCACACTTTCTTCGTGTTCATGTGGACAAGATTCGTGACACCCAGAAAATGCTCTCCGGGTGAGAAGGAATATGAATTTAAGTCCATGCATGCTGTGCTTTCATTTGGGTTCTTGTCAGGCATTTGCGTGTGGGAGGTGCATGGTATGTAAAGGTGGAAAGGACTGAATGGGGCCCCTGCCTCTGGGACTCACACTAGAAAAGTGATGCTGGTGGAGTCCTTGGGAGAACACAGCCCTCTCTTTGAGGTCTTCCCTCTACCAATCATGCGGACAGCTGTGCAGATTTTAAGTTTAATGTAGCTTTACATCCATTACCATCAGAAGTACACAGATGATCTGGTGAAATTAAAGACAGTCTCTATCCTTACCACGCAATGGAATCAAGACTAGGCCTACCTGAATCTTGTCATTCCTTTGACCATGTAGGGAAACAAGTATATGTCATCCCTAAAACTCCTTTCCCCTGTAACATTTCAGAATATTTGGGAAAGGATAAAAGATACTTTTATATTCTATATTTAATACTGGAATAAAAGTGTTTCCTAACAACAAGGTTATTTGTGAGGTTACAGGAAACCACAGAAATCATAAGAAGGTCGTTTTTCTTCACATGGATTAGTACCCTATGTAGGTGATGGGTATTCTGAGCTCCCTGCTGACAGCAACCCATCACATACAGGAGAGGTGTTTCCTGGGCTTACACTGTCTTCCAACTTCTGTGGGGCACACAGTAACATTTTCTCTGGTCATAAGCATTCAGACTATTGGTCAGGAGTGTTACCTGGAGTTGTCTCTGCAGATTTCAAAACACGGGCAGTGGAGCTCCCATAGTGGTCAGCACAGCAGCTCTAACTGCAGTCTGTATCCAGGCTCCTGTGGGGCCTTAGCACCCCTGCAAGTCAACTTTCTCCCTGAGGTTATTATTATTATTTTTAAACATTTTATTAGGGGCTCATACAATTCTTATCACAATCCATACATATACATGCATCAGTTGTATAAAGGACATCTGTACATTCTTTGCCCTAATCATTTTCAAAGCATTTGCTCTCCGCTTAAGTCCTTTGCTTCAGGTCTTTTATTTTTCCCCTCCCTCCCAGCTACCCCCTCCCTCAGGGGCCCTTGATAATTTATAGATTATTATTTTGTCATACCCTATCCGGCATCTCCCTTCACCCCCTTTTCTGTTGTCCGTCCATCAGGGAGGAGGTCACATGTAGATCCTTGTCATCAGTTTCCCTTTTCCAACCCACTCTCCCTCTACTCTCCCAGTATCGACCCTCACACCCTTGGTCCTAAAGGTATCATCCACCCTGGATTCCCTGTTTCTCCGGCTACTTTATGCACCAGTGTACAACCTCTGCTCTATCCAGACTTGCAAGGTAGAATTCGGTTCATGGTAGTTGGGGGATGGGGGGTGGAGAGAAAGCATTTAGGAACTAGAGGAAAGCTGAATTCTCATCGGTGCTACATCGCACCCTGACTGACTCATCTCCTCCTCTAGACCCCTCTGCAAGGTGATCTCCCCTGGCCGACAAATGGTCTTTGGGTCTCCACTCTGACTTGCCCCTTCATTTACTATGGTATGTATGTGTGTGTGTGTATATATATATTTGGGGGGGGGGGATGATGCCTTATACCTGGTCCCTTTGGCACCTCATTACTGCACAGGCTGGTGTGCTTCTTCCATGTGGGCTTTTTTGCTTCTCAGCTATATGTCTGTTTATCTTCAAGCCTTTAAGTAGCAGAAAGGGCACAGCTCAAGTTTGCAGCCATCAGGTCTTCTTGGTGGGAACTAGATCTCCTGGGAAAGAGCTGGACCAGTGCCATGAACTGCAAATCCTCTGTTCAAGGTAAGTATAGTGGAGGTCATTTGGCCAGAGGGCACTTCCTGACCTCCTGGTAGCTGGGATCCATTGGTGGGGGCAAAGCGGACAGGATGCTGAGTGGTAGCAATATGGATCTGGGGTGAGGTCCCCTGGAAAGGGTGGTGGCCCTCTCAAAGGGGTGAGGCTTAGTGATGGTAGGGGGTGGGCAGCACTGAAGAGGGGGGATGGAACAGTCAATTTTGGGTGAACTTAAGTGTGTGTCTGTTGGGGTATAGGAAAGGGGAGCTGACAGCCAAGTGGAGGAAGGAGGGACTGCAGGTGCTCTTGGGATCAACAGGTAGGAAGGGTATTTCATGACTTGCACTGGGATAGCAGAGCTGACCTAGGGCTCTGGGGTTACCTGGGAAGCCAGGCCAGATGTCACAGAACAGTGGGAAACTGAATCCTGACTCTCGGAGTACAAGTCATGCTGCAGAGCTGCATCTGTGAAATCCCCAAATGGGAACTCCACTGGGGGAACTGGATACTACCCCAGAATCTGTAACCTGAGGATTTAAGCTGGAAAACACATGATGTCTGGGGTTGAAGAAAACAGCTGTACCAAGAGCTCTGTACTATTGGTTGTCAAACAAACAAGTCTTGGTACAGCGAGTGTGCTGTGTGAAGACAAGTATTATCTTGGCAACCCTGTGATGGCTGTCCTGTTGCCGTCTGCTTATACTCATCTACATTAGACTGTGTCTCAGAGGTGTGCCGCCATTGGAGCTCACCGTGTTGAAGCAGTGTGATTTATTTTATTATTTTTCAGAAAATGAAACCTAGGGATGTTGAGCCAGAAGGGAAATAAAGTATAACAAGAGTTTAGGGTGCTCGAAGGGGGGAGGATCAAAAGGGAAAGGATTTCAAGAAGTCTAGGAAGGAGCCCTATCATTTGGAAAACATGTAGGAGTATGCAAGAAATTGCACAATTGGTTTTGACAGAATTGAACTATGGAACAATATGACCTGTGCAGTGGTTCCCAAGTTAAATCATTTTAATTTTATCAAATAAAAGGAAATAAAAGAATAAATCAAGGAATGGGTTTGGAGCTTGCACTAAATCCTATCCCCAATTTAAGAACAATCCGTTCTTACATCATGGCCCTGCTTGATCTTCAGCTTAATGAAATGATCTCTTGATATAAGAGTGCTACGGAAAAGTGGTGAAGAAACCAGATGGTGCCTGACTATCAATCAAAACAGTGTCTGCGGACTTAAAAGCTTGTATTCAAACAAGCAGCCATCTAAGCAAGGAGTCCTCTAACTCCACACGGAGAAAGCACAGCAGCTCGTGTGACCCAAAGATGGCAATTACAAACCATCAGTACAGTGAGGAGAAGAGCATCAGAGCACACATTGTGAACACCCAATTTGGGGAGGCCTTTGGGGATGGTGAGAGCCCCACACCCATCTGCAGAGCATCTGGTCAGACGGAGCCACTGGCAGATGGCTCTAGTCACAGGCAAGAGTCTCCATCAACCTTACTATCAGACAGAGACCATGGTCATCCTGATTATGCAAGGTTGAATTCAACACTCGGCCAGGGGACCACCAAAAGACGAGACTTGAATTTGTTCTGGGCGCAAGCATTTCTTACCAGTTCTGTGACAGAAACCTCTTCCCTGGCTTTTTGAATATTTTTGGTGGTCTTTTCCTTCTTACACATTGTTTGTATGTTTGTCGTTATACTATTATGTTTTTACCCTTACCACCTTAGCGCATTTTTGTTTGTTTGTTTTTGTTGGGTCTCCCAGCAGTGAAGTACAGGTAGAGCGGATGCATGTTGATAATAACGTCTATAAGGGTCTATAGGAATAGGTAGGGGAAGATCGGGAGGGAAGCGGGATTTGGGGAGTAACTAATGAAGATGGGAGGGGGTGGGAGCACTAGGACAGATTGTGATTGCATAAACCATCTTAGAGGCAATTTACCTGTGGCGGGGCAGGGGACGATGCTCTAAAATTGATGTGGGGCCGATTGTAAAATTCTCCATGACAGGATTTTTGAGTAAATAAATTATAAACAACGTGAACCATTAACATCTTAATGAAGATGTTATAAATGATATCATAAGTGATGTCACAGATGAAAGGGCATAAATAAGAATGCCATGAAGAAAATTCTGTGGAGACCAAGATAATGGAAAAATAGAACAATTCCTGACAATAATATTAAATACGGTTAAACAAAATACCAAAAACACAGAAAACAAACTACTGGAGAAACGCAACCAAAATAAGATACAAATTGGAAACACAATTCCATAACCCACTGGCAGCAAGTGAACCCACACTCACAGTGACCCTCTAGGACTGAGGAGACTGCTCCTTAGGGTTGTTTCAAGCTGCCAGAAATCTTTTGCTTTCATTCAGAAATTGACACATTTTCCTATGAAATATGTATTATAAAATATATAAATTTTGAACTCCCTTATGAACGTGCAACTGTATTTTATAAAAGTAATTTTTAAATATTTTCAAAATAAAAATATTCTAAAACATTTGTTTATCTATTAAGATCCTTTAATATTGTCTTAAAAACATTTTATGAGCATTTATTTCAAACATCATACTATTCTATAGTTCAATCATATTAAGCAGTGTTGTACAATCGTTACCACAATCCGTTTCAAAACACTGTTCATTTTGAAATCTTTTATGTTAACTTCCCTTTACCTGCCACATCCCCTGCCATAGCCCCCACAACCCTTATTCTCATTATTGTCTCTGTAGATTCACCCATCCTGGGGTTCAAAAATTTTTAAATATAAAAAAAGACCTAACCAGGAGTCAAAAAGATTACCAACAATGACAAAATACAGTATCAATAAACCTATCTCTGGAAAAAAAACCCACTGAAAATATTAAAAACCAAATCAAGCACAAAGGGTATCAAAAGGGAGATCAAATGATAACGTTTTAATCATTCAAGTCAGATTTGCCATTTTAATTTAGTCCCTTCTCCAGTGTTCTCAGTCTGAGCACCAGGTTGTTCCCATTCCTCAATTATGGTTAGAGGGAAGTTTCTGGAGACTTATAAACCGTGTAAATCCTGTAAGTGTTTTGAGTTTTCACTGTCACCCACAGCTTTCTGCACACCAGAATCTCCCAATTTAAGCCATGTTATTCTTCCCCCCTTCAGAGTTTAATGATAAAATTTACAATCCTGGGACATCTTTTTAGAGCCTTATAGCTCTCCCTTGGATTGTATGTGATTTTGAACTACTATTCTTGTACTTAGCATTCCAATGTAGCATCCACTATGGTATCAGGGAGAGTATATTTATATATCATCTTTATTTATCATTTTATTACTTATTTATTACACTTTTTTCCTAATTTTTGATAGTCATATAGTTAAATTTAATAAGAATGGTATATGTATTGAATTTTATATATTAAATAATTTATCACTTTCGAATATAAAAAGCTATCATATATAGTTATTTTTGTTAATTACTGGGCTAACCAGAATTAGTCTAAATGTTCTGTACCTCACTTCATCAGGGATGTTGCTGGGAGCTTTTGAGTCAGTTTTACTCACCATAACTGTGCACCAGAGAAGAAACACATGAACTGCCAAGTCTTGAACCATCCTCACTTGCTCCTGAGTTTGAGACCATGTTTGCAGCCACTCTGTCTGTGCATCTAACTGAGCATTTTCCTCTGTTTTGCTGACACTCTACTAAACAGGATGTTCTTCTCTCGGGACTGGTTCCCCAATAACATGTTCAAAATATGTGAGAAGTCTCACTATTCTCAATTCTGAAGAGAATTCTTAGATATTAGTCTGGAATTTCCTCCTCTCGTGACACATTTGCTATTTTTAAAATCAAAAGTGTCCTTCCAAAGAATGTGGACTCTTTATGACTCCAAAGAGGAGTCTCACAAAGGACTCCGCCAAGCAGATAGGCCACTCCAGTGCACCTGTTCCCGCTGTCAAGGGTCTCCATATGCTTTGTTTCTGCATCAAGGGAGACAATGGGTAGCAAGCATCCCTGAAGACAAGTCACAAGTTCAGGCCCAGAAGTCACCACAATTATTTTCTCAGACCTAGAGATCTTTAGTCAATCACTACCCACAGCCCACAGGGAGCAATGCAGAGAGACATCTCCAGAGACCTGACCCTTCAACAAACTTAGATTAAGAGACAGAATGAGAATGATAATGTTAACCTGCTTGTCAAGAAAGAAAAAGATCGTTGATGACAATGAAGGATCAGAATCAGGTTTAATATTTGTACTGCTACAGAAAATGCTAATACCTTATTTCAAGCCTTCAGTGAGGAGAGAATTTAGAGAAAAAGAAAAGCCATCCTTGGGGATGCTGAGAGCTAAGAGAGGAAATTCAACAGGAAATCCTCCGTGTCATCCATCTGGGCTTGTCTAGGGCTGGGTGTCTGTGCTTTGAGGGTCCTGCATGCCCCCTCCTGCCCACTGTCTTCCCTGCAGGGGTGGTTTGTGTCTGGGCTCACACTGACTCCCCCTCACTGTGCTGCCTGCACAGTAATACATGGCTGTGTCCTCAGCAGTCACGGAGCTCAGCTGCAAGGAGAACTGATTCTTCGATGTGTATCTGGTGATGGAGAGTTGGCTTTGGAAGGACGGCTTATAATATGTGTCACCATCATACCATATGTTTCTCATCCACTGAAGCCCCTTCCCCGAGGTCTTGTGGATCCAGTTCCAGCTGTAACCAATACTTGTGATGGAGAAACCAGAAATAGTGCAGGTGAGGGACCGCTTCTGGGAAGGCTTCACCAATCCTGGACCTGACTCCTGAAGCTGCACTGGGACAGGACTCCTGCAAGCAAACACAGATGGTCCCTGTCAGTCACTTGAGGTCAAAAACATCCCCATAGACCCAGGTCAGATATCTGAATCTCCTGCCTTGGGGGACTGTCACCAGGCACAGAAGAACACACAGCAATAGTATCTTCAGACCGCAGCCGGGCTTTCCCAAGAGACCTATACCCGTGTCTGAAGAAAACTGATAGCTTTCCCAGACCAATGGTGAATTTGACCTTAGTGTCTGAAGAATAATTTGCATATGAGGGAGCCCTGTCCTTATAATCAGAAAGTAATGGAGATCAGACTCCCCTCTTCCTTATGAGCCCATTGTAGGGTAACTGTTTGCTTTAACTCATATGCATGTTAATCTATAATGAAAGAAGGTTTTTCTCAAGAGGTGTGTGGGAAAGGTCAAAGAATGCCCAGAATTTCTGAGCCCAGTGTTCTCTCCTTCCAGCCCCTCTTTGCCCCTGCCCTTCCTTGGGTTTCTATATGATGTTTGTTTAAAGCATCTTCGGTCTTCACACTCTCCAAGACCCATTTTTTCCTGTACACCCTGACACCTCTTAATTAACCTCCTCATAGTCCTTAGTAGTTTTCCATGTGTGAGAGTAACATCTTTTAGAAACATGAATACCAAATTTGTTCCAAGGATTGATAATGACCCAAAGGTCCAACTCTTCAATGAAGCCTTTCAGCTCCAATTCCCACCCACTCCACCCTTGAGGAGATCCCCTCAGATTTCTGGGTTCTGAGAATCACTGCAGCGTCCAACAGAAATTCATGAAAGTCTGAGGTAATGAATTGTGGTGGAGGGTTCTGTTCAGTCAAAATTCTGCAGTTCAGAAAAGGGTAAACCAGTTGCTGGGCCTGAAGAACAGTCTCCACTCCTAGCTCTGCATTTTATTTATGCACACATAATCTGAAGACTCTGAAAGAATGTTTCCAGTAGGAGTAGTCCTGCTACTAATCTTATTTAGCCAGGATTTTTCTGACCTTGGGCCATGGTCTTTACCAACCCCACCACTCCTACAAGCAATATCCACACTACATCCCAAAGCCTGATGAATGAGGTCAACCTCAATGTAAGTAAAGAGATTCAAGTGCCAATGTAAGTAAAGAGATTCAAGTGCCATAGCGTCTCAGGGAAGAATGTGCCACCAAGAAAAGTTGGTCTTCAGACAAGTTAATATTTTAACTGTGTAGTGTCTAAAAATGTAAGATTCTGAATAGACACCCCCCCCACACACACACCTTTGTTTGCTGGAATATCCAAAATGATGCACAATAAGTTGAGTCTTGATTTCAAGTATAAAGATTCAGTAGAGCAGTAGATGGAATATAATCCTTTCAGAAAATAATCAGAGTAAAACGAAAAGCCAAGTGCAGTATTTTAGATCTTCAACAAAAGGACATTTTCCTGAGACCCAGTAGGCACTTTCCACTAAAGTTAGGTTCATCCATACAACTGATCCTCAAAATTTAGAGAATGAGCTCAGACACGCTTGTAAATGTCCCTTACCCAGGGGGCTCTGGTTCAATTGAAGTGTGAGCATCTCCAACCAAGGACAACCTCTCCATTTGTGTTTTGGACACAGCCCCATCACAAATGCTCATGGATCTCACCTTACATTTATTCCCTAAACTCAAAGATTGTCTAATTTTTGAAACCTGTTCATATTACTGACTCTAGAAGGTGTGGCACTATCTCTAACCATGCAGTTTTAGAACAGAAACCCCTTCAGATTCTTTCTACATAATGTTGCAGGTTCAAATAAATGGCAGCCACTATAATGTCTTCATAATTTATGAGTCGTTATTTACTTATAACTGGACTACTAGAATCTAAAAGTGAGTCCTTGGTTGAAGTCCTAAGTCCACGTTTCAGTCCATCTTTTCAATGCAAAAAACTCCATTGTCATTTGTTTAAGACTTAAGCTAGCATGAATAGAAGCAGAAAGCAAAATCAATGTTACTATTCTTTAGGGTTAAGGAGCCTTACAAGTTACAGCATTGATTATAATATTCTGGTAACTTCAAGAAGACCAAGTATGCATTACACGGTACATTCCTTATCAGAATGAAACAATACCAAAATTGACTATAACATCCTGGTTACCATAACATGATTAACTACACCGTTCAGATTATCACATCACAGGGAGCAATATTGAATCAGAACAAATGATATATTGAAGAATAGTCAAAACTAATTGTAGTGTCCAGAACCTATGGAAGCACATGCTAAAATTAATCACCAGCAGAGAATTTCCCACAAGGGGAGGGAGAACAAGAATACCAATTAGCAGTCAACTTTCTGAGATAGGAGGGAGGAATGGGCAAGTTACTTAGCAGCTTACAAAAATGGAATTTCTTTTGCTAGTCTGCCTCAATAACAAAGTATAAAATATTGTCCCCAGACTAAGTTTTGAGACCACCCATTTACTGAATTAGAATCTCTTTATATCTACAAATTAATATATGTTTTTCAATGGGGGGAAATCCAAGCATTCAGTATTGGTCACCTGGACTTCTTTGGGCCAGAATTTGCTGAAGGGAATAAGCAAATGCTTTGAAACGAATACACATGATTTTCACCAAAATCCAGGGATCCAAGCACAGGACACTCTAGCATTTTTCGTTTGGAGATCATTGTGTCAGTTCCCTTTTCATATGCACACTGGCAGAGCATCACTTGATCCTGTTCATTTTACCAAGCCCCCATCTCACCATCTGCTCTTGGTGGTTTTCTAACCAATTTAAGCTTGAGATCGTGATATAGCTGCACAAGAGTTCAAGGAGTTCAAGCCACTTCCATCTCTGAATTTGACTGCCATGATTGTCTCAGATAATTTCATAGCAGTGGTTAGTAGGGGTCTCCTTAAGTGACACCCTCATGACATTATCCATGTGCACATCACTTTCCTAACAGGTTTGGTACACATGTTCTCAATGAGCTCCTGAGTGCTCCCTGCACTCCGAAGAAGCAACACATTGAGCTCTTCTAGACTCAGATTTCTGGGTTTGCTTTGCGGTCCCCCATCTGGTTTAGTTTTGGTCAATCACTTAGTCAAGGTACACTGTATCTCTCAAAATTCTGAAAGGTGGAAATGATAGAAAATATGTCCAAGGAAAATGCAATAATATTTTCCCTGGTAGTCTATTGTACAGTAAATAGACATACAACTCTGCAGCTTAAAATTACAGGAGCTTTTTGCTTTTTATTCATTGCTTGAGTTCCCTTTTTACTCTCTTGATGCACATAAATGTCTGATTTTAGAAGGTCACCCTCATCCATGTTGTCTTCTTTGTGTGTGCTTCCTTTGCTCTGTTTTACAGTGTATGAACGTCCTGCAATGGAGCCACTTAGTGTGTCCCTACTTCCTTATAGATGGTCTCTATAGCACAGGGATTGACATTTTGTCTTTGATCATCTTGTGTTTCTATTTTTACATGAGCTGAGGTTTCAGTTGTCTTTCATGCTTCTGAGGGTGACGATCCAATTGTGCCGGCATCATTGTTGAACAGAATGTCACTCTCCCTTATAAAGTCCCTTTGGCCTTTGGTGAAGATCAGTTGTCTATTGTGTGGCTGGATTATTTGTTATTTTTCTATTCTGTTCCATTGGTCAACATACCTTTCACTGTACGAGTACCAGGCTGTTTTGACTGCTGTGGCTGTGGAATAGTTTTCAGGTTAGTTTGTGTGAGGGCCCCTACCTTGATCTCAATCTTTTGGGGTCCCTTGATTATCCTAGGATTCTCCATATAAAATGAGCAACTATTTCCCATTTCCTTAATGGATTAATTTGTCATTTGGATCACAATTACATGGTATTTAGAGACAGTATTGTGTAGTTTTGATATATCCTTGGTGTTGAGTATCCTTTTCCATGAACATGGCATATTGAGAATGTGAATGTGAACAGACTTGCATTGGGAAGCATAAACATTCCTGAATCATATCATCTTGATGAACAAGAGACACAGAAAATAGATAAAGACAGAAAGAGACTTCAGACCAGTGCTGAGTCTGACCTGCACACTTCCCACTGACGAAAGGAGGCACATTCTGCTTTAATGTGGTTCGTTCCCTACCTAGCCGGCTGCATAACTCTAACCTGGAACTCAATGTCACAAGTGGGGAATTATAAGGAAGCCTCTGCTCTCTGTCCTTTCAACAGCACATCACCATCTTTCTCTTCAGGCACTATTTGGAGAGTTTGAATAACCAGTCTTTCTGATCCAATTCAAAGTCTAACCTTTGACAGCACCCAATCGCTCCACTTCTCTAAATCACATTACATTTGGAGCTCTGAGTTTCCTTGATTATCTTCTGGACCCTGATTCTGAGACCCAAGTGGCTGAGTAATTTTCATCCACACCAAACAGAATGACTTTTGTACAGAACGTTTACTTGTTATAATACAATTATTGTAATGTAGAAC
Source organism: Tenrec ecaudatus (assembly GCF_050624435.1). NCBI lineage: Eukaryota > Metazoa > Chordata > Mammalia > Afrosoricida > Tenrecidae > Tenrec > Tenrec ecaudatus. Next base: position 14,346,366 of record NC_134532.1, read on the forward strand.
ATTTCAGGGATAGGCACTGCATGGTATTAAAATAGAGAGATTCTCTGAGGGAAACGAAGAGATGGAGAAGAACACCAATACCACAACAGGAAAGCAGCCCTGAACCTCTATCTGCACCTGCTCCTGGACCTGAGACCTGCGCTCTGTGGGTCTTGAGCGCCACCTGGGGACCTGTTTTCTCCCTGCAGGGGAGCTTGTATCCTGGTTGAATCTGAATTCTCCTCACTGTGATGGTAGCACAGTAACACAAAGGCATGTCCTGGAAATTCAGTCTGTTCGTGCGCAGGTGAAACATGTTCTAGGAATTGTCGTTGGAGATAGTGAATTGGCCCTTCACAAAGTCTTTGTGTTATATACCACCACTACCCGCAGATACTGATGATTGAGACCGACTGCAGGTCCTCTTCAGAGTCTGGTGGACCTACATCATGACTTAGCTACTTTTGGGCAAACTAGAGGCAGTGCAGGAGAGTCTCAGAGGCCCCTTAGACTGTCCCAAGGTGCCTCCATACTCCACTAGCTGCACCTCACTCTCAACGTTTGCAAGCACAGATATCCTGGGCAGGAAAACCATCACACATATTCACCGTGTCTCTCACTCACACCCAAGCACACAAACTGGTTCTTGACAAAAAATCATCTCTTAAAATAGCAACAAGGAAAAACCCCTTTCAGCACAGACTCCATGTTGTATGTGTTGTGCTCAGTCATGATCACTGAGTGGGGACTCCTGAGAATCCAGGAGCACTTCCAGAGCTGCAGGGTTGGGATCGCGTTGGCTTTCATCGGCAGAGCAGTGGGGGATTTGCATGCCCATTTACTATATTGCAATAAATGGAGTTGCATGACTTCTGAGATCTGAGGATTCTGTTCCTAGAACAGATCTGAGTGTTTTAGGTGTGAAGGGCACAATAATAATGTCATTAATATAATGTATTATGTGACATTCTATAGTAAATTGTCATCACACATTAATCCATTTTATTTTTCTATTTACACACAAAATGTGTGTAAATTTATATCTGATTGATAGGAATAATAATATAAACAGAAATGTAATAAGTGTATTTGTTATATCTTTGAGGAACTCTCAGTATGTGTTTCTTCTTAATAGCCTTTTAAATTTTGGAACAAAAATATTTGGGAAGGTGAATGATCAGGGTTTTAGGGTGGATGAACAAAAGTTTCCAAATTATGTTCCCTTGCTATCCTTGAAAAATAAATAGATACAAAGTCATGAAGGATTTTAAAAATAATAAATACTTGACCCAACTTCTTTTTCTCACAAATGCAGTTTTATATCTTCTTACAACTTTTTCATATGAACCCTGATCATCACCCTGAAACCTATTTGGATTTCTACATGATTAATCTATAAAATAGGTATCCCAACAGAAAGTCGACCAAATTATTGGGCAATTAAAATATCTTCTTCCCACTAAAGCATTGTGTCCTGGATGAAGGCAAGATTGGAGTTCACGGTCATGTTGTGGTGGTTGTTGTGGATAGGTGCTACTGAGTCAGTTCTGACCCACAGTGACCCTGTGAACAGCAACAGAACACTGTCTGATACTGCACCGTCCATATGCAAGTTCCTTTGTCTTGGGGACAGATAATTAAGGACAAATTGGGGAGAAATTTCTTCATAAGCTATAAGAGGAAAAACCAGCACTTTAAAATGCATGGTCTAGGAGAAATGACAGAAAAGGTACCAAAAATATAACGAAGCATTTCAAAATATGCTTATTTGTCTTTTTTAATTGACAGAAGCTCAGGCTTTGCTTCTGATCCTTTGCAAAGCAACATTGAAAATGGAGTAGGAACATTCTCTGGTCACCTCCCCTTCATGTCAGAGAAGGCTGAGTTGGGACAAGCAACTGCAGGGTGTATCTCCCAAAGGAAGCACAGAACTGCATGCTGAGATTTTCATGGTAAAATGTGACTCAGCATGCTCAGTGCAGAGTATAGGGGAGATGCCATATTGTCAAAAAGTGACTTGAAAAATTCTTAAGGATGAGATATGAAAAGGATGACCCAAGAGGGGGAAAAAAGCACATAATGGTGTGGCAGGAGGCAGGGGGCAGGGCTTGTCAGGTTGCTGTGAATCAGAACTGGATTCAGGAAGGTACAGCAATGAGCAGTTTGTTGTTTTCTGTGTCATTCACCTTAGGACCTGCCATCAGGGAAAATGTTCCTGTGATGGAATCTTCCAGTGCCTCTCATGTTGAAAGTCAATGTGGTAAGACTGTGAGGAGGAATAAATGTAGATAGAAGGGAACGTGAATATCCAGGGGTGAGGAGGAATCCATTCTTGGAGTAGAGCAGAGAGGGAGCAGGATTATGAATGGGAGGTGGGGACAGGAGTGGAGTGCTAGAAACTGTGATAGGGGAGGGAAGTCAGTCTTGGAGAGGTATGCTATCACAACGCTGCTTTGGGGAAACTGCAGTCTGGTTCATGACTCCTGGGGACCAAGTGGTCCTGTGACCAAAAAGATGCACTTCACCCAAGCCAAGCATTTTGTTTATAGTCTCTGAATATAGTCTTTATTCAAATCATTGAGGTTTTTGAAAATCATGTTATGAATTAGGATCTGGTATCTGGTTTTTTTTGAGTTTTTTTTTTAAACGTTTTATTAGGGGCTCATTCAACTCTTATCACAGTCCATACATATACATACATCAATTGTATAAAGCACATCTGTACATTCTTTGCCCTAATCATTTTCTTTTCTTTTCCTTTTCTTTTTTTACATTTTATTAGGGACTCATGCAACTCTTATCACAATCCATACATATACATACATCAATTGTATAAAGCACATCCATACATTCCCTGCCCCAATCATTCTCAAAGCATTTGCTCTCCACTTAAGCCCTTTGCATCAGATCCTCTTTTTTTTCCCTCCTTCCCCGCTCCCCCCTCCCTCATGTGCCCTTGGTAATTTATACCTCGTTATTTTGTCATAATCTTGCTCTATCCGGAGTCTCCCTTCCCCCCCTTCTCTGCCGTCCCTCTCCCAGGGAGGAGGTCACATGTGGATCCTTGTAATCATGTCCCCCTTTCCAACCCACTCACCCTCCACTCTCCCAGCATCGCCCCTCACACCCTTGGTCCTGAAGGTATCATCCACCCTGGATTCCCTGTGCCTCTAGCCCTCATATGTACCAGTGTACAACCTCTGCCCTATCCAGCCCTGCAAGGTAGAATTCGGATGATGGTAGTTGGGGGGAGGAAGCATCCAGGATCTGGGGGAAAGCTGTATTCTTCATCGGTACTACCTCGCACCCTTACTGACCCATCTCCTCTCCTAAACCCCTCTATGAGGGGATCTCCAGTGGCCGACCCTTGGGCCTTGGGTCTCCACTCTGCACTTCCCCCTTCATTCAATATGGTGTGTGTGTGTATATATATACATATATACACATATATACATATATATACATACATATATTCTTTTTTTTTTTGCATGATGCCTTATACCTGGCCTCTTGGGCACCTCGTGATCGCACTGGCTGGTGTGCTTCTTCCATGTGGGCTTTTTTGCTTCTGAGCTAGATGGCTATTTGTTCACCTTCAAGCCTTTAAGACCCCAGACACTATCTCTTTTGATAGCCGGGCACCATCAGCTTCCTTCGCCACATTTGCTTATGCACCCATTTGTCTTCAGCGATCCTATCATGGAGGTGTGCAGCCAGTGATATGATTTTTTGTTCTTTGATGCCTGATAACTGATCCCTTTGGGACCACTCGATCACACAGGCTGGTATGTTCTTCCATGTGGGCTTTGTTGCTTCTGAGCTAGATGGCCGCTTGTTTATCTTCAAGACTTTAAGACCCCAGTCACTATCTCTTTTGATAGCCGGGCACCATCAGCTTTCACCACATTTACTTGTTCACCCACTTTGGCTTCAGCAGTTGTGTCGGGAGAGTGAGCATCATAGAGTGCCAATTTAATAAACGAAAATATTCATGCATTGAGGGAGTGCTTGCGTAGAGGCCCAAGGTCCTTCCGCCACCTTAATATTAAACCTATAAATGTAGACACTTAGATCTATTTCCCCATCCTCATATATATGTTTGTATGTACATGTCTTTGTCTAGACCTCCATAAATGCCCCTTGACTCCCAGCTCCTTCCTCCATCTCCCTTGACTTTCCTCCTGCCCCACTACCATGCTCCGTCCCCACCTGGGCTACAGCTATACCTCTTCTCTACGCAACCTTACCCTTGGTCGTTCCCCATCAGGCCTGCCACTCCCCCCTCACTACCATTTTGGGTCCCATGTTGTTCCCTTGTCCCTGTGTTTATTAACACCACTTCCTTACCCTCCTCCCCCTCCCCCACCCGGGACTGTCTGTCCCCCAGGAACTGTCTGTCCCTTTGTTTTTCCTCCAGATAGTTCATCCAGCCTGTCCTATTCAGACAGGCCTGTGGAGACACTAACATGCATGAAAACAAGACAGAGGAAAACAAAGCAACAGTATGCAACCAGACAATAAAACAACAAAAACAAACGCCAAGCATTTTTAATGGCCCTCCTATGCATGCTAAAGTTGCACATGGAAAATGGAAGACCAGAATGGAATTGACACATTTGAATTTTGATGTTGGTTAAAAATATTTAAAGTACCATGTCCTAACAAAAATATTCATAAACTCATCTTCAAAGAAGTCCAGCCAGAATTCTTTTCAGAGGAAAGCATGGTGAGACTTTGGACATATTATCTGACAGACTTGTCTCTGCAGAAGGCCCTCATGCCTCGTAAAGTAGAGAGGCAGCAAAAGGAGGAAGACTCTTGAGAAGATGATGGACACAGTGGCTCCAACAACAAGAACAATTCTGAGGATGGCACAGGCTCGGGCAGTGTTTCATTCTCCTCTACACAGGGTGGAGAGGAGTCCGAACTGATGGACAACTTCTAACAACAACAGCAATATTGCCGTGGGTTCGTGGGTGAAGGTTCTGATCGATTTATGTGCCCAGGAAGAGTGCCTATCATATGAGAACTCTCTCTGTAAAAGGGCCTAATGCCCTTGGGCTGCCCAATTTTCGTGTTCTTCAAGAAGCTGTCTTTTGACGTATGGGGGACATGTGGCAATGAACAACCAGGACAGACACCAAGGGCTCTTCCTGCAAACTTATCCTGCAAACTTATCCTGTCTTGAGCCAGAAGATGAACTTGTGGACACTGAGTCAGCCCATGGTACAGAGGGCACACATCTCAACCTAAGGAGCAGCTTTGATGAGGACAGTTCTCTCTAGAAGAAGGCACAAGCCCAGCTGTAGGAGCTGGATGCTGCAGCCTGTGAGAAACCTCTGGGTTGCAGGTGGAGGCAACAGCGACATCTGCCAGCACCTGGTAAGTTACTGGGCTGATGATGGAGAGAGAAATTTATTCAAAAGGATCTAGAAGAACAGATTCCAGAACTTTATTTTCCTGGTTCATTCAAACTTAATGGTGAAATGTCTAACCCAATACAATAAAGCACATTTTGAAACTACAATTATTCACTTTTGAAAAATGTACATTTTCCCTGGAGATTTTATGTACAAACATATTGAATGGAGATCATCTTAGTTCATATCAGTTCTTCATAAATTCCTATCAACTGGACAATCATGTAATCAGGATCATTAACTCTGCTTCACTGGATACTTGAAATGTTGGACTTGGAAGCCTTGCAAAAAAGGTTCTGGAAGCTGATAATGTCGCTGAGTCCATGGGAAAGTGCCCTTGGAATGACACTTCCCAGAGTGACTCCAGTTATTTGAAGGGAACTTTATAAATTTGCCTTCAAGGAACCAAACTGTTTATTGGGAAGATGAAGGGATGAGCTCAAATTCACATCAAGGATTGCTGGTGGTGCAACAGGTCAAACATGGGCTTGGTATTATCTATAAGTGTTTGGGGTTCAAATCCGTCAGCTACTCCTAAAGTGAACGGTGCATCACGGTGCTTCTTTTGGAAATGCCCTTTCAGAGAGGCGGGGAAGCACTGCTCTCCCATCCACTGATGTGAGACAGAAATGACTCCAGGGCAGCAGGTCAGTGGGAGGGAATGGACTTCGGACCAGTTTCTGCATAATGTTTAATACAATGGCAGAGATGTAAGCTCATTAAGTTATTTTTAATTTTACCAGTAAAGACAATAGAGATACCTATATAATCTCCCCCAAACCACTACCTCCCAGCTGTTCCTGATTTTCCCTTGCATTATAATGGCACATATTCATCATCAAAAACCAATATTGATACATTGTTATGAATTAAAATCTATGATTTGTTTGGATTTCCTTAAATCTTACGTAAGGTACTATCCCTGCCATGGGATCCCATACAAGACATCGTATTCCATTTAGTCATCATGCCCCTTTAGCTTGCTCTCTAATGTGACAAATTCTGAGAAATTCCTTTCTATTTTTAAAATTATCTTGACAACTCTGACAGTGTTTGCCAAGTTTTTATTTTGTTTTTGTTTTTGAGAATAGCCTGATTGGAAACTGTCTATGTTATTGTGACAGGATATACACTGTCACAAACTTAACAGTGTTAATTTGACCTTGATCACCTGGCTGAGGAAGGATTTGTCAGAGTTCTCCATTATGAGAATGCTCAATGCTGCCCCAACTAAGAAGTACACTATTGAAGAAGCCAGGTTTTATTTTATTATATATAATAATAATATGATAGGTATGATATAATTCGATAGTTAAAACATTCAGCAGAGTTGTACAATTGCTATGACGGTTTCCAAACATTCTTTTTCTGCACGGCCTCCTTGACATTGTCTCCACTTTACCCTCCTCCACCATTGTACCCCCCTCCTCCTCCCAAAACCCTCATTCTACTTGTTGTCTCTATACGTTCATCAATCATAGGATGCAAATAACAAAAAATGGAAAATATACAACAAATTCAAGAAGGTGACCTCCAATGACAACACCTCTGAAATATATTCAAATATGGACAAGCACAAACCAAAGCAAATACCACGAACCAAAAATACAGAAAATGTAGGACACCAGATAAGGATCAGCCTCATCAGTAGAGCAGGCGAATCTACTGACAATGTTGTAACTGTTCAAGTAAGATTGACGTTTTTGATCCTTTATACTCATCTCTCCAAAGCTCTCTGTTTGGGAACCACATTTCTCCATCCCTCAATTGTAGATAGAGGGACTTCTCTGAAGACTTATTTCCTATGAAGTTCCACAAATGAATCTTGGGCTACCATTCTCAACCATCACAATTTAGCCTTTGATACCAGATCCTCCTGCAACTTCAGATTAAATGGTTTACCATCCTGCAGTGACTGATGATGGTGTGCTTCTTCCATGTAGGCTTAGTTGACATCTCACTTAGAGGGACGCTTGTTTGGAAGCAAGCCTTTAAGACTCCATATGTGAAGAAAACAGATTCGAAAGTTTTGTTTTTGTTTGTTAGCTTGTTTGAAATAGAAGTTATGAAGGCAGGATGGGGGCAGAGGGCTATGGGTCACTGTTTGTTCATAGAGGGAAAAAGAAGAGCAGAGCAGTGGGAAAACATAAGAACAGCAAGCAGAGCACAGAGCTGGTGTGATTTTTCTCCTAACACCGGCTCCACACACCTGGGTATGAGCTCTGACACTTGGGTTCTGGGCACAACCTTCAGCCTGAGCCTTCGTCAGCCTGCAGCGTAGGCTTGTGTCTGGGCTCACACTGACTTCCCCTCCCCATGTTTCTTGCACAATAATGCACAGCTGTGTCCTCAGCAGTTAGTGAATTCACTTGCAGGGAGAATTGGTTCCTGGCTGTGTCCCTAGAGATGGAGCTGCGACTCTTGAAGGAAGAGCTGTAGTAAGTGTTACCACTAGCACAAATCTCCCCAGTCCAGTGCAGCCCCTTCCTTGTGCGCTGGCAGGTCCACTCCCAGCAGTAACCACTGGTGGTGATGGAGAATCACAGACTGTGCAGGTGAGTGACAGGGTCTGTGAGGGCTTCACCAGTCCGGCCCCTGACTCCTGCAGCTGCACCTGGGACAGAACACCTGGGAACAAAGAAAACCACAGTGAGTTCCAGACAGACCTACCGTGCCTTGTTCTGATCTCTGAAATCAGGGACAATCTCACCTGGGACTGCAGCCACCGGGCAGAGAAGGAGACGCAACCACACCGTGTTCTCCTCTCGGAGGATCCTGCCTTGCTCACAGACTCCAGTCCTCACTGAAAGCGGCACTGACCTGCCCAAGCTGAAAACCCTCCTCCCTCCATGGCTGAGTGATTTGCATGTGGGGGTTCAGAAGTGATACAAGAATAGTCTGTAGAGAGAACTCGGTACATCAGCTGCCTTTGAATACAGTTGTTCCTGTGTTTCCCTGAAATTGAAGTGGACCACATGTAAGGAGAGGCGGAAATCCAGGGGAAATGATCACCTCCCAGCACTTCCATTGCTTCTCCTCAGGCGATGCTGGGGGTTGTGTAGAAGATGCAAACACTCAGTTTGGAACCACTACAGATTGTAGCGCACAGCCAATGACATTCTGAATGTCACACATGAGGAAGGAAGGCACGCGCGGGAGAAATGCCCACTCTCCACTCAGATTCTCCTGCACTCCTGGCTTTGAGAAGTTTCCCCAGTGTGAGAGATAGCTCTGTGTGTCCCAGAGACCTAAGGACAATGTTCTTTCCCTGTATACAGAAGAGACTAACTTCCTATGGATAGGACAATATCTTACTTAGGGTTACCTACTGCACATCTCTAGGTTCTAAGTTCCATTGTAATGGCTACACAGAATACACAAACAAGTTGTAATGAGGCAGGGACAACTCACTGCTCCAGAGACAAGAGGCCTCAAAGAAATGCAAAAAGCCCCTGCCATGGCTAACACACCTTCCCTCCACCCTCCACTGAGATACGCTTACCTGCCTTTTTTAGCTTCTGTGATCCACTGGCCTGCCAATCCCCAACAACTTCCTGTGAGTAATCCCTTTCTTGTAAAAGTCCGTAAGACCCCAGCTGTGAAGGCTGTTTCTGGATACGCACCCACTGAGACAAGGGTGGCCACACAAAGTTCTTCCTTTTTGATATAACCCGATTGCTCTTGGCAACTCCTTCAGCAACTCCAGGAACAGTAGTTCCAGTTAGAAATGTCACTGAGTTCTTTATCAGGACATGTTACAGTTCCGTCGAGTCTGCTGATACCACTCAGTTACAAATATCAGACTGAAGGCATTCCGCTTAAGCTCCTTGAAGCACCCAACTCCAGCAAACCTCATCAGAAGGCACTCAGCGCCAGTTTCTACAGTCAGCGAGCCCAACTTTCTGAAGGAGTCCCCAGAGACAGTCCAGTCAGCAAGCCTCCTGCCCAAGAACAGTCATGTTCATTTACTCTGTGGATTGGGAAGTGCATCACGGTTCCACGCCCTGTCTCTGATGGGATAGCTGTCATCTGGATTGGGGAGGTCCGCTGTGCAGGGATCACAGAACTGGATAATTCCATCCATCCGAGACTTTTGGGTAATGCCATCCTTCCTCCTGCTTCTCATAGGGCTCATTTTATAGACAGTGGAATCTTCTCCAGGGAATCTTATTCTGAAATTACTCAGGTGAACCCCTTCATTATTGCTCCCCCACATTCCTACAAGACCCAAGCAGGGAAAGGTCATTTTGTGGGACTTAGAAACATGTCTGGAAGAGTCACATTAAAGATGTCATTTCCCCTGAAAATGTAAAGAATTTCAAACATATTTTCCTAATGACAGCATCCAGGAACTCAGCTTTCTGTGTTGCAAAGTGTGGAAAATGTGATTATTTTGAAAGTTAATATGTTTCCAAAGTAGGAGTATTTTGATCCCCTCCTTCCAAATAAATGAATTATTAGTAAACCTCAGTTGCATTCAGAAATACGTTTTAAACAAAGTAATTTTATTAAGAAGAATTACATTGGTGACCGGGATGATGTATTCTCTTGCACCGAGTAAGGCGGTGTGGCTGGCACCTGAGGGTGGAGAATTCTATGAAGTAGGGCAGGGAGTCAAGTAGGCGTCAGAGGGAACTGTGGTCTGAACTGTCACGTGGGAACTTAATCCTGGACCCAGCTAGTTCCACACTCATACTGAGCAAATCGTGATACCCACGTTAAACCATGCTCTGAAATTTAAAAACAGTGACGACGGCTCAAGAAACGGTCCAAAGCCTCTACTCAAACACTCCCTCAATGCATGAATACCTTCTTTTATTAAATTGGAACTCTATGATGCTCACTCTCCCAACACAACGGCTGGAGCCAAAGTGGGTGAACAAGTAAATGTGGTGAAGAAAGCTGATGGTGCCCGGCTATCAAAAGAGATAGTGACTGGGGTCTTAAAGGCTTGAAGATAAACAAGCGGCCATCTAGCTCACTCAGAAGCAACAAAGTCCACATGGAAGAACACACCAGCCTGTGTGATCGAGTGGTCCCAAAGGGATCAGTTACCAGGCATCAAAGAACAAAAAATCATATCATTGACTGCACACCTCCATGATAGGATCGCTGAAGACAAATGGGTGCATAAGCAAATGTGGTGAAGAAAGCTGATGGTGCCCGGCTATCAAAAGAGATAGTGTCTGGGGTCTTAAAGGCTTGAAGGTGAACAAGCGGCCATCTAGCTCAGAAGCAAATAAGCCCACATGGAAGAAGCACACCGGCCAGTGCGATCACGAGGTGCCCAAGGGACCAGGTATAAGGCATCATGCAAAAAAAAAAAAGATATAAGTGTGTGTATGTATGTGTATATATGTGTATATGTATATATGTACATGTATATATGTATATATATATCATATTAAATGAAGGGGGAAGTGCAGAGTGGAGACCCAAGGCCCAAGTGTCGGCCAATGGAGATCCCCTCATAGAGGGGTTTAGGAGAGGAGATGGGTTAATTAGGGTGTGAGGTAGTATCGATGAAGAACACAGCTTTCCCCCAGATCCTGGATGCTTCCTCCCCCCAACTACCATGATCCGAATTCTACCTTGCAGGGCTGGATAGGACAGAGGCTGTACACTGGTACATATGAGGGTTGGAGGTACAGGGAATCCAGGGTGGATGATACCTTCAGGACCAAGGGTGTGAGGGACGATGCTGGGAGAGTGGAGGGTGAGTGGGTTGGAAAGGGGGAACTGATTACAAGGATCCACATGTGACCTCTTCCCTGGGAGAGGGACAGCAGAGAAGGGGGGAAGGGAGACTCCAGATAGGGCAAGATATGACAAAATAACGATGTATAAATTACCAAGGGCATATGAGGGAGGGGTGAACGGGGAGGGAGGGGGGAGAAAAAAAAGAGGACCTGATGCAAGGGGCTTAAGTGGAGAGCAAATGCCTTGAGAATGATTGGGGCAGGGAATGTATGGATGTGCTTTATACAATTGATGTATGTATATGTATGGATTGTGGTAAGAGTTGTTTGAGTCCCTAATAAAATGTAAAAGAAGAAAAGAGAAAAAAATGATTAGGGCAAAGACTGTACAGATGTGCTTTATACAATTGATGTATATATATGTATGAACTGTGAAAAGAATTGTATCAGCCCCAATAAATTGTTAAAATAAAAAAAAAAAGAAAGAAACGGTCCAAAGAAGTCTCCTAGAACCCTACAAGTACTGATTTCAGTTACCAGGTAAGCAAGCAAGAACCAAGCTTTAACAAGCTGTTAATCATTGTTCCAGAAGACAAACTGCAAGTTACTATCGAAGTGACAGAAGAGTGGCATAAAGCCAGTTTGCTCATTGATGAGATCAAAGACAGCTCAGAACTTCCACGTGCTTTGACAGTGGCTCATAGTATCAAAGAATTTCCACTTTGCTAATGATGTATATTTTATTGGTTTGGCAATATACATCATTCTTGTATAAGTCTTGTATAAACTTTTATAAATATACGTGCAAAAAGTCCTGACCTTTGATCAGTGCAACAATTTACCGACGATCCTTTAGACCTCCATCAGGGACAAGGCCTAGACAATTACACTTGGAGGGACAATTGCACTTGTCCCACTGAAGAAAGATATAAACAAAAATATGGTCCCACAAAAGACCGGTGGGCTATTTGGTTTCGCTGTAGGTCTCCTGTAGAGAATGGTTTCGCTGTAGGTCTCCTGCACTTGTTCTCTACATTCTGCAGATGTAAAGCCTCTACTTGGGCTCTTTTTCCAAATTAGGGATGATTTACATTAATCTACACTCCAAAAAATACAGTGAAAACAAAAACTTTTTTGAAGACCTAACAAAGAAAACTCATTTTCTACAATTCATGCTATTTTGTCAAGTCTGAGAGCGCCCAGGTGCAGAATATCTTGCACCAGAGAACCTAAAATATAGACGTTAAGAAATACTGTGCTGCAGGTCTATCTAGATAAGGCGGGGCTTGAAAAGCCTTACTTTCAGACAAAAGCTAAACTTGATCATGGTGGATCGGACCACGGCATGATATGATACTTGGCCAGTTGACTTACCTCTTGATCCAACCAAAATTTGCTCCAGGGTCAAATATTTCTCACTTTTTCCACAACAGAAATTTCTTGTCCGAATTTTTAAGTATGGAGGGTGGTCTTTTCTTTCTTACCCTTTATTTTAATTTTATATTATTTTAATTTTATTCTTGCTGGGTTTTTTTTGTTTTCTAGTATTCTAATGGGTTTCCAAGTTTGTAAATCACAGAAAGATTGGATGCATAGAGACAGTAACTGATATAATGGTTTATGAGGCGCATGGGGCATGGAGTAGTAGGTAGGATGAAGTGATTTGGGGAGCAAACAATGAATGTGGGAAATGGGAGAGAACATATAGATTGATTATGTTGATATATATGTATGTATTCATATACATACGATTCTTTTAAAAAGTGATTTAACTAAGTAAGTGTATGCTATGTAGATATTATATCAAGAAAACTACTTTAAAAAAGAAACAAAGTTGACCAGTGGTTACAATGGGTGAAGGAGAAAGGGTTGTTCCTTTTTTTTTAAAGGGGTGTTCCTTATGGGACATTTAATTTATATTAATGGTGGTGAGATAACTTGGAAAAGGATATCAATAATGATTTTAAAACATGAAGCATATAATCAAATACACTGATTTATACATATAATGGTTGTTGAATTGGGGGATTTTTTATTGTGTATATTTTTCCAAATTAAAATTTTAATTACATAAATAGCAATGAATACAAGGAAGAAGAAATTTTTTGAAGCTATAGTGATGATGACATAGTGTATGATTTTTCTTGATATGGTTGAATTGTATTTTAATGTGCATGAAATTACAATAAACCGGTCTTTTTTAAAAAGAACCAGAAGGTCATCTATCACACAGACTTTCAGTTTAGGGTTTTGATTAACAGGCTATGGCTCATGGCCCAATGCCTGTCTTTGTAAATAACATTTTATTAGCATTTAGATATGCCCACCTCTACTGTCTGCTATTGTTTTCCTATGCACTCAGTAGAGTTGAGTGGTTTTCTCCAACACTATATTAAAAATGGAATGCTAAATTACATGACCTTAGTAACATTAAAAATAACAAAACCATCATAGTTTGAGAGAGAGAGAGTTGCCCTTGAGAAGAAAAGGGCTTATGAGGGAGGGGGAAGCGGGAAGGGAGGGGAAAAAAGAAGACTTGATGCAAAGGGCTTAAGTGGAAAGCAAATGCTTTGAAAATGATTAGGACAAAGAATGTACAGATTGCTTTATACAATTGATGTGTGTATATGTATGGATTGTGATAAGAGTTGTATGAGTCCCTAATGTTGAAAAAAAAAGAAGAAGAAAAAGAAGACGACCAAGGTCTGATCTTCAGATGTCTTGGATGACGTTTAAACCGTATAAAAGTTAGCCTGAAACTTTTAGTTTGAAGTTTCTTGTGTTAAAGTGAATAGTTTCTTCCATGAGCCCAACCTTTAGATAACACTTGTTTGATTGCAGCACATTCCATTAAGATGTAAATAATAAGCAAAATAAATTTTCTTCTCTTCCCTTGATGGTGGCTATGGTAGCACTGCCCAAAAGCATCCAGACCTCTCTCTCCTGAGTCTAAACAGAACAACATAACTGAAAGGCTAGGAATACCTTCATAAAACTCTTCACCTAACTAGCAACAGCCAAACAAGTGTGAAAGCACGTCCAGAACCACTTCTCTTTGCTTTGTTTAAGCGTGAAGTTTTCAATCTGAAGAGGAAGACCTTACACATGTGTAGCTGAAAATACTGATAAAAACCTTTTGCAGGAAGGGAATGAACAACAAGGGAATGTGATGGACATTACATATAGTTAACTGCATATGGGAGCCTGACTATATTTTCACAAACCTTGACAATAATCCACCAGTCTATAGGAGTTAGCTCATTATCAATTCCCTAGGGAAAACACAGTGTATAAAACAATATGCTGATATGTATGGTCATATTGAACATGTCCATCTATCCACAAAAAGTTATGAGTCACACAAAAGAGGAAGAAAAGGGTCATAATGTATGAAACAGCAAGGTGAGACTCCCACTGGACATAGAGATGGACACTATAAAGTAAAATATGAAACTCAAACTAAGTAGAATAAGAAGGAAATAAGGAAAATGTCATTACATGTGTTATAAATAGTATGATAAGGACACAAAGAAGATGACCTAATTTTAAAAAGTAGGAATTTATTTTTTGGAGACAATTATAATATCAAAATAAAGAACAATTCTAGACAATAATGTAAAATATGTTCAAGGAAAACAAAGGATACACAGACATAAATATAATGGAGCAGAGTGCAGCTCAGACCCCTTTCTTCACCAGGAGTTCTGGAGTCACACTGCCTTCTCCCCGCCTCCTTTCACAGTGATGCATGTCAATGGCCTGGGCAGCAATGGAGCTCAGCATTCAATAAATTTAACTATTAAAGGGGTCTTGTGTACTCAAGACATCAGAGTAGTAACATAGTCTGTACTCTCCACTCCATAGTATATGGACTCATCACTGATTAAAAGGATCTACAGACGGAACAGGTGAGGCATAACGTCTATGAGTTTTAAAAATCCTGGTCCAACTCCTGTAGTTACACCTGGAGACAGTGAGGCAGGTGCTGAGATAAAGCATTCAAAAAAGCTTCATCTTTCAGTCTTCGAACTATTCACCTATGAGAGCTCCCCCCGAGAAGAGGAAGAAAGTGAAATATTCTCAGGAATGTGGTCCATGATTCCCAGTTGTATTATCCAGAGTGAGTAAGACCTAAATTTAAATAAATACATTATGAGACTCTATCTGATGGATTATGTGGAGATTGCATGTGAGTGGTACCTTTGTAATAAAGTTAAAAAGGGGTTCATCTGGGGTGGGAATGTTGACTTTCCTCAGAGAACACAGTCCTGTCCATGACTTCTCCATTCATCAAGACCAAAGTCCAGTTTTTCCAGGCCACAGAAAATGATGTGGAAGATGGTTGAGGAGGTAGACAGGTCTTAGGATTGAGGATGACTTTCTTTTTTTTAATTAGGGGCTCATACAACTCTTATCACAATCTATACATACATCAATTGTATAAAGCACATCTGTACATCTTTTCCCTAATCATTTTCTTTTTTTACATTTTATTAGGGGCTCATACAACTCTTATCACAATCCACACATATACATACATCAATTGTATAAAGCACATCCGTACATTCTTTGACCTAACCACTCTCAAAGCATTTGCTCTCCACTTAAGCCCTCTGCATCTAAAATGTGTCAGACACACATTTTCTGCATTAGATCATGGGAACATTATTAGATATTCAAAAATTGGAAAATCAGCTAACTCTAGCAATCTTACTGATTTCAGCCAAAAGTGGTTCCAATCCAATGTTTTCTGTAAATAGGAATGGCTTTTGTGAGTCGCTAAAAAGGAAGAACGTTTCTTTGACAACTACACTGCTATGTCTCCTCAAGAGCCATTCTAGTGTAGAAAGAGCACCTGCCACCCTAAATCAGTTTACCTTAGACATGGAAGTAGCAGATCAGCCTGTGGGACCACGAGGCGTCAAAGGGATCAGGTATCAAAGAACAAAAAATCATATAATCGTAAATGAGGGTGCATGCAAAGTGGAGACTCAAAGCCCATCTGTAGGCAACTGGACACTCCCTTATTGAAGGGTTGCAGAGAGATGAGCCAGTCACGGTGCAGGGTAGCAACGATGAAACTTATAACTTTTCTTCTAGTTCTGAAATGCTTCCTCCCTCCTCTATCATGATACCAATTCTACCTTATAAATCTGGCTAGACCAGAGATGTCCACAGGTACAGATAGGAACCTGAACACAGGGAATCCAGAACAGATGAACCCTTCAGGACCAGTGGTGAGTGTGGTGATACCTGGAGGGTGGAGAGAAGGCAGGGTAGAAAGGGGGAACCAATTACAAGAATCTACATATAACCTCCTCCTTGGGGAATTGACAACAGAAAAGTTGGTGAAGGGAGATGTTGGACAGTGTAAGATATGACAAAGTAACATAAATTATGAAAGGTTCATGAGGGACGAGGGAGTGGGGAGGGAGGGCAAAAATGAGCTGATACCAGGGCCTCAAGTAGAAAGCAAATGTTTTGAGAATCACAATGGCAACTAATGTACAAATGTGCTTGACACACTGGATGGATGTATGGGGGATTGTGATAAGAATTGTACGAGCCCCCAACAAAATGATTTTTAAAAAAGCCTTGTCTCTTAACTTCCAATGAGAATTCTGGATGTCCTGCTTCTGCAACAGGTCTTTTTGAAGATATTATTATTATCATTATTTGTTTTAAGAGGGACAACACTAACTTCCCTTCTATCTCTTCATTCAGGAACATATCACTTAACCTGCTCGTTGTTTTTTATCCATCTTAACATACAGCTTGGTGGCACTTTTGAAGACATCACAGAAGACCACATTTTATTTAGTCTACTAATCCAGAGACCAAAAATCTGGGATGATTTCCAAGATCAGCCCCTTCAAATGCCTTGTGAATAACTGCCAGCCTGCCTTTAGGAGAACACAAGTAGGTGATGATACTGGTATTATATACATTGAGTTTGTGTTCAGTTAAACTAGTAAAATTCAGAACCATGAAAGGGAGGAAATCATGTGCTTCAATATTCTCAATCTCTCTTCAATTCTTACTTGTCTGATTCATAGGCAATCCTTTTATGAATATCCTGTGTGAGAACTTTGTATGAATTTTTGTAACCATAAGTTTTCCAGGATATAAGTATCAATGGTGTTGGTTTCAGCATATTTGTTAGTCTGGGTAGACTAGAGAAACAAATTCATAGACACTCATGTGTATAAGAAAAAAAACTTTATATACAAGAGCAATTGGGTATTAAGAAAACATCCCCACTCACTCTCTCTCTCCTCACTAACTCACTCTCTCCTCACTCACTCCTCACTAACTCACTCACTCTCTCCTCACTCACTCACTCACTCTCTCCTCACTCACTCACTCTCTCCTCACTAACTCACTCACTCTTCTCACTCACTCTCTCCTCACTAACACACAAAAAAAATAAAAAATAAATAAATGAATAAAAAGAAAACATCCCAGCCCAGTCCAGATCAAGTCCATACGCCCAACATTAGTCCAGATGTGCAATACTAGTCCATAAATTCCTTGTTACACTCACACAGGCAAACAATGATGGATGCAGGAAGATCACAGGCCAATGGGTGGAAAGTCTTGTGAATCCAGTGGCAGAAGCACCTCAGTGCTGGCAGGGGTCTCCCCATGGCTCCTACAATTCCCAGGGCTCTGGCTCCATCAGCCTTTCCCCATGTGGCTTGTCAAAAGAGATGTCTAGCGGGGGTGGGAGGGGAATGTCCCACCCCGGCGGGTCGCACCATCCACCCCCAGTGAGCTATTTGTCTCCTTAGCGCCTCCAAAGAGGTCATCAAGCTGCTACCTGATTGACAGGCTAACCTCCACCCCTTTCACTCTTAAGTATGTGCTTCTTGTTTTTGTTTTGGGGGTTAGGTAAGTTCATTCATTTCCAACTCATAACAACCCTATACGCAAAAGAATAAACCAACGTACAATATTGAGTCATCTTCATTATGGTTCATAACTCTGAGCCCATTATTGAAGCTATTGTCATTCCGTTTCCTCATGGGCCTTACTCTATTTGACTGCCTCTACTTTGCCTAGTATGATACCCTTTTCCAAGGACTGGGCTCTCTTGATATGATGTTCAAAAATGTGAGATGAAGTACCATCATCCTTGTTTCTAAGGAATATTCTGGATATACTACATCATGAAAAATTTGTTTGTTCCTTTGGCCAAACCACTAGCATTAAGTCAGTGCTGACTCATAGTGACCGCCCTGCGGGTTTCCAAGACTGTAATGGTTTACAGGAATAGAAAGTCCAGTGTTTCTCCAGAGGAGCTTCTGCTGCTGGTGGTTCATCAGTTAACCTTTACTCTGCAATCCACATGGTTGGTTCCTTTGAGAGTCCATGGTAATTCCAGTATTCCTCAATAGCACCACAATTCACATGCAATGATTCTTCACTCTTCTTTATTCAATGCCCAACTTTCACAAGCACATGAAGCAATTGAAAATACCATCACATGAGTTAAACTTGGTATGAAGGCGTATGGCGTAAGTTTCAGTAAAGACATGGTTACCCAATTTAACAATATTTTTGGCGATTTGGATGTTGTCTGACGACCCCACAACATTTCATTGTTTAAATATAGACTAACGTAGGATGTCATGAATCAGAAGAGATATGGCCCTGGTGTGTGGTGGATATTTTCATTAGCTGTTTACATAGTCATTTTATCCTCCTTTCTGTCTGTATGTTTGTTTCTCTCTGTGTGTGTGTGTTATCTGTGTCTACTTATCACTGGGAATAAAAATGTCCTCAATCTGTGGCTGCATATAGCTCCCAGAACAGACTACACTCTTGTGTGGATTAAGAGAACTCTGCAGCAGATAAAGTGAAGACTTCAGAAGAAATCTGGGTTACCCTAAAGGCACTACTAGCAGCATTCTTTGAGTGGGAGGAGCAGACTCAGGGGCCTCACTTTATCCTGTTCACCTTGATGTACAAATGCACCTCCAACGTGCAAATACCTCTTTGGCAGCCACATGAAGCTACAGCACATGTACATTTAAATTCAAAATCCTCATCATTCTGAAGAGCATTTTGGGGTGTCATAAATCTTATCCATATGAACATGAAGCATGTGTGGGTTTTCCTTTCTGGTGGCAACTCTGGGAGGTGAGTGCTTCAGGAATTCCTACATGAAGTCTGGGGATGCAGCATTTGAGCACATGACTCTGTTTCTCTTCTTCGCCAGGTGTCCTGGCTCAGGTGCAGCTACAAGAGTCAGGCCCAGGAGTGGTGAAGCCCTCACAGACCTTGTATCTCACCTGTGCTGTCTCTGGATTCTCTTTAACTAGCTATTACGTGCACTGGATTGCCAGGCTCCAGGAAAGGGCCTGGGGTAAGTTGAGGTAATAACATGATGGGAAAATATACTACAATCCATCTCTCCAGTCACGAGTCAGCATCACCAAGGGCATTTCCAAGAGCCAAGTTATTTAAAACAGGTCTGTGAATCCTGAGAACACAGCCATGTAGTGTGCTAGAGACACAGTAATGGGAAGTCAGTTTGAGCCCAGACACAAACCTCCCTGCAACGGGCCATGAATATGCACGAGAGAGGAATAAGGGATGCTTTCCTCTCAGAAGCTGTGGGTTCCCCCACATTTTCAGCACATCTCTAGGGATTGTCATGTATACCCTCTGGGGAATCTTCATGTATGTGAGTGTCTTCTTTTCATTGGGATGGGCTTTGTCTATCTTTGACCATGTATATAACAGAGTTTACACTTAGATGTCTTGATGAGATATGTCTGCAATTGACTGTACTAACTAGAGTTATTTGTTGTCAAAGCCAGAGACATTCCAAAACACCAAACACCACCACAGAGTCCATGCCAACTCACAGTGATGACATTGTGAGTTTCTGAGACTATAACTGTTTACAGGAGTAAAAAGCCCTTTCTTCCAGGGGACATCTGGTTGTTTTAAACTGTTTATGTGCAGATCTCTGCCCAAAGCATAACTACTTTACACAAGTGGGATCCTTAAAGAAACCTTAATACAGGAAAAATTTCTGTCTCAGATTTTCTCTAGACAATCAGATGTATTCATACATGCTTCCACATGTATATTTATATAATAATTTTAACTTACAGTGACCTGGATAATATTGCATGTGTTGATATTATTAGGTACGCTTGAGTTGGCATCAACTCAGAGATCCTATGTAGAACAGGATGAAATGCTGCCCGGACGTGCACTATCCTAACAATCATTCCTCTGTTTGGACTGATCATTGCAGCCTTCGTGATAGTTGAAAGTCTCTCTCACTTTCATTGACATTTTACTTTACCAAGCACAAGACCATTCTCTGGGGACTAGTTCCTCATGACGACATGACCAAATAAGTGCAATGAAGTCTTACTCGAATGCTTCCAAGAAATATTCAAGATGTTGGACAACGGAAACGTGGGTGAAGGGAGATGTCAGACAGTGTAAGATATGACAAAATAATAATTTATAAATTATCAAGGATTCATGATGGAGGGGCGGCGAGGGATGGAGGGAGAAAATGAGGAGCTGATAACAAGGGCCCAAGTAGAAAGCAAATCTTTTGAGGATGATGGCAACAAATGTACAAATGTGCTTCAGACAATGTATGTGTGTATGAGCCTCCAATGAAATGATTTAAAAAATATTCAAGATGTGCTTATTTCAAAACAGACCTGCTTGTCCTTCAGGCCGCCCATGATATATTTAACGGTATTCCCTAATACCATAACCCAGATGCATCAATTCTTCTTTGATATTTCTTACAGGGTTTGGGCCATTATGGGAGTCGCTCTTAGTTTTCACAACTGCGGCAGCTGTTTCTGGCACGACAGACAGTGTCCGGGGTGCTTCTAAAGTCATACAATGCGTAAGGCAGCACCACGCAATAAACACTCAGGAGCAGAAAATAGCAATAGTGCTGACATGGAAGAAATCTATGTAATGCCTAAACTTGGGGCAACAAGAAGATAAACATTCATTGACAGAAATAAAGGTCAATGCATGTAAGTTATACTTAAGTGAACCTGAACCACAACATTAGGTGGCACAATGATTAAATGCTCAAATTTTAGCCAAAAGGGTGGGTGGCAGTTCAATTTGTTAAAATTGATTCAATTTGATTCAGTTTGTTAAAGATATGATTACTTTCTCCCATGAGTATTACGGAAAAGAAAATCCTTTTCAGCCAGTTCTCTTTCATGGAGCGTCTAACCACCATCCTGAACCCAAACAACCTTGGAGCGTCTAACCACCATCCTGAACCCAAACAACCTTGGACGCTTAAAGTTGTTCTATAAATGTTGACCAGACATTTTCAACCACCAATTAGTTAAGACACAGTGAGCTTCAACGTATGGGCAATGATCAAGACAGTGTATTCTGTTACAAATTTCCCTTTGTTAGGTGTGTTTCCCACATAAAACATCTCCCCTTTCCCCTGGCATTGTTACTCAACCTGAGAAGAATCTTGTGTGCTTTGATTTGTTTTGATGTTGTTAATGCCAAAGTCCATTCCAATTATAAGTGATTCAATGTGCAACAGAACAAAATAATGCCTCCTGAGCCCATTGTTACACCACCGTGCCAATCCATCTCATGATGTAGCTTCTTCATTGATCCCCTACTTTATCATGAGGATGTCTTTCTCAAGGGACTGGGATCATGATAACGTTGCATGAAACAGTCTCACTATCCTTGATTCTAAGGAACTCTGGCTGCATTTCACTCAAACATTTCTTTTATTGAAAGGTTGTCCCACGGTATTTTCATCATTATTTTTAAAAATCATAAGTCAAAGTTCATCATTTTATGGCTTTCCTTATTCAAATTCATATAATAATATTAAAAAGTATGACTTGGCTTCTATAAGTGACATTTTTGGAAACCCTGTAATATGGGCTTGTTGGTGCTGAGATATAAAGGGCTATGGTGGTGCTGTGGGATAAGATTTGATTGCTCACCACAAGGTCAGGGATTCATACCAGCTAACGGTTCCCTGAGTAAGATGACGTTTATTCCTGTAAATAATTACAGTCAGAGAAAGACTAATGAGCAGTTCTAATTAGTCTTCTAAGGTTCCCATGACTCAGAAGAGATGCAATCACAGTGGGTTTGTTTTTGGAGGAAGAGCTTGTTCGTTTCCTAGCTCGGCTGCTTGCTTTATTGGTTTTCCCTCAGTGCAGAAGAATGTTTGGTGTGTTCATAGTTCTCAGATCCCACAAAGAATAAATTAGTGCATTAATTAGTGGATGCATATGTTCAAATCAAACCATAATGCTGCACTGGAACTCATAATTTTCTAATTGCAAATAATGGAATCTAAGGAGCTTACTAATTCAAGGCATGCCTGTGGGTCACATCACTCCCATCTCTGTCATCCAACTTGTTTCAACAACCAGCTCTGGAGACACTTCTTGTGGAGCTTACTAATTCAAGGCATACTTGTGGGTCACGTCACTGTGATCCAACTTGATCCACTCTGTGATCCATCTCTGTGATCCAACTTGTTTCAACAACCAGCTCTGGAGAGATTTTGTTGTGGAGCTGTGGTGCCTGTGCATTAGCACACTGTTCATAGTCCCCACCTCTTATACCAGCCAGGATCACTCCTCGGCAAATGCCTGCTGTGGTTTCATACTTAATGAGACCACCACCATCACCGCCCTGCAATTCGGATTCCAGAGCCTTCTGACTCAGGGAGCCTTTGATACAGAGATGTCTGCCTCCTTTCTCTTCCTCCGCCTGATGGTGCTGGGTCTCCATTCGGGTCAGTGGCAGGGAGATGCAGTGGGTCACAGCAGATTCAAAGGCCCATGGGTCCTTTAATGCATGTTCTGACCTTGTTTATCCTGGGTCTATTTGATTGTTTATCCTGGGTCTATTTGATGAGAAATTTCCATGTCCTTAAAGAAAGATGAAGGGATCTTGTTCAGAATTGCATTGTAATTATAGATCGCTTAGAGCAGTGTTTCTCAACCTACCTAATGCCGTGAACCTTTAACACAGTTTATGTCATCTTTCTTTCTACTTCATAACTATAATTTTGCTACTGCTATGAATCAGGAGAACCCTGTGAAAGGGTCGTTCAAACCCCAAATGGGTTGTGACCCACAAGTTGAGAACCACTGTTGTAGACCATATTAACCTAAATAATTTTATTTCATAATTTTAATTTAAATGAAAATCAATAAAATTTTATATAGCTTTCACTTTCTTTATCTCATGACTTTCAGGAGACACTCCCAGGGACCATGTTGTGCAGAATCTCAGTCCAAAAGAGAGATCCATGTTGTAGGTCAAGGCCCTGGCCCTCAACCCTGTCTGCATTCCTATCTTACAGCCAGGACAGCATGCCAGACTTAAGGCAAAGCCATCTTTGAAGAAAGGCTCCATTCATCTGTTGAGCTTTTCAAGCGGGTACTAGATAAGATCTGGAAGGGGATCTCCTCCTCCATGCCATCTCTTAGTCATAGAGTCAGAAAAACAAAACAATAACAAAGTATTTGGAATTTTAACCTACAAAGTTTTATTCTTGTTTGCCAATTAACAGAACACAACTCCAGCCAATTGGATTGTATTTTCCTTTGAATCATATTTTCTACAATCATTTCCACATTTCAGAATATTGGGAGGTTTAGTGCCCCTTGAGGATGACTGACCAAATCCAAGTCCATGCAGTGTTTGTGACTACTGTATGCGGGTTTACAGGGAATCAGAACTGACTACAGGACCCCTAGCTATTACACAGCATCATCAAAACAAGACCTGCTATGTTTGAGGCTAGCATTGCAGTCACTGTATCAATGCATCTCCTTGAGGACTTTACAGAAGGAAAGGTCTTCTACATGCTTATTTCAGTCAGCACAGGACATCTTCAGATTATCAGACTGCAGTCTGAGGACATTGCCACCTGTGACTATGTAAGAAACAGTGAAAACTCATATCCAGAAAATGCCAGAATCCCAGGACAGAGGGAATGACTTTGACAATTGGTTTGCTGTCCTTCTTTGACTCAAATTACACAATTAGGCCACAAACACAGTCACTGAATATAAAGAACTCTATATCATCTCAATAAGAAAATAAGACCCAATAAAAATGGGAAGATATGAACAGATTGTTCACCAAAATGAAGTATAAATGATTAACAAACATAAAAAATGCTCATGATCACCAGCCTTCAGGAAGATGCAAATTCAAACCACAGTGAGCTAGCACATAACTGCTATAATGTCATCCCAAACCAAAGAATCAAAACAACAAATGCTGGAGAGAATCTGGAGGGATTGGATTTCATACATACTGCTGGTGGACTTTTAAACACATACGGCCACTGAGGAAATCAATGTGGCACTACTTAAAAACAAACAGAATTTGAAATCCCATATGATCCAGTAATATCACGAGTAGGCATCATGGAATTCATAGACAGATAAATATATTTTAAAAAGCAACAACAAAGTTAAACAGAGATAAACCTCAATCCAAAAGAGGAATATTAAAAACTACAATAGATTTAAAATGGTCAAAAAGGATCTCAAAGGATAAAGGGATAGATATTAACTTAACTGCATCTGCAATAATCCACCTTCCAAAGAATTCTGCATGAGAACAAGGCTATTCACATTCCTGCTCTATGGTCACAGTATTTCTCCAGTTAACCTAGTTAACATGGGTCAAAGAGAGATCAAATGTAAAATCAGATATTGGTCTTGATATCAATGTACATATGCACACATGATGAGTCTATCAGGCTTTTCCAGTTTCTGTATTCATGATTTCCTGCAGGATATACATTGCAGTCATACAATGAAAGTACAGACATTTTGTCCAGTCCTTTTCTGTCCAATTAGTGCATCAGTTTATCCAATGGAATTTGGGGAACATAAAAGAAAATATAATTGGATACTGGAGGCAGTGCCAGTCACTGAATGCCTATAAACTGCCACATTCCCTGTATTCATGATTTATCTGTTGTGCAAATCCTCTATTGTCACATGATTCCATTTGGGCTAAAGGCCAGCCAACTTGAACTACATTGGTTAAAATCCTAATGTAGTTTACGGACACACTGAGAGAAACCAAAGAGGGTATTTGCAAAGTCAATATATTGTCACAGCTTTCCTTCTGCATGAGTTCACTGGTATGTGATGCCACATGACTTCCTGTGGAGTTTCCCATCTTGACTTAATTTAAGGCTTGTCAATTTTGTGTATTTATGTCAAGAAAATTTAGAAACACAGGTAAAAGTTTGTTAAAGTTTGTTACATTACAGCTATATGGTAACTGTCCTACATAAAATCACTGATGAGGCTTGAGCTCTTCATTTTTTTAATGATTTAAAACATTACAGAGTAAATTGGATTTCAATTCAATTCATACATTGACTGTATTCCCCGAGATATATCGGCCTTCTTCCCACTTCAGCCCTCCCTTAGTTTTTATATTATTCATCCTTCTTTCCTGTTCCTTCTTGTTCCACAGTTTTAATCCATAAACAACTGCTGTTCTTTTGATTTTGTACAGTTCATCTTCCAGGGAGTGTATGTTATTCGTTGATGTTATTCTTCCCCTCCAAGCCTATATATTGTTTGGCTGAAAGCTGAAGCAGAGGTGTGAGTACAGGTCCAAGAGTGAACGGCCACTAAAGGTCATAATCCGCAGATTCCAAGTCTCCTTCAGACCTGTAAGCCGGATCTATTTTATGATTTTGGTTTTGTTCCACTTTCTTCTCCCACTTGACTCAGGGACCCTCTTTTGTGATCCCTTTCAGAGTAAGCAGTGGAAGCTGAGCACCATCTAGTTCTGGTTTCAGGGTTGTGGAGGCTGAGGTTTGTTGTGGTCTATTAATCTTCTGGATTAATTGTTCACATACATCAAGGAGCATGCAGGTGAGGCAGGATCAAGTGGAATCTGGGTGGGCACTCTACTGCTTGGTATAGCTGTGATCCAGAAACACCAGGTTCAGCTTTCTTGGCACTGAAAGCTGGAAGAGCAATGAGGTACCCATGTACCCTGTGGAAGTGCGGAAGATCCTCTCCCTATACTGGTGGGTCATGTCAGTAGAGGGACAGCAATGCAGAACATGGGTCCTCATAAGATTTGTCACAATTGTCTGTTCCCATGCTTGGCCCAGGCCAAACTCTAACACATCTTCCATGGTTTTGAAAGCTTTGTCACACTAATTCCAGTGAAAGTTTTTCTTTTTTGGGAATTTCGTCACGTTTAACGAGTTCTGGCTTTCACATATAAGATTTTCCACATTTAATTCATGCAAAGGACTTTTTTCCTTTGTGAAATCTCTGATGTGGTGTAAGGCATCACATCTGGCTGAAAGCTTTAACACACTCACCACATACATGGGGTTTTTCTCCTGTGAATTTGTAGATGAGTTTTGAGATTTCCTTTATGAATGAAGCTTTTGCCACATTCACTACATACTTGGGGTTTCTCTGCAGTATGAGTTCGCTGATGAACAGTGAGAGAAGTCATCCACATAAAAGCTTTTCCACATTGATGACATACATAGAGTTTCTCTACATTATGAGTTCGCTGATGAGCAGTGAGAGCACACTTCTGGCTAAAGCCTTTGCCACAG
Organism: Tenrec ecaudatus; assembly: GCF_050624435.1. Taxonomy (NCBI): domain Eukaryota; kingdom Metazoa; phylum Chordata; class Mammalia; order Afrosoricida; family Tenrecidae; genus Tenrec; species Tenrec ecaudatus. The sequence continues at coordinate 14,373,083 of NC_134532.1, forward strand.
TCACCACATACATGGGGTTTCTCTCCAGTATGAGTTCGCTGATGATCAGTGAGAAAAGACATCGTGATAAAGCCTTTGCCACAGTCACCACATACATGGGGTTTCTCTCCAGTATGAGTTCGCTGGTGAACAGTGAGATCACCCTTTCTGAGAAAGGCTTTTCCACATTAACCACATATATGGGGTTTCTCTCCAGTATGAGTGCACTGATGAACAGTGAGATCATCCTTCCTGAGAAAGGCTTTTCCACATTCACCACATACATGGGGTTTCTCTCCAGTATGAGTTCGCTGATGAACAGTGAGATCAACCTTCCCGAGAAAGGCTTTTCCACATTCACCACATACATGGGGTTTCTCTCTAGTATGAGTTTTCTGATGAGCAGTGAGACCATCCTTTCTGTGAAAGGCTTTTCCACATTGACCGCACACATGTGCTTTATCTCCAGTATGAATTTTCTGATGAACAGTGAGAGCACTCTTCTGGCTAAAGCTTTTGCCACAGTCACCACATACATGGGGTTTCTCTCCAGTATGAGTTCGCTGATGAACAGTGAGAGCACTCTTCTGGCTAAAGCCTTTGCCACAGTCACCACATACATGGGGTTTCTCTCCAGTATGAGTTCGCTGGTGAACAGTGAGAGCACCCTTTCTGAGAAAGGCTTTTCCACATTCACCACATACATGGGGTTTCTCTCCAGTATGAGTGCACTGATGAACAGTGAGATCATCCTTCCTGAGAAAGGCTTTTCCACATTCACCACATACATGGGGTTTCTCTCCAGTATGAGTTCGCTGATGAACAGTGAGACCATCCTTCCTGAGAAAGGCTTTTCCACATTCACCACATACATAGGGTTTCTCTCCAGTATGAGTTCGCTGATGAACAGTGAGATCATCCTTCCTGAGAAAGGCTCTTCCACATTCACCACATACATGGGGTTTCTCTCCAGTATGAGTTCGCTGATGAACAGTGAGACCATCCTTCCTGAGAAAGGCTTTTCCACATTCACCACATACATAGGGTTTCTCTCCAGTATGAGTTCGCTGATGAACAGTGAGATCATCCTTCCTGAGAAAGGCTTTTCCACATTCACCACATACATGGGGTTTCTCTCCAGTATGAGTTTTCTGATGAGCAGTGAGACCATCCTTTCTGAGAAAGGCTTTTCCACATTGACCGCACACACGTGCTTTATCTCCAGTATGAGTTTTCTGATGAACAGTGAGAGCACTCTTCTGGCTAAAGCCTTTGCCACAGTCACCACATACATGGGGTTTCTCTCCAGTATGAGTTTGCTGGTGAACAGTGAGAAAAGACTTCGTGATAAAGCCTTTGCCACATTCACCACATACATGGGGTTTCTCTCCAGTGTGAGTTCGCTGATGAACAGTGAGAACAGTCTTCGTGATGAAGGCTTTTCCACATTCACCACATACATGGGGTTTCTCTCCAGTATGAGTTTTCTGATGAACAGTGAGAGCAGTCTTTGTGATAAAAGCTTTTCCACATTCACCACATACATGGGGTTTCTCTCCAGTATGAGTTCGCTGATGAACAGTAAGTGTACTCTTCCTGATAAAAGCTTTTCCACATTCACCACATACATGGGGTTTCTCTCCAGTATGAGTTTGCTGATGAACCGTGAGATCATTCCTCCTGGTGAAGCCTTTCCCACATTCACTGAATATATAGGACATTCCTGACACATGAGGTTCCTGATGTCCCTTGAGGTATGATACACTGTGAAAAGTTTTCCCACATTGTAAGGATTTTCCTAGCTTTTGTCCTTCATGACTTTTTTGATAATGTTCATTGAGTTGGAACACTTTCTTGAATTTTTGCCCACACTGACTGCATTCATAGGTCTTATCTAGAACATCAATAATCTGGTGTTCATAGAGCACAGAGTCCTCGATGAAGGCTGTTCCACATTTATCGCCTGTGTGTGGTTTCTCAATTTCATCAGACTCCTGAAACTGAATGCATTGTGACTTCATGAGCCTGGGTGGTTCACACTCAGGGAATTTCATTTCAGTACAAAACTGCTCTTGTTCAATGTGGAGAAAGATTATCTCATCTTCACTGAGCACAACTGACTTCCCTGTTATATGAATATAAATAAAACGGTATGATTAATGTTTATTGTCCATTGGAAGAAATACAATTGTGTAAACAATCCAAATGATAAAAAGTTATCGTAGCAATCAGGTAGGATATGAAAGTGATGAATGAACACGGATTTGGTATTTGCTTAAAGAAGTACATGAAAATATACAACAAACATAATACAAGGAATACACTGAGACCAATAGACTGCAGGGGTGCTAAGGATTGCTAATTCCAGGTGGTAGAGGTCAGATACATTCACTCCATCAATCTTTACTGAAGGACAACTAAATACTACATAAAGTTGGGAGTGTGAAAAATGCAGAATGTTCTACTAGGGAGAAAACAATTTTCACAGGTATATATAAAAGGTATTATCGTACAGAAACATATTCTTTATGTCTATGGAGTCTGTATTCTAACTTATACCACTCATATTTCAGTGTTATCTTGTGGTGGCTTTCATGTTTCTGTGATGCCAGAAGCACTGCCACCCAGTATGTCTAATTCAAGCAGGATCACCCATGGTGCACAGGGATTAGTGAAATCTCCAGAAATAGGGCCTGGGAGGAAGAACTTGTGATGTATCTAATTCTGGAACATGAACCCTTCAGATTTAATGGCAATTGAATAACACTGAAGAAGTACTAAATCCTCAAAGTACAGACAATGGTAATGATGTGGATGGAGGGGAGCTTTGGGGACCCTCAGTGGTTGACATGCCACGACTAAAAATGAGAAAAAATAGCTGCACACATCCTCTAATAATGGGAAGATGGAATATATGAAATTTTATCAAGAAAAAAATTTCAAGTTGTCAAAACAAAATGCAATGTTTAAAAATTGATAGTGTATGAGTTATTCAACTAAATAGACTGGAATTGGCTATTTTTAATCAGATATTCAAGTGATTTATAAGGCTGAGGCTGACAAATTAAAGAAGATTGGCATCATATTCATCATCAAAAAGTACACTGCAAGATCTTCCCTGAAGTACCATTCTGTCAGTGGACGCTTAATACTCCTATGCCTGCAAGTAAGACCAGTTACTACAAGCGCTATTACATTTGTGCACCAACTGTTTAAGCAAACATAAAGCATGGGATCCAGCCCCATAGTCGAAAGGACTCGTAGGAATAGCATGTGCAATTAAGGAAAATAAAGCAGACTGCAAAAACAGGGTAGAGTGGCTTCATCTCCGATGATAGAATAAGATAGCAAGGTCATTTAACAGTGAGTTCATATAGTAGCAAGGTGTGCAAGCCTCCAAAAGGCTCAGACACACGTAATGGACAAGTAGAAATGTGGGCATCTGTTGAACTCTTTTAGAACACTTCTTGATAAGTACCAGGCTGTGGGAAACTGAAGACCAAGGAGGGAATGGATGCAGAGCAATTCTTTATTCTCAGAATTCACGAAGATTGCAAGGCCAGGTATCTGGTTGGAAGGAGGCATTCACATTTTTAAGTTAGAGAAGAATCCCAGTTACATTCTCTTAATTAAAAATCAGCCTCACAATATCCTCTCATGACCATGCTACCTTAATGATGTCTCATACAAGCATCATTACTATCTGCCACCAACTTTAACTACAAGAGCAGAAATGTTGTTATTGTTCTCCCTGCTCAGAGGCCAGTTTATCCCCTTCACCTGCCCTCAGCCTCAGCACTGGTCTTAAGCTGCTCACCCAAATTAGTTCAGGGACCTACAGGGTAAAGATACTGCCTACCTTGTTATATAGGTAGGTATCTGTAGGTGTAGGGGTGTGTGCGTGTGTGTGTGTGTGTGTGTGTGTGTGTGTGTGTGTAGGAGGTAGCTGCATGCCCTGAGACTATATAAATTGGTGAAATAATACAAAGCTTTCCTATATGTGCCCTTCAATTACACGACTGTCCTTTAGGACCCATCCAGAGGGCATTTAAAAGACAAAGTGACAGTTGATTCCTTGAATGATAGCAACAAAGGGAACCTGATTGCTTTTAAAGCTAGGCATCTTTTAGTTGAGTAGCAAGAAGTCAGGCACCTGTAGGGGCTGTATACTAACATCTTACTGGAGGGCAGATATAGAGAAAATTCTATCTGGAGATTGTGCATTATCAGCTCTAGCTTCATCCTTGGGGCTTATGGAGATTTTCTTCTAACATTAGCACTGGTTGTCCAAGCCCTGTAGTCAGGAATATAGAGATATGGCTGCTTACACTTTGATCCAGGTTCTGTTTTCCACAATAAATAAATTGAGGGTGGGGGAAAGAGGCGATAAAGTGGAGCTAATATCAAAGAATTCAAGAAGAAAATGTTTTGAAACTGTGATAGGAATTGTACAGCACTGCTCGATGTGATTGAACTGTGGAATGTTGTAATAGCTTTAAGAGCTCCCCACAAAATATATTATATATATATATATATATATATATATATATATATATATATATATATCACATAACTTTTTCAGGCTGACATTAATCAACCATATAATCATGTGCACCTATCACTGCAAAATTTGGGAACAGTATTAGTAGTTGGAAAATGTGGCCTTACTGACACAAATGACACGTAAGTTTACTGATAAAATTTTGAGACCAATGATGAATTCACAGCAAATTCCTTATTAAACAACAGAAATGGAAACTGAACACATGGATCTTTCTGAATGGAACAAACAAAAATCAAATCAACCACATCTAGTAAATGAACTGATGGAGGAGCTCATTAGTCAAAACAAGGCGCGACTGATATCTGAAGACTAATGACTGAAACAAGGTGAGTTGTGGGAGGACACCAAAGACAGCATCGCACATATGGAAACAGAAACAACTCAAAAGACAGAAAACAAGAGAGAGCAATGTTGAATAGACAGAAAATGAAAGAACACTATTGAATATACTGTGCATTATATGAATAACAACAACAAGTATCTGTTGGAACATACAGTCAAACTGCTCTTTAAAAGCAGCAGAGGCATACTGTATAGTAAGGAATATATAGCAGACATGCGTTTAATAAAAAAAAAACAAGAAGACCCTTTCCACTTACAAAATTATCGGAGAAACAGACGAATTTTTTAAAATCTTACAAGTAGAAAAAAAAGTGGAGGAACAATGCTAAAGTATATCCTAAGCTGATAAGATTTTTCATGCTAGAAAGTTGATTTTCGATACCTGAAAATAACAGAAGTTATAAATGTGGTTCACCAAAAGGAGTAAAATATGGAGAAATGCGACCATTAAAGAATTCCAACAGAGAAGGCAATTTGACCATCTCTATTAGAAAACAGAAAGAACTTATTTCACCAGAATGAAGAAAACTTTAAAGGGACAAGAGAACAAATGAGAAAATGGACATCAAAACCTTTAGGGAAAGCTAAGGAAGCACAAAGGAAACCCATTTATAGTGGGAGCTCAAGATCCAAGATGGTGCTGCATACTACACAGGGCAATCCATTCTTACTCAGTAGGGGAGGAATGTGGTGTATTCGGAGGACAGTTACAAATTCAGAGTTCTCTGGAGAGAAGTTTGTAAGATGGATTTTCATAGTAAGGTAGAAGCATATAAAAGAGGAGAAGTTTTGAGAATCTTAAAGAAAGAAAATTATGGAAGCAAACATACAATAATATAAATCAAATAACTGGAAATCTAATCTCATGAGAGCTACAGAAGTACTTCTCTCAACTTCTAGGAAAAGAGAGCTCTCACATTCAAAGAAGCACACACTTTTATGCATTTTCCGATACCGACCATGGATGTGAGGCCTTCTGCCAGTTGAATCAACTCGGCCAGCCAATTCCCCTAAAGGTATTTTAACCATACCCCTGAAAAATTCTGCTGTAGCTTGTTTCTAATACTGACCAAAGTTCTCCTTGTTGGAGTTGAGAGAAACCTTCTCAATGTCAACTAGATAACATGTGTATGAGAAATTACAGAATCTTAGACACACAAAAATTAGCCTAAAGTTTGTAAGGCCTGAAGAATGTTGTAGTTCTAGGAAACTCATGTTCAAAGCAACAAAATAAAGGGTGTTCTCTCAAGGATAGAAGACCTTACCCATTAACTCAGGCCCAGAGAATGCAATGAGAATCTACCCCCTTGGGAACACCACAGACACTGCAAACATTTTAACACATAAGATAGGAAAAGCCAGGGACGAGGTCAATGACTTGAGAATTCTCCTCACCAATGGAAACCAGGTTACGATAGTTCTCCGACATCACATCCTGATATAGGGTCTTCTGAGCAGGGTTCAGGAGCTGCCATTCCTCCCGGGTGAACTTTACAGCTACGTCACTGAATGTCAGTGATTCCTGTAGTAAAGGGAGTCTATTTAATGATATATTTTTCATTTGAAGATTTTAAAAAATATCTTATATTAAAGGAAGCAAAACAGTAATGAAAACTGTACATTCCATAATGTGTAGTAAACTGAGAACTTGGTAGAAAGTGTATTTGACCTTATTTTGACATTGGCAACCATGGGGATGGAAAACTAGCCCTATTTTCACAAAGATCTCCTTTGTTCTAGAAATTAATGTTTTCATATACACATTTTCCAGATCAAATAATGTGCTCCGCCAACAATAGTTCTCCATTAAGGAGCAGTCTTAAAGGAGCTACCATAGTAGATGAATCATTTCTGTGCCTGGCTACTTCACTGTGCCTGAAGGTTATCTGTAGATCAGAGCAATCAGATTCTGAGTCCAACCCATCATAAATGTAGCAAATACCTGAGGAGGGCTCAGAGAGGTTTTGAAGTCAACTAACACTAGGTAAAGATGGTGACTCATCATCTTGCTTCTTTATTATGTTACCTGCTTATGACATTACCCATTGACTATGTATACACTAATTCCATTAAGTGCATTCCTTATGGAAAGATCTTTAAGCTCAATTATATAGACCCATTAGAAAATACATTCACTTTCTCAGTCCTGACATGGATGAGGAGCCCCTGTTCCCCACTGTCTGCTCTCTGTCTTCACTATTTGCCACAATTGCAATGTCACTCCTGAGGATCACCATTTGAGTGGTGGGACCACCATGCTCCAAAATAATGCACCCACTCATAAAATTAGAATGTTGAGCACCAGTGAAATTATCTGAATGAGCTAGATATAGCTCAGATTTATATTCACACAAAGTAGATAAAAATGCCTCAGATTTATTTCACACAACATAGATTTATATTCACACACTTGTTTATATTAACAAACAAGTTTACAGTACATTGTGAAATGGAATGAGGAGTTCTAGCAGTATCACCATTATAAGAGGCTCTGTACCTTCAGTGGCGATAGGTATCAGGAACAGTTCAGATGGGGGAGGTCAAACATACCTCAGCTCTCCCACATATTTGGTCAATACTCAAGTCATTCCTCCCACTCCACTCTTTGTCTGATACCAAATTACATGCTGTTACCAAATAAAACTTTACCAAATAGATCAAGTCGTCTAAAATGAACAAGGTACAACCTGGGATCAGGAACAAGAAGCTATAACTCAGAACCATTATCAGAATAATCATAGGCAATACCTCCCTTCAGGAATGCAGAACAACTTTCTAAATTCTTAAAGGACACCTTAGCAAAATCTACTCTTGACAACATTAGGACAAATTCTTCTCAGCCACCTTTGCCTTAACTTTAATTGCAAGGTGCTCTTGAACCTGTCATCTTTGACCGCATTCTCTCCAAGGGGCCCCTCCTAGCTCTAATGCCATTGGGTAGACCTCTGGAGCCCTCATAATCTTCCCTAAGCAGGGAAGGTGCTAGGTTGGGCCAAGAAGCCATCATCTCAAGAGGGAGAGAGAGAACTTTCTGCAGGCATGCTGTGGTGAGAGAGAGTGAGACACATTTGGTTTTGTTAGCCCCTGCAACCACAGAGTTCAGAATGAACTCATGGATTAGGGATTTGTCAGCTTCCAAAAATTTGTGAGCCATTTTCTTGAATGGAAACTATGAGCTGCCTGTGTGACCTGACTTGAGAGCTTCCTCCACTCCATGAGCCAGCAGCTTGCTGTCCCACCTTCCTATTTGGATTCCTCACTCCCTGCAACCTATTAGCTGACCAGAATCAACAACTTCACTTTGTGAGGCAGTGGACTGTTGTCTGACCTGATGATGTGGTTCATCAGCCTTTGCAAACACATTAATCAGGAGAATTCTACAGACTGATATCTGCTCTGTATATAGATTTGGGACATACCATCTTCCACATCTTGAAGAGGGATTTATTTACTTCATGACTATTTAGGTTTTTGAGATGCTGCAGAGCAAATCATGGACCATCTTGAACCTCTACCTCATAGGGACTGGTCTACTGATGCTCCTGGAAAATGAACTGTACTATTCATGGGTCAAGAGCTGCACCAATGGAGACAATGACCAGGGCAGAAGGGACACACAGTGACAGAGCCAATGGTGATAGGTCCAAAAAGGGCTTTTCAGCCAAGACAGTGGGACAGGCAGGCAAGATCAAGAAGAGGATATCCAAAAGGAGTTGAGAGGAGCCTATAAAGATAGAACTAAGAAATGAGCCTATATTTAGAAGGAAAAATGTCTGATAGGGGACAGGGAAAACAGGCCTTCCCTGAAGAAGAGCAAATGTGCCTACATGGTTCTTTAATATGAATGCCAATGTGTAGCGTATTAATTCTGATACCAAATTACATTGTTACCAAACAAAACTGGTACCTGTGACTCTGGACTGTAATTAGTCCATGGCCACTGCATTAAAGTAATGAGCTGAGTTAGGAGCGGGCTGTGGCAAAGATACTGGTGTCATAACTGGAAAACTACTGGAGGGTACAAGTATGTTTAAACACTGCCTCATACAGGTATGTTTAAGCTCTGCCTCATTGACGGTTGATGCTGCATCTATAGTTAGAGGAGATGAGATGCTATCAACTATTTTTAAGCCAGTATTGCTACAAGGCCCATTTTAGATGCATTAATGAGAATGTTATTGTTTGGGAGAGTATGTAACATATCACCTCCAGAAAGAAGCATTAAAGAAACTTAATCAGACAAAAGTCCCATGGAATAGTGAACTTTCCTAAAGAAGTGATTTTATTTCTCCTTAAAAACTATGCATAGCGTATCATTTTGATGATTCTCAGGAGCTGGCCGTAGAATAATGAATTATGATTTGGAAGATAATGCAATCCAAAGCATCACCAATTATGTATTATATTGAATATCAATAGTTCAGTGTTAATCCTATGATCAATATATTCCTAATTTTTTCCAGCAAAATGTTGAAGTCAGAGTCAAAGTTTATCTCTAATTTCTAATATTTCAAGTCTCCGCTTTTCCAATGAACTGAATCAGTATTATAAAGGTTCTTCAATTCCAGTAGGAAATACAGAAAAGGATAAAACACATCAGAATCACCTGAGCCTTGGTCATTTTCTTTGGTCCTTAGGGCACTGCAGGCAACTGGGGTGTTCTGTTTGTCTTATCTGGATCAGCTCTAATGCTGCTCACAAATTTCAATCTCTAATGAGGACATCCCCAAAGTAGTAATACCAGGCTCTTCTTCCTCCTTCCTCTAAGCGGCTGATAATGCACCATCTGCAGGCTGATGGGAGAATACAATGTGAGTAACACATAACTTGTAGTTTCAGATGCTGTTACTGTTCTTTCTTCTTAACACACAAAGTTCTCAATATTTTTAATGGTGCCCTTGTTGTGTGATGGTAAGTATGCTTATACCACGAGCAATAAAATTTAAACTCATAATTTTCAGACATGTGAATAAAAGATGACTTTATAACAAATAGAGATTGGGCAATCAAATATAAACGTCAACAAAAGAAAAAAAATATCAATTACCTCACAGCATACAAAAATATCAATTCCTTACTGTGTGACTCTCAAGGAGAATGGCAAATTAAGGAACCTTGAAGATGACTGTTAATTAAAGCATCTGGAAACATTTTAAATGGGCTATATAAATAGCTATTATAAACTAAAGATTGACCAGAGGTACTACGCAGAATTCAGCCCACGAGAGTTGCTTAGAGGGAAATTCAACAATGCTGGAGTGCAGGAGGAACATCATAAAGTAAAGTAGGCACAGACTCATGGGGTTTGGAGGGGCTGGGGGATTTTGGCTAAACTCAGTGGAGGCCAGCTGGGGCTTGACCTTGGCCCTACCACTGTTTTTGCTGGAGCCCAGGACCATTTGGATCATGAAGGGCGGATTGTTCTCAACATAGCCACAGTTTGCCAACACCTGCCTTGGGGCAAGGACTGGACACTTGCGGCTCCTCTCTGTCCCCCACCCTCGCACTTGGAGGGGTGCAGGGCTGTGCAGGGAGCTTTTCTCAACACAGTCATGGCTTGCCAGCTGCCTCCTAGGAGCAGGAACAAAACCTGTGCAACTCCACTGGAGGGGATTACAACTCAGATACATTGTTGTTTTGTTTCCATCTCTTCACTATATCCCCCCTCCTCCACCCCACACAGGCCCAGAGGGCTTGCCTTTTAACTCTTTTTCTCTTCCTTGTCTCTTTCTTCATCTCTCACACACTACTGCTAGCCTCCAGACCACTCCCCTTAGCCTATGCTGCAACACACCCAGGTAGGTGAGCTCCATTGCTGTGTAGCTAGCCCGAGTCTGGGAAGGCCCTCCACATTTCCACCAGGGGCTACTCTGCTCAACTCCTTACTGGGAAATTACTGCCTGGGTGCCAGGGGGGCATAAGACAGCTCCGCCAACACTCCTGAACGCTGAGGCAGAAACCTTCCCCAACCTCTGCAACACCAAAGCAGGCAACCCTTCTGGGTCACTCCACTGAGAGGGAAGCCACAGGAGGGTAAAGTGGTAGTTTAATTCCATAGTGAAATAAGCTATAGGCAGTTCAAAGAAGTACTCCTACAAGTCTCCCAGAGAGAGCCAGTGGCCTTCGTCTCCCTGAAAAATGGCACCTGGCTCATCTAAAACAAAACAACGCAAACAGCCATTAGCCCCAACGACCTCAATGAAAAAACAGGAGAAACTAAAGGCAATGCCAGGAGATGTCCTGACCATAATGACATGCATAGAGGAAACAGACATTGAACTGCCACGGAAAGAAATTTTCAGAATGCTACGTGGAGTCATAGAGGATATCAGTGAAACAATACAGAAAAAAGATGAAATGACAGAGGAGATAAAAGCCATAAATCAAAGAGAAATACAGGAGCTTAGGGAGGAGATAACAAAAACGAGTAGCAGACTCACGGATGTCCAGAAGCGACTGGAGGAATCAGAGAACTGCATCAGTGACTTGGAGGATCCCCAAGCAGACTTTAACAAACGCAAACAAAAGTCTAATCAGATCATCAGAAAAGCTGAAGAAAACTGAAGAGCTATATCTGATACTATGAAGCAGAACAACATTAGAATTATTGGCATACCAGAGGAAGACACAACAAAGAAGTCATTTGCAACAATAGAGAATTCATGAAAGAAAGCTTCCTCAGGTTAATGAGTGAAAACCAGGCAACCGTTCAGGAGGCTGAAAGAACACGAGCAAGACTAGATCCCAAGAAGAAGTCACCAAGGCTCATAATAGTTAAATTATCCAACGTTGAGGAAAAGGAGAAAATCATGAGAGCAGCTAGGGAAAAACAAACAATCACATATAAAGCTTCCCAAATAAGAATCTTCTCAGACCTATCAGCAAAAGCTATGAAGAAGAGGAGAGAATGGAGTAACATATTCCAAAGAAGGAAAACAATGCAAACCCAAGAATACTATACCCAGCCAAATTATCGATCAAGATAGATGGAGAAGTAAGTATTCCCAGACAAGGAAAAACCCAAAGAATACATTAGAAGAAACCCATACCTACAAAAGATCCTAGACGACCCAGTATGGGCAGAAAAATAACACTCACCAAGCATAAATAAGAGACCAACACATAGAACAACCTCACCCAGAGGGCAAAAGAGACAAAACAGACCTCAAGATAACATTGACTTAAAGATAGACTTCAAAGGCTGCTGAGGTAAACTTTAGAAAATAAAAAAAAAAGGAAAAAAGGGGCATAGGGAAAAAGCTACAGTATAAAAACATTACCGGGCTGAGGACCAGGTAATATGATAGGGACCAGACCAAATACAGGGATACAAATGGTAGACACATAAAAAGGAGGTGGAGAAAGCAAAAAATAATAATTAAAAGAAAAGGGTAGCCGGGGCACTGGGCACTAACCCACCCAAGGGGAGGGTATTATTTATATCTCCACAGGGAAAGAGGGACCAGACTTCAACCCGGTGCTCCAAGATGTCAATGCAACATGCCGGTGTGGAGTAGGGAACCAGTGGAGAGGTCTGGGTGGGTCAGTCCCAATACCAACTACTAAGTGGACACCTGCCCCTCCCCTCAGAAGCATTTATTTCAAAGGACAGCACTGAATCTACAGCTCCGAAAAAGAGGGACATATCTGATCGGAGCACACGGGAGCAGATGAAGGGGGCGGAGGAGAGAGTGGAGCACAGCAGAACTCAACAGACCCGGAGGTCAATGTTCCCAATGAGAGCAGCCAGGCAACAGAGAAGAGCACATGGCCTGTCCCACCATGGGACATGACGTCCCTCAATGCCCATAGCCCTACAGGGGACAATACTGGAGATACAGTGTGGGAATTGCACCCGATCAAATCCTACCACACCGAGGCAAAATATTAAGGGGGTGCAACATAACCACAAGGGAATGGAGCTACAAGGTCCCCAGGGAATGTGGAAAGTATACTTTGGGGCCAGGACGTGGTGCCCCAACATACTGGACTGCAAAACACTCCTAAAGGCCAACAAACAATCCTTGAACTAACTACAAGCTTTTCTTTCTTGTTGTGTTTTGTTTTGTAGTTTTTGTCATTGGTTTGTTGTTTTTTGTTGTATATAGTTGCTTAGTTGTGCTCTGTCTTGTCTTGTGCATGTTATTATATCCGCAGTTCTGTCTAAATAAGATAGGCTGGATGAACAATTGGAGGAGAAAACAAGGGGACCGAGAGTTGCACGGGGACATGTGAGAGGGGAAGGTGGGGGAAAAGGTAGTGGTGTTAATAAACCCAGGGACAAAGGAACAACAAGCGATCTAAATCGGTGATGAGGAGGGGATGGGAGGCCTGGTTGGGCATGATCAAGGGTAATGTAACTAAGAGGAATTGCTGAGACCCTGGTGGGGATTGAGCATGATAGTGGGACAGGAGGGCAGTCAAAGGAAACAGAGGAAAGAGCTGGGAGGCAAAGGACATTTATAGAGGTCTAGATAAAGGCATGTATATATGCAAATATATACATGAGGATTGGGAACTAGATCTATGTGCATAAATTTATAGGGTTAGCATTAAGGTAGCAGAAGGACATTAGGCCTCCACTCAAAGTACTCCCTCAATGCAAGAATACTTTCTATTAAATTGGCATTCTATGATGCTCACCCTCACAACACAACCACTGAAGACAAAGAGGATGAACAACCAAATGTGGTGAAGAAAGCTGTTGGTGTCCAGCTATCAAAAGATATAGCATCTGGGGTCTTAAAGGCTTGAAGGTAAACAAGCAGCCATCTGGCTCAGAAAGAATAAAGCCCACCCACATGGAAGAATTACACCAACCTGTGTGACAATGAGATGCTCAAGGGATCAGTTATCTAGCAACAAAGAACAAAAAAGTCATATCATTGTGTTCTCACCTCCATGATACGACCTCTGAAGACCAAGTGGGTGCATAAGCAAATGTGGTGAAGAAAGCTGATGGTGCCCGGCTATGAAGAAATATAGCGTCTGGGGTCTTAAAGGCTTGAAGGTAAACAAGCGGCCATCTAGCTCAGAAGCAACAAAGCCCACATGGAAGCAGCACACCAGCCTGTGTAATCACAAGGTGTCAAAGAGATCAGGTATCAGGCATCATCAGAACAAAAAATCTTACCATAGTGAATGAGCGGGGAGTGCGGAGTAGAGACACAAAGCCCATTTGTGGGCCACTGGACATCTCCTTACAGAAGGTTCTTGGGTAAGAGATGAGACAGTCAGGGTGCAATATACCAACAATGAAAAATCCAACTTTCATCTAGTTCCTAAATTCCTCCCACCCACCCCTCAACACACACACACACTGTCATGATACGAATCCTACCTTGCAATTGCAAGTCTGACTAGACCAGAGGATGTACACTGGCACAGATGGGAACTGGAAACACAGGGAATCCAGGGTGGATGATCCCCTCAGGACCAGTGGTGTGAGTGGCGATACTGGGAGAGTAGGAGGAGGGTGGGATGGAAAGAGGGAATCGATTTTAAGAATCTACATGTGACCTCCTCCCTGGGGGACAAACGGCAGAAAAGTGGGTGAAGGGAAACGTGGGACCGAGCAAGATATGACAAAATAATAATTTATAAATTATCAAGGGTTCATGAGGGAGGGGGAGGTGGGGAGGGAGGGGAAAAAATGAGGACCTGATGCCAGAGGCTTGGGTGGAGAGTGGATGTTTTGAGAGGGATGAGGGCAACGAATGTACAGATGTGCTTTACACAATTGATGTATATGTGGATTGTGATAGGAGTTGTATTAGCCTCTAATAAAAAGAATTTTTTAAAAAAGAAAGTAAGTGTCTAGAAAGGAATGAAGGCAACATATGTACAAATATGCCTGATGCAACCGATATATGGATTGTAACAAGAGTTGGAAGTGTCCCGAAAAAAATGATCTTTTAATTTAAAATAAACTAAAGATTATCTTACAGAGGAACTATAAATTGTGCAATCACTTTAGAAACACTTTAAAACTCACCGTCAAGTAGAGTTAGACACATAAGTTGCAGATAGGACACAGGAGAACAGAGCTCCCGAGACCCTAAAGCCATGACCGGAAGCTAATGGGTGTGTACCTCTGATCTTGAGGATAGCAGGCCAACTCTTAACACATGTCAAAACCAAGGCTCCATAATAAACACTTATATGACATCTATGAGATTGAAATATATATATAAAATATTATATATATATAAATGAAGACGTATACATCCCCCAATAGTGAGTGCACTTTTGAATCCCAATATAGATAATGTTGTTAATGTAGTATTTTTTGTATTACTTAATGCAGTTACATCACGGTTCTCAATCTATGGTTCGAGACCCCTTTGGGGGTCGAATGACCCTTTTACAGGGGTTGCCTGATCCATAACAGTAGCGAAATTACTGTTTTAAAATAGTAACCAAAGTAATTTTATGGTTGGGGGATCACCACAACATGAGGAACTGTATTAAAGGCTCGCGGCATTAGGAAGGTTGATCATCACTGAGTTAAGACAGTTGACCTATACAAGTTTTACAGTCTTTCTAGCTATGTCCCCTTAACTTCTTCCAAATTACTTATGTGGGTTTGTCGCCCACCAATGTGAACGAGGAAAGGAGCCCATCATAGTGGTGACTGTTGAACTGCTAACTGCAAAGTTCAGCAGTTTGAAACCACCAATTTGTCCTCGAAAGCAGATGGGGCTTCCTTCTCCCACGAGTGATATGGCTTTCTACTCCGCTACAGAGTGACAGCCTTGGAAACCCACGGGGATTGTTCTACCCGGTCATACAGGCTCGCTATGAGTCAGTGTTAACTTGATGGCAGTGAGTTTGGTTTTTTGTTTGTTTGTTTAAGCCTTGTAGTTATGTAAATAAATGGTCTGAAACCTAACCTGAGAATTAGTCAGATTGGAAATCATATTAGGACTAATTGAGTCATTTCAGAGAGAGAAATTGGGATCTCACAACCATCAAAAAAATGAGCCAGGAGTAGGGGGCTGTGGATCCTAGATTCTTGCATTGAAACTCTTCAATCCCAAAGACAGAGAGCTGTGACACAAGAGAGAAAGTGATGGGGGGAAGCAGCAACACAGACATGGTGGCAGCAGAACCAAGAGACTGAGACAGAACAGTGGGATTCCCGGGCCACAGGACAAGGGTTGAGTGCCTTTGGGCAGAAGGTTAGTAAGTAAAGTGAGGTACATATGATTACTTATGTGGAGAACTAGATTTGCCACCCTACAAAGAGCTGAGTGTGTTTGGTGTGAGGCTAAGGTACAGAGTGAGCATTTATCCACAGAACTAAAAGACCTTTGTAATGTTTGCACATTTAGGACAGAAGCCAGGGGTTTGCAGGGCCTGACCTCACCTGCAGGGATGGCTGTCAAGATGCTGTCCCAAAGAACTGTACCTTGAGTCATTTCAGATCCCTCCCAAATTGTGTGTTAGAGTAGAAAAGTGACCCTTTTGTCAAATATAAATTCAGGAAACCATTAATTAAACTTTAAGAGACAAAAAAAGACACACACATACCGTATGGAAAAGGGGGGCCATTAGTAGGAGGTGAAAATGCAATTGAGGATTCAGTCGGGACCCTGGATAATAGGGCACAGAACAAAAGGCATGTCGCAGATCACGATTGGTGGCAGATCAATACATCGCAGATACAGGTGGGACTGTAGCAGCAGGAATGACATCATAATTAGGACCTGCACATTATTAGATAGAAAAAATTACAAGATTGGCCCAGGGCCTTCAAACTGAGGCAGTCAAGGTCAGACTCATGACAATGACTCCTGTGCTGTCCTCAGTAAGATGAGCTCCATCAAGGATACATCTAGGCAGGCCCTTGGAGGGAGCTGGCTGGAGAGGAGTGCAGGCAATCTACTTTCTAAGGCATTCTCCCCAAGGGGAAGATGATCTACATTCTGGGTTAATGATAAGAAAGAATTCAATGGAGGCTTAATCAAAGTGGGGAAGCAGGAAATGGACAGTTGTCATGTCATCAGCAGTGCAAACCTAAAACCCAACTCACTGCCACCAAATGGATTCTGGTTATAGCGACTTTTAAAAGAAGGTGGAACAACCCTTTGTGCATTTCCGAGGCTGTAACTTTTTATAAGATTAGAAACACTGTCTTTCTCTCCAGGGGTGACTTGTAATTCTGAACCACGGACCTTGCAGTTAGCTGTCCAATCTGTATCCACTATGCCACCAGCTTTTTGAAAATCAGAGTGCTCACAATTTAAGTTCTAATACAATTATTAAACGGTTACGTAACCAGTGCATTCTATCATACAGCGACATGCACAAAGAACTTGGACCCTGACTATTGGGGCAGCCTGGGCCCTTGTACACTGGTGTTTTCCTGGGTTCAGACCCCAGGAAGCCTGGATCCCTCCTGCTTCCCCTCAAGCTCCTCCACCTAGCGACGCCCCTAGGAACTCCAGAGTTGCTCAACCTGTTTGGTGTCAGGTGAATGGATTTGGTTCAGAACCCCATCAGAAGTTGAAATCCTTCCTTGTGATGCTTCAATGTGCAAGACAGATTTCTAGCTCCCTAGACTGGACCATATTTGTCTGTGGCAAATCTTTGTTCTGAAACAGAAGAGGAGGCAATGCTAAGAAAGGCATGTCAGGTTGTTAGCCTGCACTTCCTGTGCTAAATAGTGACCACCCCCAACCCTCGGGATCAAAGTCAAGCTCCAGTCTGAGGGTGTTTACATTAAACAAGCACTCACCCTATCTTTACAGTGCAATTTTACTAATTTCTCAAATATCATTATCAATTTTGGATCCACATCCTATATATACAATATTTATTTTTAGAATAAAGTAGAAGTATTTAAGGCCTCAACATTCTCAATTCCATTGAAGATAAATATCTTCTTTTCACCAGCAATCTAACTGAAGAAGAATATTTTATGAAGAATTTGCTTTACCAGTCACTACTGCACCTCAGACCATAACCCTTGACATATTTGGCTAAAGTGATCAAGCTGAATCATGGTCATGTATGCCACTCCAGCCAAGTGTAACCCAAGTTTGTCCTGCTCCAATCCCCTTGCATCCTGGGTACTCTTTACAACATATCTATTGTGTGTGAAGAGATGCCTATGGTTGGGTAGCCCATTTATGCACAATAGTGAGGTAAGTAGAGAAACTTGCTTTAGAGGTGGACAACAAGAGACAGAGGGACACCAAAGGACATCCTAGAGGTACGTTGGGCAAGACAAAGATATTCTAAACAAAAAAACAAGTCAGGGGAATCCTTATTTACTACTCTCTTAAGCTCTTATGTTTACGGATGTCTAATTTTAAAGCCTTTCGGAAAGTCTGCAGCCTACAGTCAAGGAATGTCAAGGGGTAGGTAAATAGGTGATGCCCAGAGCAAAGGTAAGGGCAGAAGCTTAAAAGAACAAGATGGTGTCACTCAGTGACTAAGGGCGACATAGGGGACAGCACAGGAGACACAGTGTGGGAATTGCACCAGACCTGATCCCACCACACCAAGGCGAAGCACTGGGGGAGAGCAGCAGAACAGCAAGGGAATGGAGTGGCAAGGTCCCCAGGGAATGCTGAAAGTGGACTTTGGGGCCAGGGCGTGGTGCCCCAACAGACTGGACTGGAAAATGCTCCTAAGGGCCAGCAAACGATCCCTGAACTAACTACAAGCTTTTCTCTTGTGAAGTGTTCTGTTTTGTTCTTTGTCAGTGGTTTGTTTTTGTTGTTTTGTTGTCTGGTTGTATACTGTTGCTTTGTTTTCCTCTGTCTTCTTTTTGTGCATGTTAGTGTCTCCACAGGGCTGTCTGAATAGGACAGGCTGGATGAACTATCTGGAGGAAAAACAATGGGACCGACAGTTCAGGGGGGACTTTGGGTGGGGGGTTAGGGGGGGTAAAGAAGTGGGGTTAACAAACACAGGGACAAGTGAACAACATGGGACCCCAAATGGTAGAGAGGGGGGAATGGCAGTCCTGGTGGGGAATGATCAAGGGTAAGGTTGCGTAGAGAAGAGGTATACTCTAGCCCAGGTGGCAACGAAGCATGGTAGTAGGACAGGAGGAAAGTCAAGGGAGATGGAGCAAAGAGCTAGGAGTCAAAGTGCATTTATGAAGGTCTAGACAAAGACATGTACATGCAAATATATATAGGAGGATGGGGAAATAGATCTATGTGTCTATATTTATAGGGTAAGCATAATGGTGGTGGAAGGACCTTGGGCCTCTACTCAAACACTGCCTCAATGTATGAATACTTTCTTTTATTTAATTGGAACTCTATGATGCTCACTCTCCCGACACAACGGCTGGAGCCAAAGTGGGTGAACAAGTAAATGTGGTGAAGAAAGCTGATGGTGCCCGGCTATCAAAAGAGATAGTGACTGGGGTCTTAAAGGCTTGAAGATAAACAAGCGGCCATCTAGCTCAGAAGCAACAAAGTCCACATGGAAGAACACACCAGCCTGTGTGATCGAGTGGTCCCGAAGGGATCAGTTATCAGGCATCAAAGAACAAAAAAATCATATCGTTGACTGCACACCTCCATGATAGGATCGCTGAAGACAAATGGGTGCATAAGCAAATGTGGTGAAAGCTGATGGTGCCCGGCTATCAAAAGAAATAGTGTCTGGGGTCTTAAAGGCTTGAAGGTGAACAAGCGGCCATCTAGCTCAGAAGCAAAAAAGCCCACATGGAAGAAGCACACTGGCCAGTGCGATCACGAGGTGCCAAAGGGACGAGGTATAAGACATCATGCAAAAAAAAAAGATATATGTGTGTGTATATATATATATGTGTGTGTGTGTATGTATATGTATATATGTGTATATGTATGTATGTATATGTATATATGTATATGTATATATATATATATATATATATATACCATATTGAATGAAGGGGGAAGTGCAGAGTGGAGACCCAAGGCCCAAGTGTTGGCCAATGGAGATCCCCTCACAGAGGGGTTCAGGAGAGGAGATGGGTCAATTAGGGTGCGAGGTAGTACCGATGAAGAACACAGCTTTCCCCCAGATCCTGGATGCTTCCTCCCCCCAACTACCATCATCCGAATTCTACCTTGCAGGGCTGGATAGGGCAGAGGCTGTACACTGGTACATATGAGGGCTAGAGGCACAGGGAATCTAGGGTGGATGATACCTTCAGGACCAAGGGTGTGAGGGGCGATGCTGGGAGAGTGGAGGGCAAGGGGGTTGGAAAGGGGGAACTGATTACAAGGACCCACATGTGACCTCCTTCCTGGGAGAGGGACGGCAGGGAAGGGGGAGAAGGGAGACTCCGGATAGGGCAAGATATGACAAAATAACGATGTATAAATTACCAAGGGCATATGAGGGAGGGGGGAGCGGGGAGGGAGGGGAAAAAAAAAGAGGACGTGATGCAAAGGGCTTAAGTGGAGAGCAAATGCTTTGAGAATGATTGGGGCAGGGAATGTATGGATGTGCTTTATACAATTGATGTATGTATATGTATGGATTGTGATAAGAGTTGTATGAGCCCCTAATAAAATGTTAATAAAAAAAAGAACAAGTTCAAGTCAAAGATAAGGAAATAAAAGAAACCCGTGAGACCCCCCCCCCCAAAAAAAAAAAGAACTAGATGGATCCAGGAAAGAGATGACTGAGCAATCATTGTGTCATCTTGGCCCAGATTCTGGATTCCAAGCTTTCTAGTTAATGTTGACCAATGGAAAACAACACACATTGTAGAAGAGAGCTTATTGGCTTGGGTTCTAAGATGTCCCATCCATAGTCTCAGGTGTGCGTGACTATTTGTCAAGATTAGTGTAAATCATTTATCACTCTACACCGAGAAGGCAGCTGCAGGGATCTAGAGGATCTAGTCAGAGCAAGTGATCTATGAGAGTTGAGTGGGTTTCAGGATGCTCAGAAGGTCTATAAAAAACTGAATCAAAATTAACTTCCAGAGAAATTTCAAGGGTAATGTAAGACAGATTAAAGTTGAAGACTCTGGCAACTAGACAGCAGAGTATTCACATAGTATGAATAAACACGTTTATGTTTTTTTTCTAAGTTCAAGTTATTGGGTGAAACCTTACAATGGTTATGAGAGTACACTTACATTTTCTATGAGACCAGTAATAACCTGTTAACAAGGTGAGATGATACTTCAAGAAAACTGTAGAGCAATAGTGATAATGGATTTTCAAGAACATGAAAAAGTTCATAAAAATATTGGTAATTGAGTCAGGGAACACATTAAAATAATTATATATGATGATTAATTGAAATATGTCCCACAGTAGTTAGTTGACTTACCATAAGAAAATAAGCACTATACTATACCAATTAATGTAAAAAAAGAATTAATATCTAAACCTGGCCGATAAACACATGTGGGGTTAATTGAAGGGCAGAAGGATAAATGGCCTGGTGAGCCTCGCCTTTCTCGTGTCTCTTTCTAATGGTGGGACCAGGGTGCAGGTGCCTTAGCCAGTTCCCTGCTTCAGCTAGCAAGGCTCACTTCCTGCAAGTTATCCCTGAGGAGAAGACAAATGGATCTACCTCAATGCAGCCCTGAGTGCTGGAACACCCGTGTGGAGACCCCTGCTAGCACTGAGATGGTTACACATCCACTGATTCAGCTTTCCTTCTGCAGTTGGCATCACTGTGTCTGTTTTGAGAGAGAGATGGAGGAGAACTTTGTGGATTGGTATGAACACATGGGTTCATATTGGGCTTATTAACTTGGGCAGCACTAGGTTTGGATGTTTTCTTGATGTGCACTTACCATTTATATAAAACTCTCTTTTATTCATGAGTTTCTGAGGATTTGTTTCTCTAAAGTACCCAGACTATCACACATACTAAACAAATCAAAGGCTTTCCATGCTAAGAAAAAAATCTACAAATCTAACATAAAACAGATAATATAGCTCAGTATGTAAATAAGCTAATATACAGTCCTAAAAAAAGAAAAAGTCAAAATGTCACACTTAGAGGAGAGAGAAAAAACATCATGCCACCTCAGAAAAAGGACAAACATAAATGTACACTTTTACCAATGATATTAAAAACTGACTGTATGTTCTAACTACAGCAATGAGATTAACATTTGTAAAGGAAGAGACTTCCAAAAAGAAATACAAATTCCTCTAATCATAATTTAGTTATCATATCCATAAAATATTAACGACATGCCGTACATAGCTAATAAACATTAAAATGCTGTAGGCTACATTTCAACACACAGTAATAACTTTTGGTACTTAACTCACTAACCATAATTGCTAATCAGGAGGGTAAAGGGAAAATGGTGGGAGAAAGGAAACTGATCACAATGATCTATATATAACCCCCTCCCAGAGCGATGGAAATCAGAAGCGTGTGAAGGAAGACATCAGTCAGTGTAAGACATGAAAAAATAATAATAATTTACAAATTATCAAGGGTTCATGAGGGATAGAGGGGAATAAAAATGAGAAGCTGATAGCAAGGGCTCAAGTAGAAAGAAAATGTTTTGAGAATGACTATGCCAACAAATGTACAAATGTGCTTGACACAATGGATGGATGTGTGGATTGTGATAAGAGTTTTACAAGGCCCCAATGTTTTAATTTAAGAAATACAGCATGATCAAAATTACAGCATTTATCTTACAGAAAAGGAAGTGCAAAATTATTCAGATCAGAACCCTAAAGCAGGGAACATGCTTCCACCCATTTTGTGATGATGTCATGGATTTAGAGTCCTATAGTTTTCTAGTGTTGAAGGTCCTCATATACTGATGAATTAATGAACTAAAACAAGAAAATTCTATGCACATATTAGAGTGAATATATATGGATTTACATATATAGACACGCATATATGTATATGATACACACATGTATATTAAGCTGGACAGCAAAAAGGATTGATGTTCACCCAAAAACTGAAGTTTGGGGACTTGAACACACTGAGCCATGGATGCTCCAGCTAGCATTGGACCCATGAGCTTTCAGTTGAGCTGGGCTGGGTTCTCTTGATAAAAGTTTACTTCTTGATATGAAGCACTTTGTTATGCACATGTCAGTGTCTATAGTTGTATTTTTCTAGACAACCCAGCCTAACGCAGGTCTCCATCATATTGGTGTCCTATGAGGGCGAAAAGGTGTATCTGACAAGCTGCTCTTGGAGAAAGGCACATCACCAGGAAGTCTGAAAAGATGATCAACAATTCCCTGACACCGAGCCAATCCTGTTTCTCCAGGGCTGTGGATTTGGGGTGGGTGTAAATCTATTTATAATAAAAGTATCCTGTTAAGCTTGTAAAAAACACAGAACACTTACAAGGCACAACACACACATATTCTCTGCACCAAATGTCAACACTCACATTTATAACATGTAAAGAACTTAGTAGACTCATGGTCACACTTGATGTAAGAAGTTAGTATAACACTAAGAGCTTTATATTCATGGGGGAAGCATGACATGCACACTGCGGACAGGAAATTACACACTCGTTTATGTAACAAGTATTCCCATTACTCAGCCGACTTACTACAGTAGCATCAATGACTATGTCCCCCCCCCCCACACACACACACATATATATTTTCCTTTTTAATGAAAATAGTCATACCTGATGCGGCCAGGTTTCTAAAAGATTCCATCATCACATGTCTATGGAGTTTCCTCTGAAAAGGATCCAGCAATGCCCATTCTTCCTAGAAGTCCACAGCCACCCCTTCAACAGCCACAGTGCCTAAAACACCCATAGACTCTGGTTCAGCAAGGTACCATGCATTCCACTATGTGAGAGGATGAAGATGACAGTCCTGGGAAACAGAGGCCTCACATGGGGATTAGACACAGGGGTCTTGTTCTACTAAGGTTGACCATCAGGGTCTAGCTACCAGCCTCATCCCTTCTAGACCAGCGGTTCTCAACCTGTGGGTTGACACCCCTTGGGGGCCGAATGACCTTTTCATAGGTGTCGCCCAATTCCTAACAGTAGCAAAATTACAGTAATGAAGTAGTAATGAAAATCATTTTTTGGTTGGGGGGTGAGTACACATGAGAACTCTATGAAAGGGTCGCAGCATTAGGAAGGTTGAGAACCACTGCACTAGACATACTTCCTCACTAATTACATGCTATCCCAACAACTGCATGCTTCTAGCATTATGCGTTTATCTCTGTACAGTTTGTCTATGACCAACTGCAACCTTAGTCCTCACTGTATGGTGCAGAATAGAAAACAGTCAGAACACATAATTAAATCAGGCAAATGATCAAAATAAAAGCCTCTATTGCACATTCACATCCTCTCTTCTATTGGAGGGAGGATAGAAATTCACCACCTTGCACAGGACCAACCAGAATATTTATCAAAACATGAAGCACAGGGTGAAAGCAAGATAACAAGTAGGAAACACTGCAGAATTTGTTGTTTTTCCCTTTAGCCTCTCCTTACCCACTGGAGAGCTGCAGGTGTGAACTAGCAAAGTAGCAACCAAAGGCCTGGATTCATGGTATCCTCTTGGAAAATTCTACGTCATCAAAAGCTGGCATATTACCTACTGAAAGAGATGATTATTTGGGGAATTATGAAATTTTCTGAAGTGTTTCTATGTTACTCGCCTACTTTTCAGTCACTCTACAGTTGCCCTCTTGTGTATTTTGTACCTTTGTGGAGATAGGCCAAGCTATTGAAAAGGGCAAGAGGGCAAGAGTAAAAGGCAACAATAGAATATAGATATCCTTAATAAAAACTTCCTTCTAAAAAAAAAGATATCCTTAAAATCGTCCCACTCTGAGACACAAAGCTACTGTCATGTAATTATTATGGACCGCTCCCCTCCAAAAATACTGAATACGCACATCAATACACACTGAGCTCATAGGATATACTGACAAAAGAGCACAATATGGGCAGTATCATAATAGCATGTCCTTCTTTTTGCTGATTGGGAAAATGTATTTAGGTTCCAATTTTCTTATAAGTCGACTGAACTTCAATGCATTTGCCTGTTAAACTGTGTTAGGATTCTAGGACTTACACACCAGGCCTTGAATGGGCCACTGTAAGATTTTTCACATTTGAAGATCATGGAAGGCAGACTAGCTGAACATGATGACCACTAGCATTCTCTCAGCTGTGGGACTGGCCTCTATGACTTGTCAGACTTTTGTTCCTACATTTTGTCAGGAGAGACCATTCCCTGGAGAAGGACATCTATGGGGGCAAGGCCAGCCCCCCACAACTAATCATGGGTTCAGTAAGCGCATTGTATGGTTAAGATACATAAAGATTATAATAAAGTCATAGAGAGCATGAGAGATAAGAGATTGACATAATGGAGTTAGACACATTTCATGGTAGCATGCTCACCTCATGGACGACCATGATCTTAGCAGCCAGGTCCACACACAGCATGAGCTGAGGGCAGGAAAGCAAGGTGAAGTGCATCGATTTATCGGTCCCAACACGTAGCTAACGGAGGCTTATATCTAGTTAGGGGGCATGATTACAGGTAACCAGATGTCACAGGAAGGGGCTGAACCATAGTCACTACAAGTAATAGGAGGGGGGATATACAATGGCCATAGGAGTAACAGGAAGGGGATGAGCTAGGGGTGAACACGTGATGGGAAGGGGAGGGACTAAGGGCATACATGTGACAAGAAGGGCAGCTCCCTAGACTCAATATGGCAGCCAAACCTTGATCACCCGTGAGTGGGCTTGACTTCCCTGGGTTCTCCTTCAGAGAAACAATTTAGTACTCTCCTTATCAGAAGAGAGTGGGCCCTGCTTGTTGTGGGATAAACAGTAGTGTCTGCTTATTCTGAATGGCTGATAACCCTTAGGGAGAATATCCCCTACTTCTGTTGACCCCCAAGTGTAGTCATTTGACGCATGTAACAAGCAGCTAAGTTTGGCATGTATTTGGGGGAGACAACTTGGGAGAAATCCTCTGTTTCCCCAGACATTGTGCTTGGTAAGGGAGAGATTGGTAAAGAAGGGAAAGGCCTTCCAACAAAATGGATCGACACAGGGGCTCAAACATGGGACATTTGTGAGGATGGTGCAGGACAGGGCAGTGTGTCATGCTGATATATAGAGGGCTTTAGGGGATTGGAATGGACACAATGACACCTAACAACAACATAGAAAAGGCCTCACTTTGATGCTAATATTTCACGGCATCGCCAACTAGCTATAATATAAAGTCACATGAACTGCACGGTCAATCTACAATTCTGCTACAACAGTATAACGTAGTGTCAATCCAATAAGCCTTTTAAAATCTCATCTACAGCAATGCATCAGGTGACATGTTTTAAAGGCTTCCCAAGCCAAAATTTCGTTCCTTTATGATGAACAAAAACAAAATGCAGTGCTGTCAAGTAAATTCTAACTCATTTTGACCTTCTAAGAGGGAATGAAAGTGCTCATTAGTTTTTCCAAGACTGAAGAGCACAAATAGTCTCGTTGTCCTCCCTTGATTGCCCTGGTATGCTGGGGACACAGAGGGTCTAACCAGCAACCAATCGATTAAACCAGTGAACCACTAGGGTCTCTTTCACACAACATGTTCATGATAAAACCTTGCATTTATTCAGCAACCACGATTCTGAAGCAATTTCCAAAGAGATTTAGACACATTGGCTCATTTAGTCCTCTTGTCTCTTTTAAGCAGGTGTTGCTTACAGCTGAGGAAAGTCATGAACCATTAAGTACATGTTCAGTATTGCTCAAATGGTAAGCTGTTGAATCGAGTCAGCATGGAGGTCCATTTGTCTACCTACAACTAAGTGCCTGGCAACTACATTTCTGTTCATATGCCGATAGTCTGTATTCTGTCAGTCATCAGTTACAGAGAAAATCTAGACATCTTCTGAATAGCACAAAGAGGAGACAAAGAAAACAATCTATTCAATTCAGTTAACTGGAACTCAATTTCCTGGAAAAGCCAGGGCTCTCAGACAATACTGCTTACCTCAGGCCCGTAGAGCTGGCTCTTGCATTTATTAGACTGATTGAAATAATATAACACCCAGGCAAAGCATGGAGGAAATCAAAAGAAAACAAGACCAATCTGC
This sequence comes from Tenrec ecaudatus, assembly GCF_050624435.1. Lineage (NCBI taxonomy): Eukaryota > Metazoa > Chordata > Mammalia > Afrosoricida > Tenrecidae > Tenrec > Tenrec ecaudatus. Next base: position 14,400,036 of record NC_134532.1, read on the forward strand.
TCAGAGAGGGCACACCATTCCAAAACCCACAGAGTTCCACCCTGGACACATGAGGTGGCTATGAGTTAAAAATGACTCCACAGCAACTACTAAGAACAGAGGGACAAGGTCAAATAGTAACAACTTGTATGAGAAATGCAACAAAGGTGGAGCATAAGCATTAACACATGCATATTTACATTTCGTGAGCTAATGTAGGAGAAATAAAATGATCACTTTAGGAAACACTAGCCAGAGAACCCCGGCATGATAAGGAAATTCTAACAACGTGGGAAGGTTCTGTGATGAGTTTGCAAATGCTCAGTTCGATTTCCATTTCTCAAACATACAAGCAAAGAAGTCAGAGAGCATCCAGGTCTTCATGGGCAGGAGAGGGAAACTCCATGGTCACCCACCAAATGAAAAGCTCATTAGCAATAAGCATTCATGGAAAATCCCACACAAGAAAAATAAATGGAGCATGAAGAAGCACTAGCAAGAAAGTCAAACAAAAGAGGCAATAGTTACAAGAAATGCAAAGGAGGACTTTCAGGTTTATGACCAATATGTGAAGAGCCCAAAGTCACCATTTCAGTCTCAGATCAAAAAAGCTGACCATGTTGAAGTCAGAGTACGGAGGTCACAGGGCATGGTTTTCATGTTTTAATGTTGTACATTTAAAAAAAAACAGTCATTGGGTCAATTCTGATTCAAAACATCCCTAAAGAGCAGAGTAGAATAGGCCCTGTGTGTTTCTGAAACCACAACTCTTTAAGGGAGTAGAAAGTCTCATCTTTCTACTGTGGACCAGTTAGTGGCTTTGAATGGCTGAATATGTGGGCACATGTTCAACACATAGCCCACTACATCACCAACTCAACACAGAGCCCACTACCTCACCAACTCAACACATAGCCCACTACTTCACCAACTCAACACATAGCCCACTACCTCACCATGGGTGTACAGTGTTGTTATAAAACAACAGTGAGAAAACTAGAGGGCAACTAACATCAAGAAAGGCATTCTCTTCAATGCCTCTAATTAATTAATCTAATTAGGACACAGCACAAACATCTGTCCTCAAAACAGAGGGGAGGTGAAAATAGGTACTCTCCTAGCTGATTTCCACTGTGAAATCATTCTCTGTATCTGCCTATGGGGCCCTTTTGTTCAGTGGTGGTTTTAATCATCTGCCCTTCATAGTCTAATCAATTCAATTCATTGACAACAGTGATTTGAAGGACGTGATGGACTTAACTAAGGGATAGCCCAAAAGACTTTACTCCAGGAGGACAAAATACCAGACCACAGGGCATCAGGTGGGGGTGTACTTGTTATGTTTTAAGGATAGGCAAACCCCAGGTTGACCAAATAAATTTTAATAAGGATAAATGATGTCAGAAAGTTGTATCACTGCCACTTCAATGAAGAAATACAAAGAAGACTGGAATCTACAAAAAAGTAGCATGTTCCAAAACAACTCTCCTCCACAAATAATCACTTCCGAAAACTGTCACAAACATTTTTTTTGCACTTCACAAGAGTCCACAAAACATGAATCAACTTGCATTTAGCCTCAAATAGGTAATAAGTGGTCAAGAACAAGGTCTCGCTTTGTCCACAACATAACTCCCTGCCACCACGTTTGGTCCAACTCACAGCAGAGCTATCACACAGATTAGAACTCCCTATAGTTCTCCCAAACCTGTACATCTTTACTGGAGCAGGCAGACTCATCTTCTCCTGCACATTTTTGGTGAGTATGAACAGCTGCCCTTGCAGTCAGCAACCCGATATTTAACCGACTGTGACAAAAGCGTTCCTTTGTTCATATACCCCATATGCAATAAAGTATCATTATAGGAACTCATGAAAGACCTACAGAAAAATAAAGGCAGCCCCAGAAAGGCCCACCAATTTGTAAGGGAAGCTAATTCATGACACATCAGGCCACACAGGGCTCTGCCTGCAAGCACTCACACTTCAAAATGCAGTTCCTTAAATGGAGTCCCTGAGTGGTGAGAGCAACTGAGTGCTCAGCTACCAAACAAAAGATTGGAGACTGAAGGCAACCTTAGAAGAAATCAGCCAACTTCTGAAGTTAGCCAATGAAAATCTTACGGAGTATAATTTTACTCGGAAACCACATATGGTCACCATATAGAATCATATGGAAGGCAAAATGATTGATATTTACCAAACTATTAACTAATTGAGATACAAGGAGCTCATTGGTAGCCAATCATTCATGCCATATTCATGAAAGCACAAGGGGCTTTCAAAAAGGTCATGAAAAATGGAATAAAGATAATGGAGTTTATCCATGAAACTTTTGAAGCTACTGCATATCTGTTCCTAATAGATTATGCTAAACAGAATAATGTAATACATTGTACTCATTCCTCAAATATTGTACATCTTAGAAATCTTTAGGATACCTGTTCAACTTCCATGAAAATTCAGGAAGAATATTAAGCTGTTTACATATAACATCTCTCTTAAAGATCTATTAAAGTTGACATTAATTTTATTCTCTAGCTATGGTAAAGACACCAGTTAGGTTACAGTATATTTGTATGATTCACAACAAACTTGATAATTGAAAACTAACAGAATGTCTATTGTTCTGGGTCCTGTAATTTTACAAATTCAACTGTTTGGTTTGTTATATTATGGTTAGAAGCTCAACCTTATTTTTTACTTTAGAGTTTTCCATCTCTGAAAGTTTTCCAACTTACATAGGTTCTAGCTTTCCTGTGTGTGTACATGCACGCATGTGTGCCTTGCTTCATTTTTGATGTCCCTGAGCATTACAGATGGTTAACATGGATAGGTGTTCATGGAGAGACTGGAAGTTTGTGTCTCCTCAAAGTCTCCAGGGATGAAAGCCTGAGTGATGCACTTTGAGAAACCAGTCACTGAAACCCCTATGCAACATCCCTGTGCTCTGACACACCAGGAGTCTCCAGGAGTTGGTGTGGATTTGAGGCATCTGCTTGATTTGATTCATTTCTAGGGGGGGAATGAATTCTGGCCTCATTTGCTACCCTCAAGGCTGGCAGTTCAACTCTAGCAGCAGATCTAAGAGAGGAATATGAGGCTGATTGCTCCTGTATAGATCTCAGATACCTATAGAGGAACACTTGAGTCAGAATTGACTTAGTGGCAGTGAGTTAGTTTTGGGGGGTTAGGGACAATGAATGTTTCTAGGTGGCACAAACCGATTGGACAGTTCCACTGAGGATTGATGAGGTAAACTCAGCCTGCATTACGGTGGAAGAACAGATCTGCCTCCACTATCATGATGCTCCAGAAACACTATGGAACTGTTCTGCTATATAACACATGACACAGCCGTGATATGGAACTAACTCCATGGCACCTAACCAAATGGGAAATTGAACATGATGAGTGCATATCCTGTCTATGTATGCACATGGATATTGTGTTGAAAATATGACTAAATGAGAAACAAACACAATTCCCATTAAGAATCACCATGTCTATAATGAACAACATGTCAGCGTGGCCCATCTAAATTAGTCCGTGAAGAAGCGTTACTCCTCCAGTGGTTAAAGGACTGGGAGGTCCATGAAATGAAAGCAGTTGTGTTCCATGAGGTGGCCATCTGGTAACACATGATTATAGCCTAGAAACCCCAAGGAGGAGTTTAAGGTGCTATGGCATCACTCACAGAATCCACTGTAGCACAGTGGACAAAACAGGCCTCTGATCAAGAACACATGGATAAATACTAGACTATTCAAGCATTACCATGCATGGGCACAGAGGAAATGGTATCTTATTTCAAATAAGATCCTATCTTACTATATATAAGAGTTATATATCTGGATGTTGCCTTGTATTAGAAATAATTATGACATAATTTTTGAAATGAAGAGCTAGTAGTAGGACACATTTCTTGAACAGCAAATACAAACAAATTGAAAAAAGAGCTAACTTATGAAAAAAGTCAATCAAAATTTACATGCTTAGAATTTGCTTCCAAGAAACTGTTATGTCCAGGTCTGAAGATTAATCAGGGCCACACAGAAAAGGATCAAATGCAAAGCTTCACTGGAGCTGGCCGCAAGGACACAGCTGGCGCTCAATTCATCGGGCCCCAAGCGCACTACTCGAACTCTGGTTTATACAGCAAGAAACCACGAACGGGTGGGAATACTTTTCTCCTCTGATCACAACTGTACACGCTGACTGAGGGGGATGGAGCAGCTAGGGAACTTCCTGCTGGTATCCAACATGGGCATGGGCAGCAGCCCACTAACATTTTGAATCTGGTTGGTCTGGGGACCAATGCAGAAATAGCAAGCTTAAACAATGGAAAAGTAGAGAGGCAAGTGTCAGCAGGTTAGCAAATGAGACTCAAGGTCCTTCAGTCAAAGTATGCAGCCCCTAGGATGTAGATGAATGTCCACCATTAATGATTTCAAAATAAGTCATGTGGGGAGAGGGGTGGGGTGGGGAATGGGGACCAACTCAGTTAAACATGAGCAAGAAAATACAGAAGCTAAATTCAGCTGGTTAATTAATAAACACCAGGATATTTCAAAACGTTTTCTGTATCCACTAGGATAAATGATCGATTTAAATTCTTTGTCACTGTGAAAATAACTCGAATTTTTTAAAAGTGCTGACTTTGAGGGTACGTGCCACGAAAATACACCAATTCTGACTCATAGTGACACTATAGGATAGGATAGAACTGCCCTGTGGATTTTCAACACTGAAACATTACAGGTGAAGAAAATCTATTATTTCTCCAGATTAATACAGAAAAGGACCTGAAAATAAATAATTGCTGGATTCTGCAAATCAAAAGGATGACAAAGGAAACCAAAATTCCCTATTAAGAAAATTAGTGGATATTAAATCTGGGTCAGCAATACTCTAAGAACCAAGAGGGATGGTAAGGGGGTGGTGGCAGGGGTGGAAGAGCACAGTGTTAAAGAGAGATGAGCCATTAAAACAACCAATCTCTGAGGTGAGGCTTATTAGGGGACACATCCCCCCGTGGGGCTCTTCACACTCCAAGTGGAAAGGTACAGCAGCAGCACACAAATCGCAGGAGCTCTATTAGAGTCTAAATCTTAGCACCCTGAGAGGTGAAAACTGAGACGCAGAGCAGAGATTGACTTCAGCCCGGAATGTGAAGTTAAGAAAGGCTTTATTTAGGCAGGGAAAGAAATTGCAGGCAGATTCCACAACCCAAGGAGCTAGATCAAGAAAGTCGCGCCTGGCAGTGGGGCAGTGGGACTTGAATAGGGTCCCAGACAAGGAGTATGTGTTGATAAGGGGAAGGCTTTTAGCGCTACAGCTGCAAGGCCTTGAGTCAGGATGTCTCTGTGAATAAATCATGTTGGTTTTCTGCAGACCTGCTTCCCAGAATGCTGGGGGAAGAGGCTGTGTGGACCCTGCCAGGAGAGAGAAGCTCCTCGGAATGCTGGAGGCAAGGACTGCAAAGTCCAGCAGGTCATTCTTCTGAGAAGCTGGGGCAAGGGGGCTGCAAAGTCCAGCAGGTCATCCTCTTTCTGAGAGGCTGGGGGAGGGGGCTGCATGGTCTGGACCCATCCCAAATACTAACTGGGGTCAGTTAGTAAAGGGCTATGGATGGCAGTGTAGACTAAGCCCCCAATGACTTCTTTCTGATCATTAAGCAAACAGGTGGATTAAATTTGCCCGGGGGCAGAGGAACTTGGAAAGTGGACACCATCCACCTTTCTCCAGCCAATCTCGGTCATCAGTGGGGTGGCCCGATGACTGCAAGGCTGCCTCTCCTTTCAGTAAAGGCCACTCTGGGGTCCCCTTTCTCTCATGCCCGCGACCTGACATGGAAGGGACAGGCCCCAGGCAAGAACGCACCCCCAATCTCGTCTTTCTGGGGTGAGGGGTGAGCAGGAGCAGCTCTGAGCAAGAAAAGAAGCCGGAGCCCGAACGCTGAGGCCTGTAGCCAGCTCAGAAAGGATTTAACTGGAATGTCCCAGGGGTCGCGGTGACCTGGAACACTGGCAGACAATAATTTCCTTGAGAACCCGGACACAGCTATGGAAGCCAGGCCTGTTCCCTGGGAATCCAGACACAGCTGGGGATACCAGGCCTGTGGGGAATTCCGCGCCTGGGATCAGCACGGAAACACAGAAATTCACTCACCCTTGGAAACACGTGGGATGCTCACTCGGATCCTTCTCAGTCAGAGGAAATGGAGTCAGCAGGAAACTGTTATCACCTGGGGAGGGGGTGGGGTGGTGTCTGTGCGAAGGGTCAGGGCCTGGAGATAATAAGGGCGGTCTGAAGGGAGGGGCCTGGAGGTGAGGCTCAGGGCTAAGGATCCATTCTTAGTGGTTTCTTCTTAGTCTGGAAATCCTGCAGAAACCTGTGCCATTTGGGTGGCCTTGCTTGCATTTGAAACGCGTTTGCATTTGAATCACAGCAACACACAAGCCCAGTCAGAAAGACAAACGGTAAAAAAGTGGTGGGTGGAAGGCATGCTTCCCAAGAGGGAATTTCCCCTGAGAGACTCCAGCACCTAAGGCCACAGAGACACACACTTGACAGCATCTGATGCCATCTGCTCCACTTGACCACCTCTCTCCTGGCTTCCACCTGAACGCCTCTCAACCACCCAACTCAAAGAACAGGCCTAAGCTCTGTAGAATCAAGAGCCACAACGGGGAGACCCTGCACAACCTGCTTCATCCTCAGACAAGGATGTCAGACTCTGCTCCCTGTGCTACAGCACCCAGACCCGAGACTCCTGTCCCTTGATGCATGCCCAGTGAGCAGCAAGATGGGAATTCCTGAAAATGCCACAGTTGTCCAGTTGTCATCTCCTCCTCCCCTGCTCTCTCTCTCCCCTCACTGGTAAAGATCTATTTCCCCATAATTTGTGGGTTCTGTATGACTCTTTTGATGAAACTTTCCGTGTGAATAAGTGTCTTATTTTCAGCAAGTTCCAGTCAACTAATTATCCTTCACGGACTGTGGTTCCTTTAAAACATTTCATGTGTTGAGGTCTCTCCTTTCTATTTCTATGTCATTGAGTGTTTTTATCAGGAATGGTTGTTAGATATTGTCAAATGCCTTTTCTGCACCTATCAATATGATCATATGGTTCTTATTCTTAGTCTTGTTCATATAGTTGGTTAAATAATGGTTTTTCTAATACTGAATCATATTTGCATCCCTGGTAATAATCCCCCTGAGTCCAGTTGAAATATGAACTCAAAGTCAAGGATAGGGGCTCTCAAACTCAATCCATCCCATTTCCACAAATGTAGAGATACACTGCTCTGACATATGATCTAATCACTATTCTAATCCAATAAAATTATGTAATCGTCAAATATGCTACTTTATTGTTAAAACACCAGTATAATGAATCCTGTTGTGATGTGTTTTATAAATAATTTTACCCCATATACTCTGTAGTCTTAAAATTTTCTTTTATAGTTTCTCAGGCATTAAAGTAATAAATAAATAAATAAAGTTTCTCATACCAATCTACTACCCTTGTTCAATTTTGTCCTTGATTATTGCTTCATCTTGCAGGTATTTATATTAAAATCATGATTATATATTTTCAACAATGATTCTGGAATGATTATTACTTTACTGCATATTTTTAAAAGAAACACTAACATTTCAGTACTTATACAAGGGAGGTGATTGTTAGGGGTCACTCAGTGAGTTCCAAATCATAGTGACCCCGTGTACCACAGGGAGAAACACTGTCCTGTCCTGGATCAGCCTCAGAATTGTTCTTGTATTTGAGCCTGTTTTAGGATTTGTCAATCTAAAGTTTTCCTCTTGTTTGCTTCCCCTCTACCAAGCACCATGTTTGAAGTGATTTATCTTTTGTATTTGCCTCCAGTTTGCAAATACACAAACACACTAAGGTTTTACTTATATGGCATAACAGAATGCATTTAAAAGAACAATAAAGTCAGAGCTGCCATGTGAATTCTGACTCATAGAACCATAAGGAGCAGAGTAAAAGCTCCGTAGGCTTTTGTTTTTTGTATTTTATAAACCATAATGTTTCATCTTTACCACAGCAGGTAGTGTCCTTATAAAAATAGTCCAAAACGAGACAGGTGATGTAGTGGTTAATTTTTGTGGTCTCAGACATAGATAAGCTCCACATGGAAGTTAAAGTGTTCTAGTGTACTTGAGTATCCAAGAGCTGAAGAAAATATTCTGTTTATTTCGTATAAAATTAAAATTGTGTTGTGTGGTACTAGGTGGGGGGGGTGCCAGTCCCCCACCAGTAATTACGGGTTCAGTAAGCACAATTGCATGGTTGAGATATATAAGTAGTATATTAAAGTCATCAAGAACATGAGAGCTAGAAGAGAGAGTCAAATAATGGAGTCAGACACACATTTCATGGTAGCATTGCTCACCTCAGCCCTGCCTGGTGGTTCATGTGGAGAGAGGGGGAAGGGAAGGAGGAGAGGAGGAGCTGAGAGAGAGAGAGAGAGAGAGAGAGAGAGAGAGAGAGAGAGAGAGAGAGAGAGAGAGAGAGAGAGAGAGAGATCTATCATAGCTAACCCAGGCCTAAATACCTTTTGGGGGCACGCAAGCCCACTGATCACAGGTAAAGACATATGTCACAGGAAGAATTGGCACTATAGGTTCTACAGCAGTTAAAAGGGGTGGTCTAGGGACATACACCAATAGGAAGAGGAGGGATTGGGGTATACATGTGACAAGATGGGCGGATCCTAGATTTAGGATGACCTGTTCTCTGGATCTCCATAGGAGCCATTATCAGTAGGGTGTGAACTCCACCTGCAGGAACCAAATCAATGACTGCAGGCCTGTCCATTTTCCTTAACAGCAGGGAGCTGGGCCTACTCCCTAGTGACTGACTCTCTTCAGGGAGGATGTCTGTAAGCATCCGACCTCCCCCCACAGTGTTGATATGGTAGATGTATATTAATTGTCTTTCCTGGCCCTATGCACAGCTGTGAGGATTGTAAGACAAGGATTGTAAGAGACCATTTTTAAGGTGACTGAGGAATTGTTAGGTTTCTCTCTCCGGCCTAAATCTCAGCCTCGGTCCTTAGCTCTACGCGAGAAAGATTTCACGCCGAAGCCGGGCTCGTGATCCAAGTGAATTTAATGAAAGTTCAAGGAAGCATCAGGTTTTACGCGGCACCCATAGGATTCCTTTGACCATGCGGCCTGGCAGAGACTGCTCCGGGACACGCAAGGATCTCTCCCTTCCCACGAAGACGACCAGACCATCCAAGCAAGACAAGACCAAAAGACCAAGAGCCCAAGAGCCCAAGAGGGCCTCTCCCTTCCGGTCCCTGCCTTTTAAAGGGTTCCTGGGGGAGGTGTGGTGAACGACCCCAGGTCGATTCCATTGGCTGAATTGCAATCACCCAGCCCAGGTGGGCTGCTCCAGGTGTAATGCCCATCCAAGCCCACCAGCGGGAAAATCCAGCTTTTGTCTTTTGCTGGCTCTCCTGGGCATGCGTAAATGGACTTCCCAATTTCCTAGGCTAAGCTACCTAACAGAATCACCTTAAAGCGTCTGGGGTCTTAAAGGCTTGAAGATAAACAAGCGGCCATCTAGCTCAAAAGCAACAATGCCCACATGTGCGATCACAAGGTGCCAAAGGGACCAGGTATAAGGCAACATGCAAAAAAAAAAAAAGAATATACACACATACACACACCATGGTGAATGAAGGGGGATGTGCAGAGTGGAGACCCAAGGCCCATTTGTCGGCCACTGGAGATTCCCTCATAGAGGGGGTTAGGAGAGGAGTCAGGGTGTGATGTAGTACCGATGAAGAACACAGCTTTCCCCCAGATCCTGCATGCTTCCTCCCCCCAACTACCATGATCCGAATTCTACCTTGCAGGACTGGATAGGGCAGAGGTTGTACACTGGTGCATATGGGAGCTGGAGGCACAGGGAATCCAGGGTGGAAGATACCTTCAGGACCAGGGTGTGAGGGGCGATGCTGGGAGAGTGGAGGATGAGTGGCTTGGAAAGGGGGAACTGATTACAAGGATCCACATGTGACCTCCTCCCTGGGAGAGGGACAGCTGAGAAGGGGGGGAAGGGAGACACCGGATAGGGCAAGATATGACAAAATAACAATCTATAAATTATCAAGGGCTCTTGAGGGAGGCGGGAGCAGGGAGGGAAGGGGAAAAAAGAGGACTTGATGCAAAGGGCTTAAGTGGAGAGCAAATGCTTTGAAAGTGATTAGGGCAAAGAATGTATAGATGTGCTTTATAGCTTTATACAATTGATGTATGTATATGTATGGATTGTGATAAGAGTTGTATGAGCCCCTAAAATATGTAAATATATATATATATAATATATTCTTATTGCTATATATACGATGTGCACATTAAAATGCTTAAAGTGTTTTGTGAAACTGCGGAAGTCGAATATCTGAAAATACTTGGATACAGTAAAACGTGCTGGTTAGCTGTTTGGCCCTCTGTCAAAAGAATTTTGAAAATATATGATCCTTTGAAATCTTACTTTCTATCACAGGATAAATGTCCTAGAATTTTAGAAGAATTTTTAAAAAAGGAATCTTCAAACATTTGGCTAGAGTTTTCACACAATCAAGCAGCTCTTTTTCAAAATACTATAAAACTTATTAAAGGTGACAAAATTTTGGTAATCGAAGTAGCAAATGAAGTTAATAATTTAGAATTTCAGTGGCAAGAGCAGTTAGAGAATATTTTTCTTCCGTTAACAATCCATAATAGTATAAGCCAGCTAGAAGAGCACGGTGCAATAAATCGTGCAGATATCATGAATCACGCTGAAAAGTTCTATAGTAACTGCATGGATTATTTAGAAGAGTGGACAGTACATTATAATTATATTGAACATTTTCATTGGGTTTCATTAAAACAAGAACTTAAATGGAATTATGTGCAAAAATCATTCGATCATATTACTCAAAATTTCCCATATAGTATTATTTCTGAAAATGATCTTTTTAATGAGGTATAATTATTAAAAATATATTGATAAGGAAAAGGTTAAACCTTGGGCATCAGCAAAACTCATAATAGAGAACAAATGGTTAGAAATATTTCATCATTTTGAAACAAACCATGTTCCATACAATAATGCACTAAAAATTGTGAAATACCTGCTGTCCTTACCAGGCACTAATGCTGCGACTGAATGTGTTTTTTCTATGTAAAATAAAGTGTGTACATCAGAAAAATCACAATTAAGTGTTGAGACTTTGAAAGCAATTTCATGTGTGACATAATTTTACAAATTCTTGGGATAAATTTCATGACCTTTTAAACAACGACAGCAATCTACTCAAAAACTTCAATCAAATGAGAAATATGTCCATGAAAAAAATAATACTATACATAATTTTAATGTGTTATATTTGTAAATTGTACTTATGTTGAAATTTGAAAAAATATATTACAATACTGTTTTTGCATTCTATGATCGCTTCTTGGCCTTTTGGCTAAGATCAAGTGTAGTATCTGTTCTTATCAGTTTAATATCTGATACGTTCTCTATCAGAGGACAATATATTAAATGGATTTTTGGAGCAGGGAGTTGGAATAGGAGCTTGCTCCGTCCCCTCCACGCATCGACCTGGTATTGCAGTGCTTCCAGGAACGGTGCACCAAAAAAAAAAAAAAAAAAGAAAGAAAATTTTTGTTGCTCCATATAGACCAAATTTTTATTCAAGGACCCAAGAACCTCCCCCACCCCCCACCGACCTTCCCCATTGGTCACTTTATCAATTATGCTGGAAACTGAGAGCAGCATAGTAAAACGCTTAGACAAATAGACATAAGTTAAGAAGCAGACTAAGACTTGGGACAAGAGAAAAGAGGGAAGAAACTGTTGTTGCTGGTTTTTAAATTGCAATATGCTTTCTTCCAGAGTTGATAAGGAACACATTCCCATGGCAGAGAAATTCATTCTATCTCAGTGTCCAATAGAAATTGTCCTCTGTCAAAAGTCTTTTAAGTTATTTTTTTCCGTGGTTGCCTGATGATCGCTGACCACTTTTCATTGTGAGTCCAAATTCTGCTTTTTCACTTGCTGTTTCAATAGCAATGATAAACAATCCTGGCCACACTAAAGATTGGGAAGGTAAAAATCTTGTGGATCATTGACTATCAAAGACAGACCAATGTACATAAGGTATTGAATGGGACATTAGATGTATTCAGATAAAGAAAAGACAACCCATGTGATTATAGGTGAAACAATGAAATAGATCAGAAACCTCCCCAGCTAATTTAATGAGGTGTTCTTTCTCTCTGAATTGCTAATTTCAATCACTCAGTGATGTGTTCTATTGTCACTAAGACAAGGTCCATTTTTATCAGGTTTGTGCTCACTTTATTACCTCTGTCTACTTAGAACTGTTCTTAAAGGAAAGCCTTAGCCCATTCAACTTTTTTTTTTGTTTTAATATTATGTACTTTTCCTGAATTGCTAATTAACAAGTCTAAGAAGTTGGGAAGCAAGCCCTCCACCCACCACTTTTCTGTCAGGTTGTCTTTATCTCCAGGCTGTGTGTTATTGTGATTCAAATGCAAGGTGCTTCAAATGCAAGCCGGGTCACCCAAGTGAAGAGCTTTTAGCAGAACTTCCAGACTAAGAAGATACTAAGAAGGGAATGGTTGCCACTCCAGGCTTTGAGCTTCACTTCCAGGCCCCTCCCTCCAGGAGGCCCTCATTACCTCCAGACCCCGCCCCTTGGGAAACACCCAACCCCTACAAGGTGACACAATTTCCTGCAGAACTCACTTCCTCTGACTGAGAAGGTGCAGCCTGAGCGTCCCCAGAGGGTAAGTGAGTCTCTGTTTCTATGCTCAACCCAGGCTCAGAGTCCCTTACAGACCCTGCATCCCCAGCTGTGCCCAGATCCCCACAGATATTACTATTCCTGCATCCTGTCTGCCTGCGTTCCAGGTCGCCACGACCCCCTGGGATATTTCCAGTTAAATCCTTTCTAAGCTGGTTACAAGCCTCTTTGCCTTAGGTCTTGGGAATATGCCAGTCCCCTTTTCCTGCCCAGAGCCCCTCATTCACCCTCACACCTCAGGCCAGAAAGGCCTGATTGAGGGTGGGTTCTTGCCTAGGGCTGGTTCCCTCCTTGTCAGTTATCGGGCAGGAGAGCAGGGGACCCCAGCATGGCCTTTACTGAAAGGAGAGGCCAGCCTTGCAGTCATCAGGCCACTCCCCTGATCAACAAGGTCTGTATTAGAGCTTAACTTCTCAGCACCTTGCTTTGCAAAAGGGCACAGTAGCAGTGACAGCCCCAGATCCCCGCATAGATTTAGTCCTCACATAGATTGCAGAGCCCACACAGAGTAAGCTTCCATTGAGTGCTTTCTGTCTAGGAAGCAAGGTTGTAGGTAACATGGCCCTCAGGCAGAGGGCTTTGGAGTGAGGATTACCTTCATCTCTCTCCAGGCATCTGGGGAGGGCGGTCTTGCTTATAAGCTTCCAAGTCTGGGTCCTTGATGGAGGTTACCAAATGAGACTGTACAGGGGTCTCAGAGGCCCTGGGTCAGTATCAAACAAGTGTCTGTTATTGTGATGTATTGATTGGCCACCAATCATGCTTTTATGACCATTTCCTTTGCCCTGCCCCTCCCCCACACCCTCTTTAGTTCACATCTCAATTGTGAACCTGGGAAGCCATTTCCACTTGTAGGTGGCTTCCCTCATCCAGATGATGAGTTTGTGTCTTTGTGCTGTCTGTGTTTCTTAAGAGTTAACAAGTGTTCCCTTTAAACTATACTGAAAATGGGTCTCCAGAACAGATCTGTCCTGTGTGTGCCTCCTCACTCATTTCTGCCACCAGAAACTAGCTTGTGCTCTGTTACAAACTGCAAAAGGGACTCCAATCTCAAATATAACTTAAGGAGAACATTTATTAAGTCATAATAGAGACAAAGAGAATACAAAGACACAAACAGAAGGCACCCGATGAAGGACATCATTAGTGGAAGTGTTTTACATGAACCGGACAAGAACAACTCAGTCTCTGGTAAGAAGCTAAACAGTTTATTTAAGGGGGACCGAAAAGAGAAAAAACCTGCGCAGGGACCAGCTCCCTGAAGAGAGGGAGAATGGCTGGTCTCCATCGCTCATGGACTTGGGTTTTTATAGGGGGGTAAACAATGGGGCCTTTTCAGCTGTGCAAATATGCAAGAACAGAAGCAGACTTTGCAGTTAGCCTTGACATTTTGAAACGTCGTTTTTCCTTTGAGATAGATGTGTGGCCTTATCTTGCAGCTGCTTTTTCTGGCAAATGTTTGCTTGACCTTAACCTGAGGGGAATCCCATAGCTTGACACAAAATGGAGACTGCTACAAGATGGTTCCACTCAGGCTAACTATCACATTCCTGCCTGTGGTAATTCCACCTGTGAATCTTCCAGGTGCAAGCGTTCATAGGGCTGTGGAAAGGGCTCACTCTGGCCTAGCCTGTCATACGATTTACTTAGTACCAACAACTTGACAGATTGCACTCGGTCTTGTACAAACTGCACTAATTTATTGATGATTAGCGGGCCACAAGTTAGTCCTATTAAAAGCAAAAGCAGAGGGCCTGCTAGGCTGGAGATTAGGGTGGTGAGTCATGGAGACCAGCTAAACATTTGCTGGAACCAACTTTCTTGGCTTTTTCTGTTTTCTTTTCGCTTGCTTAATCTTTTTCTGACTAAAGCTAAGGTATTTTGATTATTTCTGAATGGTTGGCATAAAAGCAGCAAGTTTCACCCATAGCCATACAAAGGCTGCCTTGCTTAAGAAATAAAATGTTTAATCCTCGCCTGTTTTGTAATACTACTTTAGCAAGGGAATTGAGGGATTTTTCTAGATAACTGAAAGACTTCTTTAAGTACAGTAAATCATTATCAGTTCGCTGACTTAAAATTTTATAATTTTCATTTCCTTGTATTAAGTCCACCATTCCTACTGTTGCTGACCTGGCTACACCTAGTCCCACAAGTAAAGGAACCAATATGGGGGGCTCTTTTGACTCTGGAATAAGTGTTAAAATGCTGCCTCCCGGCTTCCCCTGAATACAGAAACACTTGGGGTAAAATATGAACCAATATACAAAGTCCAGAATGGTTAGAGGCGAGTAAGGTTGTAGAGAACAGGCAGGGAGTGATTCCAGTAGAACAAGCAAACCACATTCCTGGTGGGGCTACTAACAGAATGGGTTCCTTGGAACTGGGTATAACAGAAACACTGGCACAATACCGACTATACCGTTGGGGTTTCCAGCTGGTTTGGTAATAGTGTCCTTTCCCTTGTAACTCTTCCAGAGTTAAGGTGGACATTTCCCAAGCTTCCTTCCACCTGCACACACTGTTATTATCATAGGACAGTGTGATGTTGGCTACTAAGGAGGTATCATTAGATCCAATTCCTACAAAGTAGGGTGGTGCCGGGTTAAGACATAGCCAACCATCGCTGGTGAAGTTTGGGTTAGTAGCATTTATAAAAGCCAAAAAGGTTTCTAGGGTTTTAACTTCTAGTAACACAGGGGTGTGGGGGGGTTATTTTGGCTACCTCAGGCTCTGGGCTATGTGTGGAGGTTACTTCGGAGGTATAAGTCCTGGTAACATGAGGCAGGGATGTGGGCCTGGGTTTTACAGGAGGATTTAGAACCTTGTTGAGTCCAATAGGCTGGGCAGGTTTTGTAGGAGCAAGCCAGTTTTGAATCATAACTATAACACCAGGATCTGGTCCACTGACATATAATCTAACTCCCCAGGTTTTTCCAGTTACCCATTCTGGTGATTGGTGGTTTTTAACCTGTCACTTTATGAACTTGCAAGCCCCTACATGGCATACAGACCAGTGATAATGTCCTTTTCTCCAAAAATGGGAAGAAGTAGCCAGGTTGTTGCCAGCTACCATAATTTCACATCCCCTCTTGGCACAATAAAACTCGGTGTTAGGCTGGCATGAAGGGCCACCATCGGCTGGGTACGCATATATATCTGTTTACAGCGACCATTCTATCCCTGCATCCCTACACCATTAACTCTTTTAAAAGACAGCCCCCCCACCCCCATCATAGCCATAATGTGAAATTGAGTTAATTGCTATTTTTTGCTTAAACGGGGTAGGGTACATAAATCAAATTCAAAGGTGGGGACAAGCACGGTGGGGGTGCTGGTGTTTGTGTCAGTGCCAGTAGTAAAGTCTGTCAGAGTCCACATGTATGGTTGCAGTCAATGGGGGTTGGCATTGATCCTGATACTACACAGCAGGATTCGTTCAATTAGGGCAGCTTTCACAGCTTTACCTTGAGTGGGTTGTCTGTTTTCTGTATGGTCCATTCCTTGGGAACATGCCCCACCATGGTTTTATTCACTTGGGTGTACTGGATCCATGGCAACTTGCCTGCAACTTTTACCATGGTCGCAGTGGTAAGGATTACCTGCTATGGCCCAGTCCACCTTGGCTCTAGTGCAGGGGTCTTGTGCCGCTTGACGCAGGCCCAGTCGCCTGAGGTTAGGTCATGGAAGGGTCCCGATCCATGTGACTGCTCCGATCCGGGATCTCCTGCGGTGTCTGGATGGTGGAGGCGGTGCAACAAGGCGTTGTTAGTGTTGCGGACTCCCTGCACAGCCTGTATAGACTTTAAAGGTTCAATATTAGTGAGGTGAGCCAACTGCTCCATTCCAACCCTAGGTAGGAAAGGAGGGCGTCTACCATATATAATTTTATAAGGCGCAAGGTTTTTAAGGTAAGGGGTGCAATGGATGCGCATTAAAGCAAAAGGCAAAAGTCTTAGGCAGTTTTCGCCAGTTTCTGTGCATAATGTAGCGAATACTTTCGTTAAGCTTCCAGTCATTCTCTCCACTTGACCTGAACTTTGAGGCCGATAGGCACAATGGAGCTTTCAGCTATCACATAACATTTTACTGATCATTTTAGAAATTTGGGCCATGTAGGCAGGGTCATTATCACAGCCAGTGCACCAGGGAATGCCAAATCTAGGGAGGATCTCAGTTAACAGCAGTTTGCATACCACGGTGGCCGTTTCTGCCTTGGTTGGGAAAGCCCCTGTCCAACCAGAGAAGGTATCTACAAAGACCAGCAAATATTTATAACCATACAGTCCTGGCTTTCCTCGGCAAAGTCAACTTCCCAGTATTGACCGGGGAATGTCCTCGCTCTCGTGGCTGGGGTGGCTGATGTGTTCTGTGTGTGTGTGGAGGGGGGGGGGAGGGGGTTGGTGGTGGTGGCAGTGGTTGTTTACTTGGGTTGTTTTCGGCCATTGTCTGTGTCCACTTTTGAAGATTTGGAATTTTGTATCCTTTAGACAGATATGAGTAGAGTTTGTTTCCTCCCAAATGGATGGTCTGATCCAACTGATCCACCAATTCCCTGCCAGTCTCCTCTGGGACCAACTTGCGGGGACCAGCGAGAATCAGCCACCCGTCAGGGTCTTTAATACAAGCTATTTGACCAGCCCCTTTTGCTAACCGGTGTGCCAGTTCCCATTTCTGTTTTGAGTAGCAGGCGAGTAGGCAGGTTTGGCTGTAACAAGGTAAGAGGCTGTTTGCCTTCTGTATTTGCTAGTTCCATTACTGGTCCTGGTGATGCCAATGTTGCCTTCTGGGCTGCCTGGTCAGCCAGGTTGTTGCCTCGGATCACCGTTGAGTGTCCTCGTTGATGGACCTTGCAATGGATTGTAGCGAGACGCTTAGGCTCCCACAAGGCTCAAAGGAGGTCTTGTGTTTCAGCCTTGTGCTCACTTTCCTCTCCTTCGGAGGTTAGCAGTCCCCTTTCTTGATAAGGCTCCATGGAAGTGAGCTGAAGTGAAAGAATAACGGCTATCTGCCCACATATCAACGGACTTTCCTTTTCCCAGCTTGAGTGCCTGTGTCACGGCGATACGTTCTGCCTTTTGGGCTGAGGTACCGGGCGCAGGGAGGTGGACCACAGTACCTCAGTTTCCGTGGTGACCTCTGGATACTTTCCCGTTCTTCCGCCATGAAGAGAACCTGTAAAAGTTGCTGACAATCATCCCAAGTGGACTGGTGGGTATGACAAATAGTTTCTAATAAGGAGATTAAGCCTTGGGGCTTATCAGAGATGGACGGGTTTTGTTGCTTCCAGTTGTAGAGGTGACTGGTGGAGAAAGGGACACACACCATGAAGGGGACTGCTTGGTCCACCCCGGGTGGAGGAACAGTTTGTCTCAAGGGAAAAATACTGACCGGGACTTCAGCAGGCTTGCCCTGTTTGCATGCTGCCTCAGCGTATACCTTTACACACACATACACACCCTCCGTGTTGGGAGGACTGAATGAGGCAGCTTCTGCAGTACCAGGTGCTGAGCCCGCCCCAGCAGGTGGGTATGGAGGAGGAAGCAGAGCAGGAGGGCCTGGCTGCCACAAGAGGGGCTCCTGGTGGAGGAAGGGTGTCAAGCTCCCTTCAGCACTCGGAGGACAGGGTAAAGTCGCTGGGGCGTCTTATTTTTACTTGAGTCTCCTATTCCTTGCCACCCGCTTGTGGGGAAGAAACTTCCAAATATGCGGAGGAGGATTAGAGGCTATGTCAATTTACACATTTATGTAGGAGATTTGATCCAGATGACCTGGTTTTCTGTAGACATATTTCTGCACCTGGTATAAAAGAGATAGGGAAAAGGTCCCCACTGAGGTTCAATCAGACACTGCCGCAACCCAATCTCTCTCAGAAAAGGTCCTGAGATGAGACGAATTTTTTTATAAAATCCATAACTTAACATAGACCTTTTAGAAAACTCAGAGAAATTATTCAAAAGGCACTGTACTCGAGTGGACTGTCTGTCCCATGGTTTCACTTCACCTGCTAAAAAAAAAATTAAACAATCATGGAAGACAAGCAGGACTGCGAGCAAGCAACACACAGCGAAAAAAAACAATATACAAGAAACACAGGACTTAAACATATAAAGAAAATAAGAATATGTCATCAATGAGGCATCAGTTTAAAGATACAGGAGGACACAGAGATGTCTCTCTGGCCCTCTGGGAGTGCCCTAAAGTTGCGTCCAACAGAGCCTATCCTCACAACCCAGAGTGTGCACACCAACCTTGTAGCGCTCTGGACAGGATCCGACAACCGGGACAGAGGAACATCTTTCTGAGGCCTTCCTCTAGTTGAGGCACATGCGGAGAAGAACACCCATTCCCGGGGTCTCGCTTGTCCCGCTAATGTACATCCTGGTCACCAGATCTTGGTGGAACCTCCAAAATGTTGTACATGAACCAGACAAGAACAACTCATTCTCTGGTAAGAAACAAAACAGTTTATTTAAGGGGGACAGAAAAGAGAAAAAAGAACCTGCGCAGGGACCAGCCTCCTCAAAGAGAGGGAGAATGGCTGGTCTTGATTGCTTTCAGACTTGGGTTTTTATAGGGTGGGATAAACAATGGGGGCTTTTTAGCTGTGCAAACAAGCAAGCAAGAACAGAAGCAGACTTTGCAGTTAGCCTTGACATTTTGAAACGTCTTTTTTCCTTTGAGATAGATGTGTGGCCTTATCTTGCAGCTGCTATTTTCTGGCAAATGTTTGCTTGACCTTAACCTCAGGGGAATTTCCATAGCTTGACACAAAATGGAGACTGCTACAAGATGGTTCCACTCAGGCTATTACACTTTGTCTTTCCCTCCAAATGAATGCGCGAGGCCATGCAAATAAGGTATACGAAACTAGAACAAGTGGGGGAAACACACACACACACACACACACACCACCACCCCTTTACGGCCATGCGAATAAGGTGTATGAAACTAGAACAATCTAAGCATGGCGCCCTCCACCAAGTCTGTGCAGGGCAGGGCCGGAAGTGCGTGTCACCAGTGACTGGCGTGTATTTTGGCCTTTGGCGGCCGCCTTAGTCACACACACCGTCCCCGGACACTCGGAGCTGCCTCAGGAATTTGAAGAGGGTCCTGAGCACCGCCGGGGCGGTGGAGCCTTTGGGAAGTAAGTGTAAGTTGTCGGGACGACGGTGAGTGAGGAGAACAAGTGCGTTTCTGTCTGAAACCTGGTGAGTGACGCGGGGACTGGCAGCGTCAGGACCCTGGCACCTGAGGGCGAGGCTGGGCAGAGGAGCTCGGTGGGCAGCAGGCGGGAGCCATGCTTTCTGCGGTCCAACAGGGAGAGCACCCACCGCAATCGCCGGGCTGTCCTGCCCGTCAGGGCCAGAGGGCTTTGCGCCTCTCCCTGAACGACAGAATTCACTGGATGGACAACCGCTTATAATTGTATGAGAGCTTCTTAAATTCTGAGCGCTCCAATTTGCAAAAAGTGGTGGCCTCAGTGGTTACAGATTGGGCTGCTAACTTCAAGGTCAGCAGTTCAGAATTACGAGCCACACCTGGACAGAAAAGCAGGGTTTCTACTCTTGTCAAGAGTTACAATCTCGGGAACCCACCCGGGGCAGGTCCAACTGCTCCTAAAGGGGTCGCTGTAATCGGAATCCACTCGATGGCAGTCAGCGGGGTTTTAGGTTTGGGTTGCTGGTGACAGTAATAACGCAGTGCCCATTTGCTGCGTTCCCACTTTATTAAGTCGCCATTAAATTCTCTCTGATCATTAACCAAGGATATAGATCATCTCCCCCTCTGGGAGAATGCATTAGAAAGTAAATTGCCTGTACTCCTGCAGCCAGCCCTCTCCGCAGGCCTGCCTCAGTGTATGCCTGATGGAGGTCACCTTACTGAGCACAGAACAAGGGATGTTGTCGAGTCTTGCCTTGACTGGCTTTGTATAAAGGTCCTGGACCAGTCTTGTAAGATCTTCTATTGAATAAGGTACATGTCCTAGTCATGGTCCCTTTCCTGCTTCTGAAGTCCCACCTGTACCTGTGATGTATTGATCTGCCACCAGTCATGATCTGTGACATGCCTTTTGTTCTGTGCCCTGTTATCCAGGGTCCAGGCTGTGAATCCTCAGGTGTTATTTTGACCTCGTGCTAATGGTCTCCGTTATCCATCTGGTGTGTGTGTGTGTGTGTGTGTGTGTGTGTGTGTGTGTGTTTTGTTTTCTCTTAAAGTTCAGTAAATATTCTCCTTAAATTATATTTGGCATAGGGGTAACTTTTGTACCCTAACACACAATTTGGATCCTAAATGACTCAAGATACAGTTCTACTTTGGGACAGCATCTTGACAGCCATACCTGCAGCTAAATTGCGGCCCTGCAGCCCCTTGGCTTCTGTCCTGAATGGGCAAGTGTTACAAAGGTCTTTTAGTTCTGCAGATAAGTGCCCACTCTGTCCCTTAGACTCATGGACCTCTGTGTAGGTTGGCAGATCTGGTTCCCCAGATAAATACTCAGATGTATGCCACTTCACGTATTAACCTCCTGCCCAGAGGCACTCAGCTCTCTTGTTCTGTGGCCTGGGAATTGCACTGCTCTGTTTCAGTCTCTTGGTTCTGCTGCCACCATGTCTCTGTTGCTGCTTCTCCCCATCACTTCCGCTCTTGTGTCACAGCTGCCTGTCTGCTGGATTGAAGAGTTTCAGTCAAGAATCTGAGTTTCAAAGGCTCCTACTCCTGGCTCTTTCTCTCTCTCTTTTTGTGATGGTAGTGAGATCCCAATTTCTGTCTGAGAAATGTCTCAATTAAACCTAACAGGATGTCCAATGTGACTCATCTCCAGGTTAGGTTTTCAGGCAGCTTATTTGCATAGCCCCAAGTCTCAAGGGTTCCAATCTATTTGGCAATTTTCACCATTCTCTTAAACCAAAAAAACCAAACTCACTGCCATCAAGTTAACACTGACTCATAGCGAGCCTATTTGACAGGGTACAACTTGCCCCATGTGGGTTTTCAAGACCGTCAGTCTTTAGTGGACTAGAAAGCCATGTCACTCGTGAAAGAAGAAATCCCCATCTTTCGTTCTAGGAGAAATTGGTGGTTTCCAACTGCTGACCTTGCTGTGAGAAGCCCAACAGTAACCACTGTGCCACCAGATCTCCTTTTCCTCATTCACATTGTTGGATGACACACCCACCTAAACATTTGGAAGGAGTTAAGGGGCCATCTCTAGAAAGACGTACAGGTCAACTAACTGCATTGGGTTACTGCAAATAATGCTACAATAAAAATGTCATTTGTCTTGGAGTTCAAAAGTGCACTCACTATGGGGGATGTTTACGTCTTCATTCTTATATACATACATGTATATAGATTTTAAACTAATAGATGATATATATATAAGTGTTTAATTTGGAGCCCTGGTTTTGACATGTGTTAAGTGTTGGATTGCTAACCTCAAGGTTAGAGGTACAAACTCATCAGCTGCCTGCCGTGGCTTTCTAGTCTCAGAAACTATAGAACAGTTCTCCTCTGTCCTATCGGTGCTTATATGTGTAACTCTACTTGATGGTGACTTTGAAAGTGTTTCTAAAGTGATAGTACAATTTACAGCTCCTGTAGAAAAATAGCATTCCGTTTATAATAGTTCTTTATATAGCCCATTTCAAACTTTCCAGATGCTTTAATTAACACCATCATCATAAAGGTTCATTGATTTGTCATTCTCCTTGAGAGTCCCACAGTAAGGAATTGATATTCCATGTGCTTTGAGGTAGCGGTCCAGGTTTATTGTTTCTTCTTTTTGACATGTGTATTTGGTTGTCCAATCTCTATTTATTATAAAGTCATCTTTTACTCATAGGTCTGAAAATTATGAGTTTTAGCTTTTATTGCTCATGGTATTAACATGTTTTCCGTCACTCAATAGGAGACCGTTAACAGTATTGGGGACTGTGTTAAAAAGATGGACAGGAACACTTACAGCATCTGGACCTAAACTACTCACATTGTATCCTCCCATCAGCCTGCAGGAGGAAGAAGTGCCTGGTTTGGGTATTATTATTTCTGGGATGTCCTCATGAGAGACTGAAATTTGTGAACATCATTGGAGCTGATACAGATAAGACAAACATAGAGCATCCCCGTTGTTGGCAGTGTTACAAGGACCAAAGAAAATGACCAAGGCTCAGGTAATTCTGATGCATTTTATCCTTTTCTGTATTTCCTACTGGAAGTGCAGAAGCCTGTATAATAACTGATTCGGTTCCTTGGAAAGTGGAAATTTGAAATAGTAGAAGTTAGAGATGAACTTTGACTCTGACTTCAACATTGGGATGGAGAAGATTAGGAATATATTGATTATAGGAGTAACACTAAACTACTGACATTGAACATAATACATCACTACGGATTCTTTGGGTGATATGAGCTTTCAACTGATAATTCATTATTCTATGGGCAATCCATGAGAATCATTCAAATTTAACACTATGCTTTGTTTTTAAGGAGAAATAAGATCACTTCTTTAGGAAAGTCCATTATTCCATAGGTTTTTTGTCTGAGTAAGTTTCTTTAATGTTTCTTTCTGAAGGTGGTATTAAATAGTCTCCCAAACTGCAGCATTCTCATTAATGCATCTGAATGGGCCTTGTAGCAATACTAATTTAAAAATGGGTGTCAGCTTTTCACCTCCTCTAATTCTAGATGTAGGAGAGAGAATCAACCATCAGCTTCAGCCCTGATTCATGTGAACTTAAACATACATGTACTCTCCAATGGTTTTCCAGTTCTAACAGCAGTTATCTTTACCACAGTTATCTCCTTCTCAGTTCATTAATTTTTTGCAGTGGCTACATATAAATTACAGTCCAGTCATAGGTACAAGTTTTACTAAGTAACAAAATGTAACTTGCTATCAGAATCAATAGGATAGACATTGGGATTCATATTAAGGAAAGATGTAGGCAGATTTGCTCCTTTTCAGAGCAGGCCTGTTCTTTCTGCCCCTCTCAGCCATTGTGCCTTCTCAATATAGGCTTATTTCTTAGTTCCATCTTTACAGTCTCCTCTCAGCTCCTTGGTGATATGGTCCTCTTGATCTTGCCTGCCTGTCCGACAATCTTGGCTGAAAAGCTCTTTGTGGATCTCTCACCATTGGCTCTGTCACTGTGTCCCATCTGCCCTGGTCATTATCTTCATTGGTATATCTCTTGCTCCATGAATATTACAGTTCATTTTGCAGGACCAGCAGTAGACCTGTCCCTATGAGGTAGAGGTTCAGGATGTTCCATGATTTGCCCTGCAGTATCTCGCAAAACTAAATAGCCACCAAGTAAATAACTCTTCAAGATGTAGAAGCTGGTGAGTCCCAAATCCATAGGTCAGTTATCACTCTGGAGCAGTGGTTCTCAACCTTCCTAATACGGCAACCTTTTAATACAGTTCCTTACGTTGTGACCCCCAATCATAAAATTATTTTCCTTCCTTCTTCATAAGAGTAATTTTGCTGCTGTTAGGTATCATAATGTAAGCAGGACGTGTTTTCATTGTTACAAATTGA
Source organism: Tenrec ecaudatus (assembly GCF_050624435.1). Lineage (NCBI taxonomy): Eukaryota > Metazoa > Chordata > Mammalia > Afrosoricida > Tenrecidae > Tenrec > Tenrec ecaudatus. The sequence goes on from NC_134532.1 coordinate 14,424,420, forward strand.
CCATAATTAAAGCATAGTGTTTAATCACAAAACAAGATGTAATTAGATATTGTGAAATATTTGTTTCTAATGACAAATAAATGAAATTTTGTTTTGAAGCAATGTGTAGTATGGGTAATAGTCTTCACACCCGGTACTCATATGTGGGAGTATCTGCACGTGGGTGGACCTGCCTGGATACAGATAGAGGAGCGGTGTTTTGGTTCCTAAGACATTGGAAATATGTGTTTTCTGATGGTCTTAGGCGGCCCCTCTGAACGTGCCATTTGATCCCCAAAGGGGTTGAGACCCATAGATTGAGAACCGCTGGTCTGGTGGATTCACCTTATTGATGTGTTTACAAAGGCTGATGAACCAGATCATCAGGTGAGACCACAGTCCACTGCCTCACAGAGTGAAGTTGTTGAATCTGGTCAGCTAATAGGTTGCAGGCTGAGGAACCCAAATGGGAAGGTCACATAGCAGGATTTTGGTTCACAGAGTGGTGGAAACTCTGAAATTAGGTCACACAGGTGACTCCCAGTTACAGGGATGTCAAGGAAATGGCTCCTGCATTTCTGGAAGCTGAAAAATTCCCAATTCAAGAGTTCAAGCTGAACCATGTGCCTGCAAGAGCTAACAAAACCAAACCAGCAGGTCAGATGACAGGCCAATATTCCACTGTCTCTTCTCAACCATGCCTGCAGGCAGTTCTCTCTATCCCACCCCTCACTCTTTCTGTCTCTCCATCTTGACATGATGGCTTCTTGGGCCCATCTAGCACCTTTCCCGCCTAGGCAAGATTAGAATGGCAACAGAACTAGGAGAGGCCCATTGGAGAGCATATAGTGAAAGATGGGAGGTCCAAGAGGACATTGTAATTAAAGTTAAGGCAATACTCTCCAAAGGTGGCTGAGAAGAATTTGTCCGAAGGTAGGCAAGAGGACCTTGTTCTAAAGTGGCCTTTAGGAGTATAGAACGTTGTTCTGCACTCAGGAAGGTAGATATTGCCTATAAACTTTCTGTTCTTGGTCCTGAGTTATAGCATCTTGTTCCTGATCCTGAGTTGTACCTTGTTCATTAATAAATCACTTTTATCTATGAGTTTTGTGTGGCCATAGCAAAGGATTAATAAACCCAGAAGAGAGACAATGCTGTGGGCAGAATGACTTATGTAAGAATTGACAACAAATTTTGGACAACTGAGGTATCTTTGAACTTCCATCATAGGGATCAGTTCTGAATTGAGCCGGATAGCTGTCAGCACTGAAGGTATAGAACATCTCATAATGGAGATGCTGTTAGGACTCCTAATTCCATTTCACATATACTGTTAACATGCTTGTTAATATAAACAGGTCTGTGTTTATCTACTGTGTGTGAGTATAAATCTGAGCTCTTTCTAGATCATTCAGATAATTTCACTTCTGAAAATTCTAGTTTTATGAGTGGGTGCATTATTGTTGGGGCATGGGTGGCCCCAACACTCAGATGGGTCCTCAGGAGCAACTTTGCGATTGTGGAAAATATTAAAGACAAGACAGACAACAGGCACAGGGACCCCTCTTCCCATGTCAAAACTGAGAGGGAATGTATTTTCCAATGGGTATAAATAAAGGGGCTTACAAATCTCTCATAAGTCAAGTACATGTTACAGTTAACTTATATAGTCAATGGGTAATATAAACAGGTAACAATAAAAAAATGGAGGTGAGTCGCCACTTTGACCTAGTGGTACCTGACCTCAAACCTTCCACCCCCACTCCCAAACCTTCCCAGGTTTTGCTACAATTATGGATTGTTTGCTATAGAACAAGATTGCTCTTATCTACAGACAACCTTCAGTCTTAGCGACTTATCCAGAGACAGAAATGAGGCATCTACTATGGTAGCTCCTTTAAGACTGCTCCGTAATGGAGTGCTTTTGCAGGGGGCACTTTATTTGGCCTGAAGAACATGTATTGAAACCATTTTTATCTCAGAACAATGAGATCTTTCTCAAAATAGGGCTAGTTTTTTGTGCCCGTGGTTGCAAGTTTAGCGATAAGTTCAAATAGTTTCTCCCAACCTTCAGTTTACCACAAATTATGGAATGCACTATCACAGAATAGTTTTTATTACTCTCTTGCTTTCTTTATTGTAAGATACACTCTTTTAAATCTTCAAATGGAAAATACCTCATTAAATAGTCTCCACTTTCTACAGGAATCACTGACATTCGATGATGTGGCTGTAAAGTTCACCTGGGAGGAATGGCAGCTCCTGAACTCTGCTCAGAAGACCCTGTATCAGGATGTGATGTTGGACAACTATTGCAAATTGGTTTGCATTGGTGAGGAGAATTCCCACCTTACGTATTAAAATCTTTGCAGTGTCTGTAGTGAACTCAAGAGGTAGATTCTCATTGCATCCTCTGGTCCTAGGTTAGAGTGTGCAGTCTAATACACTTGAACGAACACCCTTTGCTTTGTTGCTTTGAATATTATTTCCCCAGAAATATACCACTACAGGCTTCACAAACCTATGTTTAATTTTTGTGTGTCTAATATTTTGCAATTTCTTATGAATTGGTTATTTTGTTGTCAACCCAGAAACTTTGTCTCAATTGGAACAAGAACAACTGTGGTCTGTGTGAGAAAAAAGCTGTAGTGGAAGTTTTTCAGGTGTGTGAGCAAAAAACCTTAAGGGGAATTTTCTGGGGGAGTTGATTCAACTGGCATAAGGCCTCGCATCCATGATAGGTGTCAGATCATACACTGAAACTCCATGCTTCAATGTGAGTCCTCACTTTTCAGAGATGTACAGAGAAAAACTCCTCTAGCTCTGTGAGATTAGATTTCCATTGATTTGTATGTTTGGTTCCACAATTTTCTTTCTTGGAGATTCTCAAACCTTTCCCTTTTTTATGTTCTCCCACCTTACTATGAAAGTCTTAACTTGCAAGCTTCTCTCCAAACAGAGAACTTTTAATTCTTTTTTTTTTTTTAGAACTTTTCATTCTTAACCATCCTCCAACTACAGCACATTCCTCCCCCATTGAATATGAATGGATTTCCCTTTGTAGTATCTCTCCACCCCCAGCTTGGAGCTCCCGCCATAAACGGGTCTCTCTTGTGCTTCCTTTGCTTCCCCACTTGGATTTTCCCTTAAGTTTCTCATTTCCATTTGCTCATTTGTTCTCCTGTCCCTTTAAAGTTTTCTTTATTCTTTCCTTTTTCGAATAGAGATGGTCAAATTGCTTTCACTGTTGGGATTTCTTAACATACACGTTTCTCTATATTTTACTCCTTTTGATGCAACACGTTTATGACTTGTGTTATTTTAAGGTATTTAATGCCATCTTTCCAGCAGAAAAGTTATCAATGTAGGCTATCCCTTAGCATTCTACCTTCAATGTTTTTCCACCTGTGAGATTATCTTTAAAGTTGTTTACTCCTCTGATAATTTTGTCAGTGAAAATGAGACATTTTAAAAATCCTGTATTCTTGATTCTGTCATTAAATGCATGTCTGCAATTTCAGTCTGCAAAAGTCAGGTCAAATTTTGAATATATTTTTAAATCATTCTATTCGGAGCTCTTATACATATCAGAACATTCCATAGTTAAATCACATCAAGCAGCATTTTACAACTGATACCACAATCAGTTTCAAAACAATTTCTTCTTGAAGTCCTTGATATCAACTCCCCTTTATCAACCGCACCCCACCCCTTAAATTTCCTTTTTGTGGAAAACAGAACCTGGATAATAGACTAAACAGGTTCCCTTTGTTGCTGTCACTCTAGGAGTCAACTGTTTCTTTGTCTCTTAAATGCCTTCTGGATGAGTGCTAAGGGATAGTTGTGTAATTGAACAACAGCTCTAAAAAGGCAGACAAAAGCATGTAGGCACTCCCCACCTCCTTGATGCCTGGTCTGAGTGGGATAGAGAAAGAGACTGTATTCTATCACCAATTTACATAGTCTAGGGCCATGCAAGCCATCCCCCCACCCCAAAACAGGTGTCTCCCTTCCCCCAACCATATATAAACTAGTTTACTATACAAACTTACATACACATACATACCTAACAAGGTGGTCAGTGTCTGACCATGGAGGTCCCTGAACTAGTTGGTTGAGTTACTTAGCCCCAGTGCTGAGAGCAGATAGAGGGGAGTGACTTATTCCTTGAGCAGGGAGAACAATACACTTCTGTTCTTACAGAAAAAGCTGGGGGCTGCTCGTGATTAGCCATGCGCTTTTATGAGATATCATTAAGGTATCACTTTAATGGGAAGATATTGTGAGGATGATGGTGATGAAGTTTAATAGAAAAATTATGACTGCGAGTCTTCTGTAGCCCACCGATGCGAAGGCTCCCTCCACCCAGAATCCTGGTCTTACAGGCTTCTTTAATTCTGACAATAGCGAATTTGTCTGCTTCTATTCTCTTCCTGGTCCTCAATTCCCACAGCTTGATACTTGTCATGAAGCGTTCTCCTAAAAGAATCAGTCTATCCCAGATTCATATTTTGCCCATTTTGTTGTATATGCCTGCTGAAGGCTTGCATGCCTTGCTACTGTATAAATTCACTGTTAAATTGTCCCATCCCGCAGGACGTTCACTGTGGGTCCTGGAGGAGAGAGTGGGAATTGGGGGGTACAAGAGGCACGGAGAATGAGGACAAGACAATATCCTGATCAAGTCCTGTTTTAATGAACAAAGAGTCACAGCTTATAAGGGCCAGCCAAGGGGGCAGCCTCAGCTGCACATGCAGATTAGGCTACCTTGGCAACAGGCCAATCAGGGAGTTCAGGGGAGCGAGCCCTGCCCATGAGTCAGTTAGGGCTTACAGACTTCAATTAGGTACGCAGAGGAGTGGCATGTACATGCAAATCAAGCATAGGGGAAGACGATCTTTTGCCCAATCAAAGGGATGCAGGACACAGGTGCTTATCTAAAGAGCATCACCCCTTGCTTGCTCAAGCTTTACAGCTACAGTGCTCTGTCACGTAGGCTGGGGTAGAAGAATGCCCAGAGCTCAGGCTAATAAATTCCAAGTAATGGCCTGGCCTCATGGCTCCAGGCAAGTCCTAATAAATTCCAGGCAATGGCCAGGCCTCATGGCTCCGGACATTAAATGAACTCAATCACTTATTCGGCATTGCAGATGAGGCCTCAGTACCGTGTCTTTGCTGTCTGCTTCGTCTTCCTTAATTTCACATGCTGCTCCTAAGGACTCATTTGACTATGGGGCTTGATCCCACACTTTGATTTAACACTTGGTGAAAAAATTTAAATAACACTTGTAGTAACTGGTTTTGCAGGCACATAACTCTTAACCTACCACTGACAACATTGAACTTCAGGAAAGATTTTGCAATGTGTTTTTTGATGTTGAGTATAACACTAGTCTTCTTGAATTTGTCAATCTCAGTCATATAAACCACTTGATTATCTAATTAAAATGGCTACAACTTAATGTCCAATAATACATATACTGTAAGCATTTGAACATTTCATTTTGCTTTTGACAACTTAAAATTATTCTTGATAATACTTCATAAATTTCATCTTCTAATTATTTTCACTCATTTTTTCTCATTTTCTTTGATGCCATGTCACCCACTGAAGGTCCCCAAAGCGTTACTCCATTCACATCATTGCTGTTGACTGTACTTTGAGAAGTTAGTACTTCTAAAATGTTATTCTGGTGCCAGTAAACCCGAGGGGCTCATGTTCTAGAAGTAAATTACCAGTTCCTGCTCCCAGTCTGTCTTTCTGGATATTCCACTAAGACCTGGGCACCATGGTTGATCCTGCTTGAATTTGAAATACTGGGTGGCATTGCTTCCAACATCACAGCAACATGGAAGACACCACAGGACACTGGAAATTGAGTTTTGTAAGCTAGAGTGTAGGCTCTCCATTAACATAAGGAATATCTTTGTGTACTATAATAACTTTCATATATACTTATAAAATTTTTTCTCCTAACTAGAACAGTCTCCATTTTTCACATTCCCAACTTTGTCTAGTACTTAGCTGTCTTCCAGTAAAGATTGGTAGAATGAATATCTGACGTCTAGCAACTGAAATTAGCAGTCCTTACCACCCCTATGGTCTAAGGGTCTCAGTGTCATGCTTGTGTTACGTTCTTTGTATATTTTCTTGGGCATATTTAAGCAACTACTAAATATCGGTTCATTCATCATTTTCAAATTTAACCCGGTTTCTACAGTAACTGTTTTTACAATTTGGATTGTTTACACAATTACATTTGTAATGGTGGGCAAGAAGCATTAAGCATAGTATTTTATTGACATTCATATGAGCGTTGTCACTAAAGATCTACCTTGCATCAATGCATGTTTTTAGGTTCCATTGTAAATCGAGATGATGAAAAGATTCAATGTTCTTTTCCTTTACAGAGATCCAAAACGTTGATGATCATGCGCTGCAGCACTCGCAAAATAAAAGAAATCTGGACAAAACCAAAAATGCTATAAATTTAATACATTGGAAAATATTTTTCATCACAAAAATAATTTTCCTCTACAGGAAAATTATGAGATATTTGGCTTACATGAAAAAAATGTAGAATTAGGTTTAATCATTCTTGCATTAAATCTGAAGAATAGCAGCAAAATAAAGAAGTCAGTTGTGCTCAATGGGGATGAGAAACCTTTTCTTGAAATTGAACAAGAGCAATTTTGTACTGGAATGAAATTCTCAGAGTGTGAAAAATCCAGTGGTATGAAGTCACAGTGCATTCAGCATCAGGACTCTGACAAAATTGAGAAACCACACATAGGTGATAAATGTGGGAAAACCTTCATCAAGGAGTCTATCCTCTGTGAGCATCAGTTCATTCATATACTAAATAAGAATTACTAATGTAGTCAGTGTGGGCAAGAATTCGAGAAAGTATTCAAACTCACTGCACATTATCGAATAACTGATAAAGGAAAAAAACCATATGAATGCTTGGAACGTGGCCAAACTTTTCATAGAAAATCATACCTCAAGAAATATGAGAAAATGCATGTGGCAGGGATGCCCTGTGTATGCAGTGAATGTGGGAAAGCCTTCAGTACTAACAGTGATCTCATTGCTCATCAGCGAACTCATGCTGGAGAGAAATCCTATGAATGTGGCAAAGGCTTTATTCAGATAGCACATCTCAGAACTCATCTAGGAACTCATAATGGAGAAAACCCTTATGTATGTGATGTGTGTGGTAAAACTTTCAGCCAGAAGTGATACCTTAGAGCACATCAGATGTGTCACACAGGAAAGAAACCCCATGTATGTGGTGAATGTGGAAAAGCCTTTACCTGGAAGAAGGGCCTCACTCTTCATCAGCGAACTCATACTGGGGAGAAACCCCATGCATGTGGTGAATGTGGAAAAGCCTTTATCCAGACATCACATCTCAAAACTCATCTACGCATTCATTCTGCTTAAAAACTTTATATATATGGTGATGGTGGTAAATCTTTCAGCCAGAAACTGTGCCTTACAATACATCAGATTTTTCACACATGAAAACCTTTAAATGTGGAATATCTAATATGCAGAAGTCAAGTATAATTCAACATGAGAAAATTCTTAATGAGAAAACCTTTCAATGGGGCAAGTGTAACAAATCTTCCCAAACAAAGAGGTACTAGGGCTTGGTCTGGGCTGATTGTGGGACCAGATAATTGTAACTTACCATGTGACTACACATTCTCTGAATGGCTGTCACTTTACTGACATGGCCCACTGTTGTGGAGAGAGGGTCTTCCAAAGTTCTGCACAGCGCATGGGCACCTCCTTGCTCTTCAGGCTTTCAGTACCCAAACGAGAGCTGAATTTGGTGTTTCTGGATCACAGCTATGCCAAGCAGCAGAGTGCCCTCCCAGATGTCAGTAGTGTCCACTCCATCTGCATGCTCTTTGTTACCACCCAGACACAGCACAACAGTATCATAAAATAAGACTGGAGAAAATAGAAGATGTATGGGACAATTAGTTCAGAGGCTGAATGGACTACAGCAAACCTCAGTCTCCACGACCCTGAGACCAGAAGAACTAAGTGGTACCCAGCTACCACTGTTAATTACTCTGAAGAGGATCTCAAAAGAGGGTCCTTGTTAGACTGGGAGAACAAAGTGGAACAAAACTCAGTATCATAAAACAGACCAGACTTACTGGTCTGATGGAAAGTAGTGGAATACCAAGACTATAGCCCTTCACTCCTAGAACTGTCCTCACTCCTCTGACTCAGGTTTAAACCCAACAATATACACGCTTGGAGGGGAAGAAGAATATCCAAGAAGTATACACTCCTTAAAAAAATCAATCATTCCAAATAAAAAGAACAGCATTTGCTTATGGTTAAAAAATCTTAAAAGCAAGACAGAACAGAAAAGGATGAATAATGATGGTAAAACACAGGGAGGGCGAAAGTGGGGAGCGTGCTGGTACATCTTGGGGATTGCAATCTACATAGGAAGTTTTGAATGGAAAACCAATTTACTCTCTAAAGTTTTTTTAAAAATTAAGAGTTCATGTCTCATCAATTATTTCTTGTAGGATAGTCCCATGTAGCTGTAGTGAGTGTAGGTAAACTTTTACCAGTGTTCTTGACATAAACACATGACAGTGAAAAGGCTTAAGTTCAGTCAAGATGGGAAAACTCCCCACAGGGAATCACTTGACATCACATAACACTGATCGCATGCAGGAGGAAAGCTCTGGCAATATAGTGACTGCAAATTTTTTGGCCTCATCTGTCAGTAAACTACATTAGGATTCTAACTGACATAGTTCTGGTTTGGGATTTGTATAGCAGACACCTCATGAATACATGAAACGTTACCATGCATATGCTTTTGGTGACTGACAGTGCCTCCAGTATCCAATTACATTTTATTTTATGTTCCAGAAAGCCCATAGGATAAACTATGATGTAATAATTGGACAAAAGGGCTGAACAAAATGTCTGCCACATTGTTTGAATACAATGTAAATCCTGCAGGAAACCACATGAGTACAGAGACTGGGAAAGCTGATGGACTCATCCTGTGTGCATATGTACCAAGTCCAATGTCTGATTTTACATTTGATCTCTCTTGACCCATGTTAATTGGAGAGATACTGTACTATTAAACAAGAATGTGAATGGCCTTGTTGTCATGCAGAATTCTTTGGAAAGTGGATGATTGCAGATGCAGTTAAGGTAAAATATAAACCTTTATCCTTTGAGATCCTTTTTGACTCATTTAAAATATGTAGTGTTTAATATTCCTTTTTGATGGACCTTTATCTTTTTTCCTTTGTTGTTTTTAAAAATATATTCCTCGGTATAAGACTTCCATGATGTCTACTAGTGGTATTGCTGGATTATATGGGATTTCAAGTACTGGTTGTTTTAAGTAGTGAGATGGTTTTTCACAGTGGCTGCATGGTACTTGTGTGTGTCTGTATGTATTTATAAGTCCACCAGCAGTATATATGACTCCCAATCCTTCCATATCCGCCAGCATTTGTCGTTTTGCTTCTTTGGTTTTGGCTGGAATTAGGTGTTAAGTGCTCTCATTGTGGTTTGAATTTGCATCTCACTGAAGGCTAGTGATCATGGGCATTTTTTTTACATCTGTTAATCATTTGTCCTTCATTTTTAGTGAACTGTGTTCATATCTTTTCACATTACTTGATTGGGTCTCTTGTTATTTTCTTTTTGAGATGTTGTAAAATTCTGTATATTTTCTTAATCAGCCCTTTGTCTGATGTGTCTTTGGTTAAAAATAAATAAACGTTTTCCTAATCCGTGGGCTCCCATTTCACTCTTCTAATGCTGTCTTTTGATGCGCATAAGTGGTGTGATTTCATTTATGTCTAAATTGGGAGACTATTCTAGCCAGTGAGCTTTGGGAAGATCCATGTGTCTCTGAAAGCCAGTTTGGCAGTCGAGGGGCTGAGGGTATTACGTTTCTTTCAGTGGGTAAGCAGGGAGAGGCTGAGGACTCGACTCTCCTTTTACAAAGGCTAAGGCAAGTTAATTTTTCCTAGCTTTTGGAGGGAAAAAAACTAACAAGGGTTGGTTTTTTTGGTGCTGGGTAGTGCCTCTTTCAGGCACTGAACTTGGACATTGTGAGGGGCCTCACTATGGGTGTGTAGAGGAGACAAACCCTGGTCTTTTGATTCTCCAGGAGTCAATGGGGCACTTCCTTCCTGCAGGGTTTAACATAAGGCTGGGGAAGGTCAGACTCCCTGGGAAGAGTAGGGTAAACTACCTTAGGGATTGGATTCTGGGCTAGCTACTGCACTACCCTTAGTTGTCAACAAAGGTCCTGTGTGGGAATTTGCTAAAATCACATGGAGATCTTTCTGCTTGGCACATTTTAAAAAATCATTCCAGGATTCCATACATACATCAATTATATAAAGCATATCTGTACATTCTTTGCCCTCATCATTTTCAAAGCATTTGCCCTCCACTTAAGCCCTTTGTATCGAGTCCTCTTTTTCTCCCTCCTCCCTCATGAGCCCTTGATAATTTATCAATTATTATTTTGTCATATCTTGCCCTGTCCGGCATCTCCCTTCACCTCCTTCTCTGTTGTCCATCCCCCAGGGAAGACGTCACATGTAGATTCTTGTATTTGGTTCCCTCTTTCCAACCCACTCACCCTCTACCCTCCCCTTATTGCCCCTCACACCCCTAGTCCTGAAGGTATCATCCACCCTGGATTCCCAGTGCCTTCAGCTCCTATCTGCACCAGTGTACCTACTCTGCTCTATCCAGATTTGCAAGGTAAAATTCGGATCATGGTAGTTGGGGGGGCAGGGGGGGGCGGGGAGGAAGCATTTAGGAACTAGAGGAATGCTGTATTCTTCATCTGTGCTACATCGCACCCTGACTGACTCATCTCCTCCAGTATACCCTTCTGTGAGGGCATCTCCAGTGGCTGACGAATGGGCTTTGGGTCTCCGCTCTGCACGTCCCCCTTCATTCACTATGGTAACATTTGTTTTGATGATGCCTTATACCTGATCCCTTCAATACCTTGTGATCGCACAGGCTGGTGTGCTTCTTTCATGTGGGCTTTGTTGCTTCTGAGCTAGATGGCTACTTGTTCACCTTCAAGCCGACCCCAGACACTATCTCTTTTGATAGCCGGGCACCATCAGATTTCTTCGCCTCATTCGCTTATGTACCCGTTTGTCCATGACGATCGTATCATGGAGGTGTGCAGCCAATGATATGATTTTTTTGTTCTTTGATGCCTCATATCTGTTCCCTTTGGAACCACGTGATCACACTGGCTGGTATGTTCTTCCATGTGGGCTTTGTTACTTCTGAGCTAGATGGCCGCTTGTTTATCTTCAAGTCTTTAAGACCCCAGATGTTATCTCTTTTGATCGCCAGGCACCATCAGCTTTCTTCACCACATTTGCTTGTTCACCTGCTTTAGCTTCAGCGGTTGTGTAGGGAGGGTGAGCATCATAGAATGCCAATTTAATAGAAGAAAGTATTCATGCATTGAGGGAGTGCTTGAGTAGAGGCCCAAGGTCCTTCTGCCACCTTAATACTAAACCTATAAATATAGGCACATAGATTTATTTCCCCATCCTCATGTATATATTTGCATATGTACATGTCTTTGTCTCGTCCTCTATAAATGCCCTTTGACTCCTAGCTCTTTCCTCTATTTCCCTTGACTTTCCTCCTGCCCCACTAGCATGCTCCATACCCACCTGGGTTACAGCTATACCTCTTCGTTACCTTACCCTTGATCACTCCCTACCAGGCCTGCCACTCCCACCTCACCACCAATTTGGATCCCTTGTTGTTCTCTTGTCCCTTGGTTTGTTAACACCACTTCCTTACCCCCCACCATCCCCTATCCCCAGTCCCCCCGGAACTGTCGGCTCCGTTGTTTTTCCTCCAGATAGTTCAGCCTATCTTATTTAGACAGACCTGTAGAGATAATAACATGCACAGAAACAAGACAGAGGAAAACAACGCAACTGTATACAACAAAACAACAACAAACCACTGACGATCAAAACAAAAGACATCGAGAAAGAAAAGCTTGTAGTTAGTTCAAGGATCGCTTTTTGCCCAGATCCAGGCTTTTTGTCAGGCATTTTGATCTTCTGTCAGCCATTTTCCTTGAGCAGCATTGTTTCTGAGCTCAATATATATATTAACATTCATATTTTGCCATTTCACACAGGAATAACCAAAGGCTACAACCAAATGTAATAATCAAAACTTTAACCTCATATTTCCAGAAAACGATTCAGTAAACTGCTTTGATATGACTTCTGGCTAACTAAAGTAGAAGCACATCCACTCTCCATCTTTATGATTTGTTTCTCCAGTATCCCACTCCTGAAACCATAATGACTTAGTCTAGGTAGACTATAGAAGCGAATCCACAGAAACTCATATGTGTATAAGAGAATTTTATGTAAAGGTTAAGTGTACATTAAGAAAACATCCCAACCCAGTGCTGTCCAAGCCCATAAGTCTGACATTAGCCCATATGTCCAACACCGATCTACAAAGTTCTCCTTAATCTCACAAAGTACACCTAATGACACCGAATGTGGGAAGAAAGCCACATCAGTGAGTATGTAAGCATCTCAGCACTGGGAGGGGTCTCCATGAGGCTTCTCCAGCATGAAAAAGCATCAGGGTAGGTCCATGTGGCTTCTCAGGGATATCTCAGGAAGTGAGCCTTGCCAGCTGAGGCAGAGAACTAGGTATGGCAGCTGCACATTTGTCCGGTCATCAGAGAACAAGGGACAAGATGGGCTAGGATCACCAAGCCATTTATCTCTCTGCCCTTCCATTAAAGTACCCTTTAATCCCACTTGTGATTATAGGCATGTTGGAACAATAAACCTCAACTATCACACCTCCTATAGCAGTGTTTTTCAACCTTCCTAATGCCTCGATCCTTTAATACAGTTCCTCATATTGTGGTGATCCCCAACCATAAAGTCATTTTTGTTGCTACTTCATAACTAACTTAGCTATTGTTATTAATTGGGTGGCCCCTGCAAGGGGGTCATTCGACCCCCAAAAGGGGTCATGACCCACTGGTTGAGAACAGCTGTCTTACAGGGTTGTCTTGCTGGAGAATTGAATGAGTAGCTGAGAATCTGAGTTTTCTTGAAAACCAAAGGGACACTTCTCCTATTTTCTATAAAACTGCTCTGACTAGCAATAGACAAGATGGCAGTAAATTTGTGCTAAGTGCAGAGGCCAGATAGATAAATATTCAAAATATCAAAAGCATATGGCATGAGATTCCGTTTGATAAAGCTATTTCTGGAAGGGTATTGCTCACACCTCCTTCTCTTTCACATTTTTCTGTTACTTAAACCACTTGGGTTGGTAATGTGTAATGCCTGAGGCTGGGTATCAACTTCTCTAGGCCAGGATTCTCAGAGAGTTAGCAATTATGATAACAGCAGCCCGGGTGACTATGCTTGATATAATGCCATCACTTCAATGAAGAGATTTTCTGACAGCAGCCAAAAAATTGGAGGTGTTATCCTGGTGGGTGTGGTTTTCCCCAGTAGATTGGTAAGTGAATCCTCTCTGTTAGCTGTGTAGCTTTTGGCCATGTCCAGGACCTCACCAGATGGGTGGATCTCCAGACATGAGACAGCATCTTGCCATATTTCCTATTTAGCTTGGATTCATCCATCTGCACAACCCAAGAGGAAGCAGCCTGCCACCTGATCCACCCATTTTGGGTTCATGAGGCACTGGACTTACTTGAATCAAGACAAGGGTCCAGACTGATATCTGAGCCTCTCTGGCCTCTACAACTGTGAATTGAAAAGGTGAGTACTGTGAATAGAATTCTTCCTATTTGTGAGACTCTGTAGGCATGGCGGGACAGGAGAAAACAGGGCTTTGTTTTGGGGTAGAGGCTCAGAAACTCACATGGGGCCATTTATCTTTTCTATAGGGTTTTTATGAGTAAGCATTGACTCAATAGAGTGAATAAGGATGTTGAGGGCAAGATTATGGAGGGCCGTAGTAACCAGCTTGGCTCTCTCTGAGGTCTCAGAAGACACAACTTACCATTCACAGGTCAGGATTCCTTTTGGAGCAGATTCATCAGAATGAGTTCAGGGACCCAGTATTTTGGAATTTGCCATCCTGTGTTTGTTGAAAAATGAGGCTTTACCCATGGCCTCTCTGGAATGGCTGACCATAGAACTTTCCCACCATTGTTCATAGCAGCTGTTGCCCAGAGATATAGGGAGACAGTGGAAGTCACGGTGGAGTCCTGGCCCTTCATCTCGCTGCCCCTGGTTGTTCTAGTGACATTCTCACAGGCCACCTTTTGCTTGTGAGAGGCAATTGTCTTCGTATTCTCAGTTTAAGAGTGTTTAGATAACATTTGACATTCAGTTGCTTTTAATTTATGTTTGTCAGAGAAGAACCATGCCTCATAGTGTTTTCAAAGGTTGATTTTTCAAAATAACTCACCAGACCTATCTTTTAAATTTTCTCTGAGGAGAAATGCACCAACTTCTCAGTTAGCTGTTAAATATGGTAACTATTTGAATAATTAGGGGCTCCAAGTTTAAAGAATTACTATGAATTTCAAATTTATTTCAAGAAGGAAAATGACACATTGTGATGCTTTAATTTGAAGGGGGTGTTAACTTTTTCTAACAAAGTTGTTCCATTTAAGATTTTTGTGTTTGCATTTATATTTGTTTGATTGTCTAGTAAAATTCTCTAAGGTTTTAGGAAAAAGACGTTGCATTCAGTTTGCTCTTACTAATGTTTCTGAGATGCTTGTTAGGTGTGGCATAAGAGTGGATCAATTAGAAGGTGGGTGGAGATAACATAGGCTTAAATAAGACACTGTGATAGAATTTTCACATTAGAATCTGGGTAGGTGTAACCCAATAAGAATTGTGTTAGGAAATTTGAATTAATGTGGTGAGAATATTTCATTTAGAAGCATAATTCTTATATTGAATTCTATTTATGGATCCTAAAATGCCTATCTCTGACACAGTGCTTTATGCATTTCTTGTTAAGAGCCATGGACTCTGTCCTGACTCATCCTTATCCTCAGTTCTGACTCACAGTCAGCCTTTGTTAAAGTGGAGACAATACTGTCCAATCCATTGTCGCTCATAGGATCCTAAAGGATAGTATCTTATGGCTTTCAAAACTGTCTTTCTGTAAGCAAACAGCCTCATCTCCCTTCATTACAGTAGCTGATGTGTTTAGCCCACTCATTTGGCTGTTTTTGACTTAACCCACTAAGACAGCAGATCTCCTTTCATTAGTCATTAGAGAAATATAAATCAAAATCAGGGATTAGATATCATATTACACCAATTCAAATGGCAATCACTTTTTAAAACGTGATTACAAGTTTTGAAAAGGATGACTTAATAGTGGGACCCTTATCCATTACTGATAGATTATAATAGGAAAATGCATGATATGGATAAGTAGAGGCTGTGGTGTTAAGAGCATTTGAGCAGCCCTGTGAGATGGAACTAGTGGTAACTGCTTGAGAAAGGAGCAAATGAAAGTCTCAGAAAAGAAACTAATTGACAGGAACAATAGTCAATAAAAACAATAAAAAGATGAGGAAAACTGATGATGCTGAATATCACTACAAAACACCCTGATAAGATCAGTATGGATCAGGATGGGAGAGAAAAATGTATAGCAGAAATCAATTTCTTTACCACTTTCAGAATTATTTCACCTCTCTTTAAAGTTGGAGGACACTGATATGGTTTTCTCAAATTCTCTTTCGAATTTGAACAGAAATTGCCCCCTGGAATCAACTTTTGTTGAAAAACAAACAAAGATGGCACAAAAATAAAGAATATTACTATTTAGTACAGGACTCCATTTAAAATCTAAAATGATATGTACACACATGGGTACAGAAAGCAAGTGATTATTATAAGGAAAAGATGAGAAGAGCAAGTGGAGATTAGCAAGAAACAATAACAACATGGTAATAATTTATATAATTAGTGTCCCTAAATATGTGTGAGAAAAATGTCAAATAAGAATCTAATTTGCTGAGTTAACATAAAAAACACACTAAAATTTTATCTTTATAAAGAACTACAGAGAGGAGAGTAAGACTGGGAAGTGGGGCAGGGGGAGGGAGAATTGGGGTGGGGAGAAACTGAGTTGATGTCACAGGGGGAACAGGGCACTAACCCACCCAAGGGGAAAGTATTGGTTGTGTCCCCAAAGAACTGGAATGTGCATATAGATCCCGCCATGACACGCCAAACCAGGAGGGCAACGTAACACGTGGAAGAATCCACAAAAAGACTGGACCATACACCCGGCCCTAACCAGAATCAGCCCGACCCCCACCATGGATGGGAGTGCCACAGAAAATGAAAACAGACCGTCTGGTGAGGGAAAGGAACTGACCTACCATACCCAAAGGAAGTTGAAGTAAATGAAGGAGGTGGAAGGGGTGGAGCACACCTGGGCCCACCAAGCTCAGAGGATGATAGCCCAGCTAGAGTGCCCAATGCACAGAGAGGACCATGTGGTCTGCCCCACTGCGAGATGTGACATGCTGCACTGACCCATGCCTCAACATAGGACAGCACCGGAGACATTATGGGATGTGTGACTGAGTTTGCCCCACCACACTGAGGCAAAACACTGGAGCATGTAGTTGAGTGTCGGGGAAAGCAGAGCAAGGAGGCCCCGGGGGAGTGTAAAGGATGGACTTTGGGGCCAGGACTTGACACCCTATCAGACTCATCCAGAAAACACTCCTAAAGGTCAGCAAACAGACCTTGGACTGTTAGCAGGCTTTTATTTCTTTTTTTGGTTTTGTTTTTTGTGGTGTTTTTTTTTTTCTCTTTTAAATTTTGTATGTCAGTGACTTTTTTGTTTGTTACTTTGTCAGTGTTGCTGCCGTCATTGCCATGTTCTTATGTGTGACTTTGGTGCTGTCGAAGCCATCCGCAATTTATGCACACATTATTATTTCTGCAGGTCCATCTAGATAAGATAGGCTGGATAAGCAATATGAGAAGAAAATAATGGAACCAATGGTCCTGTAGGGACATGAGAGCATTGGAGGTGGGGGAAGGGAGGAGTTATTGTCCAACCCAGGCACAAGGGAAAAACAAGTGGTTCAAAGCCAGTGGCAGAGAGGGATGAGAGGACTAGTAGGGAGTGACCAGGAACAATGTAAGTGAGAGGAATTACTGAAACCAGAATGAAGGATGAACATGGTATTGGGACAGGAGGAAAGCATAAGGAAATAGAGGAAAGGAGTAGGAGGCAAAGGGCATACTTACAGGCCTAAATACAGACATGTACATATGTAAATATATTTATGATTATGGGGGAAATAGACCTATTTGCATATAATTATAGCTTTAGTAGTAGGGTAACAGGTGGACATTGGGCCTCCTCATACACATTCCCTTAATACAAGAGCACTTTTCTCAGCTAAACTGTCATTCCATGATACCCACCTTCCCTACATGATCACTAAAGACAAATGTGTGCATAAGCAAACATGGTGAAGAAAGCTGATGGTGCCTAGCTATCAAAAGATATAGTGTGGGCTCTTAAAGACATGAAGGTAAACAAGCACAGAAGCAACAAAGCCCACAGATAAGAAACACACAAGCCTGTGTGATCGCGAGGTATTGAAGGGATCAGGTAGCAGACACCAAAAAACAAAAACCATCATTGTATGATCACCTTCCCCATATAAACGTTGAAGTCAAATGTGTGCATAAGTAAGTGTGGTGAAGAAGGCTGATGGTGCCCAAGTATCGAGAGATATAGCATCTGGGCTCTTAAAGGCTTGAAAGTAAACAAGTGGCCATCTAGCCCAGAAGCAACAAAGCCCACATAGAAGCAGCACACCAGCATGTGTGATCATGAAGAATCATAGGGACCAGGTATCAAGCACCAAAGGTGAGGGGGCGGGATTCATATCATCATGAATGAGGGGAGCGTGTGATGGGGACCCAATGCCCATTTGTAGACAACTGGACATCCCTTGCAGAAGGGTAGTGGGGAGGAGATTAGTTACTCAGTGTTCAGTGTAGCAATAATGAAACACAACCTTTCTCTAGTTCTTAAACGCTTCCTCCCCTCCAACTATCATGTTCCCAATTCTGCCTTGTAAGCCTGGTTAGACCAGAGGATATACAGTGGTGCAGATGGGAACTGGAAACACAGGGAAACCAGGACAGATGAACCCCTCAGGACCAGTGGTGAAAATGTCAATTCCAGGAGGGAAGGGGCAGTGGAAAGGGGAAACCTATCACAAGGATCTACATATAACCTTCTCCCTGGGGGATGGGCAACAAAAAAGTAGGTGAAGGGAGACACTGGGCAGTGTAAGATAAGATACAATAATAATTTATAAATTATCAAGGGTTCATGAGGGAGGCAGGGGAGGGAAATGAGGAACTGATTCCAGGGGCCCAAGTGGAAAACGAGTTTGAGAATGATGAGAGCAAGGAATGTATAAGTGTGTTTTACTCAATTGATGTATGTGCAGATTGTGATTAGTTGTATGAGCCCCAATAAAATGATTTAAAAAAATACTACAGAGAGAAGATTGAGACAGTCTTCAGGAAATGACATGAAAATCCCAAGCAAAACAAGAGCAGGATATTGTTTGGAAACAAAGTTAGAAATTATTACATATGAGAATGCCACTAATGAGGAATGATTTCTTTCGATCTAATCCAGTACAAAAGACATCCTATGTATCTATTTATGTTACCAGAAAAATATGAACATGTTTTAATCTATAAAATATAGCAACATAATCAAATCTGAGAGTATAATTCCATTTCAACCACAATGAGCATAATGAGACATGGAAGAAACATTGCTTCTGAATTCTGCTGCTTAGTTTTTGCAGAAGACTGGTCTTCTGAGGGCTAGCACAAGCCAAGGCCAAGAAGAGCAGATTCCGTAAACGAAGCATAGACATGCTTATGAGAAGTGAGGCGGTTCTCTAATGGGTGAGTTTGTATTCAGGTAGCCTGGTAAATTTCCTGAACATTTGGGGGGGTCCACTGATATAAAAGAAAGTTCCTCCTACCTCTTTTTTTTTGTGTTACTTTACTCAGGGTAAGAAGACTTGCATCTGAAATGAGTGATTCCAGTTTCTATGGTCTTCTCTGCACTTTCTCTCATAAACATTTCCCCAATTAACTGGATACCCTTAACCCCTGCTGAGGCTAGCATGCATATATACATATATACATATAATTTTTATAAAGCTGTTTCAAACCTTTATTCTTTCATTGTAGAATCAGTTTGTCGAGTTATAAAAATATATGCTGGCCTCTTGTTTGAATGTGAATTGAATTTTTAGATGGTTTGGAAACAAATGACATTTTAAAAATTCACTTTAATGGAGGCTCTTACACTTATAACAATCCATACATCCGTTTTGTCTAGCGCATTTGTATATATGTTGTCATCATTTTCAAATCATTTTCTTTCTACTTGAGCCCTTGGTATCAGCTCCTCATTATTTCCCCACCCTTCCTCCCTCCCTCATGAAGTCTTGATAATTTACAAAGTACTATTTTTTCATAGCTTACACTAACCACTGTCTCCCTTCACCCACGTTTCTGTTGTTCATCCCCCTAAGAGGGGATTATATATCTATTGTGATCGGTTTACCCTTTTCCCCCTCACCTGCCTCCTACCCCCATAGTGTAGCTACTCCCATTATTGTTCCTGAGGGGGTTACCTATCCTGGATTCCCTGTGTCAAGAGCTCTTATCTGGACCAGTATACATGCCAGATTTGTAAGGTAGAATTGGGGTCATGATAGTTGGGGGAAGGAAGCATTAAAGGACTAGAGGAATGTTGTATGTTACATCGGTGCTATATTGCACCCTAGCTGGCTCCTCCCTTGTACATATTTTTTACAAAGTTTTTAAGCATATGAGCACACTTAGTAATATAAACTGGAAAAAAAGAACCATTGATTAGGTGAATTTACTGAATTAGGGGTAAAGGAAAAAATACTAAGTAAAATAGTTCGCATATGAGCAGTGTGTACACATCACTGCTTGCCCTCCTGTTTTCCTGTTCCTGTAGTTCATCCATTTCCCCCCTAGTGCAAGTCATGTGAGAGGAAGAATTGAGGTTTAGGGTGAGGGATGATGAGCGTGTAGGCAGCTAGAACTGTGATATTTTGCAGCCATGTAAAAGATCATGTAGACTATCAAGTGTCAAAATGGGGGAGAACAAAAATTTAATCAATATATGCAAATGTGTTTTCCTAGATAGGACGTTCCATAGGATTCACGAACTTGAAAATGTATCATTGTTAGAATCAGTCTGTAGTTAAGATAAGAATCTAGGTTCTGGGATTAATCAATGTTTCCAGTTCAAGAAATAGACTCAAGGGATAGAATTAGGAGTTAAGTGTCATGAGTCAAGAGTCAGGTGTTAGTGGCCAGATTAAAGGGTCTCATCATTAGAAAATGTAGTTTTTAAAAGATTATGTTTTGAGTTGATTAGGAGCATATGTGTTAAATTGTAATGATGTAGAGTCATGGCTTTAAGATTAGAAATTTGAGGCTTTGGTTTCTGAATTTCAGATTAAGGGTTATAACATTAGAATTAAGATTCTAGATTATATTCAAAGTTGTGGTGCCAATTTAAAGATTTGGCTTACATGCATTAGACTAGATTTAGAGTGTATGGTCATAGGATTTGTGAAGCATGTTGAATTTGCTGTGGGTAGCAGGGAATACTGAGGGTGTTCATAGAAGTTCTGTATGCTAAGGGGTTTTTCAGGTGGTTAGGGGTGCCGTGCTTTAGGACGTATCAGTGATTTGTAAAGATGCTAGTATGTTAATGTGTAAGGGTTAATGGTTTGGAAGTTGGTGATTAGCAGTTAACAGTTAGGGATTTAAGTATCAAAAGTCATTCTGTGTGTTCAAATGCAGTCTACAACTTTTTTTTCTTACATTTATTAACTATAGTATGTATGGCCTATTTGGAATCTTTTATGTATGAAATCATTAATTTTTGATGAGCAAAGAATTTTTATTTTGGGGTAGTTTTTCTTCCTTTAAAAAAATCTTTTTCAAGTTTGTTTAGCTAGTACAGACAGTACAATTTTTTATTGAGTGGTGAAAATGAATATGTATGTTTTGCCTATTTCTGAGGTGGGGTAATGCTTTTGTCTTTCCACTAAGCCTGATATTTGCAATGTCTGTTGTTGTTCTCATGAATGTATATTAATATATTGGGTTATACCTGTTTCATGTGCGATTTGTAACTGTTTTTTTTAAACATTTTATTAGGGGCTCATATAACTCTTATCACAATCCATACATATGCATACATCAATTGTATAAAGCACATCTGTACATTCTTTGCCCTTATCTTTTTTTTCTTTTCTTTTTTTACATTTTATTAGGGGCTCATACAACTCTTATCACAATCCATACATATACATACATCAATTGTATAAAGCACATCCGCACATACCCTGCCCCAATCATTCTCAATCATTTGCTCTCCACTTAAGCCCTTTGCATCAGGCCCTCTTTTTTTTTCCCCTCCTTCCCCACTCCCCCTTCCCCCATGTGCCCCTGGTAATTTATACATTGTTATTTTGTCATATCTTGCCCTATCCAGAGTCTCCCTTCCCCCCCTTCTCTGCCGTCCATCTCCCAGGGAGGAGGTCACATAGGGATCCTTGCAATCAGTTCCCCCTTTCCAACCCACTCACCCTCCACTCTCCCAGCACCGCCCCTCACACTCCTGGTCCTGAAGGTATCATCCACCCTGGATTCCCTGTGCCTCCATGAAACACCTTTGATTTTGTATAGTATATATTCTGTGTCTATTTAGATAATTGATTCTTTTTTTCCATCAACAGGTGTATTTGAGTACTTATTTTCTTGTGTTAAATCAATTATGGGAATGGGATACATTACAATTAATCATGATGTATGCTTAGTTACATAATTTGTCTGACTCAGTTTTCAATTTTTGAAAGAACTCATTCAAGCAGCCTCATTATCAATATTAGTCTACAGTTTTCTTAAAGTATCATTTTCTGACATTGGTGTCAGGTTTATTTCTGTTCTCATAGAAAGAGTTATCTTCCAAAATTATTGTTGTGCTTGAACCCAATAACTTGAACATAAACAGCAAAAAGGTGTTTCTTCATCCTATGTAAGTACTCTGGTTTCTAGCTGCCAGAATCTTCAGTTTTCATCTATCTTACAGTTAGGCTAGAAACTTCTCATGAAATTTTATTGATTCAATTGATTATAGACTTTCTAAATGGGCTGAAACCCACTTAAGTATCATCAATCCCTTGCTCTGATATTCCAGGTGACCCCTCAGTGTAGAGGCCTATATGATTCATGCTTCCCTTCAAAGATAAATAGCTGCTCACGACTGAGTGACTGTGTGCTGCCCTTACACTAGAGTCCATGTTCGTGAAAATACTGTGCCATAAGGCATCCTGTGTGGACTTTAAAGAATCTTCTTCAGCTCACCTCCAAAAGAATAGTTTCCGAGGGGTAGGAATTCCTCAATGCTTTTGTCATCACCTTGTTTGTTCTATTTTTTAAAAATCAAACAAAAGTAACTACTTCCCCCTTTACATAAGAGAAATAATAACTTTTGTAAACACAACTAATATACTAGCATGTTTTTGTTTATGTCTTGGGTGCTTATTAGTGGTTTCTGAGGCTGTTGTTATGTTAGCTGTCATTGAGTTAATTCCATCTCACAGGGACAGAGTGCACAGCAGAACAAAACACTGCACTCTCCTGTGCTATCCTCACAATTTAGGATGAACCCATTGGGGCAGTCACTTTGTTAATCCATTTAGTAGAGGGATTCCTATTTTTCAATGCCTCTCTTCTTTACCAAACATAATGTCCTACTCCCAGGACTATTCTCTTTGATAACATGTCCAAAGTACATAATTTGAACACTCACCATCCTTACCTCCAGTAGCACTCGGACATTACTTCTGCCAAGGCAGACTCATGTGTACTTTGAATGTCCATGGTACTTGGGATATTGTTGGCCAGCACTACAATTCAAACAGAGTGAATCTTCTTCAGCCTTCCTTATTCAGTGTCCATCTTTCAAATGCATATGAAGCCATAGACAATAGCATGTTTGGGTCAAATGAACCCAGTCTTCTAAGTAATATCTTTGTTTTTCCATCACTCTAAAGAGGCATTCTTCAGCAGATTTATCCAATGCAATATATGTATTGATCTCTTGATGGTTACATTCACCATTCAAGGTTTTTTGGGGTTTTTTTCTTCATTTTTTGCCCATAAGCTAACCATTTTTCTGGAAGGAGTTAACATTTACTCAAGCTTAGATTAAGAACGTTGATCAAGGAGGGGCCTGGTATCCAACCTTGTTCTTCAACCCACCTGCCTCAGAGCTCGAAGAGTGAAACCTGGACTTAAGACCTAGGGAAATGGTGAGTCTTACATTTCAGATATTCATGATGACTGGGCAGGAGACAGTCAAAAATAAAGTGTGTATTTTTCTAGTAGCCTGACTTGCAGATTAGTTTTATAGGGGCACTAATCTACACCCCTGTCAAATAACGGCCACTTCACAGGACCTTGCCTTAGAAACTCTTTGGGGCTTTCAAGAGGGCAATGCCAATGATATCCAAGTAGCCACTCAGGCTAATGCTGCCTACTTTATCACAGCATAGCCTCTTCCCTCTGCACTCATTTTGGCTTCCTACCCCTCCAGTCTTCCTGGTGGAACATATTTTACAAGCTCATGCCTCCACACTAGCTTTCTTTCCCCTCCCTAGAAGTCCAAGACTATGGATGGGACATCCTAACCCAAATCGATAAGCCCTCTCCCACAGTTTGTGTTATTTATCATCAGTCAGCATTACTTGGAGAGATTGAAACCCTTGCTCTAGGCCCAGATGACATAATGGATAAGGCATATCTTTCCTTGATCCATCATGTAATTTTAAGCTTCTGCCCTCACCCTGGCTCTTGGCATCACCTATCTACCTACCTTTAGCCATTCCTTGAGTGCAAGTTGTAGTCTTTTACAAAGGCTTTACCATTGGGCATCCTTTAACACAAGAGCTGCAGAGAAGAGAAAATAAACATCCCTTTGTGCTTGTTCCCTAGTTAAGGTTGTCTCTGCATTGACAAAGTGACCTCTAGGATTTGCTGCTCATGTCCTTCTGTCCCTTGTTATCCACTTCTAAAGAAGTTTCTCTGGCTACCACACTCTGCTGTGCATATTATTATGGGCCTTTAATGGACTCCCTCAACCGTAGTCATTTCTTTTTATTTCTTTCAGTTTTTTGTTTTGTTTATTTCTTTAAAAATTAAAAAACCATTTTATTGGGGACTCTTAACAGCGCTCATAAAAATCCATACATCAATTGTATCAAGCACATTTGTACATATGTTGCCATCATCATTTCCAAAACACTTTCTTTCTACTTGGGCCCTTGGAAACAGCAGTCATTTCTTAACACACAATAGATATTTTATCTAAGGGCATGGGCGGTGCTAAAGTTTTATGAAGAGCTCAGCATGGGTTTCAGCGGCATGGATGAGCATGATTCAGTTGGATTACTTTCGCCAACCATGCCAAGTGTTACGGACAGTGGTGGAGTGCGGTCTGGTAAATAACTTCCTTTATAACATATAACTTCCTTAAATTAAATGTCTTGTGAAAAAAGTTGTTTATCTTTAATGGGGCTTGAGGTTATTTATATCTTAAAAACATCCGATTTACTCTAACACTGAATATTATATGTAAAGAATATGTATTAAATGTTGTGCTAGACAGGGTTCTCTAGAGAGACAAAACCAGATTGCTAGTAATTTTCTATATATATTTATAAAGATAGATATATAACACAAGAAATGAACTATTAAATTATATACAGATAGATAGATATATGACATAATAAATGAACAGTTAAATTATAAAGCAATACAAATGACTCAGTGCAACTCACTCCCCTGAGAGTGTTGGTAGACACTAGCAGTCCTTTAAGTCTTGAGGGCTGCCAGTTCCACCTCTGTAGAGCTGGGCTGTATATCCCCAGGCAGCAAACAGCAAGACAGGTCACTAACTGTCACCAACTTTTGGTCCCCAGCTCTAGAGATGTACATTCCAATCATATGGGCTTAAAGGGACCTCAACTTACAGTGACACAGTCCACTGGCTATGCGTCCCACAGGTAGTGTAGCCTCTAAATTGAGGCACAGAACAAGCATGGCAGCCGCACACTGGTCCATTGATCAAAGAGGAAGGGACAAGAAAGGCGAGGCTCACCGAGGGAGCCACTTATCTCTCCAGCCTTCAATTAATCTCACTTGAGTTTATCAGCCAGGCTGGCACAATAAACTATCGCAATCCACCCCTTGGCAACCTTTCCAGACATTGATGAAAACACACTTATACTTATCATCAATCATCTATCATATATGTAAATAAAAACACACTAAGTCCAATTGTATCTGATATATCATACCTGAACAAAGGAAAGATATGCAATAAGCACATAAAAAGAAAATACATTGACAATTACAAACCTCGCTTTTGCAATTGATCACGTGGTCGTAATTGATAGGTAGAACTACCTTCTACTACTATCAATTCTGTGTTACCTTTGCTCTCAGCAAGCACCTCAGCTGGTTGCAGTTTTTTTGCCTGGTGGAGTGACCCAGGCCTTCATTCCTGAGGGGTCTGGGTCATTATAAGTCCTGTCAGGATTGGGTTGCTATAATTTACCATTTACTTTAATTACAGGGCATCGTAACACTAAGAGTCAGCCTATGGGACCTCCTGGATTCCAGACATATTCTTCTTTACCTCCATTATGTAGTACCAGTCCAATTTCTCCTTGGTAATCAGGATCAATCACAACACTTAGTACAGTTACACCCCTTCCTGACCTGTTGATCCAAAGGCCTGAGAAGCCCAAAGTGGCCAGGGGACATTATAAGCTGCCAGTTCAGTGAAATCCATGCTGTGTTTCCAGGTGGGAGAGTTCCTTCCCTCGGGACCAGGACTTCCAGGCCTGAGGAACACAGGGTTGCTGGGACAGGAAGCAAAAGTGCTGCAAGTGGATCACTAGGAATAATAGTGAGTGGTGCCATTCCAGCTTCCACCATTTGGTTCCTGGACCCATGAATTCTGGATATTGGAGACACAGCACCATATATTGACCGCTGGTTTAGAACATGTACTAAGATTGACTTAGTACATTAATATCTTACTTGATCTATTAAGATATATATTATTCTGGCAGACCTGTGATTTACATTGTCAGTGAACATTATTATAAATTTTGCCTGATGACCAACCCCATTGTTTGTGTAAATAGCTTCCAGTCATGTAAAGATTAATTCTGTACAGGTAAATAACTCAGTTATTGTAATGTGCAGCTAGGCTATACTGGTCCAATATCCATCCCTCAAGAATGTCTTAAAAATTGGTATTAGGCTCTAATCAATGACACTATTAATGGAAGAGTCTTAAGCTCCAAGGTTATGATTAATAAGATTCTCCACCATTAATTCACAAAGATGTCTCTAAGGCGAACCAAAGGCAGATTAAAAAAACAATGTCATTCCTCTTCAATTCTTATTTCCTAGCATAGTAAATCATATGACTGCATGATTCAAAATGGCCTGTGCAAATCCATTTTTAATGACTTCTAATTTTCCAAGACTCATATTTTGTATATACCACATCATGATTAATGGATGTTTCAATGGTTTCTTCTCAGTTTGAGTTATGCCATATTACCCAAGGAAGGTCATGAAAAGACTTGCTTCATCTCAATCAGTGGTTCTCAACCTTCCTAATGTCGTGACCCTTAAAACAGTCCCTGATGTTGTGCTGACCCACCCCAACCATAAAATGAATTTCATTGCTACTTCATGACTGTAATTTTGCTAGTTATGAATTGGGCAACCCTTGTGAAAGGGTGGTTCAATCCCCGTGAAAGGGTCATTCAACCCCCAAAGGGGTCATGACCCACAGGTTGAGAACTGCTGACAAGATCATTAAGGTCAACTCTACTTAGAATATTGGAAGTGACCTGTAAGAAGAATAAACCATATCCAACTTGGAGGAAGAACAGCCAGAATACTCCTAAGACGTGAGGATGGTAAGCCTTAGTCTCACGTATTTAGACATGTCATCAGGAGAGTCCTGTTACTGGAAAAGGTTATCACACTAGGTAAAATGGAGGATCATTGAAAAAGAGGAAGGTCCTGCATAACAGTGGCTGTCACATGGGCTCAAACACAAGGGCAGGGTGACTATGAGTTGGCGCCAACTTGAGGATCTCTGAGGACCTATCTTTTGAGGTGGCAACTCTTCCCTCATCCTAGTTTGAGTGTCGTCCTACCTGAGGGATCATCTTCTGGCACTGCATCAGATGATGATCTGCTGCTATTCATATTGTTTTCAGTAGCTAATGTTTCAGAGGCGGTCTGCCTCTCAACCTTAGTCTGTGTGAGTCTGAAAACTCTGAAGCCTGACTACCATGTTTGGGATTTGAAAAAGCAGCTGGCATAGTTTCCAGCATGACACAGACCACCACATTCTGACCAACTGACAGATGAACAGTGACATCCACTCTGATTGTGTATAGACCCAAAAGACTTGAAAGCAGATCCTCATAGAGGGATGGGGATACCATTGTTCATTGCAGAAATGTCAGCAATAACCAAACAGCTCCAATAAATGTTCATCAACAGATGAACATACAAACAAAATGTAAATACAAGTACTGCTGTGCCAGTAGAAGAAATGAAATCTGGATACAATAAGGGCAGAGCTTGAAGACATGCTGAATGAAACAAGCCAATCACAAAAGGACACATATTGTATGACTTCACGTATATAAAAAGACAAGAAAAGGCAAATGTTTAGATATCAAAGTTTATTAATAGTTACTAGGGTCAGGATAGAGAAAGTGGGGGGTGGAGGGAAGGGGTGATGGAAAAACTACATGGATCATGGAATGTTAGCTTGCAAGCCGATTCTTGTAATTGCTGTCAATAGGCTAAAACCTGGAAATAATAAACAGGCAAACGTTGTGTGATGGAGATACAAGGGGGCTTCAAGAAGTTGGTGGGAAACTTCCATTATTTTCAATTTTATTTGCAGTCATCGCTGGGGCTAATTTTTGCTGCTGATTTGTTTGCTGGCCTGTTCTTGCACCTGCCTGACCAGGACCAAGGCCTTCCTGAAAGCTGGAATGACATGGTCCACTGGGGTGACCAGTGTTCCCCAGGCCCCATGCTCACTCAAAGCAGAGCTGCCAACACCTGTAGTTGCCCAGGAGCCAGCAAAGGCCCCCCACACTCCCTATCCCCAAAAATCCACACCCCCTTGCAGCCAGCCCCACCTTGCAGGAATGAGAGGTAATTGGGAAGCATGGCTACGGTAGGATCTTTGTTCTCAATTTTCTCCAGGTCGCAATCCGGCTGCTTCGTCATTTGGGAAAGCTTGCTGCAACATGGAGGGAAAAGACCCAGCCAGTCAACTTAGCAAGCTATTCCTGGGGCCCTTGCTCAGGTAAGCAACACAAATGCCTGCATAAGATGCCCACATCCTGCCTCCTGATCCACATCCTGGTCTCCAAGCTGGACTCCATCATCTTCCCAACCCTAAAACTGTCCCCTCGGTCCGATCTGTTCCGATGCCCACATCACAAAGTTGAGTGTCAGCTTCATTCTTTCACCCTATATGCTACCAAATCCTGCCAGCACCTCCCACCATCTGCCCCCAACCCAAAATGGCCCCAGTATCTCCCATCAGCCCCCACTCCATTCCCTTGGCCGTGGCCACACCACATTCTTGAACTATCCCAACAACCCCTTACCTGATCTGGCTGCATCCACACCTGCACCCTTTTCTAAGTCCCTCTACCAGGCTCCACACTGAAGCCCCAGTGACGTACCTAATATTGCCCTGACCACATCACTGCTCCACTCAACTCCCTACAAAGGTTCTCTTTCCTCATCAGGAAGCCTGATATGAGTTATTGGAGCCCGGTTAGCACCAGGACCTGGCTGGCCTGTGTACAGCTCCTTCTTCTTGTCCTTTCAAATGCCTGTGCCCCTGAGGCATTTGAAAGGGAGGACAGGCCCCAGCAATGTTCCTGCACCTTCATCCTCAGCTGTAGGACCCCATGACCTTGATTTCCACTCAGCCCAGCATCATTAGGATGTGTGTGCACACCTCTGGGTCTCTCGGAAGCACAGATCACAGCAGCAGCCACAGACTGCACGCCAGACCTGCACTGAGTCACTTAACCCTCAATGCAAACATCAGGCTCACGTTAAAGACCAACCACTAGAGGCCCAAGGAGGCTCAAAGACTTTCCCAAGGAAATCAGCTAATGAATAGAAGACTAGAATTTGATCTGTAGCTGTAGAATTCTCACTGTAGGGACCTGTCAGCCTACACAGACATGTTGGAGGGCTTTGGTCTCTACACAGGAGCTGGCATCTTGAAAGTACAGTGTGAACCTTCACGGAATGAACAAGAGCATGTCTCTGTACATGAATCACCCTCCAGACTCAGGCAGGGACTGGAGCAGAACTTCCCCCTGGCCAGGGGCCTGTAGGGATTCCCATGTGGCTTGGCTTTCCTAGACCCGCTAGATTGGGAGGTGGAGAATTAAGACTACAGTAAAGAGCAGGCATCCTGGTAGTCTGGTGGGTTGCATGCTGGGCTTCTAACCAAAGAGCCATCAGCTGGAAACCACTGGCTGGAAAAAGATGAAGCTTTCTACTCCTTTGAAGAGTTACAGTCTGGGAAACCCTCAGAGGCAGTTTTACGCTGTCCATAGGGTCCCTGGGTCAGAATCGCTGGCAGTGAGTTTGGAGGGGAGTGCTGCCTCTTGTCATGTGAGCACGTATTCAGGGAGTGGTGTGGGGCACCAGGGCCAGTCCCTCAGTCTCTCACTGGCAGAGCCACGCTGCACCTGGATGATTTCCTTGAGCAACTCTATGGCCTCCCAGATCTGGGCCATGGCTTTGTTAAAGCTGGAACTTTTTCTAAAACCGCTTATTCAAAAACCAAACCCAAAAGAAGCCCCCAAACCAAGCAACACACTCAGGGAATTTTTATTAAAATAGAGATAAAATTACTCCAGGAGGGAATACACAGTTAAAATGGAGTCTGCATACATCTAAACATAGGACAAGCTACCAGAAACTTCTTCAGAGGCAACAGAAACGGAAATTTCCCTGTAGGCAATAAGCAGGAGCAGCTCCCACACTCCCCCACACTAACAAATTTGCAGAAATATGGATCCAGTTCAACTGCCTGGATGTCTTTTACTGGCTACTTTCTCTGCATGAAAAGCAATTAATTATTGAGGGCAATTTTCCCCTGTTCCTCTTAAAGAAACCTTCTCTCCAGCTGGCTGTCCTCCACGAGGAACGTTTTCCTCTAGCTTCTTTCTACTGCTAAACACAAACAAACGGTTTGGTAAAAATTAAAGAAACAACAGGCACAATTTTTAAAGACTGGATGTGGGACCGGGAGATCTTCCTTACTGGAGGGATCTTGCTCTTCTATGGAGACCTATACACTTTCCCAAAGAAAGACTAGCCTTCACTTTGGCTGAGTTCCTGCTCACTGAACCCCATCTTTGTACAGCTGTGCCCATCTCTTTCTCCTTTCACTTGCCACCTTCCAGACTGTTGACTGATAGCAACCAAACTGGGTCACCTCCCTTGAGGCCCCCAGTCCTGGAAGGAATTAGCCCAGCAACCTGGGAATGCCAATCATGTCTCAATGCGCGGTGGGTGTGCTGGAATATCACTTCAACACCCTCAAGGCTGGGTGTACTCGCCGCAGACACCCTACTGGCTGGCAAGGAGCCAGGGTGTTTCCAGACCGGGTTCTCCCCCCAACCCGCTCCTTGAGAAAGTTACTGCACAGATGACAACACTGGGCAAACCTCAGGAGGAAGCCCTAACGTTCTGTGCACCAGCTGCAGCCACTCGCTTCCTGAATAACGTTCAGGAATACGTAGCGAGAGAAGAAAGGGACCCGGGGCTCACCTTTGAGCTGAAGATGTTCCAGGAGTCTCGGGGAGGAGGCACCGCTGTATGGAGACAATGTAGGGGGGCTAGGAGAGACCTGCAAAGCGACTAATCGGGAACACTGACGCCCCAAACCAGTCTGGGATCCCCCTTTCTCAAACAGGGATTCTCACAAGGAATCCCAACTAATCCCCAAACAGGGGGATGGGACCAGTCTCTCGGACAGCCCCCAGCCAGGCTGCTGTGTGCAGCAGGGTCACCCCAACTGGTCACCAACGCAACCCCAACGTGGACGCGCTGACTACACAGAGCTCAGGATGCAGGCGCTTCTCTGGCTCCATACTCCGTGCACAGCAAGTAGGTTCCGTGCACAGCAAGTAGTTACCGAGCTATGACCCTCACTTCCGGCTAGGACACCGCCACTTCCGCCCTGTTGCAGCGTGACCCAGAATAGGAGAAGCATAGTCATGGGTGTGATTGGGAAACACATAAGTGAAAATTCAGGCAGGACTTAGACTTCATTAAGTATAGCTATTCAGGAAAATACGGATGTGGCAGAAATTAATATGGATGTGGCAGACATCAAAAACAGTAGTTCTTAAATTCCCACCAACATATTTGAAAGTTTGTTCTTAATAACACTGACCATACAGGAATGAATTCAGATGAATTGGAAATAATGCAATATATAGGTCTTAGTGGGGGGGGGAACCCACCAGATTCTTATCCTGACAAACGGCTAGATTATTATCAGATGTATGATCAAAGTCACATACCCCATACAGCACTGAGGTAAAAGCACCAACCTGTCTGTGACATTGAGTATCCACATGGTAAAAGGTGACACCTGAGTCACTGTGATAGTGGGTCAAGATGTCATTCTCTTACAACCAGAATCTCACAGCTGTGCTCAGGGCCACATAAAACAATTAACAATACACTTCTACCATATCGACACAGTTGTATACAAAACAAACTGAATATGTTCTTCAGCTCTTGGATACTCCAGTACATTTTAACTTCCATATGGTGCTTCTACATGTCTGAGACTGAGAAAATCAACCACTACATCACCTGTCTAGTTTTGGACTATTGTCTATAAGGACACTACTTGCTGTGGTAAAGATGAAACATGTTCTATAAAATGTAAAAAACAAAAGCCCAAGGAGCTGTTACTCTGCTCTCTATGGTTCTATGAGTCAGAATTCACACAACAGCTCTGACTTTATTCTTTTAAATGCATTTTCTTATTCCATATAAGTAAAACCTTAGAGTTTTGTGTACTTGCAAACCGGAGGGAAAAACAAGAGATACATCACTTCAACCATGGTGCTTGGCAAAGTATAGGGGCAGCAAACAAGAGGAAACTTTTTAGATTGATAAAGGTGAGACAACGGGCTCAAATATAAGAACAATTATGAGGATGGTTTAAGGCAAGCCAGTGTTTCTCCCTGTGGTAATAGGGTCACTATGACTTGGAACTAACTTAGTGACACCTAACAACAACCTCTCTTGTACAGGGACTGTATGTACAATAAGTACTGAAATGTTAGAGTGTTTCTTTTTTAAATAAGCAGTAAAGTAATAATCATTCCAGAATCTTGTTGAAAATATATAATCATGTTGGTTTTTTTTAAGGGTAGAATTAATATTTTATTTTCATTTACAATCAGATGGTAATTGATTGTTCCTTTTTTAAATACAAAAAGATTTACACAGCTGATGGCTAGTTACATTTTCAGGAAGCATAATTAACTCATTCATGGTAGCTTCAAGTTTTTCCTTATTAGCACCAGAAAATTCACCCACCTTTATACAACTGAAATGCTGGCATACATTTGACTTCGCACTCAGAAGCGACGTCCTAGCAGTCATCCTCATCAACTTCAAGGCAGGCCGCATTGCCAGACTTTGCACACAGGGAATGACAGAAAGGCCCCCACTATGAGGCTGAGAAGTGAATCACACCAAGCTTCTCTCCAGCACTGTTCAGCGCAGCCTGAGAATCCTCCTTGCTATCACTCTGCTTCACCATTTTGACCACTGGGCTTTGTTGAGTGACCGGGGTCACAAGAGGAACAAAACAGGACAAGGCACTGGACTGAGCTTCACATATATATCTTAATAGAGAATACATGCTGATGATTATCAGACAATATCTACAAGATACAAATTATTATGAGAGGCAGAGGGTTGCATGAAAAAATCTCAAATTCCCTTAGGATATTTTTCCAGCCTTGGGCCTCTACTCAAGCACTCCCTCAATGCATGAATAATTTCTTTAATTAAATTAGAACTCTGCGATGCTCACCCTCCCGACACAACTGCTGAAGCCAAAGCAGGTGAACAAGCAAATGTGGTGAAGAAAGCTGATGGTCCCCAGCTATCAAAAGAGATAGTGTCTGAGGTCTTAAAGGCTTACAGATAAACAAGCGGCCATCTAGCTCAGAAGCAACAAAGCCCACATGGTAGAACACACCAGGCTGTGTGATCACATGGTCCTGAAGGGATCAGTTATCAGGCATCAAAGAACAAAAAAATCATATCATTGGCTGCACACCTCCATGATATGATCGCCGAAGACAAACGGGTGCATGAGCAAATGTGGCGAAGAAAGCTGATGGTGCCAGGCTATCAAAAGAGATAGTGTCTGGGGTCTTAAAGGCTTGAAGGTGAACAAGTGGCCATCTTGCTCAGAAGCAACAAATTCCACATGGAAGAAGCACACCAGCCAGTGCGATCACGAGGTGCCAAAGGGACCAGGTATAAGGCATCATACAAAAAAAAAATATGTATACCTGCAAGATGAAACAATAGTGAAGGACAAAATTCAATACATGTCGATTTCTACAAGAAACCTTATTTATTATTTTAACGCATGAGAAACTTTAAAAGAACATTTTATGACTATAGAGAATATGGGGTAAAATTATAAAATGGACTCTAGAATGTGTTATACAGGTGTTTTAACAATAAAGGAACATATTTGATGATTACATAACTCTATTGGTTTAGGAGAGTAATTAGATCATACATCAGAGCAGTTTATCTTTACATTTGTGGAAATGGGATCGATTGAGTTAGAGAGCGCCTATCTCTGACTTTGAGTTCATATTTCAACTTCACTAAGTGGGATTATTACCAGGGATACAATAATGTAACCGACCACATAAATAGGACAAATAATATGATATGGTGAAGACCCATATCATATTAATAGATGCATAAAAGGCATTTGACAACATCTACCACCTATTCCTGATAAAAACCCTCAATAACATAAAAATAGAAAGGAGAGACCTCAACACATGAAATATATTAAAGGAAACACATTCTGTGTAGGACAATTAGTTGACTGGAACGTGCTCAAAATAGACACTTGTTCACATAGAAAGGTTTCATAAAAAGAGAAATACAGAACCCACAGATTGGGGGGAAATAAATTTTAGCGGTGAAGAGAGGGAGAGAGCAGGGGAGAAGAAGACAAATGGAAAACTGGCATTTTCAGGAATTCCCATCTTGATGCTCACCTGATCATACACAGGGTGCAGAGCCTGAAATCAGCGTCTGAGTTTCAGAGGCGTCCAGGTGAAAAGCAGGAGAGACGTGGTCAGGTGGAGCAGATGGCAGCAGATGCTGTCAACTGTGTGTCTCTGTGACCCTAGCTGCTGGGGTGTCTCTTGGGGAAATTCCCCTTGGGAAGCATGCCTTCTACCCACCACTTTTCTTTTTTTTCTTCCACCACTTTTCTTTCAGTTGGTCTTTGAGCCTGGGCTTGTGTGGTGTTGTGATTCAAATGCAAACGCTTTTCAAATGCAAGCAGGGCCATCCAAAATGATCAGGTTTCAGCAGGACTTCCAGACTAAGAAGAAACTACTTAGAATGAATTCTTTGCCATTCCAGGCCCAGAACCTCACCTGCAGGCCCCTCCCTCCACGACATCCTCATTATCTCCAGGCCCCGCCCCTTTGCGCAGACACCACCCCACCACCTCCCCAGGTGATACAATTTCCTGCTGAACCCACTTCCTCTGAGTGAGAAGGATCCGAGAGGAGAGGGCGACCCACGAGTTTCTGCAGGTGAGTGAGTTTCTGTGCTGACCCCAGGCGCGGAATCCCCCGCAGGCCTGGAGTCCCCAGCTGTGTCTGGGTTCCCGTGGACGTTATACTTCCTGCACCCTGTCCGACAGCGTTCCATGTCGCCGCGACGCCCTGGGGACATTTCCAGTTAAATCCTTCTTGAATTGGTTGCAGGCTTCTGCCTTCGGGCTCGGGAATACTCTGGTGGCTTTTCCTGCTCAGAGCTCCTCCTGCATCCTCACCCCTCCCTCCAGAAAGTCGCGATTGCGGGTGAGTTTTTTTCCTGGGGCCTGTCCCTTCGTGTCAGGTCGTGGGCAGTAGAGCATGGGGACCCCAGAGTGGCCTTTACTGAAAGCAGAGGCCAGCCTTGCAGTCATCGGGCCACCCCACTGCTGACTGAGGTCTGTATTAGAGCTTAACTTCTCAGCACCTTGTTTTGCAAAAGGGTACCAGAGCAGTGACAGCCCCAAATCCCCACACAGATTAGGTCCTTGCATAGATTGCAGAGCCCCACATGGAGTGAGCCTCCATTGAATGGTTTCTGCCCAGGAACCAAGGTAGTAGGTAATCTGGTCCTCAGGCTTTGCAGGGTGGCTTAGCTTCAACTCTGCAGGCAGCCCATGGAGAAGCAGTCTCTCTTGGAGGTTTGCCTGAGTGTGTGTCCTTGATAGAGGTCACCAAACTGGAGACAGTCCTTCCAGGAGACTCCTAGGCAGGAGCCATGTCCTATCAGCCTTGCCCTGACTGCATTGGTCAGGAGGCCCTCGACCCATCTTGTAAGCCCGCTATCTAAGGATGGAATGTCTGCCATTGAGATGCATGCTTTTGTGGGTTTCCTTTGCCCTGCCCGTCCCCCACTCCCTCTTTAGCTCACATCTCAGTTGTGAACCTTGGAAGCCATTTCCACCTCCTGTTGGTGGCTTCCTTCATTCAGGTGATGTGTTTGTGTCCTTGTGCTGTCTTAGCCTCATAAGATTTAATAGATGTTCTCTTTAAACTATATTTAAAACAGGGTCTCCTTTTTACTCTACTGCATGTTCTTAACCGTTTCTGCCCATCAAAAGCTAGTTTGTGCTCTGATTTAGAGCAAAAGGAACTCCAATCTCAAATATAATTTATGGAGAACATTTATTAAGTCTTAAAAGAGATGAAGAGAATCCAAAGACGCAGGAGATCATAGTGCAGTTCAGGGAAACAGTCAAGTCGAGAATCTAATGAAATAAGATTGCAACAGAGGAAACGGTCACACGTTTCTCATTGGAGGAGCTTCAATACAGCATTGTTATCAATGGGACTACAGAAGCAGGGACAGGACCGTAACTGAGCCACCTTCATTGCCAGATAGAGCATTTTACAAGATTGTTCCAAGTCCTTCTGACCCAGGCAGTCAGGGCTCAAGTGCTAAGGCATGGCTCCAGACTATAGGACCCCCTGCATTGCCTGGAGATAGGAGGATGGTGTCCACTTTCCAAGTTCTGCTGCCTCTGTGCCAATTTAATCTATTTCCTTGCTTGATGATCAGAAAGAATTCAATGGAGGCTTAATCTACAGCCATCTATCCTATAGCCCTTTACTCACCTGAGTGCTAAGACTTTAATCTCTAATACAGCTCCTGAGATTTGTGTCTGCGGATGCTGGACTTTTCCACTTGGAGTGTGAAGAGTCCCAGAGGGGGATGTTTCCCCTAATAAGCCTCACCTCAGAGATTGGTTGCATTGATGGCTCATCTCTCTTTAAACTGCGCTCTTCCCCCCCTGCCGCCGCCCTCTTATGATCTTTCTTGGCTTTTAGAGCTTGCGGGCCCAGATTTAATATCCACTCATATTTTTAATGGGAAATTTTGGCTTCCTTTTACATCCTTTTGATTTGCAGGACCCAGCAATTATTTTACTTACTTATTTTCAAGTCATTTTATGTATTAATCTGGAGAAATAATAGGTCTTCCCCTGTAGTGTTTCAGTTTTGAAAATCCACAGGGCACTTCTACTCTGTTCTGAGGGTCACTGTGAGTCAGAATTGATGTAAGTTAGTGGCACATGCGGTCAAGGTCAGCACTTTTTGGTAATTTCAGTTATTTTATTTTCACAGTCACATAGAATTGAAATCTATCATTTATCCTACTGTATACAGAAAGCGTTTTGAATTATCCTGATGTTTATTAATTAACCAGATGAATTTAGCTTCTGTATTTTCCAGCTAATGCTTAATTGAGTTGGTCCCCATCCTCCCCAACCCCCTCTCCACACATGATTTATTTTGAAATCATTAATGGTGGACATACCTCCACATCCTAATGGCTGCATACTGTGACTGAACGACCCTAAGTCTCATTTGCTAACCTGCTGACACTGGACTCTCTTTATTTCCATTGTTTAAGCTTGTTATTTCTGCATTGGTCCCCAGAACCACCAGATTCAAAATGTTAGTGGGCTGCTGCCCATGCCCATGTTGGATACCAACAGGAAGTTCCCTAGCTGCTCCATCCCCCTTAGTCAGCGTGTACAGTTGTGATCGGAGGAGAAAAGTATTCCCACCCGTTCGTGGTTTCTTGCTGTATAAACCAGAGTTCGAGTAGTGCGCTTGGGGCCCGATGGATTGAGTGCCAGCTGTTTCCTGGCGGCCAGCTCCAGTGAAGCTTTGCATTTGATCCTTTTCCGTGTGGCCCTGATTAATCTTCAGACCTGGATATAACAGTTTCTTGGAACCGAATTCTAAGTGTGTAATTCTTTTTATCCTTTTGATTTACTTTTTTCATATGTTAACTCTTTCTTCAATTTGTTTGCATTTGCTGTTCAAGAACTGAGTCCTACTAATAGCTCCTCCTTTGAAAACTTGTGTCATGATTATTTCTAATACAAGGCAACCTCCAGATATATAACTCTTAAATATAGTAAGGTAACATATTATTTGAAATAAGGTACCATTTTCTCTGTGCCCCACTGCATGGTAATGCTTGAATGTTCTAGCCTTTTATCCACGTGTTCTTGATCAGAGGCTTGTTTTGTCCACTGCGCTACAGTGGATTCTGTGAGTGATGCCACAGTACCTTACACTCCTCCTTGGGGTTTCTAGGCTATAATCATCTTTTACCAGATGGCCGCCTCATGGATCACAACTGCTTTCATTTCATGGAGCTGCCAGTCCTTTAACCACTGGAGCAGTGGGGCTTCTTCACGGACTAATTTGGAAAGGCCACGCTGACATGGTGTTCATTATAGACATGGTGATTCTTAATGGGAATTATGTTTGTTTCTGATTTCATCACATTTTCAACACAATATCCATGTGCATACATAGACATGATATACACTCATCATGTTCAATTTTCCCTTTGGTTAGGTGTCATGGAGTTAGTTCCATCTCATGGCTATGTCATGTGTTATAGAGCAGAACAGTTCCATAGTGTTTCTGGAGCATCATGTTTGTGGAAGCAGATCTGTTCTTCCACAGTAATACGGGCTGTTTACCCCATCAAGCCTCAGGGGAACTGTCTAGTGCAAGCTGTTTGTGCCACCTAGAAGCATTGATTGTCCCTAGTCCCCAAAACAAACTCATTGCCACACAGTCAATTCTGACTCATAGTGTTCCTCCATAGATATCTCATATCAAAATCTATACAGAAGCAACCAGCCTCATTTTCCTTTTGCAGATGTCCTGGTGGGGTTGAACTGCCAGCCTGCGGGGTAGCAAATGAAGCCAGAATTCATTCCCGCCCCCACCCCCACCCCTCACCCCCACCCCGCCAAGGAATGAACCAAATCAAGCATATGCCATCAAACCCACACCAACTCCTGGAGACTACTCCATGTGAGTCAGAGCACAGGGATGTTGCAGAGGGGTTTCTGTGACTGGTTTCTCAAGTGCATCACCCAGGCTTTCTTCCGTGGAGACTGAGTAGACACAAACTTCCAGCCTTTCCAT
Organism: Tenrec ecaudatus; assembly: GCF_050624435.1. NCBI lineage: Eukaryota > Metazoa > Chordata > Mammalia > Afrosoricida > Tenrecidae > Tenrec > Tenrec ecaudatus. The sequence goes on from NC_134532.1 coordinate 14,463,470, forward strand.
GAACACCTATCCATGTTAACCATATCATGCTCAGGGACATCAAAAACTAAGCAAGACATACACGCATGCATGTACACACATGTCAGAACCTATGTAACCTGGCAATCTTTCAAAGAAGGAAAATTCAAAACTATACAATGAAGTTGAGTTTCTAACTATAGCATGAGAAACCACAGAGTTGAATTTTTAAAATTTGCAGAACACAGAAAAATAAAGTCATTCTGTAAATTTTCAGCTATCAAATTTTTATGTGAATCGTATAGACACACGGTAACCTAACTGGTCTCTTTACCACAGCTAGAGACTAAAATTAATATCAGCTTTAGTAAATATTTATGAGAGATGTTATATGTAAATAGCTTAATATTCTTTCTGAATTATGGAAGATGAACAGGGATCCTAAAGATTTTTAAGATGTACAATATTTGAGGAATTAAAAAAGATTTATTACATTATTCTATTTAGCATAATATTGCACTGTTTTGCATAATTTATTAGGAAAAGATATGCAGTGGCTTCCAAAGGTGCATGGAAAACTTCCATTATCTTTATTCCATTTTCCCATGACCTTTTTGAAAGCCCCTTGTGCATTCATGGCAAGAAGGATTAGCTACCAATGAGCTCCTTGTATCTCAATTAGGTAATACTTGATAAATATCAGTCATTTTGCCTACCATTGGGTTCCATATGGTGACCGTATGTGGTTTCAGAGTAAAGCTATACTCGGTAAGATTTTCAATGCTAACTTCAGAAGTTGGTTGGTTTTTTCTAAAGTATTGCTACCTTGCCTTCAGTTTCTAATCTTCTGTTTGGTAGCTGAGCACTCAGTTGCTCTCACCACTCAGGGACTCCATTTAAGGACCCGCATCTTGAAGTGTGAGTGCTTGCAGGCAGAGCCCTGTGTAGCCTGATATGTCAGGAATTAGCTTCCCTTACAAATTGGTGGGCCTTTCTGGGCTGCTTTTCTTTTTCTGTAGGTCTTTCATGAGTTCCTGTAATGATACTTTATTGTATGTGGGACACGTGAACAAAGGAGCCCTTTTGTCCAGTGGGTTAAATATTGGGCTTCCGACTGCAAGGGGAGCTGTGCACACTCACCAGAAATGTGCAGAGAAGATGAGTCTGCCTGCTCCAGTAAAGATGTGCAGGCGTGGGAGTCCTACGGGGAGTTCTGCTGTGTATGATAGCTCTGCTGTGAGTTGGACCAGATGTGGTGGCAGGGATTTATGTGTGAACAACGCCAGCCCTTGTTCTTGACCAATTATTAGTTATTTGAGGCTAAATGCAGTTTGATTCACATTTTTTGTGGACTCTTGTGAAGTGCAAAAAATAAAATATTTTTGGTGACAGTTTTGGGAATGATATATTAGTGGAGGAGAGTTTTTTTGGAACATGCTATTTTTTTTTAATCATTTACTTTGGGCTCAGACAACTCTTATCACAATCCATACATCCATCCACTGTGTCCGATGTCTCCCTTGACCCACTCTTCTGTTGTTCATCCCCCATTTGTCTTTAGTGATCTTATTGGGAAGTTGAACACACAATGGTATGAAATTTTGGAACATGCTACTTTTTTATTGATTTCAATCTTTTTGTATTTCTTCATTGAAGTCTCAATGACACACCTCTCTGACCTCCTTCATCCTTATTAAAATTTATTTGTTCAACCTGGGGTTTGACTATCCTTAAAACATAGCAAGTACATTCCTTCCTAATACCCTGTGGTCTGGTATTTTCTCCTCTAGGAACAAACTCTTTTGGACTACCCATTAGTTAATCCCATCACATCCTTCAAATCACTGTTTTCATTGAATGCAATTGATTAGACTACTAAGGGCAGATAAGGAAAACCACTTGTAAACAAAAGGGCCCCATAGGCAGGTACACAGAATGTTTTCACAGTGGAAATCAACTGAGAGAGTACCTATGTTCACCTCCCCTCTGTATTGAGGACAGATGTTTGCTCTGGGTCCTAACTAGCGTAATTAATTAGAGGCATTTAAAAGGATGCTTTTCTTGTTGTTTGTTACCATCTAGTTTTCTCCAATATATTACAACACTGTGCACCCATGGTGATGTAGTGGGTTATGTGTTGGGTTGGTACCCACATGTTCAGCCATTCAAAACCACTCACTGGTTTACAGTAGATGAGGCTTTCTACTCCCTTAAAGAGTTGCAGTTTCAGAAGCGCACAGGTCCTGTTCTACTCTGCTCTCTGGGGATGCTTTGAGTCAGAATTGACTCAATGACTGTAATTTTTTTTTTAATGTACATCAGAAAGAAAACCATGCCCTGTGACCTCCGTACTCTGACTTCAACATGGTCAGCTTTTTTCTCTGAGACTGGAACGGTGACTTTGGGCTCTTCACATATTGGTCATAAACCTGAACATCCTCATTTGCATTTCTTTTAACTATTGCCTCTTTTGTTTTACTTTCTTGCTGGTGCTTCTTCATGCTCCACTTATTTTTCCAGTGTGGGAAGTTCCATGAATGCTTATTGCTAATGAGCTTTTCATTTGGTGGCTGACCATGGAGCTTCCCTCTCCGGCCCATGAAGACTTGGGTGCTCTTTGACTCCTTTGCCTGTATGTTTGAGAAACTGAAATCGAACTGAGCATTTGCAAACTCATCACAGAACCTTCCCATGTTGTTAGAATTTCCTTATCATGCCAGGGTTCTCTGGCTAGTGTTTCCTAAAGTGATCATTTTATTTCTCCTACACTAGCTCACAAAATGTAAATATGTATGTGTTAATGCTTAGGCTCCACCTCTGTTGCATTTCTCATACGAGTTATTATCATTTGATCTTGTGCTTTTGTTCTTGTTAGTTGCTGTGGAGTCATTTTCAACTCATAGCCACCTCATGTGTCCAGGGTTGAACTGTTGGTTTTGGAATGGTGTGCCCCCTCAGAACACATTGGTCTGGTTTTGTTCTGATTTGCTCAATGGTTTTTTTATTTGCTCAATCAATCTAAAAATCTCTTATATGCAAGAGCCAGTTATATGGCCCTGAGGTAAGCAGTATTGTCTGAGGGGCCTGGCTTTTCCAGAACAATGAGTTCCAGATATCTGAATTGAATAGATTGTTTTCTTCATCTCCTCTTTGTACTACACAGAAGATCTAGATCATCCCTGTAACTGATGACTGACAGAATAACAAACTCTCGGCATATGAACAGAAATGTAATTGCCAGGCATTTAGTTGTACACACATGGACCTACATACTGACCCGGTTCAACAAGTTGCCATTTGAGCAATACTGAAATTGTGATTAACGTTGGTGACTTCAGCTCTATCCCATTGGGAGCAACATCTGCTTAAAAGTGACAAAAGGACTAAATGAGCCAATGTGGCCAAATCTTTTTGGAAATTGCCTCAGAATCGTGGTTGCTGGATAAATGCAGTGTTTGATCATGAACATGTTGTATGAAAGGGGCCCTAGTGGTTCACTGGTTTAATCGATGGGCTACTGGCCAGACCCTCTGTGGCTCCAGCATTCCAGGCCCATCAAGGGAGGACAAGGAGGCTGCGTGGGCCCGTGAAGATTTACAGACTTGGAGACACTAGCGAGCAGTTCCACTCCCTGTTTTATGGTCAAAATGAGTTAAAATGTACTTGACAGCAGTCCATTTGGTTCATCATGAAGGAATGGGAAGGCTTTAAAACATGGAACCCGATGCACTGCTGTGGATGAGATTTTGAAAGGCTTATTGGATCGACATAAGCTTACATTGTTGTAGCAGAATTTTGGAGTGACTGTGACAGCTCATGTGACTTTATGTCATAGCTAGTTGGCCATGCTGTGAAATCTTAGCATAAAGTGCAACCTTTTCTATGTTGTTGTTAGGGGGCTTCGTGTCCATTCCAACCCCTAAAGCCCTCTATGTAACAGCGTGACACACTGCCCTGTCCTGCACCATCCTCACATGTTCCCATGATGGAGCCATTGCGACAGCCCCTGTGTCGAACCATGTTGGCGAAGGCCTTTCTCTTCTTTGCTTCTCTCTCCCTTACCAAGCACCATGTCCTTCTCCAGGTACTGGTGTCTCCTCAAAAAATGTGGGAACAAAAGGATGACAAGTCATGGAGGCCAGTCCCACAGCTGAGAGAATGCTAGTGGTCATCATGTTCAGCTAGTCGACCTTCCATGAGCTGCAAATGTGAACAAATCTTTAAAAATCTAAAATGTGAAAAACATCTCAAAACCTGGTGTAAAAGTACTAGGATCCTAACACAGTTTAACAGTCAAATGCACTGAAGTTCATTCAAATTATAAGAAAATTGGAATCTAACTACATCTTCCCAATCAGCAAACAGGACATGCTATTATGATACTGAACATATTGTGCTCTTTTTTCAATATATCCTATGAGCTTAGTGTATATTTATGTAAGTATCCAGTATTCTTTTAGGGGAGCAGTCCATAATAATTACGTGACAGTAACTTTGTCTCAGAGTGGGAAAATTTTCAAGATATCTACATATATTCTTCTTTTAAAAAATTCTTTTATTAGGGGTTCATTACAACTCTTATCACAATTTATACATACATCAATTGTGTAAAGCACATTTGTACATTCATTGCCCTCATAAATCTCAAAGCATTTACACTCCACTTAAGCCCCTGACATCAGCTCCTCATTTTTCCCTCTCCCTTCTCACTACCCCCTCCCTCATGAACCCTTGAGAATTTATAAATTATTATTTTATCATATCTTATACTGTCCAAAATGTCCCTTCAGCTAAAGAGAAAAAAACAAATTCTGCAGTGTTTCCTAGTTGTTATCTTGCTTTCACCTTGTGTTTCACGTTCTGATAAATATTCTGGTTGGTCCTGTGCAAGGTGGTGAATTGCTTTTTTTAAAAAAACATTTTATTAGGGGCTCATACAACTCTTGTCACAATCCATACTTATACATACATCAATTATATAAAGCACATCTGGACATTCTTTGCCCTAATTCTTTTTTTTTTTTTACATTGTATTAGGGGCTCATACAACTCTTATTACAGTCCACACATATACATACATCAATTATATAAAGCTCATCCATACAATCTTTGCCCTAATCAGTCTCAAAGCATTTGCTCTCCACATAAGCCCTCTGCATCAGGTCCTCTATTTTTTCCCCTCCCTCCCTTCTCCCCCCTCCCTCATGAGCCCTTGATAATCCACAGATTGTTATTTTGTCATACCTTGCCCTATCCGGAGTCTCCCTTTCCCCCCTTCTCTGCCGTCCATCTCCCAGGGAGGAGGTCACATGTGGATCCTTGTAATCAGTTTCCCTCTCTAACCCACTCACCCTCCACTCTCCCAGTATCACCCCTCACCCCTTGGTCCTGAAGGTATCGTCCACCCTGGATTCCCTGTGCCTCCAGCTCCCATATACACCAGTGTACAACCTCTGCTCTATCCAGTCCTGCAAGGTAGAATTCGGATCATGGTAGTTGGGGGGAGGAAGCATCCGGGATCTGGGGGAAAGCTGTGTTCTTCATCGGTACTACATTGCACCCTGACTGACCCATCTCCTCTCCTAAACCCCTCTATGAGGCGATCTCCAGTGGTCGACACTTGGGCCTCGGGTCTCCGCTCTGCACTTCCCCCTTCATTCACTGTGGTATATATACATACACACACACACATACATATATATTCTTTTTTTTTTTTTTTTTGCATGATGCCTTATACCTGGTCCCTTTGGCACCTCGTGATCGCACTGGCTGGTGTGCTTCTTCCATGTGGGCTTTATTGCTTCTGAGCTAGATGGCTGCTTGTTCACCAAGGTGGTGAATTTCTATCCTCCCTCCAATGGAAGAGAGGATATGAATGTGGAATCAAGGCTTTTATTTTTGATCATTCATCTGATTTATTTGTTCTGACTGTTCTCTATTTCTGAAACAGCTAGATAGAAATATGACTGCAGTTGGTCAAAGACAAATTGTACAGAGATAAACTCATTATGCTAGAAGCATGCAGTCCTTGGGAAAACATGTAATTAGTGAGGAAGTGTGTCTAGTGCAGTGGTTCTCAACCTTTCTAATGCTGCCACCCTTTAATACAGTTTCTCATGTGTGGTCACCCCCCCCTACCATGAAATTATTTTCATTACTGTAATTTTGCTACTGTTATGAACGGGAGACCCCTGTGAGAGGGTCATTCAACCCCCATGGTGGTTGCAACCTACAAGTTCAAAACTGCTAATCTAGTGGGTGAAGTGGGTTAGCTAAACCCTGATGGAAATCCTTAGAATAAGACCCCTGTGTCTGTTTCCCAGGACTGTCATCTTCATCCTTTCACATAATGGAATGCATGATACCTTGCCGCACCAGAATCTATGGGATGTTTTAGGACACTGGCTGTTGAGGAGGCGGCTCTGAATTTCTCCAAGGAAGAATGGGCATTGCTGAACCTTTCTGAGAGGAAAGTATAGAGACATGGGATGATGGAAACTTTTAGAAACCTGGCCTCAGTAGGTATGATTATTTTCATTAAAAAAAAAAGGTGTGTGTGTGTGTATATATATTTGTGTGTATTTCATACTCATTGATGCTACTGCAGTATGTGGGCTGAGTAATGGGAATACTCTGTTACATAAACAAGTGTAGTACTTTCCTCTCAGGGGCATGCATGTCATGTTTCCCCCATGAATATAAGGCTCTTAGTGTTATACTGATTTCTTATATCAAGTGTGACTGTATGTCTACTAAATTTCCTTACGTGTTACAAATGTGAGTGTTGACCTTTTGTGCACAGAGGCTATGTGTGTGTTGTGCCTTGTAAGAGCTCTGTGTTTTTACAAGGTTTACATGATAGCTTTATCTATTTATTATCTCTTTATCCATTGTGTGTCAAGCACATTTCTACATGTGTTACCTCATCATTCTCAAAACATTTGCTTTCTACTTGAGCCCTTGGTATCAGCTCCTCAATTTCCCCCCTCCCTCCTCACTGGCCCTCCTTCATGAACCCTTTGTAATTTATAAATTATTATTTTTTCATCTTTACACTATCTGATGTCTCCCTTCACCCACTTTTCTGTTGTCCATCCCCCTGGGAGGGGGTTTTATGTAGATCCTTGTAATCGGTTTCCCCTTTCTGCCCCACCTTCCTTTCACCATCAAGATATCACGACTCTCACCACTGGTCCTGAAGGCATCTTCTGTACCAGTGTACATCCTCTGGTCTCACTGGATTTGTAAGACAGAATTGTGATCATGATAGTGGAGGGGAGGAGGAGCATTTAGGAACTAGAGGAAAGTTGTATTTTCATTGTTTCTACACTGTACCCTGATTGCCTCGTCTCTTCCCTATGATCCTTCTGTAAGGGGCTGTCCAGTTGCTGACAGACGGGTTTTGGATCCCCAATCTTCACTCCACTTCATTTACAATATGCCCGATACTGATCCCATCGACACCTTGTAATCCATAGGTTGTGTGCTTCTTCCATGTGGGCTTTCTTGATTCTAAGCTAGATGGCCACTTGTTTACCTTCAAGCCTTTAAGATCCCATATGTTATATCTTTTGGTAGCTGGGCACCATCAATTTTCTTCACATTTGCTTTGCACACAATTGTCTTCAGCTATCCTCTTAGGAAGGTGAGCATCATGGAATGCCAGGTAATAGAACAAAGTGTTCTTGCATTGAGGGAGCACTTGAGTGGAGGCCCAATGTCCATCTGATCCCTTAATACTAAACCTACGTAGATCTATTTCCTCACTCTCATATAAATATATTTACATATGCACATGCTTGTATTTAGACTTCTGTAAATGCCCTTTGTCTCCTAGTTCTTTCCTCTATTTCCTTTTACTTTCCTCTTGTCCCACTATCATGCTCAGTCTTTAGTTCAGTAATTTCAGGGTTTCAGTAATTCTTCTCAGTTACATTGCCTTGATCAATCCCTACCAGGCATCTTACACTCTCCTTGCCACTTATTTTGTATCAGGGGAAAGGCCAGCCCCTAACACATCACAGCAGGTCAGTTGGTGCAATTGTGCAGTGATAATAAGTAAAGATTATAGTAAAGTCATAGGGAGCATGAGAGATAGAAGAGGGATTGAAATAATGGAGTTAGACACATTTCATAGTAGCATGCTCACCTCAGCCTTACTTGATGGTCCACATGGGGAGAGAAATATTTATTGCTAACCAAGGCTTTTATATCATCTGGGGATGTGCAAGCCCCCTAATTATAGGTGAAGAAATCCATCACAGGAAAGTGTTGTGCTATAGGCAATATAGTAATGGGAGTGGGGTGATGTAGGGGTTCATATGCTGTTGGAAGAGGAGGGAGTAAGGTTATGCATGTGACAAGATGGGCAGACCTGAGATTCAGCATGGCAGCCTAACTTTGGATGTCACTGAGCAGGTTTGACCTGTTCTCTGGCTCACTATAGAAATCATTATCAGTAAGGTGTACTGTAAACCCATCTTGCAGGGTCCAAATTGAAGCCTTTAGAGGGAAGTATCTCATTGTCCTTAATGGCAGGGAGTGGGCCCTATTTGTGGTGGGACTAGACAGTCCTCTGGCAGCTGACTGCCTTCAGGGGTATAATTTGACAATCATTTACCATTAATTGTGAGCAGTGTCCTAAGTCTAACATATATTTGGGGGAGATGACTTGGGAGAAACCTTTATGTTTCCCACAATTTTGGATCACTTATTGATTATTTCCTTTTCCCCAGGTTGGTTAACACCACTTTCTTTCCCCTACCTCCCCTTCTCCCATGTCATGCACCCCTCCCCAACCATGGGTCCTGTTGCTTTCTCCTCCAGATTGTTCATCCGACCTATATTATCTAGTTAGAACTGCAGATATAATATGCACACACACACACACACACACACACACACACACACACACAAAAACAGCAAAACAAAATGACAAAAGAAAACAAAACAACAGCAACAAAAAATCAATGGGAAAAAAGAGAAGAGCCTGTAAAAAGTTAGAGGTTTGTGTGTTGACCTTTAGGAGTGTTTTCCTGTGGAGTCTGATGGCGTGCCACACCCTGGCCCCTAAGTCTAATTTTGGTACTCTCTTGGGACTTCCTTGCTCTGCTCCCCTTGCTGTTCTGTTGCATGACGCCCTTAGTGTTTTGCCTGGGTGTGGTGGGGTCAGATCAGATGCAATTCCCACACTGTGTCTCCAGTGTTGTCCCCTATAGGGCTGTAGGTCAGTGGGGGGTGTCATGACTCATAGACAGAGCAGCCACAGTGCCTCTTTTTGCATTGGCTGTTCAGAGCAGGCATTTTGTCCTCAAAGCTGGGTGGGCCAGGATGTGTGCTCCACTCTCTCTTCCTCCCCCTTCATTTTCTCCCGTGTGCTCTGATCAGGCATGTCCCTTTCCCTGAGCTGTAGCTTCAGTGTTGTCCTCTGAAGTAAATTCTTCTGTGGGGAGGGGCAGCTGTCCTCTTAGTTGGGATTGGGGCTGGCCCCTCTGATACTTTTGTTGTAAATAGATTTTCACCCACCAAAATTCCACAGACCTAGAGGAACATAGGACTGGCTCAGTGTCAGCAAATTGTTGATTTATCTTTTCACACTTTCCTTGTGATGTGTTTTTCTCCAAGAGCAGCATGTCAAGGTACACCTTTTCGGCCTCATATGACACTAATGTTATGGGGATCTGCCTTAGGCTGGGTTCTCTAGAAAAATAAAACTATAGACACTGACATATGCATAAGAGAGAGCTTTTCATCAAGAGAACATCCCAGCCCAGTCCAACTGAAGCCCATGGGTCCAATGCTACCTAGAGCATCCATGGCTCAGTGTGTTCAAGTCCCCAAACTTCAGTGTTTGGCTGAGCATCAATCCTTTCTGCTGTCCAGCTTAATATATGTGTATCACATACATATATGTGTGTCTATATAGTCACTCTAATATTATATGTGCACACGAATGCCTTGGTTTAGTTTATTAATTCATCAGTATATGAGGACCTTCAGCACTACAGAAAACTACAGGACTCTAAATTCATGACTTTCATCACAGAATGGGTGTGAAAAAATTCCCTGTTTCAGGGTTTAATCTGAATAAGTTTGCACTTCCTTTTCTGTGAGATAAATGCTATAATTTTGATCATGCTGTATTTTCTTTTTTTATTAAATCATTTTATTGGGCCTTGTAAAAGTCTCATAATCCACACATCCATCCATGGCGTCAAGCACATTAGTACATGTGTTGGCATCATCATTCTCAAAGCATTTTCCTTCTATTTGAGCCCTTGCTGTCAGCTTCTCATTTTTATTCCCCCCTCCTCATGAGCCCTTGATAATTTGTAAAGTATTATTTGTTCATCTCTTACACTGCCCGATGTCTTCCTTCACCCACTTTTCTGTTGTCGATCCCCCTGGGGAGGGAGTTATACGTAGATCATTGTGATAGGTTCCCTCTTTCTCCCCCTACCTTCCCCTTCCCCTCCTGATTAGCAATTAATAGTTAGGGAGTTAGGTACCAAGAGTTATTTCAGCGTGTTTAAATGTAGCCTACAACATTTTAACATTTATTAGCTATTCATGGCATATCGTGAATATTTTATGGATATGATAATAAAATTATGATTAAAGGAATTTTATTTCTTTTTGGAAGCCTCTTCTTCCTTAAAAAATGTTAACCTGGTAGCTCTAGTTAGAACATACAGTCAATTTTTAATATCACTGGTAACAGTGGACATTTATGGTTGACCTTTTTCTGATGTGGGGTGAAGTGTTTTCAAGTATGACATTTTGACTTTTGCTTTTTAGGAATGTATATTAGCATATTAACATATTGAACTATATCTGTTTTATGTTAGATTTGTAGAGGTATTTTTCCTTAGCATGAAAAGTCTTTGACTTTGTTTAGTATGTTTTATGTATCTATTTAGATTATTAATTCTTTTTACATTAATTGGTATGTTTCTTTTTTTAAACGTTTTATTAGGGGCTCATACAACTCTTATCACAATCCATACATATACATACATCAATTGTATAAAGCACATCCATACATTCCCTGCCCCAATCATTCTCAAAGCATTTGCTCTCCACTTAAGCCCTTTGCATCAGGCCCTCTTTTTTTCCCCCTCCCTCCCCACTCCGCCCTCCCTCATGTGCCTTGGTAATTTATACATAGTTATTTTGTCATATCTTGTCCTATCTGGAGTCTCCCTTCCCCCCCTTCTCTCCTGTCCCTCTCTCAGGGAGGAGGTCACATGTGGATCCTTGTAATCAGTTCCCCCTTTCCAACCCACTCACCCTACACACTCCCAGCATCGCCCCTCAATTGGTATGTTACAGTGCTCATTTTCTTACGTTAAATCAACTCTAGGATAGATTCTAATTAATTATCGTATGCAATTATTTTAATGTGTTTTCTGACAATTCCCAATGTTTTCAAAAACGTTTTCATGTAGATCCATTATCAATACTGCTCTACATTTTTCTTGAAATATCATTATCTGACCTTGTTAACAGTTATTACTGGTCTCATAGAAAATATTAGTAAGGTTACTCTGATAATCATTGTTATGTTTCACCCAATAACGTGAACTTAGACAAAAAGAATAAAGTGTCTATTCATATTGCGTCAATACTCTGCTGTCTAGCTGCCAGAATCTTCAACTTTAATCTGTCTTACAGTTAGCCATGAAATTTCTCATGGAATTGAATTGTTATTCAGTTGATTGTAAACGTTCTGAACATCCTGAAACCCACTCAACTCTCATAGATCACTTGCTCTGGCTGGATCCTCTGGCCTTGCAGCTGACCCCTCAGTGTCGAGTGATAAATGATTTACACCCCTCTTGATGGACAAATCGTCACTCACACCTGAGACTATGGATGGAACATCCTTGAACCTAAGCCAATAAGCCCACTACTACAGTGTGTGTTGTTTGCCATCAGTCAGCATTACCTAGAAAGCTTGGAATCCAAAATTTAGGTGAAGATGACAAAATGGTTGATCAGTCATCTCTTTTCTGGATCCATCTTGCACTTTTAAGCTTCTTCCCTCACCTTGGCTCTTGCCATGACCCATCTACCTGCCCCTTGCCATTCTGTGACTGTAGGCTACAGTCTTTCACAAAGGCTTTAAAATCAGGCATCTGTAAACACAAGAGCTTAAGAGAGTAGCAAATAAGGTTTCCCTTGGCTTTTTTTCGTGTTTAGAATATCTCTGTCTTGTCCAAGGTACCTCTAGGATGTCCTATTGGTGTCCCCCGTCTCTTGTTGTCCACCTTTAAAACAAGTTTCTCTACTTACCTCACTGTTGTGCATAAATGGACTACCCAACCATAGGCTCTTCACACACAATAGATATGTTGTAAAGAGTACCAGGATGCAAGGGGATTGGAGCAGGTCAAATTTGGGGTTACACTTGGCTGGAGTGGCATATATGACCATGATTTAGCTTGCTCACTTTAGCCAAATATGTCAAGGGTTATGGTCTGAGGTACAGTAGAGGCTAGTAAAGAACATTCTTCATAAAATATTCCGTTCTTCAGTTAGATTGCTGGTGAAAAGAAGATATTTACCTTTAATGGAGCTTGAGAAATTTGAGGCCTTAAATATTTCCACTTTATTCTAAAAATAAATATTATATATATTGGTTGTGGATCCAAAGTTGATAATGATATTTGGGAAATTAGTAAAATTGCTCTGCAAAGATAGAGTGGACTCTTTTTTAATGCAAACCCCCAGCTTTGAGCATAATTTTGATCCCAGGTGGTGGGGCTGGTCACTATTTAGCACAAAAAGTACAGGCCAAGAACATGATATGCCTTTTTCAACATTGCCTCCTCTTCTGTTTCAGTACAAAATTTGCCACAAAGAAATACAGTCCAGTCTAGGGAGCTAGAAATCTGGTACTAGTGTCTTGCACATTGAAGCATGACAAGGAAGGATTTCAACTTCTGACTGGGTCGTGACCCAAATCCCTTCATCTGACTCCAAGCTGGGTGAGCATTCCTGGGGTTCCTGGGGTCAGTACTGGGCAGAGGAGTTTGAGGGGAAGCAGGAGGGATCTGAGCTTTCTGGTGTCTGAACCCAGGAAACACCAGTGTACACTAAACCAGGCTGCCCCATTGGTCAGGGTCCGAGCAATTTGTGCATCTCCCTGAATGATAGAATTTGCTGGTTATGTAACCATTTATAATTGTATTAGAACTTAAATTGTGAGCACTCCAATTTGCAAAACGTGGGTGGCATAGTGGTTACAGATTGGACTGCTAACTGCAAGGTCAGCCATTCAGAATTACAAGTCACGCCTGAGGAGGAAAACAAGGTTTCCAATTTTGTAAAAAGGTATAGTCTCAGAAATCCACAAGGGGTCATTCTACCTCCCTTTAAAGGGTCACTGTAACCAGAATCCACTCTGTGGCACTGAGTTGGGTTTAAGGTTTGCGTTGCTGATGACAGTGACAACTCTGTCCGTTTGCTGCCTCCCCAGTTTGATTAAGCCTCCATTGAATTCCTTTTGATCATTAACCAAGAATGTAGATCATCTTCCCCTTGCGGAGAATGCCTTTACAAAATAGATTGCTTGCACTCCTCTCCATCCAGCCCCCTCTAAGGGACTGCCTAGATGTATCCTTGATGGAGCTCACCTTACTGAGGACAGCACAGGGGCCATTGTCATTAGTCCCGCCTTGACTGCCTCAGTTTGAAGGCCCTGGACCAATCTTAAGTCTTTCTATCTAATAATGTGCATGTCCCAATTATGGTCCCATTCCTGCTGCTGCAGTCCCACCTGTATCTGATGTATTGCTTTGCCACCAATCATGATCTGTGACATGGCCTTTTGTTCTTTGTCCTATTTATCCAGGGTCCCAACTCTGAATCCTTAGTTGCATTTGAACTGCTAATGGCCTCCCTTATCCATATGATGTGTGTGCATGTCTTTTGTTGTCTCTTAAAGTTTAATAAATGTTCTCCTTAAATTATATTTGACAAAGGAGTCACGTTTCGACCCTAACACACAATTTAGGATCATCAGCGCCTCAAGGTATAGTTCTTTGGGACAGCATCTTGACAGCCTACCTGCAGGTGAGGTCAGGCCCTACAACCCCCTGGCTTCTGTCCTAAATGTACAAACGTTACAAAGTTCTCTTGGTTCTGTGGATAAATTCTCTCTCTGCACCTTAACCTCATACCAGATACACTCAGCTCTATGTGGGTTGGCAAATCTAGTTCCCCAGATAAGTACTCAGATGTACCCCCATTTCACCTCTAACCTCCTGTCCAAAGGCACTCAGCTCTCTTGTTCTGTGGTCTGGGATTCCCACGGCTCTGTCTCAGGCTCTTGGTTCTGCTGCCACCATGTTTCTGTTGCTGCTTCTCTCCATCACTTCCTCTCTTGTGTCACAGCTGCCTGTCTGCTGGATTGAAGAGTTTCTATGCAAGAATCTGGGCTCCAAAGGCCCCTACTCCTGCTTCTTCTTCTTTTTTTTAAAAAAAATCATTTTATTAGGGACTCATATAACTCCTAGTACAACCCATACATACATCATTTGTGTAAAGCACATTTTTACTTTTGTTACCCTCATCATTCTCAAAACATTTGCTCTCCACCCAATTCCCTGGCATCAGGTCCTCATTTTTTCTCTTCCCTCCCCACTCCCTCCTCCCTCATGAACCCTTGATAATTTATAAATTGTTATTTTGTCATATATTTCCATGTCCCATTTTTCTGTTGTATGTCCCCCAGGGAGGAGGTCACATGTAGATCCTTGAAATAGGTTCCACCTTTCCAACCCACCCTCCCTATGCCCTTCCAGTATGACCACTCACACCACCAGTCCTGAGGGGATTATCTGGCATGGCTTCCCTGTATTTTTAGTTCCCATCTGCACCAGTGTACATCCCCTGGTCTACTCAGACCTGCAAGTCAGGATTCAGACCATGACAGTTGGAGGAGGGGAGGAAGCACCCAGAAACTTGAGCAAAGTTGTATTTTTCATCATTGCTACATCACACCCTGATGTTTCATCTCCTCCCCAAGACCCTTCTGTAAGGGAATGTCCAGTGGCCTACAAATGGGCTTTGGGTCTCCACTCCACACTCCCCCGCTGATTCACTATGGTAAGATTTTTTGTTCTGATGATGCCTGATACCTGATCCCTTGACACCTTGTGATTGCACAGGCTGGTATGCTTCTTCCATGTGGGCTTTGTTGCTTCTGAGTTAGATGGCCGCTTTTTTAACTTCAAGCCTTTAAGACCCCAGATGCTATATCTTTTGATAGCCCAGCACCATCAACTTTCTTCACCACATTTGCTTATGCACAAATTTGTCTTCAGCGATCATATTATGGAGATGAGCATGCAATGTAACGACTCTTCTCCATCTATCTTGATCAATAATTTGGCTGGGTAGCATATTCTTGGGTTTGCATTGTTTTCCTTCAATTTTTTGAAAATGTTACTCCACTCTCCCCTCTTCTTCAGTTTCTGCTGATAGGTCTGATCATATTCTTATTTGGGAACCTTTATATATGATTGCTTGTTTTCCCCTTGCTGCTCTCATGATTTTCTCCTTTTCCTCAAAGTTGGATAATTTAACTATTATGTGCCTTGATGACTTCTTCTTGGGATCCAGTCTTGCTGGGATTCTTTCAGCTTCCTGAATAGTTGCCTTGTTTTAATTCACTAAGCTTGGGAAGCTTTCCTCCACGAATTCTCTCACTACTGTTGCAGATGACTTCTTTGTTGTGTCTACCTCCAGTAAGCCAATAATTCTAATGTTGTACTGCTTCATAGCATCAGACATAGCTCTTAAGTTTTCTTCAGCTTCTCTGATGATCTTATTAGATTTTTGTTCTCGTTTGTTGAAGTCTGCTTGGCTGTCCTCCAAGTCATTGATGCGGGTCTCTGATTCTTCCAGTTGCTTGTTGAGGTCCATAAGTCTGCTACTGGTTTTTGTTATCTCCTCCCTAAGCTCCTGTATTTCTCTTTGATTTATGCTTTGTACCTTTTCTATCATTTCATCCTTTTTCTGTATTGTTTCCCTCATGTCCCGACTCCAAGTAACATTCTGAAAATTTCTTTCTGTGGCAGCCCAATGTCTGCTTTCTCTATGCATGGCATTACGTTCAGGACATCTTCTGGCTTTGCCTTTTGTTTCTCTCCTTTTTTGGTTGAGGTTGTTGGGGCTGATGGCTGCTTGTGTTGCGTTGTTTTAGATGAGCAAGGTGCCATTTTCCAGGGAGTCGAAGAGCACTGGCTCTCTCTGGGAGACTTTGAACTGCCTATAGCTTATTTCACTATGGAATTAACCTACCACTTTGTCCTCCTGTGGCTTTCCTCTTAGGGGAGTGACCCAGAAGGTTGCCTGCTTTGGTGTTGCAGAGGTTGGGCAGAGGCTCCTGCAGCAACTTTTGTTGAGGAGTGTTGGCTGAGCTGCCTTATGCCCCCCAGGCACAAAGGCAGGAAGGAGTTCCCCAGTAAGAAGTTGAGCAGAGTATCCTCTGTTGGGGGTCAGTAGGGATTTCTCCAGCCTCACTAGCTACACAGGGTGGAGCTCACCTAGCTCAGTGTGGCTCAGGTGTAAATGCCCTAGGCTAAGGAGAGTGGTCTGGAGGTTAGCAGTAGAGTGTGAGAGACCAAGAAAAAGGAAAAGAGGAGAAAAAAATTAAAAAGCAAGCCAAATGAGCCCGTGAGGGGCAGGGGAGGGGGAATATAGTGAAAAGATGGATACAAAGCAACAATGTAGCTGAGCCCTTATCCAGGCCAGTGAAGCTGCAAGGGTTTAATCTTTGTTCGTAGGTGGTAGCAGCAAGCTGTGGCTGTGTTGAGAAAAGGCCGCTGTACAGCCCTCCAAAACTGATAAGGTGACAGAGAGGAGATGCAAAAGTCTAATGCCTGCCCCAAGGCAGGTGGTGGCGAACTGTGGCTGTGTTGAGACCAAGCTGCCCTACAGGCTCCAAATAGTCCTGGCTCTGGCAGAGACAGTGGCGGGGCAAAGGTCAAGCCCCAGCCAGCCTCCACTGAAGTAAGCCAAAAGCCCCCAGCCCCTCAAAACCCCATGGGTCTGTGCCTACTTATCTTTATGATGCTCCTCCTGCGTTCCACCAGTGTTCAATTATCTCTAAGTAATTCTCCTGGGCTGAATTCTGTGGAGTACCTCTGGTGTTTGTTACTCCTCCTCCATCTTGCCGGAAGTCTCCCTGGTTTATCTTTTTTGTTGGTAGTGAGATCCCAATTTCTGTCTTTGAAATAACTCAATTAGTTGTAACATGAATTCCAAAGTGACTAATCTGTAGGTTAGGTTTCAGACAGTTTATTTACATAACCACAAGGCACAACGGTACCTATGTATTGTTGGCCAAGCTGCCCAATCGTCTTAAACCAAGAAAAAACAAACTGACTGCCATCAAGTTAACAATGACTCATAGTGAACCTATATATATGACAGTGAACTTATATGACAGCCCCAGTGGTTTTCCAAGACTGTAACTCTATAACGGAGTAGAAAGCCATGCCACTCATGGGAGAAGGAAGCCTCATCCTGCTTTCGAGGAGAAATTGGTGGTTTCCAACTGCTGACCTTGCAATTAGCAGCCCAACAGTAACCACTATGACAGACTACTTTGCCTCGTTCACATTGGCAGGCGACAAACCCAGATAAATAATTTGGAGGAAGTTAAGGGGACATAGCTAGACTGTGTACTTGTATAGGCCACCTGTCTAACACAGTGATCCTCAACCTTTCTAATGCTGCGATTCTTTAATACAGTTCCTCATGTTGTGGTGAACCTCTAACCATAAAACTACTTTTGTTGCTACTTCATGACAGTAATTTTACTACTGTTAAGAATCAGGCGACCGCTGTGAAAGGGTCCTTCGACCCCCAAAGGGGTCTCAACGCATAGGTGGAGAATCACTGATCTAACTGCATTAGGTACTACAAATAATGATACATTAAAAACGTTATCTATATTGGGATTCAAAAGTGCACTCATGATTGGGGGATATATACTTCTTCATTTACATTTATATGTAATTTATATATGTATAGATATACATTTCAATCTAATAAATGTCATATAAGTGTTTATTATGGAGCCTTGTTTTTGACATGTGTTAAGTGTTGGACTTCTATCCTCAAGGTCAGAGGTATGCACCCATTAGCATCCTGTCATGGCTTTAGAATCTTGGAAGCTCTGTACAGCAGTTCTCCTGTGTCCTCTCTGCAGCTTATACGTCTAACTCTACTTCATGGTGAGTTTAAAAGTGTTTCTAAAGTGATTTTTCAATTTATAGTTCTTCTATAAAATAATCTTTAGTTTATAATAGCTCTTTATATAGCCCATGTAAAATGTTTCCAGATGCTTTAGTTAACATAATCATCTTAAAGGTTCATTGATTTGTCATTCTCTTTGAGAGTCACACAGTAAGGAATTAGTAGTTTGTATGCTGTGAGGTAGGGATCCAAATTTTGTTTATTTTTTTGATATTTATATTTGATTGCCCAATCTATTTGTTATAAAGTAATCTTTTATTCACATATGTGAAAATTATGAGTTTTAGATTTTATTGCTCATGGTATAAGCATGTTTCCCATTACTCAATAAGGGCACCATTAACAGTATTGGGGACTTTGGGTGTTAAGAAGAGGGAAAGAACAGTAACAGCATCTGGACCTACTGGTTATGTGTTACTCACACTGTATTCTCCCATCAGCCTGCAGATGGTGCATCACCAGCAGCTTAGAAGAAGGAGGAAGAGTGCCTTGTATTATTACTTTTGGGATTTCCTCACGAGAGATTGAAATTTGTGAGCATCATTAGAGCTGATCCAGATAAGACAGAGCATCCCAGTTGCCTGTAGTGTCCTAAGGACCAAAGAAAATGGCCAAGGCTCAGGTGCTTCTGATGTGTTTTATCCTTTTCTGTATTTCCTACTGGAATTGTAGGAGCCTGTATAATACTGATTCAGTTCATTGGAAAAGCAGAACTTTGAAATAGTAGAACTTAGAGCTAAACTTTTATTCTGATTTCAACATTTGGCTGGAGAAGATTAGGAATATATTGATCATAGGATTAACAATAAACTATTGATATTGAACATAGTATACCACTGAGGATTCTTTGGATAACATTATCTTCCAGCTCATAATTTATTATTCTATGGCCAGCATATCTTTCAAATGATATGCTATGCATGGTTTTTAAGGAGTAACAAAATCGCTTCTTTAGGAGAGTTCAGTAAACCGAATGCTTCTTTCTGAAGGTGATATGTTAAATACTCTCCCACACAGCAGCATTCTCATGAATGCATCTAAAATGAGTCTTGTTGCATTAGTGGTTTAAAAATGAGACAGCATCTCACTTCCTCTAACTAGAGATTCTGGAGAGAGAATCAACCATCAACATCAGCTCTGATTCATATGAGGCAGAGCTTAGACACACCTGTACCCTCCAATGGTTTTCCAGTCTGACACCAGCATCTTTGCCACACTCCTCTCCTACTCAGCTCATTCATTTTTTTTTTTTGCAGTGGCCATGGACTAATTACAGTCCAGAGTCACAGGTACAAGTTTTATTCAGTAACAGACTGTAATTTGGTATCAGAATTAATAGGCTACACACTGACTTTCATAATAAAGAACCACGTAGGCACATTTGCTCTTCTTCAGGGAAGGCCTGTTTTCCCTGTCCCCTATCAGACATTTTTCCTTCTAAAGATAGGCTCATTTCTTAGTTCCATCTTTATATGCTCCTCTCAACTCCTTTTGGATATCCTCTTCTTGATCTTGCCTGCCTGTCCCACTGAAAAGCCCTTTCTGAACTTGTCACCATTGGCTCTGTCACTCTGTCACTTCTGCCCTGGTCATTGTCTCCATTGGTGCAGCTCTTGACCCATGAATAGTACAGTTCATTTTGCAGGAGCAGCAGTAGACCCATCCCTATGTGGTAGAGGTTCAAGATGATCCATGATTTGCTCAGCAGCATCTCACAAAACTCAAAAGTCATAAAGTAAATAAATCCCTCTTCAAGATGTGGAAGCTGGTGAGTTCCAGATCTATATAAAGGTCAGGAATCAGTTTGTAGGTTTTTCCTCATTGATTTGTTTACAAACGCTGATGAACCAGATCATCAGGTCAGACCACAGTCCACTGCCTCACAAAGAGAAGTTGTGGAATCTGATCAGCTAATAGGTTGCAGGTGCTGAGGAACCCAAATGGGAATGTCAGACAGCAAGCTAATGGCTCATAGAGTGGAGGAAGCTCTCAAGTCAGGTTACACAGGCAGCTCATAGTTGCCATTCAAGGAAATGCCACATTAATTTTTTGGAAGCTGCAAATCCCTAATCCATGGGTTCATTCTGAACTGTGTGGCTGCAGGGGCTAATAAACCCAAATCAACAGCTCAGATGACAGGATAATGCCTCACTGCCTCTTCTCAAGCCATGCCTGCAGGCAGTTCTCTCTCTCCCTCTTAATATGATGCCTTCTTGGGCCAACCCAGCACCTTCCCTGCCTAGGCAAGATTAGGAAGACTCCAGAGATCTACCCAGCAGAATTAGGCTGGGGGCGCCTTGGAGAGCATGTGGTGAAAGATGGCAAGTTCAAGAGGACCTTGCAATTAAAGTTAAGATAATTCGCTCCAAAGGTGGCTGAGGAGAATTTGTCCTAAGGTTGTCAAGAGGAGCTTGTCCTAAGGTGGCCTTTAAGAGCTTACAAAGTTGTTCTGCACTCAGTAAGGGAGATAATGTCTATGAACATTCTGATCTTGGTTCTGACTTATAGCTTCTTGTTCCTGATCCCCAGTTGTACCTTGTTCGTTAATAGACCACTTTGATCTATTGAGTGTTGTGTGACCACAGCAACAGATTATCAAACCCAGAAGTGAGACAGAGTGGTGTGGAAGGATTGACTTGTTTTAGAGTTGACAAAAAGTGTTGGAGAGTTGAGGTATGTTTGACCTCCCCCATCTGCACTGTTCCCGGTACTTATTGCCACTGAAAGTACTGAGCCTCTTATAATGGTGATGCCGGTAGAAACCCTAATGCCATTTAATAACAAATAGGTCTTTATCTACCTTGTGTGATTATAAAGCTGAGCTATTTCTAGAACATTCAGATAATGTCACTGGAACTCAAAATTCTAATGTTATGAGTGGGTGCATTATTTTCAGGCACTGGGGTCCCCAACACTCCAAAAGTGATCCTCAGGAGTGACATTGCAATTGTGAAAATATTAAAAGACAGAGAGCAGACAGCCGGTCACAGGGGCTCTCTTCCCATGTCAGGCCTGAGAGAGTGAATATATTTTCCAATGGGTATATATAATGGAGCTTACAGATCTTTCCATAAGGCGTTCGTGTCATGCAGTTAGCATGTACATAGTTAATGGGTCATATCTTAAGCGGGTAAAATTCTAAACAAGCAAGATGCTGCGATACCATCTTGACCTAGTGTTAGTTGACTTCAAACTGGCCCTGTGCCCTCCCCAGGCGTTTGCTACATTTATGTTGGGCTGGCTCTTGAACCTGATTGCTCTGACCTCCAGATAACTTCCAGGCATAGTGAAGTAGCCAGGCACAGAAATGATTCCTCTAATATGGGAGCTCCTTTAAGCCTGCTCCTTAATGTGGAGCTAGCTATTGTTGGGGGCACAGTATTTGACCTGGAGAATGTGTATTTGAAAACATTTATTTCTCAGAATACTGGAGATCTTTCTAAAATTAGCGCTAGTTTTCTCGGCCGATGGTCGTGAATGTAGAAATAAGGTAAAATATTTTGTACCAAGTCCTCAGTTAATGACACATTATGGAATGAACTACCACAATAGTTTTTATTACTGTTTTGCTTTTTTTACTGTAAGATATTTTTTTAAAAAAATCTTCAAATGGAAAATACTTCATTAAGTAGACCTCTCTTACTACAGGAACCACTGACATTCAATGATGTGGCTGTAAAGTTCACCCGGGAGGAATGGCAGCTCCTGAACCCTGCTCAGAAAACCCTATATCAGGATGTGATGTTGGAGAACTATCACAACCTGGTTTCCATTGGTGAGGAGAACTCTCAAGTCATTGACCTCGTCACTGGCTTTTCCTGTCTTATATGTTAAAAACTTTGCGGTGTTTGTGGTATTCTCAAAGAGGTCGATTCTCATTGCATTGTCTCATCCTAGGTTAGTGGGTTAGGTCTTCTGCCCTTGAAAGGACGCTATTTACTTTGTTCCTTTGAACATTATTTTCCTAGAAATACAAAACTGCAGTCTTTACAAACATTACGTTAATTGTGGTGTGTGCAAGATTCTGTAATTCTCATAAACAGGTTATCTAGTTGTCACCCCAGAAGCTTTCTCTCAATTGGCACAGGAGAACTGTGTTTGGTATTAGAAGCAAGCTATAGTGGAATTTTCTCATGCGTGGTCAAAATACCTTACAGGGAATTGGCTGCGGTAGTTGATTGAACAGGGAGAAGGCCTCATATCTATGAAAGGTGTCAGAAAATGCATACAAGTGTGTGCTACTTTGAATGTTAGACTTCACTTGTCCTAGATGTTGAAGGAAGTACACCTGTAGCTCTTGTGAGATTTGATTTCCGTTTTCTTGTTTTGCACTATGTGTGTTTGCTTCCATAATTTTCTTTAACATTCTGAAAATTTCCCTTCTTTTATGTTTCCACTTTACTATGAAAATCTGTCTTGCACGCCTCTCTCCAAACAGAGAACTCTGAATTTTAACTGTCCTCTGAATACAGCACATTCCTCCCCTACTGAGTCAGAATGGATTGCCATTTGCAGTATGCAGCACCGTCTTGGATCTTGAGCTCCCACCATAAACGGGTCTCCTTTGTGCTTCCTTAGCTTCCCCCCTTGGAGTTTCTCTAAAGGTTTGGTGTCCATTTTCTCATTCGTTGTCCTGTTCCTTTAAAGTTTTCTTCATGCAGGTGATATCTGTTCTTTCTGTTTTCTTAGACAGATGGTCAATTTGCCTTCTCTGTTGGAATTCTTTAACAGACATATTTCCCCATATTTTACTCCTTTTGGTGAAACATATTTATGACTTCTGTTGTTTTCAGGTATCTAAAATCATCTTCCTAGCAAGAAAATTATCAGCTTAAAATACTTTAGCACTGTACCTTACATTTTTTCTACCTGTAAGATTTTTTTAAGTTGTCTGTTCCTCCAATAATTTTGTAAGTGGAAAGGGCATGTTTTTTTTTTAATTAAGCAATGTCTGCTATATATTTCTTACTATGTAGTGTGCCTTCCTTAGGCCCACCCCTTCTTAATAGGTCCAATACACGAAAGATGACTGTTGCTGCTTCTAAAGAACATTTATGCAGTATATTCCAACAGGTTTTATTGCTGTTATTCAAACAATGCATAGTACATTCAATATTGCTCTCTTTTCTTCTCTGTCTCTTGAGTAGCCTTTTGGTTTCCATGTGTAAGTTGCCTTTCATGTCATCCCACATCTCATCTGGTCTCTGTCATTAGTCTTCAGTCAGACTTTTATTCCTCATGTTTATTCTTTACATAGTCTCTAAGCTGTGCTCTAGCTACTTTGGATAGCTTCTACTTGGATTTGAGCAATTTATGATCTGTTCCACAGTTAACCCCTGGGCGTGTTTTGACTAATAAGCTTCTCCATCATTTCTTTCTATAGATGTGGTTGATTTGATTTTCATTTGTTCCATTCTGGAAAATCCATATGTGTAGTTTCCATTTCTGGTGTTTAATAAGGAGTTTGCTATGAATTCATCATTAGTCTCAAAATGTTATCAGTGAACCTGTGTGTCATTTCTGTTACTAAGGTCACATTTTCCAATTATTGATACTTTCCCAAAATTTTACACTTATCAGTGTGCATGATTGTATGGTTGATCAATGTCAGGCTGAAAAATTCATGTGAAAATTTCAATATATATTTTAAAATAATTTATTGGGAGCTCTTATAGATATCATAACTTCCCATAGTTCAATTACATGGAGCAGTCCTGTACAATAGCTACCACAGTTTGAAAACTTTTTCTTCTTTAATTCCTTGATATCAGCTCTCCTTTATCCCTTCTCCCCTCAATTTCATTATTGTGGTGGAAAACAGAACCTGGATGAAAGTGTGAGCAGCCTTATCTCTATACTCCTTACCACAGGGCTTGGAAGACCAGTTCTAGTGTTGGAAGAAAACCCCCACAAGTCCCAAAGCTAGAACTGCTAATGAGCAATCTCCAGACAGAGTTTTCCCCCAACTGCCCTCCAGTAAGATGTTAGTATACAGCTGTTACAGGTGCCTGACTTCTTGCTTCTCAGCTGAAAGATGCCTAGCTTTGAAAGCAATCAGGTTCCCTTTGTTGCTGTCACTTAAGGAATCAATTATCTCTTTCTCTCTTAAATGCCCACTGGATGGGTCCTAAAGGACAGGTGTGTAATTGAAGGGCAGAAATAAAAAGGCTTTGCATTCTTTCACCAATTTATATTATCTCAGGGCATGCAGCTCCCCCGCCTCCCACACAAACACAGACAGACACCTAGCTACCTAACAAGGTAGGCAGGATCTTTAGCCTGGGGATCCCTAAAATAATTGGATGAGCAACTTAAGACCAGTGCTGAGGGTAGGTGGAGTGGAGTAACTGTCTCCTGAGGGGGGAGAACAATAACAACAACATGTCTGCTCTTGTCGTTAAAGCTGCTGGCAGATAGTAATTAGCCATGCGCTTGTATGGGGTATCATTAAGGTGGCACTATAATGAGAGGATAGTGTGGCGATGATTTTTAACTAAGTGAATGTGACTGGGACTCTTCTCCAACTTAGTGAATGCTTCTATGTTTGCTTTAATTGGTGCACAAAACTGAATAACACTTGTACTAACTGGTCTTGCTGGCAGGCATATGAATATTAGCCTACCACTGACAAAATTATACATCAGGGAAAATATTGCAGTGTGCTTTTGGATAATGAATATGATGCCAATCTTCTTGAATTTGTCGATCTCAGTCTTTTAAGCCACTTGATTATCTAATTAAAAATAGCCAGTACCAGTCTATTAAAGTTGAATAATGCATACACTATCAATTTTTTACCATTCCATTTTGTTTTGACAACTTGCAATTTTTTCATGATAATATTGCATGTATGCTATTTTCCATTTACTAGAGGATATTAGCAGCTATTTTTTCTCATTTTCAGTCATGCCATGTCAAGCACTGAAGGTCCCCAAAGCTCTTCCTCCATCTACATCATTACGGTTAACTGTACTTTGAGGATTTAGTACTTGTTCAGTGTTATTTCATTGCCATTAAACCTGAGGGGTCCATGTTCCAGAAGTCGATCACCAGATCTTCCTCCCAGTCCCTATTTCTGAAGATTCCACTAAGACCTGTGCACCATGGGTGGTCCTGCTTGTATTTGAAACACTGGGTGGCAGTGCTTCTGGCATCACAGCAACCTGCACACCACCACAGGACAGCACTGTAAGATGAGTGCTGTGAGCTAGAATACAGGCTCCACAAACATAAAGAATGTGTTTCTGTACCATAATCCCTTTCATATATACCTGTAAAAATGGTTTTCTCCTAAGTAGAACATTCGCCATGTTTTGCATTTCCAACTTTATCTAGCACTTAGTTGTCTTTCAGTAAAGATTGATTAAATGAATACATTAAACCTCTACCAAATGGAATTAGGAAGTCATATCACTCCTGTGGTCTATTGGTCTCATGTCTTCCTTCTGTTATGTTTGTTGTATGTATTCATGTACCTCTTTAAGCAAATATCAAACCTGTGTCCATTTATCACTTTCATATCCAACCTGATTTCTATAGTAACTATTTTTATCATTTGAATTGTTTACATGAATGTATTTCGTCCAATGGGCATTAAACATTAAGCATAGTCTTTTATTTATAGTCATAAAAGAGGGTTGTCACTAAAGATCTACTTTATATCAATGCGTATTTTAAGGGGTCCATTGTAAACCAAGATGTTTAAAAGAGTCAATGTTGTGTTCTTTTATAGAAATCCAGAAAGATGATGATCATTTGCTTGAGCACTTGCAATGTGAAAGATGCATTGACAGAATGGAATGGTGCTACAAATGTAATACATATTCTCAGCATAAAAATAATTTTCCTCCAAAGGTAACTTATGAGATGTTTGGATTACATGAAAAAAATGTAAAATCAGATTTAATCATTCTGGAATTAAATCAGAACAGAAGCAACAAAATACAGAAGTCAGTTATGCTCACTGAAGATGAGAAAAATTTTCTCCACAGTGAACAAGAGCAATTTTATACTGAAATGAAATTCCCTGAGTATGAACCACCCAGGTTCATGAAGTCACAGTGCATTCAGCATCAGGAGTCTGATGAAATTGAGAAACCACACACAGGCGATAAATGTGGAACAACCTTCATTGAAGACTCTGTGTTCTATGAACACCAGATTATTGGTATACTAGATACGACCTACGAATGCAGTCAGTGTGGGAAAATATTCAAGAAAATGTTCAAACTCAATGAACATTATCAAAAAAGTCATGAAGGGCAAAAGCTAGGAAAATGCTTGCAATGTGGGAAAAATTTTCACAGTGTATCATACCTCAAGGGACATCAGGAACCTCATGTGGCAGGAATGTCCTATGTATGCAGTGAATGTGGGAAAGGCTTCACTAGGAAGAGTGATCTCACTGCTCATCAGCAAACTCATACTGGAGAGAAACCCCACATATGTGGTGAATGTGGAAAAGCCTTTATCAGGAAGACTCTTCTCACTGTTCATCAGCGAACTCATACTGGAGAGAAACCCCATGTATGTGGTGATTGTGGAAAAGCCTTTATTCGGAAGCATGCTCTCACTGTTCATCAGCGAACTCATACTGGAGAGAAACCCCATGTATGTGGTGATTGTGGAAAAGCCTTCATCACGAAGACTGCTCTCACTGTTCATCAGCAAACTCATACTGGAGAGAAACCCCATATATGTGGTGTCTGTGGCAGAGGCTTTATCCAGAAGATTGCTCTCACTGTTCATCAGGGAACTCATACTGGAGAGAAACCTCATGTATGTAGTCAATGTGGAAAAGCTTTTATCAAGAAGTGTAACCTTACTGTTCATCAGCGAACTCATACTGGAGAGAAACCTCATGTATGTGGTCAATGTGGAAAAGCTTTTATCAAGAAGTGTAACCTTACTGTTCATCAGCGAACTCATACTGGAGAGAAATCCCATGTATGTGGTGAACGTGGCAAAGGCTTTAGGCAGAAGTGTGCTCTCACAGTTCATCAGCGAACTCATACTGGAGAGAAACCCCACGTATGTAGTCAATGTGGAAAAGCTTTTATCAGAAAGAGTAAACTTACTGTTCATCAGCGAACTCATACTGGAGAGAAACCCCCATGTATATGGTGAATGTGGAAAAGGCTTTATCCAGAAGACTGCTCTCACTATTAATCAGCAAACTCATAGTGGAGAGAAACCACATAAATGTAGTGAATGTGGCAAAAGCTTCATTCGTAAATGAAATCTCAAAACTCATATAAAAATGCACAGGAGTAAAACCCTATGTATGTGGCAAAGGCTTTATCCAGAAGATTTCTCTCACTGTTAATCAGCTAATTCACACTGGGGAGAAACCCCATGTATGTCGTGAATGTGGAAAAGCCTTTATCTGGATGGCTTCTCTCACTGTTCATCAGTAAACCCATACTGGAGAGAAACCCCATGTATGTGGTGAATGTGGAAAAGCTTTCAGCCAGACACAATGCCTTACAGCACATCAGAGGTTTGACAAAGGAAAAAAGCCCTTTGCATGAATTAAATGTGGAACATCTTATATGTGGACATCAGATCTCGTTAATCATGAGAAATTTCCAACAAGAAAACCTTTCATTGGAGTTAGTGTAACAAAGCTTTCAAAACAAAGGAAGAGGTGCTGGAGTTTGGCCTGGGCCAAGTGTGTGAACGGACAGTTGTGACTTACCATATGGGTACCCGTGTTCTGTGTTGCTGTCCCTCTACTGACATGGCCCACCATTTAGGCGGCAGATGACCTTCCAGACTTCCACAGAGTGCATGTTCTTCCTCAGATGCATGAAGGTTCCCTAGACTATGCACGGTAGTCCCTGGAGAAGTGCTGACAAGGTGGGGAAACCACAGCTTCTGAGAGGAAAGCCTCACTGCCTTCATTCCCTTGTCTCTGCTGAAACTGAGTTTGTGTCTGGGCTCACACTGAGTTCCCATCACTGTGTAACTTGCACAGTAATACATGGCCATGACGTCAGGATTCACAGAGCTCAGTTTTAAATTAACCTGGTTCTGGGATGTATCCCTGGTGATGCTGACTCAGTACTGGAGAGCTAGATTATAGTTTGTGCCCCCCATTCTCCCATATTATCCCAATCCACTCCAGATCCTTTCCTGGAGCCCGGTGGACCCAGGTCACATGATAGCTGGTTAAAGACAATCTAGAGACAGCACAAGTGAGAGATAGGGTCTGTGAGGGCCTCACTAGTCCAGGGCCTGACTCTTGTAGCTGCACCTGGGCCTGTACAGCTGGGGATAGAGAGAAACCCAGTGAGTCATGTGCCCTGATGCTTCACTCCCAGATTTCATGTCTGACTCCCTGAACCACTCACCACCCTGAGTTGCCAGAAAGAGGAAAACCCACACTTGCTTCATGTTCATGTGGATAAGATTCGTGACACCCAGAAAATGCTCTCCAGGTGAGAAGGAATATGAATTTAAGTCCTTGCATGTTGTGGTTTTATTTGGGTTCTTGTCAGGCATTTGCGAGTGGGAGGTGCATGGTATGTAAAGGTGGAAAGGGCTGAATGGGGCCCCTGCCTCTGGGACTCACACTAGAAAAGTGATGCTGGTGGAGTCCTTGAGAGAACACAGCCCTCTCTTTGAGGTCTTCACTCTACCAATCCTGGGGACATCTGTGCAGATTTTAAGTTTAATGTAGCTTTACATCTATTACCATCAGAAGTACACAGATGATCTGGTGAAATTAAACACAATCTCTATGCTTACCATGCAATGGAATCAAGACTAGGCCTACCTGAATCTTGTCATTCCTTTGACCACGTAGGGAAATCAGTATATGTCTCCCTAAAACTCCTTTCCCCTATAACATTTCAGAATATTTGGGAAGGGATAAAATATACTGTGTTATAGTCCATGTTTAATATTGAAATAAAAGTGTTTCCTACCAACAAGGTTATTTGTGGGGTTACAGAAACCCACAGAAATCATAAGAAGGTCATGTTTCGTCCCATGGATTAGTACCCTATGTGTGTGATGGGTATTCTGAGCCCCCTGCTGACAGCAACTCATCACATACAGGAGAGGTGTTTCTTCAGCTTACACTGTCTTCCAACTTCTGTGGGGCACACAGTAACATTTTCTCTGGTCATAAGCATTCAGACGGTTGCTCAGGAGTGTTACCTGGAGTTGTCTCTGCAGATTTCCAAACACGGGCAGTGGAGCTCCCATAGTGGTCAGCACAGCAACTCTAACTGCAGTCTGTATCCAGGCTCCTGTGGGGCCTTAGCATCCCTGCAAGTCAACTTTCTCCCTGAGGTTATTTTTACCTCTGGTCCCTCAGTGGGAAAAGCTTTAGAGGTAGAGAGTGCTACAAGTTGCAAACATTGTGAGCTGGATAAAGTGAAAGGAAGTATGATCTACAGACATAGCTCTTTATACAGATTTTGATATTGAGATATACGCCACAAAAAATACTGGTAAAGAAAATCTGGCTCAAAGACAAAGATATTCTACAGGATTTAGGCTGCCTTCTTTACAGAGGAATGGGGAAGTATTTAATCAGGCTTCTATTCAAAATAATTTAAACTGGAACTTTTTAGTTAATTATTTGATGTTAAGGGGAAAGTTTCTAGTCCGAATTTTTTTGGGGGTAGTTTTCTGTTATGTTTGATGGGAAATTTTGCAGATGTTTGTAATTGTTGAAAACAATACTCTAATGCCACTGAACTACACCTGAGAAGAATGTTGCAAATAGTATTTTGTTGCATGTTTCATGAGAAAAATATGTTCCAATACATGACAGAAAGTTTTGCACTCATAGCTGCAAACGGACAGAAATTCTTGCCAGTACAATATTTCAAAAACTTTAAAATACTGAACAGGAAAAGGGATTATGATATAAACCAATAACTGAATTTACAAGAAAAAATTTCATAATGAAGTAGTCTATGTTTATTATTTTATTTGATTATTTGTTTTATGCCCAAACCATCTTATAGTTAGCTGTGGTCATCATATAATCATTTGTCAATTTCACAGGATTAAGAGTGAAGGGGTGGAGTCTAGCCAGTTAATCAGATTATAGCCAATGTGGCCTCTGTGTTGGAGTGGCCTTCTCCTGAGGATTCTGGGAATTCCTTCATTCCTCCTTGAATGTAGGAGTCTGTCTCTCTCTGTCTCTTTCTGTTGACTTCCTGGGAGACATTGCAGCTGACAAGACACGTGGAACTATGCGAGTGCTCTCAGCTGGAGAAATCACGTGGACCCATGCCAGCGCTGAGATGCTTACAATGCCACCAGATCCAGAAGACTTCCCACCCACTGGCCTGTGGTCTTGCTGCATTTGGCATCATTGCATGTGTTTTGTGAGTCTGAAGAAGACTTTAAAAATAGGTATCGGACATATGGTCTAAGATTGGACTTAATGACTTGTTTTGGCTGGACTGGGCCGGGATGTTTTCTTGATATTTGAGTTCTCTTGTATATAAAGATATTTCTCAAGGACATGAGTGTCTATGAATTTGTTTCTCTAGTCTACCCAGAGTAACACAGATATCATATCATCCCACAGTTCCATCACATCAAGCAGGATGAAAACATCTTTCTTGAACTTTTTAATATCGGCTCTCTTTTACTCCACCCATTGCCCCACTGTACCTCCAAGAAATCCTTGTTTGTCTTGCTGCCTCTATACATTTGTCAATTCTGGGTTTGTATACTGTTAAACAGAAAGACACATAACAAAACTCAAGAGTATTACCCCCAATTGCAAAATACATCTGAGATGAACCCAAAAGGAATTGCAAGTTGAGGAAGAAGGCAGTCCAAGTGTAGTCTTCTGTCCTTCCCTGGAGTCCAGGACTGAACCAGTTATGTTTAGGATCTATTATGTCAGTCTGGCTCCTGGAATGTGGTGACCTTGCTGGATAACTCCCTTTCCAGGGCTTCTGTGTTCAAACATACTCTTTAGGTCTGGTGTCCTACAGCCTGCACCTTCTACCTTTGGTTGAACACATGCTAACATTCCCCAAACTGATTGTTAAATATATTACAAGGAATACAAACGACAATGACAAAACTAACTCCCTGCCTTCCAGTAGATTCTCCCTCATAGCACAGCCCTATTTTGTCATCTTTGCTGGTGAGGAGGGAACACTGTTCTTTTAGCAGCGCAAAAGAAGGATGCTTACAAAACAACATCCCTGAACTGGCCGCAAAGTGAGACTGCTGGCTGGGGGGAGTGAGACCAATTACTGATGAGCCAGCTCCATCTCTCCTCTGTGTGTGCAAAGTACTGTTGCATACAGTGTTTGTTGGTAAACTGTGCTTTTTCTGGGGACCGCAGACAATGGTTTAACAGATTCATGCTGTTAAGTTGACCTTACATTACAATAGAGGGGGATACTATTGGAAGGAAGAATAAGGCTATTTTTGTACATCTACCTTTAAATTGAAGCACAGCAAGTGAAAAAAATATATTTAAAAGGAAAGCTAAGTGTTGGATTGGCCCTGTGAACAGCTCACTGCTTTGGGATTGCCAAATTTGCGGGTAGGTAGCTGGGTTGGGGCCTGGGATATAATACCGGGTGTCCTTTAAATTGGTTTATCCACAGAGAGCACAGCTGTGCTCTCAATCATGCCGTCCGAGTTCACAGCACCTTCCTGTGCTTTGCTTCCCTTGCAGGTGCTGTGGCAACTCCCGGCCGAACTGTTGATACTTCAGGATCATTCCACAGAAGCCTGCAGAGACAACTGGAGGCTTGATGCTGAACTACAAGGTCTGCAGAGGGAGGAGAGCTCCCACTGGTGATAATCCCTAGCTATGCTCAGCTCCTTCCTGCAGATGATTACATCAGGCCACGTGGAGAGAGTCTCAGCACTGGGGAAACAAGAGTTCTTGGAATCTGCCAGGAGCAGGGCTAGGTGTCGGTGGAGGTGTTTCTATATTGCTTTGAGAAAGGAATCACAAAATGCCTCACCGTGCTAGTAGAAATAGGACCTGGTATTTCCAGGTTTCCGGCACTTGTCCTGCACAGGCCTGGTACCTTTCAGAACTGGTGCCCAGACTCTAGCCTGATCCACTTCTGAATGTACACTCCTCCTCCCTGGGCCATTCACTGTATTAGAAAATTGACACCCCAGGACCACGCATAAACAGCGGATAATTCTGAGCTGTTTAGGAAACCACTGTTATAAGCACAATAAAAGTGCACTCTTCTAAAAATAATTCACAGGGTACATAAGGGACTCTAGTGGATTGATTATACTCCTCCCTTGCCCCAAACCACAATAACCTCTGGAAATACAGACCGGTATCTCTCATGAATATAGATGCCAAAATCCTCAACAAAGTCCTGGTCAATAGAATCCAACAGCATATAAATTTATTTTAAAAGACCAATATTCTCAGGTCAATGAATCAGGACAGAAACCCAACAATAAAAAACATCTACATACAATTGATTTTTACATTGGCCCAAAAGACATTAAATGGGAAGCAGGTGCCCTCCTCAATAAATGGTGCTGGAAAATCTGGATATACACCTGCAGAAGAATGAAATGAAATATCTCATTCTATGTACTAAAATAACTCCAGGTGGATTAAATACCTACATGTAAAATCCAGAGATAGCAGCATCATTAGTCCAGGGAATACATGGGCTGGCAGAATTAACAAAAGAAACATACTCCATAGAAGGTAAAATAGATGAATGGGACCTATGAAAAAGAAAACACTTGTGTAAATCAATAGAGTTTATTTAATAAAAGAGTAAAAAGAGAACCCACAGACTGGAAAAGGATATTTAGTAATGACACATCATATAAAAGACTAATGATTAAGATCCACAGAATTTTACAAGGTTATAGCAAGAAAAAACTTTTGATAAGATGGGCTAAAGACCTGAACAAACAATTCATACAAGATGATAGGTAAATGGCTAATAAACACATGTGGAAATGTTCTAGGTCGGTAGTCATTCAGGAATTGGAAATCAAAACAACAATGTGATATCAACTAAGGCCCAGTAATGTATCCCAATTTAAAAACAAAACATAACAGAACAATAAAGGGTGGACAGGGTCTGGTGGGATAAGGACTTTTGCACAACTGCTAGTAGTCATGTAAATATGTACAGCCACTATAGAAGGAGATATGGCGATACCTAAAACATATGGAAATTGAACTACCATCTGACTCACCAATACCATTGCTGGGCATATACCCCAAAGAAATAAGAAAGAGATGACGAACAGACATGTATTCCCCCATGATCATTGCAGCACAGTTCACAATAGCACGAAGCTGGAAACAGCCTAAATTCCCATCAAGAGAAAAGTAGATACATTAAAAAAAAAAAAAACCAACTCTGATGTAAACACACAAATAATATGATTCCATAAAAAGCAGCATTGAAACACCTCAAGTCGTGGAGGGCTCTGGAAGAGATTAGGCTGAGTGAAGTTAGTCAAGCACAAAAGGACAAATGCTATCTAAGTCCACTGCACTTGGGAAAAGTGGCAGAAAGGGCACAAGCTCAAGTTTGCAGGCCATCAGGTCTTCTGGCTGGGAGCTAGATGGCCTGGGAAAGAGCTGGACCAGGCAATGAACCACAAATCCTCTGTTCAAGGTAAGTATAGTGGAGGTCAATTTGCCAGAGGACACTTCCTGATCTCCTGATAGCTGGGATCCATTGGTGGGGGAAAGGGGGCAGGATGCTGAGTAGTAGCAATATGGATCTGGGGTGAGGTCCCCTGGAGAGGGTGGTGGCCCTCTCAAAGGGGTGAGGCTTAGTGATGGTAGGGGGTGGGCAGCACTGGAGAGGGGATGGAACAGTCAATTTTGGGTGAACATTAGTGCGTGTCTGTTGGGGTATGGGAAAGGAGAGCTGACAGCCAAGTGGAGTAAGGAGGGACTGCAGGTGCTCTTGGGATCAACAGGTAGGGAGGGTATTTCATGACTTGCACTCGGAGAGCAGAGCTGACCTAGGACTCTGGGGTTACCTGGGAAACCAGGTCAGATGTCACAGAAGAGCGGGAAACTGAATCCTGATTCTCAGAGTACAAGTCATGCTGCAGAGCTGCTTCTGTGGGATCCCCAAATGGGAACTCCACTGGGGGAACTGGATTCTACCCCAGACTCACTGTAACCTGAGGATTTAAGCTGGAAAACACATGGTGTCTGGGGTTGAAGAAAACAGCTGTACCAAGAGCTGTCTACTATTGGTTGTCTAACAAACAAGTCTTGGTACAGCAAGTGTGCTGTGTTAAGACGTATTATCCTGGCAACTCTGTGTGGCTGTTCGGTTGCAGTCTGCTTATACTCATCGACATTAGACTGTTTCTCAGAGGTTTGCCGCCATTGGAGCTCACTGTCTTGTAGCATTGTAATTTGTTTGGTTATTTTTCAGAAAATGAAACCTAGAGATGTTGTGCTCACAGGGAAAGAAAGCATAACCAGGTTTTAGGGTGCTTGAAGGGTGGAGGAGAAAAAAGGGAGATGATGTCAAGAAGTCTAGGAAGGAACCTTATCATTTGGAAAACATGTATGAGTATTCAAGAAATTGCACAATTAGTTTTGACAGAATTGAACTATGGAACAATATGACCTATACAGTGGTTCCCAAGTTAAATAATTTTAATTTTATCAAATAAAAGGTAATAAAGGAATAGCTCAAGGAATGGGTTTGGGGCTTGTACTAAATCCAATCTCCAATTTAAGAACTGTCAGTTTGAGCCCACAGGACGATGGCAAGGGAGTGACACATGCCAGGGGGACTCTGCAGAATACAGCCCAGGAGAGTTGCTTAGAGGGAAATTCAATGCTGCTGGATCGCAGGAGGTGCATCATAAAGATAAGTAGGCACATATCCACTGGGTTTTGAAGGGCTGTGGGTTTTGGCTTACATCAGTGGAAGCCGCCAGGGGCTTGACCTTAGCCCAGCCACTGTATCTGCAGGAGCCTGGACCATTTGGAGCCTATAGCAGGGCTTGGTCTAAACACAGCCACAGTTTTCCCCTGCCTGCCTCAGGGCAGGGACAGGACCCTGGCAGCTCCACCAGCAGGGATCAGGGTTCAGCTACATTGTTGCTTCTGTTTATATCTCTGCTCTCTATTCCAACATAGCCTTGGAGGGCTGCACAGGAGCTTTTTCATGTCATGGCCACAGCTTGCTGTGCCTACGTGGTCTGAGCAGGGACTAAACCCAACACCCCACAGCTCCACAGGCAGGGATCAGGGTTCAGCTACACTGCTGCATCTGTTAACATCTCTGCTCTGTGTCCCCCCACATCTTTGAGGGCTGCTCAGCAGCTTTCTTGCTACTCTTGGGGCTCAGCTGCATATAGCAGCTGGGGCTTGGGGCAGGGAGTAAGCCCTTGCAGATCCACAGGCAGGGAGTGGGACTCAGCTACATAGTTGCTTTTGCTTCCCTCACCTCCCTATACCCATTCAGAGTCTAGTCTAACATTTTAATTTTTCTCCCCCTGCTCTTTATTCCTACCCTGCTCTCTCATGCTCCTTTGCAGACATATGGGGCACTCCCATTGCCCTAGAGCATTTGCGCCTTGGCCACACCCAGCTAGGTGAGCTCCACCCTGCATAGATAGCCAAAGGCTAGGGAAAGGCCTGCTTGCTCTCCAGGGGATACTCCTCAGACTTCTCACCAGGGAGTTCCTGCCTGAGTACCTGGGGACATAAGGCAGCTCAGCCAACACTTTTCAACATTCAAACCAATAACAGGAACATCAGCCCAGCCTGTGCAACACTGGTGCAGGCAGCCGACCTGCCATCTGGAGTACTCCCCTGATAGGGAACTCACAGGAAGATAAAGTGGTAGGTTAATACCATAGCAAAATCAGCTATAGGGAGTTCGAAGAAGTATTCCTGTAAGTCTTCCAGAGAGAGACTAGAAAATGGCAGCTGGTCCATCTAAAATAACTCAACGCAAAAAGCCATCACCCCTAACGACCTCAACGAAAAAACAGGAGAAAAAAAAGACAAAGGCAGAAGATGTCCTGAACATAACAACATACATAGAAGAAGCAGACATTGAGATGCCACACAAAGAAATTCTCAGAAGGCTGCTTGGAGCCATGCAGGACATGAGGGAAACAATACAGAAAAGGATGAAATGATACAGGAGCTTAGCGAGGAGATAACGAAAAACAATAGCAGAATCATGTTCCTTGAATACTGATTGGAGGAGTCAGAGAACCCTATCAGTGTCTTGGAGGACAGCCAAGCAGACTTTAATAAATGTGAACAAAAATCTAACAAGAGCATCAGAGAAGCTGAAGAAAACTTAAGAGCTATGTCTGATGCTATGAAGCGGAACATTAGAATTATTGGCCTACCAGAGGAAGACACAATGAAGAATCATCTCCTACAATAGCGAGAGAATTCTTGGAGGAAAACTTCCCCAGCCTAATGAATGAAAACCAGGCAACCATCCAGGAGGCAGAAAGAACACCAGCATGACGGGACCCCAAGATGAAATCACCAAGGCACATAATAGTTAAACTATCCAACTTTGGGGAAAAGGAGAAAATCATGAGAGCAGCCACGGAAAAACAAGCAGTCACATATAAAGGTTCCCACATAAGGATATGCTCAGACCTATCAGCAGAAACTATGAAAAAAAGGAGAGAGTGGAGTAACATACTCCACAAATTGAAGGAAAACAACGCAAATCCAAGAATACTCTACCCAGCCAAATTATCGATCAAGATAGAGGGAGAAGTAAAAGTCTTCCCAGACAAGGAAAAACTCAAAAAATACGTTACAACAAACCCAGCCTTACAAAAGATCCTCGCCGACTCAGTATGGGCAGATGAACAACACTCACCAAGCACAAATAAGAGACCAACACATAGAACAACTTCACCCAGAGCACAACAAGGAGAAAACAGACCCCAAGATAGCAATGGTTTAAGGATGGAAAGAAGTCAAGAATGGTACACACAAAACCACACACTAATGAGAAAGGAAAGTAGGAAAACTCCCAACACAAAAGGTATAAAATGGCACCACAGAGTCCACAGATGGAGATAATAACCCTGAATATCAATGGCCTGAACTCAGGCATTAAAAGACTGAGACTAGCAGAATGGCTTAGAAAACACAACCCATCAATTTGCTGCCTACAGGTGACACATCTCAAGGCTACAGACAAAAATAGGCTGAGAATCAAAGGCTGGAGAAGGACCTACCAAGTACACAGCAATACAAAAAAAGTAGGGGTTGCAATCCAAATCTCGGATTAAATTGACCTCAAAGTACAAACCATAAAAAGAGATAAGGAGGGATACTATCTAATGCTCAAGGGAATCATAGACAATGAACCACTAAGCAATATAAACATATATTCCCCGAATGAGAGACCAGCTGAATATGTCAACCAAACACTCCAAAAGATTAAGAAAAAAATCACAGACCCGACAATTATAGTGGGTGACTTCAACACACCACTCTGAGAAAGATAGATCACAGGGAAAGAAACTCAACTATGATGCACATACCGGCTTGGAAAGAACTGGAGGAAATCATGCTAAGTGAAGTAAGTCAGGTACAAAAGGAAAAGTAAAACATAATCCTGCTGAGGCAAATATTTTAAAAAATGCTAAAGTGGCCTAGGGGAAAAAGTTACTATATACTAACATTTTTGGGTTGAAGACTGTGTAGTATGGCAGAGACCAGATCAAAACCAGGGATGCACATAGTAGACAACTGGGGAGGAGGTGGGGAAAGAAAAATAAAAGGATGAATATAAGGAAGAAAAGGTGAGCTGGGGCATGGGGCACTAACCCACCCAAGGGGAGGGTATTGTTTATATCTCCACAGGGAAAGTGGGACCAGACTTTCACCCAGTGCCGCAAGGTGTGAATACAACATTCCGGCGTGGAGTAGGGAACCAGTGGAGAGGTCTGGGAGGCTGGCCCCAACACCAAAAAATAAGTGGATTCCTGCCCCTCCCCCAAGAAGAATTTGTTTCAAAGGACGACATTGATTCTACAGCTCGGGCAGAGGGATATATCGGATCAGAGCACACGGGCGCAGATGAAGGGGAGGAGGAGAGAGTGGAGCATAGCCTTGCCCACCAGGCCGTGAGGATGATGTTCCTCATTAGAGCAGCCAGTCCACAGAGAGAACAACATGGCCCCCACTATAAGACATGATACCCCTCAGTGACTAATGGCGCTACAGGGGAAAGCACCAGAGACACAGTGTGCAGATTGCACCTGACCTGATCCCACCACACTGAGGCAAATCACTGGGGGAGTTCAGCGGAACAGCAAGGGAATGGAGTGGCAGGGTCCCCAGGGAATGCTGAAAGTGGATTTGGGGCCAGGGCGTGGTGTCCACACAGACTGCACTGGAAAACACTCCTAAAGGCCAACAAACGAAACTTGAACTACCTACAAGCTTTTCTATCTTGATGTGTTTTGTTTTGTTCTTTGTCTGTGGTTTGTTTTGTTGTCTGGTTGCATACTGTTGCTTTGTTTTCCTCTGTCTTATTTTTGTGCTTGTTATTATCTCCACAGGTTTGTCTACATAAGACAGGCTGGATGAACAATCTGGAGGAAAAACAAAGGGACCGACAGTTCTGGGGGTACCTGGGATAGGGGGAGGTTGGGCATAAAGAAGTGGTGTTAACAAACCCAGGGACAAGGGAGCAACATGGGATCCAAATTGGTGGTGAGGTGGGGAGTGGCTGGTCTGGTAGGGAATGATAAGGGCAAGATTACTTAAAGAAGAGGTATAGCTGTAACCCAGGTGGGGATAGAGCATAATAGTGGGGCAGGAGGAAAGTCAAGGGAAATAGAGGAAAGAACTAGGAGGCAAAGTGCATTTATAGAGGTCTAGACAAAGACATGTACATGCAAATATATATATGAGGATGGGGAAATAGATCTATGTGTCTATATTTATAGGTTTAGTATTAAGGTGGCAGAAGGACCTTGGGCCTCTACTGAAGCACTCCCTCAATACATGAATAGTTTCTTCTATTAAATTGTCACTCTATGATCCTCACCCTCCCGACACAATTGCTGAAGCCAAAGCAGTTGAACAAATAAATATGAAGATAGTTGATGGTGCCTGGCTATCAAAAGAGATAGCGTCTGGGGTCTTAAAGCCTTGAAGGTGAACAAGTGGCCATCTAGCTCAGAAGCAACAAAGCCCACATGGAAGAGCACATCAGCTTGTGTGATCACGTGGTCCCGAAGTGATCAGTTTTCAGGTATCAAAGAACAAAAAATCATATCATTGGCTGCACAGCTCCATGATAAGATTGTCGAGGACAAAGGGGTGCATAAGCAAATGTGGCGAAGGAAGCTGATGGTGCCCAGCTATCAAAAGAGATAGTGTCTGGGGTCTTAAAGCCTTGACGGTGAACAAGCGGCCATCTAGCTCAGAAGCAATAAAGCCCACCTGGAAGAAGCATACCAGCTTGTGTGATCACGAGGTGCCAAAGGGATCAGGAATAAGGCATCATCATAAAAAAAACCCCAAAAACCTTAACATCGTGAATGAAGGGGGAAGTGTAGAGTGGAGACCCAAAGCCCATTTGTAGGCCACTGGAGATCCCCTCACAGAGGAGTCTAGGGGAGGAGATGAGTCAGTCAGTGTGCGATGTAGCACCAATGAAGTATACAACTTTCCTCCAGTTCCTAAATGCTTCCTCCACCCCACCCCCCAACTATCATGATCTGAAATCTACCTTGATAGAGCAGAGGTTGTACACTGGCACATATAGGAGCTGGAGGCACAGGGAATCCAGGGTGGATACCTTCAGGACCAGGAGTGTGAGGGGCGATACTGGGAGGGTAGAGGGTGAGTGGGCTGGAAAGGGGAAACCCAATTACAAGGATCTACATGTGACCTCCTCCCTGGGGGACAGACAACAGAAAAGGGGTGAAAGGAGACGCTGGATAGGGCAAGATATGACAAAATAATAATTTTAAAATTATTAAGGGCTCATGAGGTAGAGGTAGCAGGGAGGGAGGGGAAAAAGGAGGATCTGATGCAAAGGGCTTAAATGGAGAGCAAATGCTTTGAAAATGATGAGGACAAAGAATGTACAGATGTGCTTTATACAATTGATGTATGTATACGTATGAATTGTGATAAGAGTTGTATGAGTCCCTAATAAAATGTTAAAAAAAGAAAATAATCTAAGAAGTTGTCCTAAATATAGAAGAGCATGGAAATAATATTTGTGAAAGCCTTATTAATTCCCTGTAGTATGCAGATGCCTTAATACTGCATGCCATAAGGTAGTGTGACTTGAAAAACGTACTGATGAAGATCAGAGACTGATGCCTTAACTACAGAATACAGCTCGAAAAAAACCAAAATCCTCACTATAGGACCAATACAAATTACCATGAAAAATGGAGATATGATTGAAGTTGTCAAGGATTTCATTTCACTTGGACCTCAATCAATATACACAGAAGCCATAGACAAGTGATGCGTTTCCCTGGGCATATTTGTTTCCCAGGACCTCTTTAAACATTTAAAAAGCAGTGTCTATTTGAGAACTAATATTTACCAGATCCAAGCTATTTTATTTTTAATTGTCTCATATGCCACTGAAAGTTGAAAAATGAATGAGGATGTTTAAAAGTAAAATGATGTATTTTAATTATAGTGCTAGTGAATAATTTTATAGTTTGATGCACTGTCAATTGTAGCTTAGAAGTTGTACAATTATAATGCTTGTCATAAATGGATACTATGAAAATTTCATTTTAAGTATATTAGACATTTGTTGAGAGATCTGTCCATTAAAGGACATCATGCTTGATAAAGCAAAATATTGAAAAAAGGATGAACTTCAACAATATAGTACATCACAGTAACTGCAACTAAGAGGTCAAACTTGACAACTGTGAGAAGGAAGCAGGACCCATATGTGTTTCATTCTTTTTTTCCTAACATTTCTATGAGAGTGACATGATTTAATTTGACTTAAACAGCAAAATGCAATGCCAATGACAAACATTTTGATTGATGGTTACTTAATTAAATTTTTCCCTTTACATATTGGCACCTGATAAGGATACCATTTAATACCTCTTTTATTTAATAATATGCTGCAAGTCTTTATGGCAGTTATTGATCAACAAGTGTCTAATAAAAGCTGAAAATGGTAGCAAAGATGTAAAACTATAATTGGAGATGGTATCACTCTAAACATGGCCAATCCAAGGCCCTACAAGAAAATCATTGCATCCAAATGAAATGTTCAGCAATTTCACAGGCCATAGGTCAATATAGAAAAGTCCATTTGGATTCCGTGTACCAACAGAGAACGCTCTGGAAAGGAAATCAAGAAAATAATACCATTTACAAGAGCCACCTATAAGATAAAATGGAAAAAAACTGGGCAGAAAAACAAACATCTGTACAAAGAAAACATTAAAAACACTACTACAGGATACCATAAGACATAAATTGAAAAATTAGCCATACTCTTTAATAGGGAATTTTACTTTGTGAAAATATCAAACACACCACAAGTGATCTCTAATTATAATGCAATTCTGATTCAGATCCCAGCATCTTTCTGAAAAGTTGAAAAAGAAAGGGAAGAGATTCTATGCCTAGAAGCTCTGATGGTGCAGTGGATTATACAATGGGCTACTAACTGCATGGTCCTCAGTTAAAAACTGCCAGCTACTCTTTCGGAGTAAGATGATCCTGAAAAGTTTTACGATCTCAGAAATCCAAAACGGCCAGTTAGCCCTTGTCCAATAGCAGTGGTTCTCAGCCTTTCAAATGCCATGACCCTTTCATACAGTTCCTCATGTTATGTTGTGGAGAACCCACACCATAAAATTATTTTCTTTGCTACTTCATAAATGTAATTTTGCTACTGTTAAGAATTGTAATATAAATATCTGATATGCAGGATGCATTTTCTTTGTTACAAATTGAGCATAATGAAAGCATAGTGATTAATCACAAAAACAATATGTAATTATGTATTGTGAAATATTTATTTCTGATTACAAATAAATGAAAATTTGTCTTGAAGCATGGTGTAGCATGGTTAACAGTCTTTAATATAATGACAATAAACTGCATTGTTACATTTTGCAACTGTATGCATAAAAAGCCAGCGTCCGTGCAAATGCTGAGAAACCTTTTCTCACCAGATCAGAAGTTCTCAGTCTTTGCAAGAGCACAACGAAGTCTACTTTGGTATTTAGACTTGATAACCAAAAAGCTGGAAAGCCCTGTTTCACCGATATGTTGTTGGAAATGGAAGAAGATGCAACACAGTCTCAGATAGGTATATGACTGCCAACACTTGATCCAGAATTTTGTAACTGGCATTGTTGCAAAAATCAGTTTGTGCTGCCTCACTGTTTAATGAGTTCAATGAACACCTCTTGAACTGTCTCCGGAGCATCTTCAACTTTGACTGTGAATGGGTGTCTAGCAAGTGCAAATGGAATGTCAGGTAGATTTGGAAAGTACAATGAAATTTTATCTGCAAGCATGTGCAAGTGTTCTTTCATAGGAATGATCATCGTCATTCTTTTGTCTGGTTCAATGTCATGTTCCTCAAAAAAAGCAGATAAGTTAGGCAACATATAAATTTTATTTTCATCCTTTTTTTGTGCCAAAGCTAAAGTTTCATTTGGAATGATCAGATCTTTTTAGAAAATCAAGTCATGTTACATTTGTTCCTCACAGTGATCAATTTAACTCATTCAAGATGGAAAATGTGTCAACCAAGTAAGCTATTTTCTGTAGTTTACTTTGATCGCTGAAAAGTGCTTTGAACTGCGTTGTTGCCTTCTGATTTTAAAATGCTTTGAGTTCATCACAAAGCTCAAAAACACGTTTTAAAACGTTTACTCTTAACAACCATCTTACTTCTGTGTGAAATAGCAGAGCATTATTGTGCTCATCCATCTCGTTCTGCAGTTGCAGTCAACTGTTTAAAGTGCTCGCCTTTACAAAATTGACAGAACCTATGACACTATTCATTATTTCTTGTAACTCTTGTGGAAGCATCTTCATTGCTAATATTTGCCGATGAATCATACAGTGAATTCCGTTGACTTTCAGTGACTCATTCAGTACCAAACGTTGAAATGCATGTAGGCATCCTAGCATAGCTGGAGCACCATCTGAGTAAACTCCATAAACTTTTCCCAAGAGATCTTATGCTCTTTCAGAAATGAACCAACTGTGTCAAATACATCATCTGCAGTAGTTGTCGTTTCAAGAGGTTTGCAAAAAAGAAACTCTTCTTTAAAGTTGCCATCATTAATAAACCTCAGGTAAACCAGTAACTGGGAACAGGTTGCAATGTCTGTAGATTCATCAAACTGGATGCTAAATATTGGAAGTGGAGCAGATTTAATTTCTGGGATGACCTGATCAAGGATATCAGCAAACTTGTCACCTATTCTTCTGCGGACAGTATCATTAGATAAGGAAATTGAACTCAATTTCATAACAAGTTTGTCTCCAATCATA
Source organism: Tenrec ecaudatus (assembly GCF_050624435.1). Lineage (NCBI taxonomy): Eukaryota > Metazoa > Chordata > Mammalia > Afrosoricida > Tenrecidae > Tenrec > Tenrec ecaudatus. Next base: position 14,507,178 of record NC_134532.1, read on the forward strand.
TCTCAAACAATGACTTTGGTCACTTGCAACAATAAATCCTCAGCAATGGTGTGAGGTTTCATAGCTTTGGCAACTCTGAGTGCCACCAAGTATGAAGCTTCATTGGCTGTTAACGTTTGGTTTGTGGTTTTGCCACCAGTGTCAAGTCTGGCTTTCTTGAGTCAATGAGCTTTGCTTCTAAAATAGTTGGTATAATTGTTGGCAAACTCAGATGCTTGCTAACAAAATGGAGTTTTAGTTTCTTTGGCTTCATATATTCAGCTGATAGAACTTCACAACAAATAACACATTGTGATTCCTCAATTCCTGCTGTAAATATTGAGATAAATACATACTGTAAAAATCCTCGCTCTATTTTATTTTGTTCACATTCTTCTCTACATGATTCATTGTCATGGCATGGTTTTCTAATGAAAATAATATAAAACAATCGCTTTAATAATACAAAAGGTGATACACAGCACAGTTCAGTCAATAGAGTTCGTTAAAGTTTCCTGTGATTTACCATTCTGTGGTTTTGGTTTGTTTGTGTTTTTTTACATACCTGTTACTCTCACAAGGGAGTAGTATTCATATCAACCATAGCTGAATTTAACAAGACCAATCAGCGTCAGGATTAAGTTGCCATGGTACAGATAACCACATATTTTTGCAGTAGTTGATGATTTCACGGTACAGGATTTTACATTTACCCAATAATTATAATTCATGAAGTGTCGTTTTACCTCCAATACTGCTGCTTTCAACACAGTAGCTGCTTTTAGCAGAGTAGCTAACTGCTTTCAACAAAGCAACTGATCTCTACAGAGTAGCTGCTCTCTACACATGTGTTACTGGTCCGCTTAAGCACATTATGGTGCCAACCCTTTCACATACACTTGTATTTGTATGGGGTAGGCGCGATGATGTCATCACACCAGTTACCCATATGTGGGTGTATCTGCATGTGGGCATACCCACCTGGAGATGGATGGAGGAGTGGTGTCTTGATTTCTAAGACCATTGGAAAATGTGTTTTCTGATGATCTTAGGTGATCACTGTGAAAGGGTTGTGCTAGTCTGGGCACTTTAGAGAAACAAATCTACAGAAATTCATGTATAAGAGAGAGTTTTATATAAAGGTTAAGTGCACAGCAAGAAAACATCTCAATCCAGTGCTACCCAAGTCCACAAGTCCAAGATTAACCCATATGTATGACACCAATCCATAAAGTCCACCTATATCTCACAAAAGACATGCAATAACTTTGACTGAAGGAGGAAAGCCAAATCAGTGAACCTGTAAGCATCTCAGAGCTGGCGGGGGTCTCCACACGGCTGCTCCAGCACCCAGGGCTGCACTGGAGTAGGTGTAGGTGACTTCTCCTTGGGGATGTCTTTCAGGAAGTGAGCCTTGCCAGCTGAAACAGGGAACTGGCCAAGGCAGCTGCACCCTAGTCCGACTATCGCAAAGCAAGAGACCCAAGAACTAGAAAGGTGAGGATCATCGAGCCATTTATCCTTCAGCCCCTCATTTAACCCCACATGTGTTTACCAGACATGTTGGCACGAGTAAATACCTCAAATGTCGTTCGCCCATCCCCCCCACCCCCACCAAGTGGTCTTGAACCATGTCGTTCGCCCATCCCCCCCACCCCCACCAAGTGGTCTTGAACCATAGGTTGAGAACCAGAGCCTTATAGGGTTTCTAATATTCTTAAGTGACTGGACAGCAGTGAGTTGGGTGTTTGGGGTCCAGCCTCTATACCTGCAACTGAGATAGATCCAAGGAAACAAGGACAATCACAATGAGCCATGTGATCAAGAGAAGCATCTCCACACTATCATGTCTGAATCACTAAGGCACTCTCCTCTGGAAACGTCTCAGAATAGACTCACTGTGTTTTGATTTTTCTAAATGTAAATCAACCAGATATTAGGGAAGAGGCTGGAAAGGATGTATTTCTATATAAGCCAATGGTCACACAACATAAAATGCTTCATAAAGCAAAGGCAGGTGAACCACTCAAGAGAGATTTGAAAACAGTTTCCGTTTGCAAATTAATGGATTGAAACCCGAGGGCACAGACATGAATGACACAGCAAACTGCAGTGAAGAGAAATCATTGTCCACTCCAATGAGGCCATCCCTGCACTCTACCCCTGGTCTTTCCAGTTTTCCACCTCACCACTTTTTAGCACTTATTTCATGGAATATAATTGTTTTCCTCTTTTCACAACTTTTTACCTTATTCTACTATTTCCTTTCTAAAGCTTTACAGCAATCTTCTTCTTCTTCTTCTTCTTCTTCTTCTTCTTCTTCTTCTTCTTCTTCTTCTTCTTCTTCTTCTTCTTCTTCTTCTTCTTCTTGTTCTTCGACTACTACTACTACCACTACTACTGCTGCTGCTGCTTCATCTTCTTTTTCTTTTAAATTAAGAGAAAATAGAATGATTCCTACTGAAATTCCTGCTAAATCTGTTGCTAAAATCCAAATTTTGTTTTATCAAAATAAACTAAAAAACACAGCAGACCATCCTATTTGTGCTTTCACTTGAACCTGCTCCTGGAACCTGGGCCTGTGCTATTTGGGCCTGAGCACACCCATTGCCCCAAATTCCCTTCAGTCCAACCCCACCCCTGTGCTGTAGAGTGGTTTGCGTGGGAATTCACATTGACTTCTCTCTCTGTGTCTTCTTGCACAGCCATACACAGCTGGATCCTCAGTGGTCACAGAACTCAGGTGCAGGGAGAACTGGTTCTTGGATGTGTCTGGGTTGCTGACTAGATCTCTGAGATTTGGTGTGTATTTGCTAAACCACTCTGACCTGTAGAAGCTCCTTCCCATCCACTCACAGCCTCTCTCAGGGCTGCCTGATCTGCTCCCATGTGGCACTGGTGCTGGCGACTGAGTCCCCAGTAATGGTGCAGATGAGAGTGAGGTACTGTGATGGTCTCACCACCTCAGGGCCTGACTACTAAAGCTGCACCTGGGACAGGACACCAGGAGTCTTAGGAAACAAGCTTTGAATATCCCATCTGTCCTTAAATCTACTGTGACCTAGTGCATCTCCCTGCCACTGACCCGATGGGAGACCTAGGACCATCAAAACGAGGAAGCGGATGGAGACAGACATTTCTGTATCAAAGTCTCCCTGGCTCAGCAGGCTCTGGAATTCTGGTTCCAGAGGAGAATCTTGAGGGGAGTGAAGGTGGGTGTTCACATCATTTGAGAAAATAAACCACACCAGTCTTCTGCTGGTGCTAATGGACAGGGGTCACAGCTCCACAAGGAAGCTTCTCCTGAGCTGGTCCTTGAAGCAAGTTGGATGGCAAAAATATGTCAGAAATGTGAGTGAGGTGGCCCACAGGCATACACTGAATTTTTACCCTGCCCAGATCCCAATATTTGCAATCACAAAATTATCAGGGTTCCATTGTATATGAATTGTTTGATTTGAACACACGCATCCACTAATATATGCATTACTGTATTCATTGTGAGTTCTGAAAGCTATGAAGACACCAGACAGTCTTCTGCACGGAGGGAAAATCAGTAAACCAAGCAAGACACGAATGATCTCGTCCTCAAACTAAGCCCACTGCGAGTGCACCTATCCTGTCTCATGGGAACCTTATAAGACTGATTATAAATGTTCCTGAGAACTTCTTTGACCATAAATACTTACAGGAAAAGACAACCTCATCTTACTCGGGAGGCACAGTGGGCTGGTTTGCAGTGAGCAATCCAATACTTATCCCACTGTGTCACCATATCTTCATATATCTCTACACCAAGAAGCCCGTATAAAGGGCTTTATAAATGTCACATTGAGAAGCCAAGTGGTGATTTTTTAATACTATTATGTGACTATGAGCTCTGGGCTCTGAATAAGGGGGGCCATATCCAAAATTATGGCCATTCACTTACCTTTTGGAAAAGAATGTCGAAAGCACCACAAACTGGGCTATCAATATAACAAACATCTGTTTTGAGGGAAATACAGCCAAGGAATACCTTAGAAGGAAGGATGATGAGACTTTGTTTCATGTAATTTGGACAGGCTATCATGACACCAGTCTGTTGAGAAAGACATCATCCACGATAAAGCATGGGATCAGTGAAGAAGAAGGTGATGGATTGACACAGTGACTCTAACAATAAGCTTAAAAATATTCGTTATGGTTATGGTACTGAACTAGGCATGATTTAGTTCAGTTTTACATTGAATCACTTAGCGTTGCAATTGTCTCTGTGGCACGTAACATCATCAAAACAAATGAAAAGACACAATGTTCTTCCCAGATTGAATGACAGTGCTGGGGGAATGGGTATATGTTTTCTTTTCCTTAGAAAAGGAAATATGTAACAGAATACACTCTTTATAACTGTTCTTATGTTGAAGTTCCCTGTGCCTTCGTTAGTTATTGGTTGCAAAAGTCTTATCTACATATTTATAGAACATTAAGCATCCAAGGTTGTTTGGGTGCAAAAACATTTATAGACTCGTATTGACCCTACATGAAAGAGAACTGTCTGAAAGGATTTTCTTTTCTGTTATAATAATTGGATAACCATATCAGGTCTTTAACCAACTGAATTGCCAAGGTTTTGAACTGTCTACCTTTTGGCTAGAAGTTGAGCATTTAATTATGCTCACATAGTTCTGTGTTTCAGGTTCACCTATGTACAATTTATATGCATCTATTTTTACTTTCTACAGGTGAACATTTCTGTGCATGATGACTGGTCTTAAGACATTATGTAGAGTTCTTCAATGCAAGTACTGTTACTATTATGTGTTCCTTGAGTATTTACTATGGGATTCTGTCCTAGGCATTGTGTGATTTTAATAGTAACCCTGGGCACCATCTTCAGTGCCAGAAACACCTCCCAGAGTTGTGCAAACTAAGAGTGACTACTATAATAGCCAAATGCCCCATAAAACATATCAAGGAATTGGCGCATTTGGGATATGGTGTGGCAGTTTCATAATCTCTTGTCAACTTGGGAAGGGATGGAGTCTAGCCTATCAATCAGGTCACAGCTTGATGACTTCATGTGGAGGTGCAAAGGAGATAAATAGCTCACTGGAAGCCAGACCCAGATAGAATCTCTACCTGTTGAAATATTCCTGTTTACAAAGCAACATGGTGCTACACTGATAATAGCCAGAGCCCTGACACTAGAGAGGCAATGTGAAGACCCATGCCAGTGCTGAGATGCTTCCACCACCACCAGATCCACAAGACTTTCCACCCACTAGCCTGTGATCTTTGTCACTACGTGTGTTGTGTGAGTCTGAAGAAGAATTTATAGATTGGTGTCAGACATATGGGGTAATATTGGACTTATAGACGTGATCGGAGCTGGGATGTTTTCTTAATATACAGTTACTCTTTGATATAAAGCTCCTTCCTATACACATGTGAGTGTCTCCCTGGATTTGCTTCTCTAGTCTGCCTGGACTAACACATGGTGTTAGAGAATAATGTTAAATCTGTCATGGACTGCCTGAAGTTCTGTCTTAGAGTAAGCACATCTTGTTTAGTTCTTGTAAGTTTTCAAGTAAGATTTTATCTCACTTATCTGGGCATTACATTAGGAGGAACAAGAACCCAGAGAATGGTCTTGTGCTTGGTAAAGTAGAATGTCAATGAAAATGGGAGAGACTCTCAATGAGATGGATTGTCACAAAGGCTGCAACGATGAGTCCACATAGAGCTACCATAGTGGTCAGCACAGCAGTTCTAGCTGACCGGGCACTGCAGTCCTTATCCAGGCTCCCGTGCTCACCTCTTTCTTCACTTGGTCCAGAGTGGGTGGGTTCTTAGCATCCTTGCAAGTCAGCCCACCCCCTGAGGTTAGTTTTATGTCTTGACTCCCACTGACTCTCCCTCACTATAAAATACTTTGGACATAGAGTGTGATACAAGTTGCAAAGACTCTGAATTGGTTGCAGTGAAAGAAAGTACGATATATACATGTAGATATTTATCTAGATTTTGAGATTGAGATATATACCACAATAAAATACCAATCAAGAAAGAAATTTGCCTGAAAACCAATCAAATATTGAACACCGGTTAGGCTTCATTCTTTCCACAGGAAGAGGAAACGTACTTAAAGAAGATTTCTATTCAAATTAATTAAAGCAAGAGAGTTATAGAGCTATTTATTCCATGTTAAGGAGGAAATTGAAAAATCAGAATTCTTTTTTATGGGTTTCAGTGACGTGTGATAGGAAAATTTTCAGCTGTTGATAATTGTTGAACACAGTGATAATCTAATTCCATTTGTGTTAGTTTGGGTATATTAGAGAAACGAGTCCACAGAAACTCATTTGAATAAGAGAAAGTTTTATATAAATGGTAAGTTTACATCAGGAAAATATCACAACCAAGTACTACCCAAGTCCACAAGTCCAACATTAGCCCATATGTCCGACACTAATGCACAAAGTCCTCCTCCATGTCACAAAACACATGCAATGAGGCCGATTGCAGGAGGAAAACTGAATCAGTGAGCAGTGTAAGCATCTCAGTGCTGGCAGGGGTCTCCACAGAGCTATTCCAACACCCAGGGCTGCATTGGGGTAGGTACATGCGGTGTGTCCTTGGGGATGTTCTTGCAGGAAGTAAGCCTTGCCAGATCAAGCATGGCACTGGGTAAGGGATCTGCAATCTGGTCCAACCATCAGAAAGCAAGAGACCCAAAAACTAGAAAGGCAAGGCTCACTGAGTCATTTATCCCTCCACCCCTCAATTGACCCCACATGTGTTTATCTACCAGGTTGGTACAATAAACCACCTCCCTCTCCATTGAATTAAGCATGAGAAGAGTGATGAAAATATTAGTTTGTTGCACGTGTATGAGAAAAATAACTTTTAAAATATGACATAGTTTTTCAACCACAATCAGAAACTGATGGAAAGTATTGCTGGTACAGCAACACTTCAAAAAGCTAGCTAAAACATTGAACCCGAAAAGAGATTATGAAATAAGCCCAAAATTTGAATTTGTAAAAATTGTTAGCAATGGAATAGTCTTTATTTAATATTTTAATTATTTTCTCACTTTTTTTTCCCTCCAAAACCATTTTTTGGGAGCAAATACAGGTATCATGTTCATCAGTAGTTCAAGTGCATCAAGCAGCATTGTATGACTGCTAACACAATTAGCTTCAAAACATCATCTTCCTTCTTCAACTAATGGCATCATCTTCCTTTATTCCACTCCCCCACCCCCCACTGTAGCCCCAGAAGCCCTTATTCTACTTGCTGTCTCTTTATGTACATCAATTCTGGCTTTCATCTACAGTCAAACAGAAAAACATATCGCAGAAATTCAATAATGCTATCCCTCTATGACAAAACACATGAGATAAACTCTAATAGGAATTTTAAATTGAGGAAGTAGGCAGTCCAAGTATAGTCTGCGGCCCTTGCCCAGAATCCATAACAGACCTAGGTGTGTTTCAGATGTGTCAGTCTGGCTACTGGAATGTGAGGATCTTGCGAGTTGACCGCCTTTCTCAGGATTTTCTGGAACCAAAAACACTCTTTAGTAGCTGGTATCCTGCAACACACCCTGTGGCTCATGCTGAACAAGCAAACGGCTTGTCCTTCACATGACATTAAATACACCAAGCAACAACAACAAAAACAACACAACCAACTCCCTGCCTTCCAGGAGGTTTCAGCTCACAGCACAACCCTATTTCTCTATGTTTGCTGTTGAGGAAGGAACCCTATTCTACAACTGCAGCACAAAGAAGACATGCTTGCAAACCTCCATTCCTGCACTGGCCACAGGTGAAGCCACTGGCTGTGAGGACTGCTGCCTACTTTGATGATGAGCCGGCCCTGTCTCTTCTCTGTGAGAGCAAACTACTGTTGCACACAGAGCCTGTGTGTGAGCTGAGCTTTTGTCAGTGACCTCACACACTGGTTTTACAGAAATCAACAGTTATATTTTGTGCAGTACACAGAAGGGGAGTAATTCAACTTGAAGGGAGACTAAGGTTATTTTCATAAAAGTACCTTGTAAATTGAAGCACAACCAGCAAAATATATGTAAAAGGGAACCATTAACATGTTAATAATAATTTTATAAATAATATCATAAAAGGTGTCACAGAAAAGGATGATATAATTAAAATGAAAACATGATGTATTGAAGTTCTATGGAGACCAGGATGATGGAAAAAATAGAACGATTCCTGATAATAACAAATATGATTAAACAAAATACAGAATACACAGAAAGCAATTAATGGACATAAACAAACAAAACAAGATACAAATTCAGAAATTTGATAACTGTAAGCCATTGGCACCAAGTGAATCCCAAATCACAGTGACTCTAGGACAGAGTAGAACTGCTCCGTAGGGTTACAGACACTGTTAATCTTTTGGAGGAGCAAACAGCCTCATCTTTCTCCCTTGGAGGAACTGGTGGTTTCAAACTACTGACCTTGCACTTTGCATCTCAATATAAAATAAACAAAAAAATGGCAAATTAAAAGAAAACTGTCCCAGTGGAGGCTAAGAGCTAAGTGAGAAAGCCCTAATTCCAACAGGAAATCCTCCCTGTCATCTATCTGTGCCTGTCTAGGACTGGGTGTCTGTACTCATGAATCCTGCATGCCCCCTGCTGCCCAGTGTCTCCCCTGCAGGGGAGATTTGTGTCTGGGTTCACACTGACTTCCCCTCACTGTGTGATTCCCTTGCACAGTAATACATGACCGTGTCCTCAGCAGTCATGGGGTTCAGCTGCAGGGAGAACTGATTCTTCGATGTGTTTCTGGTGATGGAGAGTCGGCTTTGAAAAGACGGGTTATAATATGTATTACCACTAGAGCATATCTCTCCCATCCACTGCAGCCCCTTTCCAGAAGTCTGGCGAATCCATTGCCAGCAGTAACCACTGCTTGTGATGGCGAAACCAGAGACAATGCAGGTGAGGGACAGCTTCTGGGAGGGCTTCACCAGTCCTGGACCCGACTCCTGAAGCTGCACCTGGGACAGGACCCCTGAAAACAAAAACAAATGTTCCATGTCAGTCACTTGAAGTCATAACTATCCCCATAGACCCAGGTCAGATATCTGTATCTCTCACCTTGGGGAACTGTCACCAAGCATAGGAGAACACATAACAATAGCATCTTAACACTATACTTCTGCTTTCCCAAGAGACCTACAGCCCTGTCTGAAGAGAACTGATAGCTTTCCCACCCCAAGGGTGAAATTGTACCCTAGTACCTGAAATATAATTTGCATATGAGGATGTCCTGTCCTTATAAACAGAAAGTGATAGAGACCAGACCCCCTCTATCTTCTGAGCTCATGGTAGGGTAAATGTTTGAACTCATATGCATATTAGTCTATAATAGAAGAAGTTTTTATCAAGAGGTGTGTGGGAGAGGTCAAAGAGTGCCCAGAATTTCTGAGCCCAGTGTTCTTTCCTTCCAGGTCCTCATTGCTCCTGCCCTGCCTTGGGCTCCTATATGTCCTGTGCCCCAGAGAGTGGGCAGAATATAGTTTGTTAAAACCATCAATTGCACCCCAAGTCATCTTCAGACCTCACAATTTCCAAGGTCCTTTTTTTCCTGTATACCCTGAAACCTCTTAATTAACCTCCTCAGAGCCTTAATAGTTTTTCTTGTGTGGGAGTGACATCTTTGAGAAACATGAATATCAGGTTAGTTCCAAGGAGTTGTGGTTGATAAGATCCCAAAGGTCCAACCCTTCTATGAAGCCATTCAGTTCCAATTTCCACCTACTCCACTCTTGAGGAGATTCCCTTATGTTTCTGGATTCTGCGAATCAATGAAAAATCCAAAAGAAATTAATGAAATTTTGAGGAAAGGAATCACGTGGCGGTGGGTTCTGTTCAGTCCAAATTCTGACACTCAGGAAAGGGTAAACCAGATGCTGTGCCTAAAGGACAAGCTCCACTCCCAGCTTTGCAGTTTATTTGCACACATCTGACCTGAAGCCTCAGGCAGAATGTTTCCAGTCAACATTGTCCCTCTGCTAATCTGTTGCAGCCAGGATTTCCCAAACTTGGGCCATGGTCATCACCAACCCCACTACTCTTACCTGTAATACCCACACTACATCCCACAGCCTGATGATCGAGGTCAACCTCAGTGTAAGTACAGTGATTCAAGTGTTATTGGGTCTCAGGGAAGAATGTGACACCTGGAAAAGTTGGGCCCCAGACAAGACAATATTTTAATTCAGTAGCCTCTAAGAAATGCAAGATTTTGAATAGAAAACCACTCCCTGGTTTGCTAGAATATCCGGAATAGTGAAAAATCAATCGAGTCATGATTTCAAGTACAAAGATGGAGAAAACCAGTAAATGAAAAATAATCATTTAAGAAAAGGCTCAGAGTAAGAGTCAAGTACAATATTTTCGACTTTGAAACCAAAGACCTTTTCCTGAAACCCACGAGGCACTCGTCATTATAATTAGGTCCATCCATCCAACTGATCCTCGACATTTAGAGATTAAACAGACACTCTTGTAAATGTCCCTTGCCCTGGGACTCTGGTTTCATTGAAATGTGAGCATCTCCAACCACAGACAGCCTCTCCATTTGTGCTCTGGCCACAGCCACATCACAACTGCTCATGGGTCTCACCTGACATTTATTCCCTCAACTCAAGGATTGTCTAATTTTGGAAAATGGTACATATTATTGGCTATAGAAGCTGTGACATCTATAAACATGTAGTTTATAGATTCTTTCCTCATAAAGTTTAAAATATTTTCCTCAGACTGAGGGTTGACAACACTCATTTGCTGATTAATTAGAATCTGTACACCTCCAAATTAATGTTTCTTTTTACGGTGGGGAAGTCCAAGCACTAGGTGTTGGTCACCTGGACTTTTTTGTGCCAGAATTTGCTGAAGGGAATAAGCAATTACTTTAAAGTTAAGACACATTGTACTCACTACAATCCAGGGGTGAAAGCACAGGACACTCTAGCATTTTTCATTTGGAGATCATTGAGTTGGTTCACTTTTCATATGCTCACTGGCAGAGCATCACTTGATCCTGTTCATTTCATCAAACCCCCATCTCACTGTCTGCTCTTGGTGCTTGTCTAACCGATTCAAGCTTGAGACCGTGATGTAGCTTGTGTTAATCTGGGTAGACTAGAGAAAGAAATCCATGGACACACATATGTGTATAAGAAAGATATTTATATACAAGAGCAATTGAACATTGAAAAACATCTCAGCAAAGTCCAGATCAAGTCCATACATCCGATATTAGCCCATATTTCTGATATCAATCTGCAAAGTCCTCTTGAGATTCACACAACACATACAATGATGCCAAATGCAGAAGATCACAGGCCAGTGGGTAGGAAGTCTTTGGACCCAGTATCATTAGGAATATCTTAGCCCTGGCAGAAGTCTCTGTGGCTTCTCTGGCTTCTGTGGTCTGGTTCTGTCCATGTGGCTTGTCTTCTGGAATGTCTCCCAGGGAGTAGCAGAGAGAGAGAGGTGTCTTCTTCCTCCAAAGAGGAAGTATCAGAATTCTCAGAAGGTCATGCCAACAGAGGTCCCTTTGGCTATCTTCAGATTGACAACCTAGACTCCACCCTTACACTCTCAGTCCTTAAATTGACACCAGATTAGGTGACTACCACAGAGCTGCACACTAGTTCAGGTCACTGCCATGATCATATCATAATTTCATAGCAGTGATTAGTAGGGGTCTTCTTAAGTGTCAACCACATGACATTATTCATGTACACATCACTATCCTAACAGGTTTGGTACACATGTTCTCAATGATCTCCTGCTGTCTCCCTGTACTCTAAAGAAGCAACACATCGAACTCTTCTAGACTCAGATGTCTGGGTTTCTTTTGCAGTCCCCCATCTCATGAGGTTGGGCTTGGTCAGTCTCTTAATCAAGGTGCACTGCATCTCTCAAAATTCTGAAAGATGGAAATAATAGAAAATATGGCTTATGAAAATGCAATAATATTTGCTCCAGTTGTCTATTGTTGTACACGGAATAGATATACATTGCAGCTTAAAATTGAAAGAGCTTTTTGCTTTTTATTTGTTGCTTGATTTCCCTTTTAACTCTGTTGATGCACATAAATTTCTGATTTTTAGAAGGTCACTCTCATCTATGTTGTCTTCTTTGTGTGTACTTCCTTTGCTGTGTTTGACAGCGTATGAACGCCCTGAAATGGGGCACTAACATGTGTCCCTGCTTCCTTATAAATGGTCTTCATAGCTCTGGGATTCATATTAGGTCCTTGATCATTACATTTAAAACAACAAACATCGTATTTTGAGAGAGAGAGCTGCTATCAGGAAGGAAAAGGAGCAAGTTCTTACCGTCTCTGAAGAAGATGTCTTGGATGATATTTAAACTCAATAAGGTTAGTCTGAAACATTTAAGAAACAGTTAAATGTTCCTTGGGTTAAATTAAATAGCATCTCCATGGAGCACAGACTTAAAAAAATACTGTTTTCTTGCAGAACAATCCCTTAGGATGCAGATAATAAACAAAACCCTATTTCCTTATATCCCTTGATCATGGCTACAGTAACAGATGAGGAGTCACTGCCCCATGCACCAAGATCCACCACTCCTGTCTCTGAGAAGAACAAAATGACTTTAAGGCTCAATACCAATTGGTAAAAATCTATCTTTTAAACAAGCGGCCATCTAGCTCAGAAGCAACAAAGCCCACATGGAAGAACACACCAGCCTGTGTGATTGAGTGGTCCCGAAAGGATCAGTTACCAGGCATCAAAGAACAAAAAATCATATCATTGGCTGCACATCTCCATGATAGGATCGCTGAAGACAAATGGGTGCATAAGCAAATGTGGCGAAGAAAGCTGATGGTGCCTGGCTATCAAAAGAAATAGTGTCTGGGGTTTAAAGGCTTGAAGATGAACAAGCGGCCATCTAGCTCAGAAGCAAAAAAGCCCACATGGAAGAAGCACACCAGCCAGTGCAATCATGAGGTGCCAAAGGGACCAGGTATAAGGCATCATGAAAAAAAAAGATATATATATGTATATGTGTGTGTATATATATATATATATATATATATATATATATATATATATATATATATATATATATATACCATATTGAATGAAGGGGGATGAGCAGAGTGGAGACCCAAGGCTCAAGTGTCGGCCACTGGAGATCCCCTCATAGAGGGGTTTAGGAGAGGACATGGGTCAGTCAGGCTGCGAGGTAGTACCGATGAAGAACACAGCTTTCCCCCAGATACTGGATGCTTCCTCCCCCAACTACCATGATCTGAATTCTACCTTGCAGAACTGGATAGGGCCGAGGTTGTACACTGGTGCATATGGGAGCTGGAGGCACAGGGAATCCAGGGTGGATGATACCTTCAGGACCAAGGGTGTGAGGGGCGATGCTGGGAGAGTGGAGGGTGAGTGGGTTGGAAATGGGGAACTGATTACAAGGATCCAATAGTGACTTCCTCCCTGGGAGATGGACGGCAGAGAAGGGGGGGAAGGGAGACTCCGGATAGGGCAAGAGATGACAAAATAACGATGTATATATTACCAAGGGCACATAAGGGAGTGGGGAGCGAGGAGGGAGGGAAAAAAAAAGAGGACCTGATGCAAAGGGCTTAAGTGGAGAGCAAATGCTTTGAGAATGATTGGGGCAGGCAATGTGTGGATGTGCTTTATACAGTTGATGTTTGTATATGTGTGGATTGTGATAAGAGTTGTATGAGCCCCTAATAAAATGTAAAAAAAGAAAAGGAAAAAAAAGAAAATGATTAGGGCAAAGAATGTACAGATGTGCTTTATACAGTTGATGTATGTTTATGTATGGATTGTGATAAGAGTTGTATGAGCCCCTAATAAAATGTTTTTTTAATCTATCTTTAAAAGGACAAGTCTAAAGTCATGCCCCGAGCACCTCTCTATTTAGGCATGAAGTCTTCCATCGGAAGAGGAAGAGCATAATGATTCGTAGCTGAGGCCCTGGGGAACCTTTGCAGCAAGGGAATGAACAACTTGGAAGAGAAGTTCTCTGCCCAATGGGAAAGGGCAGGCAGAAGGTGTAGATCCGTAGAACCTTCGCAGACTAAAAGGAACAGGTAGAAACCACATCTCAGAGCCCCGTCCAGGAGGACCCCCTTGGAATGAGGCTCAGTCAAAAGACCAGAGAAATGCTCATGGCCCTCACCCTGCCACAACAGGGACCCGCACTCAGTAAAAATAACAGCAGGGTGCATCAGGGAAGTTAATATCGAGATTCTCTCTAGCGATAGTGCAAGTGAACACAGAGCAAACACATTTTAAAAAGAGTTTTATAGAAGAATTTGAGTCCTTTAGTATTTTAAATAAAAACCAAGGTTAGCAGTGATGTACATTGTTTGTAGTTAACTACAAATGGATCCATGACTATATTTTAACAAACTCTGACAATTAAAGCCTAGCAGAACTTTGGTCATAATCAGTCCTCAATAGAAAACATCATACAGAACATAATATGCATATATATATGGACATACTGAACATGCCCATCTATCCACAAATATTATGGGTAATACTAAATAGTAAGAAACGGTTGTAAGTGATAACACATCAATTTGGGATACATGATTGACACAGAGATGGGTACTATAAAGTTAAATATGAAACTCTAAAATTATGATTAAAAAACCTACAGGAAAATGTCAATAAATGTGGTATAAATAGTATCATTAACAAGGTCACAAAGATGACCTAATACAAAGAAAAACATAAAGTGGGTATTTATTTTTGGAGACTATTACTATAGAAAATAAAGAACATTCTATCCAATAATGTACATTACGTGTAAGAAAAAACAAGAATACACAGAAACGGAGATCATGTAGCCTTATGCAGCTCATACGCCTTTCTTCTCCTGGACTTCACATTGCCTTCTCCCCCACCTCCTTTCACAGGGATGCACAGCAATCGCCAGCGCAGCAATGGAGCTCAGTGTTCAATGAATGTGACTATGAACAGGGTCACTGGGGATGTGTACTTGATATATGGGAGGAGGAGTATAGTCTGCACATACCACTCCATAATACACTGACTCGTAGCTGATGTAAGAGAATCAGGAGACAGAATAGTGAGACAAAATGTATAAACTTTATACATTGGTCCAACCCCAGCACATTGGCCTGGAGACAGAGATCCAGGTGCTCAGATGAAGTATTGCCAAACCTTCATGTTTCAGTCTCTGACCTACTCACCTCTGAGAGCTGCCCCAATATGACGAAACCGACATATTCTTGGGAATGAGGTCCATGGTTCTGAGATGTATTATAAAGAGTGAATGAGACCTAAATTTAAATAAATACATCATGAAACTATATCTGGTTGGAGATTTGCATGTCATTGGTAGCTTTTTAATACATTTTAAAATGGGTTCATCTGGGTTGAGATTGTTGACTGTATCCTCAGAGAACACAATCCTGTCCATGACTTTTCCATTCACCAAGACGAAGGTCCCATTCTTCCAGAACACAGAAAGTGATGGGGAAGATGGCTGAGGAGGTAGACTTGGCTTAGCATTGAGGATGACTTTAGGAATAAAGGCAGTAGTCCTCTACTATCGGGAACTTACATATTTATCAGACACACATAACAAAACCAAGAACATTTTAAACGGTCAGATACACATTTTCTCTTCTCCATTAGATTATGGTAGAATTATTCAAAAGTTAGAAGATCAGCTAAATCTAGCAATCTCAGTGAATTCTTCCCAAAGTGGCTCCAATTCAATGATTGCTGTAAATAGGAATGGCTTTTGTAAGTCACTAAAGAGAAAGAGCTTTTCTTCAACAACTACACTGCTATGTCTACTTAAGAGTCATACTACTGTGGAAAGAGTACATATCACTGTAAAGCAATTTACCTTTGTCACAGGAAGATATTTCTCATACAAAATGTCATCGTTAATAATGTCATTCACACCTAATTTTACATTTAATACAGATTCTTATACTGAAATATCTGAAAATCCTCACGTAAAGTTGCATGTCACTAGATACTGGGAATGTTACTGGTATCCCAATACAAAATAGTAGCAAAGCCACCAGAAGGAGAGTGACAGGTATGGACTCTCTGGGTGAAACCAGAAAGAGTGGCCGACATTCTGTGAGGCTGTGAAGGTGAAGATACAGCATCCAGCATGAACAACTGAATGATCCCTTTTGGCCCTAGAGATCTCCCTGAATACTGAATTTGCACAGATAAATTCGTGTCTCTGGATTATCACGGGTTGAAGGTTCTGAAGGATAGATCAACACAAGATATTAGCACACAGATAATAAAATGCAATGGATGAGCTTGTGTATTTTCATATGGGGCTCCAGAAAAGACACACACACGTAGGCTACCATCCAGATTAGGAAAACAACCAAACCAAACAACAGCAGCAACAACAAAACCTGTGTCATGTGAAGAATAATTTCGACATAAAACATGCTGACTGCCTAGATTTTAACTACATCATTAGCTAGATGATTGTCAGAATGCCTCACAAATTGTGTTGGAAGAACATGCTGTGGAATTTGCCAGCTACAATGTTCCTAGAGTCTGATTGGAAAGTATTTATCTGAAAGTCATGAGAACTCTGATGCAAGGACCCCTGGCAGAGTCATTTCTTGTCCTTAAATGTTAACAAGTTGATTGTTGCTGTAGGACAGAATATCTTTTCCTGTTACAATATAACTTTTGAATATAGATAACAGGAGTAGGCACAGAATTATTATTTTTAAATTAGATGGAGATTCCCTGAGGGAACTCTAGAATTTAGAGAATCCACACATGACAACAGGAAACTAGCGTTGAAGCTCGCGCTGCACCTGCTCTTGGGTCTGCGTCCTGTGCTCTGAGGGTCCTGAGCACCTCCTGGGGACCAGTCTCCTCCCTGCAAGTGGGGTTTGTGTCTGGGCACACACTGACTTCCCCTCACTGTGTCACTTGCACAGTAATGTATGGCTGTTCCCTCAGCTTTCAGGTTGTTCATTTGAAGATAGAGTGTGTTCTTGGAGTTGTCTCTGGAGAGGGTG
Organism: Tenrec ecaudatus; assembly: GCF_050624435.1. Classification (NCBI taxonomy): domain Eukaryota; kingdom Metazoa; phylum Chordata; class Mammalia; order Afrosoricida; family Tenrecidae; genus Tenrec; species Tenrec ecaudatus. The sequence goes on from NC_134532.1 coordinate 14,524,247, forward strand.
AACCGTCCTTTTACAGAGTCTGTGTAGTATGTACTACCATCATCATAGCTTATGGTTGCCACCCACTGCAGGCCTTTCCCTGAAACCTGGCGTACCCAGTTCATGCCATAGTCACTGAAGGTGAATCCAGAGGCTGCACAGGAGAGTCTCAGTGAACCCCCAGGCTTTCTTAGGTCACCCCAGACTCCACCAGTTGCACCTCACACTGGACACCTCTAAACATAGAGTCACTGTGATTAGACGACACACATACAATCACAGACAATCGCAATTATACACACATACAGCAAGCTCTCAGCAATTGCCATGTAAAATTGTAAAAATGAAAGCCAACTTTGGTATAAAATTCATTATGTGTCCGCTGTACTAGCTCCTGAGTTCAAAATAGTAACTAAGACCCGGGAGACAGACTGTCTTCTGAGAAGGTCCACATCAGGGACTGTGGCTGGTTTATCAGCAGACAGAGAGTTGCATTTGCATATCCCCTGATATTTAGAAGCAGATGAGTAGAAAATTTAGGCAATAATTCTCCCTCGGACCCAGAGAAATACAAACACTATCAAAGAAAAACTGCACTTTAACAAACTGTTTATCAAGCATTGCTTTAATTGTTCTATATTATCAATATTTTATAAAGTAGTTTTGTATTTGTAAACTTTATATTACATACAAAACAAACTTTTTAACTTTGTGGTATGAACGCTCACAATGCATCCTCCCTCATTCCCCTTAAGATGTGGATACACATGATGATAGTGGCCATTCAATTATATGTTTCTTGTGTGGGAATCTTACTGATTTTCTTGCCTTCCAAGGCATTCCCACATTTCAGTGACATTTGTACCCTGTGGACAGGAAGCTGTTCATAAGGCATGTCCACAAAACATGCAGAATGGTGTCTCTCTGGTTTCTGATCTGGGAGATTCAAGTCCCCCTTCTTTTGTCATGATCAGGAAACCTGGCTAATTTTCACTTTTCTTTATTTTCTAAAAGAGTTAGTTTTCATATCATTGGCTTACTGATGGTGTTCCTATAATTTCATTTATCTTGGTTCCTTTTATATTGCCTCCTCCCCTCTGCTACCTATGCTATGGATACTACCTATACATACTCATCTTTTTCTAGGTCCATTAATTGGAAATGGAGGTAATCAATTTCAGAGTTTTGCTTCCACACTATTCAAATGTGTGTGGTTATGAACTGCCTTCTAAGTTCTCTTCAGATAAACCCCACAGTTTGTTGTCTTGTGATTTCATTTTCATTTAACCCAGTACAGCCATTCAGTATGTGAAAATCATTAAATGCATGTTAATGATACAAATAATATAGTATACATCCATGTATTCGTCACTCACACTCACTCACTGCCATGAGTCAGTGCAGACTCACAGTGACTCACGGGGACAGGATAGAACTGCCCCTGAGCATTTCTGAAGCTGTAACTCTTTATGGGAACAGCAAGACCCATTTCTCTACTGTGGAACAGCTGGTGGTTCAGATCTCCTGAAATTTGAAGTCTCAGCTTAATGAGCAACCACTATACCCTCACGATTCATGTGTGCATGCGTACATATATTTAATTGTGTTTATGTATACAACTTATAAATGAATTAACATTGAAATTGATGTGTGCTTTTGTAATAAATATTAAGGAAGCAAAGATTATTGGAGAAAATATTTTGGAGGGAAAGGAAACCCTAGATACTAAGAGGAAGCTCCTTGCTCCCATGCCTCCCCCATTGCCCTTGCCCAGAAGTCTGGCTCCTGTGCTCTGTGCAGCCCATGTGATCCCTATAGACTGAGGTCATTATTGTAGGGAAGGTTGTGCCTGGGATGGCACTGAGTCCTCTCACTGTTCCTCTCACATAGTAATGGACAGCTGTGTCCCTCAGTGGTCATTGAGCTCAGTTGCCGGGTGAACGACTTGGTGGATGTTCTTCTGGAGCTTGATAGTCAACTCCTTTGAGGTGGGTAATTGTTTTCTGCTGATCAAACATATTGATTACAACCACTGCAAACTTTTCTGCAGGTTGTGGTAGATTTAGCTCCAGAAATATGGAGCCACAAGAGACAGATAATCTTAGGGGGAGGATTTGTGAGGGATTCATCACTCCTGGGCTCAAATCCTGATGGTATACCTGTCACAGGGCACCCAGGACAGGGAGAAAAATCCATGATGACAACTAATTTAAGCCTCTTTTATATCAACCATTTAAAAATATCTTGATATTGTGAGAAATACATAACCCCCAGGCCAAAGAATGTCCAAAAGAAAATAAAAACTTATGGACAATTTATGTAGTTCGTAGAGATCTCTGACCACAGTGTCGTGTCTTTCATCATGTTTTGAAATTTAACCCAAAAATTGCAGGTGTGATCTGCGTGTTAGAGTCTCAGGAGGAAAAACTAGAGAAGCTTTCAGTCTTTTCTCAAAAACCGAAAAGAGAAAGTCTAATGTCTTCATCTTCTCTGGGATTGGTCTCCATTTATTGAGAACACAAGATCCTTAAGCTGAAGAGCAGAGAAAATGTCTGGACACAGAAAGCATAGAGAGTGTTAAGAAATTCTGATTTCATTAAAACCCCCAATTGACAGTGGATATTAATTCTACTGTGTTTCCTCGTTTCTCTGAATATTCTCTTGAGAATTCAATCCTCTTTATTTTTTCTAACATCTAAATCAGCACCAGTTGAGACAATGTACATGTACAGTTTCGAGACACAAAATGGGCAAAAGAAATGAATAGATACATGACTAAAGGAGGCATCCACATTGCAAAGATACACATACAAATATGTTAACTTCCATTACTCATTGGTGTTGTTATTATTTGGTTGATTTTGTTTTTCAGATCTTTTTTGGAATAGTTAGAGAGGACCTGGCCATATTTCCCAGATAACATTTTTAGTACTTTCATGGAATCTTTTTTCTTCTTCTTTTAAACATATACCCTCAATGCCATCTGTGGTGTATTTTTTTATTTCCATGGATTTTCAGTGTACATCACAGTAATATAGAATCATTGAAAACTTCAGTAGTTTCTCTGAGAAACATGCTATACTCAGCAAATTATCTGAGAAGCTGTACTAACTGAAAACCACAACATGAAGATTGTAGGAAGTCATTTTAATGATCTGTCATGTACAAATGACACAAAACTACATATTGTAAGGCAGCATGGCTTGTAAAACTTACTGATAAAGAGCGGGACTGCTGCTTTCCCTTTAGTTTAAAATTCAATGTAAAGAAATTAAACTCTCCACTATGTGACCAATGGAAAATATCAGATAAATGGAGATAATATTGAAGCTGTGAAGGAGTTCATCTCCCTTGGATCTGCAATCAATACTCATGGAAGCCACAGTCAATTAAATGATGCAGTTCATTGAGCAAACCTGCTGCACAGACCTCCTTACAGGTTGAAGAGCAAGGATGACACTTTGAGGACTGAGATGTACCTGGCCAAAACTATGCGGTTTCCAATTGTCTCATATGCACATGCAAGTCAGACAATGAATGAAAAAGATAGAAAATCAAACGATGTACTTGAATTGTGGTACTGGTGAATAATTTGATGGTAGAGTGGACCACCAGAAGAACAAACAATTGTATATTGCATGATGTTTAATGCTTAATAGAAATAAGTGAGGTGATTACTTCATCTCAAGTACTTTGGACATATGTCAGGAAAATCAGAGCTTGAATAAGGACCTAATGCTTTATAAAGCATAAAGTAATTTTTTTTAAAAGCTGACCTTTCACATGATAGACTGGCACAGTAACTGCAACAAAGGCCTCATGAATCACAGCTGTGAGGATGAAGCAAGACCCGTGCTTCATTTTGTTTTCTCTCATGTTGCTGTGAGTCCAAACTGATTTGATAGGACTTAAGACAAGATCAAAACCAGAGATGTACATGGTAGACAATGGTGGAGGAGGTGGGGAAAGGAAAACAAAAGGATGAATACAAGGAAGAAGAGGGTAGTGGGGTCATGGGGCACTAATCCACCGAAGGGGATGGTATTGTTTATATCTCCACAGGGAAAGTGGGACCAGACTTCAACCCAGTGTCGCAAGGTGTGAATGCAATATCCCGGCGTGGAGGAGGGAACCGGTGGAGAGGTCTGGGAGGCGGGCCCCAGCACCATAAATTAAGTGGATTCCTGCCCCTCCCCCGAAAAGAATTTGTTCCAAAGGACGACATTGACTCTGCAGCTCTGGGAGATGGACATATTTGATCAGAGCACACGGGAGCAGATGAAGGGGCAGGAGGAGAGAGTGGAGCACAGCCTGGCCCACCAGGCTATGATGATGATGTTCCTGAGTAGAGCAGCCAGTCCACAGAGAGAACAACATGGCTGGCCCCACTAGGAGACATGATGCCCCTCAGTGACTAAGGGCGATACAAGGGACAGCACCGGAGACACAGTGTGGGAATTGCACCTGAATTGATCCCACCACACAGAGGCAAATCACTGCGGGAGTTCAGTGGAACAGCAAGGGAATGGAGTGGCAAGGTCCCCAGGGAATGCTGAAAGTGGACTTTGGGGCCAGGGCATGGTGCCCCAACAGAATGGACTGGAAAACGCTCCTAAGGGCCAGCAAACGATCCCTGAACTAACTACAAGCTTTTCTCTTGTGAACTGTTTTGTTCTGTTCTTTGTCAGTGGTTTGTTTTGGTTGTTTTGTTGTCTGGTTGTATACTGTTGCTTTGTTTTCCTCTGTCTTGTTTTCGTGCATGTTAGTGACTCGACAGGTCTGTCTGAATAGGACAGGCTGGAGGAACTATCTGGAGGAAAAACAACGGGACCGAGAGTTCCGGGGGGACTTGGGGTGGGGGGGTAGGGGGAGTAAGGAAGTGGTGTTAAAAAACTCAGGGACAAGGGAAAAACATGGGACCCCAAATGGTAGAGAAGGGGGAGTGGCAGGCATGGTGGGAAATGATCAAGGGTAAGGTTGCTTAGAGAAGAGGTATACTCTAGCCCAGGTGGCGATGAAGCATGGTAGTAGGGCAGGAGGAAAGTCAAGGGAGATGGAGGAAAGAGCTAGGAGTCAAAGGGCATTCATGGAGGTCTAGACAAAGACATGTACATGCAAATATATATAGGAGGATGGGGAAATAGATCTATGTGTCTATATTTATAGGTCAAGTATTAAGGTGGCGGAAGGACCTTGGGCCTCTACTCAAACACTCCCTCAATGCATGAATACCTTCTTTTATTAAATTGGAACTCTAGGATGCTCACTCTCACGACACAACGGCTGGAGCCAAAGTGGGTGAACAAGTAAATGTGGTGAAGAAAGCTGATGGTGCCCAGCTATCAAAAGAGATAGTGACTGGGGTCTTAAAGGCTTGAAGATAAACAAGCGGCCATCTAGCTCAGAAGCAACAAAGTCCACATGGAAGAACACACCAGCCTGTGTGATCGAGTGGTCCCAAACGGATCAGTTTTCAGGCATCAAAGAACAAAAAATCATATCATTGACTGCACACCTCCATGACAGGATCGCTGAAGACAAATGGGTGCATAAGCAAATGTGGTGAAGAAAGCTGATGGTGCCCGGCTATCAAAAGAGATAGTGTCTGGGGTCTTAAAGGCTTGAAGGTGAACAAGCGGCCATCTAGCTCAGAAGCAAATAAGCCCACATGGAAGAAGCACACCGGCCAGTGCGATCACGAGGTGCCAAGGGACCAGGTATAAGGCATCATGCAAAAAAAAAAAAAAACCGATATAAGTGTGTGTATGTATGTGTATATATGTGTATATGTATATGTATACCATATTAAATGAAGGGGGAAGTGCAGAGTGGAGACCCAAGGCTCAAGTGTTGGCCAATGGAGATCCCCTCATAGAGGGGTTTAGGAGAGGAGATGGGTTAATTAGGGTGCGAGGTAGTACCGATGAAGAACACAGCTTTCCCCCAGATCCTGGATGCTTCCTCCCCACAACTACCATGATCCGAATTCTACCTTGCAGGGCTGGATAGGACAGAGGCTGTACACTGGTACATATGAGGGCTGGAGGTACAGGGAATCCAGGCTGGAGGGACGATGCTGGGAGAGTGGAGGGTGAGTGGGTTGGAAAGGGGGAACTGTATACAAGGATCCACATGTGACCTCTTCCCTGGGAGAGGGACAGCAGAGAAGGGGGGAAGGGAGACTCCGGATAGGGCAAGATATGACATAATAACGATGTATAAATTACCAAGGGCACATGAGGGAGGGGGAAAAGGGGAGGGAGGGGAAAAAAAAAAGAGGACCTGATGCAAGGGGCTTAAGTGGAGAGCAAATGCCTTAAGAATGATTGGGGCAGGGAATGTATGGTTATGCTTTATGCAATTGATGTATGTATATGTATGGATGGTGATAAGAGTTGTATGAGTCCCTAATAAAATGTAAAAAAAGAAAAGAGGAGAAAAAAATGATTAGGGCAAAGACTGTACAGATGTGCTTTATACAATTGATGTATGTATATGTATGAACTGTGATAAGAATTGTATGAGCCCCTAATAAATTGTTAAAATAAAAAAAAATTGCAAGGTCAATGACAAACATTGAACTCAATGGAGAGTAAGTGAAGGCATTCTCCTTTCAAATTGGAACTAGATAAGGCTACCATTAAATAACAATCTTAGTTCATATTGTGCTGAAACTCTGTGGTAGTTACATAATCTGGTGTCAACTTGAGAATTTTGATAGCGAATGGGGTGGAATTTAGCCTGTCAATCAGGTGATAGCTTGATGACCTCATTTGGTAACACTATGGAAATAAATAGCTTGCTGGAGACGGGATCCACACTCACTCCCTTGTAGGATACAAATGCCTTCCCAGCTTTGTCTCCCCCAAAGATATGCCAAACATTAGAGGCTATATTCCAGCACATGGTGGGAGGTCATATGTTTAGAGATATTCTCCGTGAGGACATCTGGTCCACTGTAGTTGGGGTTCACATCCAACTGATAATGTTTCCATGGAGAGCCAGAGAACAGGTCAAATCCGCTTGGTGACATGCAAAGTTAGGCTGCCATCCTGAACCTAGGATCTGCCCATCTTGTCACATATATACCCTTAATCCCTCCTATTCCTTTAGGTATGTACCCCTAGATCACTTCCCTCCCATTAATGTATAACCTATAGCACAACCTTTTCCTGTATGTATTAATCTGTAATTTGGGGCTTCCATGCCCCCCCCCCCCCCAAAAAAAAAGAGATATATAAGCCAGGGTTAGCAGTAAAAAGCTCTCTCTCCTCTCTCTCTGACTCTCTCCTCATCCCACCATCCTCGCTCCCCTGTTTCCTTTCCCCTTGTCCCCCTTCCCCTCCCCCTCCCTCCTGCCCTCATGTCTACCATCTCCACGTGGACCATCAATCTGGACTGAGGTGAGCATGCTATCATGAAACGTGTCTGATTCCATTATTTAAATCTCTCTTCTATCTCTCCTTATTCTCTATGACATTATTATAATCATTATATACCTCAACTGTACGATTGTGCCCATCAAACCCGTCATTCATTGTGGGGGGAATGGCTTTTCCTCCACACTCCCCGCGAGACATTCCTACTGATAAGACACATGGAGCTACACTAGAGTCCTGCAGCTGGAGGAGCCTGTAGAGACCCTGCCAGTGTTGAGATGCTTCCATTGCCACTGGATCCACGTCTTTCCACCTACTGGCCTGTGGTCATTGCATGTGTTGCATGAGTCTGAAGAAGAATTTGTAGATTGATATCGGACATATGGGTTAATATAGGACTTATGGACTTGATCTGGATTTGGTTGGGATGTTTTCTCAATATACAATTGCTCTTTTATATAAAGGTCTTTCTTAAACAGATTTGAGTGTCTATGAATTTGTTTCTCTAGTTAATCCTGACTAACACAAACTCTGAACAATAGCTATCAATCAACAAATGTAAAACAAATGCATCCAAAATGGCATCAAAGAAATAAAACACTCTATAATTGCTGATAACTCTCTATAATTGCTGATGATTTTCTAAACATAGAAAATGCAAAAGCCCTAGAAGAATAATATTGAAAGCTCTAAAAATGAAATCAGAAAATAATACAATTTACAATAGCTACCTAAAAGATAAAATAAATGGAATAAACCTAAGCAGAGAAACAAAATTCTTGTATAAAGAAAACTATAAGAAAAACACTACTCCAAGATACCAAAAGAAATGCAAATAATTAGAATAATAGACCATGTTTATGAAGAGGAAGGCTCAACTTTGTGAAAATAACACACTCTAAGCAATCTATAATTGTAATTTTATTATCATTATAATTAAATTCTGACCAAGATCCCAGCATCTATTACTGACCAAATAAAAAAAAATTAATCATTAATTAAAAAAATGAAATATATCTGTCATAACAAAGGCCAAAGCTACACACACACAAACCAAACTTAGGAAATCCAGTGGTGTTGTGAATTACACAATAGACTATTAATTACAAGTTCTGCAGTTCAAGACCACCATCTAATCCTCAGGAGAAAGATAAAACTTTCTGATCATAGAAGGTTTCAGAGTCTCAGAAGTTCAAAAGAGCAATGATGTGTTGTCCTTTACAGTTTCTATGAGTCTTAATTGATTTAACAGCAGTAAATTCGGTGTTGTTGTTTTTTGTTTATTTTTTGGGTGTGGGACAATCCCTACAACTGCACCTGAGATTGGCCTGAGGGAAAAAGGACAATCATAGTTCAAGTGGACTACTGCTAGACTTGTCTCCGAATCCCTAAGACACTCTTCTCTGGAAATGTCCACCAGTTAAAAAAAAAACAAAACACACTCGTGTTTCAGGTTTTCTGGATGTGAATTAGGTAGAATCTAGAGAAGAAACTCGAACAAATTGGTGCATATATAAAGCCCAAGGTCACACAGCAGAATGTTTCACTAATCCAGGCAGATTAACTACCTGAAGAAATGATTTCAATTACTTGAGAGGATGGCATTGAAGCTGCACCTAGGGGAGAGGGGCATTTTTGATGAGAGCAAATGGGAGCAAAGAATGGGGAGGAAGAGACAATGGAGCACATCCTGGCCCATCAGGCCTGGAGGACGATATCCCCACTCTGAGCAGCCAATGGACTGAGTGGACAATATGGCTGATCCCACTAAGAGACACACCATCCCTTGATGGCCCCGGGCCCTAAGGGGTCAACACTGCAGACTCAGGGCCAGGACTGGCTAAGACTGACCCTGTGACAAACCACTAAAAGTGTGCTGCAGAGCAACCATAGAAGCAGAGCAGGGAGCCCCTGAGGGAGTACAAAGGACAGACTCGGGGGCCAAAGCATGGTACCCCATTGGACCTGACTGGGGGACATACCTAGAGATAAAAAATCAGACCTTGATCTATTTACAGGTTTTTCTTTCCTTTAAAAACATTTTTTCTTTTTATTAATTTACTCTTGTATGGGTAATTGGATTCCTTTTTTGTTGTGCTATCTGTCTTCTCACTCATCGCCTATCTTGCTATGACTTGATTTTGGTGCATATTATTATCTCTACAAATCTATCTAAATATGATAGACTGGATAAACAGTCTGGAGGAGAAAATAACGGGACCAATGGTTCTGGAGGGACATTGGAGAGAGGTAGGAGGGGGAAAGGAGGTGGTGCTAACCAACCCAGGGACAGAGGAGCAATAAGTGATCCAAACTCAGTAGCAAGGAGAGTGTGAGTGACCTGGTAGGGATTCAGCAAGGGCAAGGTAACCGAAATTACTGAAACCCAAATGAAGGCTGAGCATGATAGTGGGACAGAGGAAAGTAAAAGAAAATAGAGGAAAGAACTAGGTGACAAAGGGTATTTATAGAGGTCTAAAGAGACTGGAATGTACATATGTAAATATTTTATACGAGTAGAGGGAAACAGATCTATGTGCATATATTTATAGGTTTAGTATTAAGGCAGCAGATGGACGTTGGGCCTCCACTCAAGCACTTACTCAATGCAAAAACACTTTGTTCTATTAAACTGGCATTCCAGGATGCACACCTTCCCAACACGATTGCTGAAGAACAATGTGTGCATAAGCAAATGTGGTGAAGAAAGCTGATGGTGCCTGGCTATCAAAAGATATAGCATCTGCAGTGTTAAAAGCTTGAAGATAAACAAGCGGCCATCTAGCTGAGAAGCATCAAAGCCCACATGGATGATGCACACCAGCTTGGCTGACCACGAAGTACAGATGGTACCAGTTATCAGACATCAAAGAACTAAAAATCATATCAGTGGGTGCCTACCTCCCTGATACAATCAATGAAGACAAATGTGTGCATAAGCAAATGTGGTGAAGAAAGCTGATGGTGCCCAGCTATCAAAAGATATAGCATGTGGTGTCTTAAGGACTCTAAGATAAATAAGTGGCCATCTAGTTCAGAAGAAACAAAGCCCACATGGAAGAAACACACCAGCCTGTGTGACCACGAGCTGTCAAAAGGATCAGGTATCAAGCATCAAGGAACAAAAAAATCATATCTTTGAAAATGTGGGTGAGTGCAGAGTGGATACTCAAAGCCCATTGGTAGCCAACCGGACACCCCTTACTGAAGGGTGGTGGGGAAGAGATGAGCCAGTCAGGGTGCACAGTAGCAACAATGAAACATATAACTTTCCTCTACTTCTTGAATGCTTCCTCCCACCACTATCATGATCCCAATTCTACCTTACAAATCTGGCAAGACCAGAGGATGTACATAGGTACAGATAGCAACTGGAAACACAGGGAATCTAAGACAGATGACTCCTTCAGGACCAGTGGTGAGAATTGCAATACCTGGAGGTTGGAGAGAATGTGGGGTAGAGAGAGGGAACTGATTACAAGAATCTACCTATAGCCTCCTCCCTGGGGGATGGACAGCAGAGAAGAAGGCGGGGGAAGATGTCGGACAGTGTAATATATAACAAAATAAAAATTTATGAATGATGAAGAGTTCATGAGGTAGGGGGGAGTGGCGAGGGAGGAGGAAATGAGCAGCAGATACTAAGGACTCAAGTAGAAGACAAATGTTTTGAGAATGATGATGGCAACAAATGTACATATGTTTTTTGACACAATGGATGTATGTATGGATTGTGATAAGAAGTATATGAGCCCACAATGAAATGATTTTTTTAAAAGAAATTATTTCAAAAATATTTTTCCTGTGAAAATTAATGGATTGAAATTGAGGACACAACTTTGTGTGAGTGTGCAAGATAAACAGTAAGGAAGAGTCAGTGTGAACCCCAACGCTGTCTTCCCAACCCAACCTGTGTTTTGTACAGGACCACTGGAGTCTTCGGAACAAGCATTAAAGGAACAATGGGTCTTTGAATCTGCTGTGACCCTCTGCATCTCCCTGCCACTGACCTGATGGGAGAACTAGTACTATCTGGCGGAAGAGAAAGGAGACTGACGTTTCTGTATCAAAAGCTCCCTTACTCAGAAGGCTCTGGAATCCTCTTATCACAGGGCGGTGATGGTGGTGGTCTCGTTATGAAAGAAACCACAACAGGCATTTCCCTAGGAGTGTTCCTGGCTGCTATAAGAGGTGGGGACTATGATCAGAGTGATAATGCACAGGCACCACAGCTCCACAACAAAGTGTCTCCAGAGCTGGTTGCTGAAACAAGTTGGATGACAGAGATGGGAGTGATGTGACCCACAGGCATGCCTTAAACTAGTAGGTTTCTTAGATTCCAATATTTGCAACTATAAAATTATCAGAGTTCCAGTGTACAGTATTGTTTGATGTGAACATATACTTCTACTATTTCATTAATTAATTTATTTTTTGTTAGGTCTGAGAGCTAGAAACATACCAGATCTTCTTCTACACTGAGGGAAAACCAAGAAAGTAAGCAGCTGATTTAGGAAACGAACAAGCTCTTCCTCCAAAACCAAACCCCCTGTGAGTGCATCTATTCTAATAGGAACGCTATAAGACTTGTTAGAACTGCTCCTTAGGCTTTTCTGTGACTGTAATTACTTACAGGAATAGACAACTTCTTCTTACTCAGGAGGATTCCTTATCTGGTTTGAATTCCTGATCTTGTGGTGAGCAACCATATCCTATCCCTCAGCACCACCATATCCCTTCATATCTCTGCACCTACAGGCACATGTTACGGGGTTTCTTAAAGGTCACTTTTAGAAACCAAGTCATGACATTTTCAATATTATTATATAAATATTAACTCTGGACTATAAATAAGGAAGGTCATAGAAAAAATGATGGCCTTCAACTTGTGATGTTGAAAAAGAATGATGAAAGTACTTTGGGGCGGACTGGCAATATAACAAATGGATCTGTTTTGAAGGGAGTACAGTGAGAGAGTTCCTTAGAATCAAGGATGGGGAGACTTTGTTTCATGTAAAGTTATGATTCCTGTCCCTTGAGAAAGACATCATCCATGATAAAGTAGGAGATCAATGAAGGACAAGGTACATGATGAGATAGATTGACACAGTGGCTGTAGCAATGAGCTAAAAATATTCATTGTGATTATGGTGTTGAGGGAGACGTGTTTTAGTTCTATTGTATTTTCAATCACTGTGAATTGGAACTGACTCTGTGGTACTTAACATAATAAAAAAGAAATCAAAATACACAACATTCTTCCCGGGTTGAATAACAGTGCTAGGGAAATGGTATATGATTTATGCAGAAAAGTACATCTAGCAAAGGGAAATATGTAACAGAATACACTGTCTTTATAAGTGCTCTTATGTTGATGTTGGCAGCAAATGTCTTGTCTGCATATCAATCGAACTTTAAGCATCCAAGGTTATATGAGCGCAAGATTGTTGTTAGAGTCTCCTAATGAAGTCTCTAACATGAAAGAGAACCATCTGAATAGAATTTTCTTTTCTGAAATACTGATTGGAGAAAGTTATCAGTTCTTTAACCAACGGAATCACTGAGTGGTTTTGAACTGCCAACCTTTTTGCTAAAATTGAGCATTTATTCATTGTGCCACATACCTTTGTGGTCCAAGTTCTCCTGAGTATAACTTACATGAATCTAGCTTTACATTCTGAAGATGAACATTTCTCTTCATGGTGACCAGTGTTAAGACGTCATATAGATTTCTTCAACGTCAGTGCTACTGCTATTTTTTGTTCTGTGAGTATTCACTGTAGTATATGTAGAATATGCTGTCCTATATATTGTGTGTTTTCTGTAGCAACCCTGGACACTATCTGTAGTGTCAGAAACAGCTGCCACAGTTGTGATAACTAAGAGCGACTCTAGTAAAGGTCAAATACCCTATGAGAAATATCCAAGATGAATTGATGTACTTGGGTTATGGTGTTAGAGAATAATATTAAATATATCACGGGCTGCCTGAAGGACAAGCAGGTCTGTCTTGGAATAAGCACATCTTGGCTGCTTCTTTTTTTTAAACATTTTATTAGGGACTCATACAACTCTTATCACAATCCATACATACATCAATCGTATAAAGCACATCTGTACATTCTTTGCCCTCATTGTTTTCAAAGCATTTGCTCTCCACTTAAGCCCTTTGCATCAAGTCCTCCCCCCCCTCCACTCCCCCCTCCCTAATGAGCCCTTGATAATTTATAAATTATTATTTTGTCATATCTTGCCCTGTGTGGCGTCTCCCTTCACCCCCTTTTCTGTTGTCCGTCCCACAGGGAGGAGGTCACATGTAGATCCTTGTAATCGGTTCCCCCTTTACAACCCACTCACCCTTTACCCTCCCAGTATCGCCCCTCACACCCCTGCTCCTAAAGGTATCATCCACCCTGGATTCACTGTGCCTCCAGCTCCTATCTGCATCAGTGTACATCCTCTGCTCTATCCAGACTTTCAAGGTAGAATTCGGATCATGATAGTTGAGGGGGGGAGGGAGGGAGGAAACATTTAGGAACTGGAGGAAAGCTATATTCTTCATCGGTGCTACATTTCCTCCCCTAGACCCCTCTGCGAGGGGATCTCCAGCAGCCGACAAATGGGCTTTGAGTCTCCACTCTGCACTTCCCCTTTCATTCACTATGGTAAGATTTTTTTTTCTGATGATGCCTTATACCTGATCTCTTTGACACCCCGTGATCGCACAGGCTGGTGGTGCTTCTTCCATGTGGGCTTTGGTGCTTCTGAGCTAGATGGCCGCTTGTTCACCTTCAAGCCTTTAAGACCCCAGACACTATCTCTTTTGATAGCCGGGCACCATCAGCTTTCTTCACCACATTTGCTTGTTCACCCACTTTGGCTTTAGCGGTTGTGTCTGGAGGGTGAGCATCATAGAATGCCAATTTAATAGAAGAAAGTATTCATGCGTTGAGGGAGTGCTTGAGTAGAGGCCCAAGGTCCTTCCGATTGGCTGCTTCTTGGAAGCATTCAAGTAAGCCTTTATTTCCTTTATTTGAGCATGTCATTACGAGCACCACAACCCCGAGAATGGTCCTGTGCTTGGTAAAGTAGACTGTCAATGAAAAATAGAGTCTTTCAAGGAGGTGGATTGTCACAAAGGCTGCAATGATGAGTCCAAACGGAGGAATGATTGTAAGCAGAGTGCAGTTCCGAGCAGTATTTCATCCTGTTCTACATGGGATCTCTGGGAGTTGAAGCCAATTCAAGGGTAACAACAATTCAACATGTTCAATATTATTTAGGTCATTCTGAGTTAAAATTAATACATAAATTTAGACTTGTGAGTGTTCACTGGAATGAAAACATTGAACATCCACCTGATGGCTTGGAGAAAATTTGAAGCTCACATGAGAATTTTTCCTGCATTAATATTTTTATAACAAGGCTGGTGGCATAGTGGTCATGTGTTGGGCTGAGATCTGTATGCAAGTGCCCACTGCAAAGAAGAAAGACAGGGCTTTCTACTCCCATAAGCAGTTAAAATTTCAGAAACCCACAGGGCGTCACTGTAAATTGTCATCAACTGGACGACAGTGAGTTTGTTTTTGTTTTGTTTTGTTTTATATTTCTAACTTTGACAACAAACAGCACTAGTTAGTACCCTGAATGTAAACTGAGATTTCATCGATACCTGTTACTTTGAAGTCTGCCTTTGCATAAACGGTGAAACACAGACAAAACCCATTCCACTCAAAAGATGGCAAGTTCAGACACATGAAGGTTCCCTAGAGTCTGTGCTTGGTGGTCCCTAGAGAGGTGCTGACAAGGTGAGGAAACCACAGCTTTTGATGGGAAACGTCATTGACTTGTCTCTTTCACATCTGCTGAAACCATGACCTGATGTACTAAGGTTTGTGTCTGGGCTCACACTGACTTCCCATCACCGTGTCTCTAGCACAATAATACATGGCCGTGTCCTCAGGATTCATGGAGCTCAGTTTTAAATAAACTTCACCCTTGGAGGTGTCCCTGGTGATGCTGACCCGGGATTGGAGAGCTGGATTATACTTTGTGCCCCCATTATGCCATATTACCCCAATCCACTCCAGACCCTTTCCTAGAGCCTGGCGGATCCAGGTCACATGATTGCTGGTTAAGGAGAACCTAGAGACAGCACAGGTGAGAGACAGGGTCTGTGAGGGCTTCACCAGTCCAGGGTCTGACTCTTGTAGCTGCACCTGGGCCAGGACACCTGGGGATAAAGAGAAACACAGGGAGTCATGCGCTCAGATGCTGCATCTCCAGACTTCATGTAGGAATCTCTGAAGCACACACCTCCCGGAGTCGCCACCAGAAAGAGGAACACCCACACAAAATTCATATTCATGTGGATAAGATTTGTGACATCCAGAAAATGCTCTCCAGGGCAAGAAGAAATATGAATTTAAGTACATGCATGCTGTGGTTTCATGGGACTGGTATTTGCATGTGGGAGGTGCACTTGTATCTAAAGGTGGAAAGGGCTAAATGGAGCCCGTAGCTCTGGGACTCAGACTAGAAAAGCGATGCTGGTGGAGTCCTTGGGAGAACACAGTCCTCTGATGTCTCCACTCTACCAATTGTATGCATATCTGTGCAGATTTCATGTTCAATGTAACTTTATATGCATTTCCATCAAAAGTACCCAAATGATATATTGAAATTAAAGACAATCTCTATCCTCACCATGTTTGGAATCAAGACCAGATCAACCTGAAATTCTCATACTTCTGAACACAAAAAAGTGAATATCATCCCAAATTCTTCCTTCCCCTATTACATTTCACAATATTTGGAACAAAGTAAAGACACTTAAATGTTGTATGCAATATTTAGAGTTGGAATGAAATTGTTTCCTAACAACAGGTTTATTTGTGAGGTTAAAAGAAACCACAGAAATAAGAAGAAGCTTGTTTATCCTCCCATGAATTAGTACCGGGGGTGGGTGTTGGGCTCAGTGTCTTCAGAGAGTCCCCTGCTGGCAGCATCCCATCACATACAGGAGAGGTGTTTCCTGGGCTCACACTGTCTTCCAACTTCTGGTCCCAAGTATTCATGATTGGTCAGGAGTGTTACCTGGAGTTGTCTCAGCAGGTTTCCTGCCATGGGCAGTAGAGCTACCACAGTGGTCAGCACAGCAGTTCTAGCTGACCAGGCACTGCAGTCCTTACCCAGGCTCCTGTCCTCACTTCTTTCTTCTCTTGGTCCAGCACTGATGGGTCCTTAGCTTCCCTGAAGGTCAGCTTTCTCCCTGAGGTTAGTTTTATGTCTGGACTCACACTGACTCTCCCTCACTGTGAAAAACTTTGGAGGTAGAGAGTGCTACAACTTGAAGACAATCTGAATTGGGTACAGTGGAAGGAAGTATGATCTATAGATATAATTATATAGATACTATATTGAGATATATTCCGCAATAAAATACTGATTAAGAAAGAAATCTGCCTGAAAGACAATGAAGGTATTGAACAGAGTGTAGGCTTCACTCTTTCCACACGAAGAGAAAGATACTTAAAGCAGACTTCTATTCAAAATAATTGAAGCAAGAAAGTAAAAGTTATTTGTCCCATGTAAAGGAGGGAATTGTCAAGTCGGAATTCTTTTTGATGGGTTTCTGTGATGTGTGTGATAGGAAAGCTTACAGTCGTTGGCAATTGTTGAACATGATGATAATCTAATGCCACTGAATCATTAATGAAAAGAATTGTTGAAAATTTATTTTTGTTGCCTACACATGTACCATGAGAAAAATAAATAAAAAATGAAAGATAATTTCTTCATGCATAATCAGAAACCGATGGAAAGTCTTGCTGGTACAACACTTCAAAACACTAGCTAAAATATTGAACTGGAAAAGAGATTATGATATAAGCCAGAAATTTGAAATTAAAAAATTGTTAGCAATGGAATAGTCTTTATTTAATATTTAATTATTTTCTCATTTTTTTCTCCAAAACCATTTTATTTGGTGCTTATAATCATATCAATTCTTAGTTCAAGTGCATCAAGCAGCACTGAACAATTGTTACCAGAATCAGTTTCAAAACACCCCCTTCCTTCTTGAACTCCTTGGCATCAGCTCCATTTTATCCCCGCCACCCCCTACTGTAGGCCCTAGAATCTCTTATTCTCTTTGCTATCTTGATGTGTTCATCAATTCTGGTTGTCATCTAATGTAAAACAGATAAACAAAGAACAAAAATTCAAGAATGTTACCGCCCATGACAAAAATACATCTGAGATAAACCCAAATAGGAATTGGAAATTGAGGAAGCAGGCAGGCCACGTGCAGTCTGCTGCCCTTCCCCAGAGTCCATCACAGACCCAGGTATGCTTAGGACCAAATGTGTCAGTCTGGCTACTAGAATGTGATGACCTTGCTGTCTGACTGCCTTTCCCAAGGCTTCTGGATCTAAAAATACTCTTTAGTAGCTGGCATCCTACAACACACCTACCTTCTTCTGAACACATGCTAACATTCCCCAAACTGATTGTTACATACATTACATGGAATATACAAAACAACAACAACAAAACCATATCACTGCCTTCCAGTAGATTCCACCTTATAGCACAGCCTTCCAGTAGATTCCACCTTATAGCACAACCTTATTTCTCTATCTCTGCTGTTGAGGAGAGAACACTGTTCTTCACTTTCAGCACAAAGGAGGGATGCTTGCAAACCTCCATGCCTGCACTGGCAGCCGAGTGAAACCACTGGCTGTGGAGACTGATGCCCAATCCTGATGACGAGCCGGCTCTGTCTCTTCTCTCTGTGAGAAAACTATTGCATCCAATGCCGGTGAGTAAGGTGTGTGTGCTTTTTCTGGTGACCCCAGACATTGGTTGAACAGAAATATTCTGTTAAGTCGTCCTTACACTATAAAAAAAAGGGGAAAATGCAAATGGATGGAAGAATAAGGTTATTTTTTATCAGGCTATTTTGTAAATTGAAGCACAACCAGAAAAAATATCTTTAAAAGGAAAACCATTAACATGTTAATAAATATAAACAATATCATAAATGATGTCACAGAAAAGATGAGATCATTAACCTAAAACACAATGTAGGAAATTCTATGAAGACCAAGGTAATGGGAAAAAAACCAATTCCTGAAAATAGTATTAAATATGTTTAAACAAAATACAGAAAATAAACTAATGGGCATAAGCAACCAAAATAAGATTCAAATTGGAAACACAATTAACGTAACTCACTGGCACCAAATGAATTTTGACTCATAGTGACTGTCTAGAGTAGAGTAAATCTGCCTCTTAGAGTTTTAGGCACTGTAAACCTTTTTTTAATTAAGAAATTGGCAATTTTATTATGAAATATATAATAGATAATATTATATCGATGCTAGATTTCTTATTTAATTTCAATATTATTTTGTTAAAATAATTTTTGAAAGTATTCAAAATAAAAATATTTTAAAACATTTTTTCAAAACTAATATGTTTTAACATTTTATTTCTTTCAAACAAAAACCCTTTTATTAAGACCTAATCCAGACATCATCCCATTCTACAGTTAAATTGTATCCAGCAGTATTGTAGAGTTAGAAAACATGTTTTTTCCTTCTTGAACTCCTATTAACTCCCCCAGCTCTCTTGCTGAAACCCCCAGGAACCCTTATTCTGTAGAGTCACCCACGCTGTGCTTCATACATTAAGAAACATATAAAAATATATGAGGATCAAAAATGCTACCAACAATAACAAAACAGCAGAAATAATCCCTTAAATTTGTAAAAATCACATAAAATGTTAAAACCCAGATTCAGCACAAAATTCATAAAAGGAGAGATCAAGGGAAAAGTTCTTATCCATCAAAGTCAGATGTGTCACTCTGAAATTCTATAGTCATCTCTCCAATACTCTCTGATCACCAGCTTTTTCCACCCCTCAGTTACGGTCAGAGGGAAATCACAGGAGGTGTATTCCCTGTGGAGATCCTGCACATGGATTTTGAGCTTCCACTGTCATCCATGGCCTTCTGCATGCCAGAATCTCACAAGTTAAGTTCTGATACTATTAAAATAATTTTTTTTTGTTTTTTAAGCTCTGATACTATTGGCTTCTTTGGATTTGGATTATATAATTTACATTCCTTGTACATCTTTTTAAAGCCTCATCTGTCTCCCTTGGAGTGGCTGATGCTTTTGAACAGCTTACCTTGTACTTAGCATCCCAATGTGAAATCCACTATGCCACCAGGATAGTGGAGTTGTAAATAACCTTTCTTTGCATATATTATTTATTAGTTATTTATTATACTTTGTTCTCCTGATTGAAAAACATATAGCTGAAATTTAATTAGGACTGGTACATTTATTAAATTTTAAAATGTTAAATAATTTTAACATTAAAATTTTTTTTAAATGGTTTCAGATTATTTTAGGTAATTACAATTAGCTGACCATTCTGCACCTCATGCCATCAAAGATGTTGGGTGTTTTTGAGTCACTTTTACTCATGAAGACTCACAGCAAATATATACACTTCCAAATCCTGAACCATCCTCACTTGCTCTTAAGTTTGATACCATTTTTGCAGCCACTCTGTCTGTGCTTCTAACTGAGCGTTTTCCTCTGTTTTGCTGACACTCTACCCAACAGGATGTCCTTTCTCTAGGAACCAGTTCCCCTGATCACAGATTCAAAATACGTGTGAAGTCACACTATTCTCAGTTCTAAAAAGCATTCTGAGATATGAGTCTGGAATGTCCTCCTCTTATGACACATTTGCTTTCTTTTGGAAATCAAAGTTTTCATTCCAACAAGTGTTCCCTTCCTTGGGACTCCAATGAGTAATCTTACAAAGGAGTCTGCGAACCAGACAGCTCATTCCAGTTCACCTGTTCCCCTCTGTGCCTGGACACTTGTTTCTGCATCAAGGGAGACAGTGGAGAGCAAGCATTATGAAGGATATGCCACAAGTTTAGGCCCAGAAGTCACCCAATTATTTTCTCAGACTTAGAGATCTTTAGTCAATTATCACTCACAGTGCACAGGGAGCATTGTAGAAAGAACTCCAGAGGCCTGCCCCGGGCTGTAATAGATCAGTGAGCTCAGGACATTTGAAATTATGCTTTGCACTCCTGAGTCTGTGCATACCTGTATTTCATTGTCAACAGATTTTGAGTAACAGCTAGGATGAGAATGACCATGATAATCAGTTTGTAGAGAAGGAAAATGGGTCATACAAGATGAGTATGAAGCATCAGAGTAACTTTAATATTTGTTCCTCCGTTCAAGTATGCAGGGAGGAAATGTAAAAGTCTGTAAATTTAGAGGTGAGTGGAGAGAAAAATTGTCCCTGGTGTGGCTGAGAGGTAAGAGAGGAAACCCTCATTCAACAGGAAATCCTCCCTGTCATTCATGTGTCTGTCTAGGACTGGGTGTCTGTGCTCAGTGGGTCCTGTGCGCCCCCTGCTGCCCAATGTGTTCCCTGCAGGGGAGGCTTGTGTCGGCTCACACTGACTTCCCTCACTGTGTTCCTTGCACAGGAATACATGGTTGTGTCCTTAGCAGTCATGGTGCTCGGCTGCAGGAAGAACTGATTCCTCCATGTGTCTCTGGTGATGGAAAGTCGGCTCAGGAATGACGGGTTATAATCTGTACCACCATCATAATCTCTGTATCCCATCCACCGCAGTCCTTTCTCTCAGGTCTGGCAGATCCAGTTCCAGTCGTAACCAATGCTGGTGATGGAGACACCAGAGACAGTGCAGGTGAGGGACAGCTTCTGGGAGAGTTTCACCAGTGCTGGCCCTGACTCCGGAGGCGGCACCTGGGACAGGACGCCTGTAAATAAAAATAATTGGAATCTGTCAGTCACTTGCAGTTACAACCATCCCCATAGAATCAACACTGATATATGAGACCCTCAGGTTGGGGAACTGTCACCAGGCACAGAACTCACAGAAATGGCATCTTTAGACCACAGTTCTGCTTTCCCAAGGGACCCCCAGCCCTGTCAGAAGAGAACTGATAGCTTTCAGTACCCAAGGCTGGGATTTTAACCTAGTGCCTGCAGAGTCATTTGCATAGGAGGGAACCCTGTGTTTATCAATAGAGGTTCTTTTGTTTCTTCTGAGGCCATTGTAGGGTAATTCTTATTTTGAACTTATTTGTGTGTTAGGCTGCAATGAGAGATCACTTTTCCTAAGAGGTGTGTGTGAATGGCCAAAGGAAAACCCAGCATTTCTGAGCCCAGTATTCTCTCCCTCCAGCCTTCATTGCTCCTGCCCTGACTGAGGCTCCCGTATATCCTGTGTGTCGAGGACTGGGCAGTATGGAGTTATCCTGTGTGTCAAGGACTGGGCAGTATGGAGTTCCTTGTAACCATCAGGTCCACCCTAGAGTATCATCATTGCCCCACACTCTCCAACACCCATGTCTTCTTTAGACACTGATGCTGTGAGGCAGAACTATGGGCTGTCACTCTACGTGCCAAAGCCTCTCTCGGCCCTTACAGGAAGTTGGAAGCTGCTTAAGGCTAGAGGGCATGCTCACATTCAGGTCTTTGTGAGAGGAAGCCGGTACACCTGGCTGAGACGCCATCTAGGTCAGACGGGCTTGATTCAGCCAATGTGTTTAAGTATGGGTTAAGTATGGTCGACCACGCCTCCCAACTGGGGCACTGAAAATGCCCAAAACTTTGAGACTACAGCTCTCTCCCAGCAGACACTATGCAGTTCAGTGCCTCCCGGCACTTAATAATTTAAGTATAAATTATTTCAGGAATTGTAAAATCATGCTTTGTTTTGTGTTGTTTTCTCTTCAAAAGATATTTGACGTCAGATGTGCACACAAACAGTTTCAACCAACTGGCATTTGGGGAAAAATACAAAAGTGGAGAGAAACGGAATGTGTTGAAAGAAGCACATTGAGGGCAGAATTTAATGACATTGAGAGAACACTGGGCCTTCTGGGATTGATTTCAACTCATCCCAAGTTTGATGTGTTTCTCCCTGTCTTCTCAGGAAGAACGATGGATTTTCATTTTCAGGATTTTCTCGGCAGGAAAATAAGAGATATTTGAACTGCCATTCCGGAGGAGTCCCCGGAGATGCTCTCGGCTTGGGTAAATTGGGAAAGTCTAGACACAAGAGGAAACAAGCACTCAGCACCCCTGTACTTGCTCCCATGGCAAAAACTGTGTCCCCTGTACCCTGAGCTCCCTCTGCTGCCCTCTTGGTCTCCTGACGCTTGAGATGTTTGTCCACGTTCCTTTCACAGTGTCTCCTGGTACTTTTCCCACACAATACATGCATGCCAGTGTCTCCAGGTTTCAGATTATTGCTAAAACATGCTTAGCTGGCTGAGCTATCATGGTTGCAGTGTGTTGATTTTGAAGACGGGGCTGTTGCTAAAATTGTCATCACTAGGCTTCTTTGCCACGTAACACACGCTTTGTTTCCCAGAGCCTGATAGATCTAGAAACTTGCTATCTGCAGACATGGCAGTGAGACATAGCCCTCTGAGAAAGCTTTCTGAGCCCATCACTGGTCTGTAGCAGCTCTACCCGCACTATTATACCTAGGAGTACGGAGGAGATCTAATTTAAAAGAGTTCTAAGATGAAAAGCACTGTTTTTGATGTTCAAGGTGCTCACAGGGTAAGACATCCATGTCACCAAGAAGAATCCAGAAGGGTGTCACCGACACAGGTATCTCTGATCAACATGGGAAGAATGTGAGTTTGAGTTGTGCTGCCATATTTTACACTGCAGGTGATCCACGTGTGCTGTGTTTGTGGAAGCAGAAGGTTGGCTCTGAGTAGGAAAGGCTGAGCAATGGCCCCTGGAGGGGATGTTCCTGACCCGCGTTCTCTGATTCAATCTCTTCCCTTCATCATTCACCCTGACTGTGGACAAACAAGTCCTCCCTGAAAACCATGGGCAGTTTGGTAGAAATGCACGTGGTTGACCTGAGCTGTGAGCCACAATGAAGGAAATTGCTGAGGATGAAATTTTCCTTGGTGACCTTCTTTCTGGGCATCTCCATCCTATCCTAAGGACAAGGTTAGTCTGTGAGAGATTCAGGCTATTGGGTAAAGTGAGGGTAAAATGATGACTATTTCTGAGCATCCACTTCTCTTAAAAAACAACCAAATGACATTTTATTGATAATTTATCCACATAATATACAATTCAGTAATTCAACCATATCAAAAGGGTTGTATAATCCTTACCACAATCAATTTTACATTATTTTATCCCCCATAATCATTATCATTTATATAACTTTATTTTGCAAAAATATACACAATATAGCAGTTACCAATTCAACAACTTCTACATGTGTGCTTCGGTGCCACTGACCATTCTTTTTATGTTGTACAACTATTATTTTTATTCTTCTGTGAATTGCTACACAACCATTAAAATGAATTCACTGCCCCCAAGCAAAAATTCTTCCTCCTTCACGCACAGTAAAAAGTTTGGTTTCTTTTTAAAAATAATTTTCTTGATATAATATTCACACTTCCCTTGTTAAACCAGACCTAAAAAGAGTTCCATATGCATCATCACGATCAGCTCTAAAGTTTCCTCCTGCCTCCTGCACCCACTGATCACTCCCCAATTACCTTCTCCCTCCCCTTCCAGATAAACCATTGCCTCAGTGGTTGTCTTTATGCATCCACTTCTTCTGTGCTCCAAACAGGAGACAAATAACAGAAACGACAAACAAACACAGAAAGATAGAATAACAGCGCTGGAGGCTCAGGGAATCCAGGGTGGACGATACCTTCAGGACCAGGGGCGTGAGGGGCGAGGCTGGGAGAGTGGAGGGTGAGTGGGTTGGAAAGGGGGAACTGATTAAAAGGATCCACATGTGACCTCCTCCCTGGGAGATGGACTGCAGAGAAGGGGGGGGGGGGAGGGAGACTCCGGATAGGGCAAGATATGACAAAATAACAATCTGTGGATTACCAATGGCTCACGAGGGAGGGGGGAGCGGGGAGAGAGGGAATAAAAAGAGGACCTGATGCAGAGGGCTTAAGTGGAGAGCACATGCTTTGAGAGTGATCAGGGAAAAGAATGTATGGATGTGCTTTATACAATTGATGTATGTATATATGTGGATTGAGATAAGAGTTGTATGAGCCCCTAATAAAATGTTAAAAAAAAAGAAAGAAAATGATTAGGGCAAAGAATGTACAGATGTACTTTATAAAATTGATGTATGTATATGCATGGATTGTGATAAGAGTTGTATGAGCCCCTAATAAAATGTTTTAAAAATAAATAAATAAAGCATACAAAAAAGGGGGGAGCACCCACTTCTCTTCTCATTTCTTCCTCCTCATCTACCTTGGTGGTTGTGGAGTCTCACCTGTCACTTTCCAGGTACTCGATAGAAGTGCCCATGGTTTGTGACAAGATTTAGCTAGATCAGTTCTCTAGGTGATCTTATTCTGAGGACAGGATCTTATAACATGGCTCTGCACAATCCTCGCCTTCAAGGGGAGATCACTAAAGATAAGGGCATTAGAACACAGTGTGGTGAAGAAAGCAAATGGCGCAAGGCTATCGATTATCTGGGGTCTTAAAGGTCTTGTCATCAAACAAGCACCAGTCTAAGTGAGGCGTCAAGTAAGTCCACACTGAAGAAGCACATCAGCCTGTGTGATCCAAAGATGGTGACAACAAAATCCAAATATGATGAAGGGAAAAGTTTCAGAGATACAATTGTGAACCTCCAATTTGTTAAAGGCTAAGTGGACAGTGGGAACTCAAAGTCCATCTGGAGAATATCTAGTCATATGAGGCATTTGGCAGATCCTCTTGACAAGCTTTATTATCACACAGAGATGACTGCAAACTTGATCATAGTGGATCAGACCATGGCATAATATGATACTTGGTCAGTTGACCTACCTCTTGACCCAACCTGAATTTGCTCTAGGGTCAAGTATTTCTCACTTGTTCTACAACAGATCCCCACCCACCTCTGGACTTTAAAATACTGAAGGTGAACTTTCCTTTCTTACCCTTTACTTTCTTTTTTTTTTTTTTTTACATTTTATTAGGGACCCATACAACTCTTACCACAATCCATACATATACATACATCAATTGTATAAAGCACATCCATACATTCCCTGCCCCAATCATTCTCAAGGGATTTGCTCTCCACTTAAGCCCTTTGAATCAAGTCCTCTTTTTTTCCCCCTTTCTCCCCATTCGCCCCTCCCTCATGTGCCCTTGGTAATTTATACACCGTTATTTTGTCATATCTTGCCCTATCCGGAGTCTCCCTTCCCCCCTTCTCTGCTGTCCCTCTACCAGGGAAGAGGTCACATGTGGATCCTTGTAATCAGTTCCCCCTTTCCAAACCACTCACCCTCCACTCTCCCAGCATCGTCCCTCACACCCTTGGTCCTGAAGGTATCATCCACCTTGGATTCCCTGTACCTCCAGCCCTCATATGTACCAGTGTACAGCCTCTGTCCTATCCAGCCCTGCAAGGTAGAATTCGGATCATGGTAGTTGGGGGGAGGAAGCATCCAGGATCTGGGGGAAAGCTGTGTTCTTCATTGATACTACCTCACACCCTAATTAACCCATCTCCTCTCCTAAACCCCTCTATGAGGGGATCTCCATTGGCCAACACTTGGGCCTTGGGTCTCCACTCTGCACTTCCCCCTTCATTTAATATGATATATATACATATGTACATATACATACACACATATATACACATACATACACACACTTATATCTTTTTTTTTTTTTTTGCATGATGCCTTATACCTGGTCCCTTGGGCACCTCGTGATCGCACTGGCCGGTGTGCTTCTTCCATGTGGGCTTTTTTGCTTCTGAGCTTGATGGCCGCTTGTTCACCTTCAAGCCTTTAAGACCCCAGACACTATCTCTTTTGATAGCCAGGCACCATCAGCTTTCTTCACCACATTTACTTGTTCACCCACTTTGGCTCCAGCCGTTGTGTTGGGAGAGTGAGCATCATAGAGTTCCAATTTAATAAAAGAAGGTATTCATGCATTGAGGGAGTGTTTGAGTAGAGGCCCAAGGTCCTTCCGCCACCTTAATACTTGACCTATAAATATAGACACATAGATCTATTTCCCCATCCTCCTATATATATTTGCATGTACATGTCTTTGTCTAGACCTCCATGAATGCCCTTTGACTCCTAGCTCTTTCCTCCATCTCCCTTGACCTTCCTCCTGCCCAACTACCATGCTTCGTCGCCACCTGGGCTAGAGTATACCTCTTCTCTAAGCAACCTTTTCCTTGATCATTTCCCACCATGCCTGCCACTCCCACTTCTCTACCATTTGGGGTCGCATGTTTTTCCCTTCTCCCTGGGTTTGTTAACACCACTTCCTTACCCCCCTTGCACCCCCACCCCAAGTCCCCCCGGATTACTTTCATTTTTATAATATTTTTATTCTCTTCCTGCTATTTTGTTTTTGTGTTTTATTGTTTCTATTGGGTTTCCAAGTGTGTGAAGCACAGAAGGAGTGGACACTTAGAGACAATAACTGATACATTGGTCTGGGGCATGTGGGGGGCAAAGGAGTCAGGAGGGTGAGGGGATTTGGGGAGCAATCAATGAATTCAAGAGGGGGAGGGAACATAAGAATTTGTTATGATATAGGTATATATATATTTACAATTCTTTTAAAAAGTGATTTAACTATGCAAGTGTATTACATGTGAATATTATATTAAAAACCCCTACATTAAAAGCCTTCAAGAAGGCAAAGCCCAGGATGATGTAGAAGAGCTGCTGCTTCAGAGAAGGGTTCCTGGCATAACCCAGGATGAGGCTCCCAAACCCAGTCCCAATGCGGGCTCCAGAGATGCCACTCCAACTGTTCCAGTCCCGGCTCCAATGAGCTTGGCTGCTGTGTCACTGTCCCTTGAGATGGTGCTGATTAGAAGCTTCGACAAGGGATCAGTGAGGTCAGGGAATGTGGGACTCTCGAGCTGATGAAGTGCTCATCTGTCAGTGTCTCCAGCTATTTCGGCACCTACACAGACAAGGGTCGAGTCAACAACTGGGAGGTGTTCCTGACCAGGGAAAGGGTGGAGATGAATTTGGTGCAGGCATACATTTTTAGGGGATGAGGAGTAGTGCCAGGGGAGTTGCTCTTGGTGCAGAGAAGATAGACAGCTCTACACCTATTCTTGATATGATTGAATTGAAGCATATGTACTTGAAGTTCCAATAAAATTGTTTTGTTTTGTTTTAAGAAAGAATGTTGTCTGTTACTTACACAGACCTTCAGATAGGGCTTTGGTTAACAGGCTCATGGCCCAGAGTCTCTCTTTGTGAATAAAATTCTATCAGCACACGGCTATGTCCTTCTCTACTGCTTGCTGCTATTTTCACACTCCATCAGTAAGGTTCAGTAATTGTCTCCAAGAATATATGACCAATGGAATCATAAAGGATGGTTTTCAGGCCTTTTTCAAAAAAGAAATTTGCTGATCCTTGATCTAGGGGAAGAGTCAGGAAGAAAAACAGCAAGACTTTCTGAAATACATAATTTTAAACTGTAATGATTATTTGACAGAATATAATATTTTAAAAATTTCCCTTGAATGGATAGGTTAGAACTACTTACCATGGTTGTACAGTGGTGACTTGCCCAGTAGTTAAATGAAAAGTCAATCATTCAGACCCAGCAACTGCTCTGTGGGAGAAATTTTTGGTAGAATAATCTCATAAGGAACTACAGGCTTGGAATTCTTATATGAGAAGTTCTCATCTGTCCTATAGGATTACTAGGAGTTGGAAATGATCAGTTTTAGCAGACTTTTAGTTTGGGTGAAAAGCAACTTTTTTCAATATATTATACTTGAATAAATGACACCAATTTCCAAATCACCAACTTTACAGCCATTAGTTGAGTCCTTAACAGTTAGCACTACCCAGGAACTCCACTGAGTCTGCCTGAAAGATATTCGACTGTGGCAGTTAAGTGATTTCCTGTCAACTTGCAAAGGAATGAACTCTAGCCTGTCAATCAGGTTGCAGCTAAATGACCTAATTTGGAGGTCCAAATAAGATAAACATCTCACTAGAGGCCACATACATTCTCTCCATGCGAGGCATTCCTGTTCACAAGTCACATGGAGCTACGCAAATAGCAGCCAGAGCCTTGGAGCTGGAGGAGTCCCATGGAAACCCATGTTAGCACTAAGATGCTTTCAAGGCCACTGGATCCACAAGACCTTCTACCCACTAGCCTGTGATCTGCCTGCACTCAGCGTTGTTGCATATGTTGCATGAATTGAGAGGAATTTACAGATTGGTGTCAGACATATGGACTACTATTGGACTTATAAGTTTGATCTGTCCTGGGCTGGTATGCTTTCTCAATTTACAATTGCTGCTTCTATAAAGCTCTTTCTATACACATAGAAGTGTCTATGAATTGATTTCTACAATCCACCCAGACTAACATACTGACCTCAAGACATATGCTGATCACCCCTGACAGAGTAATATACACTCCCTGTAGAACAAGCTCATTTGTTTGTTTTCCTCTCCAACAGAATGTTTTCTCTTCTTACAACTTTGAATCTACAGATATTAAGGGTAGGCACTGAATCATAAACAATATAGATTCCAAGTGGGAAACTTTGAGATGAAGAACCTGGATCAAAGTAAGAAACCTGACTTGAAACTCCCTCTCCAAATGCTCCAGAGTCAGAATGCTTCCTTCTTTTCAGGCCCTTACAGCACCCTACAATGCACAGACCCCTCCCTGCATGGGCGTTTCATATCTGTACTCACACTGACTTCCCTCAGTGTGTCTTACCCACCGTAATACATGGAATTGTGATTGACTTTTAGACTGTCCATTCGCTGATACAGTGTGCTCTTGGCAATGTTTCTAGAGATGGTACACCAGCCTTCACGGAATCTACATAATATGCGATAGCAACAGTACTAATATGTGAAACCCACTGTAGGCCTGGAGCATGGCTGATACAGGTCACAGCAGTGCTACTGAAAGTGAATCCAGAGATTGCACAAAAGAATCTAAAAGACATCTTATGCTCCCTCAAGTCTCCTTCAGACCCTGCCGGTTGCACATTAGTGTTGACACTTGCAAACACAGAATATGCTGGTCATGAAAACCATGACATATTTCCAGTCTCCTGCTCACACACACTAGCTCTCAATAAAATGACTTGTTAAAATACCTGAGTGAGACAAGTCTGTGTTCATACAAACTACTGAATGGGGTTACCTGGGGACTCTGGTACTGAGGATCTTTTCCCAGAGCTGTATGGTTGGGAATGGTGTGGATTTTATTAGCAGAAGGGGGGGGGGCGGTATTTGCATATCTTCCTAATATACAGTGGCAACTATGGCTGAATATTTTCAAAATGCTCACTGTTCCACCGTACACATAAATGAGTATCCCAGAAGGATTCATTGGGATTATTACTTGGAAATGATTCCTTATTATGTGATTGTGATACACAGAATACAGTCCTGTTCATATGGTTTCATACACAATAAGCGATTTATATATAGATTATTTAAGACAGTATGTATGCTCATTTGTTTAACTTATTTCACTCAATTTATTTCATTTATGTGGCAATAGACCCATAAGTTTATATCTAGTCAGCATGAATTGATTTTAATGCTTAACATCTTAGAGAAGGAACACACGTATACTACAATTTATCTCTTTTTAGACATTTAGGTTATTTCTCATTTCCGGTTTTATAATGAAAGTTACTATTTGGGTTGAAATAAAAGAGAAGAGAAAAAAGAATTCACATTAATATTACAAGAAATCACAGTAACAGACATGGCCTTACAGTAAACTTTTCTTCAACACAATTGTAATATTAACAATAAATATCATATTTTTAGTGAGAGAGTTTCCGTTAGGACAGAAACACACCAAAGTCTTAACTTTGCTAGAGAAGATGTCTTAGATGACATTGAAACTGCATAAAGGTTTTTCTAAAATATTTAATAGTTTAAAGCTTCTTGTGTCAAAGTCAATAGGATCTCCCAGAAGCACAGACTTACGACAATACTTGTTTTATTGCAGAACATATCTTAAGATGTAGATAACAAATGTGGCGAAGAAAGCTGATGTTGCCTGGCTATCGAAAGAGATAGTGTCTGGGGTCTTAAAGGCTTGAAGGTGAACAAGCGGTCATCTAGCTCAGAAGCAACAAAGCCCACGTGGAAGAAGTACAACAGCCTGTGCGATCACGAGGTGCCAAAGGGACCAGGTATAAGGCATCATGCAAAAAAAATATGTGTATATATATATATATATACACACATACATACCATAGTGAATGAAGGGGGAAGTGGAGTGGAGACCCAAGGCCCATTTATCGGCCACTGGAGATCCCCTCACAGAGGGGTTTAGGAGAGGAGATGGGTCAGTCAGGGTGCGATGTAGTACTGATGAAGAACACAGCTTCCCCCAGATCCTGTATGCTTCCTCCCCCAACTACCATGATCCGAATTCTACCTTGAAGGACTGGATAGGGCAGAGGTTGTACAATGGTGCATATGGGAGCTGGAGGCACAGGGAATCCAGGGTGGATGATACATTCAGGACCAGGGGTGTGAGAAGCGATACTAGGAGAGTAGAGGGTGAGTGGGTTGGAAAGGGGGAACTGATTATAATCATCCACATGTGACCTCCTCCCTGGGAGCTGGATGGCAGAGAAGGGGGGGAAGGGAGACTCCAGATAGGACAAGATATGACAAAATAACAATCTATAAATTATCAAGGGCTCATGAGGGAGGGGAGAGCAGGGAGGGAGGGGAAAAAAGAGAACCTGTTGCAAAGGGCTTAAGTGGAGAGCAAATGCTTTGAAAATGATTAGGGCAAAGAATGTGTGGATGTGCTTTATACAATTGATGTTTGTATATTTATGTACTGTGATAAGAGTTGTATGAACCCCTAATAAAATGTAAAAAAAAAAAAAGAGGTAGATAACAAACAAAATTGATTTCCTTCTAATTGCTTGATGGTGGCTAGGGTAGCAATAGAGTAATCACTGACAAAATGCAACCAAACTTACCTCTCCTGAAACTCAACAGAATAAAATCACTGAAAGGCTAGGTATACATTCATAAAAATCTATATCTGACACAGATAAGAACAAATCTGAAATTATGTCCAGAAGCAACTCTTCAGTTTGTTTGTGTATGAAGTCTTCAATTTGAAGAGGAACATAGACATTTGTAGCTGAAAATCTTTTTCAGCAAGGGAAAAAGGAAAGGGCAGGCCCAGCTTCTCGACCTTTGCAGGAGGAAAGAAACAACGAGAAAGTCGTATCTCAGATCCAGGTTCTAAAAGGAAAGAAATGGGCTTACTTCAGGCAATGATAGTTACCTGGACTTGAGGTGGGTGATCTTCAGTGGGACCTAATACCCTGGGTATCATCAATCCTCCAAGGCCAATCCAAGCAGCTCTACTACTGAGGCATCTTGAGCAGGTTGCTCCGGAGATATAATGGAATAAACTATACCACACACTTTGTGTCGAGTGGGGCAGTCATTTCCCCAGCAACCTTTCTGTTCGTACTATGGACATGACTTTCTTGGAGGTAACAAATTAGGACATACATTTGCCCATGCCCCCGAGTGGGAGCATCTGAAGCAGGGTGCTCATGGTTCACTCGTGGGCGGCCCAATAACTAGTTTAGACACACCCACTCGGCCCTGGAGGGCACTTGCTAACATTTGACATTTAACCTTAAGACTTTGTAGCTTATATAACTTTTTCTGATCCTCCCTACTGTTGAAAACTTTGAATGCTGCACTGCAATCTTGCTGTGAAGTCTGCGGTCCACAATCTAACCTTTTAAGGTTTCTTTTAATGTCTGGAGCTGATTGTGAGATGAAATTTGAGTGATGTACAATGATCCCTTTTTGTGTAGTAGGGTCTACTTTGATATATTAAAGCATTCTGGATGATGATGTGACAGAAATTTGGCAGAATTTTCATTTGGTTCCTAAATGATTTCCTTAATTTTGTCATAATTGACTGCTTTATTTGAGGCTTTTGGCAAGCCCGCAATGAGATGCAAATCATATCATTTTGAAGAATTGGGTGTTCATGATCATCTGATAATTCTAATTAGGGTTGTGCTTGGGAACTGCCTTGAAGTCCACGGGCTTAACCTAGTCTGGGCATGCACTTCATCAGCTCTCTTTGTGCAGCTATCCAGACTCTCTCCCAATCTTCAAGGGTTAAGGTAGTTGTTAAAATCATATGGATGTCATGACAGGTACGATCATATGACTGAGTGAGATATTTAAATTATTTTATTGTTTATCTTTTATTTCATAATCATAAACTTAACTCTGCTTTACAGCTGGATACAGGAGAAATAAGGAAAGTAAGAAACCTGAATAACTGGATGGAGAACACAAGATTAAACGATACTGCAAGCACATTGGGAATAGAAGGGTGATTTCTCAAGCTACACAAGGAATGGTCTGGTGCTTAAGATAAAACATAAAAATCCAGATCAAATGTAATTAGAGTTGTCCACAGTCAGCAATGATGATCTTCTTGCTGGTCTTGCCATTCCTGGAATCAAAACCCTCCATGACTTCCACAATGTTCATGCATTCTTTCACCTGACCGAAGACCAGGTGTTTGCCATCCAACCATTCAGTCTTAGTGGGGCAGATAAATGACTGGGAACCGTTCGTAGTGGGCTCAGCATTTGCTATAGACAGGGTGCCAGGACTTGTGTGCTTCAGGATGAAATTCTCATCTTCAAATTTCTTTCTACAGACGGACTTGCCACCAGTGCCATTATGGCATGTGAAGTCACCACCCTGGCACATAAACTCTGGAATGCGTCTGTGAAAGCAGGAACCTTCATAACCAAAGCCTTTCCCCTCAGTACTCAGAGTGCGGAAGTTTTCTGCTGTCTTTGGAACTTTGTCTGCAAACAGCTCGAAAGAGATGCAGCTGAGGGGCTCACCATTGACGGCTATGTCGAAAAACACAGTAGGGGTGACCATGGCTGGACCAGAAACTCTACAAATTCAAGCAGCAGCATCTGCAAAGCTGATATTTAAATTCTTTAATGTAAGTGTCTGGGTCCAATGTATAACATCCAAGATGTTTTCCTAAGCCTGAAAAATAATTTAACAAAAAGGGGATCTGAATTTTTACTAACCTCTCTGCTCCTGCGACATCACAGAGGGTATTGAGGGGGGACAGGATTGAGCATGGACGCTTTGGATTTGAAGGCGCTGTCTTTGTGCTGGAGAGAGCTGAACATCAAAGAGTGAGAGGTGGAGATGGTGCTGGCAGTAGGGGAAAGGTGTCAGATGTCTTATAACATAGCAAGGGTGGGAGGGGAACTGGTGACAGAGGAGAGGTGGGAGAACTGGACAATCATGGTATGGACAAGGGAGGAGTTTGGGTAGAAATTGTATGAGGTAACAGGGTAGGGGGTACTGGATTACAGAGTGTGGGCTCAGAGGTGGTGGAAGGTGTTGAAATAAGGCAGGAGTGGGAGGAGGTGGTGAGGAGGAAGGCTGAAGAAGAATGAGACACTATAGCAGGAGATATAGGGCTACAGTTTAGCAACTGGGAGAATGTAGCAGCATCCTGTGGGTTGGAGACACTTGAAGGAGGTTGTAAGGGGGAGGGGAGAAAGAAGGCACAGCCGCAGTTTGGTCAGAGACAACAGGCACTGAAATTGGCGGCATATCGTGAACAGAAGGATCAAAGACTGATTCTTAGTCTGAGAGAGGAACATTTTCCTGAACCAGTAGGACTTGCATAGTGGAACAATTCTGACATAAATGAGGTTGAGCACAAAGAACACTTGGATATAAGGAATATCAGAATATATTTTGTAGATTAAAAAGAAATTATTGAGATCTTGAAAAAATTTTAAATCAAGTATACCACCTGGTGACCATCTTGATTGTTGTCCAATTTGTACTGCAGTCATGCATTATTACATAAGAAAATCAATTTTCCCCTATGAATAACTGATTTAAGACCCAGCGAATTGAAGTTTGCCAGTGCACAAACTAGAAGTATTTTATGCCACTGTTTAGTGTGGTAGTTATTTAATCATTTGACAATTTGATGATTAAGACTGAAGGGGTGGAATCCAGCCTGCCAATCAAAATATAACCAATGGCCCCTGTGTGGGTATGGCCTTCTCCTGACAATTTTGGAATTCCGGAATTTCCTTCTTGGAGGCGGAAGACTCTCTCTCTCTCTCTCTTGGCTCACTCCCTTAGAGACCCTCTACTGATCTGACACATGGCACTATGCTGATAGACCCCATGCCCTGGGAACTAGAGAAGCCACTCAAAGACCCCTGCCACTGCTGAGATGTTTACACCACCACTGAATCCAAAGATGTTCTACACACTGGCCTGTGATCATCCTGCATTCAGCATCATTGCATGTGTTTCTTAAGTCTGAAGGGCACTCCATAAATTGGTATCGGAATATGGACTAATATCAGACTTATGGGCTTGAACTGGACTGGGTTGCGATGCTTTGTTAATGTACAATTGCTCTTTATATAAAACTCTTATACACCCGACTTTCTATGAATTTCTCTAGCCTACCTGGACTGACACACTGAGAATTCTTACAACCCATTTTAAAATGCTGAGTGAAAATTTGAGCTCTCTTATATGAGGTAGCAAAACAGGAGAGCATCCTTACACTGAATAATTACCACCTAAGCCCCCGGGGCTGGGAAGACAATCTGACTGAGCAAAGCTTTCTGGTACATGGAAATTTTCAGAACGGCCAAGGGAAAATGAGCAGATGACCTTGGAGTAGGGAGCTTTGGATTTAACACTCACCAATATGTTGTCAGAGGGTCTTTAGCTGAAGATGTGGAGATCCCTCTGTTAGGCTCACTGGCTCAAAGGGGGTCCAGGAAGGATGCTGGGGACTTTAGTGGCTAGGGAAAGGAAAGTGGACTCCAGTCCTAGCCCAGACAGCCTCCCGTGCAGGCCACCATATCTCAGGTTTTACAGAGATAAGAGACAGAGTGAGACCTTTAATTTATAGATTTATTGAGGGAGGTGTGGTTTGTAGGGAGCAGGAAATCATAGGGGTTTAGAATAGTTAGGTAAGAAAGGTTAGAGGATTAGCTAAATTAAAATGTGTAAAATCCATGAGACCCACTATTACATAAAGGAAGAGAACATGAACGAACTACAGCAGAATTGGTGAGGAAGGGGTTAAACAGCTCTAATGTCTGCTGCAGAACCTGCAGAAAGAATCTAAGTGGGAGGGAGAGCCAGCCTTACAGGTAGAGAGGAGAGGTGAGAGCAAAAGAGGCCAGAGGTTAGAAGGAGCCCAATCTAATGCAGGCTCAATTTGGGTGTGTAAGTCTTTGGGATGTCTGTACGCTTTTTGATAGGAAGGTTCCCCCACATCTTTGTGGTTGGTCTGGATAACTCCAATGGACTGGCTGCCAGCTTCCACAGACGGACAACACAGCTGGGTGGCAAGATACATGGAGGAAGCTTTGTAAACAGAAGAAACCTATGCTTTCCTTAGTAAAGGCTTCCAAC
The DNA here is from genome assembly GCF_050624435.1 of Tenrec ecaudatus. Taxonomy (NCBI): domain Eukaryota; kingdom Metazoa; phylum Chordata; class Mammalia; order Afrosoricida; family Tenrecidae; genus Tenrec; species Tenrec ecaudatus. Next base: position 14,560,185 of record NC_134532.1, read on the forward strand.
GAACCCTAGAAGGGTTCTGGCCCTTCTAGAGACCTATAAGCTTTCCCCCAAAAGACTGGGTCTCCCTTTGCCTGAGTTCCAGGTCACTGAACCCCATCTTTTTAGGGTAGGGACTGTCTCTTCTTCTCCTGCCAGCTGCCAGGGTGTTGACTAAGAGCCACCGAACTGGGCCATCTCCTTGAGGCTCCAGTCCTGGAAGGGCTTAGCCCAGCAACCTGGGAATGCCAATCAGTTTCGGTGCATGGTGGCTGCACTGGAATGCCACTTCTACACCCACAAGGCTGAGGCTCCCTGCGGTCACACAACAGATGGCACTAAGAGCCAGGGAGTTTCTAGAACTGGACCTTGGGTTCTCCCCCGGCCCTGCTTCAGAAGAATGTACCGCACAGGTGACAAGTCTTAGCAAATCTCCGGAGGAAGCCCTAATGTTTTACGCACCAGCTGCCGCCACTCGCTTCTGGAGACGCGTTCTCTTCTTCGTAGTGAGAGAAACAACAGACCCCAGGGCTCACCTTTGAGCTGATGAGGTGCAAGGAGTCTCTGGGAGAAGGTATCGCTGTATGGAAACAATGAAAAGGGGGGTGAGCAGAAACCCACAAGGCAACGAACCTGGGAACCCGGAAGACAAGACCCCCAGCCTGGGATTACCTTTCTCCAACAGGGATTTCCACCAAGAACCCCAACCAATCCAAAAGCTGGGGGATGGGACACCAGCTCACCTCTCACCACAGAGGAGAGTCCCCTGGGGAAGGTGAGGAGAAGAGAAAGGTCGCTTACACCCCAGCAGGACTTCTGTGTGCACCAGGGTACCTCAAACTGGCTGCCGCCCACCCGCAAATCCTTGGGAAAGAGCGCCCCTCACCTGGGAGCGCTGGCTACTACGCAGAGCTAAGGTACCAGGAGGTTCTCTCGCACCACATGCAGCGCACAGTAAGTAGGACGCATCCAATAAGCCACATTTCCGGCTGGGACACCGCCACTTCCACCCCATCTCTGAGCACCCGGGTTGGGAGGAGCCGGCGGGTCTGGTCTCTGCCTTCATTTCACCTTTGAGGTGGTTCTGGACCCGACCATCAGCTTGAATGCACACACCCAGATGTCTGGGGAAGGTAAGAGCCAGGGTGCTGTTTAGGCTGGGGGCGGGGCCAGAGGCGGGGTCTGGGGCGGCACGGGCAGGAGCCAGTGAGAGTCATCCGGCAACAATGGGCCCTCAGACTTTGATAATGATGGCCAGGTCACCTGCGGGCAGAAACGGTACTTTCTCCCAGCACCGAGAGTGTGCATGGGAGACATAAAACGATGTACAACGTACGTGGAGTGTGTAAGCTTGTGATCAGATTCCCCAGATGGGGCATCCTCCTCACTAACATGAACCATCCAGCCATCCAACCCTGCCACGGTGTTAATGGTGCTGACGCAAGAACCGAAACTAATGACCTTTGAGGTGAAGGACCATTCTGCTCCCCAAAGCATTGTCATGTATGAAGACTGCCTTTAGGAAAAAAAAAGTAGCTGGCATCATATGCTCTAGGTAAATTTTATGTCAGAGTAACAAAATTTAAATATAAAACAAGCGGGAGCACTAAAACGTGATGGGAGAAGGGGGTGGGGTGGTGTTAAACTTGACTGTCCTTAGAGTTGGAATTTGTACTTTTATCTTGTTTTATTTTGCTTGAAAGCTATTGGGGCAGTTAACCATGACAGTTCAGTTCAATTATGCTTATCATGATTTCCCCACTCTGCTAATTTAATTTACCACTCACCAGAGGTTCTATCAATCCAATGGTTTCAAGTGCATGGGCAGAATATTTGTAGAGACTCTTCCAAATTGCGAGGTCTGGAATTTAAATTTACTTCCTCCAAGTAACTCTTGTCTGTTGGGTCTCTCACAAGTGCTTATGGGACAGATCAAAGTGAAGCACTTCCCTATTAATTTGCATCCATAAAGACTATGCTTCTTTTATGGCTGTTATACTAGAAAATTTCATTATGAAAGTTCTAGGCAGATTCCAAAGTTGCTGGCTGAAAATGGAGATACGAGAATTTCAATATTGTTACATTTCCCAATTTGGTCAGATCATTCCACAGACGACAGAAAACTCTGTCGCTTAACTTTATAAGGAATAAAAAAAAGTCACTTATCAGCAAATATTTACTGAATTAAACTGATTTATGTTGCCAGTTCTGATGGACTCACCATATCCTTAAATCTTGGGAAACAGAGACTAGATTTTGCAAAGAAAAGGGGACTTCTCTTGAAATACCTGCCCTGTTCGACTGGGTAGGCTAGAGAAACAAATCCAGGGACACTCATAATGTATACGAAAGAGCTTTATATCAAAGTGTAATTGGATATCAAGAAAACATCTCAGCCCAGTCCAGATCAAGTCCATAAGTCTGATATTAGCCCATAACTCCAATACTAGTCCATGTATTCCTCTTCAGACTCATGCACCACATGCAATGATGCTGAATGCAGAAGGATCACAGGTCAGTGGCTGAAAATTCTTGTGTATCCAATGGCGGTAGTCTTTCTTAGTGCTGGCTCAGGTCTCTATGTGGCTCTTTTAGCTCTCCGAACAGTGTGAAGGTGAAGCAGAGAGAAAGAAGTTGGCCAACTTCCAGGGAGAAAGAGTGGAAGTTCCCAGAATTCTCATGAGAAGGTCAAGCTCACCAGGAAGCATCATGGAGCTGTGACATGAATGACAGGCTAACCTTCACCCCTAGACTAATTTATCAGGTGAATATGAAATTATGTAACTACTACACCTGCTTTCATGTGAGGTTTTCTGCCCCCATGGATAAATCATGAATTGTCAAAAAATAAAACAAGCAAACAAAAAATCAATCACTGCGATCGAGTCAATATGGACTCAGAGGGATACTTATAGGACAGGGTAGAACTGCCCCTGTGAGTTTCCAATTCAGCGTCCAGATTAAGTTCCCATGGTTCAGATATTTACATATTTTTGCAGTAGTTGATTTCACGGTACATGATTTTACATTTACCCTGTAATTATAATTCATGAAGTGTTGTTTTACTTCCAGTATTGCTGCTTCCAACCCAGTAGCTGCTTTTCACAGACTAACTACTTTCAACACAGCAGCTGCTCTCTACAAAGTAGCTGCTCTCTACACATGTGTTACTGGTAAGCAAAAGCACATTATGGCACTAACCCTGTCACACACACTTGCATTTGTATGGGGTGTATGTGATTGGGTTGGAGTTATGATGTCATTACGCCAATTACTCATATGTGGGTGTTTTTTGCATGTGGGAGGATCTGCTTGGAGACAGATAGAGGACTGGTGTCTTGGTTCCTAAGACCATCAGAAATATGTGTTTTCTGATGGTCTTAGGAGATCCCTGCAAATGGGTGTTCGTCTGGGTATTTTAGAGAAACAAATCCAAAGAAACTCATATGTATAAGAGAGTTTTATATAAAGGTAAGTGCACATCAAGAAAACATCCCCAACCAGTGCTGCCCAAGCCCACAAGTCGAAGATTAACCCTTATGTCTGACACCAATCCATTAAGTCCTCCTTCACCTCACAAAATACACACAATGACTGGAGGAAAGCCAAATCAGAGAACATGTAAGCATCTCAGTGCTGGAAGGGGTCTGCACACGGCTGCTCCAGGGCTGTATTGGGGTAGGTCCATGCGACTTCTCCTTGGGGATGTCTTGCAGGAAATGAACCTTGTCAGCTGAAGCAGAGAACTGGCCAAGGCCGCTGCACCCTAGTCCGACCATCACAACGCAAGAGACCTGGGAACTAGAAAGGCGAGGCTCACTGAGTCATTTATCCCTCGGCCCTTCAAACAATCCCACATGTGTTTATCGGCCAGGTAGGCACAATAAACTAATTACCTTGAGTAGTTCGACCTCCAAAGGGGTATCGACCCTCCAAGTTGAGAACCAGTGCCCTATAGGGTTTCTATCAGTCTTAAGTGACTGGACAGCAGTGAGTTGTATGTTTGGGATCCAGCCTCTAGGGCTGCACCTGAGATAGACCCAAGGGAACAAGGACAATCACAGTTAGCCATGTGTTCAAAAGGAGCATCTCCACACTCTCATGTCTGAATTCCTAAGGCACTCTCCTCTGGAAACAGCTCCCAGAATAGAGTCACTTGATTTGATTTTTCTAAATATAAATCAACCAGTTTTTAGGGAAGAGGCTGAAAAGGATTTATTTCTATATAAAGCCAATGGTCACAAAACATAATATGCTTCATAAAGGAAAGGCAGATGAACCACTCAAGAGAGATTTGAAAACAGTTTCCCCTTGCAAATTAATGGATTGAAACCTGAGGACACAGGCTTGAATGATCCAGCAAACTATAGTGAAGAGCAGTCATTGTGAACTCCAATGAGGCTAACCCTACTCTCTACCCCTGGTTTTTCCAGCTTTCTACCTGACCACTTTTTAGCACTTATTTCATGGAATATATTTGTTTTCCTTTTTCACAACTTTTTACCTTATGCTACTATTTCCTTTCTAAAGCTTTACAGCAATCCCTTTCTCATTGTTGTTCTACTAATTCTCCTACTTCTGCTTCATCTTCTTTTTCTTTTACATTAAGAGAAAACAGAATGGTTCCTACTGGAATTCCTACTAAGTCTGTTGCTAAAATCCAAATTTTGTTTGAACAAAATAAACTAAAAACCACAGCAGACCATCCTATTTGTGCTCTCACTTGCAACTACTCCTGGATCCTGGGCCTTTGCTATTTGGGCCTGAGCACACCCATTACCCTGAATTCCCTTCAGTTCAACCCCAACCCTGTGCTGCAGGGTGGTTTATATGGGAACTCACATTAACTTTCCCTCACTGTGTCTTCTTGCACAGTCATACGCAGCCGGGTCCTCCACGGTCACAGTGCTCAGGTGCAGGGAGAACTGGTTCTTGGATGTGTCTGGGTTGATGACTAGATGATCTCTGAAGGATGGTGTGTATTTGCTAAACCACTCTTACCTGCAGAAGCTCCTTCCTATCCACCCACGGCCTCTCCCAGGGCTGCCTGATCTGCTCCCAAATAGCGCTGTTTATGGAGACTGAGTCCCCAGTGATGGTGCAAGTGCAAGTGAGGGTCTGTGATGCCCTCACCACCTCATGGCCTGACTCCTGCAGCTTCACTTTGGACGGGACACACAGAGACTTACAAAACAAGTATTAAATATCCCATCTGTCGTTAAAACTGCTGTGACCTACCGCATCTCCCTGCCACTGACATGATGGGAGACACAGTACCATCAAAATGAGAAAAAGAATGCAAGCAGACCTTTCTGTATCAGAGTCTCCTGCTGGTTCCAGAAGGGAATCTTGAGGATGGGGTGGGTGTTCATATCATTTAAATAATAAACCAAACCAGGCTTTTGCTTATGAGTGTTACTGGCTGTTATCAGGGGATCAGAGGATGACTATTAACAGTGTGCTAATTGACAGGGCTCACAGCTCCACATGGAAGCTTCTCCAGAGCTGGTTCTTGAAGCAAGTTGTATGACAGTGATATGTAAGCAATTAGAGTGGGGTGGCCCACAGGCATACACTGAATTTATACCCTCCCCAGATCCCAATATTTGCAATCATAAAATTATCAGAGTTCCAGTGTACCTTGCATTGTTTGATTTGACCACATGCATCCACTAGTGTGTGCATTAATTTTTCATTTGAGTTCTGAGAGCTATGAACACACCAGACATTCTTCTGCACTGAGGGAAAATCAGTAAACCAAGCAACTGAGCTAGGAAATGAAAAAACTAAACCCACTGTGAGTGCACCTGTCCTGATTCATGGGAACCTTATAAGATTGATTAAAGCTGCTCATAAGAAATTCTCTGACTAAATAATAACAGGAAAAGACAACCTCATCTTACTTAGGAGGAATGGTTGGCTGGTTTGTGGTGAGCAACCCAATACTTATCCCACTACATCACCACATCTCTGCATATCTCTATACCAAGAAGCCCGTATAAAGGGCTTTTTAAATGTCACTTTGAGAAGACAAGTGGTGATACTTTCAATATTATTATATGAATATGAGCGCTGGACAATGAATAAGGGTGTCCATAACCAAATTTATGGCCATTCACTTACCTTTTGGAAAAGAATGTTGAAAGTACAATGGACTGGGCTGTCAATATAACAAGCAGATCTGTTGTGAGGGAAACATAGCCTGGGAGTTCCTTAGAATGAAGGATGGTGAGACGTAGTTCCATGTACTTGAACATGCTATCATGACACCAGTCCGTTGAGAAAGACATCATCCATGATAAAGAAGGGGATCAGTGAAGAAGAAGGCGATGGACTGACACAGTGGCTGTAACAATGGGCTCAAAAATATTTATTGCAATAATGGTGCTGAACTAGGCATTATTCCGTTCAGTTTTGCGTTGAATCACTGAGATTTGAAATTGATTCTGTGGCACTTAACATCATCAAAACTAAATGAAAAGACACAATATTCGACTTCCGGTAAGATGGTGATGGAGTGACACATACCAGAGGGACTCTGCAGAATCCAGCCCAGGAGAGTTGCTCAGAGGGAAATTCAACGCCACTGGATCACAGCTTGGTCTCGGCGCAAGCACAGTTTCCCCTGCCTGCCTCAGAGCAGGGACAGGGCCCTTGTGGCTCCACTGGCAGGGATTGGGGTTCAGCTGCATTGTTGCTTCTGTTTGTGTCTCTGCTCTATATTCCCACGCAGCCTTGGAGGACTGAGCAGGGGCTTTTTCGGGCACAGCCACAGCTTGCTGTGCTGCGTGGGCTGAGCAGGGACTGAACCCAGGTCCCCACAGCTCCACAGGCAGGGATCGAGGTTCAGCTACACTGCGGCGTCTGTTGACATCTCTGCTCTCTGTCCCCCCACTTCTCTGGGGGCTGCTCAGCAGCTTTCTTGCGACTCTTCTTGGGGCTCAGCTGCGGACTGCCGCTGGGGCTTGGGGCAGGGAGTAGGCCCTTGCAGGTCCACAGGCAGGGAGTGGGACTCAGCTGCATAGTTGCTTTTGCTTCCCTCGCTTCCCTGTACCCCTGCACAGTCTGGTCTCACTTTTTAATTTTTCTCACCTTCTTGTCCCTGACCTGCTCCCTTACACTCCATTGCAGACTTACGGGGCACTCCCCCATTGCTCTAGGGCATTTGCACCTGGGCCACACCCAGCTAGGTGAGCTCCATCTTGCATAGATAACCCAAGGCTAGTGTAAGGCCTGCTTGCTCTCCAGGGGATACTACTCAGACTTCTCACCAGGGAGTTCCTGCCTGTGTACCTGGGGACATAAGGCAGCTCAGTCAACACTTATCAATACTCAAACCAAAGCAGGAACTTCAGCCCAGCCTCTGCAACACTGGGGCAGGCAGCCGACCTGCCATCTGGGGCACTGCCCTGATAGGGAAGCCACAGTAAGATAAAGTGGTAGGTTAATCCCTTAGCAAAATCAGCTGTAGGCAGTTCGAAGAAGCATTCCTATAAGTCTCCCAGAGAGAGCCTAGAAAATGGCACCTGGTCCCTCAAAAACTACTCAACGCAAACAGCCATCATTCCCAACAACCTCAATGAAAAAACAGGAGAAACAAAAGATAAAGGCAGAAGATGTCCTGAACATAGCAACATACATAGAAGAAGCAGACATTGAGATGCCATACAAAGAAACTCTCAGAATGCTGCTTGGAGCCATGCAGGTTATGAGGAAAAAAATACAGAAAAAGGATGAAACGATAGAGGAGATAAAAGCCATACACCAAAGGAAAATACAGGAGATTAGGGAGGAGATAACGAAAAGCAATAGCAGAATCATGTTCCTTGAGAATCGATTGGAGGAATCAGAGACCCACATCAGTATCTTGGAGGACAGCCAAGCAGACTTTAATAAACGTGAACAAAAATCTTATAAGAGCATCAGAGCAGCCGAAGAAAACATAAGAGCTATGTCTGATGCTATGAAGAGGAACAATATGAGAATTATTGGCCTACTGGAGGAAGACACAAGAAAGAATTCATCTGCAACAATAGCGAGAGAATTCTTGGAGGAAAACTTCACCAGCCTAATGAAAGAAAACCAAGCAACCATCGAGGAGGCTGAAAGAACACCAGCACGAAAGGGACCCCAAGAAGAAATCACCAAGGCACATAATAGTTAAACTATCCAACTTAGAGGAAATGGAGAAAATCATGAGAGCAGCTAGGGAAAAAGAAGCAATCACATATAAAGGTTTCCACATGAGGATATGCTCAGACATATCAGCAGAAACTATGAAAAAAAAAAAGGAGATAGTGGAGTAACATATTCCAAAAATTGAAGGAAAACAATGCAAATCCAAGAGTACTGTACCCAGTCAAATTATTGATCAAGATCGATGGAGAAGTAAAAGGCTTTCCAGGCAAGGAAAAACTCAAATACGTTACAACAACCCAGCCTTACAAAAGATCCGCGCCGACTAAGTATGGGCAGAAGAACAACACTCACCAAGCACAAATAAGAGACCAACACATAGAACAACTTCACACAGAGCACAACAGAGAGAAAACAGAGCCCAAGATAGCAATGGCTTAAGGATGGAAAGAAGTCAAGAATGATACACACACAAAACACACACTAATAAGAAAGGAAAGTAGGAAAATTCCCAACACAAAAGGTATAAAATGGCATCACAGAGTCCGCACATGGAGATAATAACCCTGAATATCAATGGCCTTAACTCAGGCATGAAAAGACTGAGACTAGCAGAATGGCTTAGAAAACACAATCCATCAATTTGCTGCCTACAGGAGACACATCTCAAGGCTACAGACAAAAATAGCCTGAGAATCAAAGGCTGGAAAAGGACCTACCAAGCAAACAGCAATTAAAAAAAAAGCAGGGGTTACAATCCTTATCTCGGATAAAATTGACCTCAAAGTGCAAACCATAAAAAGAGATAAGGAGGGACACTATATAATGCTCAAGGGAATCATAGACAATGAACCACTAAGCATTGTAAACATATATTCCCCCGAATGAGAGACCAGCTCAATACGTCAACCAAACACTCCAAAAGATTAAGAAAAAAATCACAGACTCGACAATTATAGTGGGCTACTTCAACACTCCACTCACGGAGAAAGATAGATCACAGGGAAAGAAACTCAACAAGGAGACTTGAGAGCTAATCTCCACAATTAGACAATTTGACCTAATAGATATTTACAGAGCTTTTCATCCGAATAAATTTTTTTTCACATTCTTTTCAAGTCCCCATGGCACATATTCAAAGATAGACCACATGCTGGGGCATAAGGCAAATCGACATAAATTTAAGCACATTGAAATAATACAGACCTCTCTCTCTCTGACCACTGTGTCATAAGACTGGAAATCAACTAAAGGAAGACAAAGAAAATAAGAACAAATGATTGGAGGATGAATAACCCTCTACTGCAAAAGGAGTGCATACTGGTGCAGATCAGAGACGAAATCAGGAAATTTCGAGAAAACAACTAAAATGAGCACACAACATACCAAAACTTACGGGACACAGCAAAGGCAGTCATCAGAGGAAGTTTCATAGCAATACAAGCACACCTAAGAAAGGAAGAGAGACTCATGACGGATACGCTGACACAAAATTTACAAAAACTAGAGCAGAGTCAGCAGGACAACCCTACTAATAGCAAAAGAAAAGAAATTAAAAAATCAGGGCTGAGATTCAGGAGAGGGAAAATAAAAAAAACTATGGAAAAAATTATATCGCTAAAAGTTGGTTCTTTGAAAGGATACACAGGATCGATAGACCATTGGCAGAGCTAACCAAAGAAAGGAGGGAACAAATCTCAACAGCAAGAATAAGGAATGAAAGAGGGGTCATTACAACAGACCCTAATGAAATCCAAAGGATAGTTACACAGTACTATGAAGGATTGTACTCCAATGAATTCACCAATTTGAAAGACATGGACAAATTCCTGGAAAAACAATCCCTCCCTAGACTATCTTCGGTGGACCTCAAGAATCTTAACAGACCCTTAGAAATAGAAGAAATAGAAAAGTTTATCAAGGGATTACCAAGAAAAAAATACCCTGGACCAGATGGCTACACTGGAGAATTCTACCAAGCAATCAGGGAAGAACTAATACCAATCCTACACAAACTTTTCCAGAACATAGAAAAGGATGGCAAACTCCCAAACTCCTTCTATGAAGCTAGTATAACTCTGATACCCAAACCGGGCAAGGATCCCACAAGAATCGAGAACTACAGACCAATATCCCTAATGAACATTGATGCAAAAATCCTTAACAAAATACTAGCCAACAGAATACAAAAGTATATAAAACAAATAATTCACCATGACCAAGTGGGATTCATACCAGGGATGCAGGGATGGTTCAACATACGAAAGACCATTCGTATTATTCATCATATTGACATGAAAAAGTATAAGAATCACATGATACTATCAATAGACGCAGAAAAAGCTTTCGACAACATCCAACACCAATTCCTGTTTAAGACACTAGCGAAGATATGAATGGAAGGAAAGTTCCTCAAGACAATACAAGCTATATATGAAAAACCAACAGCCAAAGTGGTAGTCAATGGAGAAAAGACTAACACAATTCCACTGAAAAAAGGGGACCAGACAAGGATGCCCCTTGTCCCCACTCCTATTTAATATCGTGCTGGAGGTTTTAGCTAACAGCATAAGGCAAAGAAGTGACATCAAAGGTATTCGACTGGGGAAGGAAGAGGTGAAACTATCGTTATTTGCAGATGATATGATTTTATATGTGGAAAATCCCAAAAGTTCCACAAGGGGAGTACTGGAAGCATTAGAAGAGTTTGGCAGAGTGGCAGGATGCAAGATCAACAAACAAAAGTCCTTTGGACTGTTATACACATCAGATAAGAACGCTGAAGAAGAGGTCAAAAAGGTGACACAAATTGAAATATCTAGGGATACACCTGACTGAAAAAACAAAAGATCTATATAGGGAAAACTATAGAACACTATTACAAGAAACCAAGAGCGACCTCAACAAATGGAAGAATATTCCATGCTCTTGGATTGGGAGACTTAATATAGTTAAGATGTCAGTTCTGCCAAAAGCACTACATGAGTTTAATACCATCCCGGTACAATTACCATCATATTTTTTCAAAGAAATGGAAAAACTGATTACCAACATCATATACAGAGGGAAGAAACCCAGAATTAGCAGAGAACTCCTCAAGAAGGACACCGTGGGAGCACTTGCTTTACCTGACTTTGGCACATACTATGCAGCCACAGTTCTCAAAACTGCATGATATTGGTACAATGACAGATACTCAGACCAATGGAAAAGAACTGAACACCCAGAAATAAAAGCATCAGTATACACACAGCTGATCTTTGATAAGGACCCCAAAAATATCACATGGGAAGCCAATGTCGTCTTTAACAAGTGGTGCTGGAAAAAAGGGATATCCACATGCAGAAAAATGAAGCATGGCCCTTATCTCACTCCATGCACAAGAATAAACTCAAGGTGGATCACAGACCTCGAAGTTAAACCCCAAACTATTAGGGCCATCAATGAGGGAATTGGGACCAACTTGAGAACTTTGGTGCAGGTAATACACAGGCTATCAGAAATAGGGAAGGACACAAACAAAGAAGAGGTACAAATTGACAAATGGGATACACTGAAGATAAAACACTTGTGTACATCTAAAGAATTCACCAAGAGAGTAATAAGAGAGTCCACAGACTGGGAAAACATCTTTAGCAATGACACATCAGACAAAGGGCTTATTACTAAAATCTACAATACTCTGCTAGCTTCCAAAAAGAAAAAAACCAATAGCCCACTTGAAAGGTGGGCAAAGGACTTGAACAGAAATTTTACAGGGACAGAAATCCGAATGGCCAACAAACATATGAGAAAAAGTTCCCGATCTTTAGCCATAAGAGAAATGCAAATTAAAACAACAATGAGGTACCACCTGACACCCTCAAAGGTAGCCCAATTCAAAAAATCAGAAAGCAACAAGTGTTGAAGGGGCTGTGGGGAGACAGCAATTCTCATCCACTGCTGGTGGGCCTGTAAGTACGGACAGCCAGTATGGAAATCAATCTGGCGATACCTAAAACAGATGGAAATAGAGTTACCATATGACCCAGCAATCCCCCTACTGGGCATATACCCAGAAAAGGAAAGAAACAAACCAAGGCCAGACACCTGTGCTCCAATGTTCATTGTGGCACAGTTCACAATTACAAGGAGTTGGAAGCAACCCAAATTTCCATCAACTGATGATTGGTTTAAAAAAAACTGTGGTATATACATACAGTGGAGTACTACGCATCACTAAAAAGCAGTGATGAACATATGAGGCACATAGCGGCATGGGAAGAATTGGAGGAAATCATGCTAAGCAAAGTAAGTCAGGCACAAAAGGACAAGTACAACATGAGCCCGCTGAGGTAAGTATTAAAAAAATTTTTTTAAAGCAAAAGTGGCATAGGGGAAAAAGCTACTGTATACAAACATGTTTGGGGTGAAGACTGTGTAGTATGGCAGAGACCAGACCAAAACCAGGGATGCACCTGGTAGACAATGGTGGAGGAGGGGGGGAAAGGAAAATAAAAGGATGAATATGAGGAGGAAAAGGGGAGTGGGGTCATGGGGCACTAATCCACCCAAGGGGAGGGTATTGTTTATATCTCCACAGGGAAAGTGGGACCAGACGTCAACCCAGTGCCGCAAGGTGTGAATGCAGTATCCCTGCGTGGAGTAGGGAACCAGTGGACAGGTTTGGGAGGCTGATCCCAGAACCAAAAATTAAGTGGATTCTTGTCCCTCCCCCGAAAAGAATTTGTTTCAAAGGACGACATTGATTCTGCAGCTCCAGGAGATGGACATATCTGATCAGAGCACATGGGAGCAGATGAAGAGGCAGGAGGAGAGAGTGGAACACAGCCTGGCCCACCAGGCCGTGAGGATGATGTTCCTGAGTAGAGCAGCCAGTCCACAGAGACAACAACATGGCTGGCCATACTATGAGACATAATGCCCCTCAGTTACTAAGGGTGATACAGAGGACAGCACCGGAGACACAGTGTGGGAATTGCACCTGACCTGATCCCACCACAGCGAGGCAAAGCACTGGGGGAGGGCAGTGGAACAACAGGGGAATGGAGTGGCAAGGTCCTCAGGGAATGCTGAAAGTGGACTTTGGGGCCAGTGCGTGGTGCCCCAACAGACTGGACTGGAAAACGCTCCTAAGGGCCAGCAAACGATCCTTGAACAAACTATAAGCTTTTCTTTTGTGAAGTGTTTTGTTCTGTTCTTTGTCAGTGGTTTGTTTTTGTTGTCTGGTTGTATACTGTTGCTTTGTTTTCATCTGTCTTGTTTTTGTGAATGTTAGTGTCTCCACAGGTCTGTCTGAATAGGACAGGCTGGATGAACTATCGGGAGGAAAAACAATGGGACAGACAGTTATGGGGGGACTTGGGGTGGGGGAGGGGTACGGGGGGTAAGGAAGAGGTGTTAACAAACACAGGGACAAGGGATCAACATGGGACCCAAAATGGTAGAGAGGGGGGAGTGGCAGGCCTGGTGGGGAATGATCAAGGGTAAGGTTGCGTAGAGAAGAGGTATAGCTTTATCCCAGGTGGGGACAGAACATGGTAGTGGGGCAGGAGGAAAGTCAAGGGAGGTGGAGGAAGAAGCGGGGAGTCAAGGGGCATTTATGGAGGTCTAGACAAAGACATATGCATGCAAACATATATATGAGGATGGGGAAATACATCTAAGTGTCTACATTTATAGGTTTAGTATTAAGGTGGCGGAAGGACCTTGGGCCTCTACTCAAGCACTCCCTCAATGCATGAATACTTTCTTTTATTAAATTGGCACTCTATGATGCTCACTTTCCCGACAGAACTGCTGAAGCCAAAGGGGGTGAACAAGTAAATGTGGTGAAGAAAGCTGATGGTGCCTGGCTATCAAATGAGATAGTGACTTGGGTCTTAAAGGCTTGAAGATAAACAAGCAGCCATCTAGCTCAGAAGCAACAAAGTCCACATGGAAGAACACACCAGACTGTGTGATCGAGTGGTCCTGAAGGGATCAGTTATCAGGCATCAAAGAACAAAAAATCATCATATCATTGGCTGCATACCTCCATAATAGGATCGCTGAAGACAAATGGGTGCATAAGCAAATGTGGCAAAGAAAGCTGATGGTGCCGGCTATCAAAAGAGATAGTGTCTGGGGTCTTAAAGGCTTGAAGGTGAACAAGTGGCCATCTAGCTCAGAAGCAAAAATGCCCACATGGAAGAAGCACACCAGCCAGTGTGATCACGAGGTGCCAAAGGGACCAGGTATAAGGCATCATGCACAAATATATATATATATATGTGTGTGTGTGTGTGTGTGTGTGTGTGTGTGTATACCATGTTTAATGAAGGGGGAAGAGCAGAGTGGAGACTCAAGGCTCAAGTGTCGGCCACTGGAGATCCCCTCATAGAGGGGTTTAGGAGAGGAGATGGATCAGTCAGGGTGCGAGGTAGTACTGATGAAGAACACAGCTTTCCCCAGATCCTGGATGCTTCCTCCCCCCAACTACCATGATCCGAATTCTACGTTGCAGGACTGGATAGGGCAGAGGTTGTACACTGGTGCATATGGGGGCTGGAGGCACAAGGAATCCAGGGTGGATGATACCTTCAGGACCAAAGGTGTGAGGGGTGATGCTGGGAGAGTGGAGGGTGAGTGGGTTGGAAATGGGGAACTGATTACAAGGATCCACATGTGACCTCCTCCCTGGGAGATGGATGGCAGAGAAGGGGGGCAAGGGAGACTCCGGATAGGGCAAGAGATGACAAAATAACAATGTATAAATTACCAAGGGCACATGAGGGAGGGGGCAGCGTGGTGGGAGGGCCAAAAAAAAGAAGGCCTGATGCAAAGGACTTAAGTGGAGAGCAAATGCTTTGAGAATGATTGGGGCAGGGAATGTGCGGATGTGCCTTATACAATTGATGTATGTATATGTATGGATTGTGATAAGAGTTGTATGAGCCCCCAATAAAATGTAAAAAAAAGAAAAGGGAAAAAAAAGAAAATGATTAGCGCAAAGAATGTACAGGTTTGCTTTATACAATTGATGTATGTATATGTATGAATTGTGATAAGAATTGTATGAGCCCCTAATAAAATGTTTTAAAAAAAGACACAATATTCTTCCAAGGTTGAATGACAGTGCTGGGGGAAAGGATATATGTTTTATTTTCCTTAACTAACGGAAATATGTAACAGAATACACTCCCTATAATTGTTCTTATGTGGAATTTCATTTTGCCTTGGTTAAATATTGGTTGCAAAAGTCTTGTCTACATATTTATAGAACATTAAGCATCCAAGGTTGTTTGAGTGTAGGGACATAAAGACTCATAGTGACCCTACATGAAAGAGAACTGTGTGAAAGTATTTTCTTTTCTGTAATACTGATGGGATAACATTGTCATGTCTTTAACCAACTGAGTCACCATGTGGTTTTGAACTGCCAACCTTTTGGCTAGAAGTTGAGCATTTAATCATGCCCACATAGTTTTGTGGTCCAGGTTCAACTACGTATAATTTACATGTATCTACTTTTACTTCCTACAGGTGAATATTTATGTGCATATTGACTGGTCTTAAGACATTATGTAGAGTTCTTCTAGGTCAATACTATTGCTATTATTTTTTCCTTGAGTATTAAATATGGGATTCTTTGCTAGGTATTGTGTGATTTTAGTAGTAACCCTGGGCACCATCTTCAGTGCCAGAAATACCTCTCAGAATTGTGAAACTAAGAGCGACTCCTGTAGTGGCCAAATACCCCATAAGACATATCAAGGAATTGATGCTTTGGGGTTATTTTGTGGCAGTTTCTTCATCTCTTGTCAACTTGTGAAGGGATGTTGTCTAGCCTGGCAATCACTTCTTAGCTTGATGGCTTCATTTGTAGGTGCAAAGGAGATAAATATCTCCCTGGAAGGCAGACCCAGGTAGCATCTCTGCTTGTTGAGACATTCCTGTTTACAAAGCCACATGGAGCTACACTGATGCAGCTAGAGCCCTGGAACTGGAGGGGCCATGTGCACACCCATGCCAGTGCTGAGATGCTTCCATCACCATAAGAACCATAAGACTTGCTACCCACTGGCCTGTGATCTACGTCATTGTATGTGTTTCATGAATCTGAAGAATTTATAGACTGGTATCAGACATAGGGGCTAATATTGGACTTATGGACGTGATCTGAGCTGGGATGTTTTCTTAATATACAATTACTATTTGATATAAAGCTCTTTCTTATACACACGTGAGTTTCTCCCTGGATTTGTTTCTCTAATGTACCCAGAATAACACATGGTGTTAGAGAATAATATTAAATCTGTCATGGCTGCTTGAAGGAAAAGCAGGTCTGTCTTGGAGTAAACACATCTTGTTTAATTCTTGTAATCATTCAAATAAGATTGCATCTCACTTATTTGGGCATGACATTAAGGAGAACCAGAACCCAGAGAATGATCTTGTACTTGGTAAAGTAGAATGTCAATGAAAATGTGAGAGACTTTCAATGAGACTGATTGTCACAAGGCTGCAATGATGAGTCCAAAGAGAGGGATGATTGTAAAGATGGTGCACTTCTGGGCAGTATTTCATCCTGTTTGTATTAGTTTGGGTACTTTAGAGAAACAAATCCAAAGAAACTCATATGTATAAGAGAGTTTTCTATAAAGGTAAGTGCACATCAAGAAAACATCCCAACCCAGTCCTGCCCAAGCCCACAAGTCCAACATTAGCTCATACATTCAACACCAATCCACAAAGTCCATTTCCATCTCAAAAAACACATGCATTGACACTGACTGCAGGAGAAAAGCTGAGTCAATTAATGTGTAAGCATCTCAGCGCTGGCAGAGGTCTCAACATGGCTGCTCTAGCATCTAGGGATGCATGGGGGTGGGTTCATGTGGCTTATTCTCAGGGATGTCTTACAGGAAGTAAGCCTTGCCAGCTGAAGCAGGGAACTGGCTAAGGCAGCTGCACCTTGGTCCAACCATCAGAAAGCAAGAGACCCGAGAACTAGAAAGGTGAGGCTCACCGAGCCATTTAGCCCTCTGCCCTTCAATTAACACCATATGTTTATCCGCTACATTGGAACAATAAACTAACCACCTCACTGTTGTTCATGTGATCACTGTGAATTTAAGCCAACTTAAAGATCCCTAACAAACTATTATGCAGGTTATTCTAAGTTAAAATTATTACATAAACATATTTGTGAGTATTCACTGGAATTAAAATATTGGACATGCATCTGATGGATTGGAGAAAATTTGAGGCTCACATGAGAATTTTATACTGCATTAATATTTTTATAAGGTGCTTTGGCGGCATAGTGGTTATGCGTTGTGCTGAGATTTGCATTCACCAGTTTGCAACTACTAGCCACTCCATGGAAGAAAGACAGGGGATTCTACATCAGTAAAAATCAGAAACTCACAGTGGCATAACTATAAATTGGCATTGAATCAATGGCAGTGGGTTTGTTTTTTTTATTTTGTGGAATATTTCTAACTTGACAACAAATGGCACTAGTTAGTATCCTGAATTGTAAACTGAGGTCTGAGTACATATTGCTGTGAAGTCTGCCTTTGGGTAGATGGTAGATAAAGGTCATCCCTATAAAAAGAAGTATGGTCAGATGCCTGGAGATTCCCTAGAAGCACACTCTGCACAGTGGTCCCTAGAGAGGCGCTGACAAGGTGAGGGAACCACAGCTTCTGAGAGGAAAGCATCACTGACCTAATTTTCTTGCATCTGCTGAAACCATGACCTGATGTGCTAAGGTTTATGTCTGGGCTCACACTGACTTCCCCTCACTGTGTCTCTAGCACAGTAATGCACAGCTGTGTCCTTGGGAGTCACAGAGTTTTAAAGAAACATGGCTCGTGGAGGTGGCCCTGGTGATGCTGACTTGGACCCAGAGAGGTGGATTAAAGTCTGTGCTCCCATCACCCCATATATCACCAAACCACTGCAGTCCCTTTCCTGGGGCCTGGTGGATCCACTGCACACCAGAGCTGGTTAAAGAGAATCCAGAGACAGCACAGGTGAGAGACAGGGTCTATGAGGGCTTCTCCTTGGCCAGGACACCTGGGAATAAAGAGAAACACAGTGAGTCATGTGCTCAGATACTGTATCCCCACACGTTATGTATGAATCCCTGAAGCACTCACCTCCTGGAGTTGCCACTAGAAACAAGAAAAGCCATACACAATTCATGTTCATGTGGCTAAGATTTATGATAAAGGAATGCTCTCCAGGGTGAGAAGGCATATGCCTTTAAGTACACGTATGCTGTGGTTTCATCTGAATGCATATTATGTATTTGCATGTGGGAGGTGCGGTTGTATGTAAAAAGGTGAAAAGGGCAGAATGGTGGTGTCCAGGTGTGGAATCTAAAAAGACTTTTCCCCAGCTTTGTCTCCCCTAAAAATATGCCAAACATTAGAGGCTATTTGCCAGCTCATTGTGGGAGGTAATTGTTTCCATGGAGAGCCAGAGAAGTGGTCAAACCTGCTCAGTGACATCCAAAGTTAGCCTGCCATCCTGAATCTAGGATCCGCCCATCTTGTCACATGTATACTCCAATCCCTCCCCTTCCTATTGCCTGTATACTCCTAGATTGTCATCCTTTCATTACTGTATTACCTATAGTATGACCCCTCCCTGTGATGTGTGTCTTTACCTGAAATTAGGGGGCTTTCACACCCCTAAAGCTATATAAGTCTCGGTTAGAAATAAAGAATGTCTCTCCCCTGGTGCTCTCCTCTGTGGTCCTTGCTTCTGTGTCCCCTCTCCCCTTGTCCTCCTTCCCCACCCTCTCCTGCCTTCAGGTCTCCCATCTCTGTGTGAATCACCAAGCGGGGCTACGGTGAGCATACTAACATGAAATTTGTCCGATTCCATCATTTTACTCTTTCTTCTATCGCCTCTATTTCTCTATGAGTTTACTTTAATCTTTAATTATTATCACTGTACAATTGTGCCTACCAGACCTGGATGATTTGTGAGGTGCTGGCTACCCTGACATCCATGGGAGAATACAGTCTTCTCCCTGAGGTCTTCACTCTAGCAATCATACAAACATCTGTGCATATTTCATGTTTAATGTAGTTTTATGTCATTTCCATCAAAATTCCCAGATGTTCTATTGAAATTAAAGACAATCTCTATCCTCGCGATATTTAGGTAACAAGACAAGGCCTACCTGAATCTTTCCATACATCTGAACACATAGGGAAACAAGAATATGTCATCCATAAAGTTCCTTTGCCTATGATATTTCAGAATATTTAGAAAGGAGTAAAAATACTTTAACCTTATCTTTTAGATTTAGAGTTGGAATAAAAGGTTTCCTAACAATAGGGTTATTGTGCGGTTAAAAGAAACCATAGATATAAGAAAAAGTTCATTTATCCTCTCATGAGTTAGGACCGAGGGTGGGCATTGGGCTCAGTGTATTTTGAGAGCCCCTTGCTGACAGCATCCCATCACATACAGGAGAGGTGTTTCCTGGGCCCACACTGTCTTCCAACATCTGTGGGTACCACAGCAGCATTTTTTTCTGGTCCTGAGCTTTCAGACTCTTGGTCAGCAGTGTTACCTGGAGTTGTCTCAACAGGTTTCCTGCCATGGACAGTAGAGCTACCATAGTGGCCATCACAACAGTTCTAGCTGACCAGGCACTACAGTCCTTACCCAGACTCCTGTCTCACGACTTTCTTCTCTTGGTCCAGAGCTGGGGTGTCCTTAGCATCCCTGCAGGTCAGCTTTCTCCCTGAGACTGGTTTTCTGTCTGGACTCACACTGACTCTCACTCACCGTGAAAAGCTTTGGCCATAGAGAGTGATACAAGTTGCAAACATTCTGAATTGGTTGCAGTGAAAGGAAGTGTGATCTATACATATAGATATTTATATAGATATTGTTATTGAAATATATGCCACAATAAAATACCAATCAAGAGAGACATTTTCCTGAAAGACAATCAAAGTATTAAACAGAGGTTAGGGTTCATTCTGTCCACAGAAAGAAGAAACGTACTTAAAGCAGAGCTGTATTCAAAGTAATTGAAGCAAGAGAGTTATAGAGTTATTTATGCCATGTTAAGGAAGAAATTGTCAAGTCAGAATTCTTTTTTATGTTTTCCTGTGATACGAAAATTTGCAGCTGTTGGTAATTGTTGAACACAATAATAATCTAATGCCATTTGTGTTAGTCTGGGTACATTAGAGAAACAAATCCACAGAAACTCATATGTATAAGAGAGTTTTATATAAAGGTTAAGTGCACATCAAGAAAACATCCTAACCCAGTGGTACTCAATCCCACAAGTCCAGCATTAGCCCATCCAACATCAATCCACAAAGTCCTCTTCCATCACACAAAACACACAAAATGATACCGAATGCAAGAGGAAAGCCAAGGAAGTGAATGCATAAGCATCTCAGCGCAGGCAGGAGTCACTCCTTGTCTGTTCCAGCACCCAGGGCTGCATGGGGGTAGGTCAATGCGGCTTTTCCTAAGGGATGTTCTTGCAGGAAGTGAGCCTTGCAGCTGAAGCAGGGAACTGGGTAAGGCAGATGCACCCTGGTCCGACCATCAGAAAGCAAGTGACCCTAGAACTAGAAATGTTAGCCTCACCGAGCCATTTATTCCTTGGCCCTTCAATTGACCACATAAGTGTTTATCAGCCAGGTTGGCACAATAAACTATCTAACTCTCCATTGAATTATGCATGAGAAGAATGTTGAAAATATTATTTTGTAGCACATATATGAGAAAAATAACTTAGAATATGACGTAGTTTTCTTTTTCACTCATAATCAGAAACTGATGGAAAGTCTTGCTGGTACAACATTAAAAAAACTAGCTAAAATATACAACCAGAAAAGAGATTATGATATAAGCCAGAAATTTGAATTTATAAAAATTGTTAGCAATGGAATAGTCTTTATTTAATAATTTTATTTATTCCCTCACTTTTTCCCCTCCAAAACCATTTTATTGGGAGCAAATACAATCTGTAGTTCAAGTGCGTCAAACAGTATTGTGCTTCCACAATTAGGTTCAAAACATCATCTTCCTTCTTCAACTAGTGGCATCAGCTCCCTTTATTCCACCCCCCACTGTAGCCCCGGAATCCATAACAGACCTACGTGTGCTTCGCATGTGTCAGTCTGGCTACTGGAATGTGAGGATCTTGCCAGTTGACTGTCTTTCTCAGGATTTTCTGGATCCAAAAGCACTCTTTAGTAGCTGGTGTCCTGCAACACACCCTGTGGCTCATGCTGAACACACAAACTGCTTGTCCTGCACATGACATTGAATACACCAAGCAACAACAACAACAAAACCGACTCCTTGCCTTCCAGGAGACTTCGGCTCACAGCACAACCCTATTCCTCTATGTTTGCTGTTGAGGAGGGAACACTGTTCTTCAACTCCAGCACAAACAAGGCATGCTTGCCAACCTCCATTCCTGCACTGGCCACAGAGTGAAACCACTGGCTGTGAGGACTGCTGCCTACTCTGATGGTGAGCCGGCTCTGTCTCTTCTCTGTGTGAGCAAACAGCTGTTGCACACAGAGCCTCTGTGTGAGCTGAGCTTTTGTCAGTGACCTCACACTTGTTTAACAGAAATCAACAGTTATATTGTGCGAAGTACACAAGAAGGGGAGTAATTCAACTTGAAGGGAGAATAAGGTTATTTTTATAAAAGTACCTTGTAAATTGAAGCACAACCAGAAAAATATATTTAAAAGGAAACCATTAACATGTTAATAAAGATTTTATAAATAATATTATAAAATGTGTCACAGAAAAAGATGATATAATTAAAACGAAAACACGATGTGTGAAGTTCTATGGAGACCAGGATGATGGAAAAAATAGAACATTTCCTGATAATAATATCAAATATTATTTAACAAAATACACGATACACAGAAAACAAATTAATGGACATAAACAAAACAACATACAAATTCAGAAATTCTATAAGCCATTGGCACCAAGTGAATCCTGAATCACAGTGACTCTAGGACAGAGTAGAACTGTTCCGTAGGGCTTCAGAGACTGTTAATCTTTTGGAGGAGCAAACAGTCTCATCTTTCTTCCTTGGAGGAGCTGGTATTTTCTAACTGCTGACATTGAACTTTGCATCCCAATGTAAAATAGACAAAAAGGATGGCAAAATGAAAAACTGTCCCAGGGGAGGCTAAGAGCTAAGTGAGAAAGCCCTGATTCCAACAGGAAATCCTCCCTGTCATCCATCTGTGCCTGTCTAGGGCTGGTGTCTGTGCTCAGTGGGTCCTGCGCGCCCCCTGCTGCCCAGTGTCTTCCCTGCAGGGGAGGTTTGTGTCTGGGCTCACACAGACTTCCCCTCACTGTGTCCCTTGCACAGTAATACATGGCCATGTCCTCAGCAGTCACGGAGCTCAGCTGCATGGAGAACTGATTCTTTGATGTGTCTCTGGTGATGGAGAGTCGGCTTTGGAAGGACGGGTTATAATATGTATTACCATCATAGCTTATGCATCCCATCCACTGCAGCCCCTTCCCTGAGGGCTGGCGGATCCAGTCCCAGCAGTAACCACTGCTTGTGATGGAGTAACCAGAGACAGTGTAGGTGAGGGACAGCTTCTGGGAGGGCTTCACCAGTCCTGGACCTGACTCCTGAAGCTGCACCTGGGACAGGATGCCTGTAAAAAAAATGTTCCTTGTCAGTCACTTGAAGTCATAACTATAGACCCATAGACCCAGGTCGGATATCTGAATCTCTCACCTTGGGGAACTGTCACCAAGCACAAGAGAACACATAACAATAGCATCTTTACACCCCACCTCTGCTTTCTCAAGAGACCTACAGCCCTGTCTGAAGAGAACTGATAGCTTTCCCAGCCCAAGGGTGAAATTGTACCCTAGTTCCTCAAAGATAATTTGCATATGAGGGAGTCCTGTCCTTATAAACAGAAAGTGATAGAGAACAGACCCCCTTTTATCTTCTGAGCTTATGATACGGTAACTGTTTGAACTCATGTGCATATTAGTCTACAACAACAAGTTTTTCGCAAGAGATGTGTAGGGGAGATCAAAGATTGCCCATAATTTTTGAACCCAGTGTTCTCTCCTTCCATCCCCTCATTGCTCCTGCCCTGCCTTGGGCTCCTGTATGTCCTGGGCCCCAAAGAGTGGGCAGGATATAGTTTGTTAAAACCATCAATTGGACCCCAAGTCATCTTCAGACCTCACAATCTCCAAGGTCCACTTTTTTTTCTGTACACCCTGACACCTCTTAATTAATCTCCTCATATTCCTTAGTAGTTTCCCTGGTGTGGGAGTAACATTTTTGAGATGCATGAATATCACGTTAGTCCCAAGGAGTTGGGGTTAATAAGGTCCCAAAGGTTCAACTCTTCTATGAAGCCATTCAGTTCCAATTTCCACCCACTCCACTCGAAGAGATTCCCTCATGTTTTGGGGTTCTGTGAATAAGTGGAACATCCAAAAGAAATTTATGAAATTTTGAGGAAATAAATCACGTGTTGGTGGATTCTGTTCAGTACAAATTCTGACCATCAGGAAAGGGTAAACTAGATGGTATGCCCAAAGGCCAAGCTCCACTCCCAGCTTTGCAGTTTATTTACACACATCTGACCCAAAGCCTCTGGCAGAATAGCAGTCGACATTGTCCCTCTGCTAATCCTTTGCAGCCAGGATTTCCCGAGCTTAGGTCATGGTCATCACCATCCCCACTGCTCTTACAAGTAATACACACACTACATCTCAGAACCTGATGACTGAGGTCAACCTCAGTGTAACTAAAGAGATTCAAGTGACATAGAATCTCAGGGAAGAATGTGCCACCTAGAAAATTTGGACTTCAGACAAGACAATATTGTAACTCTGTAACCTTTAAAAATGCAAGATTCGGAATAGAAAACCACTCCCTTGTTTGCTAGCACATCCAGAATTGTGAAAAATCAGTCAAGTCATGATTTCAAGTGCAAGGATGCAGAAAACCAGTAAATGGAAAATAATCATTTAAGAAAAGGCTCAGAGTAAGAATAAGAGTCAAGTACAATATTTTAGACTTTGAATCTAAAGACGTTTTCTTGAAACCCATAAGGCACTCATCATTAAAATTAGGTCCATCGACTCCATTCCCTTGCTGTTCTGCTGCACTCCCCCAGTGATTTGCCTCGGTGTGGTGGGATCAGGTCAGGTGCAATTCCCACACTGTGTCTCCGGTGCTGTACTCTGTATAGCCCTTAGTCACTGAGGGGCATTATGTCTCATAGTATGGCCAGCCATGTTGTTGTCTCTGTGGACTGGCTGCTCTACTCAGGAACATCATCCTCATGGCCTGGTGGGCCAGGCTGTGTTCCACTCTCTCCTCCTGCCCCTTCATCTGCTCCCGTGTGCTCTGATCAGATATGTCCATCTCCTGGAGCTGCAGAATCAATGTTGTCCTTTGAAACAAATTCTTTTCGGGGGAGGGGCAGGAATGCACTTAATTTTTGGTGCTGAGGCCAGCCACCCAGACCTGTCCACTGGTTCCCTACTCCACGCCGGGATATTGCATTCACACCTTGCGGCACTGGGTTGACGTCTGGTCCCACTTTCCCTGTGGAAATATAAACAATACCCTCCCCTTGGGTGGATTAGTGCCCCATGCCAAGGGATCAGTTATCAGGCATCAAAGAACAAAAAAATCATATCATTGGCTGCACACCTCCATGATACGATCGCCGAAGACAAACGGGTCCATAAGCAAATGTGGCGAAGAAAGCTGATTGTGCCCGGCTATCGAAAGAGATAGTGTCTGGGGTCTTAAAGGCTTGAAGGTGAACTAGCGGCCATGTAGCTCAGAAGCAATAAAGCCCACATAGAAGAAGTACACCAGCCGGTGCGATCACGAAGTGCCAAAGGGACCAGATACACCATAGTGAATGAAGGGGGAAGTGCAGAGTGGAGACCCGAGGCCCAACTGTCGACCACTGGAGATCCCCTCACAGAGGGGTTTAGGAAAGGAGATGGGTCAGTCAGGGTGCGATGTAGTACCGATGAAGAACACAACTTTCCCCTAGATCCTGGATGCTTCCTCCCCCCAACTACCATGATACAAATTCTACCATGTAGGACTGGATAGGGCAGAGATTGTACACTGGTGCATGTGGGAGCTGGAGGCACAGGGAATCCAAGGTGGACGATACCTTCAGGACCAGGGGTGTGAGGGGCGAGGCTGGGAGAGTGGAGGGTGAGTGGGTTGGATAGGGGGAACTGATTAAAAGGATCCACATGTGACCTCCTCCCTAGGAGATGGACAGCAGAGAAGGGGGGCAAGGAAGACTCTAGATGGAGCAAAATATGACAAAATGACAATCTGTGGATTATCGGGAGCTTGTGAGGGAGGGGGGCGCAGGGAGGGAGGGGAAAAAAAAGGAGAGGACCTGATGCAGAGGGCTTAAGTGGAGAGCAAATGCTTTGAGAATGGTTGGGGCAAAGAGTGTACGGATGTGCTTTATACAATTGATGTATGTACATGTGTGGATTGTGATGGGAGTTGTATGAGCCCCTAATAAAGTGAAAAAAAAAGAAAAGAAGAAAAAAAAGAAAAGAAAAGAGAATGATTGGGGCAAAGAATGTACGGATGTGCTTTGTACAGTTGATGCATGTATATGCATGGGTTTTGATGGGAGTTGTATGAGCCCCTAATAAAATGTCTTAAAAAATTAGGTCCATCCATCCAATTGACCCTCTAAATTTAGAGACTAATGATACACACTCTTGTAAATGTCCCTTACCCTGGGGCTCTGGTTGCATTGAAATGTGAGCATCTCCAACCAAAGACAGCCTCTCCATTTGTGCTCTGGGCACAGCCACATCACAACTACTTATGGATCTCACCTTACATTTATTCCCTACACTCAAGGATTGCCTAATTTTGGAAAATGGTTCATATTATTGATTATAGAAGCTGTGACACTATCTCTAACCAAGCAGTTTTAAATATTAATCCTCATTCAGTTTCCTTCCTCTTAACAAAGTTAAAATATTTTCCCCAGACTTATGGTTGAAAACACTCATTTACTGATTAATCAGAATTTGGATATCTCCAAATTAATGTATCTTTTTACAGTGGGGAAATCCAAGCACTAGGTGTTGGTCACCTGGACTTCTTTGTGCCAGAATTTGCTGAAGGGTATAAGCAATTGATTTGAAATGAAGACACATTGTACTCACTACAATCCAGGGGTTCAAGCACAGGAAACTCTAGCATTTTTCGTTTGGAGATCATTTAGTCTGATCACTTTTCATATGCACACTGGCAGAGCATCACTTGATCCTGTTCATTTAATCAAAGTCCCATCTCACTGTCTGCTCTTGGAGCTTGTCTAACCGATTCAAGTTGAGACCATGATGTAGCTTGTGTTAGTCTGGATAGACTAGAGAAACAAATCCATGGATACACATATGTGTATAGGAAAGAGATTTATATACAAGAGCAATTGAACATTGAGAAAACATCTCATCCCAGTCCAGATCAAGTACATAGGTCAGATATTATTCCATATTCTGATATCAATCTATAAAGTCCTCTTCAGACTCACGAAACACATGCAATGATGTCAAATGCAGATCATAGGCCAGTGGGTAGAAAGTCTTTGGATCCAGCATCATTGGGAATATCTTAGCCCTGGCAGGGCTCTCTTTGGCATCTCTGGCTTCTGAGGTCCGGTTGTTTCCATGTGGCTTCTCTTCTGCAATATCTCCCAGGGAATAGCAGAGAAAGAGAAGTGTCTTCTTCCTCCAAAGAGGAAGTACCAGATTTCCCAGAATTCTCAGGAGAAGGTCATGCCTACAGAAGTCGCTTTGGTTATATCCAGATTGACAGCCTAGACTGTCAGTCCTTAAATTGACACCAGATTATTTGACTAGCACATAGCTGCACACTAGTTCAGGTCACTGCCATGATCATCTCAGATAATTTCATAGCAGTGATTAGTAGGGGTCTTCTTAAGTGTCAACCACGACATTATCCATGTACACATCACTTTCCTAACAGGTTTGTTACACATGTTCTCAATGAGCTCCTGGGTTCTCCCTGCATTCTGAAGAAGCAACACATCAAGCTTTTCTAGACTCAAATGTCTGGGTTCCTTTGGCCGTCCCCCATCTCGTGAGGTTAGGCTTGGTCAGTCTCTTAATCAAGGTGCACTTCATCTCTCAAAATTCTTAAAGGTGGAAATGATAGAAATTATGGCTTAAGGAAAATGCAATAATATTTGCTCCAGTTGTCTATTGTTGTACACGGAATATACATACATTGCAACTAAAAATTACAAGAGCTTTTTGCCTTTTATCTGTTGCTTGATTTCCCCTTTAACTCTGTTGATGCACATAAATGTCTGAGTTTTAGATGGTCACTCTCATCTATGTTGTCTTCTTTGTGTGTACTTCCTTTGCTATGTTTGACAGCGTATGAACGCCCTGCAATGGGGCAATTCATGTGTCCCTGCTTCCTTATAGAAGGTCTTCATAGCTCTGGGATTTACATTAGGTCATTGATCATCTTGTGTTCATTTTTTGTACATGAGATGAGGTTTTGGTTGTCTTTCATTCTTCTGAGGGTGGCGATTCACTTGTGTCAGTACCATTGTTGAAGAGAATGTCTCTCTTTTAAGTCCCTTGGGCCTTTGGTGAAGATCAGTTGCCTATATGTGGATGGATTATTTATTAGTCTTCTATTCTGTTCCATTGGTCAACATACCTATCATTGTACGAGGGCCAGGCTGTTTTGAATTCTGAGGTTGAGGAATAGTTTTGAGGTTAATTTGAGTGAGGCCCCCTACCTTGATCTCAATAATTTTGGTCCCTTGTCTATCCTAGCATTCTCCATATAAAATTAGTAATTATTTTTCCATTTCTTTAAAGGATTAATTTGGAATTTGGATCAGTATTGCATTATATGTAAAAATAGCATTAGGTAGTATTGACATTTCCTTGGCATTGAGCTTCCTTGTCCATGAACATGGCATACTGAGAATGTGAAACAAACTTTCATTGGGAAGGATAAATATTACGGGATGAGGCCATCTTGCTGAACAAGAGAAACAGAAAATAGATAAAGACACAAAGAGACTTTGGACCAGTGCTGAGTCTGACCTGTACACTTCCTACTGAAGATGAGAGCCACATTCATATGAGAGCTAAATTCTGTTTTCATGTGTTTCATTTCCTAACTTGTCGCCTGCATGACTCTAGCCTGGAACTCAATGACATTATCAGGGAATTCTATGGAAGCCTCTGCTCTCAGTCTGTCCTTTCAGAAATACATCACCAAGTCTTCCTCTTCAGGCATCATTTGGAGAGTATGAATAACCAGTCTCTCTGACAAATTCAAATATTCAACCTCCCACAGCACCCAATCACTCCATCCGCCCTCAATCTCATTAGATCTGAATCTCCAAGTCTCCCTGAGTTTCATCTGGACCCTGATCCCTGAGGATCACCTGGCAGAATCATTTTCCTCCACAAAAAAACCTGGCTGACTGTTTGAAGAATGTTTTCTTGTTATAATACAACTTTTTAAATGTAGGAAAAATCAGGAATATCCATAGCTATTATACAGTAATTTATATAGAGAGAATCTATGAAGGAAAATGAGAGATGGAGAAGAATGCCAATATCGCAACAGGAAAGCAGACCTGAACCTCCAACTGCACCTGCTCCTGGACCTGAGGTCTCTGTTCTGTGGGTTCTGCGCGCCCCCTGGGGGCCCATTTCCTCCTTGCAGGGGAGATTTGTGCCCTGGTTCAATCTGATTTCTCCTGGCTGTGATGGTAGCAACACAGAAATACAAAGGAGTCTCCTCGAATTGCAGGCAGTTCATATCCAGATACAGCATGTTCTTGGAGTTTTCTTTGGAGATATTGAATCGACCCTTCACAGAGTCTTTGTAGTATGTACCACCACTCCCGGGACTAATACTTGATATCCACTCCAGGGCCTTCCCCGAAACTGGTGGACACAGATCATGGCATAGCGACTGAAGGGCAATCTACGGGATGCAAAGGAGAGTCTCAGAGACCCCTCAGGCTGCCTCAAGTCACCCCCATAATCCACTAGATGTACCTCACTCTGGACATCTGCAAGCACAGATATCCTGGGTGGGAAAACCATCCAACATATTCACTGTGTCTCTCACTCAACGCCCAAGCACACAAACTTGCTGTTGATTAAAAAAAAAATCTCACCTGTTACAATAGCAACAAGGACAAACCCCTTTCAGCACAGACTCCATGCTGTCTGTGTTGTGCTCAGTCCTGATCACTGAGTGGGGCCTCCTGAGAATCCAGGAGCACTTCCAGAGCTTCAGGGTTGGGGCTGCATTGGCTTTCATCAGCAGAGGGAGGGGTGGATTTGCATGCCCTCCTACCACATAGCAATAAATGAAGTCGCATATCTTCTGAGATATGCATGTTCTGTTCATAAAACAGATCTGAGTGTTTTAGGTGTGTTGTGAAGGGCACAAAGATAATAACCTTAGAAACATTTTATGTGACTATTATATGCTAATTTATCATCACACATTAATTCATTTTATTGTTCTATCACCACACAGTACACATGATTACAGTGATATGTCTATGTTTTATAGGAATAATACTACAAACAGAAATATACAAACTGAAGTTTCTTTTTCTATGAGGGATTCACAGCATGTTCTTTCTCAATATCCTTTGAGATTTTGGAAAGGGCAAGATCAGGGTTGTAGGGTGGATGAGCAAAAGTTTCCAAATTGAATTATCAGGGTAGCTCTTTCTACCCTTGAAGAATAAGTACAAAGTCATGAAGGGTAAAAAAAATTATATTTGGCACAACTTCTTTGGACTCTTTCTCACCAGTGACATTTTCCATTTCCCTAAAGTTTTTTCACATGAGCCCTGGTCATCATCCCATAGCTTTTTTAGAATTTCTTCAAGATGAGCCCCCAGGAAAGGGGTCCTGACAAGAAGTAGTCCAATTATTGGGAAGTTAGAATTCCTTCTTCCCACTAATGCATTGTGTCCTAAATGAAGGCAGAATTGGAGTTCTGGGTCATGTTATCGAGGTGGTTGTTGTGGCTAGGTGCCACTGAGTCACTTCTGATGCAGAGTGACCTGTGCACAGCAGAACTAAACACTGTCTGACACTGCACCATTAGTGCACATTGTCCTATGCTTGAACTCTCTTGGGGACAGATAATTAAGGATAAATGAGGGGAAATTTTCTTCATAAGTTAGAGGTGAAAAACTTGGCATTTAAAAATGGATTTTTTAGGAGAAATGGTAGAAAAAATTTACTAAAGTACAATGAGACTTTCCAAGATATGCTTATTTGTTCTTTTTTTTTAAATTGAAAGTAGCTCAGGCTTTGCTCATGATCATTTGCAAAGGAACACCTGAGTCGTGTAGGTACCTGTGTGGGCACCTCCCCTTCATGCCAGAGGAAGCTGAGTTGGGACAAGCAACTGCATGGTGTAAGTTTAGAGCTGGGCAGCATGAATTGATTCTAGTGCTCAACATCTTAGAGCATGAAAATGTGTATACCACAATTTACTCATTTCTTTTAGGTTGTTTCTAGTTTCCTTCTTTTTAAAATAAATTCAGGTTGAAAACAAAAAGAGAGGAGATCAAAAGGCATTCATGTTATCACAAATCACCATAATAAACATGGCCAATCTGAAGACCTTTCCTGAACACAAATTGTAAACTTAGTAACATTTAAAACAACAACAAACATCATATTTTGAGAGAGAGACAGCTGCTATTAGGAAGGAAAAGGAGCAAGTTCTTACCTTCGCTGGAGAAGATGTCTTGGATGATATTTAAACTCTATAATGATTAACCTGAAACATCTAAGAAACAGTTAAAAGTTACTTGGGTTAAAGTAAATAGGATCTCTAAGAAGCACAGACTTAAGAAAATACTGTTTTCTTGCAGAGCAATCCGTTAAGATGCAGATAATAAACAAACCCACTTTGCTTATATCCCTTGATCATGGCTACAGTAACAGACGGGGAGTCATTGCCCAAGTGCTCCCAGGATCACCACTCCTGACTCTGGAAGGCTCGATATAAATTCGTAAAAATCTATCTTTAAAAGGACAAGTCTAAAGTCATGCCCCCGACCAGCTCTCTATTTAGGCATGAAGTCTTCCATCGGAAGAGGAAGAGCATAATGATTCGTAGCTGAAGGCACTGGGGAACCTTTGCAGCAAGGGAATGAACAACTTGGAAGGAAAGTTCTCTGCCCAATGGGAAAGGGCAGGCAGAACGTGTAGATTGGTAGAACCTTCGCAGACTAAGAGGAACAGGTAGAAACCACATCTCAGAGCCTAGTCCAGGAGGAACCCCTTGGAATGAGGCTCAGTCAAAAGACCAGAGAAATGCTCATGGCCCACACCCTGCCACAGCAGGGACCCACACTCAGTAAAAATAACAGCAGGGTGCATCATGGAAGTTAATATCGAGATTCTCTCTAGCGATAGTGCAAGTGAACACAGAGCAAACACATTTTAAAAAGAGTTTTATAGAAGAATTTGAGTCCTTTAGTATTTTAAATAAAAACCAAGGTTAGCAGTGATGTACATTGTTTGTAGTTAACTACAAATGGATCCATCACTATATTTTAACAAACTCTGACAATTAAAGCCTAGCAGAACTTTGGTCATAATCAGTCCTCAATAGAAAACATCATACAGAACATAATATGCTGATATGTATGGACATATTGAACATGCCTATCTATCCACAAAAAATATGGATAATACAAAATAGTAAGAAAAAGTGCTACAACATCAAAATGAGATATACAATTGACACAGAAATAGATACTATAAAGTTAAATATGAAACTCTAAAATTATAAAAATCTACAGGAAAATGTCAATAAATGTGTTATAAATAGTAGCATTAACTTGATCACAAAAATGGCCTAGTACAAAGAAAAACATAAAGTGGGTATTCATTTTTGGAGACTATTATTATAGAAAATAAAGAACATTCTATCCAATAATGTAAATTACGTGTAAGAAAAACCAAGAATACACAGAAACGGAGATCATGTAGCATTATGCAGCTCATACGCCTTTCTTCACCTGGAGTTCAGGAGTGACATTGCCTTCTCCCCGCCTCCTTTCACAGGGATGCATGGCAATGGCCTGTGCAGCAATGGAGCTCAGTGTTCAATGAATGTGACCATGAACAGGGTCACTGGGGATGTGTACTTGATAAATGGGAGGAGTATAGTCTGCACACAGCACTCCAGAATTCGCTGACTCGTAGCTGATGTAAGAGAATCAGGAGACAGAATAGTGAGACAAAATGTATACACTTTATACATTGGTCCAACCCCAGCAGATTGGCCTGGAGACAGAGATCCAAGTGCTCAGATGAAGTAATGCCAAACCTTCACGTTTCAGTCTCTGACCTTCTCACCTCTGAGAGCTGCCCCAAGAAGAGGATGAAACTGACATATTCTTGGAATGAGGTCCATGGTTCTGAGATGTATTATAAAGAGTGAATGAGACCTAAATTTAAATAAATACATCATGAAACTATATCTGGTTGGAGATTTGTATGTCATTGGTAGCTTTCTAATATATTTTAAAATGGGTTCATCTGGGATGAGAATGTTGACTGTATCCTCAGAGAACACAATCCTGTCCATGGTTTTTCCATTCACTGAGACCAAGGTCCCATTCTTTCAGAACACAGAAAGTGATGGGGAAGATGGCTGAGGAGGTAGGCTTTGCTTAGCATTGAGGATGACTTTAGAATAAAGGCAGTGGTCTTCTACTCTCGAGAACTTATATACTTATAAGACAAGAATAACAAAACCAAGAACATTTAAATTGTCAGATAGACATTTTCTCTT
This sequence comes from Tenrec ecaudatus, assembly GCF_050624435.1. Lineage (NCBI taxonomy): Eukaryota > Metazoa > Chordata > Mammalia > Afrosoricida > Tenrecidae > Tenrec > Tenrec ecaudatus. Next base: position 14,593,195 of record NC_134532.1, read on the forward strand.
CTCCATTAGATTATGGTAAAATTATTAGTTATTCAAAAGTTAGATTAGCTAAATCTAGCAATCTCAGTGAATTCAACCCAAAGTGGCTCCAAGTCAATGATTGCTGTAAATAGGAATGGCTTTGTAACTCACTAAACAGAAAGAGCTTTTCTACTCAAGAATCATTCTACTGTGGAAAGAGTACATATCAATATAAAGCAATTTACCTTTGTCACAGGAAGACATTTCTCATACAAAAATTCGTTATTAATGTTATTCAGACCTAATCTTACATTTTATACAGATTCTTATACTGAAATATCGGAAAATCCTCACGTAAAGTTGCATGTTACTAGATACTGGGAATGTTCCTGGTATCCCAATACGAAATTGTAGCAAAGCCACCACAAGGAGAGCGACAAGTATGGACCCTCTGGGTGAAACCAGAAAGAGTGACCGACGTTCTGTGTGGCTGTGAAGGTGAAGATACAACATCCAGCATGAAGAACAGAATGATCCCATTTGGCCCTTAAGCTATCCCTGAATCCTGAATTTGCACAGATAAGTTCGTGTATCTCTGGACCCTCATGAGTGGCATTTTCTTAAGGACAGATCTATACAAGATATTAGCACAAGATAATGAAATCCAATGGGTGAGTTTCTGTATTTTCAGGTATGTTCCAGAAAAGACACACACACGCGTAGTCTGCCATCCAGGTTAGGAAAACAACCAAACCAAAAAAGAGCAACAACAACTAAAACTGTGTCATGTGAAGAATAAATTCAATATAAAATAGGCTGATTTTTTTTTAAACAATTTATTGGGGCTGATACAATTCTTTTCACAGTTCATACATATACATACATCAATTGTATAAAGCACATCTGTACAGTCTTTGCCCTAATCATTTTTTTCTCCTCTTTTCTTCTTTTACATTTTATTAGGGACTCCAACAACTCTTACCACAATCCATACATATACATACATCAATTGTATAAAGCACACCCATACATTCCCTGTCCCAATCATTCTCAAGGCATTTGCTCTTCACTTAAGCCCCTTGCATCAGGTCCTCTTTTTTTTCCCCCCCTCCCTCCCTTCCCCCACCCTCATATGCCCTTGGTAATTTATACCTCGTTATTTTGTCATATCTTGCCCTATTCGGGGTCTCCCTTCCCCCCTTCTCTGCTGTCCCTCTCCAGGGGAAGAGGTCACATGTGGCTCCTTGTAATCAGTTCCCCCTTTCCAACCCACTCACCCTCCACTCTCCCAGCATCGTCCCTCACGCCCTTGGTCCTGGAGGTATCATCCACCCTGGATTCCCTGTATCTCCAACCCTCATATGTACCAGTGCACAGCCTCTGTCCTATCCAGCCCTGCAAGGTAGAATTCGGATCATGGTAGTTGGGGGGAGGAAGCATCCAGGATCTGGGGGAAAGCTGTGTTCTTCATCGATACTACCTCACACCCTAATTAACCCATCTCCTCTCCTAAGCCCCTCTATGAGGGGATCTCCATTGGCCGACACTTGGGCCTTGGGTCTCCACTCTGCACTTCCCCCTTCATTTAATATAATATATATATACATATACATATATACATATACACATAAATACACATACATACACACACTTATATCTTTTTTTTTTTTTTGCATGATGCCTTATATCTGGTCCCTTGGGCACCTCGTGATCGCACTGGCCGGTGTGCTTCTTCCATGTGGGCTTATTTGTTTCTGAGCGAGATGGCCGCTTGTTCACCTTCAAGCCTTTAAGACCCTAGACACTATCTCTTTTGATAGCCGGGCACCATCAGCTTTCTTCACCACATTTGCTTGTGCACCCATTTGTCTTCAGCGATCCTATCATGGAGGTGTGCAGTCAATGATATGATTTTTTGTTCTTTGATGCCTGGTAACTGATCCCTTTGGGACCACTCGATCACACAGGCTGGTGTGTTCTTCCATGTGGACTTTGTTGCTTCTGAGCTAGATGGCCGCTTGTTTATCTTCAAGCCTTTAAGACCCCAGTCACTATCTCTTTTGATAGCCGGGCACCATCAGCTTTCTTCACCACATTTACTTGTTCACCCATTTTGGCTCCAGCTGTTGTGTCGGGAGAGTGAGCATCATAGAGTTCCAATTTAATAAAAGAAGGTATTCATGCATAGAGGGAGTGTTTGAGTAGAGGCCCAAGGTCCTTCCGCCACCTTAATACTTGACCTATAAATATAGACACAAAGATCTATTTCCCCAACCTCCTATATATATTTGCATGTACATGTCTTTGTCTAGACCTCCATGAATGCCCTTTGACTCCTAGCTCTTTCCTCCATCTCCCTTGACCTTCCTCCTGCCCTACTACCATGCTTCATTGCCACCTGGGCTAGAGTATACCTCTTCTCTAAGCAACCTTACCCTTGATCATTTCCCACCAGGCCTGCCACTCCCCCTTCTCTACCCTTTGGGATCCCATGTTTTTCCCTTGTCCCTGGGTTTGTTAACACCACTTCCTTACCCCCCCTACCCCCCACCCCAAGTCCCCCCGGAACTGTCGGTCCGGTTGTTTTTCATCCAGATAGTTCATCCAGCCTGTCCTATTCAGACAGACCTGTGGAGTCACTAACATGCACGAAAACTAGACAGAGGAACACAAAGCAACAGTATACAACCAGACAACAAAACAACCAAAACAAACCACTGAAAAAGAACAGAACAAAACAGTTCACAAGAGAAAAGCTTGTAGTTAGTTCAGGGATCTTTGCTGGCCCTTAGGAGCGTTTTCCAGTCCAGTCTGTTGGGGCACCACGCCCTGGCCCCAAAGTCCACTTTCAGCATTCCCTGGGGACCTTGCCACTCCATTCCTTTGCTGTTCCGCTGCACTCCCCCAGTGCATTGCCTCGTTGTGGTGGGATCAGGTCAGGTGCAATTCCCACACTGTGTCTCCGGTGCTGTCCCCTGTATCGCCCTTAGTCACTGAGGGGCCTGGTGGGCCAGGCTGTGCTCCACTCTCTCCTCCTGCCCCTTCATCTGCTCCCGTGTGCTCTGATCAAATATGTCCATCTCCCATAGCTGCAGGGTCAATGTCGTCCTTTGGAACAAGTTCTTTTCGGGGGAGGGGCAGGAATCCACTTAATTTATGGTGCTGGGGCCTGCCTCCCAGACCTCTCCACCGGTTCCGTCCTCCACGCCGGGATATTGCATTCACACCTTGCGACACTGGGTTGAAGTCTGGTCCCACTTTCCCTGTGGAGATATAAACCATACCCTCCCCTTGGGTGGATTAATGCCCCATTTCTGTCATGCTGATTGTACTTACCTCAGAGGACTCATGTTGTACCTGTCCCTTTGGGACTGGCTTACCTCGCTTAGCATAATTCCTTCCAGCTCTTCCCATGAAATAACGTGTTTCATGTGCTCGTCGGTGCTTTTTAGTGCTGCATAATACTCCATTGTGTGTATGTGCCAAAGTTTGCTAATCCACTCGTCTATCGATGGAAACAGGCTGTTTCCAAGTCTTTGCTATTGTGAATTGTGCCGCAATAAACATTGGAGCGCATATGACTGGTCGTGTTTTATTTGCTGCTTCAACCGGGTATATGTCCAGTAGAGGGATGGCTGGGTCGTAAGGTAGATCAATTTCCATTTTCTTTAGGTATCGCCAGATTGCTTTCCACAGTGTCTGTACAAATCTGCACGACCACCAGCAGTGGAGGAGGGTTCCTATTTCACCACAGCCCCTCCAACACTTGTTGCTCTCTGATTTACTGATCTGGGCTAGCCTCAGGGGTGTTAGGTGGTATCTCATGGTTGTTTTGATTTGCATTTCTCTTATGGCAAGGGACTTCGAGCACTTTCTCATATATTTATTGGCCATATTGATCTCCTCTCTAGTGAAAGTTCTTCTCATTTCTTTTGCCCACTTCCTTAGGGGGTTAACTGTTTTCCTCTTTTTGCAGGACATGATGGTGTTGTAGATTTTAGTAATGAGCCCTTTGTCTGACGTGTCATTACTAAAAATCTTCTCCCAGTCTGTGGGTTGCCTTGTCACCCTCTTGGCAAAGTCTTTCGAGGTGCACAGGTGTATTATTCTTATTAGATCCCATTTGTCGATTTCCAGATCACCTGTGTGTGTCCCCTTCCCTGTTGCAGTGAGCCTATGTGCTCCCTGGCCCAGTGCTCTGAGATTAGTCCCGATTCCCTCCTTAATGGTCCTGATGGTTTGGGGTTTGACTTCTAGATCTGTGATCCACCTTGAGTGTATTCTTGTGCATGGGGTGAGGTAGGCGTCTTGTTTCAACTTTCTACATGTGGATATCCATTGTTTCCAGCACCACTTATTAAAGAGGGCATCTGCTTCCCACTTGACGTTTTGGGGACCCTTGTCGAAGATCAGTTGTCTATATGCTGATGATTTTACTCCTGGGCTTTCTATTCTTTTCCACTGGTCTGAGTGTCTATCATTGTGCCAGTACCATGCTGTTTTGACCACTGTAGCTGTGTAGTAGGCATTAAAATCAGGTAGGGCGAGTCCTCCAATTGTGTCCTTCTTCTTGAGGAGTTCTCTGCTAATTCTGGGTTTCTTCCCTCTCCATATGAAGTTGGTGGTCAGTTTTTCCAATTCTTTGAAGAAGGTTGATGGTAATTGGATTGGTATAGCATTGAACTTGTAGAGTGCTTTAGGAAGAACTGTCATCTTTACTATGTTCAGCCTACCTAACCATGAGCAGGGGAGCTTCATCCATTTGTGAAGGTCACTTTTGGTTTCCTGTAATAGGGTTTTATAATTATGCTTATATAGGTCTTTAGTATTTTTTGTTAAGTATATTCCTAGGTATTTCAGTTTGTTCTTGGCTACTGTGAAGGGTACTTCCCTCTTAATTGCCTCTTCCATGGCCCTGTCCGATGTGTATAGAAACCCTACCGACTTCTGTTTATTGATCTTGTATCCTGCTACCCTTCCGTATTCCTCTATTGCTGTAAGTATTCCAACTGTGGAGTTTTGGGGGTCTTCAATGTATAGGATCATGTCATCTGCAAATAACGATAGTTTCACCTCCTCCTCTCCCAACTGGATCCCTTTGATGTCCTTCCGCTGTCTTATGTTGTTAGCCAGGACCTCCAAAACGATATTGAATAGAAGAGGGGACAGGGGGCATCCTTGTCTTGTACCCTTTTTCAGTGGTATTGTTCTTGTCTTTTCTCCATTGACTATGATGTTGGCTGTTGGTCTTTCATAGATAGCTTGTATGAGCTTGAGGAACTTACCTTCCAATCCTATCTTCATGAGTGTTTTGATTAGGAATGGATGCTGGATGTTGTCAAATGCTTTTTCTGCATCTATGGATATTATCATATGGTTTTTATCCTTTTTCTTCTCGATGTGGTGTATGATATTGATGGATTTTCGGATGTTAAACCATCCCTGCATCGCTGGGATGAATCCTACTTGGTCGTGGTGAATGATATGTTTGATGTTCCTTTGTATTCTATTGGCCAATATTTTGTTAAGGATTTTTGCATCTATGTTCATTAGAGATATTGGTCTATAATTCTCTACACTTGTGGGGTCTTTTCCCTGTTTGGGTATCAAAGTAATGCTGGCTTCGTAAAATGAGTTTGGGAGCTTGCCGTTCTTTTCTATGTTCTGGAATACTTTGTGGAGGATCGGTGTCAGCTCTTCCCTGAATGTTTGGTAAAATTCTGCTGTGTAGCCATCTGGCCCTGGGGCCTTTTTCCTTGGTAGGTTTTTGATGACACTCTCTATTTCTTCCTTCGCTATGTGTTTGTTGAGGTTCTTGATCTCTGTCTCAGATAATCTAGGGATAGATTGTTTTTCTAAATATTTATCCATGTCTTCCAGGTTTCTGAATTCATTAGAATACAAACCTTCATAGTACTTTGTGATTATCCTTTTTATCTCATTGGGGTCTGTTGTTATTGCCCCCGATTCATCCCTCATCCTGGCTATTGATGATTGTTCCTTTCTATCTTTGGTAAGCTTTGCCAGGGGAGTGTCAATTTTATTAATTCGTTCATAAAACCAGCTTCTAGTTGCGTTAATCCTTTGCATTGTTCTTTTGTCTTCCCACTGGTTTAACTCCGCCCTGATTTTTATTATTTCTTTTCTCTTGCTATTGGAGGGGTAGTTCTGTTGACTCTGTTCTAGTTGTTGGAGGTTTTGTGTTAACATATCTGTCATACGCCTTTCTTCTTTTTTCATGTATGCATTCAGTGATATCAAGCTACCTCTGATAACTGCCTTTGCAGTGTCCCATAAGTTTTGATATGTTGTATGCTCGTTCTCATTAGTTTCTAGAAATTTCCTGACATCCTCTCTGATCTGGACCTTAACCCATTCTTGTCGCAGGAGATCGTTGTTTATTCTCCAATTGGTGGCCCTTGCTTTTCTGGGTGCCCTTCTATTAATCTCCAGCTTTATGGCATGGTGGTCTGAGAAAGACGTCTGGATAATATCTATGTGTTTGAATTTACTCAGGCTGGCCTTGTGTCCCAGCATGTGATCTATTCTTGAGAAAGATCCGTGTGGATTGGAGAAGAATGTGAAACCTTTTGCTTTTGGATGAAAGGCTCTATAGATGTCTATCAGGCCCTGTTGCCTAATTACATTGTTTAGCTCTCTGGCCTCTTTGCTGAGCTTCTTTCCCTGTGACCTGTCTTTCTCTGATAGTGGAGTGTTGAAGTCCCCCACTATTATTGTTGTTTCCGTGATTTCTTCTGTCATTTTTTTAATAGTTTGTTTGACGAAATTTGCCGCACCATTATTAGGTGCGTAAATATTCAGTATGCTTATTGCTTCCTGGTTTACTGAGCCTTTGAGCATTATGTAATGTCCCTCTTTGTCTCTTTTTATGTTTTGGATCTTGAGATCCATTTTGTCGGAGATTAAGATAGCCACTCCTGCCTTCTTGGAGTTACCATTTGCTTGGTAAACTTTCTGCCAGCCCTTTATTCTCAGCATATGCTTGTCTGCTTGCTTAAGGTGTGTCTCTTGCAGGCAGCAGATTGATGGGTTATGTTTTCTAATCCAATCCTCCAGCCTCTTTCTTTTAACATATGAATTGAGCCCATTTGTATTCAAAGTGATTATTACAATCTCTGGCTTCATGGTTGCCATATTCTGTTTTGTGTTTTGGGTCTTTGCCTATCTTCCTTCATATCAGTGTACTGCGTTTGAGTGGAGGGTTTCTATCCTGTCCTCTTTTCCATCTGAGACCGTGTTGTCCTGGTACGTGTTGCTGGCATGTTGGCTTCTAGATGGAGATGGGCTATATGGTGGTCTCCTGGTGGTTCTAGTTGGAGCTTGATCTTCTGGCCATAGTGAGTCAGCCAGTATGTTCTGCAGGGTCGGGTGACTTGCAGTATATTTTTTGAGTTCTTCCTTGTCCTGGAAGACCCTTATCTTACCCTCTATCTTAATGGATAACTTGGCAGGGTATAGGATTCTGGGGGAGGCATTTTCATCTTTCAGTTTTTGGAAGATGCTGCTCCATTCTCTCCTCCTCTTCATGGTTTCAGCTGATAAGTCTGAGCATAACCTTACCTGCGCTCCTTTGTATGTGACTGTCTTCCTTTCTCTTGATGCTCGTAGAATTTTCTCTTTTTCCTCTAAGTTGGATAATTTTACAATTATATGCCTTGGCGTGTTCTTCTTGGTGTTTAGCTTAGCCGGCGTCCTCTTTGCTTCCTGTATGAGAGTCGGATTCTCCTTTGTTAGGTTGGGGAAATTTTCTTCCAGGAATTCCTTTGCTATCTTGGCGGTCGATTTGTGTGTTATGTTGTGTTCCGGTAGACCGATTATTCGAATATTATTCCTCTTCATAGCATCTGTCATTGATCTCAGGCTGTCTTCTGTTTCTTTAATTTTCCTATCTGATTGTTTTTCTCGCTTGCTTCGTTTGGTTTGAGCGTCCTCGAGTTCACTGATACGGTTCTCAGCCTCCTCAAGCCTAGATATAGCTTCTGTGACCTTTTGTGTGGCCTCTGCTACCTCCTCTGTTAGTTTCTGCAGTTCCTTTTGGTGGATAGTATTCATCCCCTCTATTGTGGACTTCATCCCCTCTATTGTGCATTTCATCCCTTCTATCGTTGCATCCTTATTTTGGTTTGCTTCTCTTAGCTCCTGTATTACTGCAAGCAGAGTTCTGAAGATTTCCTTTTGTGGCTGATCTATATCTGTTTCTTCTATGAGTGACGTTAGGTCTGTTAAAGTGCCTCATTTTTCTGATTTTTTTGTTGGGAGTGATGTGGTCTGTTGATTTTTCCTTGATCCTTTAATAGGCCCCATGCTTCTGGGAGACAGGAGTAACCTTATTGTGTGGAGGCTCAGGCCACTGTGCCGTCTCCTGGGGTGGCTGGGGCGGGCTGCGGCAGGCTTAGGGCTGGCACTGGGGACCCAACAGGGCCCCAGGTGGTGAGAGCTGACTGGAGCTCACTGACGGCTCCTCAGGGACTGCAAAGCCGAGACCCAGGCTCCACTGCAGGTGGAGTGTTTGATCTGCCCGGGCTGTGAGCGGGCACGGGGAGGCCCCTTGGATAGCTGCGCAGGCAGCTGCGGGACACTGCAGGGAACAATGGTGTTCGCTCTCCGCCCTTTTGGCGCGAAACCGCAGGGGGTAATGGCGCCGGCAAAGGAGGCTTGGCGCGAAACCGCAGGGGGCAATGGCGCCCTTCCTCTGCTCAGGCTCAGAGTCGCGGCCGCCGGGGTCCCCGCAGCACCCTGGGGAGGGCACCTACTCTTGTGCCTTGCGCAGGGGGCGGCCCTTGGTGGGCAGACTCAGCAGCGCAGGGCGCGGCGCTCGCGGAAGCTCAGGGTCCGGGACAGGCGCGGGTTGGGCTATGGCTCCTGTTGGCGGGAAGTGCTCAGCGCAGGGTCCCCGCCAGGAGTGGAGCTGGCGCTAGGCTGCCAGGGGCTGGCGGGGGCGGGCGGGGGTGGGAGGCCGGCGCACGGAGGGCAGGTGGAGAGGTCCGCGGCAGCGGTGCGGGTGGATGGTCCCCCGTGGGGGTCGCCAGACAATCCGCGGGTACTCTCCCCTGAGCTTGGATGAATGGAGGGAGGGACATGGGCCCGAGGGCAGATCGCTGCCCTGCGGGGAGAGGGGAACTGCGGGAGAGGAAAGCTTCTCTCTCAGTGGAGATCCGCGAGTGGGGAGTGGGGAGTGGGCCGCTGGAGTAGGCAGGGCAGGCAAGCGGCTCTGGGCTGGCGTCCGGTTTGGGGATGGAGCCTAAGCCGGTCGCCAGTGAGCTCACGGCAGCTTAGTGGCCAGAGACGTCCCACGAGTCCGTTCCTCTTTCACCTAGACCCCTGCTCCGGACAAATACGTGGGGTAGGACTGGGGTGCTGTCCCAGGGGGATATTTCACTCACCAGACTCTTACTATTCAGCTACCTGGTCGCCAATCCCGCTTTGTTTGGAGGAGCTCTCAGAGTATGCGGGTGTCCCTGTCGGCCATCTTCCCCCTCTCTCGGCTGATTTTAACTAAATCATTAGCTAGATGGTTGTCAGAATACCTCACAATTGTGATGGAAAAACATACTGTTAAAATTTCAGCAATTACTCAAACACTTAATAATTAATTTTACCAGCTGCCATTTTCCTGGAGTATGATTGGAAATATTTAACTGAGTGTCTTGAGAACTATGGTGCAGGGACCCCTAGCAGAGTCATTTCTTGTCCTTAAAAGTTAACAAATTGATTGTTGCTGTAGGACAGAATATCTTTTCCTGCTACAATATAGCTTTTGAATTCAGATATCAGGAGTAGGCACTGAATTATTATTTTAAAATTAGATGGAGACTCCCCAAGGAAACTCTGAAATTTAGAGGATCCACATATGAAAACAGGAAACCAGCCTTGAAGCTCCAGGAGCACCTGCTCCTGGGTCTCAGTCCTGTACTCTGCGGGCCTGAGTGCCCCTTGTAGATCAGTCTCCTCCCTGCAGGTGGGGTTTGTGTCTGGGTTCTCATGGACTTCCTCTCACTGTCTCTCTTGCGCAGTAGTACATGACCGTGTCCTTAGCTTTCACACTGTCCATTTGAATATAGAGTGTATTCTTGGAGTTGTCTCTGGAAATGGAGAATCGGCCCTTTACAGAGACTGTGTCGTATGCACTACTGCCATCATAGCTAATGCTTGCCACCCACTGCAGGCCTTTCCCTGAAACCTGGTGGACCCAGTTCATGCCATAGTCACTGAAGGTGAATCCAGAGGCTGCACAGGAGAGTCTCAGTGACCCCCCCCAGGCTTTCTCAGGTTACCCCCAGACTCCACCAGTTGCACCTCACACTGGACACCTGTAAACATAGAGGCACTGTGATTAGACGACACACATACAAACACAGACGATCACAATTATACACACAAACAGAAAGCTCTAACAATTACCATGTAAACTGGTCAAAATGAAACCCAAGTTTGGTATAACTCATTATGTGTCCTCTGGACTAGCTCTTGAGCTCAAAATAGTAACAGCAGAGACCCCAGAGACTGGGCCTGTCCTCTGAGATCTCACTACATCATGGACTATGGCTGGTTTATCAGCAGACAGAGAGCTGCATTTGCATGTCCCCTGATATTTAGAAGCACGTGACTAAAAAATTTAGGCAATAATTTTCCCTCGGACTCAGAGAAATGCAAACATTCTCAAAGGAAAACTGCCTTTATACAAACTGTTTATCAAGCAATGCTTTAATTGTTATACATTATCAATATTTTATAAAGTAGTTTTCTATTTGTAAACTTTATATTACATACACAATAAACTTTCTAACTTTGTGGTATGAGCGCTCACAATGCATCCTCTCTCATTCCCCTTAAGATGTGGTTTCACATGATGACAGTGGACCATTCTGTTATCTGTTTCTTGTGTGGGAAACTTAGTGATTTTCTTGCCTTCTAAGACATTTCCACATTTCAGTGTTATTTGTACCCTGTGGACAGGAAGCTGCTCAAATAGCATGTGCACAAACATGCAGAATGGTGTCTCCTCTCTGGTTTCTGATCTGAGAGATTCCAGTCCCCTTTCTTTTGTTATGATCAGGAAAACTGGCTATTTGTCAATTTTCTTCATCTTCTAGAAGTGTCAGTTTTCATATAATCAGCTTACTGATGGCATTCCTGTAATTTCATTTATCTTGGTTCCTTTTTTATTGCCTCCTCCCCGTCCTGCTACCTGTGCTATGGATAATACCTATGCATACTCACCTTTTTCTTGGTTCATTAGTTGGAAACGGAGGTAATCAATTTCAGAATTTTACTTCTATAATATACAAATTTGTGCTGCTAGGAATTCCCTTCTAAGTTCTCTTCAGATGAATCCCACAGTAAGTTGTCTTGTGATTTCATTTTCCTTTAACCCAGTAGAGCCATCCAGGATGTGAAAATCATTAAATGTATGTTAATGATACAAACAGTGTAGTATATATCCATGTATTAATCACTCACACTCACTCACTGCCATGAATTGGCGCAGACTCACAGTGACCCCATAGGACAGGGCAGAACTGCCCCTGAGCATTTCTTAAGCGATGCCTCTTTGTGGGAGCAGAAAACCCCATTTCTCTACTGTGGAACAGCTGGTGGTTCAGCACTCCTGAAATTTCATGAGTAACCACTACACCACCAGGGCTCCAGTCTGTATGCATACATCCACATGCTTATGTTTATCTATACAACATAGAAATGAATGAATATTGAATTGATATGAGGTTTTGTAATAAATATTAAGGAAGACAAGATTCTTGGAGAAAATATTTTGTATGAAAAGGAAACTCTAGATGCTATCAGGAAACTCCTTGTTCCCATGCCTCCCCCATTGCCCTTGCCCAGAAGTCTGACTCCTGTGCTCTGTACAGCCCATGTGGTCCCTATCGACCAATGTCATTATTGCAGGAAGGTTGTGCTTGGGATGGCACTGATTCCTCTCACTGTTCCTTTCACACAGTAATGGATAGCTGTGCCCTCAGGGGTCGTTGAGCTCACCTCTAGGGAGACATGTTTGGTGGACATTCTTCTGGAGCTTGAGAGTCAACACCTTTGAGGCATGTAATTATTTTCTGCTGCTCAGACATATTGATAACAACTAGCAAATGTTTCTGCAGGTGGTGGTTGATCCAGCTCCAGAAATGTGGAGCCACCAGAGACAGCAAATCTTAGGGAGAGGATTGTGTGGGATTCATCGCTCCTGGACTCAAACCCTGATGCTGTACCTCTCACGGGAGACTCGGGACAGGGAGAAAAATCAATTATGACAACTAATGTAAGCCTCTTTTAGGTCAACCAATTTTCAGAATCTCTTGATATTATGAGAGAGACATAACCACCAGGCCAAAAAACATCTGAAAGAAAATAAAAACTGATCGACAAGTTATGTAGTTCCTAGAGAGCTCTGACCACAATGTGCTGTCTTTCACCATGTTTTGAACTTTAACCTTAAAATTGAAGGTGTGATCTGTTACAGCTCCAGGAGGAAAAAGTAGAGAGGCTTTCAATCTTTTCTCAAAAACTGAAAAGAAAAAGCCTATTGTCTCCATCTTCTCTGGGATTGGCCTCCATTTATTGAGAACTCAAGGTCCTTAAGCTGAAGAAAATGTCTGGACAAAGAAAGCATAGAGAGTGTTAAGAAATGCTGATTTCATTAAAACCCCCAATTGACAGTGGATATTAATTTTACTGTGTTTTCTCATTTCTCTGAATATTCTCTTGAAAATTCAATCCTCTTTATTTATCCTAACATCTAAATTAGCACCAGTTGAGACAGCGGACATGTACAGTTTTGAGACACAAAATGGGCAACGGGCATGAATAGATACTTGACTAAAGAAGCATTCAATTTGCAAAGATACACATATAAATATGTTAACTCCCATTACTCATTGGTGCTGTTATTGTTTATTTGGTTGACTTTGTTTATGAGATCTTTTCTTGGAATAGTTAAAGAATACCTGGCCTTATTTTCTGGAAAACATTTGAAGCACTTTCATGGAATCTTTTATTTTTAACATATACGTTCAATGCAATCTGTGGTGTGATTATCTTGTTGTTTCCATGGGTTTTCAGTGTGCATCATAGTACTACAGAATCCTTAAAAACTTCAGTAATTCCTCTTTGCAACATGCTATACTGAACAAATAACCTGAGAAGCTGTACTAAGTGAAAACCACGACATCAATATTGTCGGAAGGCATGTTAATAATCTGGCACATGCAAGTGACATAAAACTACATGTTGTAAGACAACATGACTTGTAAAACTTACTGATAAAGAGCAGGGACTGCTGCCTTCACTTCAGATTAACATTCAATGTAAAGAAAAATTAAACTCCTCACTATGGGACCAATGGAAAATATCAGGATAAATGGAGACAATATTGACGTTTGGAAGGAGTTCATCTCACTTGAATCTACAATCAATATTTATGGAAGCTTGTGTCCATCAAATGGTGCATTTCATTGAGCAAACCTGCTTCACAGACCTCTTTAAAGAGAAGAGCAAGCATGTCTCTTTGAGGACTCAGATGTACCTGGCCCAAACTATGAGGTTTTCAATCGTCTCGTGTGCATGTGAAAGTCGGACAAAGATCAAATGAATGCACTCGAATGTGCATGAAAAAGATCAAAGCTCAAATGATGCACTTGAATTATGGTACTGGTGAATAATTTGATGATAGGATGGACTACCAGAAGAACAAACAATTGTATATTGGTGTTTGGGCTGGGTCCGGACTGGGCAGCCCCCACCTCCTTTCTGGCTCCTCAGGAAGATGAAACTTCATAGCCCCCATCCCCAGCCTCTTGGAGAGATGGATGACACATTAAACTATGCAACTCTTGTCCCAGCACCACAGAAAGCAATTTACCTTCCCAGGTCAATCTGCCTAGCCCATTCTCCCAGCACTTCAAAGAGCAGCTTTGCATACAAGATGACCTCCCATGGGTCCCATCCTGATTTAAGGTCCTGAAGCTGCAAACAATAAAATTATAAGGATTCTCCCTTCTGTTAACATATACTTCCTTAGCTGGAACCCTATATAACTCCCACCACCTCTCTGGTGAGTTGCAAGTGCCCTGGCCTAACTCAATCATACAAGCAGTGTTGTACAATCATTATCACAATCAGTTAGAAAACATGTTCTTCCTTGTTGAACTCCTTTCTATTAACTTCCCTTTTCTCCCCACCTCTCTTGCTGAAGCCCCAAGGAACCCTTATTCTAGTTATTGTGTCTGTAGATTCACCCATTCTGTACTACGTAAATTGAAAAACAGAAAACGACATCAAGAGAGTGAAAAATGCTGCCAACAGTAGCTAAACAATGCAGAAATAAACCCTAAATGTATAAAACAAAACCAGAAAACATTAAAACACAGATTAATCACAAAGTATATCAAAGGGGAGATCAAATGACAAGTTTTTAGCCATCAAAGTCAGATGTGTCATTTTAAGCTTCTATACTCATCTCTCCAACACTCACTCTCTCTCTCTGACCGCCAGGTTATTCCATCCCACAGTTATGGTGAGAGGGAAATCACTGGAGGTCAATTCCCTGTGAAGATCCTGCAAATGTGTTTTCAGCTTCCCCTGTAATCCATAGCGTTCTGCATGCCAGAGTCTCACAGTTTAAGCTCTGACACTATTCCCTCTTTGGATTTGGATTATATAATTTGCAATCCTTATAAAGTTTTGGATAGCCTCATGTGTCTCCCTCGGAGTAGTTGGTGGATTTTACTGGCTGACCTTGCATTTAGCAACCCAATGTGAATTTCTTCTATGCCACCAGGGAGAGTGAATTTCTATATAATATTTATTTCTTTATAGTATTCATTACTTATTTATTGTACTTTGTTTTCTTAATTATTTGCAAAGCATATACCTCTAACTTAATTAGAAATAGTATATTTAGTGTATTTTAAATATTAAATAATTTAATTTTGAAAAAATTTAAAATTGTATAATTTATCATAAATTTAGGTAATTACACTTGACTGACCAAAATTAATCTCAATTTTCTGTACCTCACTCTATCAAAGATGGTGTTGGGTATTTTTGAGTCAGTCTCACAATGGTTCTGTGCACACAATAGGACATATAACTTATCTGCCAAGTCCTGGACCATCCTCACTTGCTCTTAAGTTTGAGACCATTTTTGCAGCCACTCTGTCCGTGCATCTAACTGAGTGTTTCCCTTTATTTTGGTGACACTCTGCCAAACAGGATGTCCTTTCTCTAGGAAACGGTTCCCCTGATCACCTGATCCAAATATGTGAGAAGTCTCCCTACTCTCAATGAGAATAAAGAGCATTCTGAGATATTAATCTGCAAATTTCCTCCTCTTGTGACTCATTTGCTATCTTTTGGAATCAAAGTTGTCCTTCCAATGAGTTTTCCCTTCATTGTGACTCTAATAAATGACCTTATTAATGACTCTGCCCACCAGACAGGTCATTTCAGTTCACCCCTTGTCAGTGTCAGGGGTCTCCCTATGCCTGGATCCCTTTATTCAGCATAAACAGAGACAATGGGTAGCAAGCATCACTAAGGATAGGTCACACGTTTAGACCCAGATGTATCTACAATTATTTTCTCAGACACAGAACATTATTCAACAAGTACCCACAGTGCACAGGGAGTAGTGCAGAGAGACACCTCCAGAGACCTGACTGTGTGCTGTAATACAGCAACGAGCTCAGGACACTTAAAATCATGCACTGCACGCAGGAATCAGCACATGCCTGTATCTCGTTGTCAACAGATTTTGAGTCGCAGATAGTGTGAGGATGATAGTCTGTTTCTCACAGAGGGAAATGGGGCATAGAGGATGATAATGAAGGGTCAGCGTCACTTTTAATATTAGCACTGCAAACAGAATGCTAGTTATTCCTCTCACTCTTGCAGCAAGGAGAAAATTTAGAGAAAGAAAAAAAAGAAAAAGGCGAAATTGTCTCTGGGGATGCTGAGAGCAAAGAGAACAGGTCCTAATTCCAACAGGAAATCCTCCCTGTCATACATGTGTGCCTGTCTGGTGCTGGTGTCTCAGCTCAGTGGGTCCTGAGCGCCGCCTGCTGCCCAGTGTCTTCCCTGCAGGGGAGGTTTGTGTCTGAGCTCACACAGACTTCCCCTCACTGTGTCCCTTGCACAGTAATACATGGCCATGTCCTCAGCAGTCATGGAGTTCAGCTGCAGGGAGAACTGGTTCTTTGATGTGTCTCTGGTGATGGAGAGTCGGCTTTGAAAGGACGGGTTATAATTTGTACCGCCATTATAGCATATGCGTCCCATCTACTGTAGCCCCTTCCCTGAGGGCTGGCGGTTCCAATGCCAGCAGTAACCACTGCTTGTGATGGAGAAACCAGAGACAGTGCAGGTGAGGGACAGCTTCTGGGAGGGCTTCACCAGTCCTGGACCCGACTCCTGAAGCTGCACCTGGGACAGGACGCCTGCAAACAAAAACAGATGGTCCCTGTCAGATACTATAGACCCAGGTTGAACCCAGGTTGAACCTCCTACCTTGGGGAACTGTCACCAGGCACAGCAGAACACACAGCAATAGCATCCTGAGACCACAGCTCTGTTTCCCAAGAGACCTACAGCCCTGTCTGGAGAGAACTGATAGGTTTCCCAGCCAAGGGTGAAATTGTACCCTAGTGCCCGAGAATTACTTGCAAAATAAGGGAGCCCTGGCCTTATAAACAGACAGTGATAGAGACCAGACTCCCCTCTTCCTTCTGAGCCCATTGTAGGTGACCATTGTTTGAACTCAGAATCGTGTTTGTCGATAATGAGAGAAGGTTTTCCCCAAGAGGTGTGTGGAAAATGTCAAAGGCAATCCAAGGATTTCTGAGTTCAGTGTTCTCTCCCTCCAACCCCTCATAGCCCTGCCCTGCCTTGGGCTCCTCTCTGTCCTGTGCCCTAGAGAGTGGGCAGGATAGAGTCTGATGAAACCATCAATTGGAAATTGGATTCCAAGATACCTTCAAACCTCACACTCTTCAAGATCCCTTATTTTTTCACTGTATACCCTGATACCTCCCAATTAAACTACTCATAATACTTAGTAGTGTTCCTTGTGTGGAAGCAACATCTTTGAGAAGCATGCATCCCAGATTAATCCCAAGGATTTAGGGTTGATAATTTCTCAAATGTCCAACTCTTCTACGAAGCCATTTGTTCCAATTCCCACCCCATCCTCCCTTGAGGAGATCCCCTCATGCTTCTGGATTCCCAAGAATCACTGCCATGTCCAACAGAAATTCATGAAAATTTGAAGAAATGAATCACGTTGTGATGGGTTCTATTCAGTCCAAATGGCGAAGGTCAGGAAAGAGTAAGCCAGGCACTGGGTCCAAAGGACACGCTCCCCTCCTAGCTTTACATTGTATTGATGCACATCTGACCCGAAGCCTCTGGCAGAATGTTTCCAGTGGGCATTGTCCCTTTGCTAATCTTATATAACCAGAATTTCCCCACCTTGGGCCATGGTCATCACCAACCCCACCGCTCTTACATGCAATACACAGACTATATCCCAGAGCTGATGACTGAGGTCAACCTCAGTGTAAGTAAAGAGATTCAAATGTCAGAGGGTCTCAGGGAAGAGCGTGCAACCTAGAAAAGTTGCACCCCAGACATGACAATATTATAACTCTGTAGCCTCTAAAAATGCAAGATTCTGAATAGAGACACTCCCCCCACCCCTTTGTTTGCTGGAATATCCACAACAGTGCAAATTCAGTGGAGTCATGATTTCAAATGCAAAAATTCAGGAGAGCAGTAAATAGACCATAATCATTAAAAACAAAAAGGATCCGAATAAGAGCCAAGCACAGTGTTTACATCTTGAAGCAAAAGACATTTTCTTGAGACCCAACAGGCACTCTCCATTAGAATTAGGTCCATCCATGCAACTGATCCTCAACATTTAGAGTATGAGCGCAGACACTCTTTAAAATGTCCCTTATGCAGGGGGTTCTGGTTCATTTGAGGTGTGAGCATTTCCAACCAAAGTTAGCCTCTCCATGTGTGTTCTGGGCACAGCCCCATCACAATTGCTTATGGATCTCACCTTAAATTTATTTCCTAAACTCAAGTATTGTCTAATTTTGAAAAAAAAGTTCATATTATTGACTATAGAAACTCTGACATTCTCTCTAAACATGCAATTTTAAAGCTCAATCTCCATTCAGCTTCCTTCCTTCTAACAAAGTTAGAACATTTCCCCCAGACTTAGGGTTGACACCACTCATTTCCTGGTGAATTAGAATTTGTATATCTCCAAATTAATAAACCTTTTTACAATGGGGAAACCCAAGCACAAGGTGTTGTTCACCTGGACTTCTTCTTTTCTTTCTTTCTTTTTTTACATTTTATTAGGGGCCCATACAACTGTTATCACAATCCACACATATACATACATCAATTGTATAAAGCACATCCGTACATTCTTTGCCCCAATCACTCTCAAAGCATTTGCTCTCCACTTAAGCCCTCTGCATCAGGTCCTCTTTTTTTTTTTTTAACTTGGACTTCTTTGAGCCAGAATTTTCTGAAGGAAATAAGCAATTACTTTGAAATGAAGATGCATTGATTTCACTAAAATCCAGGTGTTCAATCACAGGACACTCTAGCATTTTTCAATTGAAGATCAGTGAGTCAGTTCCCTTTTCATATGCACACTCGCATACCATCATTTGATCTTGTTCATTTCACCAAGTTCCCATCTCACCATCTGCTCTTGATGCTTGTCTGACCAATTTAAGCTTGAGACTGTGATGTAACTACGCACTAATTCAGCTAACCTCCATCTCTCGGTTTGACTGCCACGATCGTCTCAGATAATTTTATAGCAGTGGGTTAGTAGGAGCCTTCTTAAGTGTGAATCTCATGACATTATCCATCTGCACATCATTTTCCTAACAGGGTTGGTACACATGTTCTCAGTAAGCTCCTGAGTGCTCCCTGCACTTGAAGAAGCAACACATTGTGCTCTAGGCACACATGTTCTGGGTTTGTTTTGCATTCCCCTATCTCCTGGGGTTGGGCTTGATCGGTCACTTAATGAAGGTCTCTCAAAATTCTGAAAGGTGGAAATTATAGAAACTAATACTCCAAGGAAAATGCAAACATATTTTCTCCAGTTGTCTATTGTACACAGAATAGACATGCAAAGTTGCAGCTTAAAATTACCAGAAATTTTTGTTTGATTTTTGGCTTGGCTTCGCATTTTACTCTTTTAATTAACAAATGTCTGATTTTTAGAATATCACTTTCATCTCTGGTGTACACTTTGTGTGTAATTCCTTTGCTGTGTTTGATAGTGTATGAGGGCCCTGTGTAGCATGTATGTCCCTACTTCCTTATAGATGGTCTCTATAGCTTTTGGATTTATATTTAGGCCTTTGATCATCTTGTGCTCATTTTTGTACATGAGCTGAGGTTTTGGTTGTCTTTCATTCTTCTAAGGGTGGCGATCCAATTGTGCTGGCCCCATTGTTGAAAGGAAAGTCACTCTCCCTTATAAAGTTCCTTGGGCCTCGTTGAAGATCAGATGCCTGTATGTGGATGAATTATTTATTAGTTTTCTATTATGTTCCATTGGTCAACATACCTATCATTGTACGAGTACCAGGCTGTTTTGAATACTGTGGCGGTGTAATAGTTTTCAGGTTAGTTTGTGCGAGAGCCCCTAACTTGATCTCAATCTTTTTTTTTATCTCAATCTTTTTTGGTCCCTAGATTATCCTAGGATTCTCCATATAAAGTGAGGAATTATTTTTTCCATTTCTTTACAGGGTTAAGTTGGCATTTAGAATCACAATTACATTGTATTTAGAAACAGTATTGTGTAGCTTTGACATTTCCTTGGTATTGAGGGTCCTTATCCATGAACATGGCATATTGAGAATGTGAACAGACTTGCATTGGGAAGCATAAACATTCCAGAATCATGTCATCTTGCTGAAAAAGAGAGACTGAAAATAGATAAAGACAGAAAGAGACTTTAGAGAAGTTGTGAGTCTGACCTGCACATTTCCCACTGAAGATGAGAACCATATGGGATCCATAGTTTGCTTTGATGTGCCTGGTTTCCTAACTAACCACCTGCATAACTCTAAACTGGTATTCAATGCCATAATCCAGGAATTCTATGAAAGCCTCTGCTCTCAGTCTGTCCTTTCAGAAGTACATCACCAAGTCTTTCTCTTCAGGCATCCTTGGTAAGTTTGAATAACCAGACTTTCTGATTCAATTCAAACATCTCACTCAGGGATAGGTACAACTGGCAGTATACAAATAGAGAGATTCTCTGAGGGAAACTGCGAGATGGAGAAGAATGCCAATACCACAGCAGGAAAGCAGCTCTGAATCTCCATCCCCACCTGCTCCTGGACCTGAGGCATGTGTTCTGTGGGTCCTGAGCGTCCCCTAGGGGCATGTTTCCTCCCTGCAGGGGAGGTTTGTGTCCTGGTTCAATCTGAATTCTCCTCACTGTGATGGTAGCAGCACAGAAATACAAAGGCGTGCCCTCGCATTTCAGGCTGTTCTTATGCAGACACAGCTGTTCTTGCAGATTCAAAGACACCTTGGAGAAGTCTTTGTAGTATGCACCATCACCACTGGTACTAATACTTGAGACCCACTGCAGGTCCTTCCCTGGAATCTGGAGGACACAGATCATGCATAGCTACTGAAGGACAATCTAAAGGCTGCACTGGAGAATCTCAGAGATCCCCCAAGGACCCCCCATACTCCACTAGCTACACCTCACTCTGGACTTCTGCAAGCACAGACATCCTGGGCAGGAAAACCATTAGACACATTCACCATGTCTCTCACTCACACCCAAGCACACAAACTGGTTCTTGACAAAATCACCTCTTAAAATAGCAACCAGGACAAACCACTTTCAGCACAAACTCCATGCTGTCTGTGTTGTGCTCAGTCCTGATCACTGAGTGGGGGCTCCTGAGAATCCAGGAGCACTTCCAGAGCTGCAGGGTTGGGGCTGTGTTGACTTTCATCAGCAGAGGGAGGGATTTGCATGCCCTCCTACTACACAGCAATAAATGAAGTTGCATGACTTTTGAGATCTGAGGGTTCTGTTTCTAGAACAGATCTGAGTGTTTTAGGTGTGTTGGGAAGGGCACAATGACAATATCCTTGGTAACATGTATGATGTGATTGTTCTATGCTCAATTGTTATCACATATTAATTCATTTTATTGTCCTACTAACACACAATACATGAGATTATAGTCATATATTTCTGCTTTATAGGAATAATACTACATATAGAAATGTAAAAATGGTTTTTGTATCTATAAGGGATTCACAGCATTTCCATCTCAATATCTTTTGAGATTTTGGTTGAGGTAAGATCGGGGTTGCCCTGAGGACTAATAATGAGAGTAGCCATATCAGGAGGGCAAGGGGAAGGTGGGGGAGAAAGGAGAACCGATCACAATGACCTACATATAATCCCCTCCCCCAGGGTGATGGACAACTGGAAAGTGGGTGAAGGGAGACATCGGACAGTGTAAGATATGACAAAATAGTAATTTATAAATTATCAAGGATTTGTGGGGGAGGGGGTAGTGGGAAGAGAGGGGGGAAATGAGGAGCTGATACAAGGGCTCAAGTATAAAGAAAATGTTCTGAGAATTATGATGGCAACGAATGTACAAATGTGCTTGACACAATGAATGTATGTATCGATTGCGAGAAGAGTTGTACAAGCTCACAATAAAGTGATTTTAAAAAGATTAGTGTTGTAGGATGAATGAGCAAAAGTTTCCAAATTTAATTCTCAGGACAGCTCTTGCTACCCTAAAGAATAAGCAGGTAAAAGCCTCAAAGAGTGTAAAAACGGAACAACGAAAAGTGGCACAAATTCTTTGCCCTTTTTCTCACCTGTGCAGTTTTCCATTTTCTTAAAACTTTTTCATATGAGTCCTGGTCATCACCCTGAAGCCTTTAAACTTTTCTACAGGACAGGGGTCCTGACAGGAAGTAGACCAGTTATTGGGCAGCTCTTCCCATTTAAGCATTGTGTCCTGAATGAAGGCAGGGTTGGAGTTCTGGGTCATGTGGTTGTTGTGGATAGGTACTATTGAGTCAGTTCTGACCCACAAGGACCCTGTGCACAGCAGAACAAAACAGTGTCTGGTACTACACCATCTGTGCTCAAGATCCTATGCTTGATCTGTCTGGGGGACAGATAATTAAGGACAAATGTGGAAGAAATTTCTTCATAAGTTCTGAGGGGAAAATCTGGCATTTTAAAATATATTATCTAGGAGAAATGGCAGAAAAAGTACAAACAATATAATGAAGCATTTCAAAATATGTTTATTTGTTCTTTGTTTGTTTGTTTGCTGTTTAATTGTTAGCATCTCAGGCTTTGCTTCTGATAATTTGTAAAGGAACTTGTGTAAAAGAGAACTTTATATCAAGAAGTTACTATTCATCAAAAAAACATACCAGCCAGTCCAGATCGTCTATAAGTTCAATATTAGCCTTTTTGTCTGATATTAGTCCATGAATTCTTCTTCAGATTTATACAACACATGCAATGATGCTAAATGCAGGATCACCACAGGCGGGTGTGTGGAAAGTCCTGTGGATCCAATGACAGTGGACACATCTCCAGGGCTTTGGCTGCCATCACCGAGGCTCCATGTGGCTGGCTTATCCACAGGGTGGTGAGAGAGAGAGAGAGACAGAGAGGGAGAGAGAGAGAGAGACAGAGAGAGAGAGAGAGGAGAGAGAGACCAGCCTCTTCTAATGGCAGAATCAAGAAACAGTTCTGAGAAGCCTCATAAAAAGGCCACACCCACAAGGAGGGATCACCAGGCTGTGACCTGGTTGGTAGGCTAGACTCCACCCCTTTAGGTTTTTATCAGGTTAACATGAGATCTTACATCTACCACAGCATAAAATCTACAAATGTATGAACAGTGCAATATCTGTGGGGTTTGTAATAAACTTTTGGGGAGAAGACATTTTGACAGGAACTGAAACCCTAGATGCTTAAAGGATGGTCCTTGCTCTCATGCCTCCCCCATTGCTATGGCCCCAGAATTCTTGTCCCTGTCCTTTCCACAACCCGTTATCCTCATAGACCAATGGCATCATCGCAGGGACATTTGTGTTTGAGATGGTAGTGAGTCCTCTATTTCTCTCACACATTAATGGACAGCCGTGTCTTCAGTGTCATTGAGCTCAGATGCAGGGAGAACAGCTTTTGGTTCTGGACATTTTTCTGCAGCTGAAGCAACAGCTCCTTAGAGATGGGAGATTGTTTTCTGCTATTGAAATATATTGCTCACAGCTACTGTAACCTCTTCTGAGGGTTTTGGCCGCCCCAGCTCCGGCAGCATGAAGTCATCAGAGACAGCAAAGCCTATGGAGAGGATCTGTGATGATTGCTCACTCTTGGCCCCAAATCTCGGACAACTAGGACAGGGAAAATAATCACTGACGACAAGTAATGGAAGCCTCAGTCAGCCAGCCCATTTTTGGAATCTTGACACTGCTAGAGAGAAGTAATGGCTAGGCCGAGGATCTCCACAGGATACTGTGACCTATAGAGAAGGTCTATGGATCCTAGAGAATCCTGTCCATGATGAAATGTTTTTCACTAGATTTGAGACTGTACCTGGAAATTGATGAGGTGCACTGCATACTAGAAGCCACGGGAATAAAGAAGTTCCCAGACTTCTCAGAAACTGACAGTTTGACCCCATCATCTTCATTGTGCTAACACCAACACCACACTCACTGCCATCAGTGGATTCCGACTCACAGAGAATCTATAAGACAGAGTATACTATTGTTTTGAAAAGCACACTCGCAAAAGGAACTTTGTTACCAATATGACTCCTGCTAGCAACAAACACAGGGCTGCACGACAGTGAAAGGGGCCGCTTTCCTTAGATCAAGCAAGGACTGAGCCACAAGATTCCCCAAGGAAAGCTTCTGAAAAGAATGGTGACCACATTTTAAAAGTTTTAGAAAAATATACTAATAATTAAATGTAGAGGATTATGGATGTGAAACATATGTCACAGGGATGATCATGAATATGCATTAAGGTGTGGTTAAGATTCTTCACAAGATACAGCTCTTTGTCCTTCTTGGTTCCAAATGTCTTCTTATTTGGACTGGCGATGTCTTTTTGATGCCTTTTGATTCCGTGACTAAAGTGCTTCAGTTCCATGTGACCTGTGACCAGTGACCTGTGACCTGAAGGTTGGGAATGTCTTTGTGGACATGTTTGCCTGGCCAGTTTGGTTCAGGATTAATACTCATTGGGTGTTTTGGGATATTTTTTTGTGAGGAAAGGGCTCAACAGAGACAGGACATCAGGAAGGGAAATACAGAATAATTATGGGCAATAAATGAGGCACTTCGACATCCTGTGGCAACATCGCATATACTAAGGAGAGGTTCCTTGGACAAGCTGTGGAGTTTACATTGTGACACAACGTTAAGCAGGTTGGGGAATAATCTCAAACAGAATGTCCATTGTTCATCTTATACTGTACTCAGAGTCCCCTTAGCTACTATATTTGCAACAAATATAATCTTGCCACAAGATTTTAGTTACTGAACATAATCTTTCCCAGAAATGGGAAGCCTATTGTCATTTATTGTTTGGATGCTTTCTTTTTTTCGTTTTTAGGAATTTGGCAGTGATTGGTAAACAGAGACGGGCAATAAACGTATATATTATTTCCTCTTTGTTCCTCCTTCCAAAGATCAAACTGGAATTTTAGTTAAAAATTAAAGAGCTTATTGAAGGAACAAAACAATCCAGGGATGGACAATAATAATTGTAAGGATTCACAAAGTCCCACAGTAAGAGTAAATTTTCAGAGTTTAAATGCAGGAGGATCCCGGGGCTTAAAAGAATATTCCCATCCTTGGCCCCTATGTTTGGTTCAAATGGACAAGGCAATAACAGGGAAACTATATAAAGATTGAGTCATGTAACAGTTTTTATTTGTTTTGCTTTGACTTTAGATATTGGGAGAGAGAGTGGATGCTCTTGCTGGCAGCTTATTGGGGGAGGAGCTATGCTTACTTTTAAAAGTCAGTTCAAAATAAACAAGTAATCATAAACAACAGAATTGTAATCTGGCTGCATCTTTTGTTCTTCTTTACATTGACTCACAACCATAATGAGCTCTTCAATCCTTGATCTTCATCAGCAAGTGTTTCAAGTCCTTATCACTTTCAGCAAGCAAGATTGCATCACCTTCATATAACGGAGGTTAATAAGGCTTTCTCCAGGTCTGATGCCATATTCTTCTTCATATAGTCCAGTTTCTCTGATTTTTTGCTCATCATGCAGCTTGACAAGTATGATGAGAGGGCACAACCTGACACATACTTTTCTTGATTTGCAGTATTCCCTTGTTCTGTTCACACAACTACTTCTTGATCCGTGTACAAGTTCCTCAAGCGTACTACGAAGTGTTCTGTAATTCCAATTCTTTCCAAGGTTATACGTAGTTTATTAAGAATATTTAGCTTTAAATAACATTTACAATTTCAAAAGTCCAAATTCAATAGAACTTACTGTTTTTTTCTTTAGTGGATGTTTTATGTTTGTATCTAAAAATCTCACAGACATACAGGCATCCATGCAAACACTATTATAATGTCCATTATTTGATTTTAGAATATTTTTGACTTTGCATTTTGCTTTAACATCTAAACACTTTTATGTTTTTTCTTAATAGGAATAAATTCTGAATCAATTTGTTTGTTTTATACTTTTTATACTATTGATTGAATAGATTATCATTCATCAAATTAATTTTCAAAGCGCCTTCCCTTAGAGCTGGCCTCAAATTTGAACTTCTAGTTCCTAGATATTCAACAAACCATTTCTGTTCTTAAACAGTCTCTACTTGTGATATCAAGTTGCATTAACTTTCAGAAACAGCATTTATTCAAAAATTCACTTTATGAAAAAGAGTCAGTTCTCTAATTAAATGTCAACATAAAACTAAAATAAATTCATTTTACCTTCATCATAATAGTAACAGTTTAGAAAGTCATTAAATTTTTAGGCCATGAAGGATGAAATATTGTTAATAGACACCACTGTGCACAGTAAATAAACATAAAATGAATCTGATGAGAGCAAGGACCCAGTGGGGCTGCCTGACCACCTTACACTCACTCATAGCCCACTGGACTCACAAATTTTCCACCATTTACAGGGAATAAGTTTACCACTTTTTGATTTCTTATTTTGTGGATGATATTTGTATTTTACTTTTGTGATGTTTTCACCTTCATAAGACACCAACTTGTAGCGGTTTTACTGTCTTCCCTTTGTTAAGGGACATTCCCTTTGTTGGAATTTAAGAGACGGTAGTACAGTCCCTGAGGGGAGGATGTTGGGTTTCAACCAGTGACCTTGTGGTTAGAAGCCCAATACTTAGCTTTCAATATCACCACCCCCTTTGTATCTCTGTATCTTTGTATCATGGAGTCTGTTTTACTGGTTATCATGCTGGTACTTTCATGTGAACTCCAGATTTGTATATATAAATCACTCATATTTTCTACACTTTCAACTAACTAAGTTGAAACCAAGAAATAAAATCGCAGATCACATGGCAGAATTTTGCAAGACCAACAACTTCTGTGCAAATACCTTTTATAGGGCTGGTTCAAACCGTTGGTTTGCAATCAATTATATGACAGTGAGAGCTTCTTTGTTACCCTTAAGGAGATACTAGTACACTCCCTCCGATTGTAAACAGAGTTTCCACTGAACATGTTTGAGAACTGTGGGAACAAAACCAGCTGACGACACTGCAGACAGCACCACCTATGCTCAGCTCTGAACCTGCTCGTGGATCGATCCTGGGCCTGTGCTGTTTGTCCTGAGCGCCCCCTGCTGGTCTTAACGTTCCATGCAGTCCAGCCCCAGAGCTGTCCTACAAGATAATTTATGTGAGGGCCACGCTGACTGCCCTGTGTCCACCTGCACTGTATGTAACACACAGATGTGTCCTCCGTACTCACAAAGGTCAGCGGTAGGGAGAATTGTTTTCGGTAAGGGTCAAGGACAGTACTACAGTGATTTACAGTACGAGATCCCTGTATGCCATGGCCTCTCCCTGGGTTCTGCCTGACTCTAATCACTCCAAACTACCCTTCCCTGACACTGACCTCATGGCAGGATCAGGATCTTCATGAGAAATAGAGGGAGGAAGGAGGTAGACATTTCTGAACCAAGGTCATCCTGGCTCAGGAGGGTCCGGTGTCTCCTCTGGGGGGAGACCACTTTTAACCAGGAAACTATACCAAGCATTTTCCGGAGTGTAACTGACTGGCATAAGTGTTGGAATCCATGAGAAGTTTGCTAATGCCACAGTGACACCACTCCACCAGGAGGTTTCTACAAAACTGTTTCCTGAATCAAGTTGAATGCAGGCAACTGAATCCAGTTACAAAGCAACAATGATCATTACGAATACTTATTAGGAAAAAGTTCTCATAATACTGGGAATGGCCTTGGTGACAAAAATGGCTAGGCAATTTGAGCTGAGGAATTTCTTTCCTTTTAGGACAATGCACCTGCTCATTCTTCAAGGGAAGCAAGGGCTGAACGCTTAGGATTTAATGAAGAAACCTTACATCATCTGTTCTATAGCCCTGCTGTTGTTTGGAAGTTATATAGAGAGTCAGTGCAGAGAACCCCGATCCAGTAAGAGGCATCAGTGTCCCCATGTGGGGAGTTGTTTTCTTGTCTTGTCAGAGGCCTGTGTTCTTGTTCTCAAGCTCTAGGAGACAGCAGACACTGTGTCCTCTGGTGCTGGACTGAGGGATGCCTCTGAGACTCCTGCTATGCAGCTGCATCAGCCTGGGGGTTTCTGCCCCTCTCGGGAAGGAGTTTCTCTCACTGTGTCTCTTGCACAGTAATACATGGTTGTGTCTGAGTCCTTCAGGCTGCTCCACTGCAGGGACATGGTGCTGATGGAGTTTTCTGTGGAGATGGTGCCTTTTTCTTGGAAGGATGGGTTGTACCTGGTTCCAGAGTCACTAGGATCAATCCTTCCTATCCATTCCAAGCCCTTTCCAGGTGTCTGTCTTATCCAGCTGATCCAGCTTCCAGTGAAGCTGTACTCAGATGTCTTACAGGAGATTCTCAAAGACTCCGGGGTCACTTCACCTCTGCCCTGGACTGCACCAGCTGCGCCTGGGCACAGACACCTGTGGAAATAGGATTCAGAGATCAGAGATTGCCTCTTCACACACACAACCTCCATTCAGCGCAAACCCTGTGGTGATCCTGACCTCAGAGAAGAGCAAGGAGGAGAGCTAGGGTGGCAGAACCCATCTTGGAAGGAGGATGCAAAGTAATCACACTGTGGTCCCAAGCTGGGTGATGAGGGAGCTTCCCCTGTGGAGGTAGCCTGTGGGTCTAAAATCGATGTCTTCCACTTTGCATATTTCTGCCCTGCCCTCCATGTCAGACTCCTCCAGCCTTATAACCCTGGAAACCCAAGGCAGGCGGAGGTGCGGGTCTTGGAACTGCTAGGAAGGACAGAACCTGATCCTAGTAACATCCTTCAAAAGAGAGAGAGAGAGAGAGAGAGAGAGAGAGAGAGAGAGAGAGAGAGAGAGAGAGAGAGAGAGAATGGGACGGGCACTATTACTAGCACCTCTCCCATGCAGAGTACTGAACAGTGGCTCTCCACTCAGTGCATCTCTCAGTCCACACCCAGGGAGGAGTAGTTTCAAACCCAGTGTGAATCTGCAGCCCAAGGAGCCGGGGTCCTCACAGATGGTCTCTACTTAACTGTCTGTGGGATTATGTCTAGGATAGAAAGTACCTCTGTCTCCTTAGCGAAGACTTTGAAGAATCTGATCTCCCAAATGGCCCCTTCTCAATAGACTCTCAGGTGCGTCCTAGCGCCCAGGTCTCCTCTGTGCTTTCTGCTGCCTGAGGAGAGAAAACAAATCTTAGGGAGTGTGAGCTTTACTCAGAGTGTCAGACAATCTGTGCAGATTAAAGCCCAAGATGAGTGTGTTACTCTCTGTGTACTCATGGACAAACCTGGCCCTTGTCACCATCTCTCTGACAGTGTAGCTCTGTTCAGAAGAGAAGGTAAAAGTCCAACAAAGGGAATATTTCACCTTCATCAGTTTCATCATCTGTCTCTAAACATTTCTCTGATCTGCTCTGATCTAAACTAAAGAAAACCATCAGTGGGTTAACATTTTCTCTCTCTGAGGAGGAGGCCTTAGGTTTCAGGGAATACAAAGTACCGCTGACATAACAGCCCACAAAGACAATGTCCTATATCTGGCTTTTGAGAGTAGTGACTGGGGACTTTAAACCACTTGAGGTGCAGCTAATTGTCTCTCCCTTTCCAGAGTGATGATCATTGAAGACACATGGTAACCATTAGTCCAATGTTGTAATAAATCATGGATATGAGTTCCCTGGATGCTAAGACCAGGAGAAATAGATGGTGCCTTGGTGCCTTGCTATCAGTACCCACTTCTTTGGAAAAGATAGCATTAGAATTCTTGGGTAGAGTGGGATAAAAAGTGAAACAAAACACACACACACACACACACACACACACACAAAGAAAAGAATAATAAAAAGACTAGGCTTACTGGTTGGGTAGACTTGTGCAAGTCCTGAGACTATGGCTGTCAGCCTCCCTTAAGGTCTGTGACTGAACTCACCCCTTGGAAATACTTCCAGCTAAATAATTGACAGGCCCACAAGGGAGCAATAGTCCTGGGGAGAGACAATGACTTTAGAATAATCAAACTTCTGTGATTAAAAGGGCAACATTTATCCAGGGGAATATTCAGAATGTTTGACAAGAAAAGGTTATTGTAACAAGAGTTAGTGTGCATTGAAGTCAATGAAATGTAACCAACAGTGTATGAATTTTTGAATTAACACTACTATTCTCGGTATACCTTCATGCAATCCACAAGAAAAAGAAAAAAGAGAAAATTAAATTAAAACGCTTCCCCCTCAGTTTTCTTCTGATGAGAAGAGAGCTCCTCAGGTTGTGCTTTGTGCACTCGGGACCTCCCAAACAACAAACAAGGACACAGAGTATATGTCCTACTTCCATGCCTCATTCTCCTCCCTCTGTTGTCTGGGGTTGACAGTTATGCTAAAAACATCTAAACCTTGGTTCTCAGAGGCAGGAAGAGAACTAAAAACCATGACACACGGGAAAATGGGATAGGGGAGGATCCAAAATTTTGCTAGAACTCTGTATCTTCCTCATCATGCACTGTCTTGACTCAGGGTCATGGGCCTATTTGGCTTGAGACCCTGTGCCATAGATCCCAACCTTCCCTTCGTGGTGATTACAATCTAGTCTCACATAGCTTCCCTGACCTACTTGTATCAGCATCAATGCACGCATCAAATAAGTGGTATATTCCTGTTGTGGGGACCCAGTTGCTTGAGACAATCTCTTGAGTAGTGAATCATTGTTTTATAGCATCCATGTACAACACCTTACTCCTGATGAAACACCTCATGTTGTAGCTTGTGCAACTAGTCTCCAATTTATCTCAGGATAGACAAGAGTGTTGTCTGGACACCATCTGCATGGACTCAGTCCAAATCCCTGAATCTGAATGCACAATCACACCAGCGCCCATTGAAAGGGTTTCTCTTTCTCTCTCCCTCATCTTTCTATACAGTTTCCTATCGCTGCTCTATATCTATCTATCTATCTATCTATCTATCTATCTATCTATCTATCATCTATCTATCTATCTATCTATCTATCTATCTATCTATCTATCTATCACCTATCATAAATCTATTAATTGTTCTACCAATCTACTGAATTATCGATTTAGTTATCATCTATTTTCTCTGTCCATATCTTGTATCTGTCTACCTGTATTTATCTATCTATGTTTCTGTTTGTAATTCCATCTATTTCATGCTTAACTTTATTTCTGAAATGAACCCCAACTTAATGGGAGCAAATATGTTTTGTGCTTGTTGGAGTATGCTATATTTTGGTCATTGATTCTAGTTTGCTTGACCCATTTATTTGTTTACTTATTTGATTCTTGATGTCCTTATGGATCTTCTGTTTTAATATTAAGTCCACAATAGAAAATGTTGACTTGAAATACTCCACTATTTGGTTGCATTATGCTGTTATTTATTTATTGCATTTAAAATATTAGCCAGAACTTGTTTGATGTATTTTGAAGAAATAATGTTATATTCTCACAACCTGTCTGTTAGTTCATCATACTGTGGTGGCTTGTGTTTTGTTGACATGCTGGGAGATATGTCACTGTTATATCAAATGCCAGCAGGGTCACCCAAAATGAGCACATTTCAGCAAATCTTCCAGACTAAGAACAGACAATGCAGAAGGATATCTCTCCCCTCTTCAGAGGAAGATTATGATAAAACTTTACCCACAACTTTGAAGCATTGTTGAATGCTGAAAGCCTAAGCAAAGGAAGTAGGACATTGTTGAAGCTGCTGCTAGAGGATGGGCCCTCAGGTTGGAAGACACTCAAAATGTGACTGAAGAGAGGCTGATTTCTTGGAGAGGAGTGAGCCATGATGACGTGATTTGGGTAAAGCCTCTGGGAGTGGAGATGTCAGGATCTTCATTTGCTGATGGGCCATGACTTAAGATAAAGAGAAACTGCTACAAAAGTCTTCTAAGGGTCAGAACTTTTAATGGGCATACTATCAGTTTAGGGAAATTGAAAGTGGTCAAAAATTAAATGGGATGCATGAATATTGATCGGTATCCTAGGCATTAGTGAGTGTAAATGGACTGACTGGTATTGGCCAATTTGAATCAGAAAATCATAGGATTTACTATGCCGAGGACAGCACAGTCAGGAGAATGGCATGGCATTCATTGTCAGAAAGGATCTTGCTAAACCCATCATGAAATACAATACTGTCTGTGATAGGATTATATCTGCCTTCAAGGAAATCCAATCAATACAACTATTATCAAACATCTCTTGAAGAATGCAATTGCTGCCGAGTTTAGCATGCCAACAAGTAACATATAACACTAATAAATAAAATTGTATTTTTTATTTGCTCCTCCCTCCCCACTTTTGTTGAGATTTCAATTCCATTATTATTCATCCCACATGCAATAGGGTAGATTTTACATATTTCTTATACATTAATATTGTATTCCTATGTCATAAAATAGAGAAATCCCTTGGGGGAAACCTGAGATGGAGAAGCATCCCCAGCAAACCAACCCTGTCCCTTTCCATCTGTTTCTGAGTATGTCCTGCGATCTGTGGGTCCTGAGCGCCCCCTGCTGCCCAGCTCTCTCCCAGCAGGGAGTTTGTGTCTGGGATCACACTGACTTCCTTTCACTTTCTCACAGGGTAACAGAGGGTCTTGTTTTCCATTTTCTAACCTTCCATTTGCAGAAGAACTGTGTTCTTGTCATTGTCTCTGGAGATGATGAATCAGTCCTTCATAGAGTCTGCATTGTTCATAGTGCCGTAATGGAAGTATTTACACAGAGAGATGAACAAAGTCTACATACCAAGGTATTTTTTTTATCCTCCTCTGTTGAGGGATGACTTAATGTCACAGGCAAGTAAGGCCAATCTCAGGAAGTAATTTTCTTTGTCATTTCTAGGTGCATTAATGGTAAATAAAGGATTCAGGGAAATATTCAGTCACTGCCTCAATAAGCACAGCTGCCATTCCCCCAGAATTCCTGATGCTCTCAGCATGTAGGTTTCACAGGGTGTGTCTCACATAGACTTCAGGCTGCTAATCTGTAGATACACTGTGCAGACTGGGGTATCCATGGAGAAGACATAGCCCTGTGCCAAACCCTGCACATATGTTGACTTCCCAGTGTAGATGTTGATCCAGCCCATCCACAGAAGGCATTTTCTGGGTGCTTGTCAAACCCTATTCATAGACGTAGCTCATGAAGGTGTTTCCAGAAGTCATACAAGACATCTTCACCAATTTCCCAACT
Source organism: Tenrec ecaudatus (assembly GCF_050624435.1). NCBI lineage: Eukaryota > Metazoa > Chordata > Mammalia > Afrosoricida > Tenrecidae > Tenrec > Tenrec ecaudatus. The sequence goes on from NC_134532.1 coordinate 14,626,200, forward strand.
TTTTCACCTAGGCCCCAGACTGCACTAACTGCATCTGGGCATGCACACCTGTGAGGAAGTAAACCAGAAGGTGAGAGCTCTGGAGCTGCCACAGTGTTCTCTCCATCCGCATATGTTATCTTACCTAAGGTGATGGTCTATAGGAAAATGAAGCTCCATGGTCACTCCTTCATGAGTACACTTTGTTGTCAGTGGTTTAGGAGCAACCCATATGGCAATATCCTTGCTTAATGCTTCGTCAAGGGAGATGGCTTCAGCCTTCAACTCTATAGGGCACTTGTATGTGGATATAATTCACATTCATGAATGGATTTCTGATCAACATCAGTGATATATAATAGAAAGCCTAGATAACTCTAGAACAGTAGTTCTCAACTGGTGGGTCGCGACCCCTGGGGGGGGGGTCAAGTGACCTTTTCACAGGGGTGGCCTAAGACCATCGGAAAACACATATTTCTGATTATTTTAGGAACTGAGGCAGCACTCCTCTATCTGTCACCAGGTGGGTCTGCCCACATGCAGATACCTCCACATACGGCATGATGACATCATCTTGCCAACCCAATTACATACACCCCATACAAATGTATATGAGAGGGTTGACGCCATCATGCACTTATGTGGACCAGTCACCCATGTGTAGAGAGCCACTACTGTGTAGAAAGCAGTAGCTTCATTGAAAGCAGCTACTCTGTTAAAATCAGCAGTATAGGAGGTAAAATGACACTTCATGAGTTATAATTACTGGGTAAATTTAATATCAACTACTAAAAAAATATATATATATATTTGGACCATGGGAACTTAATCTGGATCCTGATTGGTCTTTTTATATTCAGATGTGGTTTATATGAGTACTGAACCCCCTGTGATAGTAACAGGTATGTAAAAAACAACAACAATACAGATCATGATAAATCCTAGGAAAATTTAATGAAGTGTATTCACTGAAATATGCTAGGTATCATCCTTTGCATTATTAAAGCTATTGTTATATATTATTTCATTATCAAACCATCCCATGGCAATGGATTGTGTAGAGAACATTAAGAAAAAAAATACAGTGAAGATTTTCTTACGGTATGGTTTTACCTCAATAATTACAAGAGGAATTGAGAAACCACAATGTGTTATTTGTTGTGATGTTCTATCAGACAAATCTCTGAAGCCAAACAAACTAAAATACCATTTTGATCACAAGCATCCAAGCTTTGCCGGCAAGGATACCAACTATTTTAGAAGCAAAGCTGATGGACTCAAGAAATCCAGACTTGACACTGGTCGCAAGTACTACAAACAAAACGTAGCAGCCATTAAGCTTCATATATGGTGGCACTCAGAATCGCCAGAGTTATGAAACCTCACACCATTCCTGAGGATTTACTGTTGCCAGTGGCAAAAGACATTCGTAGAGTTATGATCAGAGAATAATTTGTTATGAAATTGAGTGGAATTTCCTTATCTAACGACATTGTCCGCAGAAGAATACATGACATGTCTGCTGATATTCTTTTTTTTTAAATTTTAACAATTTATTAGGGGCTCATACAATTCTTATCACAGTTCATACATATACATACATCAGTTGTATAAAGCACATCTGTAGAGTCTTTGCCCTAATCATTTTTTTCTCCTCTTTTCTTTTTTTTACATTTTATTAGGGACTCATACAACTCTTATCACCATCCATACATATACATACATCAATTGTATAAAGCACATCCATACATTCCCTGCCCCAATCATTCTCAAGGCATTTGCTCTCCACTTAAGCCCCTTGCATCAGGTCCTCTTTTTTTTCCCCCTCCCTCCCCTTTCCCCCTTCCCTCATGTGCCCTTGGTAATTTATACCTCGTTATTTTGTCATATCTTGCCCTATCCGGAGTCTCCCTTTCTGCTGATATTCTTGATCAGGTCATCCAGGAAATTAAATCTGCTCCACTTCCAATATTTAGTTAGCATCCAGCTTGATGAATCTAAAGATGTTGCAACCTGGTCCCAGTTACAGGTCTACTTGAGGTATATGAATGACTGTGACTTTAAAGATGTGTTTCTTTTTGCAAACTTCTTGAAACAACAACTACTGCATGTAATGTATTTGGCACACTTGGTTCATTTCTGAAAGAGCATAAGATCTCTTGGGAAAAGGTTTGTGCTGTTTGCACAAGGGGCTCCAGTTATGCTAGGATGTCGATCTGGTTTTCAATGTTTGGTACTGAACGAGTTACCAAAGGTCATCGGAACACACTGTATGATTCATTGGCAAATATTATTGATGAAGATGCTGCCACAAGAGTCATAAGAAGTGATGAAAAGCATCATAAGTTCTGTCAATTTTGTAAAGGCGAGCACTTAAAGCAGTCGACTGTTTTCGCAACTGTACAACGAGTTGGATATGCTGAATAATGCTCTGCTATTTCACACTGAAGTGAGATGGTTGTCGACAGGAAGAGTTAAAACGTGTTTTTGAGTCTTGTTGTGAACTCAAAATGTTTTTTTAATCTGAAAGCAAGACATCAGTTTGGAGCACTTTTCAGCGATAGAAGTGAAGTGCAGAAAATAGCTTACTTTGTTGACATCTTTGCCATCTTGAATGAGTTAAATTAATCCCTACAAGGATCAAATGATACATGCCTCAATTTTTCTGAAAAGCTCTAATCATTTCAAATGAAACTTCAGCTTTGGCAAAAAAAAAGTTTGAAAATAAAATTTACACGTTGCCTACCTTATCTACTTTCTCTGGGGAACATAACATTGAACCAGACAAAATGATTCCGATGATAATTTCTGTGAAAGAACACTTGCACATGATTGCAGCTGCTTGTGTGTTTGCCTACCCCTTGGAGTCCCTCACCTTAACATCCTGCATTTCTTTGGACTCTGATATGACAAGCCTGTGAGTGTGTCCCTGCACCAGCCACCTCAGGTCCCTGGATCTGAGTGGTGTGTCCACTGCAGAATTAAGACCTGGATTCCTTGCAGGTCTGTTACATAGGGTCTCAGCCTCCCTGACCCACCTGAACTTAGCTGACTGTGGCATTGATGATTCTCAGCTCAGTGTCTGCAGCCTGCTCTGGGCCACTGTTCCCTGCTCAGCACCTTGGTGTTTGGTGGAAACCTGGTCTTCATGGTTGTCCTAAAGCACCTGCTTCATCATACTGTGCCACTGTGCAAGTTCTACCTTCTGGAGCTCCCTGTCCCTTGAGATTGCTACGTGGGTCATAGAGGTTCTCTGCACCTGGATATTCTTGCAGAGGCTCTGTGTGACCCTGCAAGTCTACAAGCCTTCTCTGTAAGTTTTGCTCACAGCAGTCCTAACAGATATTGGTATGCCATCATCATACACAGACAGCTAATGTCATTACCTTCTCACCCCTAACCTCTGCTTCTGGGTTTCTACCTCATTCATAAAACGTTCTCATTCCCGATGTATATGGTATTGTTTTGGATTAGGTTCATGAGGATGGGCCATGCTCAGAATTGTTCCCATGCATATGACCATTGTTGTGTCCACTGTGTCAACCCACCTCCGTGAGGGCCTTCCTCTTTTGTGCTGCTCCTCCTCTTTACCAAGCATGGTGTCCTCCCCTGGACTGGTCCCTCTTGACAATATGTTGAATGGACATTGCCTTTCTTGCCTCTAAGGTGCACTCTGGTCATGTGTGGTAACACATTATATCTCGGGGGGGGGGGTTAAAGGTTAATGGATAGTTACAAGCAATTGTAGATTTAATAAATAACTTAAATTACTGAATTAAATGACATTGATGGATAAATCCACACCTAATTCACAATAAAGAATTATTTCACAACAGAATTTTTAAAATGAGGTTTTTCTATTATCTCTTCTTCTGAAACAGACTATCACTAGTCACAATCATGCCATCTTGTTGACTGCTGAATGACCTACATCCTTCACCCTCCCATCTCAGAAAATCTCAAAGTGATTGATTTTAAATTGTACTCTTATGTTCTGGAGATCAGAATATTGTAATTAATAATATTGTTGAACTTGATGCTGTAACCAGGACATTGCTATTTTTATTTAATTGACCAGGATGATATAATCAATGCTGTACCCATTAGAACTCACTAACTCTAGTGAATAATAACATCAATTTTGATTTTTGCTTTTGTCTATGCTGGCTTAAGTCCTAGAAAAATGACAAATGAGCTTTTGCCTTTTAAGATAGACTGAAATATCCACTCAGGACTGCAATCTAAGCTTCACTTTTAGATTGCAGCAGTCTGGAGATAACCAAATAAAGACTGTTTTAAATTATCAAGGATAAACAGAATTGATAGACCACTGGCAAACCTAACCAAAGAAAGGAGGGAACAAATCTCAATAGCAAGAATAAGGGATGAAAGCGGGGTCATTCCAACACACACTAATGAAATCAAAAGGATAGTTACACAGTGCTATGAGGGACTGTACTCCAATGAATTCAACAATTTGGAAGATATGGACAAATTCCTGGAAAAACAATCCCTCCATAGTGGACGTCAAGGATCTCAACAGACCCATAGCAATAGAAGAAATAGAAAAGGTTATCAAGGGATTACCAACAAAAAAAAAAAAATCCCCTGCACCAGGTGACTTCACTGGAGAATTCTACCAAGCATTTAGGGAAGAACTAATACCAATCCTACACAAACTCTTCCAGAACATAGAAAAAAGATGGCAAACAGCTGAACTCCTTTTATGAAGCTAGTATAACTCTGATACCAAAACCGGGCAAGGATCCCACAAGAATGGAGAAATACAGACCAATATCCTTATGAATATTGATGCAAAAGTCCTTAACAAAATTCTACCAAACAGAATGCAAAAGTATATAAATCAAATAATTCACCATGACCAAGTGGGATTCATACCAGGGATGAAGGGATGGATCAACATACGAAAGACCATTAGTATTATTCATCACATTGACATGAAAAACTATAAGAACCACATGATAATATTGATAGATGAAGAAAAAGCATTCGACAGCATCCAACACCAATTCCTGTTTAAACACTTGAGAAGATAGTGAATCGAAGGAAACTTCCTCAAGGCAATACAAGCTACATATGAAAAACCAATAGCCAACGTGGTAATCAATGGAGAAAAGACTACTACAATCCCATTGAAAAGGGGGACCAGACAAGGATGCCCCTTGTCCCCACTCTTATTTAATATCGTGTTGGAGGTTTTATCTAACAGCATAAGGCAAAGAAGAGACATCAAAGGTATTTGTCTGGGGAATGAAGAGGTGAAACTATCGTTATTTGCAGATGATAATTTTTTATATATGGAAATTCCCAAAAGTTCCGCAAGGGATGTAATGGAAGCAAAAGAAGAGTTTGGCAAAGTGGCAGTATACAAGATCAACAAACAGAAGTCCATCAGACTGTTATACACATCGGAAAAGACCACAGAAGAAGATATCAAAACAGTGGTATCCTTCACAATAGCCAAATACAAATCTAAATATCTAGGGATGTACCTGACCAAAAAAAACCAACAAAAGATCTATACAACGAAAGCTATAGAACTCTACTACAAGAAACCAATAGCGACCTCAACAAATGGAAGACTAACCCATGGTCTGGGATTGAAATACTCAATATAGTTAAGATGTCAGTTCTGCCAAAGGCACTATATAAATTCAATGCAATCCCAATACAATTACCCTCATCTTTCTTCAAAGAAATGGAAAAACTGATTATTAACTTCATATGTCGAGGGAAGAAACCCAGAATTAGCAGAGAACTCCTCAAGAAGGACACAGTGGGAGGCTTGCTTTACCTGATTTTAGCACATACTATGCAGCCACAATTGTCAAAACCGCATGGTATTAGTACAATGACAGCTATTCAGACCAATGGAAAAGAACTGAAAACCCAGAAATAAAAACATCAGCATACAGACAACTGATCTTTGATAAGGGCCCCAAAAATATCAAATGGGAAGCAGATGCCCTCTTTGACAAGTGGTGCTGGAAAAAATGGATATTTACCTGTAGAAAAAAAATGAAGCAAGAACATTATCTCACTCCATGCACAAGAATAAACTCAAGGTGGATCACAGACCTTGAAGTTAAACCCCAAACTATTAAGGCCATCAATGAGGGAATTTGGACTAACTTGAGAACTTTTGCACAGGGAATACACAGGATATCAGAAATAGGGAAGAACACACACACAGAGGAGGCACAAATTGACTAATGGGATATCATGAAGATAAAACACTTGTGTACATCAAAAGAATTCACCAAGAGAGTTATAAGAGAGTCCACGGACTGGGAAACATCTTTAGCATTGACATATCAGACAAAGGCCTTATTACTAAACTCTACAATACTCTGCTAGATTCCGAAAAGAAAAAAAAATAATTTCTCACTTGATTGGTGGGCAAAGGACTTGAACAAAAGTTTCACAGGGGCAGAAATCCGAATGGCCAACAAACATATGAGAAAATGTTCCCGATCTTTAGCCATAAGAGAAATACAAATTAAAACAATAATGAGGTACCACTTAACACCCCCAAAGGTAGCCCAACTCAAAAAACAGAAAGCAACAAGTGTTGGAGCGGCTGTGGAAAAACAGAAACTCTCATTCACTGCTGGTGGACTTGTACGTATGTACGACCACTATGGAAATCGATCTGGTGATATCTAAAACAAATGGAAATCGAGTTACCATACGACCGAGCAATCCCCCTTCTGGGCATATACCCAGAAGAGGCAAGAAAAAAACCAAGGCCAGACGTCTGTGCTCCAATGTCCATTGCGGCACAGTTCACAATTGCAAGGAGTTTGAAGCACCCCAAATTTCCATCAACTGATGATTGGATTAAAAAACTGTGGTATATACATACAACGAAGTACTATGCATTGATAAAAAGCAGTGATGAATGTATGAAGCACATAGCAGCATGGGAACAACTAGAGGAAATCATGCTAAGTGAAGTAAGTCAGGAACAAAAGGACAAATACAACATGAGCCCTCTGAGGTATGCATTAAATAAAAAAATGCAAAAGGTGCATAGGGAAAAAGCCACTGTATACAAATATTCTTGGGGTGAGGACAGTGTAGTATGGCAGGGATCAAATCAAATCCAGGGATGCACATGGAAGACAACAGGGGAGGAAGTGGGGAAAGGAAGAAAAAAAAGGATGAAAATAAGGGAGAGTTGGGTGGTGGGGGTATGGGGCGCTGACCCATCCAAGGGGAGGGTATTGTTTATGTCTCCACAGGAAAAGAGGGACCAGACTTCTACCCAGTGCCCCAAGGTGTGGGTGCGTAATTCCGGCATGGAGTGGTGAGCCAGTGGAGAGGTCTGGGGGGCTGGCCCTGGTACCAAATACTGGGTGGGTGCCTGCCCCTCCCCCCAGAAGAATTTATTTCAAGGGACAGCATTGAGTGTGCAGCTCCAGGAGAGGGACATATCTGGTCCGAGCACATGGGAGTGGATGAAGGTGCCCAGTGGGAGATAGTGGAGCACATCCTGGCACACGAGCCCCTGAGGAAAATGACCCCAATTAGAGCAGCCAGTCCACAGAGAGGACCACATGGCCAGCTCCATTATGAGACATGATGTCCCTCACTGACCGATGACCCTGCGGGAGACAGCACCGGAGACACAGTGTGGGAATTGCGCTCGATCTGATCCCACCATACGAAGGCAAAGCACTGGGGGAGTGCAGTGGAACAGCAAAGGAATGGAGTGGCAAGGTCCCCAGGGAATGCTGAAAGTGGACTTTGGGGCCAGGGCATGGTGCCCCCACAGACTGGACAGGAAAACACTCCTAAAAGCCAAGAAACGATCCTTGAACTAACTACAAATAAATGATGACTTTATGCATAAATGATTCTAAATATATCGTAAATACTATAGCTGTTAAACTGAAAAATGTCTCGACTACATTTCAGCACATGATATTAACTTTGTACTTCAATCCCTATGCATTCACTGCTAAATCACCATCTCACAAACCATTAACCCTTATACATTAACGTGCTGAGTATCCTTACAACACACTGATAACTAGCTAAATAGCCACTCATCCTCCAGAACTTCTACTAACACCCTGAGCATCGCCTGATGACTCAACAAAGTTAACATGTGCTTATAAAATCCAATGAGGATCCACACTAAATCTAACCTAATGCATTCATTCCAATTCTTTGAATCAGAGTCACAACCTTGACTATAGTCTACCAACTTAATCCTAACCTTATGACTCTAAATCTCAAATTCAGAAACTACCCCCGAAAACTCTAATCTTTAAACGATATCTCTACATCATTATACCTTAACATATACACCCTTAATCAACTTAAAACATAATCTGTTAGGCAGAAACTTTCTACACATAATGCCTTTTAATCTGTCCAGCAACACTTGAATCTCAAAGCATCAAATTAACTCCTAATTCTATCCCTTGATTCTTGTTCTTGAACCAGGAACATTGACTAATCTCAGGACCTGGCTTCTGATCTTAAGTACCAACTCTACCTCTTGCACACTAAAGCCCTAACTAAGCACCAAACCTAACACACTGAAAATAACTCATGCTGCTAATTACGTGTGTGGATCTGTCTCCTCTCCCAGATTTTGCCTAAATGTAAGAGACTGCAACAGGTAGACATGCAAAATTAGGAAACACCAACACATCCTCTGTTTACAGTTAACTTTTACAAATGGTTCATGAAATTTGGCAAAATGAAGGGATATATAAATGTTTAAATATGACAAAAAGCATATGACCAAGATCTACCCCAAGACACTTGTGGTCCTCTGCTCTACTGTGTCCTACACTCAAGGAGCCTTCTCTGCTATTATACATATACAGGGATGTGTCACCCAATAACCAAGGTGACCAAGAGCTTACCAAGTAATTACTCACTAATTTGTAGGTCACACTGCATCCTGGTTTCTCCCTCAAATATGTAGTGAAAACATGTTTCATGAAACAAATAAATTACTGGTTATTCTACATTTGATACCCTCATTCCATTTTTCTCAGGGACCCTCATGTCACTAGAGATGAAGGTGGTATCAAATTAAAAGTTCCTTTATTGGAACCATGATATCCATATTTCACAACATTGGACTTTTTCCTCAGACTTAAAAGCTTTGAAGAAGATGTAATACACCCTTCTAACCCTAAAATATTTGAGTCTGTGACTAGTTGAGTTTCCAGAAATCCAACCACTTAACATCACAAGACATACTTCAAGTAGGAGCTGCAGCTTCACCCTTAAGTGTAAAGATGTTATTCCCAGGGACATACTGTGGGTCCAGTGCCAGGAACTCCCTCTCAGAGCACACTGGGCTCTCCACTCATGGAGAAGTAAGTCCTCAAAGAGTCACTCGTGATAACAACAGCAGGCCAACCCCGTGCTGACTTAATTGGTTAAATCCTGACCAGGCACCCTGGGCGTGTGGATATCTAAATATAACCTGGAATGAAATTGAGGCCTGGATGTGGACAAATCAGCAACTAAGAAGTCATTAGTGGATGTTTCAGAGTCAGCGTGTTAGCACAGGCTGAATATCTTTGAGCTCAACCCCAGGGGCTTCCGGAGGCAAAAAGCTGTGTTCCTCCCTGAGCCTGTCTTACATACCTACTAGCTGAGGGTACCTGGCGTGGAATAGGTCCCCATGCCCAGGTTCCAGGTACTTTTACCTTCCAGGAAGCACAAAACATCCAAGCAAGGATGATCCACTGTCTTTCCACACAGCACAGCCTGATCTGAAATCCACATCTGCCCCAATTTCAGCACCTTGAATTATCTGCCTCCAGGCTCACCTGGATCCTGAGCAGGAGATGGGAAATAAAGGAGGGAATGCAAGAGACTGATTAAAGGGTAATCACCTGTAATTACTTCAGCATCATTATAAAATATATGTAACTTATACTCCAGGAGCCTTCCTTATTGGAATATCTGTCCTTTCGTGAGTCCAGAAAATCAGGGGTTCTCAACCTTCCTAAGGCCACGACCCTTTAATACAGTGCCTTATGTTGTGGTGGTGCCCAAACATAAAATTATTTTCATTGCTACTTCATAAGTATCATTTTGCTACTGTTATGCACCAGGAGAAACATGTGAAAGGGTCGTTAGACCCCTACAGGGGTCGCCACCCACAGGTTGAGAACCACTGGTCCAGATGAAGGCAGAATAAACCCGGGGTGGATTGGGTGAAGTTGCTGTGGGAGGTGTTCTTAGGAAACACTTGGCAGCTCTAGGGACACCTGGCACACACAGACACACATGCACACAGATGAACACATGAAAATATTAGCAAACAAGAATCTAAAATGTAGGCAGAGAGAATTCAAAATCCAAGTGAAGTAAGAGACCATGTATAATATTTAACATACAATGAGGGCTCACCCCAAACCCAGAGCTTAGCATCGTGATCTGCGTGTTTGTTGCATTATAAAATGTAATACTTGGAGACACTTTTTTTCTGTTAATCTCATTTATCGAGCAAGGCTTTTTCATCAGTAAATGAACTTTTGTCAAACTTCATTGTGCATTATTCAAACACAATCACCCCTCAAATCTTATAAATTCTCTCTTTCTCTATCTCTCTCTTTCTCTCTCTCTCTCACCTCTATTTCTTTCTCCATTCAGTGTAGGCTGCTTAAATTTTCTCACGTTTGTAATTTATGAATAATACTAAGAGGGCATTACACCATCGTCACAGGGTATAATTACCAATGAAAGAAAATTAATTATAAAGATTGTTTACCTTAATTATGTCTTCTTAATTATGTGTGTCTTGTTTGGAGATATTAGAATGAATGGCATTAACAATGAATGGTAATTTGTTTTATCACCATTATTTGCAAAAATCTGCCCGGGCACACAGAGAAGACAGTAAGGCCAACATCAGCTTTAGAAATGATGTCCACTCGCTGGAGAGTACATCGTCAGAGGACCATACTGGGGATACATGGTGTTGAGTGAGCCTGGTCTGACACCCACCTCCCTCCACAGTGGGGTGAACCAATAAGGGAACAGAACATGTCAGCAATGGAAGCCAAACCAAGTCATAAAGCCCCTGAGGAGCTGCAAAAATAGACTTCAGGCTAGGAGGGGCAGTTCCCAGAACCCCCCAGGACCGTTGGGGAGATTGTCATAAAGGTCAGCGGACAGACCTGGGATTATGTATATTTTTAGGTTTGGGTTTTTTTTTTGGCTAGTCCCCCCCCCCTTTTTTAATTCAATCTTTTCTTTTGTTTCAGCTCTTGTTGATTTGCCTATCCATTTAGTCAAGGGAAGCAACTGGACCAATGGTTCTGGAGAGCCTTTGGGAAGGAGGGGGTGGGGAGAGGGAGTGGTGATCAAACAATTCCATAGATAGGGGAACAACTAGGGAATTAAATCAATAATGAGGACGTAGACATCCTGGGGCTGTTGGAGCAATAGCAATTTAGCTGAGAGACATTACTAAGAGGCAGAAAAGGGGTGAGTGTGATGGTAGGACAGGGGGAATTTAAAATGAAATAGAGAAAAGATCTAGGAAGCAAAGCTATGGATAGAGGTATAAACATAAGGGTGTACATATATAAATATAGTAATTCATAAAATAGTGTGATTGGCCTATGTACATATATTTGTATGGCCATACATTGAGGAAGTGGATGGACTTTGGGCTTCTGCTCCAGCCCTTCCTCAACACAAGAACACTTTGTTCTAACAACACGGCATTTTACTATATTGTTATTTAAGTTCAAGTTAATTTGGTACAAACATAACAATGGTTGAGAGAGAACAATTAATAACATATTCTATGAGTCCAGTAATATTCTGATACAAGTGTCAGATAATGATACTTCAAGAAAACGGTAGACCAACATTGATAATGGAGCTACATGAAAATTTTTTTTTAAATATTAGGAACTGACTCAATTCCCAAATATTTGAACTTAAATAATAATACAAGAAAATGGTATTTATTCATAACTACCAGAATCTGCACCTTTAAAAGTCTTACCATTAGGCTAGAAGTGTCTCATGGAATTTTATTTTTTATTAAATATTTTATTGGAGGCCCTTACATCTCTTATCACAATTCATATATTCATCCATTGTTTCGAGCAGATTTGTACAGGAATTAACAAAACTAACAATAGCATTGACAACACATGCTAATGATCCTGAGAAGTGAGGATGGTGACATGTTGTCTCATATACTTTGAATATGTTATCAGGAGACCTCCAACTTGGGAAAATGATGTCATGCCTGGTAAAGTAAAAGGGCAATTGGAAAGAGGAAGAGCCTTTTGAGGGACTGGATCATTGGCTGCAGCAATGGACTCAAACATAAAATCCACCCTGAGCTGGAGCAGGACTTGGCAGTGTTTCAACTGATTGTACCTAGGTTCTCTGTGAGCTGGAACCTACTTGAGGACAATTTACAACAACAACAACAACACACTATCCACTTTGTCCAAGACTCTCCTGTTTCCAATCTTCCCCATCAGCTAAATCCTGTCCTTGATCTTACTTACATGACTGGTTAGCCTAGCAGGGGGTGAGTTCAGTTCTGGACATGAAAGTGACCAAAGGCCATTTCCTTGAGGGTCTCTTTTGTGAGTCTGAGTTTGGGTCCAAATTTTTCTCCCACTCTCTCCAGGACTTTCTAATGGGATTCCTTTTGGAGCACTTGGTAGTGGTGACTGCGCACATCTCGTTCTGCTGATCAATCACTAACTTTAGGTGAACAATCCAATGAGAAATAGCTTGTATAACTGAGGGAACGTTTTGGACTCTAGTTGCATGCTATAGTGGGTGGCTCTACAATGAATGAACAAACCCCTGTTTGTGAAGAGGGTATAAGTTGGGCTGCTAACTTTAAGACTAGCAGTTTGGAACCACCTATAACACGACAGGAGAACGAATGAGCGTTCTACTCCAGCAAAGATTTTCATTCTTGGAAACTCACCAGGGAAGTTCTCCCCTGTCCTATAGTATTTATGTGAGTCTGCATTGACTCGATGACAATGAGGTTTTTATCGTGGACCGGAAGTGGCGGTGTCTTATTCTGAACTGCAACTCACAGCAAGGCTCCCACTGTCCGTGCTCTGCTCAAGGCGCCCGAGAAGCGACCCCAGCCTGAGGACCCTGTTGCCCCTCTCTGGGGCAGGCAGGGACTTAGCAGGGTCAGGTGGGTTGTTTGACTGGGCCGGTACACCTGGCAAAGGTAATGTTGGTGTCCTAAGGCGAGCTGAGGGAGGACAGAAACCCCCTCCTGGAGCAGAAGGGTTTAAGCTCGCTGGATCTTGATTTTCAGTAGAAATACACACTGTGAAAGCAGGACCTCTAGATCCCTCTGACCTTTTGGGTTTTCAGCAGGAAGTGTTGGAAAAGTTATCACAGCGATAACTGGCTGTGGTGGCCAAGTGTTCATAGTGATGTCACTTTTTAATTCTTCAATGTCGGAGTGATTTGATCTGATCTTCCCTGTAAGATGGGAGTGGAAGGGCGAGGGGCTGGAGTAGAGGAGAGAGGAGGGAGGACAGAGGAGAGGAAGGAGGAGGGAGAGAGAGATTGGAGCGGCCTCCACACTTTCTGATGGACCTTAGTCTGGAACCCCGGCCTGCCCCCTGCTGCACAAGGTGGGTAGATCAGCCACTGAGTGGGGACTTCTTTTTCTCCACACTACTTAGGTAGTCAACTAGGAGGTCCTACTAAGAAAACGGATTGGAGATGCTCACATTGTGAACTTTTGTCTCAGCGCGCCAGTTGGAACCCTGGCCTGCTGTCCGCGCTCTCCCAGCCTGCAGGTCCCCAGGCTCTCCCTCCTGTTCTCACAAACTTTTGAATAGTTGAGTTGGATTCCATTTTACTTACTTAGATCTTTTCATTTTTTCAAAATGTTTCACAAAAATATATTTTCAATTCCATTATTTTACTTACTTGATTTTGGTGTGTACATATGTGCATGTGTGTGTAGTATCCTTTGGATCACCACTAAGGAGGCTGAGCAGTAGTTTTGTTCGGGCAAAATGTGTGCATTCTGCCAAGTGCATATATAAATCTACTAGTAGTGCTTCTTCCCGTTTTAGTCCTGCAGGCAGGCTGGCCAGCTCTTGCTGCTCTCTGGCAAGCAGCATCACCTCCTCCTCTTGTGTTTTAGGAGGGTATCGGTGTGTTGGAAAGATGCTCAGCATTTTAATATGTAAGGGTTTGGGAGTTGGAGATTAGCAGTTAATCATTAGGGATTTAAGTGCCAAGTTATTTTTATGTGTTGAAATGTAGCTAGCCTACAACTTTTTATATATTTACTAGCTATAGTATTTATGATCTATTTGGCATCTTTTTTATGTGAAGTCATCAATTTGTGATAAATAAAGAATTTTTTTTCTTCTCTTTGGAAGTCATTTTTCTTCCTTCTTTCGATGTCCCCTTCCCCCCTCTCTTCCTTTTATTAATTCTTTTTTTTCTGATTTCTAGGTAGTACAATTTTTAATATGAGTGGTGAAAATGGACATGTATGTTTATCCTGATTCTCTTTCTCCTACATGTGACATTTGCAATTTTTCCTCAAGAATGTACATTAGCATATTGGGTTTGACCTACTTCATGTTAGATTTGTAGTTGTTTTGTTTTTAACATGAAAAGCCTTTGACTTTGTTTAGTATGTATCCTGTGTCTATTTAGATAATTGACTTTTTTCCCCCTTCAATAGGCATATATGAGTGTTTATTTTCTTGTATTAAATCAGTTCTGGGATGAATTAGAATGAATCATGATACATACTTATTTTAATACATTGTCTGGCTCAGTTTCCTTTTTTAAAGATAACTTTTTCTTTCAGATCCGTTATCAACACTGGTCTACAGTTTTCTTAAAGTACCATTATCTGACATTGGTATCAGGTTTTTTCTGGTGTCATAGAAGGTGTTACTAAGTGCTCTCTCAATACTATTGTTATGTTGGAACCCAATAAGTTGAACTTAACAAAATAGTAAAAAAGTGTTTATTCATCTTAATGTGAATTCTCTAGCTGCCAGAATTTTTAGTTTTCATCTATTGTACAGTTAGGCTGGAAATTTCTCATGAAATTTTATTTTGATTCAATTGCTTATAGACCTTCTAAGCATCCTGAAATTCAGTGAGTAACTATTGTCAGTCCCTTGCTCTGCTGGATCTTCTGATCTTCCAGCCGAATCCTCAGTGTACAGGACTACATTATTTACAGTTTCCTAGAAAGACAAATAGCTGCTCACCACTTAGTGACTGTGTTGCCCTTAGACTAGAGCCCATGTTCATGAAAATACTCTGCCATTTGGCATGCTGTGAGGTCCTTAGAGAACTGCCTTCAGCTCACCAAAAGAATGGACTAATGAGGGGTAGGAATGCCTCAGTGATTTTGTTGTCACCTTGTTTGTTCCAATTTTATTAACTGAAGAAGCCTCTTCCTTTAAAAAAAATTTTTTGTCTTTTTTTCTTCCCTTTTTTAATGAGAGAAATAATATCTTTTGTAAACATTAGCACACTAATATGTTTGTGTTTGTGCTGGGTGTATATTTGTGGTTTCTGAGACTGTTATCCTGTCAGCTGTCATTGAGTCAATTCCATTTTACAGGGACCCATTGCACAACAGAACAAAACACTGCACTCTCCTGTGCCATCCTCTCAATTGAGGATGAACGCATGCTTTTTAAAAATTTATTTATTTTAACTCATTTTCTTATGGCCTTGTACAGCTTGTATTACAATCCATGCATACATCTACTGTTGAGCACATTTGTACATATGTTGCTATCATAATTTTCAAAACATTTTCTTTCTACTTGACCCCTTGGTACCAGCTCCTCGTTTTATTTTCCCTCCCTCACGAAGCCTGGATTACTTATATTTTCTTGCTTTTTCATGTCTTTTTTTTGAGTCAAGTTCTTTAAAAAAATTTTTTCAATCATTTTTTTGGGGGGCTCATACAACTCTTATCACAATCTATATATACATCCATGTATCAAGCACTTTGGTGCATTTGTTGCCATCATCATTCTCAAAACATTTGCTTTCTACTTGCACCTTTGATATCAGCTCCTCATTTAAAAAAAATCATTTTATTAGGGGCTCATACAACTCCTATCACAATCCATACATACATCAATTGTGTAAAGCACATTTGTACATTCGTTGTCCTCATCATTCTCAAAACATTTGCTCTCCACCCAAGCCCCTGGCATCAGGTCCTCATTTTTCCCCTCCCTCCCCACTCCCCCATTCCTCATGAAACCTTGGTAATTTATAAATTATTATTTTGTCATATCTTGCTCTGTCCTACGTGTCCCCTCCCCCCACTTTTCTGTTGTATGTCCCCCAGGGAAGAGGTTACATGTAGATCCTTGAAATAGGTTCCCCCTTTCCAACCCACTCTCCCTATTCCCTCTCAGTATCGCCCCTCACACCACTGGTCTTGAGGGGATCATCTGCCCTGGCTTCCCTGTGTTTCCAGTTCCCATCTGTACCAGTGTATTTCCTCTGGTCTAGTCAGACTTGCAAGTTAGGATTTGGATCATGACAGTGGGGGGGAGGGGATGGAAGCATTTAGGAACTAGAGGAAAGATGTATTTTTCATCGTTGCTACATCACATCCTGACTATCTCGTATCCTCCCCAAGACCCATCGGTAAGGGTATGTCCAGTGGCCTACAAATGGGCTTTGGGTATCCACTCCACTCTCTCCCACTCATTCACTATGGTAAGATTTTTTTGTTCTGATGATGTCTGATACCTGATCCCTTGTCACCTTGTGTTGCACAGGCCGGTGTGCTTCTTCCATTTGAGCTTTGTTGCTTCTGAGCTACATGACCACTTGTTTACCTTCAAGCCTTTAAGACCCCAGACACTATATCTTTTGATAGCCGGGTACCATCAGCTTTCTTGCCCACACTTACTTATGCACCCATTTGTCTTCAGTGGTTGTATCAGGGAGGTGAGCACAAAATGATATGAGTATTTGCACTTTGATGTCTGATAACTCATCCCTTTGTCACTTTGATGGCTGATAATTGATCCCTTCGTGATCATGCAGCCTGGTGTGCTTCTGAGCCTAGTAGCCGCTTAAATACCTCAAGCCTTTAAGAACTCCAGACACTATATCTTTTTATAGCCTGTAACCTACTGAATCAGACTCATAGTGACTTTAGGGTTTTAATCATTAAATTGGCAAATTTTATTATGAAATTTGTATTAGACAACATTACATTAATGTTATGTTTCTTTTTTATGTCAAACATTATTTTAAAATAATTTTTGAAATCCTCAAAATAAAAATCTTAAAAAAAACAATTCAGCAACTTAGATCCTTTAATATTTTCTCTTCTTTTTACCATTCAAACCATTTTATTAGGATCTAATTCAGACATCGTACCATTCTATGGTTCACTCTTATCAAGCCGTGTTGTACAATTATTGCAATCAGTTTCAAAACATTTTCTTCCTTCTTGAAATTCTTTATATCAGCTCCCTTTTAACCCCCATTATCCCTGCTGAAGCCCCCAAAACTCCTACTTATTGTCTCTGAAGATTCACCCATCCTGGGTTTCATAAATTGAAAAACATAGGGAAAGACATAACAGGGAGTCAGAAAGGCTACCAACAATGACAAAATACAACAGAGATTAAACCCTTATATGAAAAAAAAAACCCACAGAAAATATTAAAAACTAAATCAAGCACAAATGTATCAAAAGGAGATCAAGTGACAAGGTTTTAACCATCAAGTCAGATTTATCATTTTAATTTAATACAGTCATCTCTCCTACACTCTGTCTGATCACCAGGTTACTCCATTGCTCAACTATGATGAGAGGACAATCACAGGAGGCTTAGTCCCTGTGTAGATCCTGAGAATGTATGTTGAGCTACCACTGACATCCACAGCCAGAATCTCACAACTTAATTCTGATACTATTTCCTCATTTGGATTTGGATTATGTTATTTACAATCCTGGTAAATCTTTTTAGAGCTTCATCTTTCTCCTTTGGAATGACAGGTGGTTTAGAACTGTTGGTCCTGCATTTCACATACCAATGTAAAATCCACTATGCCACAGGGAGAGTGGACTTGTATATCATCTTATTTGTTTATAGTATTTACTAGTTATTTATTGTACTTTGTTTTCCTGATTGATAGCTACACAGTTAAACTTAATAAGGAGTGAAATATGAACTTAATTTTAAATATTAAGTAATTTTAACACTTTCTGGTTATAAAATGGTGTAATTTATTATTATTTTAGTTAATTATATTTGGCTAACCAGAATTAATTTCCATTTTTTGTATCTCACTCGATCAGAGATGTTGTTGGGTGCTTTTGAGTCAGTTTTACTCATGATGGCTCTGTATACAAAAGAACACATACACAAACCACAAAGTCTTGAAGCATCCTTACTTGCTCCTAGATCTGAGCACATGTTTGCGGACATTGTGACTGTGTATCTAATTGAGTGTTTTCCTGTATTTTGATGACACTCTACCAAACAGGATATTCTTCTCTAGGACCTGGTTCCACTGAGAATATGTTCAGGGCATGTGGGAAGCCTCACTAGTCTCAGTTTTAAAGAGCATTCTGAGATATTAGTTTGCAATGTCCTCTTTTTATGACACATTTGCTGTAGACAAAAGAACAGAAAGAAAAATGGGCCGGGTGCTTTTTCTTGCTAACACTACCAAACCGGATGTATCTCTCCAGAACTGCTGGGCCCCCTGATCACATGTTCAAAATATGTGAAAAAAGTTGCCATTCTCTAGTCCATGGGACATTCAAAGTTGGCCTTCCAATGAGTGTGTCCTTCATTGTGACCCCAATGAATGATCTTACTAATGACTGTCCACATGACAGGTCATTCCAGTTCACCTGTTCCCAGTGTCAGGGGTCTCTCTATTCCCAGAACCCTTGTTTCTGCATCAAGGGAGAGACTAGGTAACAAGCATCACTTGGGGACATTTCACAAGGTTAGTATCAGAAGACTCCACAGTTATTTTTTCAGGCACAGAGAATATTGGTCAATCACTACCCATAGTGCAAAGGGAGCAGTACAGAGAGACACCTCCTGAGAGCCACGACCCTGGGCTGGAATACATCAGTGAGCTTGGTACATTTAAAATCATCATTGAACTCATAAATATGCATATGCTTGTATTTCATTGTCAACAGATTTTAAGTAACAAGGTGAAAATGACCATGATAATCTGCTTCTCATGAAAAAAAAATGGGTCATATAGGATGACAGTGACTGATCAGAGTCATTTTTACTATTTGCACTGCAAACAGCGAATGCTAGTTCCCTTTGTCAAGCTTGCAGCGGGGAGAATATATAGAGCAGCAGTTCTCAACCTGTGGGTTGTGACTTCTTTGGGGGTCATATGACCCTTTCACAGGGGTCGCGTAATTCATAACAGTAGCAAAATTACAGATATGAAGTAGCAACAAAAATAATTTTATTGGACGGGGTCTCCACAACATGAGGAACTGTATTAAAGGGTCATGGCATTAGGAAGGTTGAGAACCACTGATTTAGGGAGGAGAAAAAAAGGAAAATGTCCCTGGGGATGCTGAGAGCTGGTAGAGAACACATGACTCTGACAGGAAATCCTCCCTGTCATCCAACTGTGCCTGTCTAGGTCTGGGTGTCTGTGCTCTGCGGGTCCTGTGCGCTCTCTGCTGCCCAGTGACTTCCCTGCAGGGGAGGTTTGTGTCTGGGCTCACACTGACTTCTCTCACTGTGCTCCTTGCACAGTAATACATGGCCGTGTCCTCAGCAATCACAGAGCTCAGTTGCAGGGTGAACTGATCCTTGATGTGTCTCTGGTGACGGAGAGTCGGCTTTGGAAGGACAGGTTATAACATGTATTACCATCATAATCTATGTATCCCATCTACTGCAGCCTCTTCCCTGAGGCCCGGCGGATCCAGTCCCAGTAGGAACCACTGCTTGTGATAGAGAAACCAGAGACAGTGCAGGTGAGGGACAGCTTCTGGGAGGGCTTCACCAATCCTGGCCCTGACCCCTGAAATTTTGCCTGGGACAGGACACCTGTAAATAAAGATATTGATCTCTGTCAGTCACTTGCAGTCAAAACTATCACTGTAGACCCAGGTCAGATATCTCAATCACCCACCTTTGAGGACTGTCACCTGGGTGTGCAGGAGAACACACAGCAATAGCATCTTTAGACCACAGCTCCGCTTTCCCAAGGGACCTACAATCCTGTCTGAAGATAACATAGTTTTCCCAACACAAGGGTGAATTTTACCCTAGTACTTGAAGAATGATTTGCATGCAGGAGTCCTGTCCTTATGAACTGAAAATGATAGAGACCAGGCTCTCCTCTTCCTTCTGAACCCATGGTAAGGTAACTCTTTGTTTGATGTCATATGCATATTAGTCTATAATGAGGGAGCACTTGACCTAAGAGGTGTGTGGGAAAGGTAAAAGGAAAGCCAAGGATTTCTGAGCTCAGTGTTCTCGCCCTCCAGCCCCTCATTGCCCCTTCCCTGTCTTGGCCTCCTCTATGTCATGTGCCCCAGAGAGTGGACAGAATAGAGTTTGTTGAAAGCATCAGGTGGACACCAGATGATCTAAACTACTCCACACTCCTCTCCAAAGCACATTTCCTTCTTCACACAACATTACTACCAGTAACTGAGACCCACTGCAGGT
Source organism: Tenrec ecaudatus (assembly GCF_050624435.1). Taxonomy (NCBI): domain Eukaryota; kingdom Metazoa; phylum Chordata; class Mammalia; order Afrosoricida; family Tenrecidae; genus Tenrec; species Tenrec ecaudatus. Next base: position 14,646,884 of record NC_134532.1, read on the forward strand.
CCTTCCCTGGAGCTGGCCGATGAAATCCATGGTGAATGCAGAGAGTGGACAAGAGAGTCTGAGAGATGTTCTCACCTGCCTCTAGTCTCCCCCAGACCCTACCAGCTGCACTTTGCCCTGGACATCTGAAAGCATCACATACATGCATTGTTTATACCTGTTCAGGGAATGGGTAGACCTGGGTCTCCCATGGCTGTGCCTTCTATCCTAGAATGGAAGGGTTGGGCTAGGCTCGTTGCTGTTTTTCCTACAGAAGAGTAATGTGCTCTCTTGTGTATCCATCTATTCTAAAGATATCTGAGGGGTTAGATGTGAGGGTCTTGGGAGAAGGAGGTGGGACTTATAATATCTGAAAAATATACTTGAGTTCTTTTTATACAAGTTTACTGGTGAAACCCTATCGGCACCAAGAGGAACAGAGGAAACCATAAGGATTTTTACTAGAATATAACCCCTCTCACCACAACATATAAATGTCTAAGTGTACAAGCGAATGACACCAAATCAGGAAGTGATAGTCACGGTGGTGAACCACTGCAGCTGAGGGGGAAACACATGAGGGTTTAAAATATAAAGAGAGAGAGAGAGAAGTCATGACTCAGAAGAGGGTCAGACATTTCTCCCGGGTCCATGATTTCCTCTGAGGGAGAACAGGGATGCTTGTAAGGCCACACCCCAGAAATAGGTTCAGACTGCCTCCTTAAGCAGGATGCAAAGTCAGAAGATTAGATAAATCACTCCTCCCTTTAGCAAAGCCCCATTCCATGATAAGCAATGATAAAGTATAATCCCTGGGTTTCACCTGAGAGCCCTCAAATGTCAGGTGACGGGTTTTGTGGTTTGTGCTTCGGGGGATGTGGATGTGGAGGTGGTGGAGGAGTGGAGTCCAAAGCCAAGAAAAGCAAAGGGAAAACTTCAACACTGATAGTCAAAGAATTGAACCTCTAATACCGTTCTCTCCATTGATCTTGACTTTATCATTTGGAATCATTGGATCATACTCTGAAGCCCATGTCTTCAGGATAGCAGTCATCTGTGCCTCCCATACCAGGGAGTTTCAGGTTTAAGTTTAACGAAATAGTTCAGTTCCTTTAATAATGGTATTGTAGGAGAGTCTATTAAGTTGGGGTAACATGAAGAAGCTGTTGAGTGGCAGGAGTTATTTGGTCTTTTGCATTTCCTGTTAAGTGACAAAATGTTCCATCAGAGGTGGACTCCACTAAAGAGGTCTTATTTCTTTTAAGCTATACCAGAGCAAGTGACAAAGAGTACATTAGCACTAACAAGTCATGTCACAACATATTAAATGATTACATAGTCTGAGAACAGCTGTCAGTGTATGCCTTTGCATTTTGACTTATAGTGATGTTCAATAATATTTGCCCTTTTGAGACTGACTGCTTCACTCAGCACAATGTTTCTAGGTCTATGTCATGATGAGTTTTTTGGTTTCTCCAGTGTTTTTAGACATGTGAGGTGTACACATAAGTGAATATCCTAGAAGAATTCGATAGGAATAATATTTGAGAGTATGTGATCATGATATGCAGAACATAGTCCTGTTCATATATTTCATATGCCATAAGTTATTTTTATTTAAATGATTTCAGACAGTATACATGCTAATTTGCTTTGCTTAGTTCACTTAACTAATTTTATTTATGTGGGGATAGAACCATAAGTTAATATCCAACCAACATGAATTTATTTAATGCTCAACACCTTACAGCATGAACACATGTATTCGACGATTTATTTATCTGTTTTTGGACATTCAGGGTGCTTTTCTTTTTATAATGAAACTACTATTCAGATTGAAAAAAAAGAGAGAGAAAAGGGCATTCACATTCTTATTATTTAATTCGCGATAACAAACATGGCTATTCTATAAAATTTTCTTCAAAACAATGGTGAACTTAGTAGCATTAAAAACAACAACAACAAAGATCATATTCTGAGAAAGAGAGAGTTGCCATTAGAAAGGAAACAGCCCGAGGTCTTCCCTTCGCTGGAGTAGACGTCTTGGACAACAATTAAACTTTAGAAAGGTTAGGCGGAAACATTTCATCAGTAGTTTGAAGTTTCTTGGGTTAAAGAGAATAGGATTTCCCAGGAGTACAGACTTAAGATAATACTTGTTTTATAGCAGAACATTCCCTTAAGATGTCAATAATAAAAATAGATTTCCTTCTCTTCCCTTGAGTGGCTAGGGTAGGACGAGAGTAAGCACTGCTCAAATGCAACCTGACCTCCCTCTTCTGCCTCTAAGCAACACAAAATGACTGAAAGGCTCGGGATACATTCCTAAACCTCTACACATGCAGAACAAGTCTGAATCCATGTCCAGAACCAATGCTCTTTGCTTTGTTTAGGCATAAACTCTTCAATTTGAGGAGATATAACATAAAAAGTTTAAGCTGAAGGTACTGGTGAAAATCTTCTGCAGCAACATGGAGGAAAAGGTGCTCGGTTCCTTGGGAAAGACCAGGCATAGCTGCTAGCCCAGAACTTTTTCGGGTCCCAGTACAGGATGCCTGCCTCTCACAGAGGCTCAAGACCAGAGAAATGCCCCATTGCCCAAACCCTGCCACCACGTGACCATCATCTAGTAAAAATAATACCAAGTGCATCAGAGAAGTTATAGTCAAGATTTTCTCAAGGGAAGAGAGACCCAAACATAAAATAAACAATGATATTTTATAGAGGAATCTGATATCTTTGGGATTTTTAGTAAAGATTAATTTTATCTGTGATGGACATTGCATATAATTAATTACAAATGGAGTCCTGACTATATAGTCACAAATATTGGAAATAAGTCTAACAGGAGTTGGGTCATCGTCAGTTTGTAAGTGAAAGCATCATACATAACACAAATATGCTGATATGTATGGTCATTTTTAACATGCCCATATATCCACAAAAAGTAATGGATAATACAAAAGAATAGGAAAAGGGTCATAATTGAAGCAATGTCAACATGAGATTTACCCTTGACACAGAGATGGGTACTATAAAGGTAAATATGAAACTCTAAATATGATGATTATGTTAAGAAATCTAAAAGCAAATGTTATCCAAATGTGTTCTAAATAGTATGGTGAACAAAGTCACAATGAAGACGCCCTAATAAAAAGAAAATCACAAAGTGAGGGTTTATTTTTGGAGACAATTATAATACAAAAATAAAGGACACTACACAAGAATGCAAAATATGTTTAAGGAAAACAAAGAATACACAGAAGAGAACATAATGGAGGATTGTGCAGATCAGACTCCTTCTTTCTACTGGATTTCAGGAATCACACTGTCTTCTCCCTGACTCCTTTCACAGTGATACATAGTCAAATGGCCTGTGCAGCAATGGAGCTCAGCGTTCAATGAACTTGACTATGAAAGGGGTCACTGGGGATGTGCACTCAAGACATCAGTGTAAGAGTGTAGTCTGTGCTCTCACCACTCCATAGCATACAAACCCACAGCTGATTTAAGAGAATCTAGAGACAGAAGAGGTGAGGCACAACGTCTGTGGGATTTACAAGCCTGATTCAAGCCCTGCAGCTGCACCGGAGGAAGTGAGCCAGGTGTGCACATAAAGCACACCCAAACTTTCATGTTTCAATACCTGAGCTTCTCACCTCTGAGAGCTGACCCCAAGAAGAGGAAGAAACCAAAATATTCTTGGGAACAAGGTCCATGATACTCAGGTGTATTACCCAGAGTGAGTACATCCTAAATTAAACAATGTATCATGAGACTCTATCTGATCGACTATGTGGAGATTTGCATGTGAGTTGTACCTTTAATAAAGTTTAAAAGGGGTTCATCTGGGATGAGAATGTTGACTGTTTCCGCAGAGAACTCAGCCTGTCCCTGTTTCTCATTCACCAGGACCAGCATTTCCAGGCTTTACCGAAAGTGATGAGGACTATGGTTGAGAAGTAGATGTGGCTTAGGACTGAGAATGACTAGGAATACAGGCAGTGTTTCTCTACACTCAGGACTTATATATTTGAAAGGCACAACAAATCCAAGGACATATAAATGGTCAGATACACATTTTCTTTTTTGTGTTATAATAACATTATTAGATATTAAAAAGTTTGGAGATAGCTAAATCTAGCATTCTCACTGAATTCAGCCTAAAGTGGCCCCAATTCAATTTGTGCTGTAAATAGGAATGGCTTTTGTGAGTTACTAAAATGGAAGAGCTTTTCTTCAACAACTACACTGCTATGTCCTCTCAGAGTCATTCTAGTGTGGAAAGAGTGTATGTCATGTTGAGCAATTTACCTTTGACACCAGTAGACATTTATTTATTTATTTTAACTTCTATTAGGAGCTCTTACAGATACTATTATAATCCATACTTCTACTAAACCAGGCATAACTGTACAATTGAAGTCATCATTTTCAATGCATTTTCTTTCCTCTTGAACTCTTTGATATCAGCTCTCCTTTATCCCTTTCCTATCCCACCCTACAATTCCCATGGATACTTAATATATTATATATTATTATTATTGCCATATCTTACACCATCCAATGTATCCGTTCTCCTACAATTCTTTCATTTGTTCCCTTGTGTGGGGTTATACAGTCATCATTGTATCAGTTCACCCCTGCCCCTCCTATTCTTCCTGTTGCCTAAAAATTATCAATAAAGTGATTGACACCTAATCTTACATTTTATACCAAATCTTATAACAATGTATTTTTGAAATTGATCACCTAAGGGTGTGTATCACTAGATAATTGGAATGTTGCTGATATCCTTCAATAAGTTAGGAGCAAAGCCACCAGAAGGAGATTAACAGGACAGATGTGGAACTCTGGGTGAAAGCAGAAACTGTGGCTCATATTCTGTGGGACTGTGAAGGTGAAGATACAACATGCGACATGAAGAACTGAATGATGCCATTCGGTCACAGAGATCTCCCTGAATCCTGAATTTGCACAGAGAAGTTAGTGTCTGTCTTGGCCATAATGGGCTGAAGGTTCTGGAGGATAGACAGACACTAAATATTAGCACCAAGGTAGTAAAAAACAATTGATGTATTTATGGGTTTGCATATGGGATTACAGAAAAGACCAAAAAAAACAGGCCACCGTGGTTAGGAAAAACAACCATATTAAACAACAAAAATAAGCAATTGTATAAAAATAGGCTTACCTAAAGATTTTGACCAAATGATTGTCCTCATATATTGTGTTGGAAGAATATACTGTCAAACATTCAGCCAGTCATCCAATATTTAGTATTTACCTTTACCTTCACCCTGTGTCTGAACAGTGTTTACTGAGTGTCATCAGAACTCTGATGCATGGCCACCTGACCAAGACATTTCTTGTCCTTAAGACACAGGCTGTTTGTTGCTTTAGGACAGATTATATTCTCCTGTTATAATATAACAGTTGAATTAACCAATATAAAAAGTAGGCACAGAATTACTATATTTAAGTTAGAGCAATTCCCTAGTGTAACGGTGAGATGTAGAAGAATTTGCAGATCACAACAGGAAACCAGCCTTGAAGCTCCAGATGCACCTGCTCCTGGGGCTGAGTCCTGTGCTCTGTGGGCCCTGAGCGCCTCCTGGAGTCTCCTCCCTGCAGGGGAGGTTTGTGTCTGGGCTGTCACTGACTTCCTCTCACTGTGTGTCTTGCACAGTAATACATGGCAGTAGCCTCGGGTTTCAGCCGGTCCATTTGAAGATAGAGTGTGTTCTTGGAATTGTCTCTGGCGATGGTGAATCGTCCCTTTATGGAGTCTGTGTAGTATGTAGTACCACCAGAATTACTAATCTGTGCAACCCATTGCAGGCCCTTTCCTGGAGGCTGGCGGACCCAGCTCATCCAGTACTGACTGAAGATGAATCCTGAGGCAGCACAGGAGAGTCTCAGAGACCCCCCAGGCTTTCTCAGATCTCCTCCAGACTCCACCAGCTTCACCTCACACTGGACACCTGCAAACACAGAGACATTGTGATAAGATGACACAGACATAAACAAAGGCACTCACAATTACACACACAGTAAGGTCTACAGCAATTACCATGTAAAGTGGCCAAAATGAAAACCAAGGTTGGTACAAAGTTCATTATGTGTTTTGTGAACTATCTCCTGGGCACAAATGGAAGCAGCAGAGACCCCAGAGACTGGAACCATCCTCCGAGACCTCCTACATCAGGGGTTGTGGCAGGTTTATCAGCAAGCAGAGACCTGCATTTGCATGTCCCCTGATATTTAGAAGCTGAGAAGTAGAGAATATGGGTAAGAGTTCTCCCTCAGACTCAGAGAAGTACAAGCACTGTCAAAGGAAACAGAGCTCTTAAACAGGTTTTTTATGAAGCATTGCTTTATTTTTTATATATTATCAATATTTTTAGAAAGTAGTTTTCACCTTATAAACTTGACATTACATACACAACAACCTTTGTGATATTGCAGCTCACAATGTATCTTCTCTTGTCCCTCTTAAGGTGTGAATACACATGATGATAATGGAAGACTGTATTATCTATTTCTTTTTTGGGAATATTGTTTTTCTTACCTTCCAAGGAATTTGATATTTCGCTGATATTTTAAAATTGTGGACACGCAGTTGTTCATAAAACATGTCCAGCATTTGGCCTCCACACAAGCACTCCCTCAGTGCAAGAATACTTAGTTCTATTAAACTGGCATTCCATTATGCTTACCTTCCCAACACAATCACTGAAGACAAAGCTGGTGCATAAGCAAATGTCGTGAAGAAAGCTAATGATGCCGGCTATCAAAAGATATAGCATCTGGGGTCTTAAAATCTTGAAAGTAAACAAGAAGCCATCTAGCTCAGAAGCAACAATATCCACATAGAAAAAGCATACCAGCCTGTGTGATCACGAGGTGCCGAAGGGCTCAGTTAGCAGGCATCAAAGAACAAAAAAATCATGTCACTGTGTGCTCACCTCCCTGATACAATCGCTGAAGACATAGCAGGTGAATAAGCAAATGTGGCAAAGAAAGCTGATGGTGCCCGGCTATCAAAAGATATAGCATCTGCGGTCTTAAAGGCTTGAAGGTAAATAAGAGTCCATCTAGCTCAGAACAAACAACAAAACCCCATGGAGGAAGCACACCAGCCTGTGCAATCACAAGGTGTCGAAAGTATCAGGTAGCAGGCATCATCAGAACAAAAAATCATATCACTGTGAAAGAGGAGAGCAGAGTGGAGATCCCCAAGCCCATCTGTAGGCAATTGGACATCCCCTCAAGGAAGGGCCATGGGGAGGTGACTAGCCAGTCAGGGTGGAGTGGGGCAACGATGAAACACAACTTTCCTTTAGTTCCTAAGTGCTTCCTCCCCCGACCCCCATTATCATTATCCCTACTATCCCTTACAAATCTGGCTAGACCAGAGCATGTACACTGGTACAGATAGGAATTGGAAACACAGGGCATCCCAGACAGATGATCCCTTCAAGACAAGTGGTGATACCAGGAGGGCAGAGGAAGGGTGGAGTGGACAGAGGGAACCGATTATGAGGATCTACATATAACCTCCCATGGGGACAGACAGCTCAAAATTGGGTAAAGAGACTCGTTGGACAGTGTAAGATATGACAAAATAATAAATTATCAAGGGTTTATGAGTGAGTGGGGAGTGGGGAGGGAGGGGGAAAATGAGTACCTGATGCCAGGGGCTTAAGTGAAGAGCAAATGTTTTGAGAATGATGAGGGCAATGAATATCCAAATATGCTTTACACAATTGATTCATGTAAGGATTGTGATAAGAGTTGTTGAGCTCCTAATAAAATTAAAAAAAAAAAACATGTCCAGAAAGCATGCACAATGGTGTCTCCTCTCTGGTTTCTGATCATGAGATTCCGGTTCTCCTTCTTTTGTTATGGTAAGAAAATGTAGATATTTATCACTTTTCCTCATCTTCATGAATAGTTTTCCTTTAAATGACTTACTTATTGTATTCCTCCTATTCATTTATTTGAGTGTGCCTTTATTCATGATATTTCCCCTACTGACCTATTATATGGCAGACTCATGTTTTTCTACTTTCATTAGGTGGAACCTTAGATAATTGATTTCAGAAATAGTTGACTCTGATATAAAAAATTTTTTA